>NC_133753.1:188115215-189542215 GCF_036562045.2 Rhinolophus sinicus
AAAATTGATAGAACACATCAAAGTTTCCACTAGGGGGCACTGCAGTCAAAGCCCACAAGAATGGACTCAAGTGTGGGTAAACTCAGGTCATTTCATTAATCCTGTCAAAGTGAATTGTTTTAACAAAATGAGAGGCCACTATTTTCACTTTTTGCTGTAGAAAAAAAATCCATTTTCTGGCAGCAGAAGCTAAAAGATAGCTGACTTTTGGCATACAGAATTGGTCCTATACTAAGGTCAATATACACGTGTTCAGGAAACCTGAACCCACTTGAGAATGTGAACCAAGGTCAGGCCAGAGATAACATTCCGTTCTTGTAAATGTCACACTGCTGAAAATGTCCTCCCTTCTCCCCACCCTCCCGTCACCCCTGCTGATAGTCATAGACAAGAAAATGTAGGTGGATCAGAGAAGCTTTAAAGTACGATAGAGGAAGGGAGGACCTTGAATTTCATAATGCATCTGGTCTCACCAGCTGCCTGCAGCTGAGTGAGGGCATAACCTCCAGGGAGCCGGGCTCCCTGTGGCACGGAAAGTCAAGAGGAGGGCTTCATGGTGGCTGCAGCAAACGCAGAGGAGAAAAAATGGGGTGGAGTGTAAGAAGCTAGAAACACATGTTCTGATCTATTTTTTAAAAAACATTTGAAGTTTTCATTAAAGCAACTCCATCTCTTAAAAGCATTTATTTGTTAAACTAAAAATGAATTTCTTGGACAGCGAGGTGAATAGTTGAAGGCTAGGAGAGGGCATGGTGAGGACCCAGAACAGGAGCTGCCGCAAAGGCATCCTAAAGGCCCTTCCAGCCCAATTCAGGTCATTACAGCGGAGTCCCTGAGCTTCCTGCCTGCCCTGGAAGGCAAACCAAGAGGCCTTACCCACACAGAGAAGCTGTCAGTGCCTGGGTCTCCCGGGCAAAGGGAAGATTTCTTTTTAACTTGGTCGGTGTCGTGGGTTGAATGGTGTGCCCCCCCCACCCCCAAATATGTTGAAGTCCAATCCCTCCTCCATTTGAATGGCACTTTACATGGAAAGGTCTTCCCAGATGCAATCAAGAAGTCATTAGAGTGGGCCTAGTCCAATATGACTGTTGTCCTTATAAAAAGAGGAACTTTTGACAACAATATGCACAGAGGGGTAACGCAAGACAAGGAACATGAAAGATTGCCGACAGCTACCAATGGTTACGGGAGAAGGATGGACCAGATTCCACCCCCCCACACACACCCCCATCCCCCCAGCATGCAGAAGAAACCAGCTCTGCTCACACCTTGATTCCAGACTGCCAGTGTCGGGAGGTGACGGAAAATAAATTTCTGTTGTTTTAAGCCACCCAGTTGGTGGTACTTTGTTACTGCATCCCTAGGAAACTAATTATTTAGGACCAAATTCAGAAACAGTAGGATGGAATTCTGGGAACGGCAATGAAGAAATAGTTAACTGACTAAGCACGAGGTTTTAGAGAATTTTTTCCTTTCTCCCTTTCTTTCCTTTCTTTCCTGTCTATCCAAACCCAATGTTCCAATGTTTCAAATATGAAATATTATTTTTACTTATCTGCACAGCTTAGTGATTTCTAAAGACATGTTCATCACTCTCCTTGTGCATTTTGTAGGTCTTCTCAAATACCTCACAACTTTACAGTCCAGTCGGCATTTTTAAAGCATTTTACTCCCTTGAGTTGCTCAAAGTATTTGACATAAATTTTCCTTATTTTTTGTGACATCTTAAAGTAAAATTTTTTTTTTTAATTTATGGGACAGTTGTTTTAAACCTCAGGAAATATAGAGCCCCCCAACTCCTTGTGTGGTCTCTTTTAAACCTCACACAATTGTATTTTATCCTTAATTATTCACTTAGAAGAGTGAATACATCCTCCAAAATTATGATCAATTAAAAGTTGCCTTTTGAGTACCTTTTCTACATTTTGGATAGAAATGTCTCTGATACTATGGGAATTCATAAGACCTCAAACCAAATGGTACAAGTATGCTGTCATGTTCTAATTTCCCAGTCAGGCACAAGCCCAGTTAAACTTTCTCCCCATCTTTCCTGGACCTACTTCGTGGAGTATGAGTTAGCCATGAGTTTTCTGACTCTGTGCGCCAAGGTCATTCAGCTTTTTTTCTGGTCCCTCTGCCTTCAATACTCTGCCTCCCAAAGAGGAGAGCCATCTTAAAGGTCTGGCCCAGCTGGGACAAAATCCCTTATCCTTGCTGTGACTCAAAAGGGTTGAGACATACCACAATTTCCAAAAGAATATATATATATATATATATATATATTTCATAGGAAATTAATGAAAGTCGTGGAAACACAGCTTAGTTTGTCCAGCTGATGGGGTTTGTCCCACTCCTCCTCACCCACTCCACACACTCTATTCAGATGATAAAGACCACTGTGTCACCTCCTGGTGTCCCAGCTCTGAGTCATTGCCATGTGAAAAGTGTCATCTCACCCCGCTGCCAAGCCAGTTTCTTAGACCATTTCCCCCCTGGGTTGATCCCAAGGCCATTACTGGTCTAAGACCCAGTCTCCAGATGAGAGGTCGATGATGTGATTCTTCACATGTGATCTGGCCTGTGGTGGACAATAAGGAGTGGTTTAGCCCTACATTGGTCCTTATCATGGAAGAATTATGAAAATGTAACCAGAGAATAAACATGATATTCGTGCAAGTGAGTGACATACATACACATCACAGCCTGTGTAAACTGCAGGGGAAGTAAACCATCTGACCAAGATTGAAGGGTTCCAGGCTAGTGCACCAGAAACATAAGGGTATGATGGATAAGAAGGAAGTAACATTGGCAGGAAGGAGGATGGGGGTGGGGGTAGCGAGGGGGACATGTAGGCCAGGAGGTTGTCATTAAAAAGTGAGACAGGCATGTGGTGGAGACACATGTCCCCAGTTAAAGAAGGCAGGGATCTCTGGTGGGGACCAGGCTGTGAAGTTCCAAAGAACACTGATGTGTCCCCAAATGATGGCAGGATTTGGGAGGGAAAGCAAGCAGGCCAGATGTGGTAATAACGAACAATTACTGTTATACCAGAAATGCGCTAATCACTTTGTATGGATTTTCTTATAACATTCTTACATCAACCCTCCACTGTAGTTAGTACTGTTATCCATAGTTTATAGGTGAGGTAATAATCCTGAAAATGTTCAGTAACTTGGCCCAAGTCACACAAACTAGTGAGTACAGCGCTGAAATGAGAATCCAAGCCACAGCATATTGCAGCCAGAGTCTTGACACTATATATACACACACACACAAACACATTCACTCATATCTTAATTGAATTAGAGAGGGAGAAGGAAGCAGTGACCAGGACATCCCATGGGGGACAGCAAGGAGGAAGGGATGGGGAGAGGAATCACAAGACGTCAAGGACTCAACAGAGGGGGGATATTTTCCAAAAGGAGGAAGAATCATAGATGGCAAGTGGTCATGGACCGTTGGTATCATGCTGAATTCCCAACCCAGTTGATGAAATGTGGAAAAGTGGAAAACCAGGATAATCTGGAGAGAGCCAGATTTCACCAGAGTTAGAGCCTTTGAAGACTCTGAGGACACAGAGGAATTACCCACCATGGAACAAGGACCCGCACAGCCAAGTGGCAAAGGTTGGCGTGGACCAGAAGAGGAGCCAGGAGTCCACAGTAAAGACCCACAGAGAAGCAGGTGCATGAGCACAGAGGAGACATTACCGGAGCAGCTAGAACTTGGGTGATTCCTGAAGACGACAGGATGGCAGGCAGGATGAGATGCGCCAGCCTCCAGAAGCCCCACACGTGTCTGGTTATTTCTCGTTCTCTTGGCTGTCAGGACCCTGGGGCCTGGGGTCAGCTGGTGCCACCCAGGTGGAAGGGAACACGTTACGGTGCAGAAGGAACTCTGCTACACGCAGCTGACGGCTGGGAGCTGCCAGTCTTCCAGGAGAATTAGCTGGGCTAGGAAGCTTACCCTGGCGTGACAGCGGGAAGGTAAATAATCTCCCTAATATACATTCCTTTTTTCCACCGGAAAATCTGGAACAGAGAAAAATTTGCTCTAAGCATGGCCGTACCTTCTGCTTCTCTGGAAGGGCTTTGGCAGGGAGCTACTCAACAGAGCAAGACTTGTAGTAATTATCATGATGAAGAACCTAAAACTGAAGCCCCACATCCCAGCCCCCAGGTAAAGTTGAAATATGTGGCAGACGCACGACTGATCTCTGGGTCACTGGTTTCAGTCTATTTTTCTAATCTTCCGGTCATATTTCTATTTGGAAACGATCTCAACCAGCCACTAACTATATGTCAGAGGCTTTCTCAACCATTTTGTACTCCTGCCATCTCTGACCCCTGCCAACCCAGATCATGTTGAAACGTTTTTTGTTAGTGTGTTTTTAGGGTTCCAGGAAAACACTGAGAAAAAAAAAAAAGCATCCTTAGAAAAAGAATTTGAACTAAATTGCCGTTCCTGCTTCTGTTTAGCTCTCGTCGATGGCTCTTGAAAGCTGAGAACAGCCCAATACTAAAGCCGTGATCACTTCTCTTGGCCTGTTTCCTTTTCCTTTTTTAATTATGGAAAGTTTCAAACATGCACAGCTAGATTCAACAGTTATCAACTCATTTTGGCCACTGTATTCAACAGATAATGTTCCTTTATAAAAAAGAAAAAAAGAAAGAAAAAGATAAAAGGTAAAAAGAAACAAAAATACATTAAAATGTAAAATATTTAGAGAACATCCCCTACTCCCTCTATATTTCCTCTTATGTTGTAACCCAGATTGAAATAGTACAAATTACATACAATCTGCTTTGCAAACTCTTCCTAGATTCTGAATCTCAATTAGATTTCAGAGAAATCATGAGGTTATAGGAATTAGGAACCTCCTTAAAAAGGAATTTATCTCATTGAAACTTATTATTCTGAATGTGACTCTAAAACAAAACTGATTATTTATGCCAAGCTCACATTTTACTTACTGGGGATTTTAACCACATGCAGCAAATTCCAGTAAGAAGCTTACAAATTTTCCCAGCTAAAGAAATGCTGGAGGTAGCAGGATTGGGGTTGGAGGGGGGAGGGGGTGACAGGGAGGAAGGGTGGTACACGTAATATTTCATTTCAGAAAACTCCAGCCAAGTCATGCAGGTTTATGTTTCAGAGCGTTTAAAGAAAAAGAAGCCATGGGAAGACCATTTTAGGGTGAGTCAATGGAGACTGTTCTAGAAGGACTAAGAACTATCTACCACTGTTCCTGTGTAAGGAAGAGAGGACCTATCTGTTGGGAGTTTCTCAGAGGTAGCGTGTGATTTCCTTCCTTTCTCCCTTGAGTTTGTTTTTGTTTTTAAAAGAGCATGGTCTTATGGAGTACAAGAGAATTTGTATCATCAGTACTAGCCATCACACAGCCACTCGCCGAGAGCTTCTCTTTTCTGTTAGCAGGTGAGAGTGAAAGGAAAATATATGAGCAGTAGCGGACAATTCTAGCTCAAGGTCGAGCCAGGTTATTTATTACCAGACTCATTTGAAGGCTGCCATTGTGGGATTTGCTGAATCAACAGACTGCCCCCAAACACTGACCACGTCTACATCCCAGCAAACAAGAGGTTTGGCATGAAATAGATCAGGGCCTGAAATCTTGGCTGAGGCATCTTCACTTCACTTCCTCTCTAGAACAAAATGCTCAAGGCAGGTATGTCTGTAAAATAAATGCAGTCCCACAGAGGAGGGTGGATCTATAACACACACACACACACAAACACCAGACACAGAGACCCAGTCTCTTGTGGCATGAATGTCCTGGCAGACCTCTTGCTGTCAGTCAAACACCCTGGAATGGAAGAGTTTTCTCAAGGACCCAGAGGTGCCCTTTTCCCATTCTTGACCATCTGTACAAGTAAGGGGAAAAGACCACCCTCAGGAGAGTTAATGGCCTGGGTTTTGTCTGTACTCCATTAGGAAGTGCAGCTACTTGGAGTTTGGGGGCTTCCTTTCTAATGTGAGGGCAGGAAGCAGGCCAGCTGATTACCGAAGGTGTAAAGGCAGCTCTACATCCCTGGTAAATGATGAATACAGCAGAGGGCTCGGCATCTGCTGGTGTCAAACCTTAGCTCCACGCGTCAAAGCTGTGTGACTGTGGGCACGTCACTTGATTCCTTCTTTAAACTAAAGATAGGAATACCTGTGTCACAGTTGCTTCTGAGGATTAAATCCTCTAAACATATATAAAGCGCCTGACTTATGGAATATGTCATAATTCTAGAATCCTCCTTCCTAAAATGCTATGGTTTCAAACATGAAGGAATCTGGGAAATTTGCCTTTCTGGAACACAGCTAGATAATTTAGTCCAAACTATTTCCCACTCAAACTTATTACTCATTGGAGCACAAAAATCTGCGTCAGTCCTACTGGAAAATACTCATGAGATGGACGTGTTGCATAGTCCCTGTATTATGTGAGATTGTTTACATATTCTTTTTTCTTATGTGTTCTAAGTGGCTTAGAAATAAAAGAAATGGTATACATTAAACCAAGCTGGGAAAGTGAAGTCTTTACAGAGTTCACATGGCTAATTAAATTAAGGTTTCTAGAAGATCAAGGACAAATGACTGAGTACAAGAAAATATTTCCTTTGATCTCAAGATATTTTTTTTGTTACTTCAAAGACCAGCCAGCGGGATCATGCAGGCGACTGCCAGTGGCCCCTCCTCTCCCTACAATGAGGGGCTCATGGCGAAAAAATAACTTTCAAGGGTCTGCTACAGAGCTGTGTGAACACCTGCGGTGGTCGGCCCTGCCCAGGCCAGACCGAGTGAGGTGTCTTAGAGGAAAATAACTGAGTCGGAAGAGGTGGGCTCAGGCTTGGGTCTGCCACTACCTACATCCCATGAGCTCCTCACTTGACCTCAGTCTTCATGTTCTCCCATGTGAAATGGGACAAGAACACCTAACCTATTTATCTCACAGGTTTGGTATAAAGATAATGTGAGGTCTTTGGATACACCAAGCCCCAAAATAAGTTAAAGGAATAAAACCCAGCAGGATCCTATAGCTGTTTCGTTTTCCTCCCAGGAAAGCTTTTTCCTCCATTGTACCTCTAGTGCTTTTAGTGGTGGGTGCTCAGTAATCCTGTGCTGAATGAGTGAAGGAATAAATGAGTGTGGTGAGGGATGAGCTCGGGGACTCTGCTACTTAGGTGTGTTCTGCTCTCCTCTTGGATCACCCCATTCATTCTGCCGTTGTGGCCCTGGCAGTACTTAATCTTACGACGTATACCAGGGCTGGGGGGGTGGGAGAAGGGCAGTGGAGAAGGTCGGGGGCAGGGAGAAAGGGCCAGCAGTAGCAAGGAAGGAAGAAGGGCGGCTTTGGGGACGGAAAGGGGTTTCCTGCAGCATCTGCTAACAGGAGCCTGTGCTGTTCCAGTCCAATGTCTTGTGTGCTTTCATGGGCAAGACATTTTCAACATTGTCCCCTTGAGTCCATGTTTACTTCTGACTGAATGGACTGAACATTGATAGATCATCAAATTTCCATAAGCCTAGAAAGACAAATACCCTACTTATCAGCGAAATGCAACTTCCGGGGGGCCTGAATTCTTAGTCACAAAGAGAGCTTGGGAGACCAGGGAAACCCAGACGTTGACTCCACGATGACAACATAATGAATAAACTTTAAGATTATACATTGCAGGCTTTCATAGATGTTTTTCAAGTCTCCCTATCTCTTGGAGTTTTTCATTTCCATAATACCTCTGGACAAACTTTATTTATCAGAATCAGAGAAAATGGGCAGATGCTGGAAAGCTGGGCTTTGCTCTAAGCTCCTGGGTGGGGCTGGGGTAGACTCCCCAGTGGGTGTCTCCATGTAGGCATTTTAAGTCGGGCGCTCCCAGGCCTCAGAAGGATTGTTCTGCCTCTTACGTTGGGATGGTTTCCTAATCCATGACTGCTGTGAATCAGCCCTCGATGGAAGAGTGAGTCAGGGGACTAGCGTGGGCGGGAGCTCAGGATGAAAGAGACCCACTCAAAGATATGGCATCAGTTAGGATGTTTGAGGCTGCAAGTCACAGGAAACCTAACCTAAAGTAGCTTTAAACTTAAGCACGTGTATTCAGCTCACAGAACAAGAAGTCTAGAGATAGGTGGTTCCAGGGTTGTGCAGTTCTCTTGGTTCTACAAAGACAGCCTTGTGCAGTGATGAGGGGCACAGCATCTGCCATCAGTTCCCCTGGGTTCAAATCCCAGCTTTGGTGCTTCTTGGTTGTGGGGCTTCTGACATCACACAACTTCTCTGAGCCTCAGTTCCCTCCTCTGCAAAATTGGAGATACCAATAGCACCTACCTCCCAGGGTTGTTGTTAGCATTAAATTGATTAGTACAGTAGATCCTCATCTAAAATCATCGATAGATTCTGCGACTTTAAGCAAAACAACATATAAGGAAACCAACTTTACTGTAGGCTAGTTGATATAAGCAATCGTTAAGTTTCTAGAGCATCTCATCAAGGTTACAACAAAATAATGTTAAATGAATTCAAAGTCCTGCTGTATATGTGAACTGCTTAGCCAGGACCTGGGGTGTCATAAGCACTACAGAAATGTTAGTTCTTATCTTTTTTATTATTATTATTAATATCATCCTCTCATTTTCACAAGAGAGTTCCCAAAGACGTTGGTGAGATGAGTACAGTGGGCGTGGATGTGCTAGTCAGGGAGAGACTCAGAGAAGTCAAGGAAGGCCCATCAGACTTCAGACCACGCTTTCTTCTCTGCCCAGAAGGCTCCCTTACACACAGGAGACCCGCTATTGGACTGCGGTGGAAACTGGAATTATCAGGAAGGACTTCGTAGGCCCTCATCTTCGTAGGCCCTCATCAGTTAGGACAGGACCAAAATGGATGTCCAGCCTGCCTACCACAAGGCTCTGCAAACACCACGCTGAGGACGGCTATGTTTATGATTGTCATGTAAAATGGGGTAATAAAGAACATTTTCCACTTCACGTAATCACCTCCGGGCATAACAGATAATGTAACAGAAGCCTCGAGGAAGACCTGCAACACCCGGCACCAGGATCATCATAGGCTCCCCCCAGAGGCTTTGGGGAGCAGTGAAAGCCCTCCGGCCACGGCAGAAATGCAGCTGGAGTAATAACAACAACTGATGTGCATTTGTGCTGAACTTTATGCCAGGATTTGCCTGAGTTCGGGAAATGGCAGAGTGGGATTCAGGCCCAGATGTTTTACTGCCAAAGCTCTGGCATCCTGCCATGCTTTCTCCCCAGAACTCGAGACGACTGAGCACTTCGGGGATCTGTCAGAGCCATGGTTCCCAAATTCCAGCATGCATCAGAATCATCCCGAACGCTTGCGAAGGCCCAGATCTCCCGGCCCGCGCTGTGCTGCAGTGGGTTCCACCTATCCGCTCAGGAGAACTGACGGTGTGCATCTCTTCCCAGCTCCACACTCAATAACATCACAGTGGTAGCTTGAAATCGGTCAGAGTGGGAGAATATAAACCACAGCAATCAGCAAACTCGGGGGAGCCAGTTGTTAAATCTTTTTCAGCACCCCATTGACAAGTCCTCATCCACAGAGTCTCTGACTCAGTAAACATTGGATGGGGCCTGAGAATTTACATTTCTAATAAGTTCCCAGGTGATGCTGATTCTGCTGGTCCAGGGAACCACAGTTTGAGAACCACTTAGAACAAAGTTTCAGCGAGCCCTGAAATGGACAATAGGTTCTTGTCCAGACATAAGTCATCAATGGCAAGAAGAGTGCTGGTGGTCTCATCAAGGACTGTTGGCTGCAAACAACCCTATAGCAAATTGACACGAATAAGAGCTAATGTTACAGAGTATTGACCAGAGTCTGCTACTGTCCTAGCCTTCCCATGTATTATTAACTCATTTAATCCTCCCAACAACTCTAGACAGCAGGTTGTATTATTATAGTTGAGGCCAAAGCACAGAGCAGTCCAATGCCTTGTCCAAGGTTGTACAGGAAACAAGTGGTGTCGTTTAGATGTGAACGTAGGCTGTCTGGTTCCGGAACCTGTGAGCTTGACAGCTACACCACACATCATAGGTGAGACCTGAATGTAGTATTGCCAAACATACATCTAGTGACAGTTCTCTCAAAGATAAAAAAGGGAAGTACTTCAAAGAACACACATAGGAAAGGGAATTCAAATTTGTCTCTCCCAACTAGACTTTCCTGACTTAAAAGAAAATGGGTAAAGTTTTCATCCCACTCATTGTGCTTCCACCAACACCCTGAATTCACATTAGTGAAGGACTACATTACCAGTTGATGAGAAACCAGTTGATGGGTTTGGGGTCAGTAACTTTTTCTGTACAGGACAAGATAGTAAGCAAATACTTAGGCTTTGCAGGTCATACAGTATCAGTTGCAGCTGTTCAACTCTGTCATTGTAGTTTGGAAGCAGCCATAGAGGGTATGTAAGAGTGAGTGTGGCTGTGTCCCACATAAACTTTGTTTACAAATGCAGGCTTTGGGCCCTGCTCACCTGTGGGCTATAATTTGATGACCCGTCCTAGATTCACCTACAAGGTACTCCTTATTCCTAAATAACCTTCCTTAACGTTAGGCAGAATTTTAACAAAAGCAAACACACACACAAAACATCAATATATCTGAGTATACCACTTAACAGATACCAATGGGAATCTCCTCAGAAAATAATCCATTTATCTGGTTCTAATTTGGTTATAGAAAGACTTCCATGGTTTTAGATTAAGACAGTTGGCTTGGTTGGCTGAAAAATCATGCTACTGAGATAAAGGTCCACAGAGCCAAAGCTCAGTTCAGCTTTAGTTCTCTTGGTCAAGAGGGGAACAAGACAAGCAGGAGAACATGACCTGGTTTGATTACCTCAAATGCTTATGACTAGCCTAGAACCAATTCAAAGTATAGCTTATAAATCCTCTGTGTCATCTTTCATAAAGATAAAATATTTATTCCATTTTATAAACCAACAGCGATGGCAAAGAATGTGATAATGGTCTATAAGGAATTTGAAATATGTCCCATTTTCTCCTTAACATTGAGATTGCCACCATCTTGGCAAATGCCCCCATAACTCATCTCCTAGCCCTAACCTCTTCTCCTTGCCTCAGAGTTCTCACCACTCCTGATTAGCTTTCCTTACGCACATAACTGGTCCTTTTTCACTCATGAACAAGAAACTCTCTCTGGATGACTACTGCATATTGATTTAAGGCCAAACTCCTCAGCCTGGCATCCAAGACCTGGTATGACCTAGGCTCATTTTTCTGTCTCTCGGTTTATCTCAAACTTATCCATTTTGTATACCCACATAACCGTGTTTTGAAGGATGCACTAAGAGCTTAGTCAAATGAGACAAGTATTTCAACTAACACCACAAAACCCACATAGCCCTGGGAGAACCATAATCACAGCCATGAGAAAGACAAAGCTGGAGGCAGCAAGACAATCTAGAAATCAAAGCGAGAAACTGGAACAAAGTTTTAGAAATAAGGTACTAGAGTATGACATTCCCCTCTTCTCTGGTGTCTAGTACTTGGTGTCTGGGAAGATCTGGGGCTGACCCCTTGGTCAGCGCTTTCCAAACTTACCCTTCCATTGGACTCATTTGTTTGGCTTTTAACTGAAAATATGAAGTCCTCATCGTAGACCCAGAAAAAGGACCAGGGAATCTGGATGTTAATAAATGCTTAAGATAATTCTTAGGATTGTTCAAATTTGGGTAACTGCTGACTTCACATGAAAGTCACCTGGAGGCCATGCAGAGAGACCACATGGAGGTGTGCTGGCTGACTGTCCCGCTAAGACTCCAGCAAACAGCGGGGCTTAACCACCATGTGTGAAGATGCACCCAGATGACACCAGGATCCCCCAGCTGAGGCCCCAGACATTGTGGAACAGAGATAAGTCATCCCCTCTTTGCCCACTGAATTCCTGACCCACAGAATCCAGGAGCCCAAATCATCTGGAGAAATTTTTTAAATGCTATAGCTTAGGTCCTGTCCCCAACACATCCTGATTTATTTAGTCTGGAGTAGGATCTGGTATTCATTTCCCCCTACTTCTGTTATAAAAAATTTAAACATCAAAAGGAGTTCAATGAATAATACTTGGAAATGTGTGGACCCATCACAGTGGTCAATATTTTGCAATATGCTTAAGCATAGAAATATCCAAAAATAAGAGCATTGTCCTACATAAACACAGTACCATTATCATGCCTAAGAAAATAATAGCAATTTTCTAATATTCAGTCCATATGTAAATCTCCCCAATTATTTCAAAGATTTCCTTTTTCTCTTTTTTGAAAATAAGCATCCAATCAAATTTCACACATTACATTTGCTTAAGGTTTTGGTTTATTGTGCTCCCTTTTATTTGTTTGTTTGTTAAATTACACTGACTTTTTAAATCAACTAGGCCAGCCGTCTTGTAGAACAGTTTACAATCTATATTGGTCTGATCGTTAATTCATGGTATCATTTAATTTATATGTCTAATCCTAGTAAGTTCTAAACTGAAATTTAAGTCTAAAGATCAAACATTTGGAGAAAGTATAACTCACAGGAGATGTGAACGTCGCACCACACCAGGTGACATAGAATGTCAAGTTGTCGTACTATTAGTGATGCTGACTTCGATCCCTTGATTAAGGGAGTGACCACCAGACTTCTTCATTAAAATATATTTTTCTGTTTACAATTAGCAAGGAATCTATGAGGTGGTATTCCAGCACCAACAAAATTCCACCTAGTAGTTTGAGCATCCATTGATAACTCTTGCCTGAAAGAATTGTTTGGTTGAGAGTTGCAAAATGGTCTTTTTTTTTTCACTCTTGTATTAAGGCGTAATTCACACATGGAAAAAGTTCACTCTCTTTTCTATCCAGTTTTGTAGGTCTTGACAAATACACGTGTACATTCGTGCAACCACCACAACCATTAAGATATAATATAGTGTCCAATGAACACAAGACTTATCAGGGGGGATCGCTTCATAAATTATATCAATTCCTAACCACTGGGCTGTACATCTGAAATATAAAATAATACTGAACGACAACTGTAATTTAAAAAATACATAGTCACGAAATGTAAAGTACAGCACAGGGAGTATAGTCAGTGGTATTGTAATAGCTATGTGTGGTGTCAGACGGGTAGTAGACTTGTTGGGGTTATGACTTTGTGAGGTGTGTAAATGTCTAATCACTATTTTGTTTTGTTCACCTGAAACTAAAAAAAAAAAAAAGAATAGTTTCACCACCCCCCAAAAAATTCCTCCATATCCAGTTATCATCAACCCCTCCCCCAACCCCAGCCCCTGGCAACAACTAATATGCTTTCTGTCCCTTTAGATTTGCCTTTTCCAGAATGTCACATGCATGGAATCATACATTGTGTATGTAGCTTTTTGGGTCTGGCTTCTTTCACTTGGCAAAATGCATTTGCAATCCACCCATTTTAGTTGCATCTATCAGTAGTTCTTTCCTTTCTGTTGCTGAATAGAAGTTCGTTGTAGGAGTGTGTTGGTTTGTTTGTCCATTCCCAAGTTGAGGGACATTTGGGTTGTTGACAAGTTTGGGACAATTATGAATAAAGCCATGAAAACATTCTCATCCAAGTCGTCCTGTTAACATAAGTTTCCATTTCACTTGGATAAATACTTAGGAATAGGATTTCTGGGTTGTTCAGTAAATATGTTTACTTTATAAAAAAAAAAACAGCTAAGTTATTTCCCACAGTGGCTGTACTACCTTCCATTGGCACTCATAATGCAGGAGTGTTAACTGGTGGTTTTTAAAATTCTGTCATCCTTTATATTTCTTAGCTGGCAATCTCCCACGAAAAAAAGCATTTACTCCCAAGTAAATGCTAATTCTTTTTGCTTAATTATCAATTTCAGAGTGAAGAGTATTTATAATAGCCACCTCCAGTGGTGGGCAAGCAGGGTTTTTCTTTTCCTTCCTCTGTTTCTTCTCTTTTTTTTTTTTTTCTGTAACTATGGACTTACGAATTTTTATCCCATATTTGACAATAACATTTATCATTCTTTTTAATTCTCATAGTGGCCCAAATTTGCCTAATGGGAATGCTGTCAAACTGGTCCTATGAACTTTTGACATGACTTCATTAGCTTTTGACACTTTTTTTCTTTCTGGTAAAATAAGATACCCATCTCACCTTGAACTTTCCTGAACCAGGCCTAGAATTAGCCATTTCTCCAAGATGATGGATTCCTTTAAATAATATTTAGAAACTCAGTCTAGACATCAGGTGTCTCCTGGTTATTGGGGTGTCAACACTTTCAGGTTCCTTCAGTCAAAATACGCACACACACTCACACACACACACACACACACACACACACACTTTAAATCAAGAACTAAGATATACACATGCATACAAATCATGAACTCATACTAATATTTTGAATTAAAATTTAGCCTTCTTAACTTTTTTGACTTTTTTATTTGTATTTATTTTCCATTTACCAGAAATCTTGATACTTAATAAAATTAACATATTTACTAATTTGCTTTATCTCATCCTACAAATAAGACAGTATCAAAATCACTGTGCCAGTATTATTACTAATAATAAAACTGCTGAGATTTCTTTGCAATTCTTTTCATCCTTACAATATTTCCTGTTAGGTATGTCCAGTCAGTGTACCAAGTTCAAAAGTCACTTGAAATCATTCTTTCTCTGTGTGGTTGTTTCCAACGTGATATACCATTAGGTGTATTTGTTCCCATTGTTTTCAATTTTATGGTCTGGCCTCAATATATTTTAAAAGCTCCCCAGGGAAGTGCAGTATTCAGCTATGAGTTGACCAGCAGTAACTGGATTTCTTGCTCTCTCTCCCCTTTTCCTCCCCCTGAAATCGTTTCTCTCCCATTTCCTTTCATTGAACTTCCACCTTTTTTTAAGGCTCCCTTCCTCCATCTGTAGTACTTCTTTTGATCCCATTTGTCAAACATAGCAATTCTTTCTTCTGGACGCCTGTAACCTTTTGACCATTCCTGATAGGACTTACACGCAAAATAAAACATTTCAAGTTCTACCTTGCTTTATAGTCCTTGAGTCAAGGGTCGGCAAACTTTTGCCATAAAGGGTCAGAGAGTAAATATTTTAGGCTTTGCAAGCCACATGCATCTGTAACACACTCTTTTTTTTTTATAATGTTTTATATTCTTAGCTAGAAGGACCAACAAAACCAGATCTGGCTCTTGGGTATTTATCAAGACCTCCATTATGTCATGTTCTTATTTCAAGTACATAACTTGGGACACGAAAAGTCCTACTTATCCTTATATGCCCCACTTACAACAGAGCACATGGGAAGGAACGATCCCTAAATGGTTGTTAAATTTATGAATATATAATATTATTAGATGGCATTCTTCTAAGAATGTGTTATTAATCCAGAAAATTGAGCTGTACAGAACTATAAAAACACTATGTGTAAACAGACAATACCCTGTAGGCAATAGCACCCTATGTGTTCAGTTACCATGTTTTCTCCCAAGGGTGAGAGGAGGGTGGTGGGAGTGCTAATGGCTATGGACGTGAAGGTTCTTGGGATTCTGCAGGACTGTCCAGGAAAGAGCGTTAATGGCTACAAATGTACAGGAACAGACAAGATAGCAGAGGTGGGAGCAATTCAACTTCCCTCCTTGTAACCCAAAAGTGGCTCCCAGTGCCTGCAAAGGCACAACCTCCTCCCCAGGAGAAGATGCCAACAAGATGAGAAGGGAGCTGTGTTTTCTAGAAGCCTGAGCCCATTGTCATCTATACCTGAAAGAGGAATAAAGATTGATACCATGTGGAAGAGAATGGGAAAGCCCCGTAGTTCACGTCTCGCTCTTAGGCACTCTGAGTTTCTTAGGGCTAAGACAAAGAAGTTCAAGCATGACTCATGGTGTGAAGGAGGCCAGAGTGTTGTACTAAAAGGTCCTCCCTGAGCATCTTCCTAAAACAGCTCCTCAATTTGCATCTTAGTGCAAAATGTTAATTTTACCAGAATGGGGAAAAAAAAAAAAAAAAACACTGGAAATGCATTTTAAAAATCTTTGTCTTGTGTTCCAGGAAGTTTCTACAGACACGAAATTGCTGCTTCTGATCTGAACCCCGGTGTTCATGTGACGTTACTTCATACCGTTGCGTTCTCTACCCTGAGAAACGCACTTCTCACATTTAAAAGTAGATGTCTGTGTGATTACTGCCAAGAAATTTAAGAGTCCATTTGAAGTGCTTTTATTCTAAGAAAATTTATCTCCATATGTACTTGGGATGAAAACTATATAAAATCCATTCAAAAAAGGTGCTTTATAATAACGATGTTTGAAGTTACAATTTTATTTCTTCCCTTAGCTCGTCTTATCTTAAGCCGTAGGTTGCTGTAAATTAAAAGGAGAGGGCATTTCAACCAAATGGTTTCTCTGAATAACATTAATCCTGTCAAGAGTAGTTTGTGACAAAAGCTAAAGATTGTGCTGTTGCCTTTTAAGCACAACCAAGTTAAACATCTGAACTATTTCTGCTGTCGCTTAAATATTAAGATGTAACACATTTGGGATATTTGTTGACATTTGTTATACTTTTGATGAACAATTAGCCTGCAAGAATATTAACAGGAAATTCCATTCATGAGATAAGCAGCTGTTCGTGCAAATCTTCAGCCCTATCATGGGACCGAAAATCTTCTTTATGCAACTACTGTTTGCTGAATAGTCAGCATTCCTTAGGTATCCAAAAGGAAATGCTTTGCAAACAACTTTTATGGCTAATTTTGATTATTACATTTTTGTAAGGAAAAAATAACTTTTACCATTCATTTGGACTGTTAGACTTGCAGTTCATTCACTATATAAATTTCAAATGACAGGCGTCAATAAGTGACTAACCCCAGTAATTTCCAACCTGTGACGCAGAATTAGAAGGCCAGTCTTAACCACCTTAATTCCACAGCATATCAGGATGTATTTTTATTTCATTCTTGAAGCCAAGACTAAGAGTGCCTACCATTATACGGAACACTCCCTTACTCAAAAATATGCACCTCTTCCATTTTGGAGCTATGAAAACATTTAATGCAACATTCCCATTGCAACATTTACTTAGCATCCACTAAATTGTTAAGAATACAGCTCCAAAGACTGAGAGGAAAATGACTAACAAGCAACTATATTCTGATGCGATAAGAGAAATGATGGCAGTTCTGTGGAAGTACTAGAAGGGTAATACACTCTCCACCAATAGGCAAGGGTTTGATCAAAGATTCACTCACAAACCATCAATCACCAAATCCTAAATACCTTTGCCTTCGGCCTCTTCCTCTTTCTTTCCATCTGCTTCATCTCCCTTCTCTCTACCCCACCACGGACAAAAAAGGAAATCCAGAAGGGCCTTGCATTTATTTTCAAGTCAAAGCAAGCAAAAGACCATAACTGTGTCCCCATCGGGAAAAAATTTCTGAACAGGTGTACCCAGTGTGTGCACATTTATTTATAAATTATACACATGTACTACTCTCTGAAGTAGCATATTAAATATTAGTAACGTTTAGTGTCCTTTTTTTCCCCCAGATTAAAGACCACATCTGCATCCAATTTTCTTCTAATATTTTTTGCAGACTTTTTGGGGTACAGGCCTCCCTGCAACTGTGAGACCACTGCTCAAAACAGCCACCACAGCAAACTTTCTGAAATGCTATCTGATCATAATTAAGACCCTGTCGAAAGTTCTGCAATTGACAGTCTTCAGCTTTTCCTTGAGTTTGTTTTAATGAACCAAAGACCCTTCTGAAGTTCCTTTCTTGCCCATTACAGCCTCAGATGTGGGCACTGGCTGTAACACTGAAGGGGTGTTTGCTCAGATAAATGGACCCCACCCTTCCTCTTCCTCATTTTCATCTTCATACCCCTCCTCTGCAGCCCTTTGCTCCAGTCCTGCTGAGCTTTTGGTGGCGAAGGAGTTAAGATAGTAAAGATGCTGCCAACTTCTGGTGGTTCTTGCCTGCCAGATGCCAAGCTGTTTTCCAGTTGAGGACACCCCTGAGTTTTCATTGGCCCAAAGTCTCAACTACAACTTTTCAGGAGGATAAAGAAGTATCCCTTTTAGCAAAGGTAGTCAGAAGGTATAAACTTCCAGTTAGAAGTAAGTCCTGGGGATAGAATGTACAGCACGGTGACTACAATTAATAATACTGTATTTTATATTTGAAAGTTGTTCAGAGCATAGATCCCAAGAAAAATAATTTGTAATTATTTGTGGTGATGGATGTTAACTAAACTTATTGTGGTGATCATTTCACAATATGTACATGTGTCAAGTCATTATGTTGTATACCTAAAACTAATGCAACGTTGCATGGCAATTATATCTCAATTTTAAAAATAAATTTAAAAAAAATAATTACTTAAAAGACTCTTTTAAAGCATTTAAAAATCCTGGAGTGTGAGATGAAACCTGTTACATGACAGATAGGAAATGGGCCCACGTATGTTCTAACTGGCTCCAACTGGCTATAACGATTAACTATAAATCCAAAAGGTGATCTCAGTGTGCACCCAAAACCTTACCATTCCACATCACTCATGTCATTTCAATCAGTTTCTCTTAAGTTTAGTAGCACCAACATGGACTCATTATCCCTGAACCCCACAGCTCCACCGGATCTCGTGAAGTTCTCCATCAATGGTAGCACCATCCACCCTGCGTCCCACGCAGCAGACCAGCATCTATGTCTATGGCCCCTCCCCTTCGTGCCCATATCCATTTACCAACACCTCCCCACTTCCCTTAGAGAAGTCTCTTATCTCCAGCCTTTCTCCTTTGACACTAAGTAATCCAGGCCTTCAGCATTGCTTGCTTGAATAATTACAACGGTCTCGTATCTGGTCCACCAACCTCCAGTTCTCTGCACACTAGTTTCAGCTCCGTTGCCCAGTTACCCTCTTAAAAAAATATCAGGTTATGTTTCCTAATGACTACTGTCTATAGAGGTTGTCTCCAAACACTTTGGTTCACATGCCTCTGTTAGTAAAAAAAAAAAGAAAGAAAGAAAATTTGAGCACACACCTCTAAACTATGATTATTTATTCAAAAATTATGAACATGTGTTACTGTGCTAATGTATTGTGCATATTATAAAAATAACACACATGAAAACACATTGAAAAGTATGACATAATTCCTTGTGTCCTACTTTGGGGTGATGAAACTATCCTGTGTCCTGATTATGATGATGGTTACACTAATCTACACGTGTTAAAATCCAGAGACCTGCACACCGATAAAGAGTTGATTTTACTACATGTAAATTTAAAAATTAAATTTTAATAAAAGTTTGAGATAAAACTCAAAATAAATAGCTTTAATATATTTACCCACTCCTAACTGGATTACCTTTTGCATTTTCTGAGTACACATACCCAATCTGGGGGTCACAGCATCAAATTCAAACACCTTAGATTGTCATTTTGGGCTGCTATTGCAAAAGAAAGAGCAAGAAAATCCTCAAATCATTGGACAGCTTTTCTATTCATTTTGTGATGAATCTACTTTCAGTTGCACGGTGTTGTGAAAATACTGAAAGTGAATACAGATCACTGTGTGCCTGAGTATTACAAAATTAAAGGTTATTTGTGTTGCTCTTCTAGAACATATATTTGATCTAAATTTGCTTTTGTGACCTGCCCAAAGTAATGACAGAGAAAGGCACTGGCAGTCCAGAGAAGAAATACCAACAATCCTAAGTAACAATCACCTATCAAAGTAAAGGAACACCAAAAATATGCATAGAGAGAAGCTCCACAGATGAAGATTACAGAGGAGAGATTGGGATGCACCCTCTCCCAGGTGTGGTGTCGTTCTACATCAATCACTTAGTGGTTAAAAATGTTAAGCAAATGACTCCAAGGTCGCAAAGTCGGACAACCTCACCTCACATTGCACCACGGTAAACCCTATAGTCTGCCTATTTATTAAAGTGAGGAAAAACGATGAAAGGTTTTGAAAGGATAGACCTACATAAACTGAATGAGTGTCCTGTCTTGCTTCCCTTCGAGGTTGTATAATTCTATAAGGGCTTGCATTTTTCATTGTCTTTGAGCTATTTTACAACTCTCTAAATTGCAGAAAACTGAAAGGAACACAAGTGATTCCTGGCCACCAAATTGCAAATGAATTCTGTTCAGTGGAATACAACTGATAATATCGTCCTGCGGACACTGACCAGTTTTGCATTTGTTATTTTAGATTTATTTTATCATTCCTGATTCCCTGCATATGTGTGCGTTGTTTGAATTTTCCTTTGAACCAGGTGTAACATCTTGTTAGTTCCCTCAGTTAACTACTGTGTCAAAAAATATCTTTGATGTGATCATTCTCATGAGAGTCATAATTCTGCCTTTTTAATAAAATCTTATCTTTTAACACCAAGAACCCAGGAAAGCTTCTGAGATTTGTCCCATTATGAGAAAGAGTCTCCTCTTGATAGACAAGCAAAGAACCAAAAGAAATTTCCTTCCCATCACCTTGCTGTTCTCTAAGTAAATAGAGGTGCTGCAGTTTGGGAGTGAAGGGACTTAAACTTTTGAAGAAGCCAATCGCCTCTGGCTTTTGATCTCTGACCTGCAGTAGCCTTTGCAGAAATTTCTTTGTTAAGGATGAAACAAATAAAAACCCTAATTCAAGCTTTGACCCTCAAACCTACCAGAAGCTATCAGAAATTTGGGCCCAACCTCTCCCTTCCCCACATATGCCAGCCTTCTCCCTCTAGGACCCTTGGCTCAGCCACACAGAGTATCCCTTTCACCTTTGAGGCTATTTCCTCCAAGTAAAATGGGGGAGGAGCCATTCCCTCCCTCCTTCCCACCCTCCCTTTCGTCTTTCAAGACCTCCTTAACGAGTCACTTCCACCCGTGACAAGGTTCAAAGACTTATAGATATGGCTAGTTACATCTTTTCCTAAATTTTCACAGAATGTGTACAAACCTCTACTGCTTGGAGGCTAATATTCGATCTGTTTGCTTATCAAGTTAAGAAAACTCTTATTTCCACTTAGCTGTAGCACTTTGGGCATGGAACTGTATTTGTATAAGAAAGTATTAGATGCCAATTAGAGTAGAAGGTGAGGCCCTGAGGGTGTCATTTGAAAGCAAAGTACAGAAAGATAGTTCATTAGCTCTGCTTATTTAATAAAAGAGAACTGGACGGAGTGAGGAAAGTAGTGGGGAGCAGAGAAGGGAGGCAGAGGAGGAGAGAGGAAAGCAGAAGAAGGAAGAGAATAGAAAGGGATTCAGCAAAAGAGTGGAGGAACAGAACTAGAGTTGGTGGAAATGCCCAAGAAACATTTGAAGACTAAGGGGATCTAGAATTCAATTTGAAAGTAATCATTCTACAGCTCTGCACTGTAACCTATTTGTCACCAAATTGCCAAACAGAAATCTACTGCATACCGCTGCATCATGTGTGTTCTATTTTAACAGAAGGAACAAACAATCAAGCCTTGTGTCCCATGTTTGGGTTGACGCCAAGGAAATGATAAAGGAACAACTGTAACACATAGAGTGAAGGACAAAAAGTCAGTAGAAGCGGGAAGCTGAAAGCAGAGGTGGCTGGAAGTGTGACCTCAAGAATGTACTGAAGTTTTGGCACCAGCACTGGACGTCCCATTGTCTGGTGGATGGAGGTTTCAGCAGATTGGATCTAGATTTACGAAGAGCATTGCGGATAGCCCAGTTGATACCTGGTTCACTCAAATATGTGACCATATTGCATCAGAAATTTTTGAAATCCTAACCTAGGACCTCTTCAAGGACAGGAAGATAAAGTATTTTCTCCTAACAGAGCAAAGTGACTGCTTAATAAATGATGAAAGATTAATGCATCACTTCACAAATTTTAACTAATAAGTAAGGACTGAGATGTCATTGGTCATAGTTAGTGGTTTAAGATTCTGTGATTGCTAGACTAAGCTAGTGATTATCTAAAGGCTCTCCGGGTTTTCATGTTTATTATATAATAATCATCACCATCATCATCTATACTATGTTTATGTTATTATACTTTTTTCCTGAGATCAAAACACTCTGTATTCTTTGGTGGTATCTAGCAGTATGTCAACCCTTTGAGGTCTCCATCTTTCTTCAGTGTAGAAATGAACATCATGAAGAAGTTCAGGTCCTAAGTACCTATGAAGGGCTGGAAGATGACCACCTAGTCCTTAAGAATAGAATTACCATATGACCCAGCAATCCCTCTCCTGGGTAGCTACCCAAAAAATCTGAGAACATTTATCCATAAAGATATATGTGCTCCAATGTTCATTGCAGCTTTATTTACAGTGGCCAAGACATGGAAACAACCAAAATGTCCTTCAATAGATGAATGGATAAAGAAGATGTAGTCTATATACAAAGGAATACTATTCTGCCATAAGAAAAGAAGAAACAGTGCCATTTGTGACAACATGGATGGATCTTGAAATTATTATGCGAAGTGGAATAAGTCAGATAGAAAAAATTGAGAACCATATGATTTCATTGATATGTGGGATATAAAACTGAGAGCAACAAAGGAATAAGACAAACAAATGGAAAAAAAAAACCTCATAAACACAGACAATAGTTTAGTGGTTTCCAGAGGGTAAGTAGAGAGGGGGTGGTAGATGAGCCTAAAAGAGATCAAATATATGGTGATAGAAGGAGAAGTGACTCTGGGTGGTGAACACACAATGTAATATGTATATAGGTGGTATATTACAGAATTGTACACTTGAAACCTATGTAACTTTACTAACCATTGTCACCCCAATAAACTTTAATTTTAAAAAAGAAAAAGAAAAAGAAGATGACCAGTCCTATAAGGACTGTTATGGGATAAATTCTGTACCACACCTCCTCCCCCCACCAATTCATAGGTTGAAGTCCTAACCCCAAGTACTTCAGAATATGACTGTTTTGGAAATAGGGTCTTTAAAGATATAGTTAAGGTAAAATGAGGTTCTATGGTTGGGCGTTAATCCAATCTGACTGGAGTCCTTATAAAAAGAGGAAACTAAGACACAGACATATGCATACACAGAAGAAAGACCACATGAAGACACAATGAAAAGGTAGCCATCTCCAAGCCAAGGAGAAAGACCTCAGAAGAAACTAAATCTGCCAGCACCTTGGTCTTGGATTTGTAGCTTCCAGAACTGTGAGAAAATCAATTTCTGTTGAGTAAGCCACCCAGCCTGTGGTATTTTGTTTTGGCAGCCCTAGAAAAAAAATACAGGGACCATGTTTTCCAAACTGAAAATTAGAAGGCATGACCTGACAAATACGAATGATTTATAGAATCAATTGACTGGAATATCCTATATTTGAAACCTGGCCACACCTAATCACAGTCTTACTTCCGAACAGGACTTGACTTAAGCCTAGAAAAATAGTTTCATTCAATTTTTTATAGAGTCTTAGAAAAGGGGATTCTATTACCACCACTGGAAATGTACCAAATCCTAATTCTGAAACTCAATTTTACCACTGTATATTAATTTTATGCCATTTAAAAACCAAACCAAATGTAATTTGGCCAGATAATTAAGGCCATAAATCCATGGACTTTTTGTCCTTAACATGTAAGTGTAGGCTACATTACTGTAAGCACACGCTGTTCTATTTTCAGAAGAGAGGAATCTAAGAACCCTGAATACCTTCAAGAAGACAAATTCTATAAGAGGAACAGTCTACTCCAGCATTGGCAGATTCTTGGGCCAACCAACTAGAGAGCTACAAAATACTCAGGGGAAGGGACATGGGTAATTATTTTAAACTAAATATTCTTTAAGATCTAAATCAAGGAATGAATCAGAGTCTAGCCATCAGTTGATGGATACAATGCGTATTAAACACAACACCTGTTTTCTCCCTTTGAGCTAGACTAAAAAGGCAAATCTCTTACTTACTAACACGCACTACACAAAAATGCTAACTTAAAGAAAGCAGCCTGAGGGCTAACGAGGCAGCCCAGGGGACATGAGTGGAATATCCCCTTGGAACAGAAGGTTCAGCCTCTCTGCCCACTCACTCACCTGCCAGGACAGTGCAGGAAAAAGAGGATGTGCTTGAAGGCCCAGAGATGATTGTCTCTATTCACAAGTAGGGGTGTCCAAGGATGAAAGACAAAAGAGAAAATAAATATTAATAATGCAAAACCCCTGAGATTTTGGGGATCCAAGGCATGAGACTGCACAGAAGCCTTATTTCAAATCCTTGACCTCTCTTCAGATTAAAACTGCCATCACAGTGAGTGGGGTACAGATGAGACTCCACTACTTACTAGCTATGTGACCTTAGCTGCGTTACTTAGCGTCTCTTAGTTTCTGCTTCCTCATCTGTGAAATAACTATTATGATACCTACATAGGAGTATAAAATGAGTGCATATATATATATATATGCAAATGTAATTGTGGTTTTTGCAATTAGTTTTCACCTTTTAAAACACAATTACTTTTGCAACAACCTACATATATATATATAGTATATCACTTTAAAAACTGCCAGGCACATAATAAATACCATATTGGTGTTGATTATTATTATTACTGCTATTGTCAAAGTCCATAAACCTCCCATTTCCTTCCCCTGTCCCCCTGCTAAGACCAGTGTGGGAGGGCCCATTGTGGACCTAAGATACTGATGATTGAAAATCAAAAGATTCAATGCTCGGCCTAATGAAGCTCTCAGTCTATTGGGGGCAGGGGGAGGGAAAGGCAAAAATATCAACAAATGAGCCACCCAAGCTGCAGCAGCAATTGCCCTTGGCTGTGCATGGCAGGGTCCTCAAGCCCAGGAAAGAGATTTATCTGAGACAGCCTCACTGCCAGCACGTCCTCAGCTCCATCAACTCAGCAGCCAGTTGTGTTTGGGTTACTTTTAGATGTCTGCTCATGTTCTTCCAGCTCTTCCCGTTCTGATACTGTGCACGGACATTACCACCCCAAGCCAGCCCCTTCTTGTTACACCTGTTGCACAACTCGCCACTTATCTCAGAAACTCCTGCGTTACATGCATAAGCATCCTGACCAACATGTACTCATGTCGCTGTCCTTCATTCCTCTGGAGTTAATGGAGCAATCCAGCACATGTATATTCTACACATGACATTCTTAATCTTCTTTTTATCCCTTCTCCTCCGTTCCAGGGATCCTTCTGAACAAAGAATGGCCCTCAAAAGCAGGGCCACGATGGATGAGTGTGCTAACTGTGTCCCATTTTGTGAACAAAGAAGGACCCTAGAGGCGTGCAGTCCACAACCTGCTCAACCCTCGGTAGCAGCGCTGCCACCAGGTGTTGTCACAGAGCGCGTACATGGCCACTGAGACCCCAGTAGATAGAGTGCTCACATCTATCTGGGAAGGTCAGGGGACGCTGCACAAAACAAATAGTCATTGACCTGGATCTTGAGGCAGGAGTCGGGGTTCTCCATCCCGCCAAAGGTCAGAGGTGGGTGTTGTAGGGAGAAGAAGCAGTATGTGAAAAGGCAATGATGCATAAAAATGGTGCAACATCCTGGCATTACAAGATTCACAAGTCTGCTCTGGAATATCTAGAGCAGAGGGGATCATGGGAGGAACAGCTGGAGGTGACGCTGAGGATATAATCATGTGGGGACCTGCGTGCTACGCCAGTGCATTTGAGAGAATAGGGAGCCTGTGGGGGCAGGGCAAGCAGGGGTGTCTTAGGCCTGGGTGACTGGGTTACACATGATCAGATTTGTGCTTTAGAAAGATCATTGTAGCTGTGAAAGTACTGGATTGAAGTGGGGCCAGGCTGACCTGGGAGACCACTCAGAGCCTCTCACCGTACTCAGAGAACTAAAGATGAGTTCCAAGACTGATTAATGCAGAAATTGCAGAAGCATTTAAGAAACACATTAGAGAAGATATATTGACTAATTGAGGTCAAGAGTAAGTTGACGGAAACTAGGATAAGTATCAAAACCCTGGCTTTTTAACTGAGTGAAGGATAGTACTTTTGACCAGTGCTATAGGAGTCGGAGAAGAGCAGGTTTGAAGGGGTTGAAACAGGTTTAAGGAAAAGAGCCCTTGAGACATGCCGATAACTATATCAAGTCAGCAGTTGGGTCTGGAGTGCAAGAGAAAGGTTAGAGTTTCATTTCCAAGTCATGAGAGAAGATGACAGCACATGAAAATGAGAAGTGGAGATAGCTAGTGTGGGTTATTACCTGGGGAACTTTGGAAAGGAAAATAGGCAAAAGCGACGTTGAAGAGGGCACTTTTTTCTAATGGAACTTGAAAATATTAAGGGAATCCAAGAAAGGAATAAGGCAAGAGGGAGGGATTGAAATCGGAGAAAGATGGAATTACTGGAACTAGATCAGTAAGTGTCCATGATTAAGCCCACAGTTGCAGGAGGTTCCTCAGAACAGCAGAACGGAGACCTTTCTGAGACTCCAAGCTCATTAAGATGCACATTGGAAAGTGAGGGCAGTCATATCTGGGACCTCTATGTTCTCTAGGAAATAGGAAGTTAGTCATTCGGTAATTGTCATTCTTTCAATAACCATTTTCGGAACTCCTACCAAGTATCCTGGCACCACAAAAGGAAGCATCCCTGTCCTCTTGGAGCTTGCATGCTACAATGTCTGTTGGGGTGGCAGGCGTTAATCAAAAAAATCATATAAATAAATGTAAAATTGCAACTGTGATAGATGCTATGAAGATTCACACGGTACACCTAGAGTTTATAGTAAGAGAAGCTGACCTGCTGAGGTATCGGTGAAGCCTTCCTGACTGAGGTATCCCAAGTAGGACATGTCACTTCATGAAGAGGTGTGACTCCAATCTACAAGTTGGAATCAACTAGAGAAGAGACAGGAGGAGGGATTAGCATGTGCAAAAGCCCAAGGCAGGATGAAAAAAACAGTGTGGCCAGAGCAGAACAGGGTGGACTGTGGCAAAAGAGGAAGCTGAAGACATAAGTAGGACCAGACCAGGGAGGACCTTGCAGGACATGCCAGGAAAGCTCATCTTAATCTGTAAAGCTCTAGGAAGACATTGAAGAATTTTAAGAAGGGCTGGGGGCAGAAGTCACATAATCACATTTGTATTTCATAATGTTGATTTCAGCCGCCGCCCAGAGAATAGATGAAAGACGTCAAGCGACAAAAAGCTAGACCGTTTCTACAACCCTGGGAAGAATGACAGCTCAAAAAGGTAGCAGTGTTGAAAATCGAGAGAGAAGATGATTTCAAAAGACATTTATGAAATGAAATTCAATGAGATGAAAAGAGTCTTGAGGCTGACTCTCAGAGTTCCAGTCTGCACACATATGGGTGGATTGCTAAAATGAAACACGCTGGAAGTAGGCTGGGCTTGGGGAAAAGATTGTGAGATTACTTCTATATATATATTGCTTTTACTGTGTCTTTGTGACATTCAAGAGTAAATATGAAGTAGACTGCAGGACATATGAGCCTGGATCTCAAAGGAGAAGTCTAAAGGGTAGGCATTGCTAGAGTAAGATTGTTTATGGAAACAACATAGAGAAAAGGACAGGGCCCCAGACAGAACCTTGAAGAGCTCCAACATTCGTGCATAGATAGAAGATGATGAGGCTGTGAAGAGAAAGAAGAAATGGTTGGAAAGATAAGAAGAAAACTAAGGTCGTTTCGTGGCACAGAACATAAGAGACGAGGAAGTTCCAGAAAGAAGGCACATGGCTGAGAAGAAAGATGAGAGTGGAAATGTCTCTTGAGTTGAAACGGAGGTTAAGCATAAACTGTTTTCATGGGGTAATGGAGCCAGAAATCACACTGGGGCAGGTTGAGGAATGAGCGGGAGAAGGAAATGGAGACAGTGAATATAGACGATGCTACCAAGAAATTTGTCTGAGAATAAAAGGGATAAAAGCTGAGAAGTTGCCTTGAGGAGAGAGAAGAAAAGTTTAGACAAGCAGCTGAGAGTTGTCAAAGAGAGAGCCAACCTAGAACAAGTAAAACAATGTAATGAACTGGGGAGACAGACTTCCATTAACTTGTAGCAGGATAGTTTGCCTGGGTGGGCAATGCTTTCTAGCGATCATAGTCTGAATTTCGCTGGGAAATACCAAATTGTGGTTAAAAAAGAAAAAGAAAGCAAAAACAACAAGCAAACAATGAAGTGGAAAGGCTTGAGAGAATAAAGTTCAAATTGTCCACGGACCCAGGCTGCATATGGAAGGAATTGTGGTTCCCAGGACCTGATCGTTTAGCTCAAAATGAATGAGGCAAAGGATTAGGGACCGCCATAAAAATGAAAGACACATTTAGGGGAAATGCAGGGTTCAGAAAGCTGAAAAGGTAGGTGAACAGAGGCTGCTGCAGTCCCCCCATATCTCTGCAGCTGTCCTTATTTCTATGCTCCCTACTCTGGCCAGACTGGTACTTACATTTGGCTCAGTGCTTTTTCAGGACAGAAATACCAAGCAGTTAATGTCCCCTAGAAGCAGCCCTCAGCCAATGACTGATGGAAATCGCTAGGTAACTACCCAGCCCCTTTACCTTCCCCCAGAGAGGAGAGCTGAGGGGTGTTCAGCTTTCTTTCCTTCCTTGTCTCAGTGACCTCCACTCCCCTGCTGAGATTAACTCCAATAAATGACTTATACTGGAATCTCTCTTCAGGATCTGCTTCTGGTGAGACTCAAACCAAAAATAGCTTGCTACTGCTGTTCAAGTTTTCAGAGGTGACACTGTTCAGGGATAAAAAGGGTGCAGGACGTGTTAGCAAAAGAGGTTTCCCTGAATGTAGTGAAGGTGAATGCTGTTGGGTCTGAGATCAAGGAGTCTCAGAGGCCACCATGTTCAGGGTCGTCTACGTCGATGTCAAATTGACCCGAGATGTCTTAGATGGTGACCTAGAGGAGACAGTGAACCAAGTACCAAGGTTTTCAATAACGTAGGAGAGAGATCAGGCCAGTGGATGACAGGTATCCACAGGGCTGTTAGGTGGACTAGGCGGATGGCATAACCCAAAACTAAGAGGGTTTTTAACCAAGTAAAGTGGAGTCGCGGCGAGGCACTGGAGAAGGGATTGAGGACAGTGTTGGCTCCCTCTGCGGATTAAGGATGAATAGACTGTAGGCGAAAGAGCAGCCCCTATGGCAGAGTGCCTAATTCAAGAAAAGCAGTGTCCCTATGAAGGAGCAACAGATTCGTCTACAATGGGTTGGAGATACAGAGAAAGTCTTCATGGGAGGTTCTAGGTGGCACCATTAAAAAGTTTAGGGTGGAAGTGAACAGGGAGGGGATGGAACAAAGAGGATGAAATACAGAAGGGTAGGAGTTAGGGAGAGAAATAGGGGTTCCACATTTTGAGCAGTGTGTTGGGGTGAAATTCTCCAAACAACTTCTGAGGCATCAGCTCAGGAACCTGAGGCCCACGGTCACATAGCCCATGGGTGGTGGAATTGGAGAAACTGAACCAGGCAATCTGGCTCTAGGACCATTCACCACCATTCAGCGCCGCTGCTCAAGTTCAGGCCTCCAAAGACTTCCTCAAAAGTAGAGCCAGGAATTTGTACTTATATCATGCAGCACTTATACTTTTTAAAAAAAATTGGTGTGTAAAACATGATTGCGTGGAAATACACAAAATAATAAAACAATCAATTAATAATTAACTATGCCTGGACTCTGGCAGAATTGTCTTTTTTTTTTTTTTTTTTTAATCCAGGCTTCTGTTTTTACCACCACTCTCTACCAGAGTAAATAGAATTAGCATCCAGAAAACTGACATTAAAAGAATTAGTATTATCTGTTCAGGGTTCATTTCAAAAAGGAATCTGCTATGTAGCAACTTCCGAGTTGGGTTCAATCTGTGTTCTTTGATGCATTACAGAAGTTAATGTAGAACAGCTAATCTAATAATCTCCTGCCTGGAAGGAAGCAAGACTCCTGGAAAGCGGGGCTGAGTCACATGGTGAGCCCTGCGATATTCAGCGGAGAGTCTCCTCTGAATGAAGGCTTTCCTCAGCTGCTAACGGTGCTGCAGTCCCCAGACCCTCAGGTTGTCACCCCATGGGGATTGCCATGGCTAAAAGGAGCTTCTCCACTCAAGGGCACATACCCTTCCCCAATGCATCGGTGACTGATCTACAGGGAGCATAAAGGCCAAGCCCCCGCGCCCCAGGATGAGGCAAGTCTGAAGGGTCATCTCTCCTCCCAAGCTCCCAGTGGGGTCTGCTGCAGCATTTGTCAGGACTGCATCACAGCTCAACTTCCCTCAATCTTGCCTCTAGCCTCTCTTTGTTTTTATAGGTGTCAATCTCAAAAACACTCCCTACTGAACATCTTTCATTTATTTTCCATCACGGAGTTCTGAGGAGCCACCAATGATGTGGCGCCTGAAAAAGTAAAACTTCGAGAAATCCGATCTGATACAGCAACACCGGTTTATAGAAAATATGTCGTTTGCTAGGTATTGAAAGGGAAAAGGGACAGAGCTTGTGTTCACTCACGTGAACTTGGAATTGAATCCTCATCTTATATTTTCTCAGGGAAGTTTCTGAAACTCTTTGATGACAGCACTATTTTGTGCTCGGTATTTCTCCTAGATAACCATCCTCACTTTCCCAGGGCTGGGGGCAGGGGGAGATTCCTGGGATGCATGACCTTCAGAACTAAAACGGGGACAGTTCTGGACAAACCAGGATAGTTGGACACCTTACCTGAAGAAGCCCTGCACACGTCTGGAGGACGTTGGTCAAGGTCAGTAACTTTGGGGGTGCTTGGAATTGAGAAACAAGGGTTGTTGCCCCCCTGAAGAGAGACAAGGGCTGGAATCTTCTCCTCTCATCCCTAGTCCTGTTCCCCATTTCCTCTGCCAGTTTCTATGTACAGACTAGTCTTTAGTTCCTAAATTAGACCATAGCATGGAGGGTTGTCCTTGCCCTGTTGTGTAATACTGATGAGTTGACATAAGAGGATATCCATGCTTTTCCTCCAGATAAGCCAAGGCTTAAGGAATCTGTGACCTCCCCAAAGTTCTGAAGGAAGAATGCTAGAATCTGAAATCGAAGTTATATCAGAAGCATCCCTTATTTCCCTAGTTAACTTCTATCTACTAGGATTGAAATATCTCAAGGAAGCAAAACACCAAAGTAGGTAATAACTCTGTCTCGACCTGTTCAGAGACGAGCCCTACACCCTACTTAGCTTTAGAAAGTGTCTCACGTGAGCTAGAAGGAGTTGGCAGGCTGAGCCCCGACAGCGATTACACAGCAGGCCCCACATTCGTGGACGTTTCATGTCGTCAGTTCTGGAATATCAAGTTGGAATACATTTGCAGCCTGGGTGTCCCTAAATTGTAACTCGCATCCTCAGGTAGGGGCTTTTTAACTCAGTGTTCAGATTTTGTGACTCACAGCCCAGCAGCGCTTTCACCCAGGTGCCTGGGCACCTGCCACTGTGTGTACTCGCAGGCACGCACCGACTCAAAGGGGACTTGGGCTCCATGCACAGAATGCAAAGCCACGCTTTACATTTAGGACCCAGGATAAAACCTTGCATGCCAACGGCATGCAATAAATAAGTGTTTTCTGAAATGAATGTAACTGCATACTTGATTCTTGGGCCTGCAGTAATGGACTTCAGAGATATTTATATGCTCTGTGGCTAGCTACCAAGAGTAAACTAAAACGGGAAAATGCAGACAGATCAAAAAGGAATGTTGGATTGGGGGATCCTGCACTCCATTTGCCCACCAAAACGGAAATCCATCAGTGGCTGAGGGGGTACCAGGAGCCCAGAGAAAACTCTTTGTGAAAAACTGCCCCAAATGAGTAATTAAATCAGCAGCACCGACCCTCTGAAATTCACTTTTTCAAAACTCTATCTCCTAAAGTCGCCTTAGTTGTTTTTCAAAACCTTCAAGTAGAAAATTCCATCACCCATAGCTGATTCCTACACAGATTTGCAGCACGCACTGATGGTAGCAGAGGAAGGCTTGGCTATAGCGCTCACGTGGCTGTCTCCCAAAGAGAGAAAGGCATCATTCCAAGTGACGAATTCGGAGTAAAACAAACATTGGAGAAAGTGTGCGGCACAACCTTTATGTCATGACACAGCACCTATTGCAAACATTCCATCATCTGCATATTTTCACTCTTCTAGGTGGTGAGAAATTAAAATTTAAGGCAACAATGGATACTCATTACTTTGAATAAGTGGTAGTTTAAATATGCTGACCATAGGCTTTTGTCCATGAGCCATTAGCCAAAAGGACATAAGCACACATAGACTGAGAATAGTTCTAGTTTTATCTTCACTCGTATGTGTAATGCACATGATTTCTACTGCTGTTTGTCACAGTAATCTTACTCCCACAGGGTGCTTGTAAAGCTGTAGCATGCCCTGGGTGTCAGGTTTAGTAATAAGTCATCAGTTATAACTCAGACATTCCAAAGAATGACAACTTAAAATAAGGATTAGCAGAACACTTACCTAAAGAACAAACTAAAGAAAAACAAGCACCTCATAAATTAGTTTGCTAATCTGACAGTTTATGCTTAATGGTTTCATTGACTACTCCTAATTCGTTGTTAAGATTTCACTTCGATCCCTAGTTAAATGGCAGCATGAAAGTATGTTTTTTCCCAATGGAAGGCTCTGGGATGCTTATTAAAAGGTGATACCCACGTGCACGCAGACACACTCGCACACACCGATATTGTCGTCCCCACATTAGCATGAAATAAGTGAGGATCGCATGTGTTACCTGTGAAACTGGTTTTTTGGTTGGCATTTCAAAATACGTTTTATTTCATGTTGTTTTCCAATGAGGACATTAGTACTGTATATGTGGAAATATTCTCTACACTGGCCAACATACATCGTCTTAAAGTTCAAAAGAAAAAGGGTGACATCGTTTTCGTTTTTGCCTCCAGGTTTGATGAAAATTAAAAGCAGACTCTATAAGCAGATACTATGATTTCATAATGGGCACAAAAGCACTTACAATGCAAAGTACCCCTTGGGAGCTCTTGCACTTTGTGAAACAATGGTTAGGGTGGAATTTGTTTTTCTGCACGTCAAATGTTTAAAAACAGCTGTTTCTTGTTTTCTTTCTTTGGAGGGAGGGGGTTTCCTGAAAAGAATATTGTTCCCCCCCCCCAATTTTTTGATATTCATAATGGGTTTTGCCCATGCCACTTGGGAAATGTACTTCTGATTTCACAATTTATTTATCTATTACAGATTTCATAAAATAAATGAGGCACTCATGTCCGTCATTCCTGCTACCTGGTAGAAAGCAACTATAACCTTCTTATCCTGACATAAAGATAATATCGTATCCTTATTATTGTCCCATAGGCACTAAACATGTTTAGAATAATTTCTTTGTAGGTGAATTAGAGAGCATTACCATTAATTTTAAACTACTTAACCATTTCTAAGGTAACATGTTTGGACAGATTGTCAGTGAGGTTATGTGGGCTGAAAGGTATTTCTTCTTCCTTGTGACTTTGAGTGTTTTTCTGCATTTGCAGGGTATAAATTAAAAGACTTCAAGACACCAGCTGTTACAATGTCAATTTAAGGGTTTGAAAACTTCAAGGGTTTGCCTGTTTCCTTTGCTTTGGGCTCTAAAACATACAAATCTTTTTGTAACTACAGAGATGTGGTTCCTAAGAGTAATACGGTAAAACAACAAAACCTGCCCCCACCTGTGAGGTTTGGGAGTTACAATATTTAAAAAGGTAAAAGCCTTAAGTTCAAATTATAAAACAACATAATTTACAACCACATCAGTTGCATTGAAAGAAACTTTAATCTAATTAGGCAAATTAACGAGAAATAAATTAAAGATAGTTATCTGTTATCACTTAAGATTTTGCTACTACATAGCAAACTACCTCAAAACACAGTGTCATCTAATCCCAATTCTTTATTTAGCTCACAATTGTGTGGGTCAGCGATTTGAATTGGGCTCAGCTGGTGATTCTTCTGTGTGCTCACTACGGTCACTCATATATCTGTGATCAGCTGCTGGTGCTGAGGTCAGTGGGTGGGGACTCTACAAGCTGGTTCACCCCTGTGGACCTCATTTACATGTTTGGCAGTTGTCTGCTTTTTGACTGGGTCACCTCGGTTGTCTGAAAGCCCAGGCTGGGGGGGGGGGGGGGGGGGAGAGAGAGAGAGAGAGAGAGAGAGAGAGAGAGAGAGATTCTGCCACATATCATCAATCAAAGCAAGTCACAAGTTCAGCCCAGATTCAAGATTCAAGGGATGGAGACATAGACTCCATCTTTTGATGGGAGGATCTTTGCTGTCTCATTGTGAGGACATGGACACAGGGAAGGACAGAATTAATGGCCATTTGTACAATCTACTACAGTATCAAATTGCTTATCTGAACACGAAAAGAAGCAGCAGGGCTTAGAATGTTTAGAAGCTATGGTTAGAACTCTTAAGTTGCACTTGACTTTAGGCAAGTCGCAGAACCCATGATTGCTTTAATCTCTTTCTAAGTAGACGTGGTCCTGCTGCTAGCTTTCAGGCATGGCTTCTGCACAGACAAGCCTCTAAGGGATCCCACTCTGTGCAACTAAGAAGGCAGGGCCTTTGTGTACAGAAAACAATGTCCCTTCTTTGGTGAGAGGTAGACAAAGGCTTTCCTGAAGGATAAGGCAGCAGAGTGAGAGAAAGAGAAGTTCCGGAAGACTCTAAGGTTTTTAGCCTGAGCACTGACACTGTTCATCAATGGAGATGGGAAGGACTGTGGGTAAAGCAGCTTTTAGGGAAGTCTGGAAATTCAGTTTTAAATACTGTAAGTTTGAGATATCCATTCGGCATTCACCTGGAGATGTCATGTAGGCGCTTGAATACGTGAGTCTGGATTTGAGGAGAGCAATCCAGGCTGAAGGTTTAAGTTTGGGAGTTTTTAGTCTATAGATGGTACCGAAAGTCATGAGACTAGATGATGTCACCAAGACAGTGACACAAGTAAAAAAGAGAAGAGGTTTAAGGATACAGCTGTGAGTGCCTCCAATCTAACAAGTCAGGGAGAAAAAATGGAACTAGCAGTGCAGGCTAAGGAGGGAGGAAACTGAAGAGAGAAGATGCTCTAGAAACCAAAGGAAGAAAGCCAGGGAGAAGACATGGAACATAAAAGTAACCATTTCAAAGTGTAAAATCCAGTGGCATTCAGCATATTCACAATGTTGTGCAACTATAACCTCTAGGTAGCTCCAATATATTTTCATCACCCTAAAAGAAAACCCTGTACCCATGAAGCAGCCACCTTCCATTCTCCTCCACCCAGCCCGTGGCAACCACCAATCTGCTTTCTGTCTCTGTGGATCTACCTACTCTGGATATTTCATGGAATATCTGACCTTTTGTGTCTCCTTTCTTTTATTTGGCATAATATTTTCAAGGTTAATTCATATTGTGGTTTGTGTCAGATCTTCATTCCTTTCTATGGTGAATGTAGTCCGTTTTATGTATACATCGCATTTTGTTTACTATTCATCACTGGTGGGCAAAGATTTTCTCCCTTTTGGAGATTGTGAGTAAGACTGCTATCAACATTCATGTACAAGTATTTGTTTGAGTACCTGTTTTCGACTTTTTGGAGTATACACCTAGGAATGGAATTACTGGGTCACATACCTACAGTCTTGAGAGCAGAAAACGAGGCTTTAGAGGATTTGGTTTTCTACAAGGTCATTTGCCTGCAAGCTCCTATAAAGCCAGAAACCAGGAGTCATTCTCCTTTGCATTCTCAGCACCTAGCACAGTGTCTGGAACCCAGAAATGTTTGTTGAACTCAACAGACTGCTGTGCTGGAAATAGATTGTTGTGTGATATACTAACACGTACGATGAAAGAAGACATTGTAACAGCATCTCCTTGTGTCTTGGCTCCTGGTCCATTGTATAGTTCTCTAAAGCCAAATTATAAAAATCAAATGTTGATAAATCCTGCATTATAACATCGAGAGAGGGAGAAGGAGAGGAGGGGCAGGGGAGGGGAGAGGGAGAGGGAGAAGGGAAGGGAGGGGAAGAAACAGGGGGAAGGGGGGAGACTATGGATGGGGCAGGGCCTGGGAAGGGGGAGGGATCGCATGTGTGTCCAGGGAAAGAGCTTTACTAAATTCAGCAGCATTATTGTGAGCACCTACTGTGAACACAGTATGAGCACGGCTTAATGCTTCTGCCTGTGAATTTCCACTTCTAGACCTACTAAGTTCTTGTCAGAAATGAGGCAGAACTTCCCTCCTTGAGCCTCTTGATACACTTTTTCTATTACTTTTGCCATGTGGTTTTACCACTTTAAGGAACAAGAGAATGGGAGGTACCAATTAAAAGTGTTGATGCCTGCTTAGTGTTTTTACAAACATTTAAGAAATGTAAAAGCCATTCTTAGCCCATAGGAGGGACAAAAACAAGAGGAGGCCCAGATCTGACCCGTGGCCCGGGTTTGCCAAACCTTCGCATGTACCATACCATGCTACTCTATGCTTAGAAGTATTATAACTTTAGAATGAACTTTAATTTTATTTTATGAAAGGGCTGGGATATACATTTTCATAAGTGGAAAATATACTTAGAATGAATGTGTCTGGCTGACAAAGTGTAAATGCACGTGACAGCAGTGATCACAGGTGCTGCCAAGGTGTCACTTGACTCTAAGTCCTAGAAATAGAAGTAATAAAAGAGGAAACAAACACATGCAACTTAGAGAATTTGGAGAATGGAGGAAGGAGTGGAGACACGATGGAGTGTCCCAGGACAGTGGGACAGAGAAATCTGTTAGGTATAAACACCCAGGGGCCCATGTGACAGGAAGTCCAGCCTTACGATGGAGCCAAAGGAACAGAGGGCAGAACCCAAGTGGCTCGAGGAACAGAAGAATTCGATCAACATCCTAGGCCTCAATGAGAAAATACCAGTTTTGTCTGAGCTAAAAGAACGAAAACTGCATGATGTTTTGCTTTACCTTTTACATTCTTTGCCGAGAAAGATCCGAAGGCAAACAGACCTATTGGCCTGGAAGAAATTTTTGGAAAGAGCATCTTAATGACATACTATTGTTTTCGTTTTTCTTTAAACCTCTTGATGCCAACTCCCATTCTCTCTTGGCAGCTCCCTGCAACAGCTGGTCACTGTGACATTTGAGAACTTGTCATGGATGTGAAATGTGTCCTCTTTAATTTAAGTCCATGTCCACTAATTTGGTCCTCCACAAAACTGATGAAAAACTGATGCACATTGCCCACGGTCAAACCTTTCATTTATCTAAGATTGTCATTAAGCCTCCTTCAGCCGGCTTCTCTTTGGATCAAGCAACCCCACACCCGTGAACATTCCCTCGCAGGAGTACTTGTCATCCTTTACCACATCTTTTTGTGCTTTGGGTTTCTTCATATCATTTTTTAACAGCGGAAATAAACAAGCCAAAAAATGTGTTTCCCAGCGAAGTTTAGATGAAGGTGGACCACGTAAAGGAGGAATTCCTGAAACATTCCTGCTTCACTTCCAGTGTCTCAGTATCATCCTGGCTTTTTCCCACAAAACTACTACATTTCTGAGGAATGTGCATTTAGTAAACAAAGTCTGCTCCACCCAGGTCATTCTGCCACTAAACGTGTACCTTGTAATAACCTCGATTACAGCAACAGTAATAGTGGCGTCTAACTTCATTGCCCCGTGCTAACGGCTCAGAACCGCCCGAAGTGGTAGGCCTATCATTATCCCCATTTCACAGCGAAGGACACGGGCTTGAGGAGATTCTGGACGTTGCCTGAGACGATCTGGTTCCTGAGCGGTGACTCCCACGTTGTCACCCAGCTGCTGGATCTCTGGGTCCCCACCCTTGAGATACATCCCATGCCTTATGCCCTTCACAGTGTCTATCTGTGGATTGTAATTAATGGTATCTCTTTTCATACCAACTTACTGAATCCACGTTCCTCAGCAAGTAATCCCTTCAACAACACTCCTGATTTATCAAGGTCATTTTCACATTTATGCTGGCTCTGGGTCTAGAGAATTAGCAATTCCTTCTAGCTAAGTAACATCTGCAGTTTCACTCAGTGTGTTGTCATTACCTTCATCCGTAATATGCAAGCCTAAACTTTAGATTATGGCTGTTAAGAGCAATAAGCTCTAACATTGTATTCCAGGCGCGTTGATAGGGCTTTTTGTATCGTATCTCCTTTACCCCAAGAGGTAGCATCAAGACGTGGGTACTATTGTTTCTTCCAGTGGTACAGACGGAGACACAGACACGTGAACAATGCCCAAGGTCACTCAGCTGGAAGTTTGGCTCCACCTCTTCACAAGTAGCCTTAGATTCAAAAAATATTCTGTGCATATCTTGTTGCTAATTCTCCTTTAAACAAACAATTCCTTTCTAATCAGAGTTTTAGGGAAAAAATCGGGTCATTTACCAAATGTTATTTATCCTTCTTTCTGCTACTGGTACTTTAGTTTTCTAACCTTTTGCTATTTGGAAATAAAAATGTTTCTCTAAAATTATTGGGGATTTTTGTTGATGTTGTTTCAGGAGATATACACCTGTTGTAAAGCAGGGGCACTAGCAAGGACATGACAAACATCAAAGTCACAATAATGGTTACCTGGGGGGAGGGGAGGAACTGGGAAGGGGGCACAGGAAGTTTCAATCACATTTGTCATTTTTCTCTTAGGCTTGGTGATGGTTCTACACTGCTGATTTTTGTATTATTCTTTATCTTTTCTTAAATGTTTGAAATTTTCATAATTTTAAAAAAAGAGGTAGGGAAGATAATAAATATGAAGAAGTGAAAAAACAGTAGGAAAAAACACTGATGGTCAGGAGGTCTGATTTTTGAGACTTGGTTCTGTAATAAGCCAGCAGTTCAAACTGAGCAAGCTGCTCAATCTGGGCTTCTTTCCTCAACTATACAAGGAAGGCATTTCACTAGAACAGGGGTCAGCAAGCTGTGTCCCCTGTTTTAGTAAGTCAAGTTTTAGTGGAACAGACCCATGCCCATTTGTTTACAAATTGTCTGCGGCTGCTTTCATTCTGCAACGGCAGAGGTGAGCAGTTGCAATGAAGACTGTATGGCCTGCAGAGTCTAAACTATTTACTATCTGAGGTTTTACAGAAAACGTTTGTTGACCCCTAAAGTAAAAAACCAGTCTCCTTCAGCTCTAATATTTAATCATTCCAGGATATAGCAGCATGTCCAAGACTTTTGCACCAGTAGTCTTCCATACCTACAAACTGCTTTAAGCAAGCATGTAAATACAGAGAAGAGTAAAGAAGCTTTAGGACTTTGACGTCACTCAACAAAACCCTGCACTGTTGTTCTGGGAAGTTATGGACAGGCTCTTCCCCTGAGAAGAATACACCCTGAGTTGAAGGAAAGAAAAGTCCACAGGCGCCAAGTAGAGACTCTAACAGCATCAAGGTGGTGTGTGTTGTGTGACTGCTGTACAGTTTATAAACACTTCACTTTGTGGTTTGCACAGGAATGTTTTAGAATATGAGTACTTGATCTTTCAGTAAAAGTTCTCCTGTGAAGAGAGGACTCATTCCTCTGTTCAGAGGAATTCACTCAGTTAAAGAGCAATGCATACTCGTGATCAGGACCAGGAATTCAAGAGTCAGATAGCAAGAACTAGAATTCTGGGGTGCACCCCTTCTGCCTGTGCGTCTTGGGCAATTTATGTAATCTACCTAAGCCTCAGTTTACTCATCTATGAAATGGAACCATGCTGGCATGGACCTCCTTGGGTTGTTATGTGTGTTAAATCATATACTTCATGATAGAGCATGTCACATAATGCTGAATAAATGTTAGCCATTATTAACCAGATGTGCTTAGACACAATACAAATTCTGACGTAGGTTTAAAAGGACAGCATCTAGTATCTGCTTTCATGACTAATGAAAGATATGGGTGAAAAGTAGAAGGTAGAAGGCAGTTTAAATATATCTATACCAGGTAGAACATATGAATCAAGGTTTCCTCCAGGTTGCCATATGGCAGTTGCATTGAGGAGGCACAAAAGGCCACCATCAGTGGTCCTCTGAAATGGAGCCCATCATTCAAAAGTGTTCGGAAGTCCCTGTCCCTAACTGTTCCATCAAGAGAAACAGAAGGATCGCTTCTTGCCCTCATATCTTTAACACGAAGCCACGACATTGACACACAGCCCATGAGCAGTCACTGGAATGAAAACAAGCAGTAACAGATGACATCACATGCAGTGCTTCCTTGCAGTGTGACTGTGAGCAGGTTATTTACCTGCCCTAGACCTTCATCCCCTCACTGGACATCACTGTCCAACAGACATCATACGAGCCACATACACAATTAATTTTCTGCTAGTCACACTAAAGAAAGCAAAGAGAAGTAAATAAAATTGATTTTAGTAATATACTTTATTTAACCCAATATATCCAAAGTAATATTTCAACATGTAATCCATATAAAAATACACTAATGGGATATTTTCCATTCTTTCTTTCATCGTAAGACTTCAACTTGGTATGTATTTTACACTTACAGCCCCTCCCAATTAAGAATGCTGCAGCCTCGACAGGCATATGTGGTTGGCAGCTACCATACTGGGCCATATTGGTCTAGGATACACCTCGTTTTTCGAAGACCACTGATCCTAACACTACACTTTAGGGCTGGAAACAATGGCCAGGACAAAAGCTACATGCCATTGGGCCATGTATGAAGGCCTACTCACACCAGTAAATGATATTTGATCTTGCCATATAATAAAGGTAAGAATTTAAGCTCAGAGCCCAGGAGGACTTCTGTAAAGAGGAGCGTCCCATAAAGAGCCTTCAAAGGGGCTGATATTAGATGAACGAATGGGACTTTCAGCTGAAGAAATTGAACTGATTTTCCTGCAAAAGGGTTATTGGATTTTCTTTTATTTCTTTCATCAGCATTTTGTAATTTAGCAAAAACCTATACAAGAATGTTCATAGCAGCTTTATTCATGACAGCCAAAGCCCAGAAATAACTCAAATGTCTTTCAGGGGACGAATGGTTAAACAAAACGGAGTATAGCCCCACCATGGAATACAACTCAGCAATGAAAAAGAACTTTGAGACATACAAAATTTGGAGTGCTCTCAGGGAAATACTCTGAGTGAAAAAAGCCCACCTCCAAAAGATTACATATTACATGATTCCATTTATACAAAATTTTCAAAATAACAGTATTATGGAGATGGAGAAGAGATTAGTGATTGACACACAGTAGGGGTTGGTGAGGAAAAGCTGGATGTGGATACAAAGGGGGTGGCAAGAGAGAGTCCTGTGGTCATGGAACAATTATGAATCCTGACTATGGTTGTGGTTACATGAATATACACAAGATAAAACTGCACAGAACACACACACACACACACACACACACACACACACACAGAGAAATGTTTGTAAAGCTGGCAAAAGCTGAATGGAGCTCTGTGGGTTGTACCAGTGTCAACCCTCAGACACTGTGGCTTCTTGGCTTTGATAGAGCCCTGTGGTTAGGTGAACAGTACATAGGATCTCCCTGTCCATTTTTCAATTTTTTGCAACTTCTATGAGTTCATAATGATTTCAATGTTTTTTAAAGAAATCAGAAATATATTGTGTTTTATTTTTTTAAAATTTCTGATTGCACTGTGGAGGAAAAACTGGAGAGGGCCAAAACAAAGGTCTAGGCAAGAGAAGGCGGAGAACTGAGGGATGGCAATGGGATGGAGAGAAGTGAATGGATGTAAGAGCTCTTTAGAAGTTATTACAGAAGAGACCAGACTTGATGGGGCAGAAGAGCATAGTGAGTGAGTGTTCAACTGCTTGGGTTCAAACCCTGCCTCTGCCGCCTATAGGGAAAGTGACTTAATCCTTCTGCACCGTAGTTTCCCTTTCTATAGAGTAGGAACAGTAATAGTACTTCCTCATGGGATTATTATGAAAGATAAACAAGTTAACTCAAAAAGCACTTCGAAGAGTTCCTGGCACATGGTTAAGTGCCCAATCAATATCGGCTATTATTGAGTGTAATAGCTCAAAACTCGAAACAACACAATTGTTCATTGTTTTAAAAATAAAAAGTACATACAAAAAGAAAAGATCTTTAGGGAAAGCAAGAGCTGCTTGGCAAAGCCAGGCACTACAGATAGCAGCTCTAGTAGGAAACCCAAGAACCAACGGGATTCTCAGAAGCGCAGCGAAAAAGGAAAGGTGTCCCAAATATCCATTTCTTAAACCCAGAAATCAATGACAATGAGTCAAGTTGTACGCTGCTGGTCACGTGATGACACACCACCTAATGTAAAAAACCCACAATAAAGTCACGGCAGGGAAGGGGCAGTTACGAAATCTACACAATGTGATTGTTTTTCTGCTTTCCTTAAAACTACTACTTATGTAACGAATCTGTTTCTTTTTAGGCACGCTATTCTTTCAGATTATATGCTAAAACATTGCCTCTTTATTTGTGTTATCTTTTTCCTAACGGTAAAACATTGGTAGAAACCGGAGCTGAGGCTCAAAACGTTTGTCTAGTTAAAACTAAACCCTGAAAACAGCACAAGTAAAAACAGTTTGCATTTTTTTATCTATGCACTTTCTGACCACACGAGGGCGTCTTTTAGTCCCCGTTGTAAAACAACAGCAGAGTAGTCTGTCTTTTGGAATTTACAAACATTCTACAAAGGAAAAAGAATTAAAAACCAAGTGTCCCCCGCAAAAAGCAAGACTTCGCTGACTGTACAGTTTTGTAAAATGTGGAATTCATTGAAGAACCTCTGTGATATGGACTTCAAAGCTCGGTGTCCTATTTTTAAATTTGGCAATCTACCTGATGGAAACTAGCCAACCACTTATAAAGCATGTTCATGACTTCATTTCCCAGTTGGTGAATGAAGTAGGGCCAAGCGCCGTCTTTATTTTTGTTAGTTTTATTAGTAACATATAGAGCTCAGCATATTGCTGTGGTTCAATAAGAGCTCTACAGTCAAAGGCTCCTTATTCATTATTTAAGGTAATTCTGTCACGCTCGAAAATGGAGTTCCCTAAGCAGACCCCCCACTCCCATGCCAATAGATCTCAGTCCATTCGATTATAAAGCAAACGTTTGGGAAGAAAGACTCATATTCCTTCCGAGGTGCAACCCAAAGTTTTAGATGAGAGTTTAGAGCCTAGATTCCTGGGATAATGGAAGAGGTAGCTCTTAACAAGCATATACACTTTGCTGCATAGTCTTGTTTTCAGGGTTTTCCTAGTTTGTCTCAATCCTGCCTAGGGTTGCCCTCACTCCACATATGCCACTCCTAAAATGAAGGTCCCGTTCCTCTATTATTTGACTAGTGATGACAGATAGTAGAGCTTAAACACCATACCCCATTAAGCCAGAAACTGCCATCATTTATTGATTCATTGCCCAATTTGTGGAACTCTGAAGTTTTCAAAGCACATGCAAACGAAACAAAAAGTATCTATTTTTTGCTCGGTATCAGTCCCAAAGTTTTCTGGTGAACCAAATTGAAAGAGGTTTTCATCAAATTATTTTCTTTTCTTTTTTAACTAGAAAATACAATTGAGAACCCAATCAATGAATATCCACTACTATATCTTCTTTAGGAGGGACTTAGTATTAACTGTCCCTGCCCCCACATTCACCATCTCTGTGAGAAAGATGAGTCACTTGGCACCTTCTCTGACTCTGGTCTTGCTCTGCTTCCCAATCCCAAGATTGAGGAGGGCACGAGGGGAGTAGCAACAGACACACGGAATGAACCTTGTCTGGAGGCGAACAGGGAGGTGCTGGTTCGTTTACAACATGGTCGCCATCTTATGGACGATGAGTTCAGGCAATCAGATGGGCTTCTGGGAAACATGACCAAGAGTCATTCTGGGGAAGCATGGTCAGATTACAACACACAATTGCTACAAACAAAGCCTGTGGCCTGTGCAAAGAACACCCAACAGGGAGTCTTGAGCACCAGGTTTGAGGCCATCACACGCCTCTGTGACCTGACCAACCTCCTTGCCGTATACCAGTTCCTTGCTATGTGAAATAAAGCAAATATACAAAATTACTGTGTCTAGATAATTTCTAAATCTTGTCCCAGCTCTAACTTCAACCTATGACTCAGTTTGTGATCTGTACAGCCCAACAAGTACATATTGGGGGAAAACAGCGCCCTTAAGCCAAATTCTCTTCCCATGTGATTGAAAAGAATGGTTTGTGCTAAAGACTAATCTGAGAACTTCAGTGAGAATCTACAGGATGCGATTATTTTTTAAGCATAAGCATGTGACTAGCATAAACACCAGCCCTTTGCCCCACCCACCCCACCCCACTCCCAGAGATACATAGTTTAAGAGATAGGCCCAGAAAGAACTGAATTTTGGTTTTTGATCTTTCCAAGGGAACATTCAAGTTTCCTGGTCAAGTTCAGGCCCATATATGTGAGAAAGGTCAGAGTTTGTTTTTCAGTGGGGCCTGACACTGGTGGGGATTAATCAGCGTGTTTGTTTCGTGGGTTCCTGTGTGCAGACTGTTGTTTCTCAGAGCGCATTGTCTATCTTGAACTAAAAAGCAGCAGCCATTGAACTGCTTGCTGGACGCTCTATAAGCCACCTCTTTCTGCATGAACTAAATCACAGTGGGCCAGTGCTATAGCTGCTGGGAACGCTGTAGGGGGCTGGGGCAGTGTCTGTCACGTGGCTTTCTCCACGGATGTGGTTCCTCTCCTCCCTGGCCTCGTCTGACGACAGAAGCTTTCCTGGCGAGGCCTAGGGCTCGCGTGGTGGGACGTGAGGGGCAGCGGATACATCAGTCACTCTATTCTGAATTGTTTGTTTTTCTTCCGTACAGTCGACATCACCTTTTTTTTTTTTTAACACTTGTTTTTTTTCTTTTAGCTATGTGTGCCTATCGTGGTCTGGTCAACCTCTTTGGAGCTGTTACCAGGTTGGAATTGATGGGGAGGAAAAGCAGGGACAGAATGGCACACAACAGAGAAGAGGCTGCTCATGGGACCAGACAGCCATCCGAGCAGCCAGGGTCCATTTGGTCCCTTCAAATAACAGGCTGTCAGCATTGGGACATCCTCAAGGTCATCTGAGGGACCGCCTAACAGTTTGAAGCAGGACCTCAAAATTTTCCTAAAAGATATTTAGATGGAGAAAGCAATAATTATGTCTTCATAAGGTTCTCAAATTTTCAAGAGAAGCAGCCATTTTTATTTTGAGGGGTTCTTAAACAGGCAAAGGAAAGTGAAATGATTTGCCAAAGGTGACAGAAAGTCTGCTAGAAATTCAAGTGTTTTTACCTTTTCACATCATTCTCCTTTAAAAAGAAGGTATCTGGTTTCTTTGCAATACACTGTAGTTTGTCATATTTGTAAGATTTATTTTCTTATTGGATCAGGAGTTTGCTGGGGATGGGGAAAAGAGGCTTAGGGAGTTTGAAAAACTCTACTGAAACACTTAGGGTTATTAATTTTCATGACGAGAAATATTTATTTAAATAGCTAATTCATTATAGCATAACCTTGAGAATAAACATACCAAGGGCCTAAGTCTGGGGAGGAAATAAGGAGAATTAGTAATGAAAAGGATCAGAAGGAGGAGGGGCTGACAGTTATCAAACATGCCATTATTTCGTTTAGTCCCAACCACAGGTAAATACTGTATCTCCACTTAGTAGAGGTGGAAACAGAGGCATAGGACAGTAAGAAGATTATTTTGAGTTCATACGGGTAATAACATGGTAGATCAGGAATTGGAATCTGCGTGAACCCAGGAAACACTCTTTCCTGTACCATATGCTATGATAGAAAGACACTATGATGGAAAGAAAACTGGGCTTAGCTATAGGGAGGGGTGAGGGAGCTGGAGTTTTAAACCCAGTTGTGTTGCTGGTCAATGGTACCAAGCGACCTTAGGAAAAAATCGCTTCATTCATCTGGGCCCCAGTTTTCTGAGAGACTTAACTTCAGGAAAGGTGCAGGCTCACAACTTTTTTGGAGAAATATTTTTTCTGCCCACTTTGGCAACGCAAACCAACCTAAGATGTTCTGACAGTTTCCAACATTTGTCAGTGCTAGAGCGGGGAGTCCACCAAGGCATTGGGATTTGGTCAGGGACAAATTAAGATCTAATGGGGAACAAGTGTGCTTGGATGGAAATGGGCTTTGTCATGCTCAGCTCAAGCATTGTCCACTAATTAATTGATTGAGGCATAATTTTAAAGATCGTGAATTGCACACATCTTTACGATTCGATGGGGACTGACAATTGCTTACACACGTGTAAACCACCACCAAATCAAGAAAAGTTTGAACACTCCAGTAAGTTCTCTTGTGACACTGTCTAGTCAATTCTACCCTCTCCTTACCCAAGAAGGAAACCACTGCTCAGCTAATTGTCACCATGGATTAGTTTTACCTGTTCTAGACTTGATATGTGTGGAATCATGTGTGAATTCATGTCAATGCTCGAGGAACATGTATGGCTCCAGCAAGTAGATGGCAAATTATTTTCCTATTGACAATGGAGTCAGGGATGCCAGGTCTATTCAGTGGGAGAGTGAAGGCCAGAGGGGGTGTTGAGATTTCTTTCCAAGAAGCTTATAAATTCCTTAAAAACAAGGTCTGGTCCTTTGATAGGTTCTAACAATACAGAGCACACGTTACTTTCTCAATTCATATTTAATTAATTAATTTAATAAATTAGGTGATGCTGTTACATCCTCTGCATTTATTCATTCATTTACACATTCATTCATTCAATAGGAATTTATTATTGTCCATCAATATGTGCCTGAGACTATCTAGGTGTCAGGATCAGTTACCAACACAATGTACGGAGTTTGTATCCTCACATTCTGTTTGGAGAGACAAATAGTAAGTGCCCTACAGTGGAGGGTATGGGACCATTTGTGAGATGCTGTGAAGAAATGAACCAAGATAATGGGGCGGGAGAGGCTGGCTTCACACAGTGCCAGGTTAGTAGGTGATTTTAAATCGCAATTAACTGACTGCCACCCAGTTTCCCCGAAAATCAGACCTAGTTGGACAATCAGCTCTAATGAGTCTTTTAGAGCAAAAATTAATATAAGACCCGGTATTATATTAGACCTACTATCATATCATATCATATCATATTATATAAGACCTGGTCTTATATTAATAGATCGGGTCTTATATTAATTTTTGCTCCAAAAGATGCATTAGAGCTGATTGTCTGGCTAGGTCTGATTTTCGGGAAAACATGGCAGTTGCAAGATGCAGGATTAATCTTGCTCTGTTGGCTGGAACATGACCCACAATTGAGTCTCAGAGCCACAATTCATTACTCATCACTTTATTTATTCACGGCCTACTATGTGCCAAGCATGCTTCAATACTGTGACAATGCAAAAATAAATAAGGCTGGGGTGCTATGCTAAGCAACGTACTTTTTAGGAGTTACTGATCTCTGGCAAGTCCTTGCTTTTAAAAAATCAACACTGCTTTCTCCACTGTCATTATGCATTTAAAAAAAAAGTGAGTGCATCTAATCCACATTTTAGTAAGTTTTCATCAATCACGCCCCTGCCGCTTTGAATGGGGGTCAGTGGGCAGCTTTTAGAGAGGTATAAGGAGCCCGCTCTGCTAGATAAAGATGAAAAGACGGCTTTCCTGCAATGTTTCAGGACCTACAGGTCTGTAGGTCAGTTCACTGACAGCCGAGGCTTTAGAAAATAAACTGCTTGCTAGAAGGCTTACTTCTGGGACTTGGGCAGTTCCTCGAAAACACAGCATAAAGTGTCCCAAGTTAATAAAGTCAACACCCGCCCATCCCTAACTCTCTCTCTCTCTCTCTCTCTCTCTCTCTCTCACACACACACACACACACACACACACACACACACACACACAAGGTTAACCACTGCAGCTACTAGGGGACAAAATGTCTCAGATGGGTTCCACAGATGAATGTCTGATATCACGGAACAGGACAGAGCATGAACAATCAAGCCCTCTTTGGCCAAAACTTTCCCATTAATGTGTATCAGAAATGTGCAGGCTCTGATTGCAGCGTAAGTAAACAGGACATAATGGCTTTTCAATAAGCACTGCCCAGCCAGACTCCAAGTCTATTTGGAGAGGTTTATTTGACACGCAGAGTGAGCCGGGGGAATTGAGGACAGAAAGGTAAATGGAGTTGAAGTTCACGAGTGAAAACAGGTCCAGAGGGTGCGTTGTGACCACTCGTGGGACGGTAAAGAAGTGAGACTATTCTGATGGGAATGACCCGAAAACTGCGACAATACCTCTGTCTGAAATATCCCGGTTTAACTGTCAGAATAATCAGAATGTTAAAGGGAAAAAAGACTTAGAGAGGTTGTGGACTTTTTGTTTGTTTAGTTTTGTAAAAAAACAAAACCAAAAAAAAAAAACACACTGAAGCTGAGTTTGTAGTAAAGGGCCTAAAATCCCACGCCTGGTTGAATCAGAACTTGACCCTGGACCATTTTTGAATCCACTTTGTTCCTTCATTTCTCTCCATGTGCACAGCCACAGGGCACAACCCCATGGAAAGCACTTCTCGTCAAGAAATTAAAAATGATGGTTATGTTCTCATAGACTGAAATTAGTTTTAATCATTTCTTTCTGATGTTAACCACAAACAAATTAATTTATGTGCACATTAGAACTTATTTTAACTTGGACTTTAAATAGTCGAGGACTTTAAAAAGATGTAGAGAAAAGAGATAGGCTCTGGTCCCAGATGAAACTGGGGGACCCCCCACCCTCCTCTAAAGCCTGGACTAACTCCAAGGCAGAGCGATCTGGGGAGACACTGGTCCACCTTTCTGCTTCCTGGGTATTAACTCGCCACGATCAAGTTAATAAAATAATCAACACATTTGGAATACAATCCAAACATTTTCCCCTCAGCACTTTGGAGACCTGGGTCACGTTCCCTAGAAGCAGAGCCTCAGACCAGGATCACAAGCTTGTACTTTATTGAGGGAGCCCTCTTCAGGAAAACGCGAGGGAGTGTATTAGTCAGCTCAGGCGGCTATAACAAAATACCAGACGAGGGCCTTAAACAACAGAAATGTCTTTCTTTTCTCACAAGTCTGGAGTTTCTGAGGCCTCTCTTCTTGCCGATGGCCTCCTTGCTGCCCCTTAACACGGTGGTCCTTTTGTGCACCAGTTCCCCTGGAAGACCCTCTTCTTATAAGGACAATAGTCCATTGGATGAGGGCCCATTCTGAGGGCCTCGTTTTAACTTAAGGAGCTCTTTACAGGCCCTGTCTCCAAATAGTCCCATTCTGAGGTACCAAAGGTTAGGGTTTTGACATATGAATTTTTCGGGGACACAACTCACTCCATAACAGGCAGTGAGAGAAGGGGGACAAGAAAGAGGAAGTGGGGGAGATGGGATATGGTCTCCAGGAAAACCCAGTTTCAGCCTGGCCCGTGAGGTGGGCAGGGGGCACATGCAGCACCATCAATCAAACAAGAGTGGCCTCACCTTGACATAAGGAGGCGGGGCCTCGCTATCACCATATGTGTTAGTTCACTGGGCAGCTCCCAGTGTGTGTCTGGTGCAGAGGGGATCTTTCACTATCCGCCCAGGCAGCTCCGATCAAGACAGTTCCTGTGAGTCAACAGCATTTTCCTGGAGAGGGTCACACCTCTAGAGGTAAACCTCTAGCCACTCAAGCACTTGTGCAGGTGCGGGTGGCACCCCCACACAAAGAGGGCCTGGGCAGGGCAACCATATCATCCTCGACAGAGGTCTTCCAAGGGTCCCCTGTTTATCACAGAAGCTTACATCTTCCATCGCCATCAGTTACAGCCCACTCTTCCAGGTGCGAACCCAGGACGTGAGAGGGCTGTGAGGGGAAGGGAATGAGAGGGTCGGACCTGCTGCTTCCCTCAGCACATGGCACCACCATAGACCCAGCTGCCCAGACCTGAATCCTTGGCTTCCAGCAAACCATTAAATCTATCAGACCTCCGTCTTTATCAGCATTCAAGTCCTTCTTCTCTCCATTCTCATGGCTACAGCCCTAGTCCAAGGAACCATTTTTTCTCATCCCAATTACTAAAGAGTTTCTTCTCAGATTGCTCTGCTCTAAACTAAATCCCATCAATTCTTCCACAACAGCCAAGTCTGAGCAAATCATGTCCCCACTCAACACCCTACAATGGCCTCCCTTCACTGTGAAGATAAGGTCTACTCCTGCCCGTGACTAAAGAGGCCTTCCCTAGTATGGCTGCTGCCTCTGGCCACAGCCACACTCCTCACCTCATTCTTAACATCCCAACCACAGTCAGCTTTTTTTGTCCTTGGACTTGCAATGTCCTTTCTCAACAGACTGTTCCCCCTGTGCTCTGCTGACACCTACCCCCACCCCTGTCCATCACACACAGTTCATGTGACAGTCTTTCTGGGCAGCCTTGCCTGGTCTTCATATTTAGTTGATTCTGCTATGGGTTCTCTTGCTCTGGCACCAACTACCACACTTAACTGCAATTGAGTGTTTAATGGTGCATGTCCCTTACCAGACAATCAGCTTCCAGAAGGCAGAGTGTGACTCTATCTCCTTAGCCATTACTCCCCTAACTTTGCATCCCTGCCCTGCTACAGCATAGTGTGTGGACTCGGACACTTGTGACCTTTCTGCGTCTCAGTTTCCTTCTTTATAAAATGTGGAGAGTATAACACAATGTTCTCATAGTCTAAAGGATTAAATGATTGAGTATGTGTGTGGACAGTGCTTGGTACACAGTAGGCACATGTAGTGTTAGCTGCCATTATTTCTATTACTAGTAGACATAGTAGTTCCAGCAGCAGCATTAATCTCTCTAGCACCAAGGAGCATGCGGGGCACGTAAGATAAGAAAAACTGTCGGTGCTAGAAGTGGCCTGGCAGCCAGTTTGGAATCATGTCACCTTCGTTACTTCTCCTGAGAGTTTTTCAGAGGGTGCAACCACGAGCACGAGTGACCCCAGTTTCGGTCTTATCTCTGACTTTCCTGGACTCCAAGGCAAATATCTAACTTTAGTTTATAGTTGACACTACCAGCTTATGTTAAAATTAGATAAGGGCAAGAAAACAAAATCTTCTCATCACAAGAGGTGATTAGGTTACAACAAACCATGACAGTCACGCCCACAGTTAATAATTTCACAGGGTTAAAAATGCAGCCTGGGAATATCGGCGAAATCTCATGAAACCCTTGCACACCTAGCTGTTCTGTTAAATAAAGTGCCACCGACAGGAAACTGAGCCATATAACCGCATCGTTCCTGTGGCCCCAGGGAGCTCATCTATCACCTCATCCTGCTCCAGCCGCCAGGGACTATTCTTCAACATCTGATCAACTCAGGCCCACAGCTCGTCTTTTCTGACTCACCAGGCTGCTGGCTTCCCTGGAGGGGAACCACCGAGCAGAACCATCTCGTCCTTCTCTGGGGATCCTCTCCCCCCGCCTTTTCTCCACCTCACAGCCCACCTTACTGCACAGAGCTTACTGACATGCCCTTTGCCAAGATCCGGCAGACAATTAAAACATCTTTCACCCAGAACATGTCTGGGCCCATAAATTCACAGCTAGAGCATTTTAGAGTTGGACACCAAACCATCTCCTTTCCATCCATGCAAAGGCAGGACTCACCAGGACAAGAGTAACTTTTCCAAAGTGATTCCATAGGCTTCACCTTTTTCTGTGTTGTTTCAATGTATCTCATTTCTTTCTCTGCCGTTAATCATCCTCTTTCCCACTCTTTTTTTTTCCTTTTTCTTTTTTTAAACCAATTTTGTCTATCTGCTTGAGTCCTGATCTCATTTCCTGCTTCCTCACTAAGGTTATGATGTTATTTGAACACCTAGCCAGAATTCAGCGGAAAGCCATTAAAAAAAGCAGAAATAATCAGACCCTGTTGTGCAGGGCGGCCTGTGGGTTCTCTGCTCCCACTCCCCACACAAGAATGCAGGACACGGTGAGGCCAAAAAAGAACACCCCTGGAGCCATAGATGGGGGAGTCATACCACTATATTCTCGCTGGCGGCACCCGCCTCTCCGCAATCTCTTGCTAGCTCAGCCACCATCTTCTTGCTAGCCCCCATTTTTCTGCTAGCGTAGCCACAGCAGTTATATTAGTGGCCAATGGCTCACTGGTTACAGCTGACGGCCAACTAGCCACAGCTTATGACCATCCAATCACAGTCGATGGCCATTTACTACCTGAGCCAGCACCTGTCTATGTGAGGCCGAGAGCCTGGAAACTGCTTTCTGGGGCTCTGTCCCCACAGACCCCCTGAAGTAAGGCTGCCCACCCTGAGAACACTGTTCTGGAGAGCTCTGCCATTCCCCCAGGCTCACAGACACGGGATCGTGAGTCATCCATGAGACACTGTTGCCACCCGCCTTTCTTCCCCAAGCCTCCCTAACGAAAGAGGAAGTGGCCTCTGACATTGGGATGTATGAACAAGAGTTCCACACATGGCACAGAGCGTGGTAACTTCTGCCACGGACTTCCGCACTGGTTATAGAATGCTGGTCTCATGTTTGGTTTTCAAACCTCAAAGCTAAAGAAAAATGTCACTTGAAGTATGATTTGTAGGGAGCAGTATGAAGGCTGATTCAGAAGGAAAAACAAAGGCCAAACAGTACTACTATTATATAACTTCTATGATTTTTAAAAATAATTACAGTTTTTAAAAGGAATATTTGGCATTTGAGAGAATGAAAATGAAAAGAGCTATAATTGCCTTTAAAGCACATACAGCAATATTATGGGGGGGGGGGAGAGATCAATTAGCCACACTAGTCAATAAAGCTGGAATGAGAGATGCAATTAAGCTTGTTCAAAGAAAAGTTTGATTAAAGATTACAAAAAGCTCTCTAATTATGAGGAAAGGAAAGACGTTTTTAGGGGCATCTCACAAAGGAGGTTACAAACTTGTTAACCCTCAGACTGAAATGAGAAACCCAACAATTAGAGATGCTTAGGACAAAACAACATCATTCTTAAAATGAATGGCCTCCATTTTCTACTTAAAAGGACCAGCTTTAAAATCTTTAACCATGTTCTTTCCAGAACCTCACGAGTGAATGAAAATGCCTGGTGAAACCAGCCCTCACCTCAGTGCAACTCAACAAGAAAAAGAAACCTGGAGCTGTTCTTCTCCACGCTGTGTCCCTACACGCCAAACAAGACATGCTAATAATTCATTCAACATCCATAAAGCCATCCTGTGAAAAATACAGTTTTAGGCAAATTGAAAATAGAAAGAATTAGAAAGTTAGTCTAAAACTGCAACACTCATCTATGGTTAAAAACTATGTTTCTGTTTCCTTTTATTCCTCCAGCAATCAAGCAAGAATTCACTTTCACTGGTTATGGAGAAAATGTTAATGTTCAGAATGAAGACACTGAATCGTGTTCCTTTTTCTCATCTACTTTGCTGAGGGGGGAGGACACACTACACACCCTGGGAGGATGACACCTCCAACCTAAAAGCTGATAGTCACCACCCCTGGCCCACAACTGTTGCCCACAGCCCATCTCCTGCTCCTGGGAAGGGAAGTGCCATTCCCACCTCCTCCCTTACTGAAGAAACGCAGATTTTTCTGGAAATTGCAATAGACTGGCATCTGCTCTACTGTGTCCTAAAGAAAAAGAAAACTTGTCTCAGAGAATAAGAAGTAAATCCCCAGCCCGCATCCTCAGAAAAATAAAAAATAAAAAACAACCTGTTTATAGGAAGCAGTGCATGTGCCTTGGTGACAGACCACAAGAAGGGCATATCCATGTGTGAATTGGCAGTTTGCCGGTCTTGTGATTCTCACCAGGAGGGCAGACTCAGCAAACCAATTAACTAATTAAACCAATTAACCAAATGTGTAATTAACCTTGAGAACAGAGGTGTCAACAGAAGCACAACAAAAAAGTTACCCTCCTCCTGGAATTACCTGGTGGCTTTAAGCCTTCTAGTTTGCTGTCTTAAAGGAGTATCCACAAGGGGAAAATGACCTCTGGGTAGAGGATTAGTGGCCAAGCAACATCATCATATAGACCGGATGGGAACAGGCCAAAGGCAGTGTTTCCCACTCCAGTTACAATCCATCATCTGAAAGTAAATATACAGGAATTTTGGAGGACATTGTCCGCGAAAGACTGGCCAATACTCGGTCATTTCTTCTAAAAACACACATGCCCATTAGGAAAAACAGGAGACTAGCTAGCAATTTCCAAAACAGCCCTGACTAGAAGATGGTCAAGCAGCGGACAATTCAAGCAATTGGTTGCAGGAGGAAAGGAACCAGGTAAGGGATGACAAAATGTTGGTGGGGCTTTGATCTGTACACAGAAATCCCTGGGGAAAATGAGCTTGCACGATAGTAGGAATACCTTGCTCTGTGCGATTCTGAAGTGTGGAAACTCATCTTCGCCAAAACAATAAATGAGTGCCTTGCCACAATTCCTTTTAAGTAGCTCACCTCATAGAATTTTGATTTTCAAGTAGCTTCCGGAATGTGATTTAGAATCAGTCATGAGGAGGACACTCGGGTAAGCCTGGTGCCTTTGAGTAGCTTATATTTAGGGGTGGTATCAAATCCACTCAGGGAAAAAAAAGCAACCAACAGAGTATTATATGTTAAACAGCGAATAGATGATACAGACCATAGTCACATATCTAATGACAGAGACAGATTGAGACTTAGACCGTTACTTATACCGTTTCAGAGATCCCAAAATCATGATGGAGAAGTACCCACTATCAAATCATTAACAGGGGAAGTGAAAAAAGCTTGAGCATTAGGAAATGTGAAGCTTATCAGGAGAATAAATATGTATGTGAAATCTCATACTGGATTTTCCTGTTCCTCTTTCATAAAAGACGCAGTTTTCGACGTTGACCTTGGGCAAGATCAAAGCTCACCTGTGCTAAGTCAGCACACACTTTCTAATCCTTAAGTAAAAAGATACACTTGTGAACAGTAACACTCAGCCAAGCTCACAGACCCTGGACCTAATCAGGGACTTAAAGTGCAATTTATAAGCCGGCAAGGATGTTGAAGGAATCGTGTTTCAGTCCCTAAACCAAGGATCCCGTTCCTGCCCCAAGTGCAAAGCAAGCACTTCAGTTAACCTCTCTGGGCCTCTGTTTCCTCATCTGAAAAAATGAAGGGGCTTGGGAATAGAAAATCTCTACGATCCCACTCATAATTCAACTAAGTTGTTTTTCTTTTCCACCATTAAAGGGACCAGACGCTGACAGCAAAAACTTCTGCTTCTAATATTTGGATCAGCCAGAACACTGCAAAGTTGGTATGAAAAGCTTTTCCTAAGATAAAGAGATAGCATTTCCTCAGGAATAATTGCCAGTCTCCTTGAAACTTTAGTCAGGGAACTTATCAAATAAAGAAACCACCTAGTTCCAGACCATGGGCCGAGTCTCAGAAAGTCAAACCCAAGGCCTCATGGGAATTTAGAATTACACAGTTGTTAGTCAGGTTGAGAGCAAAGAATGTGAATTTGTTTTTCCAAGATTCTCCAAGACCATATGAGCTAGAGGGTCAGTGTTCTTTAAATCATATAATTGAAGAAAGCAAACTTGTATTATCTCAGCGAGGCCACATCCCGCCAAGTGAAGGACTGGCCTCTACTCAGCGTGCTCTTGTTTATCTCGGCCTTGCAGCCCCAAACCAGCTACTGTCCACTCAGGCTGAGCCTGACGGATAAATGCTGGTAATAAGAGGCTGAATTCCAATTCTAAGTAAGGCGCGTCCTACAAATAAGATAGATTTCATTCTGTCTACCTCGGTGCAAATTAGTGTATTAGTCCTGATGACATGGATTTGTTAATAATTGTGATGTTGATAGTATGACTGTTAATATTAAATATAAGACGTTCAAATGTTGTCTTAATTCCATTGAATAAATTCTAAGGCAGTCAAGAAAGAGATTAAAAGTAAATCCAAGACAAATGGCATTTAGACATAAAGACATGGCTTAGTCCATTCGGGTGGCGATAACAAAATATTGTGGGCTGGGTGGCTTATAAACAACAGACTTGTATTTCTCACATTTCTGGAGGCTGGGAAGTCCAAGATCAAGGAACCCACAGATTTGGTGCTAGTGACAAGCTACTGCTTGGTTCACTGCCTAGTTCTTATTTTGTCCTTCGTCAAGGGAGCAATCTGGGATCTCTTTTGGAAGGGCACTAGTCCCATTTATGAGGGGGTCCATCCTCATAATATAATCACTCCCCAAAAGCCCTATCTCCTGATACTATCACCTTGGGGTTAGATTTCAAGATATGAATTGGGGTGAGGGGGGCAGGGTATAACCATTCAGTGTATAACAAACATGTACCTTAAGTGCCACTTCTTTTGGACTTATAGTAATTCCCTAAACAATGACTTATTGAACATTTGCTAAGTGTCTGCCCAGGTCTGGAAATAAGGATAAGATTGGGGAAATACAGTGAGTCATGTTATACACTCAAAGATGTTGTTAAACTACATTATATACAGATATTCATTTAGACAGCTAATTTAAAACTTCAGTATTTAATGCCACAAGAATCTTGACTTTATTCTACTCTGTGAATTTTGGGGGGATTATGTTTTTTGTGTTTTTTTTAAATGAATGACAGGAAATACAGATAAATTTGGTAATGCATCCAAGCATGCTTATAACGTACACAGTTTTTAAAAATCATTTGTAAGACAAGTGGCAAATTAAATTCTAGATAGTGAGCATTCAGGACATCACAGCATATTAGGATCAATAGCAAATGTTTGCAGTTGATGGTAATAGTTTTAAGGACATTACACAGCTCTAATTTGCTTATATTTTACAGACTTTTTTTAAAAAAATGCTAAAGGGTTTATTTATGAAGTTTCCCCAGATGATACTTTTTTGACAGAGGGAATATAGAAAGAAAAACTAGAAAGCAAACATTCAGAGCCTTTGTAAATGGGGAGTCGCTAGGCTGGAATCTCATCTCCAAAAATGACCAGCCGCACAAAGGTCAAGCTGCTTCCTCAGGGCAGCCCAGAAGCTTGAGAAAATTCCCAGAATTCCTGGACATTAAAGCAGCGTTTTTCCCACAGGAGGAGGCTATTGCTTCCCTGTATCCTGCCAGGGCCCCTTCCCTTCATCTTTCCCTCCCCAGTACCCACCCCTGAGCTGCTGTCTGCTTAATGGGATATAACTATACATTTAGTTACATAGAATGAGACAAACGTCTTACATTGCAATGAGAAAAGGCTGAAAGCTGTGGAATAAAGGGAATCTCCCTCCTCATCTCAAAATGTTGATAGATCAAATGGGCTTTACAGATAAGTGACATTATAATTATCAGTTAGCCTTTTTGGCCAGAACTGCGGTTTACTCATCTTCCTCCCCTCAAGACATAGATTTGAATGGATTTGCTATAAGAAACAGATGATAAAAGTTCCCTTTAGAATCTGCAGACTAAGTGTAGGGATAAAACTGAAAGATAGGTTAGTAATTCATCATTAATAAGATATGACCAGGACAATGAATGAAATGTATGATGTCATAGATCATATTTTAGATGTTCAGACTAGTTCAGCTTCCTGAAAGCAAAGTCCTGTTTCTCCTAAGTGATATGCAGCCCTCTCTCTTGGAAGTTGGTTCAATGTCGCACATGCTGCATTTAGACTCTACCCCTCCTGTCACAAAAACTGCAGAGAGGGTCTATCTGCAGACAGTGCCATTGTGTATTTGAACATTCACTACAATATTGTTTTCTATGGTAAACACACACACACACACACACACACACACACACACACACACACACACTGTCAGAGTATCTCATAGCTTAAGCTTTTGTTCCTAAATAGAAATAAACTTCTGGAAATACCTTTCAGGAGGGATATCACTTCCGCACAAAATGCATGGCATATACTGATTGGTTAAGCAGTTTCCTTGAAAATAACCCCTTTTATTCATAGGATTTGGGAACTGGTATATGTAAAAACACTGGTAAACAAAGCTTGAAATAATGTTTGCTCCATATATTCTGTTTTAAATAGACCATTGGCTTATGAATAGAGTCATCATAATGCAAACTCTGTTCAGGAAAGAACATATGTAAATGATTAAAAACTATTGGGGGTGTCTTCATGGTGGATTAAGGCTGATGTATAATGTATTCATAGTAGCTACTAAACTGTGGCTATTTTTGCTTCAGAGTTGCTATTTGCGTGTTCAGCCAACTTAATCAGTGGAGTTTAGACATCTAGACCAGAAATATAATGCACAGTGAAAACCTGACCTCGAAGATACACCCACCTTGACTGACAGGAGAGAAAGTGAATACAGAGTAGGGGCCACAGTTACTTCCATTGGCAGATCTAATTGTTAGGGAAACGATTGCTTGCTTTCATTTTTCTTCTTAAATTAAAAGAAAAAAAAAAGTACAACCATTCTGTTGGTTTACAGACCAAAGAAAGATTTCTGTAGCCAAAATACAAACTTCCCAGAGGGGCTAAAGGATCTGTTACACTTACGTCAATCAGCATAAATAGCTCTCTTTAAAAACATCAGTATATCTTTGTTAAAAGTTGAATACATGGTTTTTTAGCACAGAATATTATTGATTCTCCAAAGAAAAGTAATCAAAATGAAGTCTTTTTCTAAAATTGATAAGTAAAAACTACCAACTCATACCATTCAAATATTGACTCCAAATAAATACATTGGAACTAATTTGAATTGCTGAAGCTTTTGAAGATGTTTTAAGTTCTTTACAGCTGTCATATCTATGACTCTCATGCAGCAAGCCATTGTTGCTAATTCAACTGAGAAGATAAAAGGTTTGCCCTAAATATAAGCTGAGTGCAGGAAAGCAGTGATTTTCTTGTTTCTCTTTTTTCTTTTTTATTTCTTTTTTTAAACTTCAAGGGGGGGAAAACGTACTGGTTTTATTTTAAATACTCTTTCAAAATGTTTGAGGAAATGCTTCTGAATTGTTAAAAATCAACACTTAGAAAATAAAAACTACAAAGGAGGGAAGAAAAAGAATTCACAGTTACCCAGAAGAGGGAACTCTCTTGAAAGTGTCTCAACAGTTCTGCTCTCATTAAGGGAAAACATGGAGCGAGTGACTGAAGTGTTGAAGCATCCCGGAAGAGAAAACGGGAAAACAGAACTCATCCTACATATCAGTCAGTCAGCCAATAGCGTCAGCTTCTTGATGACCAACAGGGCCCAAGTCGGAAGATTTATGTGCGGTGCTAGAAGAGAAACCACATTGCATTACACATGGCACTTGTGTCATTTGAATTTAGATTGGTGATCCCGGGTGAAGCGGAACAGATTCAATAACTCTGTGATAAGTTTGCACAGTGACAGATGATTACTAGCCTTCGTGTGGTGAGCACATTGTAAGGTATATAAATGTCGAACCACCATATTACACACCTGAAACTAATATAATGCTGTATTCCAACAAACTTAAATTGAATAAAAGATTGGTAGTCTCTGTTTGGAATTAAGTGGACAGAGATACATTGGATAGTCGTCCAGAAATGAGGTTCTAAACCATCCACTGAACTCTCCCCTCCGTTTTGCTGTCCTCAGCTTTAGGGCAGGGGGGTGAATTGGCTAATGCCACAGTTTTCTGATGACCCTCAGCTGTGGATTCTGAACATGCTCCCCCCTTTCTCACTTACATCCCCCAAAGACTGTTTCCTAGCTTGTGTAGCTCATGTAGGTCGAGGAACCCAGGTGTCTTGGCTGAGGTTATTCCACTCCCACTTTTGAGAGAGGCTAAGTACCGTATTTCCCTGAAAATAAGACCTAGCTGGACAATCAGCTCTAATGCGTCTTTTCGAGCAAAAATTAATATAAGACCCAGTCTTATTTTACTTTAATATAAGACCGGGTCTTTATAATATAATATAATATAATATAATATAATGTAATGTAATGTAATGTAATGTAATGTAATGTAATGTAATGTAATGTAATATAATATAATAATACTGGGTCTTATATTAATTTTTGCTCCAGAAGACACATTAGAGTTGCTGGTCCGGCTAGGTTTTATTTTCGGGGAAACGGGGTAACTCCCTGCCCTCACCGACTCTCCTTCCCATTGCTAATCTGTCCCTAGGTCCCAAAGGATGGATGGACTGAACTGATTGACCTTTCTTGCTCCAGCCAGCTTATTACTAAATGATCAACTACAGAATATTTATCAGACGAATGAATACCTAGCCATTGTTATGAAAGGCCAGACTAGAGAAAAAGTCCCCACATCATGAAAGTAACATGGACTTCAAACCTGATGGTGAGTGCAAGCCTTCTCTGCTAACCTGTAGCAAGCACAGCTTTCAGCCATCTCTAAAAGTTACCAACTTGTAAAAGTGTTTCCATAGGAAACTTTCACTTTGAAATTGTGAGGCTTTACTGTCAACACCAGACTTGTTGGCTTTTGACCCTAGATGACCTGCTTCCCCAACAACCATGGACTGTCTCCACACGGGCAATCACACAATTATATTTGTCATAACCACTGTTTGCTCAGATAAATGTCAATTGTATACGAGGTGCATTATTGAGTCTGCTATTTAAAGGAATACTCTGTTAAATCCGTTGGCAAAGTGATGAGAAGCTTTATGGTAAAAGCATGCCTTTCTAGTGCCTGTTTTGTAAGTCTATTGTTTCACATTAGCAGGTTTGCTTAAAGCCGGACTTGCATATCTGTTCTATGCATTTTCTCCCATCAGTCTAATACTTGGTTGCCTTTTTTTTTCCCCTGCAGTGGGAGGAGCAGACCTCATAGTGATACAAAACGTATGCCAACATCTATTAAAAGGGAGCTAATTACGATTAAACTTTGCCACCATGTAGGCAATTCTTCATGCTAGATATTGACAAGTAACAATCAGAGACACTGTGTGATTATTTCAAGGTACAGACAGGATTCTGATTCCATGGCTCTGAATCCCAGTTCTTACGAAAGTCTCCAAACCTGCGATCCTACTTCCAAAAACTTGACGATAGTAAGAGCACCTTCCCCATTGAGCGGCCGTGAAAACTTAGTAAGATCATGAATGCGATAACTGTAGCACAGCACCCAGCACAGACTAAACGCTGAATTAGTGCTGGCCGGCATTACTAGCACAAAGACCCACCAGTTTAAAAAAAAAAAAAAAAAATCAAAATGGCTCCGTATAACATTTATCATGGCAGCCCCAGTGCGCTCCCGGCAAGTCCTTTCCCCCTTGCTATTAGTAGCTACAGAAGAGTTGAGCTGAATCAGAAGTTTCACCAGCTGTGAACAAAGGCTGGCAGCAGCCACGGGCCCTTCCATCCCTCCCATCCTCACTGGCGTCCATCCACGTGGTGCCAAGCACATCATCAACAGGATATGGAGTCATCTTCCGTGGTCCCAGCTGGCTTTGATTGTGCTCTGATGATTTGGCTATTGCACATGCTAGACTGAAAGCATGTCTCAACCTCACTTCTTGAATGCAATGATGTTTATATTTGCCCAGTACTCCCCCCCTCCCCTTGGGTCATTTAAAGATCATGCCAAACGCCTTGTTTCTTTTATCTGGAGAGAGTCTTCCATAAAAACATTTGAAACAGTTACTCTCATTGACATTTTGCAGATCTGGAAGGGAATTTTCACAGCCACACAGTCTTTTCCTCCTCAAAGTCTGGCTCCATGTAGAACAAAAGTAATCCTTGTAAAATGTAAGCCAGATCGTGACACTCCTCTTCCAAACCACTCATTGCCTTCATCTCAGAGTAAAAAACAGTCTTTAGATGGCATGAGGCACTGTACACTCTCCACTCACCCCCACCTCATCTTCCTCTACTTTTCTCCTTGCATCCTTGCTACTTTTGGAAACTCCCAAGTATATTTGTACCTCAGGGCCTTTGCATCTGCTGTGCCTCTGCCTGAAATGCACTTTGCTCCAAATATCTGCACAGATTCAGTTCCTGTCTTCCTTCTGGTCTCAACGCAAATATCACTTTATCAGGCAGGTCTTCTTCTACCATTCCATATAAACTAGAACTCTTCCTCTCACCCCCACCCCCTTTATTTCTTTATTCTGCATGCAGCACGACCTAACATATTATATGGGCTCTTGCACTGAAATGCAAAGTGGATAAGAAGACAACTGCTTTGTTTGTTGCTGTATCACCAGCACTTAGACCCTGTTAGTAGGTGCTCAATAAACAGTTACTGAATGTTGGAAGAACCACACCCAAAGGGATTCAGTGGGCATTAGGTCTGTCGCTCTAGCCTGAACAATGGGCACATTGCTAATATCCTTTTTATTAGACTAGTCATTCTTTCAACCTTTCTTGTATTTTTTAAGTTTTTCTGTGTTTGTGCTTCGCACAAATGACTTCACATTTCTTTTTTACCAATATTCTGGGATACCTTATATCATTTTTTTTCTTTTCTTTTTTTTTTTCTTCTTTGCATGAATCTATAGAACACAAACAAATTGTGGAAACCCATCATCTAGCTTCACATGAGGTGTGATCAAACAATACCATGAATGTTTAAATTTTAAAAAATAAATTACAATAAAAGACACATTGCCACTAATCCTCACCAGAATACTCCCCCTCACTTTGAACACACTTATCCCATCATTCTTGCCACTTTCTGAAGCAGTTCTGGAAGTCCTCTTTCATGAGGGTCTTTAGTTGTGCTGTGTTGGCTGCCTCCATGTCCTGAATCATTTTGACTTTGGGGAAGAGCCAGAAGTCGCACAGTGCCAGACCCAGTGAATAAGGTGGATGACGACACACCGTAATGTTTTTATTTAACAGAAATTGCCATGTACCAGAAGCGATGTGTGACACGGAGTATTGTCATGATGGAGGATGATTTATAGCACACTTTAAAACACACCTTCTCTCAACCAGGACTCACACCCAACTGACTGCACAGAACAAGTTGAAACTTGTCACACATTGTTACTAAGAGTCCACACATGGCTTCCTGTATTGAAGATCCCTGCCTTTCCGTTGGATGACATGCGGCAGCCGCATTCACTGTATTTTGTGATCACAACGGAAAGATTCCATGCCACACATGAAAGAGGACTTCCAGGACTGCTTCAGAAAGTTGCAAGGATGATGGGATAAATGTAGCTGAAGCGAGGAGCAGTATTTTGAGGGGGATTAATGGCAATGGGTCTTTTACTGCAAAAAAATGTTTTTATTATTTAAAGTCACTGTAGTTTTTGATCACACCTTGTAAATGCCTTTGTAAATCAAAACGTATTCATGAGCTGAACTTAAAAAATGCATTTCAGTCACATGTAGCTCACCACGCTTACCTCATCAGGCTTCAGACCCACCCCACTCATAACAACGGACATATTCGTTTGCACTGTTGACAATCTTGGTGCATGTAGGTGGCAGCCCTTCTTTGAATTTTGCCTCAGCATTTTGTGGGTGCTCTGGGGCTCTGAGGTAAAATGTGCTTCTAGCACGATGTGTGCACATATGGCAAATCCTGCTGGTACAACGCCAAGAGGTTGGATGTGTTGATTCGAGTTGTATCTTGCTTTCCTGTTCCTTCTTGAAAGCACTGATACAGCATAAGGTCAGAAGGCTAATATGGAATTTAAATTTCTATGAGAAAGATAAGGAGGGAACAGGGTGAAAGGGCTGACAGGGTTCCATTGTTTCAGGAAAGAACGCGAAGCAAGACAAACTTGCCCTCACCACAACTTCCAAATAATAATGAAAAGAAACTTATCAGGGAAGATTGATAACAATGAGAACAGGGAAATGACATTAACTTTGGTTTTATGGTTTTAATTCATAACATGCTAGAAAATTCTGGATCTAACCCACACTAGTTCTCATTCCTGTTTCTTCTACTCCTATTGGCTAAGGCTGCCTTACTCTTCCAGAACTTCCTCCGGCTGTGAGAAGGAGATAAAGAAAAGAGATGACACTCATTACCTTCCGCCCCTCAGCAGTTCTCTCGAATAGTTTCTGGGGCTCCCTCCCTCATTTTGAAATTTATCTCCCACTACCTGTGCGTCTTTGGCAAATCACTCGACTTCCCTCTGCCTGATGGAAATAATAGCAATTGTATCTGCTTCTTAGGAGTATGGGAGGGTTACACAAGTTAATAAATACAGGACACTTAGACCAATGCTTGGTACATTGAATGTGACGAATAAATGGTAGCTAGTATTCCCAACAGCTTTGGGATTTCTTTGCTTCTTATTCATAAATTGAAGGTCAAGGACTTGGTATCGTATTGACTGTAGAGAAACGAAAACACTCTCTCCTCCGAACTTCAGCTGTGTAGCCCTCACACAGAGGCAGAGCCACTCAACTACTGTCTAGACCGGGGATGGCTCTGCTTAAAGGGAACCTCTCTTCTGACCACCAATTGGTCAGGGGATGCGAGTCTTACTCCGGGCCGTGTACGTATGAAGGGTGGCATGCGATTCAGAATCCTGATTATGAGAAAGTGGTCAAACTTGGGGATTTTCTTGGAGTTCACCTACTCGCTCTATCTCTTCTCTTCACCTACCATTAGTGCATGTAATTAAGATTCAGTTATAAAGGCGTAAGACAGCTGTGTTTCTGTCCCTAGACACTTAGCCATAAAGAAAATAAATTTCCAGAGAGAAACTGGAGAAGAAGATCTTAGCTCAGTTCCTCCACAGTGTGTTTTCCATTGACTAGGTGGCCCTGAATGAGTGGGCACAACTCTTTGTTCCTGAAGACAAAGCAGGGCGGGGCAGGGTCCCTGCAGCTGGAGATGGTGTCATTTTGTCCTGGCAGCCCCACAACTGACTGCCATAAGGCCATCTGCAAAGCCTTAGCATAAAGCTAGATGATGTGTTTATACAATTTGTTCAACAGTGTTCCACAGATTTTATTTGTAAAAAAATAAGAGTCGGAGTGAAAGGCTAAATAATAAGCATCTCGCATTGTACAACTAGATATGTGCTGCTAGTCAGGATGCAATGCAAAGGAATCCTGGAATGCCTTCTCAGTAAGAGAGAAGGGAAGGCTATGTGGTTCTAGGAAACATTTTTACAAAAAGACCCATCCCTTGGGAGCAACCACACAGCCCATGAAAGAAGGGGAAGCGACTTTATTGAGTAGTATCACACGGCAAGGCACATACAAGGAATGGTACTTCAGTTATTCCATCATCAAACAACTGTGTGAATTAGCTGTTACTGTCTTTACGGTACTAACGAGGAATCTAAGCTGACACTTACTGACCTGCTCAAGGACGTAAAGTAAATGTATGATGGAACAAACACTGGCATTTTTCACATCACTGTAACACTACAAACACCAGATACCACTTGGAGGCTTAATGCCATCACTCTTCATGTGATGGGCGGAATTTTGATCTCACTAAAGATGTCCACATTCTAATCAGTAGAACCTGGAAATACACTACATTACATGGCAAAGGGAAATCAAAATAAGGGAGATCAAATTAAGGTGGTCATAAACTGACTTTGAGATGAGAAGTTTATCCTGGATTATCTGGGTGGGCCCTCTGTAATCACAAATGTCTTTATATATATAAGTGAAAGAGGGGAGCAGGAGGGCCAGAGTCAGAGAAGATATGACAAGAGAAGCAGAGAGAGATTTGATGCAGTCTCACTGCTGTTTTTGAAGATGGAGGAAGGACCCATAAGCCAGAAATTCAGGTGGCCTCTAGAAACTGGAAGAAGAAAGGGAACAGATTCTCCCTTAGAGATGCCAGAAATAACATCGCCCACTGACACCTTGATTGTAGTCCAGTAAGACCCATTTTCAGACTTCTCACTTCTAGAACCATAAGATAATAAAGTGTGTTGTTTCAAGCCACTGAGTTTGTGGTAATTTATAATAGCAACAGTAAAAAACAAACATACCTCATTATGTTGTAATTTACATCAGGAGTCTGCAAACATTTTCTGTAAAGGTACAGGTAGTAAATATTTCAGGTTGTGCGGGCCAAGAGGCCACATGATCTGCCATTGTAGCAGGCAAGCAGCCACCGATGATGCAATGTGAGTGAGCCTGGCCGAGTAGGCGGCAGTTACAAAACACGCTGAAGAGGGGTTCGTCTTGAAACCCGGAAGGAATGGCACACAATAGGAGGGAACCTTCAGAAAGCTGACCATTTGAAAATAAATGTCATATTTAGCGGATTTCTTACACTGCCATGCAGTGTTATAGTGCTTCGTGTAAACTTTGTTCTTCTGGGTTTGGTCCCTCTGGGGAGGCAGTGTGATACGATGGGGGGAAAAACTAGATTGGGAATCCAACTGGTTGTAGTCCTGGTTCTGCAAACACCTGTGCACCTGTGTGACCTTGGGTAGATCTCTTAAACCCCCTAGGTCTCGTTTCCTCAACTATAGAAGGAAGCAACCAGTCTAGAAGGTAATCAATAGCATCTCCTTCTCCTTTCTTTTCTCGTGATCTCTAGCGGTGTCACTGATCGGGACAGGTCATCCAGGAATGACGTGGCGTTTCAGGACGATTCAGCTTATCCCTCCATGTGATGTTTGTAGGGGACTCATCAATGTCATGGACACAGGGGGAATCTGACTGAAAGAGACAGCTTCTTCACGTTGTTTGACCACAGTTCAATGTATAGACTTAGAGGTGAAAGGAAGGGTAAAATGGATGAATAAAACGGCAGCTAAAGCAAACAATGAAAGGAAGCAGGAGCCTGGAGAATCTTGAATTCAGAAAATGAGCTTGGCTGGGCTCTCAGAAATAAACCCCATGGACAGATAGGACACCAGCCCAGTAAGCAGCCATGTACGAGACTGGATTTGGTCCATGTGTCCACAGAGAGAACATGCACAGGTAAAAGGCATATCCTGAATTACTTCTCATTGAACTTTCATACAGGCTCCCGAAACAAGGTGATGCCTGAAGGGTGAGAACGGTGATGGGGAATACAAGTGCTTTTAGAGCAGTTTTTCTCCAGCCAAGAGAGGAGGGCCCATCACCACAGGGAAGGGAAAAAGCAAACCATCTAAGCAGTAGAGCACGCTGTGTCCTGAACAGATGCCCGTAAACTGTGCTGGCCAATACGGTAGCTACTAACCACCTGTGCCTTTCCAAACTTCAATTCATTAAAAGCAAATGAAACTAAAACATCAGTTCCTCAGTCGCACTAGCCACATTGCAATGCTCAGTAGTCACATGTGACTATTTACATTTAAATCAATTAAAATTAGAAATCCCATTCCTCAATCACACAAGCCACATTTCAGGTGCTCAAAAGTCACGTGACTATCACTACCATTGAAACATGTCTGATATAGAACATTTCCATCGTGGCAGAAGGTTCCATTGGATAGCGCTGCCTTTTAGCTAATTTCCTGGATCTTTTTTCTGCATCATCTGAATTACTTTGGGAATCCAGCTTGGTGACCATTTCAGAAAAAGGACACGATCAGAGGTAGCTGGATACTCAGCACCCTTGCTCCATGACTTACATGGCGTTCATATCAAGAGTTTCTTTTTCCACTTTTTTTTTCCTTTTGTCCTCTAGGTTATGACACTAACTCCCAGCTGCAGGAGGTATTATGACATGCACCTCCTGGCTCAAGTTTCAAATGCAGTTTCCAACTGACAGAGGACTAGAGGTCACTGCCAGCCTCCCCATCCACTGTCGCCGCCCATTGCCTCACCTTGAAGCACTGCGCCAAAGGAATTTCCCAGGAAGGGAGGGGGGGAGGAGTTAGAGCGGAAATGGAAGAGTCCTCAGTCCTCAGTGCCCATGGGGGAGGGGGCGATGCTTAGACGGCACACATCTTCTGGGCATATTATACACATTGACACAGAAACCCTATGTAGGTCCATTCAGAGAGAGAAAGACCAAGAGACTGAGAGAGAACTGTTTCTAGGTGTAACACACAGATTTTTTTCACATTATAAACATACTCCTTTTTGAAGCCCTCTCATTTTCCACAAATATCACTGCCCACGGCCATTAAGGTTGCACAAAGCATCCCACTCCAAAATGCTTCTTGTTTGGGAGCCGGGTTCACCGAAATATGTGATATCGCTCTCTAGCATGTCCTCCTCTCCAACTTAACCTTAAAAAACCCTTCATCAGAGTCACTTGTTTGGGTTTAAAGCGCCAAGATGGATGCAGTTTAGAAAGGCACCAATATTCTACTAAAGAAAGCAAGAAAACCCTGGATTTTACTTCATTGAGGGTTTCCACATTCCCTCAGATTCATTAACCACGCTTATTTAGGACCTATTCTGATTTGGGGAAGCACATGGGGGGGCCTGAAGGAGGCCAGAAATGTACTTCCTGTAAGCAAAACACCGCTCTTTGAGACCTGGAGCAGAAGGAAGGCTCTGGATGGAATTCATAAAATCTCAAGTAAGCAGTATTATCAAGTCCAAATCCCCACAGATACGGGAATGCATCCCACCTCGTTCCCAAAACATAGTTCTCTAAATTCTGCCTGAACACGACAAGACATTCATTTTATTTTGTTAATTCAAAGCACCAGGGATCAGAACAGAATCTCTCCCATCACAACCTCTGCCTAAAACCAGGTATGACGTACGTATGGATGAAGATACATGCTTCTGTGTTCAATATCCCTCAATTCCTGTCTAACGGTCAATCAGAGTGCAGGCTCACCCTTTTGCTGGGTTGATGCAGTTCTGACAGTTTTTCAGCCTTTCTCTCCCTCTACTAGGATAAACCTCCCTCCATCTAAAGCATGATTCAAGCTTCTCTCCGCTGCCAATTTTCAAAAGCACGGGTGACAGAAGTAAGTATATGCAACATTTCTATAGTAGCAATGACTACAGTTTTTATGTTAGAAGCCAACTCCTGTCATTGGATACAGCTCGGGGGCCAAAACCCTGACAGAAGTAAAGCCGGAGGAGTCAATTCAATGTCTCCAGGTCTGCCTTTTCCATGAGCTAAAATAGGATATTTGTGTCTCCTCCCAAGTCTGGTGAACTTGTATGAGCCAGTTCAGCGTCCCATTACAGCTACGTGGGTGACATGCATTTCAAACAAACCCCAGTGTTGAAAGCCTAGTGGCTTTGCTTGGAAAAAACAATGAGGAAGAAACAATGAGCTAAAATGCCCCTACCTTCAAAGGAGGCACATAATAGATAGTATCTCAACAGTGTTAATTTTTTGAATGACAAAAATGAAACAACTTGGGATGTGTCAGAGCTGGTGTTAAATCAGAATTAGAATTCATTCTAAAACTTCAAAATCTTAGAATTTTTAAAATTTCTGAACTAACAAGTTGGACTCACTGGCAGCTAATAGATTAGAACCTAAAATTTTTAAGGTTTATCATTCAAAATAAGGAAGCATCATATATTTAGTGGCAATTACTCTTAAGAGAAATAAGGAAGCACCAATGGATTGCTCTATGTTTCAAATGATTAACGGTTGTAGAGAAATTTTAAATTCTCTTCTGAGTGAGGTCTAGTGGTTTTTCATAAGAGGAGCAATGAGCCTTGTACTTATATGATTCTGTTTTCATACCTTGAAGGTGAAAATTAAATGACCAACAAGATTCAACACTAGATCTCCTTGATTGATTTCTTGGATTTGGGTTTTTTTTGTTTGTTTGCTTTTTGGTTTTTTTCTTTCCTCCCTGATGGTTGGGGCAACACATTCCTCATTCTTCTAAATCCTTTTAAGTTTCCTGCTTGCTTCTCTGCTTCATTCATTCATTCATCTCTCCTTCTCTTCTTGCCCCTTCTGACGCTCCTCTCACAATTAAACACCCTAGGACAGGCCAGGGTCTGTAAAAGTCACAAATACCTAAGTCCATGAAAGATCACAGCCATGTTACATCCCAGCCAGCTTGAGGACTCAGGGCCCACTTTGGAAGACCACTAGTGCACGAAACATGTCAACTTACACCCCCGTCCCAAGCTGCCAGCTGAGACCTCCTCTGAGGGATCGCTCCACCTTCCATAACCCAGAAAATACATTTCCTCCTCCACCTTCCACTCACAAATCTTATCCCTGTCCTTTACGATTTCCTTGGCCCTGTCCTTTGGTTTCCACCAATGTGATTTAAATACAAACCTCCTAATTTTGCTCCTCTGTGAAAAGAGGACAAAAACCAGTTTGGGATCCCAGAGGAACCCTCTGCCTCCTGATTCATTTCCAGTTTTAGAATCAGCCTGAAACACTAGATATTTGATCCAATAAATCAGGTGTAGGGAGTCCGAGCAACTGGTGTCAAGAGGTTGGTTTTCAGGTCACATATTATGCTTAGCCTGGGAAACATGAGCTGTTGTGCTAACAAATTCACTCTGGGAGGAGATGCGAGGGCCGAAGACGAGTTCTCCTTTGTAAATTCAGTCAGGATTTAGTCATCTCTTCTGATGGACATGCCCCCTTATCATTGGGGTCACAGCAAGGAAAGACCACACAAGACACACCTACAGAGCTCCTGCACTTGAACCCTCCAACACGGTTTGCTTGTTATGTCCCTGGGACAATTTGGGGTTATAAAACATGTCAACCTTGAAAATTGATGTCTGCACAGCACTGGACATTTCTCAAAGGGCTCTTCTGCCTTTTATTAGATGTATAGCCTTGGGTAGATGATTTCACATCTCTAAGACTCCGTGTCCTCATTTTCTCATCCTGGGATAGCAGCAGTACCTTCTTTAAAGAGTTGTTCTAAGGTTGAAGGTGATGAAGAAGCCATCCAAAGGATTTAGCCTAATACCCGGCACATAAACTGTGCAGTAATGTCAGCTATTATTATTATTATTAAATATATTTAGCCCGCATAAGAGCAGTCAGCACAAGAACATCCAACATTAAAAGTTCACCTTGTCTATTCGTTAACTGGCAGGGACAAAATCCTGAGTGACAGTGGAATCCCAAGACCCATCTGTACTGAATAACAGTACAGCGGTATCTCGGTTTTCTAACGTAATCCACGAGTTCTGAAATGTTCGAAAACAGCCGACAGCTAGGCCTCAGGATCTTGCACTCAGCGGAAGCTGCGTGACATGTTCGACTTCTGAGTCGTGTTCGAAACCCGAAGCATTTACTTTCGTGTTTACGGCGTTCATAAACCAAAAATTCGTCACCGGAGACGTTCGAAAACCGAGGCACTACTATAGTTATCTGGGAGCAACTGAAGCTCTGAGACTCAACGGGGCTCAGCACTGCGGAGGGCTTTTATCACTTGGTCTAGTGATGAAAGCTCTGCATATTATTTATCGACCATTATTTAGAAACAGTTGCAGCGTTGGTATTTCCCTTTTAGCTATGCATTATATTCATAAATACAAATCATGTTTGCTGTGATTGTTTTGTTGAGTTCGTCATTCTCTGGGTTTCCTGGACCAGGATGGCTGTTCTGGCAACATTCACTTGATAGGCATGCCTGCTCAGTCTACTCTTCCACATTTGCTTGCTCAGAACGCTAAGCAATTTATGGCAAGCTGTACCCCTTCTCTCAAGTGAACTAAATGTACAGATAAAACAAGAAATGTGAGAATTACATATTTCAATGTTTATTCATGCCTAAAATAGACTCCATTCTTTCGAGCCATGCCTGCTCAGCTCAGAAGAGTGGACTAGGCTGAAATAGCTTTAGTGGGACACAGGTGTCTGCATGTACTAGACAGCTTTCTTAGATAACGTACTTGTACCCAAAGGAAAAATGTCATGGGCTTCTAAGAACAAAGGTTTACTTCTTGCTTGTTTTACAAATCAGCTGAGAGTTGGTTGTGACTTTGCTCTGTGTATCTTCTTCATTCTGGGATCAAGCCCATCTGGGTCTTATTAATCTCGAGGAAGAAGAAGAAATCAATGGCGGATCCCCAGGAATACAAAGCCATGAACCACGGGATGGGTCTTCGTTTCTACTGGGAAGAAGAACACCATATTCCCACTCATGTTTCATAGAAGCAGGGCGTGTGGGCAAGGCTGCCGTCAATGTGTGGTGGTGAAGAAAATTCATCTCCAGGGTGGAGCCACGTGGCCTGGCAGGAATGGGCACATACAATCCTCCCACAAGGGAAGCCACTGAGAAAAAGAACACAATGGACTACACTTTGAGTTTTGGGTTAGCCCAGAAAGACATTCCTATCTGAGATCTCGTCTGATGGCTTGAAGGGTCATTGGCAAGATTTAGACAGCGCTGTCCAGTGGATTTACAATGCACTCTAGAATAGAACAAGGGTCGGCCTACTCCAGCCCACTCCCGCTTTTGTATGACCTAAGAGCTACAAAAGGTTTTTACATTTTTTAAGGGTCATTAAAACACAAACGGCAAAAAGAAGAATCTGTGACAAAGACTGAGTGCATCCTTGCAAGGCTTAAAATGTTTATTATCTGACTTTTTACAAAACAGCTTGTCAACCCTGGAACAAAACTAAATTTGCAACTGACACAGGAACATTGGTTTCATGTGCAGTGGAAGCAATCCATGTTTATCTCAGATGAAATTAGCTTCTAGAAGTAGCTATATAACCTTTAATTTGGTGAGTGTCGACTCACTCTTCTAGAATCTGGAGTCTAAACTCCAAGAACCTGTCCATGCATATCTCAGGCGTTGCACTCAGCACATTGGGTTGTAATTACTTTTTTTATTCCTCTCTGCCCCACAGAGGGACTGTGATAATTTCCTTGAGGGAAGAGACTGAAATGTCCCACATGCAGCCCAGTGCTTAACGAAGGTGTTTACAAATGTTTTTAATAGAATTAAACTAAACTACTGGCATGACAGAGAATCTTAAGACACCAGCTCTCAATTTCATCACAAATTCCTTGCTCTTAAATAAATTCCCTGAGTTTATTTATCTGAAAAATGGAAATGTTTGTCACTGTAAGACTTCTTTAACAGAAATGGGTTATGTTCACTCCAGTGCATTCACGGAAATCCATCAAAAAAACCTCACAAAGACCAAAAAGGTACGGAAAGTTTTTTACTGAGTCCAAAAAATAAGAACTAAGCTGTAAGTAAGTGAAGTTCAATTCCACTGACTACCAATAGCATAATAATTTGATCAGAAATAGTGTGCTGATTAATTATTAAATATTTGTTTTTCTGTCCTTATTATAATTGAGATATCACCATTGATAAAATCCAGTCTTTCAGAACCTAACAAAAAGCCCAGGATGTCATTAAATTCATGGCATTTTCTTCATTTTAACTTCTGTACTCCCATAGCTGTTTGTTTTTAAGTATATTAGTCTCCCAGCCAGCAGCTCACATTAAAGTCACAGAAGGAGCATAAAAAATACCAATGCTGGGTCTTACCTCCAGAAATTCAAATTTCATTGATAAGAGAAAGAGGCAGGATTTTTTTAATCTTTTCTTTTTCAAATCTATCCCTTTCTCAATTTTCATTTATCTATCTTTCTGGGATTCCTCATAGTTACCAACATCCCAGACATCTCATAATTTTATATTTTCTAATTGTTTATTCTTTCCTGTTTGTTAGTTGGTTGCTTGGCTGATTGGTTGGTTGGTTTTCAGGGGCTGCTTCTGAATCTAATTTCACAATTTACTAATTTATTCTTCAACTGTATTCATTCCACTATGTATTCCATCACTTCTTTTTTATTGCAAATATTACACATTTCTTAAACTACTGGCATTTTATTCTGAAAAGTTCCAAACATGCAGAAAAAAATAAAATAGTTTTACAACGAACACATGTACACCCCAAACCTAGAATCTACCATTAACATCTTATTACATCTGTTTTATCACATGCCTAGGCCTCTTTTTTTTTTTTGCCGCCTTTCAAAATAAATGACAGATCAGTATATTTCACCCTAAATATTTCAGCATCACATCAGTATTTTTAATAAGCTCTTTTAGTAATTCTTAGTGAAGCCCAGGTTTGAGAACTATGTGGATCTTAGCTCCATCCTAGCTCATAGTTTCCTGGCTTGTGGTACTCAAAGGACTTAAGAAAATTCTTTCTCCACTTGCTCCAGAAAAATCCTCCTTAAAAACCCTTTTAAAAAGTCAGACAGAGATAAACACTGTGCCTGCATCTTTCAGTGAACACATTAAATTTACAACTAAATTATAGAACAATCAACCTGGAGAACCACCTGAAGCCCAGCCAAACAGAAATCCTATAACTAAAAATATAAAGAAGAAGTCGTGTCAAGACTGGTAAGAGGGGCAGAGACACGGAATGAGCCCCAAATCTCCGTGTGGTGGTTAAGAATCAGAAGGGATGCCTCGACTGTGGAGGTTCCCCCTGAAGAGGTGAGGGACCCCAGCCCCCCACACCAGGCTCCCTAGCCCGGAGTACTGGTACTGGGAAGAAGAGCCCCCACAACATCTGGCTGTGAGAAAAAGCGGGAATCCCAACCATTCGGGTGGGATGGAAGGCTGCCAGAAACCCAGACGTCCTCTTAAATAGCCCCCGCACAGACTCACTCTCTCACAGGCACTCACCTTGGGTTCCGGCAGAGCGACAGTCCTTGGACAGAGGGGGTCCTCGGAGACATACGGGGGCAGTCTCAGGTGTATGGCTTCTGGGGGAGAAATGGAGGACAGTCGGTATTTTCCCTGTGAGAGGGTCCTCCTTCCTTGCAGCCAGTAGGCGGGAGTCGTCTTACTTGTGTTGAGCCCATCCCCACAGGCCAAATGTGAATCTGATTGGCCTGGTGAGCTACATTGCTCCACCCTGCAGACTCTGCTGGGACCCCACCGCACCCAACTTGAGCACCACCAGAGACATTTTCTCGTGGGCAGCCAGCCCCACCCACATTGCACTCTTTCTTGGAAAACTCCGGAGTCAGGCAGGCCCCAGCCTGGTGGCCACTGGCCTCAGTGTGCTGAGACTTATGCTGAGTAGCTCCAGGCTCAGCACTAGCATGAAACCAGAGTCTACATTTACCTGGCGACCTCAACTCTTCCCACTCTAGTGACTTCCTGAGACTCTCACTCACTCAGCTTGCATACTGCATTAGGCTCTATCAGAGGGTGAACCTTAAGGGAGCTGGCAGGTGTCAGCAGACCTCGGGGTGTCCTGGCATTTTTCGGATTTACCTCAGGCCTGGTAATGGTGGCAGCCAACCTCAGTTCACAGCGAGGCCTCTCCCACACATCTCCAGGGTTAGCACAGGCAGATCACTTTATAGCTCCTACCAAGCAGTCCCTGGCCAGTCACAGATAGTGGGAGACCTGGGCCTGCACCAGAGCCCCTCCCAAGAGGCCCCAGAACCAACATACCTGGAGGCTGGCTTCAGACCACAGCAGAGCACTGTTCAATTAGCCCCACAAGAAGCACACTCTGATTGAATCAGCAATTTGGAAGACAAGGTAGCAGAAAACATCCAATCAGAACAGCAAAAAGGAAAAAAAATCCAAAAAAAATAATAAAATACGGATAGTTTAAGGGGCCTCAGGAACAACATCAAGCATACCGATATTTGCTTCAGAGGGTACCAGAAGAAGAGAGAAAGCAAGGGACTGAAAACCTATTTGAAGAAATAATAGTGGAAAATTTCCCCAACCTGGTGAAGGAAATAGACATACAAGCCCAGGAAATGCAGAGAGTCCCAAACAAAGTAAGCCCCAAGAGACCACCCAAGACACATCATAATTAAAATGCCAAAGGTTAACGACAAAGAGAGAATCTTAAAAGGAGCAAGAGAAAAGCAGTTAGTTACCTACAAGTGAGCTCCCATACAACTGTCAGTTGATTTCTCAACAGAAACTTTACAGGTCAGAAGGGACTGGCAGAAAATATTCAAAGTGATGAACAGCAGGGACCCACAACCAAGATACTCTACCCAGCAAAGCTATCGTTTAGAATCGAAGGACAGATAAAGAGCTTCCCGGACAAGAAAAAGGTAAAGGAGTTTATCACCACCAAACCAGGATTACAAGGAATCTTAGAGGGACTTCTTTAAGACAAAAGAATAAAGGAAAAAAAGATTAAAAATATGAATAATAAAATGGTAATAACTACATATCTATCTGTCGTGCGGGGGACCCTGCTCGCTGCGCCATTTGTCGTGCGGGGCGGCCTGTGGGGTCTCTGCTCCCGCTCCCCATAAAAGAACGCAGGATATGGTGAGGCCAAAAAGGAACACCCACGGAGCCATAGGTAGGGGAGTCATACCACTATATTCTCTCTGGCGGCACTATACTCTCACTGGAGGCTGGATCCACACTGTCCGCAAACCGCCATCCACGCTTGCCGGCCCAGCCACCATCTTCTTGCTAGCCCCCATTTTTCTGCTAGCGTAGCCACAGCAGTTATATTAGTGGCCAATGGCTCACTGGTTACAGCTGACGGCCAACTAGCCACAGCTGATGGCCATGCAATCACAGTTGATGGCCATTTACTACCTGAACCAGCACCTGTCTATGTGAGGCCGAGAGCCTGGAAACTGCTTTTTGGGGTTCTGTCCCCACACTATCAATAATTACTTTCAGTGTAAATGGGTTAAATGCTTCAATCAAAAGCTTGGGTGGCTGAATAGATAAGAAAACAAGACCCTTCTATATGCTGCTTACAAGAGACTCACTTCACATCAAAAGACACACAGAGACTGAAAGTAAAGGGATGGGAAAAAGACATTTCCTGAAAAATGGAAATTAAAAAAAAAAAAGCTGTGGTAGCAATACTTGCACCAAACAAAATAGAATTTAACAGAGACTATAATAAGAGATAAAGAAGGACCCAGTAACTCTACTTCTGGGTAATTATCTGAAGAAACCCAAAACACAATTTCAAGGGGACATTTGCATCCATATGTTCATTGCAGCTTTGTTTACAATGGCCAAGATGTGGAGGCAGCCTGGGTGTCCACTGATGGAAGAATGGATAAAGAGTAGGTGGTACATATATACAATGGAATATTGCTTGGCGATGGGAGGGAATGGGTTCTTATCATCAGCGGCAGCATGGATGGACCTGGAGGGTATTGTGCTGAGTGGAGTGTCAGACAGAGAAAGACAGGTGCAATGAGATTTCACTCACATGTGGGATCTAAAGAGCAAAATAACAAACAAACGAAGCAGAAACAAACTCAGAGCTATGGAGAACATTTTGATGGTTGCCAGGTGGGAGGAGGGCTGGGAATGGATGAAAAAGAGGAAGGGATTAAGAAATACAAATTTATTGTTACAAAGTAGTCATGGGGATGTAGGATATAGCACAAAGAATATAGCCAATAATATTATAATAATTATGTGTGGTGTCAGATGGGTACTAGGTCTATCAGAGTGATGGATGGGAGGAGGGTTGGGGGACAGGGTGAAACAGGTGAAGGCATTAAAAAGTACATATTAGTAGTTACAAAATAGTCATGGGGATGCAGAGTAAGGCATAAGGAATATTGTCAATAACATGGTAATAACTATGTACAGTGCCAGGTGGGTACTAGACTAGTCAGAGGGAATCACTTCTTAAATTATATAAATGTTTAACTACTGTACACCTGAAATTAACATAAATATTGAATGTCAACTGTAATTGAAAAATTAAAAAGGGGGAAAGGTGAAGGGGAGTAAGAGGTTCAAATTTCCAGGTATAAAACAAATAAATCATGGGGATGTAACGTACAGTGCAGGGGATATCGTCAATAACATCATGATAGCATGGTACGGTGTCAGATGGTTGCTGGACTTATCATGGTGATCACTTCTTTAGGTCTATAAACATTGAATAACTGTTGTGTACACCTGAAACGAATATAATATTGTATGTTCACCATATTTTCATACAAATCTTTAAAAAACATATAAAGTAAGTACAAGTTGAGTGGATCAATATGATGTCAAACTACTGACGAAAAGACAAAACAAGAAATGAAGACAGTGTCTTGCACGCTGCCTTGACTGGTAGGAAAGAGGGAAGGAAATAACCACATTGATTCAAGTCAGTATCTTTCAACTGATGATTTTTCTCTGGATATTTTCCTGTTGGCAATAAGAGAAAGGTTCTTTTCCTGGCACTTTGATTTGATTGACTCACTAGAGCTAAAAGGGAGTCTCTACCAATCTCTAATTGCCTTTCAATGCTGTCAGCTGTATCACCTCCAGTCCCAATCTAGCATCCCGTGGGTCCTAACCTTTACCTAAATCATAGGGATTTACTGAGAATCAATAAAACAATTTAAGGAACCCTTCCTCCTGGTTGGCTAAATGAATAACCCCCAGCGCTTGTGAGGAGCTAATTGACTTAATGAACTTAGCCCTAAAACAAAACATGTTTTGATGAGTTAACAGCATTTTAATGTTTGCTGTTATCATTGGTATGTCCAAAGGTACTGCTAAATAAAAGTCCTAAGGACCTTATCCATACACTTTGTTAAATGTTCGTCTGATAGGCAAAAAGAGTGCACTTGAGAATTCCAAGCGTGCATGCTTACTGAATCTACCAACCTCAGTGTTTCCAAAGGTCATTTACCTCATCTGTGAGAATTCAACTGAATGTGTATTTGGCTGAAAGATTTCACATGACCCAGGTTTATTATAAATATTACGGTACAATAATAGAGAATGCTGTCGTTAATAGCATCAACTCACATCAAAATAAATCCTCTTACTCTTTTGTGTCTGTTCTTTTACGAGCACAGTATTTGTTCTAAATTTCGTTAGATTTTCCAAACAATCAAATCACATATTTGAAAAGTCAATGTTTGCTAACCACTGACATTTCTGCTATTTTAAATGTAAGAATAACTTCCTTTCAAGAAGCTCAAAAATGTTCATGTGTATGCACTTATCTATTCTCACTTAATCACTACACATTAGACAACAAACACTTCTATTCCTTTTCTATTCTAAGCAAACACTAAGGACGAGGGGGACTCTTTGGCTTACGGGCATATTTTCATTCTCTAGTAACCTCTACAAACTTCAAACCAGATTTCTTCCCAATAAACATGTAAACAAAGCTTGTTTCCCTTCATGATAATGCAAGTTGAGTGAAAGCACAATTGTCATTTTGTGTAACTTCACACTGCACGGTCAAACTATGCGTAGAAGGCTGCATCAGGTGGTGGCAGAATTGGAATTGCTCTTAGGTCTGATGGTGCCTCCTGGGTGCTTTGATCTTTTGAACACCAGGGCATGACCAGGCTAGCGGTGGAGAAGCAGTCGACTCTGGGAGCCAAGCCAGGGTCCTGAGCACTCAGGGACACCGTCCTCCTCCCCTCCTCCCACCACTCCCAGAGGAACAGGCCTCTGAAGATGAGACCCCAGGTGTGGGAGCTATCCAAAAGGGGGGGGCAGAGAGAAAAGGAGGAATCAGTTGAATGTATTTAAGGGCCTCATGGGTAGTAATTATTAAACTGGGTTTCTTGTTTTAATGAAACATGCTGGCTCTGTCAACACCAGTGTTGCAATAGGATTCCATGTGTCTAAGCCTGCAAGACGCAAACAAGAGTTTGCAAACCTGTGGGTTTCCATTTTTACCTCTCACTTTAGAATGAAGCTAAAATTCTCCCTAGTTAATTCAGAGCATGTTGTTAGAAGTCTTTTGCAACGTGGCATCTTCTAGAAGTTTGGGGCTTTACAAGGGAATGACTCACAGTCAGCCTGTGCCAGCTCACGTTCATTTTCTTAATTGATCCCATTTTACAAATGGGGATTTGTAATATGGAAAGAGTTCAGATGACTTGTTTACACAGCACAGTCCAAGAGAGAGGCTGTCTTCTATCTGTCTGCACCCTTCCCACATCTTCTGAGTTTTATTGAATGGATAAAATAAAATTTTCTTATTGTCATGAGCCTGGGATATACCCAGTAACTCTTTTTATCTAAATTTTAAATGTTTTTTTCATCAAAGACAACTCCTGCCCTATCCCAGCCCAACCCACACTGGTTACCTCATGAAGCATATTTTTATATTTAATGTTTATAATCAGGATATTGAGAGAACAGGCTGATTAAGCATAACTTAAGCTGCTTTATCTTTATGAAATAGGGAAGAATTTCTTTTCAGGAACCACACATTAAAATGGCAACACAGTCCTTTGTTTAGTCTAATGCCAAGGGGAATTCAACAACAACAAAAAATGGATCTTGAGTTGAAAGCATCCAGAGAATTCTGTAAAAGGTAACGTTGCACTCTGAAGGCCAAGACGATCTGGGAAGGAAGCCTTGGTTTCCTCTTTCTGCTGATTAAGAGTCTAGTGCTTCAGAGTTCAGCTCCAGACACGGAAGGGAGATCTTATCGCGGCCCTTGGAAAGCTGCATTGTTAAAGTGGTCCTCGTTTCCTTAAGGCTGGAAAGAAAAAGAAATAACATTTAAAGTTCATTCTGGCTTGTCAGCTGCTCAGAGCCTTAAGTTCATCCTTTACCAAGATTTTCTGAATTTATGGGAATAGGTCAAAGGCTTGAAGGCTGGCCCAGGTACTCTAAAGAATCTGGAATCCCCCAATAAGATTCTGGTCTCTCAATTACCTACGTAGTACCATTGTTTGCTCCTGTAGTCACAAGTTCTCAATTAATGTAGGACCTCTGCTGATAAAACATGACTTGAAATAGGTTCCACTAGGTTATGCAAAGCTTTCTTTAATTCAGGGTATCTATATGTACATTACTGATTTCCAGTTTTATTGGATGATGAGCAAAAAACACGGCCTCTAAAACTTCCACTTTTTGGAATTCATTAATGTTTTCTTTGTGGCCAATTACATGATTGAGTTCTGTAAATGCCCATAGTCATAAAAGAACATATATTTTCTCTAGGATATAAAGTCCTATATACGTCTCTATTATGTGGAGGGTGTTTGTTACATTTTTCAAACTCTATTCTTCCTTATTTTTAATCTGCTTAGTCTATCAAACTCTGAAAGAGATATGATAAAATCTCCCAGAACAATTTTTTGTTTCTAAATGTTCTTTATGTATCTATGAGTTTTTGCTTTATGTTCAGTTTTTATGTTGTTTTGGAATAAAGGTTCATAACTGTAATAAATGCTTGTGGCTTGAATATTGTTATCTTAAACAATATTTCTCTTCGCCCCATTTAATATGTACAGATATGTTTTCATGGAAACTCCAGATGTTCACATCTCATTTTAAACCATTTGGTTAAACGACATGAGAATTATCAAATGTAAGAAGAGCATTATTTTCTCTGAATTATAATGGACAAAGACTGGGAAAATATGGAAAGACCGGGAGTTGTTATGTTAAAGAAGTGGATTATGAGTGAATTTCTCTTTGCATAGTTTTATTCTGATTATAATTACATGATTGACTGAAATAATTTTCCAATTAATTGACTAATTTTTTTTTCAGTTTCTAGGCAGTTGATAGGAATGAGGTAAAAACAATTGTCCCAGAAGAGAATACTTACCTATTGCCACCTCCACCTTCTCTGCCACCTGCTCCTCATCAAACAATTTAATTTTGAAAATAAAGTAGGTGTGTCTGGCCACCGCCTCTGGGCGATAATTAGTTTTGTTCAGAACCCGTATCTAGTCATCTGCACTGCTTTTCAGAGTTAGGAGTCATCAGAGTCCTAAACGAGTAGGAGGAAGAAGAAACACACACACACACACACACACACACACAATTCTCTGGCTTCTTCTCAATGACCTCTTTCCTGCTTGACGGAACACCATGACTTAGGTTTTAAAAGGTTAGAGCAAACTGATACTTTTTGTATATATTAGAAATAGGATGTTGAGAAAGATTTTATAGATTAGAAGCTACAAGGCCTTCTTTCAGTGGATCCCTGGTAAATCGGCACTGTTTTCCATTTTGACTTCTCTTTCTGAGAAACTAAATAATCTCTGCTACTCCCTGAAACATCAGAAGAATTTTGTGAAGGCATAGCATGACCTCTTCTATCCTTTGGGCAAAGATCCTATTTAAGTTAGCGTAATATGTCCAATATTTTACTGCCCTAGAAATGGCAACACATGCTTTTCTACCCATTGTATACTTAGGCAGGGGCAATCAAAGCAATTCTGTCAGTAAATGACCCTTCATCATTTTCAGTGACAACTGGAAGGAAGTCTTTAGACACTTCTCTCAGAGGGTGCAGCAGGATGTTCCCCCCCTCCCAAAAAAATGCAACTTTTAGCAGGAATCTCAAGGGTGCCAAGTTCACACATGGCTAAAAGCTGTTTAATTCCCTAATCAAGCAAATGGGAACAAGATGGTCAAAGGGACTGTAGAGGGTACCCATTCTATTACCCCAGATTAAGCTGTCTACATTTCTCCCAAAAGTAGAGAGGTAGCTTGTTATTTATTTTATTAACTGCATGCCAAATAGGAATGTTTGAGATACAGCTCACCTAGGGAAGAAAAACACAGAAAAGAAAGACATAATGCTCAAGCAGCGATATCATTATTTTATGTATCTGTCCTTCTACATAAACTTATAGCAAGAAAAGGACTGCACTGAACCCTCAGTACATCAAGATGTTTTGTTTGATTACACAAAACTTCAATTTTTAGGGGAAAATTTTTCCTTTAGTTAAGTAAAGGTAGTTATCAATTCCTCTGCATCCATGTCTCTCTATGCCAGGGGTGCCAAAAACATGTATACCCATGACTTGTATTCATCTTTCGTTATCTGTATATATTATTATGATTTTAATACAGTTTTTTTCCTTTCGTAAAATGTATATACATTTTTTTGTCACCCTCTGTATGTGATCCTCAATCTGCTTCCGAAAGTGCAAAAAGGTAGGAAAGAATCATGAGTGGTTGTTGATTCTGGAGCACGAAGTAAATCTCCTTAGCAAAATGAAGAGAGTACAAGCTGTGATCAATGATGTTGGGAGAAATCAGCTGCTGGTCAACCAGACAGGCCTCATAACTGGGGAGATGGTGAAGAGTCCGTGATATGTGTGTGGTTTTCATTTAAATTAAACTATGCCTTCCTGGGTCAAGCCAGGATCCAAAGTGTTTGGAGAAAGTAGAACTTCATGTGATATTTTGAGCCCAAACAGAAACAGGAAATTCCACTGACCTCTAGAGAGACAACAAGTTCCCTTGAGAAGTTCTCGCTTCGTTTTCCATATTGAATGAGTTCTGGATGGTTCGAACGACATCCTGAAACACAAGCGAACAATCTCAATATATCCTTAAAGTTGAGTCAAGTTCAAACAGCCTGGAATTATTTTAAGACTTGGCATATGTTGCAGTACAAATGGGCAAAGTTCAATTCTGAAATCAAAGAAAAGATCAACGTGGTTATTCATATTATTTATGAGATTCTGCCTATCCAAAACATTCAAACATTGATATCATTTTATTAAGCTTATCTTGAAGATATTTAATAACATATTTAATAATATCTTATTAAACTAAATATACTGTAAGTCACACGAGTTGCACATGTTACCACCCAGAACTGTAAATGGTCTGACGAGGTTAATTATCCATCATTTGACAGAACGGAGATGAAGAAAGGAGAGAAGAGAACCAACATTTACTTAGTTCTTTCTATGTGCCTGCATTCAGCTAATTCTTTCTATAACTTCTTTTATTGAATCCTTGTAACATTTTGATAAAAGAAACATTATTTTTTTATGTTTTTTACAGTGAAGAAGATTGACACAGTGATGTTAAGCAACTTGCCCACAGCTTTACAGGTAAGAAGAGTCTGGTTTTGAATTCGGGTCGTTCTGATTCCAAATCCTGCAAAGCTCGTATTCATCTCATGTTTGAAGGAGGAAAGGAATAAAGCAGCACTTCCCAATAGAAATTGAATGTGAGGCACGTAAGTAATTTCATATTTTCTTGTAGCCACGTAGAAAAAGTAAAAAGAAGCAGGTGAAATTCATTTTAGTAACATTTTTTTATTTACTCCAAATGTATCCAAAATACTAGCATTTCAACCTACGATCGGTATAAAATTATTAATGCAATAATTTATCTTTTTTCATATGAAGAGTTCAAAATTCAGTATGTGTTTTATATTGATAAGTCATCCTAATTCAGATTGACCCCATTTCAAGTGCTCAGCAGTCACATGTCACCAGTGGCCACCCTACAGCATTGATTCCTTACAGATTCACACCATTCACAAATTTGATCATTATCAATTTTGTCTTCACCTAAATTGCTTATTCAAATTTTGACCGAGACAAGTGCCTCAAAAAGCTCAACTTAGTTACCCTTTAACACAGCCACTTCACTCAGGTACATACCCAAGAAAATGAAAACATTTCAGAGAGAAAGGAAAACATACATCTGCACAAAAACTTGTACTCAAATGTTTATACCAGCGTTATTCAAAATAGTAAAAATCTGGAACCAACCCAAATGTTCTTCAACAGCTGAGTGGGTAAGTAAAATGTGGTATGTTCATAAAATGGAATATTATTCAGCAACAAAAATAGAATAAAGTACCAATACAGGCTACAACATGAAGAATATTACAAATATTACACTAAGTGAAAGAAGTCAGCAAAAGAAGAGCACATATTGTATAATTCCATTTATAGGACATGTCCAGAATAGTCAAATCTATAGACACTGAAAGTAGTTTAGGGGTTGCCCAGGGCTGGGAAGTTGGGAAAATATGGGGAGTGAGTGATTGGTAGAGGGTATAGAGCTGCTTTTTGGAGTGATAAATGTTCTAAAATTGATTGTGGTGATGGTTGCACATACAAAAAAACCATTGATTTGTACAACTTAGATGGGTAAATTGTGTAGTATATGAATTACATCTCAATGAAGTTTCATATAGAATAAACAAATAAACTCATCTGAACCTTCAAAAATTATTGAACAAAGCAAAAGCTTACATACAAGTTACTAAAAGGATATTTATCTGCAAATCAAGAATCATTGGATATGTTTCTAAAGCTAATATTCCTACCTGTACTACTTTGAGCCTATATTTCTGGTCTTGTCTTCAAGGAGAAAATCCACCCAACAAACCCCTAGGGAGGGTCAGCTGGGTGCCAAGTATGTTGTTAGATGGTCAAGATAGGGTCCCCATGCACGAAAGCTTGTGGTCTACAAAAGTTAACATGGAAAGAAACAAACATAAGACACTATGTAAGTTCTATACTGGGGAACCTATATGAAGCTCATAGAATGTTCATAGAAAAATAAGGTCAATGCAGCATTTCCTCTATCTACCAAAAGGAATAATTAAAAGAATTTATCACAGCTTACTTTCAGTGACATTCTCCTAAGTCGTGGGGACTCTATTTTCTTTTTAAGCACTCTTACGAACAAATCACATCTAATTTCTCTTTCAGAATTTTGCCAAGATTCCTCATCATATTCACTGTTTCAATATATTCCAGATTCCAATTCTTTCCACTCTTTAAAAATAGGAAAAATGCTTGGCAGCTCCAGTCTTGAGGGTTTTTCTCATTTCCTGATGATGTCTCAGTGAAAGGAGTTTGGTAAACAAAGAACTGTCAAAATCTAACTCGACATATGTGCACCAGGAAATGTGTTCGCAAATGTTTTTAGCAGTATTCTTCATAAATGAAGCACTACAAGTATCCATCACCAGAGGAATGATTAAGAGGCATCAGTTTTCCATACCATGGAATATTGCACGGCAGTGAAAATGAATGGATTAGGTTTCAGGCATCAGTGTGGCTGAATTTCAAAAACAACCGTTAGCCAAAAAAGCAAATCAAACACCATTGTTTCATATAAAGTTCAAATACAGGCAAAACTAGATACACTATTTACTGATACACTCACTTTATGTCTATCACACACACAATAAAAAGCAAGGGTGTGATTAACACAAAATTCAGGACAGTGGTTATCAGGAGGTGGGGGTGGAGGTGAGGAAGATATACCATCTGATGGCAACCCATAGGGAGTTTCTGGGGTACTGGTGATATTCCATTTCTTGGCATCGATGGTGGTTTGAAAGCTGTTCATTTATTTTGTTGTTTAAACTATACATATATATTTTCACATACTGCTGGTATATTTTACAATGTTTTAAATTACAAAAACAAACTGTAACAAAACACCAACCATTTTGTGCCATTACGCCAAAAATGAAATAGTGGGTCCACATTCTGGCTGACGAAGCAGGATTTCACAGGCATCTACCGTTTTATGCACATATTCTAGTTTATTAGTCTGCAACAGATCCTGCATTATCTGGATTCTGAAATTCAATGCTACTTAAAATATATAGATTCCTTTGTCCGCGAGGAGCTTTAGAGTCTGGCAAGATATTTGAGATGAAGGGTTCCTGGAACCTCAGGAGGGCTGCCGGGGCGCCAGGACGCTCCTCCTGTCTCATCCCTCATCTGGCTTACGGCCCCGTCAGACCACCCTCCGTGAAAGGGAGGTCAGGAAAGCAAGCAGGAGATGTGCACTGAGGTCTGATACCTTCATTTATTAAATCTTTATCCTTGGACATCAAAAACGCCCAGTGATGGGGAATGGGGTCATAGTCGTCCCTGGGGCACATAATAATGGAAGGAGCCCTAATCTACCTACTCACCATGCTCATAGATCATGCTTCCAGACACCTGCTTGGACAGAGGCCCGAAAGAAACTTTGGTGCAGAGATTGTCTTTGCATTTATGAGCTGGTCTGTCTGAAGTTCACTAAGAGCTACAAAATTGAAAGGGATCGCCACTGACTCAAAGACTCTTTCTCTCTGGCAAACCAGCCAGAGAGATTCTAAGTGCCAATTACCGTCACTTCTAAACACAATGGCAACCACACAATATCTGGGTCTCTAGTCAGCAAGAAGTAATATTTTTATGCCTTATATATCCACGTAAGAAAGAAAAACAAAAGTTTCTACGCTGTGCCACAGTAACTCAATTCCAAAACAGGACATATTAGAAGAGATAGATAGGTAAAGAAGGTATTTCAGGGACTCTAATTTAAAAAAAAAAAAAAAATTGTCTTTTCTAAATCCCAGTTTGCCCAGGTATGCATGTCAGTGGCCTCCAGAGATCCACCATCCACGAATGGCAGTCCCAGAACAAACTCACATCTCGGTGGTCTTACTGACCACAGGGCTCTCTGCCCTTCCCCCCGAGCCTGCCTGAATTTGCTCAGCCATCCCTCCATTCGTTTGGGAATTTGGGACTGGCCCCAAGGACAGGATGGGGTTAACAGACAGGAAGTGGAAGCATTGATGACTGCTTCTCTCTCCTCTTCTCCTGCCAGGGGTGGAGTATTGTCATGCGGGAGACCCTGCTCACTGCGCCATTTGTCATGCGGGAGACCCTGCTTGCTGTGCCATTTGTCGTGCAGGGCGTCCAGCGGGGTCTCTGCTCCCGCTCCCCACACAAGAACGCAGGATATGGTGAGGCCAAAAAGGAACACCCACGGAGCCACAGGTAGGGGAGTCATACCACTATATTCTCTCTGGCGGCACTATACTCTCACTGGAGGCTGGATCCACACTGTCCGCAAACCGCCATCCACACTTGCCAGCCCAGCCACCATCTTCTTGCTAGCCCCCATTCTTTCTCTCTTCCTCTGCTAGCGTAGCCACAGCAGTTATATTAGTGGCCAAGGCTCACTGGTTACAGCTGACAGCCAACTAGCCACAGCTGATGGCCATGCAATCACAGTTGATGGCCATTTACTACCTGAGCCAGCACCTGTCTGTGTGAGGCCGAGAGCCTGGAAACTACTTTCTGGGGCTCTGCCCCCACAAGTATCACCACCAGACAACTCCACCCATGAAGTCGCCCTTCTGACTTGCAGACGCTCCTCTGAATCTTGAACAAAACACCCCAGAAAACTTGAACCTGTCTTAGATCTCAAGACAAAGGCCTCAGGGTGGGGAGAGGCTATGACAGCCATGCCCATCCCAGAAACATCTTCAATTTATTCCAGATTCTGACAGATGTGGTCTCTCCTTCATTGATGCTTGAGAACAGAGAAGGAAGTATAACTACAGTGTTTGTATATGACCTTTACCTCAATTTTTGGTCTAGCTAAATGGCCATGATTTTCACCTGCATTTGACTTTGTCCTATCCCATAGGTCAGTGGTTCTTAGGTAGGTCTCACATGAGAATTGCCCACATCGATTTGGGCCTTCCCTGGGCACTCTATCTGAAATTGCAAATCACCTCCCACCCCACACTTTTCCTCTAAAGAGGAATCAGAATATAACCACCCGCCCGCAAAAAAAAATATGCCAGTTGGTCATAAGGATTACTTTGAGCTGAAGGCAACAGAGACAAAGCAGATATGAGAAGAGCTCTCTGCCTTCCCCTATCTGCCCAAAAACAGGGCATAAATTTCCCCTGTGCAGGTGTCCCCATCTCACATACCAGGAAGAGGAGAATAATGCTTATCACCAGAGATGAAGCTCCATAAACAAACTTTACTAAAAACCCTTATCTACCATTAGATTTTCCTATACACTTTCCATCACCTCCCCACGATTTATGGGCTCTAGAAGCCCCAACTCCCTCTCTTTTGTATAGTCAGATGATATATAAGCTCCCAAGTCTACCGACTTCTTTAGGTTTTTCACTTCTTTTCTATGAAGCCCCATGCACATAAAATTTAAAATCTCAATAAAATTTGTATGCCTTTTCTCCTATTAATCGGTCTTCTGTCAATTTAATTCACAGACCCCAGCCGCTGAACCTAGAGAAAAAGTTTTTTCTCCCCTACAATCACTTGTAATGTACCATATATTTTCCTTTTCTGTCTTATTTGCCGTGGGTCTCCCTGTACTAGAATGTAAGTTGTATGAAGGCAAAGCTCTTAGCCTAGGATATTACCCGGCCACAGTATACACTTCATAAATATTGACTGAATAAGAAAACAAAAAAATGGAGTATTTCCCTCTACAAACTGTGCCTAGGAAGACAGCCATGTGAAAACTCCAGAATTCTGAGGTTAAGTGAAGGATATTACAGTTGTAAAAATAGTCTTAATCATTGATGCAAGCAGCCAAGAGGGTAAACGAACAGGAAATAATTCAGAACACTGGCCTAGAAACCAGAAGGGATGTTTCTATTCTTGGTACCATGCCACTGGGCAGAGCCTCAAGCTTCTTGGGAAATGGGCATAATAACTAAAGTTTTCTGTTGCAATCAGGAAGTATAGAAAAAAACAATCTCAAAAAACTGGGCACTGAAAAAATGTATGCCAAAAAACTATGTCACAGGACAATTTGGTCACTTAGCTGAACCCAAAGATGAGCTGAGGACATTCAAATGGAAGTTGGTCTAAGACGAAGTTCGGGAGCCCAGCTGTCGCCCTGCTATCCTTAAAGGGATTCCCATACACTGCACAGCTGGGGCTCTGGCCAGGAAGGAATCCGCTCCAGGAAAGTGTTCCCTGAGCGCCTCCAGCCACACCCACTACTCCACAGCGCTCTCCAAATGCCCCCCTTGGAAACCCCAAATGCCATCTTTTATTTGTGCCAGTTTTTGTATATTTGAGAAACGCTTTTGCAATGCAGTTTAGAAAGAGGGAAGAAAACGACTTGGAGGCAGGAGACCTCCTCCCTTCCTCCAGGAGACCTCCTCCCTTCCTCCAGGATTGCAGATGCCTCTGGGACTTGACTCCTGGGCAAGGGATTCAAGATTTCTCTGTTGCAAAACACAGCCGAGAAGACTTAACTGCTGGCGCTTTGCAAATCGATACCATCTCTCTTCTAAAAGAATAGTTCGTGCATATCAGTTCTTGGTGCTGCCTTCGCCCAGACTGACATTTTTCTTCATATGGAAGACATGAGGTTGGAATGCAAGGAGGAGACACACAAGCTCCGATTTTCTTCACAGTTGCGTCTTCCACTCAGACTGGATGGAGTCTCATTCAAATCAAAGTGGCCCAGGAACCAGTTTAGCAAGTTTGGGGGTTTTCCCCTCCTTTGGGGATTCCCGGCTGCCCCAACTGATCTAAGAGGTCATCGTAGTCAAGGAGGTGAGGTGGGACGTTTACTGGATGAGCGGAGACTCCCAGGAACAGGCAGGGCTGCCTGGAGACTGGTAGAATCCCCGGGATGACCCTGCACATCTTCAGTGCATCTGCTGCCCTTCTGCTTTGGTTACAGGAGCTTTCCTCCAGCTCAATATGAAGACAGCTTGCAAAGTAAAATGTGACTTCATAACCAATACTCGAGTGAAAATGCAAAGTTTTACTCCTTCCCCCACCGGATTTAGCTGGAGTTTTCTACTAAATTTTATTTAACTAAACCAAACTAACTGACTAATATACGAGTACTCAAAACTGCTCAGAAAAAGGGCATCATTTTAATATAGTAAAATGATATTTCTCTAGTTTTTTTCTGCTCACCGTTTCACCTAACTACTTCAGAATTGCAGATATTATAAGGAAACTTTCTCTACAGTTGCATTTTTTTTAATTTCTTGGGACTATTGTTAGGTCACAATTGCTATAGAACTGAATATTTAAATATTTCATTTAAAACTTCATCTTAATAACCTGCTCAAGTGAATGAATTATTTCCTTTTGTCGTGGTATTTAAAGAGACCCACTCCAAAATATTTAATATTACCAACATTATCAATATGATTGTGAATACTATCAACATTATTCTGCTATTTAGAACATCCCCAGCATACAGAGAGACATTTAACTTAAGGAGTTCATGTTCTTGATGGTTATTGACATGAAACTGGAATTCTGGAACCAAGAAGTTAAATTCTAGTCTTTGATGTAAGAGGCAAAGACGTGGCTACTGAGATGTGCTGGAAAAGATGTCCAGCACTTTCTGCATTAAAAGCTTCTTTGAATGATGCCAGAAGTGGTTTAGGTCATTGGTGGAACGGGAGATGGAGTTTTTCGCAGCAGTGTTCCTCGTGTCAGGAAATTCCAGAATGTTCTTTCAGAGCAGGACTCACCACCAATGTGAGAGGTAAGCACCAGTCCCTGGTGCAGTTCCACCTGCCGTACAGTGACCACTGGCCAAAGACAACATTCTAAGCAGCAGCTGTTCCCAGGTGTCTACTTGTCTAGTGTCCAAAACAGTAAGTTCTTCCTGCAATTAATGTTGAGGCTGAAGTCACAGGAAGGAGAGAGAGCTGTGAACACTCCTTGAAATATTCAGGTAAAGCTATTCCGAGGCCTTATCCTACATAAGTATAATGCAAACTCGGGTGTAGTTCCAAAGTTTTGCATAGATTTACCCAGATAACATTTTCTCTTTTTGAATGTACAGAAAAAATTCCTCAGTAAAACCTGCTTTTAAAAAAAAAAAAAAAATCCTAATCTGCTTCTGCCACACAAATAAGAGAAAACATATCTAAGCGGTTCACAAGGAAACAAAGATGGAACCATTGAATTAAAATTCCTCTGAAACAAATATTTGGGTTACTTACACAAAGCTTTCCTATCTTTGTTTGCGTGGTCACAGAATAATAATAGAAGGGGTCCACAGAAGGAGTATTGTAGCTGGGTCTCGTGAAGAATACAGTCAAATCACATCACTGCTTTATTTGGGAATCAAAAAGATGTCTGCCCAATAGTGTGTGTCATCTGGTTCTTAAGCTCTCCCTCCATCACGATCCTTATGTTCTTGTTTTGCTTTCATCCCTACTCATTTGGTGCCAAGACAAAACTCCATACTGTTCTGCAAAAGTCTGTGGGTGAGTCCCATTAGAGAGCCAAGCTCTGCCAGACTCTGTTCAAAGGGCTTCACCTGTAGTGTCAGGGTTAATACTCCTTACAACCCAAGGAGATAAGCACTGGTAATGCCACCCCATTTTACAGATGAACAAACTGAGACAAATGGAGATGAAGTACCTGGCACAAATTCTCAGGGGTGAACATCACAGCCAAGCAAGCCACCCTCTGACCACCCTGTTACACTGCCTTTCACTTGGGCAACATGACTAGAAAAGCACAACAGGGAAGAAAAACTCTTCGTATTTGATTTTCAAATCTTTCAGATACTCTATCTTCATATATTCGATCTTAAACGTAGGAAAGTTTACTAAATCTTTATATTCTCTGAGTCATCCCAGGGAGTCTCATCCCGTCTCACCTACAGACTTGTCCTTTAGAAAAAAAAGCAAAGTTCCTGAGTTTACATTGGTAATCCCTCCCAGTTAAACAGATTTTTCAGCTCTGGACTTTGCCTTAGGTGATTTATTCTCCACATAGGAGAATAAATCATCTATTTCACCCCAAAGTAGAATTCATTCATTCAGAGTTTATAAAATTCCAGAAATTAAAAGTATGTCAGGATAACTTACACAACTTCCAATGTGTTTAAGGAAAAATGTAAGTTGTTTCTATTGTTGAGAAATCATCAACTTTCGTTAATAAACACAACCATTATATAGTAAAGGTTAAAAACCACACAGAACCTGGGGAAAAACACAAATGATTTCATTATTATTCACTTTATCTTCATATGGACATTGTACGGCAATGGTGTTTATAGTGTAAATTTTGCATCCTGGCGATAATATTAGCAGTGTTATCGTCAAATATCAAATGGTGACAGGAGTTCTCACATCCTAGAGAACAAGATTTCCAGCACTTTCTACATTAAAAGCTTCTTTGAAGGACAAGTGCTATTTCACACAAATATATGAAGTTTAACATTCGCACCCCCTAGATCCAGTAACCACTAAACATAAAACAGAATTCTCATCTATGGCATTTTAGATCTGATAAACGTTGTTAGGCTTTCCCACACCATCAGAGCTGATTTGGTCCCAGTAGTATTGTTGTGCAAGTTGCCACAAGAATGCAAAAGCTTTGAAACAAAACTTGGCACCCATATCACAGCATGAACCTGCCATGTGAGGTCGTGCTATTGTCCACAGTGTTTACTTCAGCAAATAGGAATTTGTATTCTGCATTGTTCTTTCAATGTCAACAAAACAGACGTTGGGAGTTTTTTATTTTTTTTATTTAATTGTTCAACTAAACGAAGTTATTTAAATCCATCCACTAATTTGTAAGCTCCTTGAGGACAAGAACCATTTTTACTTCGCCATCCATCTTCGTACCCTTCACGGACTTAGACAGAAGCGTTAATTTAAAATGCGCGCACACATACACACCGACACATGTACACGCACACATACACAAATGTTGACAGTTGAAGCGATCACAGTGTACTGTAAATAGATACCACTAACTATAGGGGAGTGGAGGGGGGCTCACCTGAAGGAGAGAGAGCTCTAAGAAGATTGTCAGACTACCCCAGGCAAATCCTTCAGGAGCCCCAGGTTAGGAAAGCAGCTCTGGATTTGAAGCAGACACGCCAGCTGCAGATATGCCACGTTGTTATCCTGCCTTAGCTTGGGCCACATGCCTAGAAAACTACAATTAATGACAAAAAAGGTCATCATGCTTCGTTTTCAGATCTTTCAGAGACTCTATGTATTCAATGCTAAACCTGGATGAAAATGTATTAAGCTTCTATTCTCTTCTGTGTCTCAGTGAGTAATTTGTTGTCCCATTTTGCCTGAACGTTTTCAATTTGGAAAAATAAAACAAATGAAAATCAGTGATTTATACATTAGCAGTCTGTTCCAGCTAAACTGCCCTAGGGAAATATTTAGAAGGTAGAATGGATGGGACAATGGGTTGATTGGAGGAGGGGTAGGAGAGAGAGAGCAAAAGAGAGATTTGGGACGATGACACCACCTATTTTGAGAAACTGGGTAGAGGATTGACTGAGACTTGGAATGCTAAAGAAGATTCTTTCCAAACAGCCTATTAGATTTGCCTTGAGTTCAACTCTTCAATTGATGCCATTGATCTTATATTAAATCATAGTCTAGTTATTTCACTCCACATATTTCTGAAATGCTCCAAACAGCCCTGATCGAGCTAAAAAGCATAGTGTGTTTACATGGAGAACTGAGACATGTTCTAACAACTCGGACTATCTCTTGCAGAGCTGTTTACTTGGTATACCTGCCAACTGATATTGTGGATGACCCAAATGGTCATCCTGCCACACTAAAGTCTGGTGATTTCTACAAAATCATAAACCTTAATTCTAACAGGGTTGAATGTGAGATGATAAACTATATCAACGATATTAGTACATCTTTAATTTGAATGTCACAGAGCTTAGCTTTCACATGCAGTTGCAGAATTAGCTAACTAATGAATTACATGTTCAAGATGAAGCAATAACCTGATCCCCGATAGAACTTACCCACTAGGAATTGAAATATATCCTAACAACTCAAACTATCTCTTGCAGAGCTATTTACTTACTATTACTACCCACTTTGAAATGGCTGCAGATAGGTCTACCTGATAACAAGTTCTGCCAAGAGTTCCTCTGGTTATAGAGATGCCAATACTTATACTTGTAAACATTTACTAGAGCCAATTTGAGAAATTCATATTTCAAATTCCACATCCTCACAGAACACAAAAAAGTCTTCTTTTTCCCATTTGAGTCATTCGCATTTCTTAGAACGTCACTGCTTCTTTCTACAGGCAAAGCTATCTATAGCTCTTTACCATGGAAAAGGGAAAATTGTATAGAGGGAAAGTGTGTTTTCCCCATGAAGCTTGTATATGTTCCATGTCTGGTTGTCCAGGGGACCCCCATGGCTGGAGATCTGCCCTCTCTGCCCATCACAGTCACCTCAGGATAGTTTTCTGGCTCAGGACTCATTGTGCGTCCTGAAGCTGATGTCTTTCACCAGTTCTGGAAAGTTCCCTGTTGTTGTTTCTTAAATATTGACTCCTCCCTCTCCTCCTTTGCATCTTCTTCTGGAGATGCTGTTACAGATAGCTTAGACTTTCCAACTCTACACGCCACGTCGCTGTGTCCTTTACTTGTCTTTCTGTACTGCATTCTGGATTAATGCCACAAATGAATTTTTCAGCTCACAGATTCTCTCTTAAGCCCTGCTTAAGTAATGCTTTGATCTGCCACTTAAGGCTTTTAACGACTGTAGTTTTCATTTCTAGAGTTTTATGTTGTTCTTCTTCAAACATTCCTGATCTTTCTGAGTATGGCTTTCTTTCTCATGTCTCCTGTTTATTTGCTTATTTTGGTCTTTAATCAGTTTAAACATACGCTAACGTCTCTTGCCAACTGTTCTATTGTCTAGAATTCTTGGCCATTTAACTCTGCTGATGGTTTCATCTGCTGACATTTGTTCACGTGGAGTGCTCCCCTGTGGGATGTGGAATTTGGGATGGTGAGCTCATTTTCAGGGAGGTTTGCCTGTGGGAATCCAGTGTTGTGGGTTGAAGGCGTATACCTCCTCCAGAGTTACAGAAGCATTTGCTTCTCTCAGAGGTTCAAGGGGTATCACCAGCCTGAGACTGATTCTTATGTTAATTTCTTGGCTTTGGGAGTCCCTTGACCAAACAGGTAGTATAAATTTAATCCCAAATCCATGTGACAGTAGGCCTGGGGTAACAATTCCTCAGGAGACTGAGGACACTTTTACTGTGGTAAAATTGAGCATTCTAACCATTTTAAAGTGTATAGTTCACTAGCATTTAGTACATTCAAAGTGTTATGCAACTTACTGGTTCTAGAATATTTTCATCATCCCAAAAGGAAACCCTGCACCCAGTAAGCAGTCACACCCCATTGCCCCCTCCTCCCAGCCCCTGGCAAACAATAACGTGCTTTCTAGGAGACTGAGCCCAGCCCAAGACAGACAAAATCCCTTTGGCCATGGGAGGAATTTTCTCCAGGTTCTCGGATTTATATTGGGGTTTTGTTTCCATCTCCCCTCTTTTGCTGGCTCAAGGCCTCATCTGCTGTCCAAGCTGCTAGTATAAACTCTTTGGACCAAAATTCAACTTAGTATAAATACTGAATTCCGGGCTCTGACCAGATATCTGTGAATAACTCAGAGGAAAATCTCTACAGTCATAGAACTTACTTTTTAGAAGGAGGGAGGCATAAAATAATCAGCCAATTATATTGTAAGTTAAAGGTGAAGACTGAGGAATGCAAGGAGCAGTAGAAGATGAGACAGTGAGATTGGGGATGGGAGAGAACGCACAAATCAAGGAGTTTTAAGGCCATTGTAAGAACAATCTGGGCTTTTATCCTGAGAAAATGAAAAGACTCTGGAAGGTTTTGTGTGAAGAGTCTTTCATGCCATGACTTACATTTTAAGAGGATCATTATGGCTGATGTGTGGAGATGAGGCTGCAATGATGGACATAGACAGACAGTCTCAGCGCTCTATTGCAATAATCCCAAGTGAAATGACGGTGGGTCGTACCCAGGCAGCAATAGCAGTAGAGCAGTAGGAAGTGCTCTTTCAATTTATATTGAAAACTGAGCCCACAGGGTTTCCTGACAGATTGGTTTTATCATATGAGAGAGTCATCAGGATGGTGAAATAGGAAGAATGATGACCCTGCCCCCATCCGCACCCCCAAAGATGTCTACATCCTAATCTCCAGAACCTGTGAATCTGTTGGGTTACATGGCAAGGAGAGATGAATTAAGGTTGTAGATGGAATTAGGGTTGCTAATCGAATGACCTTAAAATAAGGAGGTTATCCTGGATTATCTGAGTGGGCCCACTGTAATCACAAGGGTCCTTAAAAGAATAAGAGGGAGAAGCAGAGAAAGAACCAAAGTGATGGCAGCTTGAGAAAGACTTAGCCTAAAGTTGCTGACTCTGAAGATAGAGGAAGGGGTCTTGAGCCCAGAATGCAGGCAGCCTCCAGAAGCTGGATAATGCAAAGAAACAGGTTGTCTTCTAGACCTTCCAGAAGGAGCACAGCCCTGCTGACACCTGGATTGTAGCCCAATGAGACCCATGTTAGACTTCTAATCTAAAAAATGTAAGATAAGTTTGTGTTTGAAGCCACTCAGTTTTTAAAATAGTCCCCTGTTTCATCGCTAGGTTGCTCCACTCTTCTCACCCCACCTCATCACCAAGCACAGCCACAGAATCAGCCCATGCGTTCACCAGGCTGCTTTTCAGTTCCTTCTACGATCTCGGCCCAGACAAGTTTTGTTACTGTCTTGAGAGCTCAGTTACACACTTAAAAGGAAGTTGTGATATTTTGCCTGGTTTTCTAGGTATCAAACAGTGGGAAGATGTTGTAATTATCTAGCCCTCTATAGCGCTTATTAAAAATTCCCAGGCCTTATACCTTAATCAATAAATCAGAATTTCTGGATCAGGGCTTAACACATCTCTATGTTTTTACAGCTCTGTGGGTGATTATGAAGTAAAATCAAGGCAGTAAGCACTTAATTAATCACTGATTGACTAGTTGGAGGGAGGGAGGAAGCTGTCCTAGCTGGAACCTAAACTTTGTGTAATCTTGGGATTGAGACCTACACGAGCACATCTGGTTACCCGGATGGGGCAGAACCACCAGATGTCTGTTTGCACAAGTGGCAAGGCTAAAGGGCCCCAGGGAGATAATACAATCTAAAGGAAGAAAGAACCAGGTACAAGATTAATTCCCAGTGGAGTTTGGTGTCTGTGACTCAGGCCTATGTGGGAGAACGATGGGAGTCAGAGACACCAAGTTCAAACCCTCCGTGATCTTGGCTTTTACTTAGCTCTCTAAATCTCAGCTTCCTCACCAGTTGTACCTATCTCTTGTGGCTTCTGTAAATACTAAATGAGGCCACGTTTCCTGAGTTATTCAAATAGCGACTGGAGCAGCGTATGCACTTAGTAAACATAAACTTTATAAATTAAAATGGAAATTGCCTTTTCATGAAAACCTCTGGCTCTCTGGTTGACTTTGGAGTAGACTATAAAAGTAGACCCAAAGGGCGTTAGAGAGAGTCACTCCTGAATGGCCAAGCCCAACAGCTCTGCCTTCTAGGAGACTGGAGACAGGCGTGCCTGGCGGACACCTGGGTGATCCCCAGCAGAAAGCGTTTGGGTGTCTAGCAGAGACCTCATTGCAGGAGCTAGGAAAGCAACATTCAAGGTGTACAAAGAACTCTTCCAACAGGTTTGCTTTGAATCCCAGTGTGGGTACCACCCTGACAAGCTTAAGGATGAGTTTCAATCCTAAAATAAACAACATTTGAAAAGACTGCTCTTCCGGAGGAGATGAGCTCAGTCACTAGGGCCTACCTTGCTCTAAATTCAGTAGATTCTCCAAATCCAGTGGTATGCTGGTAAACCAGCTCTCAAAAAAAGAAAACTAAGTCCTCTCTTGAGTGTTTGCCAAGTTCTACAGTGTAAATTCTTCTCCCACGGCTGATACCAGCACGACGGTAGTGATTGCAGACTTGGGATGAGATGGGCTTGTCTGCCTGTCATGCTCTCAGCACACCTCTGCTTCATTCTTCAGACAACAGGACCTGTAAATGCCAGGTATGGTGACAGACAGCCTGTGGCATTTAAGTCATTATGCTGTCCCTGGGAAAAGAACATTTTTATAACTACTTAGCTCATCTTTATCCTGAGACTGCCATGTATAGAATGTACACTCTCAGCCTGACAGAGACGTTTACTGCCCATGAGGGAAATATGGTAAATAATCTACACATCTTCCTGTCTGCAGACTATTTGATGGTACTTTGTTCTCCTCCTTTACTGAAGCCTTTATGTCTTTGTGGGAAATAGGACACTTTTAAGGTGCTATTGGGAAAACGATTTACAATTCTATCAAGTTAAAGGACTATTGTGATATGGGGTTCCAGGTCTGGGAATTATCCCTAAAACTCAAACTACATTAAAAAAACAAGTCAGTCAGGGGGCTCTTTACCAAGTTTTACCCAGAATAATGATTCATTAAAATGACACTGACTGAAAATGTTGAAATTACGAAAAGCATCCATCAGCATGCATCAGAATCCCCTGTATAGCAGTTAAAACACAGATTTCTGGGCCCAACTCCCAGAGTTTTTGATTCAGTGGGTCTGGCACCTACAAGTGTGCATTTCTAACAAGTTCCCAGGTGACACTGCTGCCTCTGATGGTCTGGGGACCATCTCAGAGAGAAGCACTGAAACCTTAGAATTGGGATTTCTCCTGAACTAGTTATTATTGATAGTTAGTATTCTTAGACTCATCGTGCGCCATCCATCAAAACAGAATAGAAGCTCCCTGTTACCCCAGGGAGCTATAATAATAACACGTCATTGCTGTGCTGCACTGTCTTCAACTATCCCTCTGTGTTCATTAAACAGACTGCAATAAAAACTGTAGAATCTTTGCTTGGACTGAAATGAGACTTTCAGCAGGCCTGGGAACACGAACATTCAGTTTTAAGTGAAACTAATTTTAGGAGCTTCAAGGTTACGTTTGGTTCTTTGGCTCCATACTAGTAGCAATCATTCTATTTTCAGTCTCAGCGAACAGAGGAGGTACGCAACTTGCTTGAGACTGCACAGCAAATTGCAGAGGAACGGAGTTCTGCCTTTGCTCCCACGCAGAGAACACGGTATGTGTACAACAAGTATGGAACTGTGCTATTGTGCAGGGGAGGGAGGGAGGGGGACGTGGTGGCGGTAGAATGAATCAAGGCTGTCAACGGGAGTCTCTGCTGGGCCCCCACATGTCTGTATTATTTATACACACTCTAAAATTCCCAGCTTCCCTTGTCTTAGGATGGAGTTGTTTCATGTACAAAGCTGGTTGGTGTCACAGCCTATGCCCAGGAGAGACTAAAACAAAAACCCCAAATGCTATTTTTAACAGTTGGCGTAAGCAGGATGTGAAGATCATTGTTCTAAAATCACACCTCCTACCAAAGAAAAATAATTTTAATTAAGGTTTTTCGTTTTTCGTTTTTTTTCCTGTCTTGCTCACCACCCTCTTACCTCCTTTTCTAATTGGCCTGGAATTTGTTATTTCATCCTGTTTGGTTTTTGTTTGTTTTTGAGTTACTGTGTTTTTTTAAATAACCTTGAATTGAATTAAGATTCACCACTTGCTCTTTAATTCTACACATATTAGGCATAATTGTCAAGCAGGGTTTTCCTGTCAGGCTTCAAGGTCATTTTGCAAATACCACCCAGCTGTCCCCTCCCTCCAACTTCCCTGTGTGATCACAACAGGGACAGGTCCGAGGTGGACCCAGGTCGGCGTAAGCAACCCACGGCACTGCCCGTATATTGTTATAAAGCAGTCATTCCTGCCTTTAGCCTACAAGCGAGCTGGATGTCACAGGTTTGTTTCATTTGTGTGGTTGCGTTGTTTTTATTTTTCTCCTGCTATTTTGATAGCTGTTACAGTGGTGATCAACAGGCATTTTAGAAATCACATGTGTTGGGCCGCATTAGGGGTGACTAACCCGTGGGGGGGGACTTAGCCCAGCAGCTCAGTCCTTTATGAATTGCTGGTTTATGGGCTTCAGGTGGGCGATCCCTGGGAGTCAGGGGGGACTTCATAGAGGGAGCTGGGACTTCAGGTCCTTATTTTATCCTCTGTTTAATGAGAGGCAGTTCCCCTTTGTAAAACATGGGTTATTTCTAGACCTTAGGATATAATAGCTAATATTGCTGAAAAATACTATTTATTCCGTTTCCCTAATGAGACAACATGCCAAGCCCTCTGCCAGCAACCCTAGAAGGTACGTACTATTTCATGTTAAAAACAGTCTTGAGCTGCATAAGGACATTTTGGTCAACCACGGACCACATATATGACGATGGTCCCATGAGACTATAATGGAGCTGAAACATTCCTATGGCCTAATAAAGTCACAAGTCATTACTTATGTGTTTGTGGGGATGCTGATATAAACAAACTTACTGCACTGCCAGTCACATAAAAGTATGGCGCATACAATTATGTGCAGTACATCATACTTGATAATGCTAATGAACAATTATGTTACTGGTTTAATTATTTACTATACTTTTATCATTATTTGAGAGTGTACTCTTTCTACTTATAAATAAAAAATTTTGCTATAAAGCAGTGTGCCGCGTTACTCGGGCAGCAGCCTCATACATCCCGTGTTTGCTGTGTCCCTTGAGTGCACCATTTTCTCTTGTCCTCGGTTTAATCTCGCGTTGTTTGTGCAGTAACGAGCTGCATAGGCTTGTAGCCTGGAAGCAGTAGGCTATACCGTGTGGCCTAGGTGTGTAGTGGGCTAACCATCTAGGTTTGTGTCAGTGCACTGAATGATGTCCGTACAATGACACAATCATCTAACAACGCATTTCTTAGATTGCATCACTGCCATTAAGGGGCTCATGACAGTACAGGAAACAATGGCTTAGAGAAGCTGGGTAACTTGCCATGGAAGCTCGGGGGCAGCAAGTTAGTTCTATTTGTCTCCAAACAATAATAGCTAATGCTTATTGGCTAGGAAGACTAGGAAGTCCAAAATCAAACTGCCGGCTGATTTAGTGTCTGATGAGATCCCTCTTCCTGGCTTGCAGGCTGCCACCTTCTCACTGTATCCTCACATGGCGAGAGGGAACAAAGCAAAACAAAAACTCTGTTCTCCCTTTCTCTTCTGCTAAGGCTACTAATGCCATCATGGGGGCCCCACCCTCACGAGCTCATCTCAAACTAATTGTCTCCCAGAGGCCCCCCCACCCCACCCCTAATACCCCCCAGGGTGTCAGGGCTTCAGCACATGAATTCTAGGGGAACGCAAACATTCAAACTGTTTCTCTGAATCCCTCCATGTGTATTAATTCTGATGCTCCTCACAACAGCACCAGGAGCATATGATTGTCATCTCCATTGTACAGGTGAGGAGATAAAAGCCCAGAAATGTTAAGCAAGCCGCTCCAGGTCACACAGCTAGGTGAGTGCATGCAGAGCTGGGACACACGTCCAGGCAGCTGGCTCCAGAGCCCCCAGCTAAGCACTGAGTGCAGTGCCTTCAGATGAAGAACAGGGTCTTCTGTGATACTGTTGTGACTCCTCCCCAGAACTCAAGCTTCAGGGAAAAATCTGTGTCACAGACAAGAAAGACACAGTGAACTGGGAGCTGGAGACTTCGGTTCTAGTTCTAGGACTTTCTTTCTCTCCCTCCGTGACTGGGACACCCCCCATAGCTCTCTCGTCCTGCTTTCTTTACGAGATGAGGGAGTTACACGTATCGCTAAGCTGGTTCTCAGTTTGAGCAGTCCTTCCAATCAGCAAACCCTTCCTCAGGCACTGATTTCAGCCCCCAGTCCTGCTTACTAGGATAATAAGGATCTAGCCGAAATCTCAGGACCTGCCTGCCGAGAGCTGAGTTGGCCCTTGATAAGGATTCTCTCAACAGAAACACACAGACACAGTTCCTTCTGTAAATAGGGGCGGCCCCTGAGGCCACCAGCTTCATGGTGACCATGCCGTCACACAGGGCCCCACACTCAGAAAGACGCCTCACCTCGTGTAATGCTCCCCAGTCACTGTCTTAACTTCTTAGTAATTTTTGAATAAGGGGCCTGTATTTTCATTTTGCCCTGGGCCCTCCAATCCGTGTGGCTGGCCCCACCCCCACTCAGCTACCCACTTGTTCTTCCTGTCCACAAATCCTGTTCTTTCTCAATGGTAATCACGCAGAAAGCCTTTATTTTATAAAGAAAGTGGAACTCACAAGAGCTATGGGGTGTGTCCAAGTCACATAGGAAGATAGAGAAAGTAGTAGAACAGGGACCCAGGCCTCCAACTCCCTATGTACTTGTGTCTTTCTTGTCTTGACACAAATTTTTCCCCTGAAGCTGGAGTTCTGGAAAGCCATCTTGGTGATGTCACCTGAAGCCATCCTTAATATGAAGGCACTGTGGCTCAGTGGTGGAATGTGGGCTCTAGAGAAATAAATGGATTTGTGTCTCAGCTCTGCACTCACCTAGCTGTGTGACCTGTGGCAGGTTACTTAACCTCTCTGTGCTTCCATCTTATTATCTGGACAATGAAGATGATAACAATATCTCCCTCATAGGGCTATTATGAGGATCCTTCTAGCAAAATTGGACATTTTAATCAACAATTATTATTTCTTCTGTATATAGAAGAAAAGACATAGTTGACTCTCCATTTCTTCTGTTGTGACCAAAAAAAGAGAACAAAAGGATATCAGAGGAGTGAATGTTCTGGTTTTCCTCAGAAAGAAGTTGATGAGATTTCAGGTCATTCGATAGCTCAGGGAACAGGTAAGACACTAACTAGAGAAATTAGGGTAGAGAGCTATTTAAAGTTTGAAGACGCAAGCTAGGGATCATTAGGTCACATCTAGAAGTTCTAATTTCCAGTATCCCTCAAGGGTTACGAATCTTATGGAAACACCACAAGAAAACGACAGTCAGGAAGAGTCCTCGCTTTAAGGAAAAAAACACATCAAGTTTAAATTGAAGAGATTAATCGAAGATGGGATTGATGGGAGCGAAAGAATAATAACGAAGCAATAATGATACTTTAAGATAAACACTGATGTACACACGTGCTCCTTTCAAAGTGGCATGACACCGACTCAGAAGTAACTTTAACATCAAAGTAGGGGATCGCAGTGATGGTTGCATAGCATTGTGAATGTACTAAATGCCACTGAATTGCACACCTAAAATGGTTTAAACGGTAAAATTAAATTAAATAAATAAATAAATAAATAAATAAATAAATAAATAAATAAAAATAAAGCCAAGTCTCCCTTGTCCGTTCACGTAGCTGTTCAAGGGAATCCACCCCCACAGCACATGGTCCCCACACGCAGACATCCGGCAAGCCCCAGGCAAGCTGGCCACACATATTCTAGGCCTGGTATAGTGGTCAGTTATGCAATCATGAGTGAATCAAAAACAAATCAAGACGATATTAGAGATTCCACTTTGAAAACAAACATTTCCTGCTACTCCTCTTCCAAATTTCTGCATGAAGTTTAACTGGAGGGTATCCAAGATTGCAAGATGAGGTGTTTCTAAAATGTTTATAGTTTACTATTATTTAGCAGTATCAGTCTGGAGTTTTCTCAATACCATGCACCGAAAACAAAATAAAGGAATACGTAAGTAGTCTACCACGTCCGACCAAACACTGCAGATGTCGTCCCGTGTCCCAAATAAATCGCCTCATTTCATTTGCTGTTTCATATAAAGTTGTCATAAGTGTGAAACTTGGACATAACATTTGTGCTAATAAAATGCCATTTTAACAAATTTTTTAAAAGCCAAAGTAGGAGAAATTAGAGAGTAGTTACTTGTCCCTACTATCCGTTAAATAATGATTTATACAGCCAAAGAGAACTGTGTGTGCTGAAACCATTTTTAACCGCCTCAAGATAATTAATTGTACACCCCCCCAAACTTGAGGTACGACTGTTCCCCAAAGCTGCAGGAAAAGAAGGTGCAGGAGGTTAAGAAAACTGCAGGAGGAAAGAAGATGCCTCCTTGGGATGGTTGATGCAGAGAAAACAAGAGGGTGGACAGCAGTGCTGGGGTGCCCTCCAGCCATGGGAGCTTGGTGGAGTCGGGAACTCCATGAACTGATTCAAAAAATTGGGTTAACAGTATGGTAAATTTAAAAACAAATGAGGAAGGAAGGAGCTTTTGGGCTTTTTCTTTTTGGCCAACAGGATAAAATGCATATACTTTGGACTCTTCCATTTCTCGGGGGGAATAAGAGATTCGCTGAATAATGGAAGATAATTCATATGGTTCAATGTTGTTTTCACTGCCAGAGCTGTATGACTTGGAGTTATTCTATAAGCCAATGTTTGTCATTTGATTTGGAGGCTAGGCTGGAAAGAATAAAGGAAGGTAATCTAATATGGGGCACAGTGTTAGGGGTAAGTCTTAGCCTAGAATCAATTCTTTAGAAAAACCTCAATGCCGTGTCTTGCTTCTGAGGGAAGTATCAAACAGGGCCCTTTCTGAAGGTGATCAGGTCAGAGGGCGGAATATCCTCATCTCCTTGCTTTCAGGAGGAAACCCTGGGAAAGAGGAAGCGAGGAAGTCGGGGCCCTGGGAACCATGGGGCCATACCTATCTGATATAGCACTGACCCCACCCCTGCGCCCCTCCCCAACTCAGGGAGGTGGTATCACAAGCCTGACTGCCAGGTCTACTCAGTTGTCAGGAAAAGGAATGAAAAGCAGCAGGATACTGACCTCCAGGGGAACAAATATCTGCCTTCCTTTGTCCCTCCCCCACCCTGAGTTCTCTCCTCCCTCAGTTGAATTAAAAAGAAGGAAAACCGGTGTGACTCCCAAGTAGGAGTGCAAGTCAAATTCTAGGAAATTCTAGAGCAGCCTGCCTGGCTTTGTGTCCCAGCTCTGCACTCACCTAGCTGTGTGACCTGGAGCAGGTTGCTTAACCTCTCTGTGCTTTCATCTCATCATCTGGTCAATGAAGATGATAACATCCCCCTCATAGAGCTGTTTAATACTCTTGATAAATAAGGTTAAGAAACCAAGGTGTTCAAGGAAAATAGTTACCAAGATGGGTAACCCAAAGTGGGAATGGGAAGTGACTGCTAATGGGTACGAAATTTCTCATGGGAGGGACAAAAATGTTCTCAAATTGGATTGTGTTGATGGTTGCACAATCCTATGAATATACGAAAAAACATTAAAGTGTACATTTTAAGTGGGAGAATTGTATGGTACGTGACTTATTTTAATATAAAGCCCTTAACAATTTTAATAAGAACAGTTCAGTTCTGCTAACTTAAACAAAAATATTAACTTTATACCTACATTAATTTTAGTTTGTTAACAAGTAATGGATCCTGGTGAGTAGCATGGTGTCAGAAGATCATATTTAGGTCAATAGTCAGAAGAGACCCCTTCACCGAGCTTGGTCTCTAACTTTAGCTAGAGCTAGACAAAATCATAGTTCCTATTATTAGAAACTGACAACAAAGCAAAGTAAATAGAAACAAAGGAACCTGCTGACTGTCAAAAGCAACGCAAGTCTCTCATTGTCACTGAGGACATAAAAAATGTACCCTCGGATGTAAAAAAAAAAATGTCTCTCTGCGATTACAACAAACCATGTGACTGACTCCAAGGGCCTGCCTAGTATCTTTTACCCCCCTCTGTTCCCCATTCTCGTGCATTAAGCAAGTTAGTGGAGGGAAAACCCTGGACACAGACCAGACGGTGACTTCTTTAGCAGTGTGCCAGGTGCCTACATGTATTTCTCATGAACTCCACGGTTTCTTTTAACAGCCTCCTTGCAGTCTAAAGCCTGCTCAGGGTTGAGGCGTTGTCACATACGAGGTCTGACAATGCCATTCACAAACTTGTTGCTAACCTTTTTTGATGCCAGAGGGATTATTCATTATGAATTTATACCAATTGGACAAAGAGCTAATCAAGTTTACTATTTGGAAGTGCTGAAAAGGCTGCGTGAAAAAGTTAGACGAAAATGACCTGAACTTTTCGCTAACAATTCATGGCTCTTGCCTCACGACAATGCACCAGCTCACAGGGCACTACCTGTGAGGGAGTTTTTAGCCAGTAAACAAATATGTATTGGAACACCCTCGCTACTCACCTGATCTGGCCCCCAGTGACTTCTTTCTTTACCCGAAGATAATAAGAGAAATATTGACAGGAAGACATTTCAATGACATTCAGGACATCAAGGGTAATACAATGACAGCTCTGATGGCCATTCCAGAAAAAGAGTTCCAAAATTGCTTTGAAGGGTGGACTAGGTGCTGGCGTCAGTGCATAGCTTCCCAAAGGGAGTACTTTGAAGGTGACCATAGTTGTATTCAGCAATGAGGTATGCGGCACTTTTTCTAGGATGAGTTAGCAAACTTAATTGTCCGACCTCGTATATACACACAGACACACACAAAGCATATCCCCCCACTGATGTTTGAGAGACCACTAAATGTAATATACTGTTTCATTTAATGTTTTCTCAAAAGAAAAACTAAAGTGTACAAGTGCTTAAACAGACTCTTCCAGACAACTCCTTTGGACAAGGCTATGTCTGTGGCATAATGTAATTTTGCTCGATATGTAGTGTTAGATCACTGTGGTTTTACCTTAACGTTTTATGAATGTTCTGGAAAGAGTGTTCTCTTCGAATTACTTCCACGTAGACACTCAAGGCTGCCCTAGAGAGGCCTGTGCACTGTGACCCGTGATGACTTGGGGCCTCAGGCTGCAGCAATTAAGAATTTCAGTTCAAATACAAAACACTGTCTACAGCTCCTTTTTCAGGTGATTGATGGCATACCCTGCTATTAAGGGCGTCTTCTGGAAAGAACCAAGGTCCATGTACCAGTCCTTTTCTTTCCCTTAAGTGTCAAGACTTAACAATTGCAGGAATTGGATGAGACTTCTAGACTTCCTATTTCATTTTCAGCTGTTAAATTCCTACAAGTAGCAATTGCAAAATTCGTGTCTCACTATTGTTCTCATCAGAAATGAGGTAATTTAAGCACACTGCTGAAGGCTGTCAGAGAATCTCTCTCTGGTATTCTCCAAAGATATTCCACTACCTTGTTTTAAAAGTAAGCACCGTATTCAAGGCTATGATTTAAATTACATCACTTTTCCCCCTAGAACATATCTACAGTCTCCAAATTAAGCATAACAGGAAGATCAATTAAGTTTGATTGATCCCTTGAGATTGGCTGATCAATAATTTTCACCCCACCTTGTTCAAAACTGGATTCTCTGATGTTGAAGAATTATTTGAGAAGCAGTTGTGGATTTATCCTGCCATCCTTATTTTCTGTGACATATCAACCAAGTGCACTCAACCTCTGAGCCATGGATGGGACTATGCGCCCCAGATTTACGGGCAAAATATTGTGGGGTCCCTCTTTCTGGGAAAGGGGTCTATAGTTTTCATCAGATTCTAGAAAGCATTGGTAAACCAAAAGAGTTAGGAACGAGTTTGACTGAGAATATCAATGCTCACGCATAGCCAAGAGCAACATCGTTTCATGGAATTTCCTTTTGGACCGCACGACTCCAGACCAAAAAAAGGGGGGGGGGTATGATGGTGGGCCAGACCACCATGTGTCTTGCTGGGCTGGAGCCTCCCTCAGGCCCCTCCAACAGCGGGGCAGAATTTCTCTGTTCAACGAGCTCTCTTGCTCTAAGTAACAAGAAATGCATAGCTCAGAAAAACGAAGGTCCTCGAGAGCGTGGCTTGATGAACAGTTTTAGACATTATTTATGAGCCTCATTTTGTGGAGGGTGGATGCCCTTGGTAGAAAGCCACCAAAGAAAAGCCTGCTCCTTCCAGGAGTTAGAAGGTCTCTAGTTGTCTAGGACTAAGCTAAGTTTCAATTTCCCTCAGTCCCTGCCTCGGATCCATTATCAGTATGTAATGGAACTCACACCCAGGGCTATCGTTATCATCGACTGTCTCACACTGGCTTCCCACCCATAAGCCTTCAACCTTCATAGATGTCAAGGTCAATCTTGAAAGGGGAAAAATGCACCAAAAGGACTAGCCTAGAGACAGTAGATGAAAGGCCGGACTCAGCATTGGAAATCAGGAGTGTAAGAAGGGCGGTAGTGATGGACTGAATGTTTGTGTCCCCCAAAATTCCTATGTTGAAACCCTAATCCCCAATGTGATGGTATTTGGGAGGGGGCCTTGGGCAGTAATTTGGTCATGAGGGTGGAGCTCTCATGATGGGATTAGTGCCCTTATAATAGTAAAAGATATGAGAGGGCTTGCTTTTCTTTCTGCACCCCACCATGTGAGGACACTGCAAGAAGGCAGCCATCTGGGAACCAAGAAGAGGGCTCTCACCAGACCCCACATGCTGGCACCCTCACTTTGAACTTCCCAGCCTGCAGAACTGTGAGAAATAAATTTCTGTTGTTTAAGCTACCCGATCTATGGTATTCTTTTACAGTAGTCTAAACTAAAACAGTAGTTTTAGAGAAGAATGGAAGTTTCCCTTTTTGCATCAGCTTCTAGAGTTCCAGACTCCAACATTAGATGAACTTCACATGTGGCTAGACTGAATCTGGGCATGTATTCCATTTACTGTCATTTAATTTCTCTAGGCCTTTTATTTCTTCAACAGGGAATAATATTTACTTCACAGAGTTGCTATAAAGGATTAAGTGTGACACTGTTCACAAAGCTCTTAGCATACAACCTGGCACTTAGGGAGAGCTCACAAAGGCAAGCTATTAAAATTGCTTCCAGCCCATTCCATGAGAATTAGGTACCATTCTGTTCCTTGCCCCTGAAAGGCTCCACCCACCCTACTTTCTACTGTCCTTTTTCCTATCTAACTTTGACTCACTTTTCAGACCTAGGCTTACATGTAACTTCCTTGGGAAAACTCTTCTAGAAACTCTAGTCCAGATTAGGTTGGTCTGGCACTGATCTCGATGGCCATGTAACACCTTGACATGTCACTTCTGTAGAACTATAAACAAAATTATTTGTTGACTGCAGTCCACCTTTCCTCTCCTCCACGAAAACAGACATTAAACCTTCTGAATTGTCTTCCCAGCAGTGAGCAGAATGTCTGGCATTTATATTCGCACAATAACTCCTGGTTGCAGGAGTGAGTAAACCAATGAATGAATAAATGCATCAATTCTTAGTGAGGACTTGGCAGTTGTGAAGCCTGTATCTTCCGATTGTTTTTCACGCCCCCTTTTATAGTCTCCTCCCAGTAGTATTCAGGGAATAAGGAAAAAATCACCACATTCAAATGAATATTTGTTTTTCTTAAGTTAGTCCAGTGTGTTTTATCTTCTTTGTCCTTAAAAAGGGTTTGGTGGACTGCTATCAACACAGGTGAGCAAAGGAGACCTTCCTGCCCTCAGCACAGGCTGTATCTCTGGGAGCCCCAGGGGATCACATGTGCCCTGGAGTGTGCCTACAGGATGTTATGACCCCCCCCACCCCAAGCTTCTTCCAAGGTACAGATTACCACCACCACCACCACCACCACCCACCTCTGAGCTTGTCACATCTCAGTGTGACCAAGCAATCATCTTAGTTTGTGAGGAGGGATGTTTCCCTGGGTCCAACTCCCAGGGCTGTAACCAGGTTAGGGAAATGTAAATGACCCAAAGCAACAACTAAAAGCAGACCGAAGCTTTACTATACCATCAACACATGGCCTGGACAAAACAGTGAGCAGATCTCTGCCGCTTTCCTTATGCTTACCTGTCCTTTTCCCTTCTAAGAATGTACTTTTTTTTTTCTACATAAAAATGTAGACATAACATGCTAAATGAATTACCCAGCTCCTTACCCTTCCAGAAATTGTCTATATCTATGATATTTGCACAAACCCACACAGAGAAATTACTGAAATCTTGCCAAGTGGCAGTTGACAAATTTAGTTTCTGTAGGTACAATGAATAATGTAGATATAACAAAATCCACCTTGAGCTAGAACTCATTCAGGTTCACCATCAACAGGAATAAAAGTAGACAAAATTGTCTCGCATCTTAGCAGCAAGCTAGAAACGTAAGCTTAATAAAGGCTTAAAACCCACTAAGTCTCAGGTTACTCGTCTATAAAATGAGGGCAATAATTTAATTAACAAAAGGAAACTTAGTCAATAGCTGATATAACAATTGTCTGTCATTATGATGGCCATCAGCCTAGTCATCGTTAAAGATCTGTAGCTCAAAGGACATAGCCCAAATGAGGAATTTGGCTTTTATTCATTCTACAGTATAGAATAAACTTGCAGCTGCCTTAAGTTTTCAACTAAATAAGCCACTGTCCGTTATTAAGTTCCAAATGCTCAAGCTGATCACAGTCCCTAGTGAGGAAACATTTTAATTTAGATGATTGTGCAATATTTAGCAAAAAGACATGATATTTGTGGGGAGGGGTGGGTGTAGGATTCCCAGAACAACTCAACACATCAACACTTCTGATATGAAAATAACCTCCCAAATTGTCAATGCCTTGTTCCAGCATAATTTCTGTTCTACAAATTTAGTTCTACAAATTCTACCAGATGGTATAAGTTGACACTAAGTTCCCAAAGACCACGTTTTTAAAGAATATTTTTGAATTCTCAGTGGAAGTCTTGGCCACTTGAGGCCTCTTCATTGACCTACACAGTTTTGGTTGACAGCAGCTAACAGGAGTTTACAGACTTCCAATCCAAACGGAGCTGAATATTTCCAGGTGGGAGAGTGCTGCCCCATGCTCTAAGTTCTAGCAGGAGAAACAAAGATTTCACTTTGAACTTTATGACTTCTGTGATGGTTAATTTTACGTGTCAACTGAACTGGGCCATGGGGTACCCAGATATTTGGGCAAACATTATTCTGAGTATTTCTATGAGGGTGTTTTTTGGATGAGTTTAATACTTAAGTCAGTAGACAGTAAAGCAGATTGCCCTCCTTAATGTGGGTGGGCCTTGTCCAATCCATGGAAGGCCTGCATAGAATGACAGACTGACACTCTCCTGAATAAGAGGGAATTCCTCCTGCCTGACAGCCTTCGAACTGGGACATCAGTTTTTTTCCTGCCTTTGGATTAGAACTGAAACATTGGTTCTTCCTGGGCATTGAGAGTTACTGGCATTTGGACTGGACCTACAGCATCAGCTCTCCTGGTTTGCAGGCCTTCAGACTCAGACTGGAATAACATTAGCTCTTCTCGGTCTCTAGCTTACCCACTAAAGAGCTTGAGACTTGTTAGCCTCCATAATTATGTGAGTCAATTCCTTGTAAGATTTCTCTCTCTCTCTCTCTCTCTCTCTCTCTCTCTCTCTCTCTCTCTGTCGTGCGGGGTGGCCTGCAGGATCTCAGCTCCCGCTCCCCACACAAGAACGCAGGATATGGTGAGGCCAAAAAGGAACACCCACAGAGCCATAGATAGGGGAGTCATATCACTATATTCTTACTGGCGGCATCCGCCTCTCTGCAATCCACTCTTGCTAGCTCAGCCACCATCTTCTTGGTAGCCCCCCATTTTTTTTGCTGCCAGCGTAACCACGGCAGTTATATTAGTGGCCAGTGGCTCACTGGTTACAGCTGATGGCCAACTAGCCACAGCTGATGGCCATCCAATCACAGTTGATGGACATTTACTACGTGAGCCAGCACCTTTCCACGTGCAGCCGAGAGCCTGGAAACTGCACTCCTGGCTCTGTTCTCTCTCTGTCTCTGTCTCTCTGTCTCTGTCTGTCTGTCTGTCTGTCTGTCTCTCTCTCTCTCTCACACACACACACACACACACACACACACACACACACCCTACAGGTTCTGTTTCTCTGAAGAACCGTGACTAATATGACCTTATACCCTGCTTATCTTATGACCAGACAACTGCTCAAGCATGACATGTCAATTCTCTGAGTAGTCCATGCTACATCTCTCTCTCTCTGTCTGCCTGGGGTGCCCTCTCCCATCTTCCTGATCTGACAAACACATACTCACATTCCAAGACTCAGCTCAAGTGTAAACTCCTCCTGGATGCCTTCCACAAGTCCCTCACCCAGAATTCCTCTGCATTCTTATTTCTGTCACGCATTGTGTAAGTTCCTCTGTTATAAAACTTACAATAGTTACATGTATGGCTACCCTAAAACTCTGAGCCAGTAGTGTGCTGATAAATATTTATGACAGAGTTCATCACTCAACACCCTTTTGTATTCCCAGAAGCTAGCACAGTGATGGAAAATGTGGATGCTCAAAACTTCTGGACTCTTCTCATTTATTACTAAAGTGGTTGTATTCAGGTTCAGTTTTTGATAGGTTCATGAGGTAGAAGATAAAATTGTCTTTGGAAAACTCTCTACTATCAGTACTCTCTCTCTTTCTTGAAGCTTTTACTCTTCCCAAGGCTCTTCCTGGCAATGAAACTGATTCAATAAACTAATTCATCAATGATAAAGCCAGGTGTTAACAGTTAAAAATATACATTAGTTTAAAAGAGAATGCTTGTAACAGGGAGATGCTTAATCCAAATTCATAAAAACTCAGCAGTGGAACTTCATATTTATATCACCGAGGTAGAAACATGGAGCCCAAATGCATTTTTTCCAGAGTACCTCAAGTCATTCACACCAGCCATCCTCACGCTGTAATGACAGTCTAGTGCCTCCACTTTTCAAATCTAGAAACACAATCAGAACTATAAACCATATAGCAGAATAGAAGTTCTCCCAATGGACCTCTACCTACTTAACCAACACTCTCAAATCCATCTGTAAAGCAAATTGACTGAGACCCACAACATTCTGAAAGCTTGAAGCTAATAATAGGCTTCTCTCTGGTACAGCCACACATTTCAGATGCAACCATCTAGCTGTGTGTTTATCAAACTTAGCTACATTTGTCTTTTTTTAATCTGAATTTGACATGTTATTTTAACTTAAGGACTTAATCTAATCAGTTAACTCTTATGAAAACCAATGAAACATGAATGTCAAAAGTGAGATTAGTTGTTTCTGTGAAAACACAGTTGAATACTATACAAAGATGGGATAAAAGTGAGAAAATAACAATTGCCATCAAATATGGGTAAAACAACCATAAATGACCAGAAGGAGGAGTCACAAAATTATCGAAGGATTATGCACTTTGATTGTCTCAGAGGTATCTTTGAATTCTCCCTCCATTCAAAGGAAACTGAAGTTAGAACTCATAGACAGTAAGTCTAGTAGGGAATATTGTTTACCTCAGAAAGAGGAACAGTCCAATCAGTAGACACAAACTCAAAAAACAAAGAAACGAACAAACAAAAACCCTCTGCCCTACATCCAAAAATTGGGAAAAGATTGTATGTGTATATGTTTTAAGTCAAAGAAATTGCATCACTTTTTAAATGGATTCCCTGCCTTACCCCACTTCTTTAATCACACGAACAGCCTCTGGTCTCAGGTGACAGTTGTCAGTCACATTGGAAGAGAGGTCCCATAAACTCCTTCAACTTATCATTAACCTAATAGTATTTATGAAAGTGGTTCTCCCAGTATCTGGATCTAATTTCTGTCCATTTCCTTCTCACCTTTCTTTCTCACATTCCCAACCTCCAAAAGGAAGAAAGGAGAGGGAGGGACTTTTTGATTATTCCTCTAAGTGTGGCCAGGTCACACCTTAGACAAAGATGTTTCTAGAACTGAGGACCAAGGAAGAGGAAGTAATAGAACCACATGGCTGAGAAAGACAAACTGGCTTGGCAGGGCATGAGGAAGAGGACCAATGAAGAAGTTAAAAACAAACATACCCAGATACACTGACCAACATTGGAAGCCAAGAAAGAAAACCATTTTTAAGTCTCACTTCCAGTTACCCAAGTTACCTCCCAGTCGTGAAGCATCAGCTATAAATGGATCCTAAATTGACACCACAGCCTGTCTGCAAGCTCTCAAACCCTTCCTTTTACTCTCTTTCAGTCTAATTGATAAATTACCATACATTTGGTACACCACAAATGTTCAAAAATCACACAGCCCATTAATGCAATTAAGCATAAGAAAAGTCCATCAGGAGGGCCCTAAAAACGGAACTAAATGCAGAATGTTCTTGTCTGGGAAAGGGTGTATTTAGCAGCCGTAGAGTGCCCTCTTGGCTGGAGTGGAAAGAAGTAAACCAGTAGCAGCAGCTCTCCAGGGCTCCCCCTTGTTCCTAGCCATCCATCACACAGCTCACATCTTCTTAGAGTTTTAGCAATGCTCCCCGGAGTCAGGTAGCATACACGATTAGCCCCATTTGTCCAAACTGAAGTTTTACAATTTTCCCAGCATCAAATACCCAGGTCCCAAAATGGGAGCCCCGCAGATCAACAGGAACCAGGACATTAAGCAAGAACAGCCGGAGACCTGCCTCAGATCAGCCACCCCCAGACTCCAGCCCAGGATCAGGCTGGAAGACTTTCTGTCCCTGGTGTGTCTTCTTGATGAAAACAAAACAAACAAACAAACAAACAAATGTTTCCCCTGAAAGTAATTATCCTCCCTATTTCTTCATGTTGGTTATAGTCTTACATGATATTTAGTTCTGCAATTATTTATTTTTTATTGCTGAGTAGTAGCCATTGCATGAATATATCACAGTTCACCTATTCTTTTATGGATGGGCATCTAGACGGTCTCAAGTTTTGGGTTATGAATATGCTTATGTAAGTGTTTCACAGACACATATTTTCATATCTCCTGGGTAAATCTAGGCTTGAAATTTTTGGTTGTAAGTAGGTGTATATTTAGTCGTAAAAGAAACTGTCAGATCTTTTCCCCAAGTGGTTGTACTATGTTACATCCCCTCCAACAATGTACGAGAGCTCCAGTTTCTCCATAGTCTCAGCCCAATACGCGGGATTGTCAGTCTTTTTAATTTTAGCCGTTGTGATGGTTGTGTAGTGGGACATGTGACCTTTAAAAGTATCCATTCCATATTTCACATGTGAACCTTCTTAATCACCTCAATTCATCTCAGTTCCAGGTTTTTGTAAATTTACCTCTGGAAGCACTGAGTATGGGGGAGAATGGTCCCTTTAGAAGATAAGCTCCGTGAAGACAGGTATTTATGGGCCTAGCACGTAATAGGGGCTTAATAAAGCTTGTTGAATAATATGCATGAGTCAGCCAATGGTCATGCACACCTAAGCGTACTCTGTGAGCACAGCTGTGTGATCCCCTTCTAGACTTTTCCTTGCCAGCCCCCTTTCTTACCCTTTTTGGTCCACTAAACCCTTTGTTGCTCTGATACGTTTGTGTTACATCCAATAGTGTCTAGTATCCAGTGTAAAGACATTTTGTTGTTGTTGCTAATGTCTAAACTGAAGTATCTAGGGGACCCTGGGTAAATACCTTCATCTGCCAGGGTCTCGTCAGCATTCTGTGTAACATGAAGAGGCAAGCGATCTTAAATTTCCCCAGCACTGAGGTGTAGTAACTCTGATTCCTTCTTCATCCCATCCAAAGTCATGATTTCCAGAACAGCCTTGCTTGCTTTTTAATTTTTCTGTGAGGATCTATGCGCGAGGGATTTGCTAAGCGGTTTAACACAACGGGAAATTTATATCAGAAAATAAATACAATCAGGATACACGTGGACAAAGGAACATTGGGGACATTTCTATCTAGCAAATAAGCTTAACTCCTTATGTTTTCCTTTCGAACTAAGGCCTTTCCTTCTTTGTCAAATTTCACAGTTGAACAAAGGGTACTATCTACTCAATATAAATAGAAATGACTTCATATCTTCTATTGAAATAATTAGACATTGTTATTCTGGTGAGAATAAATGGAATACTAATAAACTTGACTTTTAAATGTTCACTATGCTCCCACTTATGCCCCACAATTTGCTGCTTAATTCTAACGAGTAATTCTAAAGTTTACAAATCCAATGGCCGTATAAGCAACATTCAATGTTTAGTCATCAGAAACCATCACAAGCGTTAAGTAAAATACACTTTTGGCTTCTACGTTCAAAAAGTAACATGAAGAGAAGGGGTGGGCGATGGGTACAAACTGTGAGGAAAATGTAGGTTTATAAATGCCATACTCAAGTTATATTACAAATATGTAAAACGGCTGCTCTTAAAGGCATTTTCTTTGCAAAGAGGGCAACCTGTGTCCCTGGCAGTTGGTAACTGGATTGCTGGAGCTGTGGTTTTCAATGAGAACTCTCCTGTCTGGACAAGCAGAGCAGAACCTATGGGGTAATGCTTATCTTTATCATCAGAGACTGTGGACTGGATGATAGCAATGCCATGAAATGTATTAAAACTTGCTGTCTGGCCTAGAAAATGATCATTTTTGTAATTTTTATGAGTGATTAAGAAACATGGGGGTTCCTAATTTTTTATGTAGGTTTTGTTTATATCCATTAAACCAAGCTTATTAATTGGGTTCTCAAATCTTTTACAGCTTCACTAATTGTTTTTGGTTGCTAGGTCAATAGTTGTTGAAAGTTTTAATTATTTTACTTGATTATACTTTACTTAAGTTTTAATTTAAAAAGTATTGAAAGATTTTTTTGACAAATTATAGATACATTCATACAATCCATAAATATCTATCTTTGGGAAGATAGCTAATTATGTGCCCAAACTGGGCTTCCTCTCATTGGCTGAGAAGCAGTTGGCAGTGGTGGACTAGAGTCCCAACCTGCCTTGAATCTAGGTGAGGCCACATAATTATGCTCACCAATGGGTTGTGAGCAGAAATGATATAAGCCTCTTCCTGCCCAAATTGGTAACAAGCGGTGTGCCTTCTCCTCCTGCTCCTTCCCAACTTGCCAGCTTGATGGAGGTAGCACAGGGATCCTAGAAGCCCCATGAGAATGATAGCAGAGCCACAAGATATAAGGAGGGCAGACCCCTGCATCATCTTTGAAAGAGAGCTACCCACCAGGAACACCCATTTTGAACTTTATATGCATAAGAAATAAACTTCTATAATGATTGTGCATTTTGAGGTTTGTTTGTTATGGCAGCTAACATTATTTTTTCTAAAACATTACTCTTATTTTAAGCCAATATATATACTGTTCCTAATGGTATAAATGTATTTTCTGATCCTAAAAGCAAACATTTCAGAACAACAACAAAAAGATGCCATCTGTTCATTACAAAAAGAAATTTTATATATATATATATATATATATATATAATTATGTATAATTATATATATAATTTACACACACACACACACACACACACACACAAGGTCTGACAATTAAGTTTGCAAACTTGTTTGCAACAATGTTGCTAAACTTTTTTGATATCAAAGGGTTATTTATTAGGAATTTGTAGCAACTGGACAAACAGTTAACCAAGTTTACTATCTGGAAGTGCTGAAAAGGCTGCATGAAAAAGTTAGACGACCTGAACTTTTCGCAAATAATTCATGGCTCTTGCATCATGACAATGCACTAGCTCACACGGCACTGTCTGTGAGGGAGTTTTTGCCAGTAAACAAATAACTGTATTGGAACACCCTCCATACTCACCTGATCTGGCTCCAATGACTTCTTTCTTTACCCTAAGATAAAGAAAATGTTGAAAGGAAGACATTTTGATGCCATTCAGGATATCAAGGGTAATACAATGACAGGTCTGATGGCCATTCCAGAAAAAGAGTTCCAAAATTGCTTTGAAGGGTGAACTAGACACTGGCTACAGTGCATAGCTTCCCAAGGGGAGTACTTCGAAGGTGACCATAGTGATATTCAGCAATGAGGTACGTAGTACTTTTTCTGGGATGAGTTCGCAAACTTAATTGTCTGATCTTGAATCTTGTAAACTGCAATTAATATCTTTAGAAAGAGGGGGAAAGTTATCAATCCATAAAAAAGAAACCAGTAGAAAATAAAAAAGAGATGTTAGACATTAAAAAATAAAGATTGGGAAAAAATTCAGGGAATGCGTTGGAAGATAAAGTTGAAAAAATATTTCCAAATCAGATTAACAATTCTGAACCACTATACATGTATAGCTGGAATTGAGCAATTAAATAAATGGATGGCAGATGGCAGATGGTGGGAGCCAGGTTTCTGTCTGTTGCAGTGGGAAGTTACAGACAAACAAAGGGAGAAGGCTAGAATAATCTATGCGCTACTGGATTAGAGTTGGAGACATCAGTATGAACTCATATTTAGCTTGATAGAAAGATGGATACACATAGCAGTATTTATAAATGTGTGTATATACAAGAGTTAGTATACACACACATATTTTCTTGTTCTGCTGGCTAAGGGCCACCTAGAAGCAATGACAATGCGGTAGCAACAGGCACACCTCACACCCAAGAATGATTTCTAGTACCATCCTTCAGTAAAAGATATCAGGGCCCTTAGAGAAACGGCTGATTCTGGGGCTGGTACAGGGATGTACAAGATGAAACTGGAGCATCTTAGAATGCTAGAAAGTAGGAAGTGACTAAAAAAGGAACGCTATATAGGTATGTCAAAAGGACACTGTAGTCAACTGAAAGAGGTCCCAATGGCCAAAGATGAAAGTTTAAGCAACAGAAAAAAGTAATATCGGATTATAATCCAAAGTATAAAATAAATATCCATGAGTTTATACTGTTATAAGTAGATGATTGATAGATGATAGATAGATAGATAGATAGATAGATAGATAGATAGATAGATAGATAGATAGATAGACAACAGTAGGCAAATCTCCCATGTAGGATTCAAAATAATTTGTGTACATATTCCGCCCTTAAGAAGATGGAGGAGCATAACCACCCCTTAAGTTTAGTGGCACATAATGGCTTTCTTCCAGACTACAGTATGCAAGAGAGTAACTTTTCTGTGGAGAAGTCATACATAAAAACCCCTCTGTCCTCCCTGTCTCGTCATCTATAGCTTTCTTGGACATGCTGCCGACAAACACTACCACCGCCAGGCAATGAAGGTTAATAGCAACAGTGATCAATCACACTGATTGTATGTACCCTTGATGCAATGTGATGAGAACGACACATTGACTCGGTGGTCTCCCCCACAAGAATCCAAAGCTCCAGCCTAATCATAAAAAAAAAAAAAAAAGAAAAAAGAAAAAAAATCAGCAAGATCCCAGTTGAGGGACATTCTACAAAATACTTGACCAGTACTCCTTGAAACTGTCAAGGACATCAAAACAAAAGAAGGAAAGTTTGAGAAGCCAAGAGATGCTTGAGGAGACATGACTGAATGTAATGTGATGTGTTCTGCATGGAATCCTGGTATAGAAAAGGACCGTTTGATAAAAGCTAAAGATATGTGAATAAAGTATGTACTTTAGCTGACAATACTGTATCAATATTGGTTAATTACTTTTGACAAATGCACCATACTAATATAAGATGTTATTGATAGAACAAACTGAGTATAGAATATATGTAAACTCACAGTACTATCTTCAAAACTACTTTGTAAATCTAAAATCATTTTAAAATTAAAAGTTCATTTTTAAAAAAAATCCTAAAAGGTAGCACAAAAAGGGAGAAAAAAATTTTTTAATTATTTGATGTTATTTTAAAAATGAATATACTAAATTAAACAAAAGGAAAGTTCTCCTATTGGGTGTCTTACCCATGCTAAGATAAAATTTAACATTTCCAGTGTAATAAAACATAGCGTCGCTATTTTAGAAATCTGTAAAATTCTACAATATATTTAGACTTACAAGATTATGGAGAAATGACATACAAAATTTATGTTTTGTTCTTTTTTTAAAAAACTGGATCTATTCCACAGAGAAAGTATTGTAATAAGAGCCTAGGAAAATATAAGACAACACTGGACCCTCTGACATAAGTTAGGTGAAATGCATTAGACAAACTCAGGGCTTGCATTCCAGTTGGTGAGATCTTGGCTAAAACACTAGACCCCTCTGGGCCTTAAGGTACTCCATCCAAATAATGAGTATGATAATTCTGAACAATTCCTAAGGTCCCTTCACCTTCTGATTGCCCATCAGTCCATCAAGTGTAATGTGGAGAACCAAGAAATACCTCGACCTACTGTGCAAATGATTTAGGTTAGAAAGTAGAAAGTAATCTACCAACAATAAGAGTTCACTAGCTTGAATGGGGCAGTTTTTAAGTGTCTTCAGTAACAATCTAGACATTTTCCGACTTTTTATCTGAATGTTTTATCAGAGACAGAGAGTGTTGGCTGACTGCATACATTGTTGTGCCCTTTCTAAAAGAGCAAAAAGGAAATAGCAGAATTTTAGAAGCTTTCCAAACAATACCAAAAAGCTTTCATTCGTGAGCAGCATTTGGTATTAGTCTAAAAATATTTACCATTTTTCAGAATGCCTTAGGTCGTCAATAAAAAGAGAGGTGCCATATAGAGTCTGATCCCATTTTGATATTTGACTGCTGACAGCTTTCATGCCACCCGACTGCCCCTTTTCTTTCTGTCCCACAGCTGGGCCAGCTGATAAGAAAGCCCAGGTGTCCCCCTCTGACACCAGTGGGAAGTTCAAAGCACACAAGCTCAGTGACGCGTGTGGAAATCCTCACCTCTGGCTCCCTCCTCATCATAGTCAAAGCCAAGCTGGTCTCATTTCCTTGCTCTCTCAAGTCAATTTTGGAGCTGCTGGGAGCCTGCCCTGCTCTCCCCAGAAAGCCTCACTATATGAGTCATAAAGCTTGTCATATCCGCTTCGTGCTTGTGTGGTATCATCAGTCTTAAAATCCAAACCAAATTTTGGGTCGGATTCATCATGCCTCCACAGCATGACCACAGGAGACGGAGACTTTACTCTTCCTTGTTTTCATGAAATGAACAGGAAAAACACATTTGCCAAGTGATTCCCAGTTAAAATACTGTGCCATCTAGAAACCCTCTTGACGGGTCTGTGCCTAGAGGTAAAGCAGGCTAGTAAGTCATGTCCTTTAGACAGATGAGACCCATCTACTTTGAACACCCGTTTGGGGCTGGCATGCGTTTGTTTACTTAGAACAAGAGTAAGATCGTAAGTCCACTTCTATCTGTTAATAAGCAAATGCTGGAAGGTCCTTAGAGGCGAATGGACAGCCTGTTAACCATGTAAGTTAGATTCAAGACAACCCGTCAGTCCTGAATGAAAACGTTTCCAAGGGTCTGATCATTTGACAGAAATTCTGACAAAGAAAGGATTAGGCTAGGCTTTAACCCTCGCGATTTTTAAAATAGAAAAGAGCACAGCTGCATGTTAAACCATCAGAGAGTGTACATTATTTAGCAACTCTTTTATAACTGTTCGCAGTACAGGTGCAATAAATAAATGTTAATTTGATCTACCAGGACATTCCCATTTTGTGTTATGTGTGTGTCAGATGACTCTTCTTTAAAAAGCCTAGCTTGCAAGCCTCAGTTAAGATGTCTCTGTCGAGGTAAAACTGGGGCAAAATACTTTTATTCTCGTCCATCCTGAGTAGGGTACTCTGTGAAGCAAAAGAGAGAATTTTCTCGTTACTATTTCTAAGCTCCGTAATGCTTCCATTTTCAGCTGGATTAAAAATAAAAGACATCATAATAGCCCCAACCAAGTATTTTTATCAGGATAAGAGTAGTGAGTGACTGGGGTGGCTCCGTGGGGATTATCGTATTATATTCGTGGAAAACCACCAACGTAACCCAGGGGACATTCAAGTTTGCCATTAAAAGTAATATATAGTTGTCTTGGGCTGAGGTCAGACTAAACTGGATAAGAAAGAAAAATGCTCTAAAAAAATAAAATAAAGAACGAAACGGAATACAATATTCCCCTTGTTGGCTTGTTCCTCAAACTGGGGCTGGTCCAATATGCACATCCTGTGGCTTCCTGCTGGCATATTCCGGGGTTGGAAATCAATTCGCTCTTTGTAGATATTAAGAAATTGTGGAGGCATTAAAAACGGAAACACTGAATAGATCTAATGTAGTTGGAGACAAAGGTTTTAAGTGATTTGAAGGGGAGGGCAAGGGGAAGCTGGTCAGGATCTAGGGAGACCAGTCTCCGATTGGAGGGAGGCGGGAACTTAAGGTCACTTGAGTTGGGGACTTGAGGTCACACAGGAGTTCACCCAACAGCTCAGAGGTTACTCATGTTTCTACTACTGTTAATGTTTTACGGCACCAACCAAAATGCCAAGAGCAGATTTCACTTGGGACTTAATTTAAAAGCGACTTTCACAAAATACCTACAGGTAATGCAATGCTTCTTAAATGTTCCATTTTTAATTAGCCTTTGCGTGTATGTATGTGTAGTTTACTCATCCTGCATACGGTGGTGGAAACAGATTTTTCCTTCCCCTTTGAGGAAACACATGCTCTTTGCACATCAACGCTAAGGTGCACATGGATTTTATGTCTAAGGTTCAAGATTGTTTTAATGATGATTTAACCTCAAGCCAGTTTTAACTGTTAAAGTTTTCATTCCGTACTGGAGAATAAAACCGATAGGATGTTTTTTAAGCAAACGACCAAAGCATTATTTTGCTAATACAATAAACCTCAACTGGAAATCATGCCACGCAGTAAGTAGGTCACTGAAAACCAAAATGATATCAGATGTAGTCTAGGATTTCAGTTCAGCAAGATTATCGTTTTGTAATTGCTGTAAAGAAAACAACAACGCTGTTTTTACTGAAAGCTTGGGGGAACGTTAGAGTGTTTTTAAAGCTATATTACAAGGAGAAAATTCCTCTTCTCATGCCAGGTATTTTTACCTTCTTGCTTTAGTAAAATGATGTGCTGAATAGAATTTTATTGATTTTAAATGTGGTGGGTCCTGTGGTGCCACGGGGCCACTGTTAATGTGGATTTTCAATCAGGCCCTCATCTTGCCTTTCCTGGACCGACTATACTATTGGGTAAGCAAATAATAAACGAGGGGAAATTACTCTTTATAGAATTCCAGCTAAAAAAGGAATGCTAGAATTAGAATAGGTCCACTTTACAAGCCCAATGAGTGAACGGACTAGCCATGAATGGGCTGTGAACATCTCAAAAAGAGAGACGACCAGACAGTATGTGCCTTCTAATGGAAACGCACCACACTGCGAAGGAGTGTTGGCCCATTCCACCCCCCCACCCAAAAAAAACTGAACCTGAATCTGAATAAGCCTTTAAATCTAAGTAGATATTTATAGGAAATATAAGGGATAGAGAAAAATGTCATAGGACACCATGGAGACACAAATCAGCAAAATCCATCTATGGAAAACTCTACAGGATTAACAACCCAGTTTCTTCAGCAAGTTAATTACAAGGAATAAAAATAGAGAAAGAGACATGGAGGGGAAACCTAACACAGATTAAGAGGCAGCTAAGAGACATATACCCATTACAGCGTATGCTTTCGTTTGCATCCTCGTTCATAGAAACCAACTATAAAAAAGTAATGACATATATGAGACTATTGCTAATCAAGCAGCTACTTTATAACAGTTAAGCAACCATTGTTATTTCTTTTAGGGGTAATCATAATATTTTGGTTATAAAAAGAAAAACAAGAAACTTTCAGAGACGCAGACTGAAACATTTACAGATTTTTAAGAAATCCATTTCAAGTTGACAAATCAGGTCTTTTCTGGAATTACTTCCTCCAGGAATTTTCTCTGACTACTCCTTCCCACCCTCTCCCTACCCTTGAAGTCCTCCTCTATGACATCTCCGTGATACTTCGTACGTATCTCTATCTTTGCACCTACATGTTGCATAATAAATCCCGCCATCACTGACTCGGTGTCCCCAATGCCTGGCACAGTGTGAATCAATAAATGAGTGAATGCTGGACTGATTCATTAAAACCAGTATTTTATTGTTCAGTTATACATGAGTTATAGCAGCCATGGAGGCTTGTTTTTCTTGTTTCATCTTTAGTGAGGCGTAATGGACAAATAAATTTGTAATATACTTTACGTGTACCACATGGGGATTTGATATCGCCGTTGCGTTTGAACCTCTCCGATGCACATGCTCAAGGGTCTCTGATCTACAGGCTGCAGAACTACCCCACCAGCTTTCACCCTCACTGTTTCAGACATGTCTTCCTCCAAAAAGGCAATGATTAATGCTTATGATAGCTAACTTTCACAGCCCCGTTTCTACCCACCAGGCATTGTTCTGAGCCCTTTCCCTGTTTTAAATCATATTTCCACAACAACCTACAATGTAAGACCTATTGCAATCCTCCTCCTTATAGAGGAGAGAGATGAGAAACCCAGGGCACAGTGACATGGGCCAACATCCAGGATTCATCCTCAGGAAGTTTGACTCCAGAACATCCTTGCTTTTCCACACTCAACAGCATCCCTGAGGTGACTGGATTCCTGCCGCCCTCGTGCCATGGGCGACATAGAAAACAGCAACTCTGGGCCACGCAGCTCCAAGCACCTGATTCATAAGTTACCACTGTATCCCAGCCAGAAAATACTCAGAAATTAATGCAGCCTTAGGAAGAGAAAGGCATCGCTATAGTATATCAGAATAACTTCGGACTTTCTTCAGGTATTCAGTGAAAGCAATCAAGTTGCTTCACACTTGAGTCCAGATATTTCGCACAGCTGGTGAAAGAGTGTCTTTGCTCAGGGGGAGCGGCACTGACCCCAGTCGTCAGACATCCATCATCTGGGAACAAAAACAGCTTCCCGATCTAGCTCTCTCCTTTCCACCTCTTGCCCCCACATGGGTATGCCTCCTTGCTTGAAATAATATCACAGTTAATCAAAGTTACAAAAACACTGGACATTCCTCCCTTGTTTGAGGAATTTGGGGTTGGTCAAAACTATTGTTGAACAAAATATCCAAGATAGAGTGGAATAGAATTCACTTGACCCTTCCTTTTTTTTCTTTTTTTTTTCCCCATGGAAGAAAGAGTCTAACTGACTCCAGGATTTTTGGCTCTGACATTACTCAAGCCACAAATACTTCAGTTATCCAATGAGTCAGCGGCCTGCAACCGCACTTTAAATAAAGACCTTCTATCATTTCTATCATGATACTTTTCACATGTGTTTTACTCCCAGTTGTGTACCCTATAAATACTAAGCTGTTCAGATTTCTTTCCTCATTTCTTTCTGCAGAAATATGCCCAAGAGTAATTTCAGGAGGACTGTTGCGTGTTCTCTACTAAGACCCAAACAACAAATGGCCTAGTTAATTCCATTGGTAATTTCTTGCAGCCAATCCTAAAATCACTCTTTTTCTTTCTTTTTCTGTCCTTTTTTGGCATTTTTTTATTGTGATAATAATATATATGTAAAATGTGCCATTTTAGGCATTTTTAAGTATGTAGTTCAGTGACGTTAAATACACCCGCACTGTGGTGCCACCATCACCACCATCCACCGCGAGAAGTTTTGTCATCTTCCCAAACTGAAACTCCTCATCCATCAAACACGAACGGCCCATCCCTCTACCTGCCCCCAGCAATCACCATTCTCCTTTCTGTCCCTGTGAATTTGTTCTTTGCTTTTTGGGTGGTTTCAATAAACGTGACTATCATTATAAGGGCAATGAGTTACTGAAGCAAGAAAGACTATATCTTTTTATATTTATTTTTCATTTTTCAACATTTAATTATTAAATTTGTAAATGACTGTTGGTTCTGCTTCTATTTCAGTCCACTTGCCTGCCAGACTGTTTTAGGTGCATTTTTGTGGTTCTTAATATAATCAAAGATTGGACAGGGAAAGGAAAGCGGCTCTACTTAAAAATAAAAGTGTGCTGGGGAAATAAGTTTCACCATCGGCTTGCCAAAGGTTTGTAATTATGTGTATTTCAATGGCATCTCTCTCCATGGACCCTGTTAGCCACGGGTAATTAAGAATCTTCTAACTTTGCGGCAGTTGATTGGTTTCCCATAAAAAAGCTTTTACTCACTTATTCATCAAGTTTTTAAATAAATAACTGTTTCTCTTTCGCAGATGTCTCTCAGCTGACACCTCAGAAAACAGGCAAAATGGTGAACTTCAGAAGGGAACAATCAGCATGAATGAAGTGAAGGCAAGAGCAGCGAGCAACCAGTAAAGCAACTTCTCAGCGCCGGAGGGCACATGGTGAGGCAGAAAAAGACTATTGTTCTGCAGTGAGAGCCAAGTGGGCAGGATGTGAAGTGGGCAGGATGAGCACAGAACTAATTACAGAGGCAGGAGGCCTGGGTGCAGGTCCCTGAGTCCCAGAGGGAGGGTGAAGAAAGAGCTGAGTTTAACACGCGTGACTTTGGGCCTGACCATCCAATTCCTTGGGAGTCATTTTTTTGTTTGTTTGTTTTTGTTCTCATACAAATAGGGGGAAATAGAGATTGGAGAGTAAAACCTATCCCCATCCCAAACCCCTCAGTTCTGTAATAAAGTAGAAACAAACAAGGGAGACAGAGCCAGTGAAGAATGAAGATACGGCTCTTCAGGGAATTTTCAAGAGTCTAATGAATGAAACACTTTTCATCATTATTAGTGTCATGTTTTAGAAAACTTCTCTCACCCCCCGAATCTTGTTGGAGTGATACTGCACAATTATATCGGCATATATGCAGCCCATATTAGAGTTGCTGTATTTGTTAATATCCCAGTAATACATCCTTGCAAATCTGACCAGTTGTACTAACAAATAAAAGTTAAACCACATAGTTTAAATTTCTACTTCACACAGTTGACAATTTTTTTTAGTTAAGTATAGTTCGCATACAATATTACATTAGTTCCATGCGCACAATGTAGTGATTCATTTATATACCTTACAATATGATCACCACCTGTAACCATCTGTCACCAGACCACTGCTTTTGGGATATTACTCTCTTGATAGGCAGAAATAAAGAAAGGGGACTTTTGCCTCTGTGAAAGTCTCCTTGAGATTAAAAAGTCAACCATTGATCATTCAATGGTCCCACAACCACTTTAATGACGTCCTGAGAACATTCCTGGTGGGGTAATTACAAAGGGTTTTCTACCAGAACGTCTGCACTCCCCTTTCTACACACTAATTATCCTTCTAAAGAGTAGGGTTTGCCTGGAGGTCCCTCCATCTAGACCCCCAATCGCTTCCCTCTGAGGAAAGCATTCATCTTTTCCTTTCAGCCCAGGCCTCAATTATTTTGACTTGTATTGCCAGAGGCTCTTGACACGTCCAGAAACAACCAGATGTGACTTTATCCCTTGAAGGCCGAGAGTGGAGAGGTTTTACCCAGCTTGCAAAATCCGTTCCAGAGATAACCCAAAGAAGCCATTGGTCTTGAAAAGTGATCAGACTCCAAAACAGTGTTGTAGTAAACCTATCATGCAGGAGCACCAAACATTTGCTGGAAGAAAACAGAATCTTGAGGAATAAACTCACCAACCAAACCCAAAGTCTAAAATAATGTGATGAGCAAGTGGACAAAGCCCAGGGCCCTGAATCTTTTTAGACAAAACAACCTTAAAGCTCAATTCAAATATTTCCACTTTTCTTACATGGACTGGACACAGCTAAGCTGTTTCTGTCTTCTGGAGGTGCTTTTCCCCCTTCCTTAGCCTAACATCTAACTGTAACCTCAAAGAGAACACAACATCTTAAATCCAGTTTGTTCACTCCAGTTCTCTCTCCAGCTGAGAAGTTCATCACATGCCAGTTTAGCAGCTCTTCTTACAAGTCTCGCAGGAAACATCATAATAGACACAAATGCACAGTACAGGTAGTGAGAACAGCGCCCAAACGGCACACTTCCTTTCTGCGACTTCCCTCAGTTCTTCAAGGACAAGGTGCACATTTGCTTTCCACGCGACAAAGCACACAGCAGCCTCGAATGGGTACTGTCCCTCAGGCTTTCCTGCTGGAGGCTGCGAGCCAGTGACCTGGGCTGACACCAAGCCCTTGTGGCACAGGGGTCACTGGCCATTATGAGAATAGAAGAGGTTGTGGCACAGGGGTGATAGTCCATTACGAGGAGAGAAGAGGTCATTTGTGAAGGAATTCAGCTCGGTTCAGTGTCTTACCCAGCGAGACATAATGAGTATCCCACTCGCCACACTGCGAATAATTGTTAAAATAGTTTAGTGACCAACAGGGCACTAATAGCTTTGGAAGCGAGGAGAAATATGTCCTTCTACCCTCCCAGCTACCTGAAAGCACAGTTTTGTGACTTCTGGTTGGATGAGATGAGCTCATGCAAAGCCCGGTGGTTGTCTCTCACAGGCTGGATGCCCCCAAAGCCCCCAACCTGGGCTGCAAGACAGGGGACGCATTGAGAAGCACAAAGTTTAAACCTCTTAGATTTTAAGTTATTCCACTCACTTAAAGCTCTTTAATGGAGAAACAAAATATGTTAATTACCTTTAAAAGCTCTCTTCATATATATCCCAGGAAACACGATAGCCAACCACAAATATACCTTCCCATATTTTTACGCCTGATTTCTGCTCTTCATTGTAAAATCTTGGAGGACAGAGACTAAGATTAATTAATCTACATGGTCCCCAGCATCCTGACAGAATCCTTTGCACATAGTTGGTTCTGAATTAAACTTCTTTAGTATTAAACACACACACACACACACACACACACACACACACACACATACACACACACTCAAGCCTTTTCCTTTTCTTTTTCATTTTGTTCTCATTTCCTCTTCCTTCAATTCCATAACTCTTTCCTATCTTTTTTTTTTCTTTCTTCCTCTTTGTTCACATCAATGCATCTCTTCCCTTTTCCTTCCAATTTTTATTTTACCAGGTGCCTGTCTCCCCACATTAACTCAGACTTTCAGAATGGGTCTTACTAGTTGTGACAGAATTGGCAGATGCTTATTGAACAAATTATGAATGAAGGAAATTGCCATTTGTTCGGACAGTCTGGGTCTGTTCCTAAGACTCAACCCAGAAGAGTGAGAAGGGAAAGTAGTAAGTAGTAAAGTGAGCGAAAACTGGAATTCTGTTGGGAGAGAAGACTGCACTTCCCCTCTATCCCGTTTTCCTTGACTAATGGGAAAGAGAGGGGATTGGATGGTTGAAATAATTCACAAGTCATATCCAGCTGCAGGAAATGAGCAAACGCATCAGAAACATCCCTAAAATAACGACAGAAAGAAAACACTCAAATGCCAAACAAAAGTTACCCACTCTCCAGGAAATACTTATTCATAAGTCAGAACAAATTGGTGCTCGTCCACTTCACAGAACAGAAACAGCCTTCTGTGTGCAGTCTGTGCTGCAGAGGCCACAGGCACATCTGTCCAACAAAAGGCAAGGGAGGGGACTTCTGGGAAATGCCACAGATGAGAATAAAATCACTTCACATAGCCAAGAGGCCACTGCCCACCAGGTACCTCCTGGATACACACAACGATCAGAACAGATGTCATAATTATAATAAGAAACATGAAGGCTTCACCGAGGCAGTGGGATTATATGCTGTCCAGGGAAGAACATCTATGTCCCCTCCTTTTAGATATGTCGTTTTAGCTCAACTAAACGTAATTTCATCATCGCATCCAGGGCAATTTCACACGTGGACGTCATCAAAGTGTCAGGGTATCAAGCGTGATTTCTGCCAGTCCCCTCTGTGTTTCAGCACCACACCCCAGATGAGTCATAAAGCTCCACCGAACACAAGTCTATGCAGAGCTGACAGGCAAAATTCATTCCAGGAGGCTTGATTTCCTTCCCACCAACTGTTAGAGTCATTGTGGTTCAACTGGCAGTAACATCATTCCCTTCATCCACATTTAAAGTGAGGCCCACGTAGGATGCTGTGAGCTTGAGGTTAAGACGAGAGAGGGAAAAAGGAAGCCGGAAAGGAAAAAAAAATCACATGTCACCGTGGCCTCTTTTTTGAATGAAGAAACAAATGAGAGAATAAATACACAACATAAGGTCTTTTTCTGAAATTTATTAATATAAATATTTTTCTTGGTAAAATGAAAAATCAGTAACCACGTGCATTATCCCCTACCTTCCTTTCTCTCACACTCTCCTTCTCCTTCCCTCTCTCTCTTCTTTCCTTCCTTCCTTCCTTCCTTCCTTCCTTCCTTCCTTCCTTCCTTTCACTATTTACTCTTCTGTCATATCCAAAAGACTTTGGATCATGAGCTCCATGCAAGTCCTCAATGTTTTTCTTCCAGACAGAACATGAAATGGATTGCTGCTTTGAAAAAATAAAGTAAAAAATGTTTACACCAAACTCAAATCATGTCAGCTTCACAGGTTTTCAAATTATGACAATAACTTCCAAAAAACAAATTTTCATGGAAGGAAAACACTTTCATCCACCACATTTGTACTTCGGTTTACAATCTTTACTGTCCTTGTGTCCTAGAGTTTACTTTAGAGTAAATATTAAGAGAAAGTTAAATACTCTCCAGAATGAATCCCACTCTGTCGCTTGTGATTAATTCGTACTTTCTAAAAACCAGGTCTCCAAAGACAAACCAAAGGCATTAATCCCAAACTACTGTGGCTTTATTTTACATAAAATTCCATTTTAGGCCAGATTAAGAACACTCATGGATCATTTTCCCTTCTCAAAATGTCAAATCACTTTATAGAGATGTACTAATTAAGCCTCATAAGTCCTCTTTTTAAAGGTTAAAAAAAAAATCACACATGTTTACAGAAAGACAAAATTTTAGTTTTTTCTTTCTTTCCATTTTTGCTTCTAGTGGTAAAAGCAGAGGTGACAGGTAGCCCCAGAACTATGCAATGTGTTAGAAAGAGGTGGTAGATAAGACCACTTTTTTCTCTTACTGGGAAATAAGCCAGGCTGGCCCTTACCTTCTTGGTGCATGGAGAAGAATGATCCAGAAAGTTTCCCATGAAAACCACTCTGGCAGTGGGAGTCCCAGAGACACTGGACTCCCAGGCTGTGGCTCATCCCATTGGGTTCCCTCAAGACTCTCTTCTTTCTTTAATTGCCCCAATCTCAGTCTGCATTTGGTAATTCAGGTCCTTTCTTGCCATGGTGATTCTGGCAGATTCTATATTTTCTTGTAACTGTTAAGTGCAAAGGCTTCCCACGTCCCCCAATTAAATGCAGTTGCATCCACGACAGGGAGAGAGTGAATCTTTTAGAACATACATCAGTTCTCCTCTTATACTTTTTTTACTCTACCCTCTGTCCTACAGTAATCCCATGTTTTCTCTCAATATTTTAAAGTCATTTTACAAAATGCTCTAAAGGAGGGAGGGGCGAATGGTGAATTGTTCAACAGGCACCAAGTTTCAGTTACACAGGATGAATAAGTTCTAGAAGATACAACGTAAAGCCTACAGTTAACAAGACTGTACTATTCAGGGAAATGTGTTAGGAGGGTAGATTTCATGTTATCTGTTCTTACCTCAATTAAAAAAAAAAGAAATTTACATGAAATGACCAAAAAAAAAAGTTTCCAACAACAACAACAAATCTTCTAAGAAGAGTTAAAGTGTTTAAATGCTTGGGAACCTTGGATAAAGGATCTAATAGAAACAAAGAGAAAGGCAAGGCAAGCACAGCCCATAAATTGTTTCAACGTCTGTGCTGAAAGATTATGAGCAGGCAGAAAACAAAAGGCCCCTAGGAAGGATTTAAGAGATACTTGTATCCCCATCTACAACTGCATCGTTGTTACAAAGGGTTCTTTAAATGTTTTTGATGGGAATGAAATGAATTATGTCTGAGGAGAGCAGGGAGAAGGGCAGGATGTCAGGCCAATGAAAATGGTGACTTTCCTCGTCAGCTATGCATACCTGCCTCACCTCTTCAAAGAGCTCTTTTACTCTTTTTAAGATTTGGAAGTTAATTGTCCTTTGCATAATTTGTTTCCTACCTCAGTATAATCTAGTTCAGAATTACTTGTGTTTTGATCACCCCCAAAATCCATGCATTATATTTTTAAAGGCATGCAAGTGGGATTTTCACATAATTTATGAAAAGACATTTCTATCTTCTGAAGTTTATAAATAGCTCTCCCCACACATCATTCTTTGATCCAATCATTTAGACAAGCTTTTCTTCAGGACCAAATATGTGCCAGGCACTGTGCTAAGGGCTGGATTTCCTCAGCACCACTGAATTACATTGTGAACAGAATCCTTTCATGGAGACTTGGGCCACGTGAAACCGACACTAGGAGTAAAATGTATTGGACACCAGCATGCGCTCGTGAGTTCTCTGTGACATCAGCCCTGTGAAGTAATATTTCGTGAGATCTATCTTCTGCATTATATCATTGAATCCTCACAACTACTCTGGGGAAAATGAGCATCTGTTACTCCATGCTGCAAAAGAGGAAACGCACTGAGCAGCTAAAGAATCCAGCGAAGGTCCTGGGCGAGGCTTTCCCACTGCACTTTTGTGCGTGGCCACTCACCTCTTAGTGGGGAATAGTGGAGGAAGGCTGCATCCTAGACGTTTAGTCTTCCAATCCAACTCGAAGCACTTCCTTTAAAATGCTCAGATAATTTTAAATTTCTGGTTTTTAGCATTTTAAATCACACCACCATTGTGCACTAGGTTTTCCTGAGTTTTGTTGACATGTTTTGTTTTTTCATTTATTTCTTTAACCTGGAAAGGGAAACACAATTTAAAATGTACGCTCCTTTTTCCTTTTCTTTCTTTTCTTTTTTTCCTAAGATGCCAACAGCAGAACATATGTGTAGAAAACCCACGGGGCCAGAACATTGGAAGAGCCACCTTCTCGGTGATGCTCCCTCCCTCGTGTTAATCCAGGGTCAGCAAGCCTTTTCTCTAAAGAGCCAGTTCAGACCATTTGGGGTTTCTAGGCTATCAGGTCTCTGCTACAACTATTCAGCTGTGGCCTTCTGGCTCAGACAAGCAGCCACAGACAACACAAAAATGAATGGCGTGGACGTGTTCCAATAAGGGTATTTTTAAAACAGCCCCCGGGGCTGCTTTAATCCATCCTTCTGCCAACAGTTACTCCCTACAGGCTCTTCTTTAATGTCAAATTCTTAACCTGGGGTCCTTAGGCTTCAGGTTTCTCTAAATTCCCTGAAATCCTTTGCAAAATGTGTTTATATGTCTTTTTGTTTGTATGGGCATTTTTCAGGGGGCAGGATCTATAGCTCTCTCTCATCAGGTTCTCAAAGGTTCTATGACTCAAAAAAAAGTTAAAGCCGAGGTGGCAGGGTGCCAATACTCATGGCCGCCTGCAAAGCCACCTCTGTGGCAGACAAGGTCCCTCACCCCTGCTGTATCGTTACTTATCCCTGTGATTTAGGAGCACCAGTCACTCTCAACTATTACCCAGGTCCTGAAAACATCTTGCAGAACTTTCCAGTCCTGAGCTTTCTCAAATGCTTTCCAAGCTGCTGGCTATGGACCTTCAACTTAGTTCAGTGCAATTCATGAACATCTATTTCTGAAACAGCTCCTTCCAGGCGGGCTGCATGCCCTGGGGTTGGAGGCTCAGATCACATGTTGTGAGACAGACTAGCAAACATGCACTTGCCAAGGCAGTGTGGCAGGGAGAGCAAAAGGTGCCATCAGAACAGGAGGGGGCCTAACCCAGATCTAGGGGCATCAGGTGATGTTTCCAGAAGGACGCCGGGTAAGGGGGAGCCTAAAGAATGCATAGAAACCAAAATCTTTGAACTGGAAGTTGGTTGAACAAAGAGACAGAAGGTGGGTAGAAGAGAAGATGCCTGCAAATGTCTGAAGACAAAACACAGTTGAGTTTGTCAGAAAAATACAAAATGGGATGGGCAAAAGATTAGACCAGAGAAGTAAAAGGTTGGAGCACGAAGGATCTTGTCTACAGGTTAAGTAATTGTACTTTATTATAAAGACAATGAAAAGTCTTGTGTGATCCTGTGTGATCGGCTGACCAGCAGCTTTCGCATAACTGGGAGCTGGTTAGATGTGGGCAAAATCTGCGTTTTAACACAAACCTGGGCAAATCATATGCATACAGAAGGTGGAGAAGCTCTTGTTTATCCTGGGTGAACGCTTTTCCCCATTTCCCCTGACCATGTCCTACTCACCCAGGTGCACACACAGCCCTGGGGTAACAATCCCTCGGGGTATTTGGTCAGCATCAGCAACCAGGTTCCCAGCCTCTCCCCTGGACCTTCTCACTCAGCGGGTCTGAGTTGGAGTCCAGGCATCTTTATCCAGCCAATGTTCAAGGATGATTCTTACTATAGGAAAGTTTGGGGAAGCATATTTCCTGATCCCCAACACAGCAAAGTTGATCACCTCTAGGTTCCCATGACACTTTATCCACTTGTATCATGTTAATGAGTTGTTCTGTAATTATTTCTTTACGTATCTGTTTTCCTTGGTTGACTCTTCCCTTCTGATCTGCTTTGGTGTTGCCAGTGTGTGGCACGGTGCTTTAAACTCTGTCAATGCCCAAGGGCATCCATGAGCAACAATGACTGCCATGTGGCCCATTAATGTGAGCCCACTGGGCAGACCAAAGGTCACGTGACAGTAACACGGAAAGCAGCTTCAGTTTCAAGGAGCGATTTGTCAGTAGGATCTTGTTCTGAATGTTCAAATCAAGGTCAGGAGAATGGTCCTGTTACCAGTTCCAGCTGAAATTCTTCTTCATCCTACATCTCGTTTCCTCTTAACAGCTGATGATCAGGGCAGCCCCTGCCTGCCTCCTCCAGCCACTGAGCCCCAAAAATGTCTCCATTTCACTGGTCTTTCAAGTCATCCAGCAACTGCATTTGACCATTTGTCCTTCTGTGACAGCAAATTCCTCTAGCTGCCCACAAGCTGCATGAAGTTATTTCCTTATATTTGTTCTAAATGTCCTTTTTAACCAGATGGCCACATTTAAGGGAATAATTTTAAAAGGAGAAATTAATCCAATTGTTATTTTGTTGTGGTGGAGGGAGAGGAGGGGAGGCCAGAGAATATAAATATTTAAAAAATCCCCTTCAGAATCTCTTATTTTGTTTCAAATTATATGTGTACAAGTATATATTTTCTGGATATATAAATAATATGCATCTATTTTGCAAATTTTGGGGAGGGGGGAAATGTAAAGAATATAAATTCTACCAGCTAGAATGTTATGGTTATATTATCTACTAACAGGACTGGGCTTCAAATAGTCACATTTGCATTTTCTCCGATGTAAATGACTTTGTCATCTAAGCGCCCTGTAGCTGGAATCAAGCACAGGTCTGCAATGCTTTGATGCCTGAAGGATTACTGCCTCCCAGGTGGAAAAGCGATGTGAGGGACATGTGGGACCAAAATTATCTGAGGCTCCAAGAGAAGGGGAAAGACGAGGACTCAACTCCATGAGGAATTCTGACTTTGGAAATGAGGCCGCGGGGAGGACTTGTCACTCGGACTCTGTCTGGGGTTAAGGAGGAACCTGAAACTAGACGGTATGAAAAACCCAGCTCTCCTCCCAGCTGTCCTTGAGAACATTCTGTGTCAGTGTTTCTTTGGAGCCTTTCCAACCACCTCCCTCATGAACAATCCTAACCCCCAACTCCTCAGGTCTCTGAAAGGCATTGGGTTAGACAAGTGATAGTGTACTCTCTGTCTACTCTTTGCCAGGGAAGAAAGCTCACAAGGTGATGAGTCACGTGAATGGTGCTTGGAGGAGCTGGTTTTGATTAGTAAGGTGAGATCCATTCCCTAAGGGACCCTAGGGAAAAAGGGCTTTCTCGGGACTGGGTGTGTTATGGGCTCCTTTCTTTTTCCTAAATGAGTGTGACTTTGTTGTTTAAAGGCATACACACATTACAAAACATTTCGGTGATGAAGAATAACACAATGATTAAAGTATAAAATCATCTAATACCCAATGCCTGGATGCTCAGTCTCCTGACTGAGTTTATGTTAAATATTTTGGACCAAGGTTCACTCCCCCCAGTTGGGGATGTGGCTCATGTTCGTGGAGCTTCCTGCAGGATGTGGCTTGACTCCGTAGTTTATCGGTGAGCCCTGGAAAAGGAGAAAGCCTGACAGATCCTTTGCTCCCTGCTGAACTCTGGAGTAGTAAGATACAGCCTTCTCTCTTGTAACTTTCCCCTTATCTCTTCCCTGGACTTACCCCTGCAGACTCCTTCTCATCTCGGTGGGGCGGCTTAATGAGCATCCTTAGAGGCTGAGCAAAACCACACCAGAATCTTCTGTTCCTCTTCTTGGCATCCAACCCCATTTTGAAGGTAATGGCATGAGGCCATCCTTCTTCCATTGTTTGGCTGTTGATGGTAATTTGGTGGGGTGGGGCTGGTATTTTATCCATTGGATAAATAAAATATCCATGGATATTTTATCCATTTCTTGAGGAAATAGCTAAGAGAGAGATTCTATGCTTTGAATTCGCTACGCCATCTTTTCTGAGACCAGGTGTTTAAGTCACCACTAGACTGGTGACAGTACTCTGCAGTTCCAAGCAGAAGATTCTCTTTCTTTGATTCCTGTAATCAACAGCCATGGTCTCCCAATGGGCACGGAGATAGTCATGAAGGAATGAAGTGTAAACTCCAGGAAGCGTCTTTCAGAATAAGGAGAAAGTTTAGGCAGTTGCATTCCCCCATGGAAAACAGGAGTCTTCATTCATGCAGCATCGAGTCATATTTAATCATTGTCTGTACTGAATACGCACTTTCATCATCCATTGTAATTATTCATAGCTTGGCCTATGTTGCTGTACTAAATTCTCTCTAAAGATAAGACTTAAAAAAAAAAATCTCTCTCATCAAATATAGAAAGTTCTGGGAAAGGTTAAGTCTTCAAATAAGATTAAAAAAAAAAAAAGTACGACCCAATAATTTCCATCTATCCCAAGTATGGAAGAAGAAATGGAATAAACTTATGATTCCAGAAACTTAGTGAGAATATTCAAAGGCAACATGACTTGACACTGGTTCTAAGTAGTCTCCATAGTACCTTCCAAAATAGAACCATTCTAAGAATTTCCTTAAAATCAGCTTTACTATTGATTAATTCTGCAAACAAACATTTATTTAGCAGCTACTATATAATAGGTTCTATGCCAGGCACTGGAAGTGAAAAGATAAAAAAGACATGGCCTTTTAGAAAATCAGTCTTTTCGCAGAGGAAGCAGATATATAGCTAATTTCTAATCAATGCAATGCTGTAATATAATAGAGACGTGCACAGATGCTGGAAGATACAAGAGGTTCTGGTTAAGCATGCACATCCTCACTTAAAAACTTATTTAGGGGGTGTTGCTTGAACTGGTCTTAAAGTGCCAGGCAGAGAAGGAAGAAAGTAATTAAGGCAAAGGACCCAGCATGTGAAGGGCATGTAGGTATCAAAGGGCCAGCCACTCAGTCCAGCACCATGAGGTGCTCTATGTGACTGGGCTGTCAGGTCAACGTGTGATTGGATGAGGAGGGGAGACAGAATTAGAATAGCCTGAAAGCAGTCTGTGAAGGTTTCGCTCACCAACCTACAGGATCTGGAAGTCATCCTATCAAAAAGGAGAGGGAGCTGATGAGATCAAATGTGCTTTCAAGACATTAATCCTTGTGGCAGCAATGAAGGATTGATCGTGAGGCTCTCACAGTTTTCCTGGCAACAGAAGATATAAATCTGAGCGAAGGTCATTGCAGTGGGGAATGAAGGATAAGAGACAGACTCGGGAGACATTGTGATAATAGAATTTGGGGCTAATGGATGCCTCAATGGAACGAGGTTGAGCAAAGGAAGATTTCAAATTGTTTTCCTTGAAACACAGGTTAGATGACCATGCCAACTAAGGAAAACTTGAAGAAGGAATGTATTTGCAAGGGATAGGGAATTACAGAGAAGAGATAATGAGCTCAGTTCTACAAAATACTGAGTTTGGGATACTTGCTGTACAGTTAGCTTTGGGAGCTTGATCTAGGGCTCAGGAGAGATGTGGCCTAGAGATTTGATTTCAGGAGTCCTCATCAACACAGGTCAATAGTTGAAGCTATAGCTTTGGATGTCATTATTCATTCATTTCAAAACATTTTATCTATCAATTACATGCCAGCTGATCAGTTAGCAAGAGCATAAAAGAAGAAGGAGGAAATTATAAGGGTAGAATTTCAGAGTGTTAATATTTAAGGCATTGTATGTTAAACCTTAAGGAGCAATGAAATCAACTAAGCAGCTGGCTAAGAATTGCAATGCTCCAGGCCCGACCTCTGACCTCAGTGAGCCTGCCACTGTTCACCGGCGCCCCAGGTGATTGTGATGCACGTGGTGCTCAAAGAAACATGATCTCAAAGAGTGTCTGGAGGAGATAGAGCCAGTAAAAGAGATGGAGAAGGGATAAAGAGAAGAGGAAAACCAGATTGTGAGATTCCTTCAAAATCTGGCCCTGACCCTTAAGCTATACAGTTGACCATGGGATTTAAAACTACTGTATATGGGAGTATACATGGGTTCATTTTAGAACTCACGGTCCTTTTGGCCCATGTGAGCCTCAGTTTACCTGTGGGCAAAGCCTTACTCACGCTCACGATTCTTGACGGCTTCTACATAGCCACTTCTGCTACATGTTCTGACTGGTCACCTTCCTGCCTCCACCATTTGGATTTGCTTCTAGTCTGAACTGTATATGTTCCCTTTCACCAACAGCTTTACCAACCAGTGGGCCAATAATGAGCCCCCTTTTAGCCTCAGGACTTCCCACACCTGTGAACACAGGACTTCCCAACCCTGTAGGTTGCTTTTCCAGGCAACTATCAGAACTAGATACAGGAGAAAAAAACAATCACGGAAGGGACTTGTGAAGTTATGTATCCAAATTTCCTACCCAGTGCAGGATTCCCTCTGGCAATATCCTTGACCACTGGTCATCCAGCCTCTTTGTGCCTACATCCAGTGGCACCGAAACAGCCTGTTCTAACGTTCAACAAGCTTCATTCTTCTCAGGAGCCAAACCCTGTAACAATACCACTCACTGATCAAGTTCTGGCTGCTGTGTCCACACAGAGTGGGCCTCACCCAAATCTAGGAGCCAACCCTTATAGATGAAAGCCTCCATTGTACTTTCTTTTTCAAGTTAAACATCCCTCACAGCTTTAACAACTCTGTATACGATACACTGTTGAGCCTCTTTATTATTCTGATTGTTTCATCTGGAAACAAAAGAACCTTGGTTTATTTTCCTGTTGCGGCTTTAACAAATTACCACAAATTGAGTGGCTTAAAACAACGCAAATTTACCATCTTACACTTCTGGAGGCTAGAAGTGCAAAACGAATCTGGCAGGACTAAAGTCAAGGTGTGGACTGGGCTGGTTTCTTCCTTCCTCTTCCAAGTTCATCACTCATCTCCCTACATCTCGCTCTTATATAAGGACACTCGTGATTACATGTAAGACCCACCCAGATAATCCAGAATGATCTTCCCCTCTCGAAATCCTTAATGTAATCACAGATGCAAAGTTTCTTTTGCCATAAAAGGTAACATTCACACATTCGGGGGATGTCTTTGGGGGCTGTTATTCAGCCTACCACAGAAACGTCAATCAATGCATTCTAAGACTACATTAATTTTTTTCCATCAACCAAGCTTTGCCATCAACTAAAACAACCCCCATGCAATTTTTCACATCCATAGCTGTTGTACTAGGTCTAACCTGTGGCAGTAAGACTTGCTCTCTCGTGCTGGGTCCAGGGGAGCAGTGTACTTACCTCCCCCTCTAGAGTGAGATGTAGTCATGAGACTTTCTTGGCCAACGTGACATGAGATGACCCAAATTACTTCTCTGGGAACTTTAAGAATGAATGAGAGATTTTTCTCTGACACTGTGATCAGCAGTGTTCAGATGATAACTTCTCCATTAGCTTGGACCCCAGAGTGAAGAAACTGTAGTGCATAGCTTCCAGGTGACCCACTGTGGATGTGTAAGGTAAAGGAGAAGTGAAACCTGTTGCTAAGTCACTGAAATTTGGAGGGATCATTTGTTTCTACCCCATAATCTAGCCTATCCTGACTGATACAAGCTCTTTCTATAGATGAGTCTATTTTTAAAATATAAACAGAGAATGTCTCACTTATTCCCATTAAATTTCATCTTTTCGGTAGTGACAAAGTTTCTAAGGCTTTCACAATGTCTAACAATCTCGACCCAACATGGTATACAATGAACACTTGATCATTTTTAAGCCTACATGCATTTTGATTACTTTCTTTAATGTCACTTGGCTATCTTAATTGATAGGAGCTTAAAAGCAGCATATCGTCAGAACAACCTGGGAAATCACTATTTCTTTTAGTTTTCTCTCTCTCTCTCTCTCTCTCTCTCTCTCTCTCTCTCTCTCTCTCTCTCTCTCAAACAAGTTTTCTGTGGGAGGACAGATTCAGGATTTCCAAAAGGAAAAAAACAAAACAAAACAAAAAAAACCTTCAATGTCACTATTCCAAAATATTTAATGTTTTTTAGAGTACCTTTCAAAGAAAACAAACTTTTAAAATATGCTAAAGGAGAACATAACTATTATTTATGATTCTGATATTATTTCTGATATTTACTGGCTTATTTTATTTTTCATAAAATATTTATGTTAAAAAATCGAAAAGGATGAGGCGTGATAATTGAGTTTATTTTTATTTTATTGACCAGTTAATCAAAATAAAGTCTTCTTAAATATCTATAAGACCATCCGGCTGATTTTAGGATGAGAAAAGTATATACATTTTATCTTTCATACCAATATCAATAATGTAGAGCCTATCATTATTTTCACTTATAATTCCTTAAATTTGTTTGCATGACATGTTATATTTACCGAAAAAGGAAGCGTGGCCCTCCCATTCATGGGTCTGTCTGTCTCTCTCTTCCTTTAAAACAGGATCTCTGTCATTCACTTGGATATGAGACTGCTAAGACACTATGTCGTGAAAGCCTGAGTCTGCAGGCTCTTTCATCTGTGTACTTATTTTCTGAAGTGCATTCCTTCACGAAATCATGGTCAGCTCCACCCCTCCTAAAATAACACCACGGCATTTCAAGGTGTACCTCATCCCTCCCCCACAACCCTAACTGCACATAAAACCACTGTTGTCGTGTCTGAGAATAGGGGGTTGTCAGGATTGGCTACATAATTTATGGGGCCCAGTGCAAAATGAAAATGCTTGACCCTTTGTTCAAAACACAAGAAAAAAAGTGCCATTTAAAGCACGAAAATAAAAAGCTTTTTCCTTTCTTCTGTGTTCCCTCTCTTGGCTTGTCATGGTGGGTGTTTTTTTTCTAGTTGTTATTTACTGTCATTCTTAATAAAGGAAAAATTTAAAACTTTATAATTATTAGCAGGAATTTTACTATCCAACTTTATATTGTGCAACAACAATTTTAAATGAAAATATTTATTTCAATTGTGTTTGACTCATGTGTGGAATCCCCGAAATTACACAATTCATATTTCATTGTTTATACATGCGTCATATATATGTATTTTATTCTTACAAGAACAGTGGGAATGTGGCACAAAACTCACTGAACCATTTTAATTTCCCTTCTTGCTGCACACACATTTCACCACCAGTCACCTTTGAATTAATAATGAGTCAGGGAGGATTGAAATGAAAAGTAACTGACTGCGTGTTGCACTATCTTTCCAGTTCCTTGTATATCATCACTTTCAGCATAAGTAGCTGATGAATACAGAGAAGGAACATGAGTAAGAAAGGACGTGATAGGGTTCCTTGGTGGCTTGTGTTTCTTAAAACACCACTGCTTTCTTTCTGCTTTCAAAGCAAGTTTTGATTTGAACAGAAGTGAGGCCACTTAGGGCAGTCAGCACTCCCCTCTCCCGTTTCACTCCATCACAGACAGACATGCCTATCTCGTACTCACTTTGGGTCTCACTGAACTGCCTTGCATCCTGGGCCTGCCAGAATTCTGTGCTCATGGGGCATTTATGAACACTACAAGCAAATGGGGAGCAAGGAAGGGCTGAGGACACACATACTGTGCATTTCTCCTCTGCTCACATGCTCCATTGTCCCGTTGGCCTTCACTTACAAAACACAAGTTCAACGGTAAGATTCTTACAAATTTCAAGACTGTGGCAGCAGAGAATTAAATGAAGCATGGGGGCTCTTCTGAGCGTGGGGCTTTGTGTGGTAGCACAGGTCACATGCCCAAGAAGCTGGCCTAGGTGCTGTTATGTTGGAGCTCAGTGTATAACATGTAGAATGTACACAGTGACTAGGGAGTTTGGCAGATCCTCAAAAAGCTAAACACAGAACTACCATATGATCCAGCAATTCCACTTCTGGGTTTATATCCAAATTAATTGAAATCAGGGACCCAAATCAATAACCTGTACACCAATATCCATTGCAGCATTATTCACATTAGTCAAAAAGTAGAAACACTGATGAATGGATAAATAGATGTGCCATATCCACACAATGAAATACTGTTGAGCCATAAAAGGGAATGAAGTTCTAGCACACACTACAGCATAGGTGAAACATTGAAATCAGTATCCTAAGTGAAATAAGCAAGTTACAAAAGGACAAATCATGTTTGATTCTATTGATATGAAGTTTCCAAAATAGTCAAATTCATACAGACAGAAAGTAGAATAGAGGTTTCTGGGGATTGGGGGAGGGAGACACGGAGTTAACACTTAACGGGTTTCTGTTTGAGTTACCGAGTTTCTGTTTGAGGGAAATAAACCATTCCTTCAAGCAGATAATAGTGATGGCTGTACAACATTGTGAATGCACTTAATGCCGCTGAATTATACACTTAAAAGTGGTTGCTATGGCAAATGTTATGTTATCTATATTTTACCACAGTAAAAAAATCACTTTTTTTTTAAATAATAAGGAGCAAAAAAAAACCAAAGAATCCATTAAAAAATGGGCAGAGGAACTGAACATTTTTCCAAAGAAGACATACAAATAGCCAACAGGTACATGAAAACCTGCTAATATCACTAGTGGTTAGGAAAATGCAACCTGAAACCACAGTGAAATATCACCTCGTGCCTATCATCAAAAAGACAAGAGACAGCAAGTGTTGGCAAGAACGTGGAGAAAATGGAACCCTTACGCACTGCTGGTGGGATTGTAAACTGGTGCAGCCACCATGGAAAACAGTATTGAGGGTCCTCCAAAAATTAAAAATACAACCACCGTATGATCCAGAAATTCCACTTCTGGGTATTTAACTGAGGGAAATGAAAACACTATGGTGAAGAGATATCTGCACCCATGTGTTCATTGTAGTATTATTTATAATATCTGGGACATGGAAACAAGTGGCCATCAACAGATGACTAGATAAAGCAGATATGGTACATGTACATACAATGGAATATTATTGAACCATGAGAAAAAAGGAAATCCTCCAGATACTCAAGGCCCCTGTATAAAATGGCATAGGTTGTTGCATACAGTTAGCCCTCCACATCCGTGAACTCCCATTGGAGATCAAAAACAGTACAGGTAAGAGATCCGAGGAGGCGAGTAGATAAACACTGTGCTTACTTCCTTCTGTGAACACATTAAAATTACAACTAAATTATAGCACAATCAACCAGGAGAACCAGCTGAAGTCTAGCTAAACAGAAGTCCTATAACTAAGGATATAAAAAAGAAGCCATTTCAAGACTGGGAGGAGGGGCAGAGACACGAAACAGGCTGGCCCTACACCTGCATGTGGCAGTTAAGATTTAGGAGGGATATCTCAGCCGCAGACATTCCCCCCGGAGGAACAAGAGACCCCAGACTCACACCAGGCTCCGCAGCCCAAAGTACTGGTGCCGGGAAGAGGAGCCCCCACAACATTCAGTGGTGAAAAACAGTGGGGATTCCGACCGCGCAAGTGGGTTGGAAGGCTGTGGGAAACCCCGACATCCTTTTAAAGGGCCCGTGTACATACTCACTCTCAGGCACTCACCCTGGGCAGATGAATGGTGACTTGGGGGACACTGGTGGCATACAGGAGCCGACTGAGGTGTGTGACTTCAGAGCAATGGCTGGAGGACAGTTGCCATTTTTCCTGTGTGGAGTGCTCCTCCAGTGCAGCCGGCAGGTGGCTGCCCTTTCCTGTGTTGAGCCCGCCCACACAAAGCCAAATCGGAATCTGATTAGATCAATCAGTGGTGAGCTCCACTGTTCCATCCTGCTGATTCACTGGGAACCATCCCTACCCAACTCCCCAATGCAGGAGGTCCTTTCTCTGCAAGCAGCCAGCCCCACCCATGTTGCACCCTTTCTTGAAAAATTACCAGAGTCCGTGGTCCCCAGGAGGGTGATAACTGGCCTCAGTGTGCTCTGAGACTTTTGCTAAGTTGCTCCAGGCTCAGCACTGGCTCCAAACCAGAATCTACATTAACCTGGTGACCACAGCTGTTCCCACTCTAGTGACTCCTTGAGACCCTACCTCACCCAACTTGCTTATCACATGAGACTTTATCACATGTGACTGAAGTTTAAGGGAGCTGGCAGATGGCAGCAGGCCTCAGGGTGTCCTGGCTTTTTATGGCGTTACCCCAGGCCTGGTACTGTTGGCAGCTGTAGTCAGTTAGCAGTGTGGCCTCTCCCACGCATGTCCAGGTTTAGCACAGGCAGGGAACAACCACAGATCACTTTATAGTTCCTACAAGGTAGCCCCCAGCTGGTTGCAGGCAGTGAGTGACCTGGGCCTGCACCAGAGCCCTTCTCAAGAGGACCTAGAACCAATATACTGGGAGGTTGGCTTCAGACCACAGCAGAGAACCATCCAATTAGCCCCACAAGTGGAACACACAAAGGGCACTCTCAATAGGCACCAGAGTCCTCTGGGGCAATTCCCACTCAGTGGGTAAACCCCCTGCACAGCAATCTATAAGCTATGGACATACCTAAAACCCACAGCCCGTCAGCCTGAGGGTCAATCCCACCCACTGACATGCCAACAGCAGTCAAGGCTCAACTATAACAGAAGAGCACACACAACACAAACAAGGACATTCCTGGAGCACCTGGTGCAGGTGACCAAGGCCCCACAGGGCACCTACTACATAAGGCCACCCGGCCAAGACTGGGAGACATAGCAGCCCTACCTAATGTATAGAAACAAACACGGAGAGGCAGCCAAAACGAGGAGACAAAGAAATACATCCCAATGAAAGAACAGGAGAAAACTCCAGAAAAAGAACTAAATGAAATGGAGGCAAGCAACCTACCAGATACAGTTCAAAACACTGGTTATAAGGATGCTCAAGGAACTTAGTGATAACTTCAACAAAGAGATAGCAAACATAAAAAAGGACAGACACCATAAAAATGAACCAACGGCAGTGAAGAATACAATAACTGAAATGAAGCCTGCACTAGAAGGAATCACCAGCAGACTAGATGAAGCAGAGGATGGAATCAGCATCTTGGAAGACAAGGTAGCAGAAAACACCCATTCAGAACACCAAGCGGAAAAAAGAATCCAAAAAAAAAAAAAAAATGAGGAGAGTTTAAGAGACCTCTGGGACAACATCAGGTGTAACAACATTTGCATCATAGGGGTACCAGAAGGAGAAGTGAGAAAGCAAGGAATAGAGAACGTATTTGAAGAAATAATGACTGAAAACTTTCCTAACCTGGTAAAGGAAATAAACATACAAGTGAGGAAGTGCAGAGAGTCCCAAACAAGATGAATCCAAACAGGCCCACACCAAGACACATCATCATTAAAATGTCAATGGTTAAAGACAAAGAGAGAATCCTAAAAGCAACAAGAGGAAGGCTACTAGTAACTTATAAGGGAGCCCCCATAAGATCGTCAGCTGATTTCTCAACAGAAACTTTGCAGGCCAGAGGGATTGGCACAAAATGCTCAGTGATGAAAAACAAGGACCTACAACCAAAATGATTCTACCCAGGAAAGCTATCGTTTAAAATCAAAGGACAGATAAAGAGCTTCCCAGACAAGGAGAAGCTAAAGGAGTTCATCACAACCAAACCAGTATTACAAGGAATCGTAGAGGAAATTCTTTAAGACAGGAAAAAAAAATATCAAAGTTATGAATAATAAAATGACAATAGCTACGTATCTATCAACAATCACTTTCAATGTAAGTGGAAAGTATGCTCCAATCAAAAGATATAAGAGGGCTGAATGAATAAGAAAACAAGTTGCTTACATATGATGCCTCACAGAGACTCACTTCAGATAGAAAGACACACACAGGCAGAAAGCAAAAAGATGGAAAAAGATTTTTCATGAAAATGGAAATAAAAAAACTGGAGTAGCAATACTTATACCAGACAAAATAGACTTTAAAACAAAGGCAATAACAAGAGATAAAGAAGGACCCAGGAATCCCACTTCGGGTATTCATCTGAAGATACCCAAAACGGTACTCAAGGGGCTGTGTGCATCCATATGTTTATTGCAGCGTTGTTTACAATGGCGAAGATGTGGAGGCAGCCTGGGTATTCGTTGATGGATGCGTGGATAAAGAGTAGGAGGTACACATATATAATGGAATATTGCTCAGCCATGGAAGGGAATGGGTTCTCGTCATTTGCAGTGGCATGGATGGACATGGAGGGTATTATGTTGAGTGGAGTGTCAGACAGAAAAAGGCAGATGCAATGTGATTTCACTTATATGTGGAATCTGAAAAACAAAACAGAAACAAGCTCATAGATACAGAGAACATTTTGATGGTTGCCAGATGGGAGGGCAGTTGTGGGGGAATGAAAAATGGGAAGGGATTAGGAAATATAAATTGGTTGTTACAAAGTAGTCATGAGGATGTAGGATATAGCATAAGGAATATAGTCAATAACATTGTAATAACTATGTATGGTGTCAGATGGGTACTAGATTTATTGGGGTGATAGATGGGAGGGAGGTAGGGGGAAGGGTGAAAAAAGGTGAAGGGATTAAGAAGTACAAATTGGTAGTTACAAAATAGTCATGGGGACATAAAGCAAAGCCTAGGGAATATAGTCAATGATATGGTAATAACTATGTATAGTGCCAGGGGAGTATTAGACTAGTCAGGGGGATCACTTCGTAAATTACTTAAATGTCCAACCACTATGTTGTACACCTGAAATTAATATAAAATAATATTTAATGTCAACTGTAATTGAAAATTTTAAAAAGGGGAAAAAGGTTAAGGGGACTAAGAGGTCCAAATTTCCAGGTATGAAACAAATAAGTCATGGGGATGTAATGTACAGCATAGGGAATACAGTCAATAATATTGTGATAGCATGGTACAGTGTCAGATGGTTGCTGGACTTATCAAGGTGATCACTTCTAAAAGTATATAAATGTTGAATAACTATGTTATACCCCTGAAACTAATATAATATTGTATGTTAGCTATATTTTTAATAAAAATCTAAAGAAGAAACTGTACAGGTATTTATAGAAAAAACTCTATGTGTCAGTGAACTACCCTCGCAGTTCAAACCCGTACTGTTCAAGGGTCAGCTGTGTATATGTATATACAAAGGATTATAGAGCGTACCCGTTCTTTACCCTCATGTCGTACGGCTCACTGAGAGCTGTGGCTCCTGCCGCTGTCCAGCATCACGAGAGAGAGCATCATCCCACAAATGGCTAGCTTGGGGAAAGATTAAAATCCAAAATATGATGTATGCTTTCTACTGAATGCGTATAGCTTTCACGGCGTCATGAAGTCAAGAAATTGGACAGTCAGTACATAAGAATCACCTGAGAAACCTCCTTAAATGTATTTGTAAGAAGCTCCCCAGGTGTTGTTGCCAGATAAGAGACCAATATTGCACAGGACATACTCACACTAAAATCTTATTCATTGTATACCTGAGATTCAAATTTACTGGGTGTCTGATACCCTAATCTGCTGAATCTGGCAACCGTCCCCCTTGGTGATTCGGATACAGATGGACACTTATAACCTCCCAAGTTTTCCTTGATGGAGTGGTTCATAACGCCCTGAATGCCTTTTGACGAGTCGGTGTGAGATTGTTGACAGTGATGTCCCTAAAGGTCCAGAACATTCTAGGCACACTCCCTTGAAATAGTCCCCTCTCTGGCTTTCATGAGTCCTCGCAGGTCCCCTGCCTCCTCAGTGGCTTCTCTTCAGCTTTCTCAGGCCTGGATTCTGGTTTTGTGAGCAAATTTGGAGGACTCTGTAAAAATAATACACACTTATAAGCACATTAGGTCAAAAGTAAGCATTATGTAGGATAAATAAAGAAATCACCACAGATTGCACATTTTAAAAAGCTTGTTATTAATGAACCCTCATCTCTAATGATACTTTTCTACATTTTGTTGGTTGCATCCTCCTCAATCACTTCTTCACATGACAAGTCTTGTTTTGTAACAACATTTTCTATAGAGAGAATAAGAATGATAATCCCATATTTCTCTAGCATGATGAATAGAAATTTGCTTTTTATTACTGTAGAATTTCTTTATACTTCACGAGGAATATATGGCAGTGTCATGTACCCTGTTAGAATTGTTGGCAAGGTGGGCAGACTTCATCCACATTTCTTTTACATGTGACCTGTCAGACTTCGAAGAACTTTCTGCAGACTTGCTTTGTTTATTTCAAACCCAGTTTTTTCTCTGCTTCTGGTGCTGGGCAGCAGAGGTCACGGTCATGTTTTCATAAGACCTCTGGTTTCACATCCCCAGCTTTCCTTCCCAGCAGAGTCAGCAATGTATAAGGCAGGAATATTCACTGAAGCAATTCCTGCAGCACTTGGGCAGCTAGCATTCACTTGAAGACAAACAGAAAACATTCCCAAACACACAAAACATATATCCCAGTTCTAATAGTTAATTTTATGTCAATTTGGCTGCATCATGGTGCCCAAATTTTTGGTTAAACTTCATTCTCAATGTTTCTGTGAAAGTGGATTAGTTTAACATTAAAATTGGTAGACTTTGCGTAAAGTAGATTACCCTCCATAATGTGGGTGGGCCACATCCAGTCAGTTGAAGGCATCAATAGAACAAAGACTGACCTTCCCTGAGCTGGAAGGAATTCTGCCAGCAGACTCCCTTTGGACTCAGACTGTAACTCTTCCCTGGGTTTCCAGTGTACCAGCCCACCCTGCACATCTTGAAATGCCAAGCCTCTCCATCATGTGAGCCAATTCCTTAAAATCAGTCAATCTCTCTTAATAGATATATAGATAATCTCCTGTTGGTTCTGTTTCTCGGATACAGCAGTAAACTCCCCCTTACGCAGGCTTACACAAAGGCTCCCACTCACCCCAATGCCCCAGAATGGACATAAATGTGACAGAGTAGACTTGGAGTGGAAAGATACAGCAGTCCTAAGGTGAATTGATTACAGTGAAAACATCTCATAAAAGATTTACAAAACCATAGGACCATAGGAATGCACCACTAAGGACCCTCCCAGACCCTGGAAGTCACTGTACCAGAGACAGCCCTCCAGCTTAAGTTAGGTGAGCTCCGTGTTGAATTCACACCTAGTCCCACCTCCAAAGCTGAGAGGCTCTTTTCTTCACCGAGGCCCTCCTTCCTAGTCAGCTCACTCAGTATACACTTTGGATATTTCATTTCCTCCCTTCTCAACAACCCAAAGCCATCTCTCCAGCAATGCTCCCCTCCCCTCTATCTATCCCCTTTACCCTTTCAACTGGGCCATTCCCACCAGCATCCAAACATGGATGGTGTCTCCATCTCAAAATAAACCTCTCTTTTTTCTTTCCTTCCCAGCTACCTCTCGGTTTTCTCTGCTTCCATGTACAACAAAATTCCCAGCAAGATGCCATCCCATCTTCTTTTTCCAGTCTCTTAAACTCATTCCAATCAGCTTGGTAGAAAATAAGGACCTGGAGGGCCCAAGTGCCTTGGAGGGCCTGCAACAGCCCCAGACAGCTCACTTCTTTATTTTAATGAGAGAAAAAATAGGCCTCTGTCTCACTGAAGCCCTGATTATTTGCGTCTTTGTTTCATTGTGTTCCTGTGTGGCTGGTCTTCATCAGTGGGAATCCTGAGGGTGCTGGGTTGAGAGTGAATTCTTACCCAGAAGATTTGCCCTAAAAAGGCTCTACATACTATATGTGCATAAAATTACACTTTTCCTTGAGCGTTCCTGGGCCAATTGCTAGGGCTGCCATAACAAAACACCATAGATTGGATGACTTAAACAACAGAATTTTTTTTTTTCCCCCTCACAATCCTGAGTCTTAAAGTCCAAGATCCAGGTGTCAACAGGGTTGGTTTCTCCTGAGGCCTGTTTCCTGGCCTTGCGGATGGCGGCCATCTAGCTGTGTCCTCACGTGGCCTTTCCCCTGCGTGCACGCAATTCCTGCAAAACTCTTCAGACTTTCCCATTTGCGTCCCTCCCGGCACTGACTGAGATGCCAGTGCCAAGACCACAGGTAATTTTGTTTCTTGCTGAGGACTGCATTCTGTTTCAATGTCTCTGTTTGTCCTGGGTCAGTGGTCAGAACAAGGGGGCTTGGAAGGAGAAGATAGAGGCAGAAGGAGTCTAAGAGAACGCTACGTCCCAAAGGAAAAGCAGTTGAAGAGGTGGTGGGATTGTTTCCCGTCAAGATGAGTGGCCAGGTCAGAAAGGAGAAAGCTGAGGGGATAAAAGGGCTACCAAGGGTTCCAGCCCAGGTGAGTGCTGTCCCAGCTGTGAAAACCTAGGCACAACTGCCTTGCCAGGCAGGGGAGCTGGCTCAGCACACGCCACCCCACCTCCAGGTGCAAGGAGAAGTATGGACGGAATAAAACTTGTCCCATTCATTGTTTTTAAAAAGAGACGGGAACTAAAATTTTTGAGCACCCCCTACGTCTCAGGTGCCGCACTAAGTGCTTACAGTGCTGAGAAGTAGGTGGTAATTTCCCAGCCCCACACTAGACAAATTGCCAAGGACGAAGTTGTAGAGCCGTGAAGTCCAATGTTGAACCCAGTTCTGTCTTACGCTGAAGTTCACCACCTGTCTAGGGGAGGACAGAAGAAAGAGCACAGGCTTGAAAGACGTCATGGAGCTGTGTGCCCTGATCAACAGTGGGCAGACGGGCAACTGCTTGAATTCTGGTTTCCTCCTGCGTGAAACGCGGAGGCTGAAACCTCCCTTGCTGAGCCCACGTAACAGAATGCAACAGTAAGTAACAGAATGCACAGAAAGCCTTGAGAGCGGTGCCCAGCAGGACACTAGCTCTTGTTAACAGACGTAATCCTAGGGCTAGCAGCCCAGCTGTTATCATTAGGTTGGCCAGTGTTAACACGCAAGTATTTCAGTTAACAGTGCTCTCCTTCATTATCAGCCTTTCATTTGTGCAACAGTGACAAACGTTCTTCTGGGTACTTGAGATAGAACAAGAAATGGAACAGACAAACTCCCTGGTCTCAAGGAGCTGACATTCTATTTGGGGAAGGCAGACAATGAGCACAGAAACAGTGAACAATTCCATCAGGGATCATTTCTGTGAACTATTCAGAAGAGGCAAATCCATAGAGACAGAAAGCAGCTTAGTGGATGCCAGAGGCTGGGGGTGGGTAGGATTCTGAGTGACGGCTTCCTGGGTATGAGATTTCCTTTAGGGGTGATGAAAATTGTGGGGACAGAGCCCCAGAGAGTAGTTTCCAGGCTCTCGGCCTCACGTGGAAATGTGCTGGCTCAGGTCGTAAATGGCCATCAGCTGAGGCTCGTTGGCCGTCAGCTGTAACCAGTGAGCCATTGGCCACTAATATGACTGCTGTGGCTAGGCTAGCAGAAAAATGGGGGCTAGCAAGAAGATAGTGGCTGAGCCGGCAAGCAGTGCAGTGAGGGTTGCGAACAGTGTGGCTCCTGCTTCCTGTGTCTCCAATCCAGCCTCCAGTGAGACTATAGTGGTATGACTCCCCTACCTATGGCTCCGTGGGTGTTCCTTTTCGGCCTCACCATGTCCTGCGTTCTTATGTGGGGAGTGGGACCAGAGACCCCGCAGGCCGCCTTGCACCACAAAAATATTCTGGAATTCGATAGATGGTTGCACAACTTTGTGAATGTGGTAAATGCTGCCGGACATACTGTGAATGGAACCCTGAGACGTCCACCGTGTGAAGAAAGACACGTGGAGAGAGTGGGCCAGCTGCCGGGCTGCCCCTGCCGTGTGAGGGCGACCTGCTCGCTCACCAGCCACAGCTGAGGGCCCGTCGCCAGCAGCTGCCCAAGAGCCCAGTTGACATCAGCAGCCATCAAGCCACAGACTTGTGAGAAATGATAAGTCATTGTTGTCTGAAGCCACTTCATTTTTGGTGGCTTATGCCACAGAAACAGATCACTAGCACAAAGAGTGTGCTGCCACGCAGTTACCATAATTCCCTCAAACCAGTCTCCTGCTGAGAGGCACAGATGCTCTGTCCAGCTTCCTAACTATTCTAAACAACTCTGTGCTGGACGTTCTTATATAAACAACTCTCCGCACTTATCTGATTTTTTCCCTAATACTTTCAGCAGCAGCACACTTGCATTTGATGGAAACGTTAGGGAAAAAAACATTCCAAACATATTCCTGACTCATTAAAGAAGCAAAAGCAACAGTGGTGATTTCAGGCCATTTCAGCTGGGGAAATAAGGCCTTGCCAGGTTGCTAAAGAGAGTTTGCATAGCATCGATCCTGTGATGTAGCTCACCAATGCTAGGCCCCAAGTTTGTCACTTATCTGCCAGCCTTAGGCTGTCTTCTGTACTGTTCCTCGGGCTGTGCCATAGGGCGTGTGGGACCCCGGCATGTATAAATAATTTGATCAAAATATATTACAAAATTCATGGGCCCATGTGAGGTGATTTCTCCATGAAGATTTAGAATAATGAATCCTTCGGTATTTGTTTATTCCAGTGAATGTACATTGTTCTAAGGGCCAGGCTTAAGAGTTTCCATTCCTGTCGTGGCTACTCTCAGCATGTGGCTTGGATCATCAGAAGATATGGGGCAGCCATGAAAGATATCCATTCATCAACATGACTGAATTATGATCATTCCATGAATAAATACAGGAAAGTTGGTAGAAGTTGATGAGAAGAGTAAAGAAGGTTTAGTTTAGGAGTATGAAGGATAAGAATCTCACTAGGGAAACTCCAACAGATGGTTGAAAATATGGGGTGGGACTTCTCAGAGCTTGAGTTATGGATTTAGGAATCATTTATGAGGAGATGGCAGCAGACGTGCTGAGAATTAATGGCAAGAATATGAGTGAAGAAGAGAACGCATGCTTTGGATTCACCATATTTTGGAGGAGGGATGGCGAGGAAGAGCCTGTAGAAGTGACAGAGAAAGAGGTCAAAGAGATGTGAGGACCCAACAAACGTAGTGTTATAAAAGCTGGGTAAGACTGGCTACATAACTGTGGGGGCCCAGTGCATAATGGAAAAGCAGGGCCCCTTGTTCAAAAATCAGTCAGAATTTTATGACAATATAATAGAGTATGAAACCAAGCCTGGAGCCCATTCTGAGCTTAGGGGCCAGTGCAGCTAACTCTGCAGGTTGCAGTCTGAAGCTGGCCCCTGAAGCTAAGAAATTAGTTTCACAAGACGGACAATGTCAAGGAGGATGACGTTTGAGAACAGGTGGTTGAATTTGATCACTTCAACGTCATAGCCATCTTTAAGAGAGTAGGGTGAAGGGCAAAAATCTCATCGTAAGGGGTTGAAACACTGATTGCTTGGGGATGAAGTGTAGACAGTGTAAAGTTGGGGGTTTGAAGAGAGATGGCCCAATAGTTTAGGGAGCAAGTGGGTTAAGAAGCTGCCATTTGTAAGTAGAATAGACACAATGACATTTATTGGCTTGGATAACATGAGCAGAAAAGACTGAAGATGCTGGAAGGGGGAGGAGTAAGTGAGGGCACGAGGTTTGGAAATGGTAAACATTATCAGCATTAACGACAGAGGTGGAGAGCTGGAAAGTCACCCTCGGCGTTACTGTCAGAGAAGAGTGGGAGCATGAAGATACCAAAGAGAGAAGCGAGCTGTTGAACATAGTCCAATGGGGCAGAATATATCATCACCAAGGGTTTCCAGGATTTATACCATTTATTTATCACACTCAACAGGACTGGGACCAAGCACTTTACATAGAAATGGATTAGTTTCTGAAAACAACTCTCTGTGTTGGTGCGGGATCTCAATTTAGAAAGCATTTTCAGTTGTAGTTTGAAGCGATAGGGATTTAGTCAGAACCAGCTGTCCACTGAGTGCTCTCTGATGAGGTAAATTTCATCTAGCCCTAGCCCATCTTGTTTAGAAAAATGACTGCTAGCAAATCAGTTTTTTGACTGTCTTATCCCTGATTTATCTTTGTGTTTATTCTTTTGTACTTGTTTAATTTTATTACAATGTGAAGCATTTCAAGTCCTCTCCCCCGCTCCCCCCCAAAATTTATTTTTTCTATAAAAGTCTTTCACAATTATTTTCAGTTTCAAATGAAAATATTCCCTTCAGGACTTTTGAATTTCAAGTTGTGAAAAGCAAAAGAAACATTTGTCTAAAAATTTACAGAACATTTAAATTTCCCCTTAATTTTCTTTTTGTTCAAAAAGGCCAACACAAGTGAATTTTTAAACATTCAAGACTATAAGTAACTGGAAAGGATGAAATGCTGTCTAATTAAGCATGACAAACAGTGTTTTAGAGTTGTGTCAGTTATTAACTTCTAATTTGTGTGAAAGAACCTTCTAGAAGTTTCCCTTTCTGTAACTAGTAATTAAACCATTACTCTCATTGGAGCAATTAGAGGTGAGTATTTTATAAAAACAAAGGTAATGGAAAAGATTCTACACACTAAAACACATCCAGATTAGGAGCTGCTAAAAAGCAACAGAATAACAAAAAAGGAATTCAATTTGAAATTATAAAAGGAAGTTAGGACAAGCCATTTCAACTAAAAACAAACACATGGTGGAAAACAAAAACAGAGGAAGATTGTATTACTTCACTCACATATATGCATACATAATTATTCCTTAAAGTGGCAAAATGGTCCCATCTATATTAAAATGTTTTGGTCAAGTGTGGATTAATTTATACAGCTACATAAGAGAACGTAACTTGAGCTTTTTTGGATGTTTTAATTTGAGAATACAACACTCCATTAATATGGTGTCTTTGAGAACTAAGTAGGATAATTGAGAAGGAATTTTGCCTCAGAGAATGTGCCCATTTTGGCATTATATTCTTGAGCCTCTAACTGTCACTTCATAGAGGGCAGGTTGTAACTGTTTTAGCCCAAACAGCTTTGACCAATCGGTAGCACAGATTCTTGAAAGGAAGCACTTAACTTTTAAAAAATGGTAATAACTGTGGAAATTCTTAGAAATCTATTGATTTAAAATACTTCCCTTCTCTGTCCAATTTTGTCAAAGCCATTGTAAATTTAATACAGCCCTTTTAAACAACTGTTTCAACCCCAAATACTTGAAAGTTAGATATCCTATTTAGAATGCTTAAAATAACATTGCTTTTTGCTATTTGCTATTTTGCTATTTGCACTTTGCTATTTGTTCTGCAAAGAGTCTTGCTGCTCAGTTTATCTTCACACCTTTTTGAGAATGTGCATTTACAAGGGAAATCTGATGAATTCTGACAAACTAAAGTGGTGATTCTCACAGTCAGAATCGCCTACTTGGGTGCTTACTAAAATGCAGATTCTTAGGCACCCAGCCCATTCCTGAGATTAAGAATCAGGTTTGTTTTTTTCTTTTTAACAGCCTAACAGAAGGTGAATCCCAGGTTATTTTGGTAAGGTGGTGTAAACTTTTTAAAGACTTATAACAATTCAGTAAAACTCAACACTTTATGTATTGGATGTGGCTCACAATTCTTTATGTGAGTCAAGTGTGGGGGGGAACTATTTACCACATCTTCTTACTCACCAGGAAAGTGACTTTTTTGAGCAGTTTTAGGTTTACAGAAAAATTGAGGGGAAGGTGCCCAAATACCCTCAATGCCACCTCTCCCCAATTTCCTTTATTACTAACGTGTTGGATTAGTGTGATACATTTGTTACAATTGATGAGCCAGTATTGGAAGGTGTCTTGGCCAAGGCCACCCAACACAGTGGTGGCTGGGCTGACGCTGGGAACCAAGCCACACCCACACACTCATTAGAACAAGCTGCCTGATAATTTCTCTTGAAAGATGTTCTGTGCAGATTAATACCATAATGACTATAATTGTCCTGTGCCCATATCTGAACACAGGTGGCAGCAGGACTCATTTGACTAAGCACTTTGGATGGTGCCTGAGTTGCTGGTATTTATCCTCGCTCCATCTTTACTTTCCTTGCAGCTTGGGACACAATCTTTAATGGCTTACATGTGTAAACCTGTGAAACAGGGCAATAGCATAGCACAATATTACTAATTTATACCTTGACTCTTTCCAAAGGGACGTGGGGTGAATACAGTGATAATGCTGGAGAACTGCTCTGAGATGGGTTACAAATAAGCTTGAAATTCCACACAAGGATTACAGAAGGACGCTTCATTCATTTATTCATTCTCTGAGACAGACTGGAGATACAAATTTTAAAGCAGTTTCCTCTTAAGAAACTTCCGTTTTCCCAAGTAAAGAGGAGTAGAACATGATACAGTTTCTCCAACAGTCTTAGGTGTAAGTCACACCCAGTTGTTAGGTGGAGCTGGAATCAAGATGAGCGGCTTGGCTTCTCTGGGTAGGCTTCCCATGGAAGATGTGACATTCCGACTTGAGTTTTAAAGGACGAGTAGCAGTTGGCAAATCCCCTACAGAGAGCGTCTCAAACAATTTGTGGCGAAGAACCAGTCGTTTCTGTTTCCAATCTGCCAGGTACCAATATGAGATCCCTGCTGTGCCAGATATGACTCACCACGGAGTCTGACAACACCCAAACTGGTTTATATTCGGTTCAAAGACTCCACCAGTCATGCGCTCGAATGGCGTGGCATTTTTTAAAAGTTTCTAAACCATTGCTCTCCATGTCTCTGTTACAGACAGGCTCCAGTTTGCAGACCACACAGGGCCAGGTGCCACGCTTTGAAGGCACCTGGGAGCTTGTTAGAAATGCAGATTGTCAGCTCTCGCCCCACAGAATTCCAATCTGCATTTTAACAAGATTCCCAAGTAATTCCAGTGCACGCTAAAGTTTGAGGAGCTGCCCTAGAGGAAACCAGGACTCAGTACCATGTGGGTTTGATCCCTCATGCATCTCACTTCCATTTGCCTGTTTCCTTTACGTCCCAGAAAAAGGTTACATTTTTAAAGGTGCAATTCGCCACGTCCTCTTCCAGTTTACAAAACTATTTTCCCCGCTGCTATGAAAACGTCTGTTAACCTGACTGCAGGAAAGAAACTCAACACGGCAAGACAGCTTCCAGAAATTCTGATTAGCCTCCGTTCTCGGCTTTGATCTGGCCCAACAAGCCGGGGCAGCTCCGCGGACCCCGCTTCCTTCCCCGGGGTCGCTCATCTGCCGAGCTGCATTAATGAGATCCGTGTTGAGCGGGTTCCAGGGTCTGCTAAAGATCAAAGACACAAAAGAAACCCCCACCCTCTCTTCCCGGGTTACTATTTGGTCTCTATCACCAAAGGGAAGAGTCAACTCCCCCGCCCGCCCCTACGTGGGGAGGCGGGGACAGAAGTGGGAGCCGCACCGGCCCCGCCTTCCCTGACCGCCGCGGAGCCTGCGGAAGCCTGGGGGGCAGAGCGGGCGGGGCCTGGGTGGTGGGTGGGGCGGGGCGCGCTGGCCGGGCGGGGCCGACCCTGCGGAAGCGCGGGGTGGGGTTGGCGGAGGGCTGGGGAGAGGAGGTTGAGTAGGGTCCCGCTGAGTGGGCGGGGCTCAGCTCCTGAAGGGGCGGGGCGAGGCGAGGCGGGCTAGTGGGCGTGGCCGGCGAGCGAGCGGGGCGGAGCCTGTGCTCCTGTCTGCAAGTCTCTAAGCCGCGGTGAGGCGCCTGAGACGCGGCGCCCTAATACTCACCGCGGCGGCGCTCGCGTGGGGAGAGCGACTCGGGGCTCGCTTTGTGGCCGCTGTTCCCCTGCCCGCGCCGAGCGCCTCTGGCCGGAGCGCAGAGAGAGGGGACGCACTCCCAAGCCCCCCGCCGCCCTCCCCCAGCCGGAGGGAAGAATGTGCCACCAGCTGTTCTCCGCTCGCAAGCGCTGCGCCCAGAAGTGAGGAACTTGGAGAAAGAGGAGACAAAGGCTGCGTTTGGGACGGATGAGTTAGAGACTTGGGTTTGGGCAAACAAAAGGTGCGAAAGACGAGAAGGGGATCAGGCGATGGCAGCGGAGGAGCCCCGAGGGCTCGAGTTCCTGGGAGTCGCGCCGTGACACGCATGGTTTCCCGGGACCTTCTGCTGGGTTGACTTCCGCGAGCTGGACGCCGGACTCGGGCAAGTTGGGGAGCGCACTGGAACAATGGACAACTTCTTCCCCGAGGTGAGTGCGCTCGCGGCCCCGCTCGGACTGCTTTGCGGGAACCGGGCGTGGGCTCCCCGCTGGCGGGACCTGGCCTCGATGCCCGCAGGGCAAGGATCTGCCCACCGCGCCGCGCGCCCGCCTGGGACCTTTCCCTGAGCCCCAGAGGACGAGACTTTCCGGGAGTCGCCAGAAAGCACCCCCCACCCCAACACACACACACACACCTGGGGGAGCCTCCGGATGAGTAAGCCGAGGCAGGTTTTGTTATGTCCCGCGCTTCCACTTTGCCCCGGGAGGTAGCATAGTGAGCTTCCTTTTGCGTGGGTGGCTGGATCGCGGGTGTCCCTGCGGCGCTCCGCGCGAGGTGAGGCAGCGGGCGCCGGGGCCCGGCCAGGACATCTGCTTGCTCGACTGCCTGGGTGCAGGAAGCCCAATAAAATGTTCGACCGGGACGTGCCTTTCTCCAAGAAAGGTCTGGTATTTCCTTTACAAAACGTGCGGGCTTCCTGTGAGAGGGCTGCAAACACTTCCAGGGGAGACGGCTTAATGAAGTGTGAGCAGGGGGAGACGAGGGTTTAATCATTCACGGTGTTCTCCGCTGGCCGGACCTTTGCAGTCTACGTAGCTTCTGGTTCTCACCTAGAAGTGCTCTTCTAGGGTTTGAGATCATTCCAGAGTGTGAGATCAAAAGATCAAGTATTTGTGCTGTCCTTGGCAGATTTTAAATTTGAATGTAAAGAAAATCATTTAGAGCACACAGTGACTATTTAAAAAGATTAAACTGATGTCCCTTTTATGGTCATTGAGGGCAGGACACCGCAGTTACTTGAAACCCTTGACTTGAGAATCCTTTTTCTTTCTTTCTTTTTTTTTTTTTTTAAATCTGGGATCGAGAGTTATTGTGGTTTCTTGGCTCCCTTTCCGTTCTTGGTTGTGTTTATTTAATAAATTCTGTTTAAGTTTGAGGTTTGAAGTGGCTCAGAGTAAACTTCGTTGACTTGAAGGCAGGCTGATGTGCTTTTCATTGAAAGCCAGGGGGTGTTTTGGGAATCTAGGACAGTTTTGGAATCTTCCAGCAAATTACAATTGGTGAGGGTTTGCCTCTCTGTATGCTAACTTGCTGTATCAGACTTAGTCGGGTATAATATTTCGAGTCGTTCTGGTTTCTGGATGCCCACTTAGACAACTATTTATAACGGCCACAGTGATAAATACATTTTTGTGTAACAGTAATATCCAGTTTTTTCAAAGTGGCGTCTCACATGTGGTGCCCACATTCACTGTGAGAGGTGGGCTGGAAAGGAATTAGTCATCCATTAATACATATTTTTACTTTTTATTTCTTAAAGAATGAGCTCTATAATAGTGAGACTGTAGCATTTACTAATCCGTAGATATTTTTTCTCATGCCTGTAAGAAGGCATCAGAACTTTTTGCAGGAATTGCGGCTTAACCAATGATGAAAGACCAGTGGACTGGGTTTAATTGCCTTCATCTGTAAGAAAACCTAGGCAGGCTCTGCCTGCAGGACACTAAGTCTTAACTTTTTTTGGCTTTATTTTGTTTTCGTATTCTGGTCCCCGAAAGAAATATAATGAGACAGACTTTGTATTCGGGTTGTTAGGGTCCCAGTCCGCATGAAGCCTGTCTGTAGACCACGGGAGGTCCGTGCCCTCCCCTTGGGGAGAACTCTGCCCCCTAGTGCAAGTGGGGGGAACTGCAGGATAACGTGGGACAGTCGCAACCTGCCCTCACTTCTCTGGTTGAAAAACTTTTTCCTTACATTATGCCTTGGTTCAGTATAAAGAGACCTCGTTGTTGGATTTTATTTCAGTGATTAGTAGAATATTGAAGTTAGCCGTTAGCGATCATCTGCTTCATCCCCTTCATTTCCTAGATGAAGAATCTTAACCCAAAGATGTTAAGTCACTTGCCCAAGGTTGAAGAGCTTGTTAGAGAATCCAGAACCTTTTTCCTCTGTTGCTGGTGATTTGAGTATTTGGGGGGCATTTTCATTTATTTAAAGGCATACTTTTTATCTTGGGATGTGTTTGTATTACAACATTAATTTCTAATCAGCCTTTAAAGTTCCGCTCCTAAGGTGGAGCCTGCAGGGCCAGTCAGGGAGGCTGCACAGTGCTGTATTATAGAGGCAGGAACTCAACATAGATCCTGCCTCTATCTGTTGAGTGTCTTATAACAGAACATCCTTTTGTTAAATTGCCCAGTGAAGAAAATCGCATAATGTCATGTTAGAGTAGAAACAGTGTGTATGCAAGCAGTGTATTTCCCAGGACAGCCAAATCCTAGGGCTCCCTCGCTAAGTGGTGTCTTGTTCTTTGGTGACTTTTCCCATTGTGAATTAGGCATAATGACTTGTTGCTTGTTGGACAACAATTTGAAGCTAATGCTAACAATTGACAAAAATTTTTTGAACGAGATGTTGCATGTCTTAGCTTCATGTATAAACGGCCAAATAATAGGAAAATGGGGGCTACCTGGGACTGGCAGCTAATGTTTAGAGTGTGACTAGGGTTTCTCGAACTGGATACCGTTGTCATTTGGGGCCGGTTCATGTTTTGTTGTTGGGGGGCTGTCCTGTGCGTTATAGGATATTGAGCATCCCTGGCCTCTACCGTGTTTCTCCGAAAATAAGACCTAGCCAGACAATCAGCTCTAATGCGTCTTTTAGGGCAAAAGTTAATATAAGACCTGGTCTTATTTTACTGTAATATAAGACTGGGTATAATATAATATAATATAATATAATATAATATAATATAATACCAGGTCTCATATTAATTTTTGCTCCAAAAGATGCATTCGAGCTGATTGTCCAGCTAGGTATTATTTTCGGGGGAAACAGGATACCCACTAGATGCTAGTAGCGCCCCCAGATTATGACAACTAAAATGTCTGCAAACATTGCCAAATGAACCACAGAGAGCAAAATCACTCCCAGTTGAGAACCACTGAGTTAGACCCCCGAAACAGTTGCCTTGTGGAATGAATTCCTGTGTGTGTTGCGGACACAGCTTTCTTGCCTGCGAGTGTCTGCTTTAAGTAGCATCAGATATCTTCCTGCTGTCCAGGCCGGTGGGAAGCTTATGAGGCTTACTCTGTCAGCTGGTGGCTACTGACTTCAAAATGTACCCCGCCATTGGAGAAATTGAGCCCTCCACACTCCCCAATTTAGTTTGTTTCTTCATGGCCTGCCTTAAATCTTTATGGCTTCTTTGGAAATCACGTGCATTTCCCTGAAAACTTGTTTTTTTCAGCCTTTGGAGGAAATTTGTTATAAAGGTTGCTGCAGGCAAAAACTTAAGTTTTGCTGTATTTGTAACCATAAAAAATTAAAAACAAAACAAAAAAAAAACTGAAAAGGCTCAACCAGCAAAGTGGCCAGACCGCTGTGCAATTGTATTGTTGAGATTTTGAAGTAGACATTATTTCTATGTCTCCAAGGCCAAGGACAGTGTAGAACACTGGAGGGGCAAGTGAGTATCTACCAGTTGAACATATGAATAAGCCCTACTTTTCTTTTTTCTATATTAGGAATAGGTGTGGCATAATGGCTGTTCAAGCAAAAGATCTTTTGAGGATTATTAATGGGACATATACGAATGCTTTGATTTTTCATCATAAATATGTAAAATGAACATAAATATGCTAGTCATAAATACAAATATAGAAAGCAGGTATTAATGTTTTAAGGGTTAAATTGTTAGGTATAGCTGGAATCTTTTCCACTATTTCTTACTATTCCGCTATTTCTCTGGTTCAGTCTGGGTTGGAACAAACCCAACTTGAACGAGGTTAAGTGGAAACATCTTCCTCCTTTCCACTCCATTTGGGAAGATATCTTGGTTTTGGTTGTTACCTGGAGTTGTTCAAATAACTTTTTGAGCTGTAAAGAGTTATTGAGCCTATTTTCTCCCCTTTTCTTAGTGTTTTGTTTTAGAGCTTACTGATATTTCTCGGTAAAGAAAAACAAAAATAGGACTTATTTTCGGCAGCTCCTTCCCTCCTCCCAAATCATCTCTCTAGGACAGAAGGGAAGCACTGAGGACTTGCTTGTCTCACGAAGTCCCGAAGCCCACCTGTTTGACAACTATAAAATAGAATCAGAACATCCACTGGTGTCCCCTTTTCTCACAATGGCATTTTAGTGCCTTGCCTTTTCTTCATACTCTGCAATGATTTCTATTGTCAAGTACTCCTTCTTTGGCCCCTGTCACATTGGGGACAGCAAAGCTCTGGGAGCAGCTGCGAGCAAGACAGTTGCTTTGAGCAGGGAGCCCTGATCTCCCGGGCCAGGCAGGGCCGCCTCCCCCTACCCCCCCTTATCATGTGGCCTGCTGTTCTGCTCTGACCGCTCACAAAATCAGGCCCAAACTGGCGTGGGCAGGGCCGTCACTGTTAAGCAGAGTGGTGGAGGGAGTCAGCTGAGTGTTTGCTTGCCCAGTTCCCCTGGCTTTATGTGGGATCACCTGTAAAGACACGAGCCTTGAATGAGCTCTTCTGTTGAGATTAGTAGGAAATCGAGTACCTTCTTATTAATGAGCTTCAGAGTTTTGCACTCCGAGTAACTGCTGCGTAACTTCTTCATGTCATTCATTTGCAGGGAATATTCAAGAATGAGCAAACAGCGTTCTACTTTAAGCTTGGCGATACTTCCCCATGTCTAAAGGCCTCTAGGCAGAGTGAAAAGCATCTCATCCTTAAAGGCAGAGAAGATGTGGCCTCTGGGAGCCTGGCTGCACCCCTCCCACCTGTGGGATCTCGGCCAGGTTCCTGGCCTTTATTTCTCTGTTCTGTAAGTGGCCATGATAGTGTTGACCTTGTGTGGTAATTAGGAGAATTCAAGATAAGATTTACAAAGCATTTGGCCCGCAGTGGGTGAGTAATAGTAAGAGGTTAATTATAGTAACTTAGAAATTAAGAAAGAGTGGCTCTGGATGGTGACTGAAATCCCAGTACTCAGCGGTGCAGGAACACTGGGCCTCAGAGCTGTTCCCCGGTATCATTTCTCAGGCTGAATCGCCTTGATTAATTTGCTCCCGTTCACCTGTACACTCCTCACAGATTTTGTATTTCCAGAATTCTATCTAAAGCATGTCCATATTGTTTATAAAATCAAGTTCACAATCCTTAGTCTGGCTTTCAAGGCCTTCTGATCTTGCAACCTTTTCTTTTTCATTTATTTTTTTAAGTGGATTTTTCCAAGACCCATCAGCTCCAAGTCAAGTAGTTGTTTCAATCTCATTGTGGAGGGCGCAGCTCACAATGGCCCATGCAGGGATCGAACTGGCAACCTTGTTGTGAAGAGCACCGTGCTCTAACCAATGGAGCGAACCGGCCGCCCGTGACTTTCTTTATGCTCTTCCCCCACACGGATTCAACTCCAGAGGATCTGTTACTAGCCCTGCTGCGTACCTTTTTTGCCACCCTCCGTGCTGACGGGATACCTGCCTCTCCAGCTCCTTTTTGAAACCACCCTTGGCAGGTCTAGTTCATAATGACCCCTCTACCCTCTGAACGTGGCTCTGTCTCTTTCCATCCTGGTCTTCTTAGGCATTCACCCCTGTTAGCTAGAGGCTTTACTTATCTTTTTATTTTCCCCCTTCTCAAATGATTAAACAGATCCTTGAGAGGTTCAATATCCCCTGTATAGGTTTTTATCACCTTGTTTGCACTGAGAGGTCCTTAAGGATGGGATTCTATGCTTGTGTAGTTGTTATTTTCCCCCTCAAGTACAGATGTTTTTTATGGCAGGAGGGGAGATGCTCATAACTTTGTCGTTGATTATGAAGCGTTTTACAGTTCTTTGAGGACAGTAATACATGGGGCTAATGTTTGTTGAGTGCTTGCTATGTGCCGTACACGTTCTGAGCCCTTTACATTCAGTAACTCATTTAATCCGTTTAACAACCCTGTGAATAAGGCTCCACAGAGAGGTTAAGTAACCATCCCAGCATCACACAGCTAGAAAGTGACAGCCAGGATTTGAACCCAGACAGGCTGTCTCAGAGCCTCTGTTTTCGTCACAGCCATGCTTTTCTTTCCTGTTGGTGTCATTAGTCTTAAGCTTGCATCATCATTTCCAGGCTCTTTGATAAAGTGCCGTGTACAATAGGCAGTTAGTACATGATTTTTGAGTTGAAAACTGTATGGGAGTTTGGGAAAACAAATGGTCCACACCCCAGAAACATTGCAAACCCAGCAGGGAAATGTGAATCAGCTTTTGAACATGCATTAATTTTTATTTGGTTTGTTTTTTACTTAGGAAAGACAAACACCTTCTGTTTCCTTGTAAAATGTGGTTTCTGGTCCCAACGTCATGAGGATGGTAGAAAGATTTGTATAAGGTACTTAGAGAATTCGATTTTTGAGAAGAGTTTATTTTATTAAAAGAAAGGGTTAGACTCTTTGTCTGCCCAATTCCAACGATCACTTATTGGAGTATTGCTCTCTGAGGTTTTCTGATGGAATCTTCTCTTTCGAGTAAAGTTTTCTGGCTACTTTTCCCAGTTTCTCCGTATCAGTTGTGTTTTACTTGTTAGCTTATTAATGCTCGTGGAACAATCACTGACAGCAGAGAGGAATATTTCTCAAAGAGCCTTCCTTGAAGAAAACATTTTTTGGAAGATGTATCTGCCAGGTCGAAAATAAGAAACTTGAGTCCCCAATTTCAAATCTAGCGTCTGTGTCACATACCATCATATCATCTGACTCTGCCCGTTACAGGAAAAGGTGTTGGAGTTCTCATGGCAAAGCCATGACACATCTGTTGAAATACAGCCAGAGTGAGGGAGTAGCATATGGGAGTTGTACATTTAATACCCCTGCCTTCACCCAAGCCTCCGTAGCTGCTTTCAGGAGTAAAATTGCCTCCATATAAAAGCATTTGACATTGTGGTAATTTACAAAATGAGATACTTATATTAGGAAGGGTAGGCAAGGTTGAATTTTTGCCGTTTGGGGTAGGCATGCTTATCTTGACTACCTGTCAGTGATTTAAAAGCTAAGATAAAATGAGATACAGGGGTGCTGGACTAGAAGGTAGCTTTTTCACGTGGTCTCTTACCTAACATTGGGTCCCAACAGAATCCCATAATTCTTTTAGATGTCATTTTTTGGGGTCAGTTAATATCATGTGAGTAGTATTCATTGACCATGGAATATATTGTGGAGAGGTGCACTTATCTTGGGAGAGTCTGTTCGTGAGAGCTACTTTGTGTGTTAAAACTCTGCTTAAAAGAAGTTTATCTAGTAGATTGTGTGCTCGTGTGTGGCCTACTGTTAATACATTTTGGGGTTTTATTAGCTTCATAGATGTTACTGTGTTTCCCCGAAAGTAAGACCTAGCCGGAAAATCAGCTCTAATGCGTCTTTTGGAGCAAATATTAATGTAAGACCCGGTCTTATATCAGACCTGGTCTTATATTAATTTTTGCTCCAAAAGATGCAGTAGAGCTGATTGTCTGGCTAGGTCTTATTTTCGGGGAAACACAATAAGTTATTAGGAATATATTTAGAATTAGGAGTATTCTTGCTTTAAACAAAAAAGAGCTTTTGATAAGTATAGATTTGCTATATTTTCTGAGTCTTAAATCATTTTTTCTTAATCCCGCAAAGAATATGCACTAAATTTATAAATTTTAGAAAATGCTATAAGAAGACAAAAACTCCTTGAGTCCTATTCTTAATGTCATATGGTATATACTTTCTATACCTCTGTGTATATGTTGGTATCAGAGTCCACTTGTGATGTATGTCATTTAAGAGTTGATTGAGAAAAGCTTTGAATGTCAAGAAACTTGCATGTGTACAGGCAGCCCCTGTCATTGTCAGGGCCAGGGATAAGAGTACCAATGCAGGCCCCATATCACTTATCTATGTATTTAAAAGTTATAAATCAAGCTTACAAACTGGTAAATAAAGTGTCTTCTCCTAGACAGATATACCTTCATTAGGACACAATCGAAAAATGTTCAAAGCTATGGTTTTTATTTCTGCAAGTCAGACTGTCAAAGAGGAATGAAAATAATTATAGTTGCAGGTGCTGGATATTCTGTTGATGGGCCAGTGGTGTTTGCATGAGTAAAAAACATGTTCTGTAATATTTTTCCATAAATGTGTTTTTCTTGCCCATGGTTCAGCAAAATCACTAAGTATGGTTATAGTCAAGAGTTTCACAATAATTTGTTTTATTGACAGTAACACCAAAGTAGAAAATCTTTCTTGAGTCGTGGTTCTTGGATTGCTTTTTTATTAATTTCAGTGTGGAGAAGACCTGCTTCGTTAAGGCAGGACAGTAGTTACTGGCATTGTCAATTTTATGCAGCAATATTTAGATTTGAAAAGGAATAGGATTGCATATGATAGATTATTGATGTTGCAGGATGTACCACATTTTGTAATTTCATTATCTAAGTCACTATTTTGTGTATTCTCATCATTTCCTAAAGCAGTCTCTGGCCCATCAAATATTTCTTAAATTGTTCTTCCAACTTTTCAATGTTGTGTGTATTATAAAGAAACTTGAACACAGAAGATAATTCATGAAAAATCTGTTATCAGATGAGTCTATACCTTAAAGTATCTTGGTCCGAAAATGGTCTTTCTAAAAATATGTTTGGGGATTATGTATGTGTATGAGTCTTCCTTCCTAGTCATGCACGTGTTTTTATTTCCTTAATCTGATTTTTAAATATTTTCTTGAAATACTGATTTTGCTTCACATTAATTCCTTTTCGATTGATGAAATTTTGCTCTAATATTTTTTTAAAGTGAAATGGGCAAAATTGTTCTGCTTGGGGTTTGGGAAGCTTTTGCTAATATTAGTAATAGTTCATATCAAATAACTGATACTGCAATTTCAAAATTAGTACTATTTTTTACCCAAGACCATGATTCGCTCTTTATTTGAGGAACTTCTGTTTATTTGCTTTTTTTTTTTTCTTTTTCTTTGTGATGTACAAGGCACTCTGAAGCCTACCCAGCTCAAGGCAGGGATCCTAGGTGTCTGGGTCTACGAGTGGCCCTGCCTACTCTTGGGCACATACCATCATTTATATGACCATTTTAGATTGTTTCTAGTTGTTTGCTTTTTAAAAAGACAGCACATGAACATTCTTGTACCTAGATCATCGCACACTTGTCTGATTATTTCTTGAGGATAACCTTTTCCGGGCGTGGAGATGTTTGATCAAAGGGTTTTGCACATTTTTGCACTTAGATTATTTGGCAGCCAAAGTTTTATGAGAGGTGTCAGTGCAGCTTACAGCAGGCACAGCTGAGACACACTGTGGTGATGTACTTAGGGTAAGAGGGATTTTGCAAGTAACTTCTTGTGAGGCTCTTAATGACATGCATTGTTTCACGGAGGAGGCTAACATATAAAACTAGATTTCTGCATCCACTGTTTGGTTCTCCCCTGAGCCAGAGTGGAGGAGAGAGGCATTCTGCTCAGTTAATTATAAGCACTGCTGTTGATTCACATCCAGCCCCCAGAAAATCCCAGTGCAGTTGCTGATGTTCATTGAAGGCCAAAGCTCACACAGGGGACCTGGCTTGACGCTGCCTGGGGAGCCATTGGCCGTTTGTTTAGGCTATTGTTTGCATGGATTTTTCTTTTAATTCTCATTCATTTGCACTGTAAGTATCCTTGGGAGTTAACCCTGGGCCACAACAGTTGTGTGGTTCTGGTTCTAACTGTAGGGATTTCTGTGGCCGTACAACACTGTTTTGTGTGTGTGTGTGTGTGTGTGTGTGTGTGTGTGTGTGTGAGTGAGAGAGAGAGAGAGAGAGAGAGACTTTAAGGTGTATTATTTTTATTAATTGCCCCCAAAGAAATCTTTCCATAAACTTTCAAATAAAAGTGTTGAGTGCTAGGTGCAAATAACGCTACACCTTTTATAATGCATACTGTTATCGTTTGATACAGGTTTGCTTCTGTCTATTTCCGCCTGCATTTCATTCTTTTAATGATATGAGCTAAGGGCCAGGTGTACAGTCCTCTGGTTGTTTCCCACCACAGATTTTCAGATGTGGACAAGTGGCCCTCTTTCTAGACCTTCTCACCCTCCTCACCGTTGACATGTTCAGCCGGATCAGTGTTTGCAGTGAGGGCCTGTCCTGTGCATTGTAAGAGGTTTAGCAGTATCCTCGACCTCCAATCACTAGATGCCAGTAGCACTCACCTCCCTCAGTTGTGATAACCAAAAATGTCTCCAGACAGTGCAGATGTCCCCAGGAAGGGGGTGCAAACTGGCTCCAGCTGAGAATCCCTGTGCTGTGTCTGCACTTCTATAGCCACAGCTTAAATTTGGATCTCGCTAGTACTTTTTGCACCCTTCCTCATTTACACTGATTACTAATTGCTTTTCATCTCTTGGGGTGATGGAGAGCACCCAGATATTAGTGTTGAAGTTTTAGTCTGTTGTTTATCATCCAAGTCATGTGTTAAGTTGTTCTGTCTGGTTAGAATATTCCCATCCAGCTGTACCCTCTGCCCTCTGGCTTTTGTTGGTGTTTTAACCTTCTGGTGTTTTACCTCTCATTTCCTAAGTTCCCTCTCAGATCCTCTCCCTAGAGCATTAGAGAAATACGAGCTGCACTGTACTGAGTGATGAAGCTGACAGTTGTTCTCTGCTGGCAAAAAGAAGTCAGGTCCCATCAAAGTTTTGAGAACATGTTGAGCTAAGTTGTATCTATTGCCCTCCCCCCATATATTTTGTACAGTTTTATTCTGGGATTTTTTTTTTCTTAAATGATAGACGCAGAAGTTGCCAAAATAGTACAGCGAGCTGCTGTGTACTTTACCTGTCACCCAACTTTCCCTATGGTGACATCTTATATAACAGTAGTACACTGTCAAAGCTAGGAAACTGACGTTGGTACAGTCTTACAGACCTCGTTCAGCGTCCACCAGTTTTTACATACAGTTATCTGTATGCACATGTGTGTAGTTCTAAGCAGTGCTTTCACACGTGTAGATTTGTGTAACCACCAGCGTGATCCAAACACAGAACTCTCCATGCTTCGTCCAATCCCATGAGAAATACTCCCCCCCCAGCCCCTAGTAACTACTAATCTGTTCTCTATAAGTTTGTCATTTGTGAGTCATATATAAATGAATTAGACAGTATGTAAACGTTCTGAGGTGGGCTTTTCCCCCTCAGTGCCCTTGAGACCTACCCATGTTGTGTGCATGGGTAGCTCCATTTTATTGCTGAGTGGTGTTGCCTTGTTTTGCATTGTTTTACTCATTTACAACCTGTTGGGTGACCTCCGTTATCATTCTGGGACCAGCAAGTGTTTGCATAATAAATTACTCTGTTTATGCCCCCGTGGCTGTTAAGAGCTCTGATGCTCCTGGCTCTCCTTGTTTACTCCTTGCAGTAAGTTAAAGTGCTGTTATCAAAGAGTCTTTCGATTTGTGACTCTGTCTCAAGTAGTTTGAGGTAAGTTTGGTCGGCCCTGGTGTGTTCGAACCCTTGCTCCTCATGACACCAACAAGCAGGTCCCTTTCCCTGGTCTCTTTCCCCGAGACGGAAACTTCGTGAAATAAAATTAGTTTTGCAGGGGTACTGCTGTCGGTGTCACAGCCCTAACATGTGACAGCCCCTGGGACGTTAGAGCCCAGACTTTTGGGGACGCTAACCAAAAATGCAACAAGATAGTCCTGCATCCTTCCGTATCTCAGTAAAACTGAAAGGCAAGGGAATTTTTTTGATGGAAGCCAAGACTTGGAAGGCCCTCGAAAGTGTCCTTACTCAGGTCCTGACTTGAGTTAGTCATATGGTGGTGGCATTGGTGAGCGGGTCATCAAGCGAAGAGCATGACAAGAGAAGCCAGAGTAGGGAGCAGACAGCCCCCACCCACTTGATCAGCTGGCGACTGGGCCGTCCATCTTCATCTACCCCAGACCTGGGACAGTGCGTCTGAACCACACTCACACACACTGTCCATTTCTGTGCTAACCTACTAGGCTCTGTCTGTCTCCACCCAGAATCCCTGATCTTGCCACCTTTTCCTTTTTATAATTAAAACCTGGGTGGAGAGTACGTCCCATGTCCTAGGGAGACCCCTGTATCTGCTGCTCACCACCGAGGTTGCATATCAAAGAATTTCTCCATGTACAAATTTCCTTTCTTTGTAAATTTCCTTTCCTTCCTGTTTTATATGAAAAATGTCTACTTGCTCCTTTTTTTTCCAGCAGGCAGAGAATGACTAGTGTTTTAGCAGCAAGTAGGTGAGCTGTTACTTTCTTTGTTGAAACTAGTTTATATATAAGAGAAATCTAATGTGTCATATATGTATGTACATAATGTGTGTGACATGCCTTTGAGTTGATTCCAACTCCTGGCGACCCTGTGGATGAGTGACGTCCACCATGTCCTGTCCTCACAGCCCTGCTCGGCTCCTGCAGACTCAAGGCCGTGGCTTCTCTTATGGAGTCCATCCACCTCATACCTGGTCTTCCTCTTTTCCTGCTGCATGCTGCTTTCCCAGCATTACTGTCTTTTCCAAAGAACCCCGCCTTCCCATGATGTGCCCGAAGTAGGACCACTGCCGTTTTGTCGTTTTTCCCTCTGGCGATGTTTCAGGCTTAACTGGCTCTAGGACCCACTTGTTCATCTTTCTGGGGGTCCAGGGTGTCTATAGAGTCTCCTCCAACACTGTATCTCAATCCCTTTTTTTTCCCTATCAGCCTTCTTCGCTGTTCGACTTCCATAGTAATACATAGTCTGTACATAGCGTCTATGTACATAGTAATACATAGTAATACATAGTGTCTGTACATAGTAATCGGGAATACGAGGCAGTGGATGATCTTGGCCTTGGTCTCTAATGACACATCTTTGTACCCGATGACCTTTCCTAATTCTTCCATTGCTGCCCTTCTTACAGCTGTTGGTTTGGGAAATAAAGTATGTATATTACCAAGGCCATGTTGCTGGAGGGTTTTTGTCCACATCTGGTAGATGTATTGTTTGTTAGAAGGAGGAGAGTCTTCAGTAGGCAGTACTTGGGAACTGCTTACAGACTTCTCATGAAACAGCTACGTTACCAAGAGAAACATCCAAGAATCTCAGTGGTTCTTAAGGTCTGCAAAAAATTAATGCCAGAATTTATAGTCTGCACCTGACTTCATATCCTTAAAGTTGAACTTGGCACCTGCTTTTGCGAGAATCCCTAGAGAATGAAACTCTTGAAATGCAGTACCTATGATTAACAAGGCAGTATCCTGATGACCCCATCCTCACAAGGCAAAAATGTCTAAAAGGGTGAGGGGGGGGCGCACAGGGAGGATGCTTCTACATTTTTCAGCTGTAACAATTGCTTTCTTGCCTTTGGGCAGATCTGGTAGGTTAGCTTTACTGTATTTTAGGTCCTAAAACTGTGTTTCACTTAAGGTCGCTTTGAAAAGGCCAGTGTGTCTTTTTCTATAAATACTTCAAAGATAGAATCTCATGGTTTTCAAAGTAAGCGTCAGAAGACAAAAACATCTGATAAAAGGAGCTTTTGGTTGTGAAATTAGGAGGCGTGCATTCTGCTGTGCATATTTTGGATAGTAAGCAAGTCAGGGACTGTTCGCATTTGTTGTGGAGGGTAATTTGTACATCTGTCTTTTCACTGTAGTTCTTTTCCAGTATTTTATCAACAAAAATTAAAACGTCTCATCAGTTCTGAGAGTAAAAGTGGAGAGCAAAACTCATTCTAGTTTGGCTGCCTTAGGCCCTGCTCTTCTGCGGATTGTATGCAGTGTTAAGAAAAATGTGCTTCTGGAGTGGAAAAATCTCAGGGAGTTCCCAGGGCTCTTAACGGGGATGTAACTTTATCTTTATTCACCTGTTATCTTTGCAATATCAAGTAGATTCCTCTTACCCTGAGGCACAGAGAGCTAGGTTACTTTATCAAAGATCTATCACTAAAGGATGGGGCCAGAAATATAACTTCAGTTGTGTCCTTTGAGTCTCTTAAAATGCCCCTGGGCTGTTAAACCTCCACCAGATCCCTAAATGGGAATCTTTAGAGTTGACGTGTGCATGTGAAACAAGGAAATAGGATATCCTCAGAAGAATAAAAGGCCCTTGGAAGGGTTGTCTTTTGGGTTACTATAAAATGTTTGATGAAGTTGAATAGCTATTCCCTCAAGGGAAGCAGAATTTTTGGAAGCTTACTGGGGAAAAAAAAAAAAAAAGGTATATCCTGTTTTTTATCATACCCAGCTTAGGACAAAATTACCTTTTAAAGAAAAATATTATATTCTAGAAGTGTTCTCTAACTCAAGTCAATGGTTTATTTGTCCAAGGAGGAAACACGGTGTATACTTAGGATTTGACATAGTGGAGGATTGTGGTAACAATCTGAATAAATGGAACTCTGAGGGTGGCTTAGCCAGTGGTGTCTTTTCAGCCTCCGTGCCATCTGTGCTTTCTTTTATCTGGTTTAACTTGTAAAAATTTATTGATCGCTTACCATGGACTGGCATTGTGCTCAGTTCTCTTCGGTGATTAATTTATTTCATCTCCCCAACAATCTTAGGCAGTTGGTACCATTCTCACCTCCATTTTACATATGATAATACAGAGTCTTAGAAATTAAGTAATTGGCCCAAGTGTGCACAGCTGGGAAGTGGTAGAAACAGGATTTGGACTCAAATGTGTCCAGCTCTGGGGAACTCAAATTCAGTTGGAGGGGGTGGCCGTAGGTCATGTAGAAGGTGCAGAGATCTTTGGGAATGTGTATTTGCTTCTCCATAGAGAGCAGACCGAAGTCATGTGATAGAAGATCCCGGGAAGAATTACCCATTTTTGCCAGCGGCTGGAACAAGGAATAGAAACTTCCCTATAAACAGACAAAACAAAAACAACAGTCCTAACTGTTTTTGTGATGGCAGCAACTGAACATTCATCCTGAGAGTGATTCAAAGTAGGAGTCCTGTTTGGGGAGAAGATTCAAAGAACAGTTTCAGTGACATTTTTATAGGCTTCCGGGGATCATCTCTACTGAAGGCAAAGGTCACACCGAATTTCCTAAGTCATTTTTCTTGGCTTTTGTCTGTTTTCTGATAAAGCCCAGATGCCCATGAAGCGATGTTGTAAGAGGCATGTTTGCATTGGACTCTCTGTGCAGTTTTGTGCGTCTTGCTTATCCTCTGAAGAGCTGACAGCTTCAGTCTGCCTTGTGGTTATAAGTGGCCCCTGAGCTGTTTAGTCACAGATTTGGGCGTTTGGACTGTTCACATGTGCTTCAGCAGAGATGGATAATAGCACTGTTTCATTCAAGTTAAGGGATACATTTTTTGTAAATGAAGAATAATTTTTTTTTAGAGCAATTTTAGGTTTTCACAGCCGTTAGTGAAATTTTAAGAAACTATTTGGGAGATTGAGCCTCCTTCAAGCGATGTGAGATTTTAAAAAGACACTTAGTGGTTTACATTTAAATTAACTTTTCAAAGCTGTAGTTCAGTTAAGATGGTGATATGGTAGTTGCTAATGTTGTTCATTCCTAATGAATACAGATTTTGTGGTTTAAAAAGAAAAGTGCCAGTAGCATGGTTCTATCAGCAGATATGTTCTTTGTCGTAAAGTCTGCAGTCTGGATGTTGCTAAAGGCTGAGCAGATCTTTAGGGATGGGATTAAAATTGTTTTATGTCAAATAGTGGTTCTCCACTGGGAGCAGTTTCGCCTCCCTGGGGATATTTAGCAATGTCTGGAGACATTTTTGGTTGTTACCACCAATGTGGGGAGGGTACTACTGGCCTCTAGAGGGTAGAAGCCAGGGATATTGCGAAGCATCCAAAACTGCGCAGGAGAGCACCCCACAACACAGATTAACTCAGCCCAAGTGCCAGTAGCGCCAAGACTGTTTCCTGTAGTTTGTTTATTTATTTTATTGGGGAACAGTGTGTTTCTCCAGGGCCCATCAGCTCCAAGTCGTTGTCCTTCAATCTAGTTGTGGAGGGTGCAGCTCACTGGCCCTTATGGGAATCGAACCTGCAACCCTGTTGTCCAGAGCTCTCGCTCTAACCAACTGAGCCATCCGGCCGCTCCTGTAGTGTATTTTTTAGAGGTATGTCTGCGTGCATTTATGTATGATGCATTCATCTGATTTTTAAATTAATGTTAACATCTGAACTATATTTTATAGCTTAATTATATATTTGAGCTATATTTGTATCTGTTATATTCCAAAATTGATTTCTGTAGCATTAGTGAAAAATAACATATTTATTATATATAAATGTGCGTATTTCTATAGTGGGATATACTCGTGAAGTTATTTTTTCCAGGCCTGCTTCACAGGGAGCTTCCACTTACCCTGAAACAGCAAGGGGATGGACAACAGGACAAGTTCGGTCACAGAACACCAGGAAACTGACGTGTGTTTATGAGCCGGAAGAGAGTTGGGAGGGGCCAGTTGCTCAGTGGACCTTTCCTGTCGTTTGATTATTTGGTTACTTGCCAAGCACTCAGGTTACAGGTCCTGATAATGCAAGAGGCGAATTCTTAGACCAGGATAACTGAACCTTGATCAACAAAACCCCACACCTTTTCTTTTCCACTTCTCTCAATTTTGATGAGTAAGTGTGTAATTTTTTTTTCCTTCCTCTTTCTGCTTAATTTTCACCTCGCATGTTGTTTTCTTGCAATCCACAGTAATGAATCACTGAAAGCTTGGTAAGGGCTGCTGAACCAGCAGGCAGAATTCTTATTTGCTGAAAATAAACGGAAGAATACCCTCACACCCTTACTGTTCTCCCCAAATCTTCAGGCAGGAGGGAAATTAAGTTCAGTTCGTTTTAAAGTTCCTGGATTTAATCTGTGGTTTAGGGGTGAGTTTTCTTTTTTTTTAATTTCTGCTTTATTGAGGTATAATTGACATATAAAATTGTAAGATCTTTAAAGTATATGTTGTGATAGAGTGCATTCTTTCTGTGTTTCTTCTCATCTTTTTTGTTCCCCCTTCTACCAGGAGGACAAAAAAAAACTTTTAATCTGATGCTCATTTGACTTTGTTGCTTTTCAACGTGGCAGATGCTAAAAATGAGACATCTTCCTAGTTGAACTTTAATGTCATGCATGCATGGTTTATTGATTGGGACTCATTTAAATAGACTCCTCGGGACTCCAAATGGGATATTTAATTTGTTAAAATAAGAGTCTGTGCCACTATCTGTTGACACAAAATTAATTTAAGTGGGTAATTTGTTGGGCATTAGCTGACCCTGATGTGGAATTGCGGTCTCTAGAGATGGTTCATGATGGAAGTCTAGGCTTGATAAGTTGATAATGAGGCTTCAGTGATGACATTAAGTCCATTAAGTCCAAGGCTTGGACTTAATGCTCGCGGCCGAGCCATTCAGCTTGTATGGGACACGTGCCAAAGTACTTATTCACCAGCTCGGTTAATTCAGATTAATAAGAAACGCGAGTATGATGAACGATTTCTTTACTTCAGAGATCATTGCTTGTTAAAGACCAATGTTGATGGAATTCAGCGTGATTTAGTTGTGCCCAGGGACTTGTGAGGGACCTGGCATGTGTGAGACTAAGGCTGTGCTCCAGTTGACATGGGTTCGAGTGGGATCCCTGCCCTGCCTTACTGAGACCATGATGTTATGGAGGGGATACCAGAGGACACTGAGGGGGTCCAGTTGATTAAGCGATAAACCTTGAAAGGTCCCGTAGATTTATCCAGGCACTATAAACCTCTAAAACGAACGATGATGATAGAGGACATCTGGGAGACACTTGGTGTCATTTGCTGTGCTCAGCCCTCTATATACATCCTGTCACTGAAATCTCTGCATGTTAGGAACGATTGTTAATCCTGTACAGAGTGGATCAGCCTGTGGCTTGGATAGTTCAGTCAAGTCACAGAGCTGGTAGGTGGAATTCCAAGTCTCTCGTCTGACTTCAGTCTGTGTGTTCACATCTCCTCTGAGTTGATATCTCAAGAGCTTACCACAGCTCTCCCAGCCAGGTGGCTTGCCAGTCTGCAAGACTTTGGATTTATCAAATGTTTGGACTTGTCCAAGTTCTGTATGATCCCACACTAAGCAATGATCATATTTCAAGGTCATTTTCATGGCTTGTGTACCCAGTTGAGGCTGTGTTTTGTCTAGGACACCCTCAAATGTAGGACAGGTCTGGGAGTAGAGACTCAATATTTGCAAATAGGCAAAACAAAAATAGGGGATTCAGTGAAAAGAACACGTCTGCAGAATTAACAGTGGCATAGACAGGCCACATAGGCTTTCTGAGACATCACTGATCCCAACAAGGTGATGGTCATGGGACATTTAGATTCCCCTTATGCCGGCCACTCTCTGACACCATAGGCTTACTGATGATGGATATTAGGTTCTCTTATGAATGGACCCTGTGGGCTTCATAGGGTATTCCAGCAGGAGCTCGTGCAGGTCCTTGGGGAGGTTGTCTAAGGTTGGAACCACATAGAGTGTCTGCATCGCCAGCAGGTGGGATCAGTGGAGTGCACTCTGGCGGGAGCTCTCTCTGCTTGCCCGTGAGCGCTGGGATATTAAGGTCTTGATCGTTTGTTGGGATCAGACAGGTCTTGCTCGTGTGCCTCTGCCTTTCCTGCCCTCCTTCCTGCCTGCTTCCAGTGGGCAGCCTAGGCTAGCTGGTAGGGGTGTATTGTTTCTTGCCTTGCCTGAAATGCTATACAGGTTTTCAACATTGTGGTGCAGTGGGTACCCTGCACTACGGGGGTTATTTCTTCGGGTGCCACGTCAGCAGCTGTGTTCTCATGCCCACCCCCACGGAGGTCTAAGCTTGGCTTTGCCTGTTGTATTTGGACCTATGATGATTACCAGCCTTATTTCTCAACTTTAATACACACGCAAATATCTTGGTTCTAACCTGTTGTTCGTGTTCTCACTCCAGATCCTGTGGTCCCCTGGCCACGCCCAAACCCCACAGCACACACCTGCCCCTGCCTTGGCCCCTGGCCACGCCCAAACCCTACATCACACACACACCCTGCCTTGGCCCCTGGCCACGCCCAAACCCTACATCACACACCTGCCCCTGCCTTGGCCCCTGGCCACGCCCAAACCCTACATCACACACACACCCTGCCTTGGCCCCTGGCCACGCCCAAACCCTACATCACACACCTGCCCCTGCCTTGGCCCCTGGCCACGCCCAAACCCTACATCACACACACACCCTGCCTTGGCCCCTGGCCACGCCCAAACCCTACATCACACACCTGCCCCTGCCTTGGCCCCTGGCCACGCCCAAACCCTACATCACACACACACCCTGCCTTGGCCCCTGGCCACGCCCAAACCCTACATCACACACACACCCTGCCTTGGCCCCTGGCCACGCCCAAACCCTGCATCACACACCTGTCCCTGCCTTGGCCCCTGGCCACGCCCAAACCCTGCATCACACACACCTGTCTCTGCTTTGCTCCCTGGCCACGCCCAAACCCTACATCACACACCTGCTCCTGCTTTGGCCCCTTGCTTCTCTGAGGAGCTGCCCTTCCTGGCTTCCTCCTCAGTCTCTGACTTATTTCTGTCCCAGGGCCTCAGTGATGACAGGTCTCATCGTCCTTTTTCAGCTGGAGTCTCCACTCTGCAGATGCAGTTTTGCCAAAGACAGATCTGTAAAGAAGGAGCTTCTCCAATATCAGGGTGGAACTTGAAATCAGTTATTCCGTCTTGAGTTTCAGATGGCCACGTGAGGCAATGCAGAAAGGCGCAGTTTGAAATGTTCCCCAGCAGTTCATGGCACAAAAAGTTTTTAGTGCCTTTGAATTCTGATTATGTTTGTTTTATAACTGGGGAGAAAGCTGCAGTGTTTGATATTTGTGGTAGGATATCAATCACAAAAGATTGGAAGCACTGCGAGAAATGTAGTCTTCTTTTTGGTGAACCTTACGGAAAGCAAAGGGAAGACAGAATCAGTTCTTGTTTTTTTGAGGAATAAACAGAATTTCCTTGTGTTCTAGTGTTCGGTTGGCAGCTGGCCAGGAAGCGTGCGTATAGCTCAGGAATCATCCCAAACCAAACTAATGGAAAAAGTCTGACTTGCTCGAGGCTGAAATTCAATATTAAGGTGGGACGTGTGTGTGTGTGTGTGTGTGTGTGTGTGTGTGTGGTGGGGCTGGGTGGCGGGTAAAAGATGTTGGATGCTTTAACCCCTGGCACCTATAAATAGAATACTTACTTAGGTGGCTAAAATTCATGCTTTTAAAAAGGGTTTTCTTTATATTCTGCCGTTTAGTCAGAATTAAGATTTGATTCAATATATTATGTCTGAGACTGGCCTAAAAACACGCACATTCCCTTTTGATTTCAGCCAGGATTAATTAGGAGCACTGCTTGACAAGCCCATTGAATAATTGAAACACTTCCCTTCAAAAGCTTACTCTGAATGGGGGCTTTATGTACAAAATAACACTTTTTTAAAAACCTATATTGAGAACCAGACTCTGTGAGGCGCTGGGTGAAAGTGTTGCAAATCCTGGGCACGGGGGCCAGCAGGTAAGGAAAATGAGTGACATGAGCCAGGTCCTGGGCCATAGGGCCTGGTGGGGATGGTGGTTCCCGGAAGCTCCCAGACCTGAGAGAAATAAGGCTCAGTGTGGCCAGGTCTTCTTGTTTTTAAGGAGAGGCCAGATATGTAGCTGTCTGTGACTTGTCCCAGTTTGTGAAGTGTTGATAAGTAATGCAGAATGCTTTGGTTGTTGCTGAGCTAGCCAAACAAAATTGGACGGGGCTTGTACTCTCTAAATAGTGAAGAAGTAATGTCTCTTAATTTGGGAGCAAAGGACAGGAATGGAATGGCTTATATTTTCCTTTGGGTTAGTTTTAGCTTCTAAAAGATATTTACTGTATTGTGAAAGCGTTTTGAGAGGGTGGTATGTCGGTTAAATTCCTGCATTTTCGGGATGGATCCCCTTGTTATTCTGTCTTTTTGGGCCATTCCTTGTGTTTTGCTTGGCTAATCCAAGGACAGAAGCTGGATACTCTTGTCTTTTGAAAGGGGAAAAAAGTTTATTTTTCAATTTTCAAAGTTTTCTCTCTTTGTTTTGGCAGAGATGTGAGGTTTGGAGCGTGAGGTGCCATACTAAGATCTTGCCGCATCCCTCGTTGTCACTTAGCATTCATTCAGCAGCGACTGAGGACCTCCGCCGTAGAGTGTGGTTTAGAGGGGACAGTTGTGGAAACACACTGTCTGGGTTTGAATGGTGTCCTGGGGCTGTCGAGTGTGTGGTTTTGGACAAACTAGTCACCATTCAGTGCCTCACGCTTTTGCGTGTAAAATAGGTTTGGTTATAGGTGTATTGTCGTAGCCTGCTTGAGCTGCCATAACTAAATACTACAGACTGGTGGCTTAAATAACAAACATTTACTCTCTCACAGTTCAGGAGGCTGGAAGTCCAAGATCAAGGTGCTGGCTGATTGAGCGTCTGGTGAGGGTTCTCTTCCTGGCTTGCAGAGGGCTGCCGTGTGTTTGTGACCTCAGCATGGAGGAGAGAGTGTGCCTGTGTGAGGTCTCTGGTGTCTCTTCTTAGAAGGAACCTAAGGAGACCTGTTCGGTCAGGGCTCCACCATGATGACTTAATTTAACCCCCAAATAAAACCCTGAGCTCATTGAGCAGTTGTTCACCCTTCCCACAGCCTGTGGCCACCACCAATTTGCTTTCTGTCTCTGGAGTTACCTGTTCTGGGTGTCATTTAAAGTAAAATTTAAATGGCATCCTATAGTATGTGACCTTTTGTGTCTGGCTTTGTTCACGTAGCATGTTTTCAACTTTCATCCACTTGGTAGGATGTGTCAGCACTTCATTCCTTTTTGTGACTGAATCATATTCCATTGCTGGCTATGATTTTATATAAATGCATGTAAAACACATTGTATAAAAATGTCTCTATATTTATTTACATATTTTGTATATATAATGTGTGTATTTATTTATGTTGATTTCTGTCTGGCGAGCACCCACATTTAGAGAGACTGGAATGGATGTATTTTCATTTGTGTTCTTGGAGTACAGTGTCATGGTAGCTTTAACACAGGTCCCACTTTGTAGCTCTCTTTTCTGTTGGTGAAACTGATAAACTTATTTGAAGTGGTTTATCCAAACCTTACACTCCCCCACCTAAATACACCAGAGGTAAAAGCATTCTTGGGAAACCTAATTGTAATTTTATTCATAGGAGCCCGAGGCTGGTCTTTTCATGGTCAGTTTAGTTTGCTCACAGATTCAATTTAACACACATGATTACATGGTCTCATGTTGATGTCATCATTTGCCTTAAGTATGTGCCAGCTGATATAAATAATACAGACTTTCTGCTAACAACTGCTTAAGAGAACCTTCAGAGATGAATTTTTGCTTTATTTTTGTTGAACTAAAGTTCATCAGTTTGTTGCTCTTTTCGTAATAGAGGAGTAAAGATAAGATTTTTTATATTACATTTTAAAGTAAAATTTAAAGCTCAGAAAAAGGAAGTCACATGGATACATGCTGTATGCATCTTCTTTTCCTTCTTAGAGCTAAGATTAGGAAATGCCAAGGCATGAATTTGCCATTTTTTCCCCTATAATAGTTACATTCAAAAACTCAGCTGTCAATATACTTGCCTTTTTCCACACTGAAGTTGTCTATTCTGTGGGTGGTTTTTTTTTTTTTTTGTTTTTTTAAAGAGGGAGTAAATGCCTCCTTATGTAAATGTTGTAACACAAAAGGTCTTTTAATATTGTCTGCATAATCCTTTTGGATGTGGGACAGCACTGAGCCTTATTTAGAAATGGATGAAATTGTCCTGTGTTTTTACTTTTTCCAATAAATAACTGTAAATGATATGCTGTCACTAGTGATCAGTCATCCACAGACTGAGTGATCAGTGGCTGTTTCTTTGGTCCTCTCGGTAGCGTCTGATACTTTGTCCTTGGGTTCTCCCAGCCTGTGTTGTCCTTCCGGTGGCCACACCATTCTTTTTCTGTTACCTCTCTTGGCTCGTTCTCTGTCTCCCCTTTGTGAGAGCCCAGAGCAGGTGCCTTGAGATAACTTCTGTTTTGAATACTGGTTCCACCATTTAATAAGTCAGGTTGCAACAAGGCAAGCAGAGAATAGAAATGGAGGAAGTAAACTTTTTCGGGGGGCTGTTAGAAATCCTGATGGTCTTCGGGACCCTTGAATGCACCTCCTTTCTTTTCCACATTAGCAAAGAGGATTGAGAGGAGAAGGGGTAGACTGGACATACTGCTGTGGACAGCATCCTGGAGCCTCGTGGTTGTGGGGGGTGTCAGAACCCACCATGGCCAGAACCACCTGGGGATTAAATGCTTTAAAACTGCCACTGCTCTAAAGGGAAGGGGCTCTCAGTGGGGACGATTTTGCCCCCTGGGGGACATTTGGCACTGTCTGTAGATATCTTTGCTTGTTACAACTAAGGGAAGGGGTTCTTCAGTGAGTAGAGGCCAGGGATGCTGCTAAAACTTCCCACCATGCCCAGGACGGCCCCCACAACAGAGAGTTGTCTGGCTCCAAATGTCAGTGGTGCTGATGTTGAGAAAGCTGCTTTAGACCCTTCCTGAAGTAAAGGGTTCACATTGTTTTAGTCGTAGGAGCAACCTGCTGGCTCCTCATTCCAGCCTGTGCTGGTAGAGGCGTTGGAGGAGCAGCATTCTGGACCCTACCCCTAGAAAGCACAGGGACCCTAGAAGCCTGCTAGTGGCCCCGGGGAGGGGGCAGCAGCTGTCCTGTCAGGCCGCGGGCTTTTTGGTGCCTGTTAACGGATACGGGCTGTGTGTGAGACGCTTATCACATTTGTGAAAATGCCAAGTGTAAGAAATCCCTGTTGCTTCTCCCAGGGACTGCAGCTGAGGATGTCCTAATCTAGGGGTATTTTTCTTCCTTTTTTTTTTTTTTTTTTAATTTGCCATGGAAGATATGGAACAGGAAATGGGACTCAACAATTGCTGGATTGTTCTGCGTCCTCAGATGTCACTTTGTTAAGCTATTCTTAAGTGCCCCCAGCTCTCACCCTGGACCCATGCATTGTCCCCCGTGTGGGTCAATGACCCCCGTGTGGGTCAATGCACAGGACGATGTGTGTGTGAAGGCTCTGCTTGGACCATCAGTATCTGTGACATCAGGAGTTACATTTCTTAGTTCCTCCCCCCTTGCAGGGAGTTTATTCTTTAAAGCAAACGGGATCAGTTGGTGTCATTGGGTTCCTGAGAGCTGTAAAATGTGTTTGAAAATGGTTGATGTCGAAGGTAAGACTGCCTTTTGCTTTGACAACTCCTAAAGCAGAACTTCTCATTTTTGGGCACGCGTCAGTCAGTGGATCTGAAAGGGGTCCATTGCCCAGGCAGGCTGGGGGCTGTTCCTGCAGCCAGGGGAACGTTGGGTGTCTCAGAGGTGGCGCTGATCGCGCAAGAGCTGCTGGCCTGCCAGTGGGAGAAGGTTCTTTAGTGCCCCTCTCCCCGTGCCCTCTTGCCCTCTCTTCTATCAGAGCAGTGGGACCCTGGCTGCAAGCGTAGTAACAGTTTGGAAGAAGAGGGTTTCAGGTGAAGAAGGTAGATGTCTGTCCTGAGCAGACAGCAGTAAGCTTTGCAAAATGGGACCAGACAAATGTCTGAGGTGGAGTACACTAAATTCATTCTTGAAAGTGTTTCCTCGGAGAGTTTGGAAGCCCAGTAAGTGTGCGTTGGTTTGCTTAGAGACAGTCGTACCCATCTCTAGAAAAAGGGGTTTAGACCCCTCTCCACGGCAGGCATGATTCATTACCTCATGTTATAGGGTCAGATATGTGAGACTTATCTCTTAGGTTGGTGCAAAAGAAATTGTGGTCTGGGCAAGTATTTTTGACCTTTTAAGTTGCAATTACTTTTGCACCAACCTAGAGGTTCTGGGCTAATAGTACTGCAGGCTCTAGGCTGTTCTCTCGGAGCTTGTATGGTCAGTGATTTTGCCTGATGGTCAACTCAGCGTTCTCAACCCAGCTTCTCTGTTGCAAATACTTCAGCTCAAGAAACAGATCCTCACTTTCATTTAAACACACAATTCCTCTTTGTATTTTTATCTGCACTTTTTGTGTCATTTATCTTTCTCTGCATTTTATTATGGCTATTTTCTGTATTTACTAGTTTTGTCTCTGATTAGATTAAACTCTTTGAGAGCAGACTGTCTTTTGTCCACTTTGAGGCTGTTGAGCAGTCCTCTCTGCCAGGCGACTTGACTAATATTCATTTCCTTATTTAACCCCTTAACTGCTCTGCTGATTAGAGCTCATTTGCATTTTGTAAAATAGGAAACTGTCTCGGGAAGCCAAGAGAGGGGAGAGGCAGAATTATATAGAATTATGAGGATGGACTTGCCTGGGTGTAAATAATTTTATGATCTATGAACTATACATTAATAAAACTCTTTTCTATAAAAGAAAGGAAAAAACAAAACCGGTTCCACCACCTGTTAGCGCTGGGATTTGGGGCAAGTTCTTGTACTCTCTGCGCCTCATTTGTCACATCTGTGAAGTGGGGGCATTGTTAGTTGCTCACTGATTAGGGTGGCGTTAGAATTAAACAGGTTAACGCACATGAAATCTTGAGAATAGCGTTGGCACACGGTTTGTGTGTCTGCTCCTATGGTTATTCTCCAGGGCTCTGCAGCTGTCGGTGGATGGGCGCCTGCGCTGCTGGATTCTGAAGCGCATGTCATTGCCTTTGAATTCTGTGTCCTTCTTGGCCCTGAAACAGAGCCTTGTCAGCCAACAAGGGCTAAGTCAATATTTGTGGAATGAATGAATGCATTTGGAATTTTGAGGGGTGGTGCTTCTCTAGGTAAAATGAATTTGCTAGAAGGTGAGAGCCTACCTTGGGATTCATGAAAGAAATAGAACACCAGGTCAGAGTTCTGGAAAATCCTCTTGCCTACGTCATCCTAGGCTGAAAAAGCAAACAGCTTCTCAAATCAGTTGTTTTAAATGAACTCTCACCCATATGGAAAATACAGCTTCATGTTGGTCTGGCTCTAGAGGCTGCCAGGCAGCCAGGGCACGAGGGGCTGGGGCAGTGGTGGGAATTCCCAGTGCCCCTTCTGCAGTCTAGAAAATTAGTCTGGTGGGCACCAGAGGTAGCATGGTGGGTCCGGGCAGTGAGGGCTCTGTGCCTGGCTTCCCGGGTAAGTAGGGCCTGACTTCTCATTGTGGTGACTCTAGCAGAGGGTGAGTGTTGGTAGGTAATTTGAGGATATGGTTCTTTTTTAGGGTGTGGCTATCACCTGTATTATTGGTTTTCACACATGTGACCCCCCAGAATCTGTACTACCAGTCTTCTCACCTGTTTAAATGCTGTAGTGATAAGCTTAGGGAAGTGAGTTGGATACAGAATGTCAAGGTCATTGGCAATGAGGCAGGGCTGGTACAAGACAAATGCACTCTCCTGGCCAAGTATCCATCCAGATGGGTCGTGTTTATGCTACAGTCCACCATGTTCTTAGGTCTTTGTAAGAAGTCCATCTTTCCATCCTTCCCGCACAGGGGGTCCTGGCCCACATCTGGCAGAGCACTGGCGTCGCAGTCGCAGGAGTTACTTATGTACTGGTTTCTCTGTCAGAGGGCAGAGGTGCAGGAGCAGAGATGACTGAGTTGGGGGTGTGCTGTTGATGCCCAGACTAAACTGGTGCACGGCTGTTGGTCGCAGAGCAGCGGGGAGAGGCTCAGTGCAGGTTGGTGCAAATGAGCTCAGCCTGGCTGAGACCTGAGAAAAGTCCAGTCGAAACTGGACAGAGGAGACAGGTTGCTAGAGTGTGCACGGTCCGTAGGCCGAGGGAGGGATTTTTCCAAGTGAAAAAGACTTCAAGCAAGGCAGGGATGTGGGTCTGCAAGGATCACTCTGGCTTCTCAGTGGCGCATAGATTGAAGGACTGGGGTGGGGGCCTCAGGAATGGGAAGGGAGTGAGAACAGATGGTCTGGCTGGGCCTTTGCCCTCGGATGGCTCAGCCCCATGTTTTGCAAAGCCAGTTTGCTGCTTTCTCTCCCAGTTCGGCACCTCCCTGATGGGTATTGGGGGACTTGACAAGTCTTTCTGCAGTCAGTCTTTTCCTCAGTTCCAGATGCTATATGCTCGTTGGTGCGTCTTACTCCTGCTTAAGTACATTTCACTTTCCAACCTATAGCTCATGGAAATCCCAATTAAAAATACTTTTGCCTCAGATAGCTCTTATGAGGAGGTATGCAGGACTTTCCTCTTTCTCTGTCATCACATTGAAAATATCTGGTCATGGTTGGGAGGAGGAGAGGGCAGTTTTGGGGTGAAAGCACATACTTTGTGCTGCTTGATGTATAATTAATTATCTGGTTTTGTCTTAACTCTAAACCGCTAGTAACTCAGATAATGAGCTGACATGTGCAATTAAGAGTTCAAGAATTTATAAAACATGGCTGTGGAAATTGCTGTGACTTTCGTGTTACAGTAAACAGGTATATTTTTCTTCCTTCCTTTGGTAAAAAGTGTCAGAGGGCAATGTATGTACCACTGCTGATTCAATCACCTCATACATGGAGCCTGTAGAATTTACATTCTTTGAGCAATTCTAATTTATCACATTCTTTTATTACTTCAGAGGTAGAGAAAAGATAGTTCCTTCATCTCCCCAGGTGAATGTTGAATTAAGGTAGGTTAAGGTAGGGCCTGTGAGATGCTGTGTAATGCATATATACCTTTTCTGGTTGTCACTGGGGAAGTTTGTATGTTCTGCAAAATGAGAAAAAGCAAACAAAAAGAAGACGTTGCATTCATTTCTTTGTACACACGTCACCAGTCTTAGCTCAGGAAATTAATGTCTCTAGAGTCTAGAATTTCGTGGTCCGGCCAGAGGGCAATAAAAATATGGCTGTTCTGAAGTGAGATGTTCAGTGAATCTAAAATGCCCACGAGACAGAATTAATTAGTATGGAAAAACAAAGGTGAAATTCTCGTTCATACATTTCTTACATTGATTACCTGTGGAAGTGAGAATATTTTGCAATCTATTGGGTGAAATAACAGAATACTCAAATTAATCTTACCTGTTTCTTTTTACTGTTTGGTTTTTTTTAATGGCGGTGATGGCTAGAAAATTTAAAATCCCACGTGTGATCCCACATCAGTTCTGTTGGAAGCACTGGTCCCAAGATTCCCCAGGAGGCCTCCGAGGGAGCTGGGGACCCCTGGGCAGGGAGCACCTGGCATTTTCCGCCTGGAGTCGTGAGCTGCTCACGGTAGTTCTTGCTGCTGTTCCCCCAAGGAGAACACACTGCTTCCTTCATGACTTCGCCCAACTGCTCCAGGCCTCCGCTGCCTGCCAGCCGTGCTTCTTAGGACAATTGTGTTTGTCTGCCAGTCGGTGATTGATGACAGCGACAGGGCACTCATCCTTGGAGGTCATGTCTTTCTTAGAACAAAAGCAGTTCAAGGAGTTCTTGAGATTAGGAGGGTCTGCAGAGTTTTAGTGACACTCTTCAAGGGCTTAATAGCAATTGGTGGGTTGCCCACCATCGCTCTGAAGTGTGTGTTAGTTACCACCCAGGCAGTTTTTGTCCTTGCTGGTTTTCTATGATCCATTTGCATTTTAAACCTTTCCGGGGGACTTCTGCTCTTTTCTGATAAGTGAGGGGTTTAGACCCATTTGGCTCTGCCCTTTCAAATGATGCTAGACCTCGTCGCCCAGGCAGGTCTGTCGCCAGGGAGAGCAGTCACCGAGCCTGTAAATTGAGGCATTGGCGATGAATGGTTTCTCTGGATTTCCAGTGTCTGTTGACAAACCTCTGTGGCATTTGTTGGGAGAACAAAGGAGTTTAGCTTGTAGGACATAAGAGGCCTTCCAGTTTGCCTGGTGTTAGCAGGAGCGAGCGGCCCAGAGACAGTCTGTGGAAGTCTGTAAGGAAGGTTTACTGCCATTTGAAAAGCTGAGTTATGGGCTTCAATGTGGATTTACGCAGGTATATCTAGCGATGTTGGTTTCACACACGTGTAGGGGCACTTTGCAAGTGTCTTGGAGTAGGATATTCAAGAGCCCCTAAATAATGCTAAGAAAGGACATTTGCTAACAAAGGATACCTTTTTAGGTGATGTTTAGCAACCTAGCTTTGTGAGAGGTATGGTTTTGTGGGAACTTCGAAAATAATTTTTAAATGACCTGTTTTAAAATGACTGTAAGTAAGTTCAAGACAAATACGTAGAGGGCAGTGAGCATTAATTATTAGAGTAAATAATAACTGCAGGGGCGTATGCCAGCATTGTGTAGTAAATTATTCAGCAATGATGCGTTCTATGGACAGAATACATATGTTGGTAACTAATTTACTGACTTCGCTCCCTCTTCTCTTTCTTCCTGGTCGTGCTTGGGCCTTAATGCCTTCCCCTGTAAGGCAGCGGTTCGGATTCATGGTTTAAAAGTCAGTTCCCTTTGTTTAAACTGGTGTTTGCTTTACACAGGGTTCCACGCAGGGCTCCAAGTGTTTCCTAGGAGTCAGACCAGGGCTGAGAGGCACTGAATTGGTCAATGTCACCGATGGGGGTGGAGGTGGAGCCCTAGTTCTCCACCCCAGCTGGGCCCAGAATTATGGTGGGGTCACTGCAGATCCGGCCCCCTGCCACCCCAGGTGCGCACATCCCAGTGGTCCCTGGGCTCTGCCAAGGGTAAAGAGTGGCAGCGCTTTCAGTTCTGCTGTGAAGTTGGATGACAGCCTCCCTTCCAGTCGTTTCTATCCCTGGATAGTTTCCTGGACCTGTGCTCGGCATGGCATCTGAGTTATGGCTTCTCTCTGCCTGTACTTCCTTCCTTTCCATGAGCCTGTGCAGGAGAGGAAGGCCCCAGTGTTTAGACAGAAGCAGGTAGGCCAGGAGAATGGCTTAGGAGCAGAAGCCTGGCTCCCCAGGGGCGCTCTTGCCAGGCCCTGCTTCATCCTCTATCCCACCCCGTCCTGTAGGAGGACGTTCATCATTGTGGATTTTTACTGCAGGCATGCCGTTCCATCCAGGCAGGAGTCTGGCTTTTTACTGGGGTGCGGCTTTAATTGTGGCTGGAGTGGTTTAGGAAGCATGCAGTGGGGTGGGGGGAGGACTGGACTCCACTCCTAGGAAACTTCCTTTGGTCTCTTGCTGGGAAAGCAGCTCCTTTGCTGGGTTGAACCTCTTGTTCTCACCGCTGACCCTTAGGTAGTGAGAGGCCTCCTGGGAACCAGAAAGGGGAGCAAAGGGCCTTCATTTGGACCAAGGCCACTTTGGTCTAGACAGGGCTTGGCATCCAGGAGCAGGCGAGAAGTTGACAAGGAGCCAGGAGGCCCGGGGAGGAACTTTCTTTCAGCTTCAGGACTCAGCTTCGTGTTACCTGCCCCCATGGGGCCCGGCCAGATTTGTTTGGCAGGGCCCAGAGTCAGCCCACCAGGCCCAGCTTGTTCTCCTCATATACCCCAGCGGGGTCTTAACTGCAGGCCCGGCCCCTGCTTCTGCCCACCCATCGAGTCTACTCAAGGAGGTCTTGAGAAGTTCCAAGTTTTGAGTGACCGAGGATCTTTTGAACTCGGATGGAATTAAAAGTTGATACTTCAAAATAACCTGGCTGCTACTGTTTTGTTTCTTGTTTTTGTGAAAACCTAGTTAGAAAAAAGCCTATTGCATTGTAAAGCCATGTAATTTGACCCACGTTTTATTGGTAAGTGGGGAGACAATTTTAGTCCTTAGTGGTTTCTAGCACTTGGTGGGTTAGAGGCTGAGCCTTTTTTTTTTTTCCCTGGGACTGGACAAAGGTGAATGCCTTCATTGTTCAGTTGTTTGGAGCTGTTAATAGTTTATGGATGGTGATTAAGTTGAGCTGGTAAGCCAATTTACAGTGTATCTTAGCCTCCACTGGTCCCTGGCTAATTTGCAGAAAATTGGACCTTTCAACTTGAGGTTTCCAGCTGCCCTCTGGGGTCTGTCCTGTTCGTCCTTCAGCACCTGACCTTGTGAGGCCTGTTTGCTCCGTCAGCACCCCAGTGCAGGTATTCTGTGTGTATGCCCACAGTTGTCCTTGGGGACTCAGGTTTAGATGATCTATTTAAACTTCGTTCTGGTTGGACGGCAGGCTTCTGGGTTGTCTGTTATTAATCTTTGGACTGTGTCTAGCATAGCATCTGTGTTGCTCAATCCGTCAGTGGCTACTTTTGCTCCCCGGGGGGAATTTCTGCTTATCTGTTCACCTTTGTCTCAGAGTTAGCGCAGTTAATCCTCACAGGGAGCTGGAGGTAGGTAGTGTTTATTTCTCCTCCTCCATAGATGAAGAAACTGAGGCCCACGCTGGTTAATTTGTCCCAGGCCACATGGCTCAGAGGCAGGAAAGCCAGGATTCCCATTCAGGCACTTTGACCCTGGATTGAGCCATTGTTAAAAAACCACTAGACTCCGGTCTCACCCTGAGAAAAACCCCAGACAATCCCCGACAGAGGGACGTTCTATAGAATACCCGACCGTACTCCTCAAAACTGCCCAGGCCTTCAAACAAGGAAAGTTCTGACAGACTGTCACAGACCACAGAAGACCCAAGGAGGCATGGCAGTGAGGTACGATGTCCTGGATGGGAACCTTCCGTTTCTATCCCTGGATAGTTTCCTGGACCTATTCCAGGAAAGACCTGTCCAGTTTCCTGGACAGAACAAGGAGATGAGGGGGAAACTGGTGACATCCAAATGAAGTGTGGAGTTCGTAGTGATGTACCCATGTTCCTTGGATGTGACATCTGTGCCTTAGCGACGTACGATGTTAACATTGGGGGAACCTACGTGAGGGACACACGGGGACGCTGCATTATCTTTGCAACTTCTCTGTGAAATCTGAAACGATTATTAAAAATGTACTTAAAACAACAATGGCAATAGCACCACAGACCTGCCCCGCTACACTCCCTGGCCTCACTGGCTTGTCATACTCAGGTGCCCGAGTGTCATCACTGCTCCCTGCCTGGTACTCACCCTCCGCTGTGAGGCCCATGTCCTTGGAGCAGAGTCTCCTCTGACTGCAGCCTGCGTTAGCAATGGAGACATAACCAGGCACTGCTGTCGGACACACGGCCTTTTGAAAAGAAGTGCCCTCTGTTCCGAGGTCTCTGTGGAAACCAACAGGAGGTGAGAAATGAAAATTCATTTTGCTGCAGGAGAGATTATTTTTAAGTAAAAATCTTGATAGAGCTACCAAGTTGGATAAACACAGGCACTTGTGTCATTTACCATGTTTCCGTCCTCTGCAGCCCCCCCCATCACCATCCCGATGGGTGTCGTTTGTAAGTTATTTCTAAATATTTTGTAACTGGAAAACAACCGAAGGTGGAGTTGAGGTGGTTTGGAGAATGGGTTGGTTCAGGTGGTTCACCGAGGCCTGTGGGTTGGTAGTGTCTCTAGCAAGGCTTGCACAGGAAAGTTGAATTAAAGCAGTATGATGGCTGAAAGCCATCCTGGGTGTGACCCCAGGAGGTGCTGGCAGCAAGACCCCAAATATAGATCCTGCCACATTATGTCAGAGCCCTGTGGCTTTGAAGCACCTTGGTAAGTCATATCACGTGCCCTCCTACTGCTTGTACCACAGGCAAGCTAGATGACTCCTCGGTTTGCACAGAGGGGTCACAGGTAGTAATTGTCCTGAACTACAGGATTTCCATCCACACCTTCTTGGGGAGCGTCCTGTGTAGTTTCTATGACCTCATCCTGAAGTCTTCAGTGGCCTGGCATCTCTGTGAGCAGCACGGTTCTTGCAGATACCACCCTGAGTTTACTGGGCATTGAGCAGATTGCCGAGGTAGGATTTGGGATTGAGAGTGAAGTAATTAATACTTAGCCCTCATCTAGTATGTCTGGCTCTGTTCTAGGTGCTGGAGTTTCAATGGCAAGTCAGACTAACCACTTCTGCCTCCTCTAGTACAAGTGATGTAAATCGTAGTGTAACATCCCTCAGCGTCAAAGCGCTGAAATAACTGTTGTGTTGGTGTTCTAAGGAAAGTGCACAAACACTACGCAGGTGTGGTTGTTTGCACTCCTGATGAGTGAATTGCTTTCTGGATTTCTGAAAATCATGATATTCGTGTGACAAAAATAATAGCTGCTATTCCTTTGCTTGTATATCATAGAAGCTCAGCAGAAACAAGTGTAAACTGAAAAGGGACTTTCTTGGCATAGTTAACATGGGAGGTCAGGGATGAAGAGGGCCTTTGGGGTGACTGGGTCCAGGGTGAATGAAGTCGGATGTATGTCTGCTCGTTTTTCTGTGTTGTCATTTGTCTCTCTCTGAGATAGAATTCACACGTAAAATTCACCCTCTTAAAGTATACAATTCAGTGCTTTTTTCGTATATTCCCTAAATACTAGTATTCGTATATCAGTGTACTGATAATTCTAATGTCTCCGACTGGTTGTGCAGCCATCACCACCATCTAATTCTAGGGCATTGTCATCACCCCATCCCTATTTCCTGTCACTCCCCAGTTACTGCCTACACCTAGCCCTAAGCAACCAGCAGTCTGCTTTCTGTCTATGGATTTAGCTTCTCAATATTTCATATCGACGAAATCATACAATATGTGGTCCTTTGGGACTGACTTGTTCCACTGAGCATAATGTCTTCAAGGCTCATCCGTGTCGTAACATGGACCAGTTCTCCTTTTTATCACTGAGTAATATTCCATTGTGTGAACGTGCCACATTTAAAAAATCTGTTCTTCAGTTGATGGACGCGAGCGTTATTTTCACTTTGAGGCTGTTATGAGTAATGCTGCTCTGAGCATTTATGTGCAGGTTTTGGTGTGTGGACACATGTTCTCATTTCTCTTGGGCATATACCTAGGAGTGGAATTCCTGGGTCAGGTGGTAACTCTATGTTTAACTTTCTGGGGAGCCGCCAGACTTTTCCACAGCAGCTGCACCATTTTCCATTCTCACCAGCAGGGTATGAGGGGTCTAATTTCACCACATCGTCACCAACACGTTGTCTGTCTTTCTGATTGGATTGGATTATCTTTTAAGCACCTTTTAATTCGGGAAGTGTGATTTTTATGAAAAACAGTAACTGTTCTTGAAATTTAAGAGAGCTCTGCAAAGGAAATAATTAGTATGTCTGCGACAGCTATGAGATGTTGCTGTCTTGTTTCCCACTGTGTTCGTGGGTCATCCATTTTAATGAAGTCAGTGACAAACTCCTGAGTAAATTTGTGTATTTTTTTCTATAAACAGATGGTAGCCAGAACACAGCCAGGATTTCATTAAGATCCTCTTATCAGTTTTTGTTTATTTGGGAAGTTTTTTTGGGGGGAATATTCTTGTCAAGAATAGGAAAGGACAGTAAACTCTAGGAAATGAGAAGCAAAGGCCGTCTGGTCTTACAGTCCATGCAGAGTGCAAGCATCTTGCGCTGGTTTTTATTGCCCCGTCTGTTCTCTATCTCATGCTGTTTCCACGTAAAGGAAGGATGGAATGCGGATCTAAAGCCAGCCCTTTTGTTCTGCGTCTCTTAGAGAGGGTTTCCCACTAGGTTTTGAGAATCCTTAGACTCGGAGCAGTTTTAGTCCTTTTAGAAAACCTGCATGTCTTTTCCTCCCTTACCCACTTCTCTTTCCTGTACCACTGCCCCTTCTGTTGCACGATTATTCCCTTTGAAAGAAAGAGACATGATGTGGGAGGTTTTAGAACAGGCATAGTTTGCCCCTAATACATGGTAAGCGCTAAAAGCAGGAGCAATTCCTGTACTGTCGAATCCTTTGCAGTGCCTGGTACATAATAGGGGGCTCGAAAGGTACTTGTGGGAAGGATGCGATTGTGGAAGGCTGGCCCAATGGATGCATGGATTTATGGGTAAGTTGACTTATGCGTGATTGAATGAGTTCTAAGGGTGTTAGCTGATTCTGTAGGTCCATTTTTCTGTTTCCCTTTAAACACATGTGTTGGCTCTGTGATGATTGGTTAACGCATAGACGGAATAATTTGATGATTATTCCTTGTATTGTCATATTCCTACCGTGTTTGGGATTGTCTCAGTAACTTGATATAACATTCTTTCAATATTAAATTGTTTCTGGGATTGTTTCTAGTCACTATAGTTTAACTGAAAAGCTGTTTCAAGGAATTGTAAGGAAAGTAGGGACAATTGGAATATAAAATCAGGACTGAATCAATTGGCAAGTTGGATCCCTGTCACCACGGGAATAAACTCTTTACAGAATCACAAGTTCATAATTCAGGCATCTTGCCATTTAGCAGAGTTGGTGTCGGTTTTTATTTGGATTGGGAGTGGGAGGTGCCACTGAGGCTTTGCAAGATACAGAGGTTAGTTTATTATCGGTGAGACCTTTTTCCATTTGTTTCCTCTTTTCCCTCCCTTTCCACTCCCTGCTCTTCATGTAGTGTTCGTGGTGTGCTCGGTATGGAAGTGCCCTTCCTAGTCGTTGGCGGTGGTGACACAGTTTGACCTTATGGACAGGACAATGGGCAAGAATGTGGGTGCCATGTGAGCCTTCTCACTGCGTGTGCTGGAGTCTGGAACTGCCCGAAGACACGGGATGGATTGTCTGTGAACTTGACAGTAATGAGTGCAGACATGTCTCAGTTGACAATCATGTTGTGTTTATGAGTTAGTTGTTTGGGACACTGCACGTCTTCCTGTGGCAGTAGTGCTACTAATGATCCCTGGGTCCATAGACAAGCCCAAGAAATGCCCCTGATGCTGGTGACGTAGCTAAAAGATATACGTATGTTGTGGCTGCAAATTAGCTGAATACATTTCTTATTTAAAAAGCAATACTGTTAAAGACTTGTATAGGGCCAGCCTGGGGAGTTACCAACACTTCTGCCATAATCTTTTGGGAGTTGGGGCAAGAATGACTGAGTTCTCAAGCAGCGGAATGTCAGCACCACATTTTCCTCTGGAACTGAATGGTGGCATTATCTCTGGTGGGCACACCACTTGTTCTGGGGATTACCTGTATAGAAAACTGGTACCATCGCTGTTCCACAACCAGCCGTAAGATGGCACCCACTTGGGACTCTCACACCACGTATTTCCAACATTATGGGCTGTATGCTCACAGTTTCTCTCTTGAGTCTCCCGTTACTACTTTTTCCTCCTCAACAGATGATGCCAGCCTCGGCACCAAGTTAAGTTGTGCATCCTTTGAGATCTAAGCCTGAAACCGCCCTTACTCCATTCAGAGCCCAACAGCTGTGGGCGGACTTGAAACATTCCTCTTTGGAATCTGATACAGTTGTTCAGAAATGATTGCCAGGCTCAGGTCTAAAACCCTGCCCTCTGGAGATAAGGAATGAGTCAGGAGATCACTCAGCACAGTGGGTCCGCACTCTTTGCCTGCTGTGCTACAGGGAATAAAGGGACCACCCACTGCTGTTGGGATGCTAGGAGCCAGTGGCTGCCCTCCCTTCTTCACTTCATTTCCAGATGCCCCTACCCAGGGGTGGCCGTCTCTGCAGGCACAATTCTAGCTTCCACCTTTCCCTTTCATTTCTCAATCTCCTGGGTCTGTCCCCAGTCTTGTCCACGCAGCTTGTCGTGCTGCATTTCTCATACTCGTGTTGTATGTGTAGTTCTCTCTTCATTCTTCTCTGCACCGTTTCCCAGCTTTCTGACAAGTTTTGTATGTTTGCAAGCACCTGGGATTGAAATAGCTCCTGAGGTGAAATGGCACAGAGGACAGGTTCTGTCGGTGCCATCCCAGTCATCTGCATAAAAACATTAAAAGTCAGTTCTGATTAACATTAGCGTGTATTTAAATATTACAGAGCCAGTGGACAGAAAGGAGGAAAAAGGGAGTCCTTCCATCAAACCATCTGCCTTCGAGACCGTTTTCCTTGTGTTTGTCAAATATTTTGCATCATATTGCAGAGGTCACTCCTTCCCTTCTGTATGCACTCAGTTTAATGTCACCGGAAATTAGATGTGCCCCAAGTATACTGTTTCTGGGCTGATCCCACTTGGGGAGGTTGTGGAAATTCCTAGAATTTACAACGGAGTCTGCTTTCAATTAATTAGCTCTCAGACAATGAATGGTTTTGAAAACTCCTTTAGAACTTTGTATTACTCTAGATTAGTGCTTGTCAACTGGGACAGTACCCTCACCCACCCCCCAAAAAAAATTATTATCTTGACCAAAATGTCAATAGTGCAGAGTTTGAGAAAACCAGCATTAGAACTTTGAATGCAATAAAAGCCATGTGTCCTTTGAAGAAGGTTTCAGTAACAAGGATTAGGAAAAAATAACGTCTGTTAAGTTGAAAAGATATTCCTACTTCAACAGAAAAAAAAAGATAATAAAGCTGGAGAGATTTCACTTATACGTGGAATTAAAAAAAAATTAGAAAAACAATTTATAGAGAATGGATTTGTGGTTGCCAGACGTAGGAGGCGGGGAAAAAATTGATGAAGGACGTCAAAGGGTACAAACTTCCAGTTATAAAATAAGTCACAGGGATGTGATGCATATACAGCATAACAATTATGGTTAACTATACTTTTTTCCATACTTGAAAGTTGCTAAGAGAGTAGATCTTAAAAGTTCTTGTCACAAGAAAAATTATAGCTATGTGAGATGACAGATGTTAACTTACTGTGGTGATCGTTTTGCAATATATACAAACATTGCATCATTATGTTGGACACCTGAGACTAATGTTATATGTCAATTATATGTCCAAAAAAAGTAGAAAAAGTGCTATTGAAGTCTTTGGTGCTATAATGTATGATCCCCATCCGGTTTCTGGAATTCAGTATCATTCAGAAGGAAGACACACACCCCCCACCCCACCCCCCACTCTCCAACATTCCACAGGAGACATCTTCTGAGCCAGGTTGCTTCTTACATCGCTGCAGGCAAAAAGAGGACAACTTTCTTTGGGCTATTTAATTCACTGTGGATTTAAATAGCCATTTTAATTTATCTTACCCATCACAAAATAAATCGATCTCTTTGTCTTTAAAAAAAACAAAACAGGGGCAGCGGGATGTCTCATTTGGTTGGAACGCAAGCTTTTGGTGGCAGGGTTGCCAGTTTGATTCCCGCATGGGATGGTGGGCTGCACCCTCTGTGGCTGGATTGGGGACGGCGAGCTGCCGCTGGGCTGCCGGTGGGGCGGCTGGATGGCATGGTTGGTTGGAGCGCCGGCTCTTGGCAGCAAGGTTGCCCGTTCTGTTCCTGCGTGGGACAGTGGGCTGTGCCCCTGCAACTAGGATTGAGGACGGCGACTGGACTTGGTGCTGGGCTGCACCCTCCATGACTTGACTTGGACCTGATGGGCCCTGGGGGGATGCACTGTTCCCCAATATTTCCCGATAAGAAAAAAAATTTAAAAAAAAGAAAGAAAATGCTCCAAAAAAAAACAAGGATCACATTTCAGGAACAAATTATGACTTTATCATGTAGGTTGTACTGTGGTACTTAACATAAGCCAAGTGACCAGTTATGGGACACAAGTAGGTGTGGTGCCCGGTTCTCGGCTGAGATGGAGTTCTGTGTTTTGCTGAAGAATGTTCTCTCTTCCATGAATCTGTAATTAGAACATGCCACACAGCATGGTATTTAAAGCCCATCCTCATTATCTCTTTTTAGGGTTGTTTCCCTACCTTATTTTTAAACTTAGTTTTTTCAGTCAGAGTTCAGGGAAATCTTTTTTAAAACCAGAAAAATAGTTTTGCAAAGGACAACAGGAGGATGAAATCTATAATGGTGATTTTATCTTCTCTACTTTAAGGTAGGTAATAGTGAACTTCTTTGTATACAGGGCCAAAAGGTAAATATTTTAGGCTTTGCGTAGCTACTTCCCATAGCCGTGGGTAGGAGAAAGGGGCCAGGTAAAATTCCTTCCCCAGGGAGGCACTGCAAGTCACAGGCAGTCGGCCGGGGTTTTATGGTTAATAATTGTGTGCCATGACACAATGACGCAACCTACCACACCTCATCTTTCGATCAGCGTGGGCAGGTCTCATGTATGGTGGTGTAGCCGCCTGGCCAGTGTTAGTGGAGAGCAGGGACTTCATGAATTCAATACACCACTTGGAGTTTTAACATAGTCCTTACCTTTCATCGTCATGGGCTTTTTTTTCCTTTTCCCTTTTTTTTGGTATATTTCTTGATACTTCCAGAAAAATGACTGTGTTTTTCCCAGTATGGAATGATTAAGAATGTTGATGTACAGTTGAGATGTGTATAGGCTGGGAAATTAATTTTTTTAAAATGATTTGGAATTACTGAGGTATAATTATATATAATAAAATATACCTGTTCTAGGCGCTCAGTTGAATGAATTTTAGTACATTTATACCGTTGTGCAGCCATCAGCACACCCTGTATAAAAACAGTTCTATCATCCCCCAAAGTTCCTTTTTCCACATTCACTGTGTCCCTCTCCTTCTTAACACCAGGCAACTGTTCATCTGTTTTTCTGTGTCTATGGATTTCCCTCTTCCAAAAAATTCATATCGATGGAACCCTATACTACGTACTCTTGTGTGTGGCCTCTTGCACTTGGCATAATGCTTTTGCGATTCATACTTGTTGGTGATTCTATCAATGACCTGTTAATACTGTGGGACCCCTGAAACTAATGTTATATGTCAATTATACATCCAAAAAAAGTGGGAAACATGCTATTGAAATCTTTGGTCTACACCTGAAACTAATAAAAAAAAGTTTAAAAAAAATCTTTGGTCTATAATTTATTATCTCCATCCAGTTTCAGGAATTCAGTGTCATTCAGAAGGAAGACCCCCCCACCCCTGCACCCACCCTTCCCCACTCCCCGACAGTCCACAGGAGACATCTTACTGAAGTGTTCGTTCAATTGTATGGATTTATCACATTTTGTCTCTGTACCATTTGATGGACATTTGAGTGATTTCTGGTACTTGGCTATGATGAGTGATTCTGCTATGAATATTTGCATGCAAGATTTAAAATGTTTTTTTCTTTTGAGGAGTTAGATGTCTATCTAGCAGTTGAATTGTTGGGACATATGGCAAGATTATGTTTCGCTTTTTAAGAAACTGCCAAACTGGTTTCCCATCTTTGTTTTACATCCCCACCACTTTCTCCACATCGTCACCAACACTTGGTATAGCCAGTCTTTTTTGTTATAGCTGGGAAATCATTGGTCAGCAGTGGGACATGAAACCCCTGTGACCCTCACTTTTAAAGAAGGGGTGGTATTACGTGCCTCCCTGTCTGACAGGATTGCTCTGAAGATCAAAGGAGATGGAGCTTTATGTGCAAGTGCTTTTTATTCTAGAACTGTTACTGGTGATTATGGGCAGAATCGTGGTTTTTTTTTGTTTTGTTTTTTTTGTTTTTTTAGGAGTTAAATTGAACACATATCCGTCTCAGAGACTGAGATGAAAATTTGCCCAAGGTTTAGTAAAACGTGTATGTAATGGTCGAACGTGTTCTACCTGCTTATAGAGACATATTTTACCCAAATGGTGAGCTTTCTCCGTGTTGCCTGCATCGTACATTAAATTATCAGCCTTATTTAACAATGATGAATATAATGGATTGCATGTGGTGGGCAAATTTTTCTTTCCCAGTCAAACTTGGATTGTCTGGTAAATGTCTGCTTGTGACTTCATTTTCAAATGCCTGTGGGTGGCCTCTTTTCTGGACCTAGGTGTCTGTGTTCTATTCCAGTGGCGTGGAAGTAGGAAGTTTGGGGGCTCAGAGAAACAACCAAGAAGCAATCTGTATAAAATGTCCATTTCAATGATTTTAGTTTACAATTCTGAGTCTATAAAATTCGCCAGGTGAAACTTTTTCAAACAACTGAGGGAGTTTTGAATGCATTTCCCTTCCTCCCCTGGAAGCCAGGGCTGTGGGCTGTAGACTTGCTATCTGGGCTGGAATTCGCAAACCTTGCTTATCAGCAGCTCTTCACACCTGTCGAGAAAGACCTTTGGACTATGGAAGTTGAACTGTGTGTTTGATCAGGTAAGAGTATGTCAACAAAGCTTTACATACAGTACTTTCAAATGAAAAGGTAGACAAAAACCACCACAAAACTCAGGTAAAAAAGCTGTCTGTCGTGAAGCCTCGGGGCATCTGGAGATTTATATTAATCCTGGTGACAATGTCCATAATAAAATCTTAGTTTAGACAGTTTTAATAAGTGGGAAGCATGTCCATGAAATCCTTTTTGATAAAAATGATGCAGGTGATAGTCAGAGCAAACAGAATGCTTTGAACTCAGGATTCTGATGGAGTCCACGTGAGTTGTTATCTTCTGGTTTTACTTCATGAGTAAAAGTTCTCACCTTATATGACTGAAAATTTCCGAGAGAGAGAGAGAGAGAGAGAGAGAGAGAGAGAGAGAGAGAGAGAGAGAGATTGAAAGCTTTCAAATGCTGCAGTGTCTGACCTATGGATGAAAAAAGTAGTTGAGACCCTTAGAATTCTTTTTTTCTGGAGCATTACTGATAATGCGGTTTGGAATGGAATATTTGAGAGCCGTCTTGTAGGAGGCCTGAAGTAAATGTTCGTTTTGGAAGGCTGTTTGCTAATAAAGAATCACAACTGACAGGCAGTCAGTTCTCACTGTTTCTGGGGGTTACCAGCATCTCAGCCCCAAGGGGGAATCAGAGGGACATGACCCATTCCTGTGGAGATGGGAACTCACCCTGTTGGGTTATGTGTGTTCTTTAAATAAGCAGACTTCAGGATTTATAGAGAAACACATGCTATTCATTTCTGATGCTCTTTTCCATCTTGATCAAAGGATTTTAACCTTTCTTTGAAGGGATGATGGAAAGAAGGGTGGGGTTAACAACTTAAAGTTCCCATAATAAGGAGAAATTGGGTGCCTGTGGGAAGAGCCTGGCCCAGGGGTATCATAGGGGATGTTAAGAGAGTTGCAGAACTTGCAAGAGTAATTGTGTGAGCCAGTCACAGGGAACAGAAGCTGGTGCCGTTACAACCTTAGGCCTCAGCCACCATGGTCTTCTTGGAAATGTTTGGAGAATCGCATACACATGTAGCTCCTACCTCTGGGTCCCCTTCCTTCCAGAGACCCCGGGTCTAGTTAGCTGGCCCCAAATGCTTTTCTCGAAGTCGAGGTTGACTTACTGGGGATCCTGAGTAACAGTGGTGACAGCTAACGTTTTAGGTCACGGCTCGTGTATTTTAAACAGCATCATCATTGGCACTGAGGGAATGACTTTAAAATCAGATTTTTATATCTTCTTAAATTTTCCCTCCTAAAAAGTGAGAAAGGGCTAATGGTTGTGTGTGGTAAGTGGCCACTGAAAGAGACCTCTCTGTTGTTATATTTGATTGTCAACTGACCTATTAATGCATTTGACTTACTTATGCATTACTTTTAAGGAGTCAAATAGAGTTAGTGTGATGTGTGGAAAAAGCACGGGACTAGGAGGCCTGGCTCCGTCAGAAGTTAGGCAAGAATTTATGCTCTGAGCTTCCGTTTCCTCCTGGAAATACAATTCCTATCTTACCCAGGGTTAGTGTGAGATACAGTATCATTGACCTCTTAGCACGTGACTGTGACACTTCACGGGCATTCTATTACTGGAAGCTACTATTTTTACAATTGATAAACAGAGTTTAAAGTATAGGTTGGTGCAAAAGTAATTGCATTTTAAACGGTTAAAAATAATTGCAAAAACCGCAGTTACTTTGGCACCAACCTAATAGTATGAGGTGATGAGTTTATTTCTACATTACTTACCCCTGTCAATTCTCTGTTACGAGAGCAGTAGCAGCCCCTTAAACTGGAAGTTGAACATAACCGATATATTGTCAATATTTCACCTATCATTTCAAATCGAAACAGAAATGAAACAGACCAATGAAATGAGGTTGAAAGTTCTAGAAAAAGTTCAATCTAACCGCTGTTTTAAGTGATAGTTTTGGTATAATACTTCCCACTGTGTCATTTTTGTTGGAGTTGATAAAATTGTTGAATAGAGTAGAAATAACTTAATGAAGAACGAATGCATGGGTATATATCAGATGTCATAAAATTGTATAGTAAAGGTAATTCTTTATGATTTGAATGACCAGTGCATACCTAGTAATTTCTTCAAACTCTTATATCACTCATCCTTGGAAACAAATGGCTTTCATGTTGGGCAATCAAAGGAAGAGGAAATTCAGCATTGAAAAGCTGAATATTGTGGTTATCATTTCATTTGTCCAGTGGGGAAATAAAAAATGGAAATGAGATCAATGCCCCCAAAATATGCCCGGGTGAAAACAATGCAATCTGGAAGTTGCTATCTTTTAGGCTACAGTCCCAGACTTCGAAGTGCCTGGTGGAAGATCCTACCACGATTTATTTATACCAGTGGATTGGGTTCTGATATTTACTAAAATGTTTGCTGCTCTCTTGGAGATTCTAGTTGACACATGGATTTGGTACAAGTAGGAAGGCCGTGGAGTGTTCTAATGCCCTCCAGTGGGCAAGTGCAAAGGGCCTGGACCCAGGAATATGGGAGCCCACAGGTCCCAAAGAGTTCTCAACTTGGGGTGAAGCAGTGTAGTGACCTGGTCAGACTTGTGGTTTCTGGAGCCCGACGGCATGGGGTCAAGTTTTCGCTCAGTCTCCTGATGCGGGGCAAGTTATTTTACCTGTAGGCCTCTACTTCACCATCTGTAAAATGGGAATGATAATTGTGCCTGCTTCAGTAGGTGTTTGTGAGTGAAACGAGATAATCCGCAGAAGTCAGTTGCCTTTTAGTAACACAAGCTGCTGTCTTCTTAGTCCCTTCTTTGCTCTCTGTCTAGTGGGACTCTCCCTCGGTCACATTTTTATACAGTAAAGGCTATGGATGATGCTTTCTGAAGAGTCATTCTTTGCACATTTGCAAAGAACAGTCTTTTCAAAAAAATATATGTATTTTTTTTTTTTTTGGTTTTTAAAGGAATATAGGAGTCATAGTGATTTTGAGGGTGGTGGTTTGCCACAAAACGCAATCCAAACTCATTGTTAAATCCTGTTTATTTTGTTTACAGGGAACACGGGTCTGGCTGAGAGAAAATGGCCAGCATTTTCCAAGTACTGTAAATTCCTGTGCAGAGGGCGTTGTCGTCTTCCGGACAGACTATGGTCAGGTGAGCACAGTTCCCTTCTGCGTTGTGACGTCCGTGTTCTGCTTCCTTAGGCAGTCTTACACAAGGCCACGTGTGCTCTCTCCTCCTACCCCCCCAAACCATCAACAGTTTTTCTACGTGGCAAAACAAACTCCCAAAAGGCATGTGCAGTGCACACCTGAGTGTGTGAGAGACGCAATACAATTCTCCCAAAGGGAGCACAGAAGGCATTCCAGCCAGTATGGGACAGAAGAACACTCCACTTGTCTGGTTCCATTCTTGGCGATTTTGTCCAGAAATCAGAAGTATAGGATGCAAGCAATTTGAGAAAATGGTTCAGATATGTCGATAGTTGCCAATTGGTTTCGTTACCACTTTCCCTGAAAATTCAACTTTCGTTAAGTGTTGGAAACACCTGCCTGCCCGTGAGACTGTAGAATGGCAGCGTCTTGATTTCCTGTGAGAACAAGATCCACGAAATCCCCTCACCTGAGTTTCCTTATCCACTTTGTTAACCAGCTGAAGAAGTTCCTTCTACATGTGGGAATTCCGCTGCTCCTGGTTCCCCATTCTTTAGTGTAAAACAGATAAACAGCCATGTCACTGAAAAACAAATACGTGAATCCAGAAACGGGCTCATTGATTGTACAGTTGACCCTGGATTTGAACTGCATGGGTCCACTTATACGTGGATTTTTTCCAACAAATATTGTAAATGTATTTTCTCTTCCTTGTGATTTTCTTAATAATGTTTTCTTTTTTCTAGCTCACTTTATTGTAAGAATATAGTACGTAATACTTACAACATATAACATATGTGTTAATTGACTGTCTATGTTATCAGTAAAGCTTCCGGTCAACAGTAAGCTATTAGTAGTTAAATTTTGGGGGACTTTAAAGTTATTTCAGATTTTCAACTGTGTGTGTGTGTGGGGGGGGGGTGTTAGTGCCCTGACCCCTCGTTGTTCAATGGTCAACTATATTTGCACAATTTGTGAAAGGAGCCTGGTTTCTCCGTTTTAGTAAGGAAACAATTTTAATGTTACTACAAGTCCCTCTTTCAGAGGCACATATCAAAGTTTAAGGCACCGAGAAATAAAAGGGTGTCGTATACCAGTATTTAAAACTCATTTCTGAATCCCATTTGCAAGTTGTGTTGAGAACACAAGCTGAAAGGTCAGTGTTGTGTAGTTTGAGGCAGACTGGACACTTGGATATCAAAACCTCTTAGCTGGGATGGTCCCCTTGGGGTGGTACCTTTGCCATTTCTTGGCTTAATATGCAGTGATGTCACTGGGCTATTTTTCAACTCCTTGGTTTCTTTTTCACCTGTGTCTTGAATGGCTCTTCAGTATTTATCTGGTGGTGAAGATACAGATGTGTTTTGTAGACATAGATTTGAGGGGGGTGGGGAGAGGGTGGCAAAGAGATCACATGTGTAACAGCCATCCGCAGTGTGGTCACTACATTGATGCCTGGTCTGGTTTCTTTCTCATCAGGTTCTCAGGTAGTGCTGAGTGATCTATAAATGAAGGACTGACTGAATGATTTGGCTGAACTTTAGGATCAGGCACTGCTTAAATGTTTATGTTCCCATGTGGACTTGCTCAGCATTTTTCTGTCTTGCCTTGATTCTACCAGTCTTCCTTTCTCACTTTCCTCATGAATTCAGTCCCTTTCAGGCCCCGCACATACATCTCATGATGATACAAAAAAGGAAAACAATACTTAAACCGTGTACCTGACTTGACATAACTCTGTTGCTAAAAGTATTGTAAAATAGATTTGTAATGGAATTCTTTTCTTTTTTTGTTGACTTATCTTTTAATCAGTAAGATACTTTTTTTAAAAGTGTGGTAAAAAGCACATAACATTAAATTTACCATCTTAACCATTTTTAAATGTGCAGTTCAGTAGTGTTAAGTGTATTCACATTGTTGTGCAAGAGAGATCTAGAACTTTTTCATCTTGTGGTACTGAAATTCTACACCCACCAAACACTAAGTCCCCATCTCTCCTCCCACCAGCCCTTGTAACCCCTTTTCTACTTTCTAGCTCTGTGATTTTGACTACTCTGGATACTTCATATGAGTGGAATTATATAGTGTTTGCCATTTTTTGTGACTGGCTTATTTTGCTTAACATACTGTGTTTCCCCGAAAATAAGACCTAGCCAGACAATCATCCCTAATGCATCTTTTGGAGCAAAAATTAATATAAGACCTGGTCTTATTTTACTATAATATAAGACTGGGTATAATATAATATATAAATATAATATAATATAATTAATATAATATACAATATAATACCGGGTCTTATATTAAGTTTTGCTCCAAAAGATGCATTAGAGCTGATTGTCCGGCAAGGTCTTATTTTTGGGAAAACATGGTAATGTCCTTGATTTTCTATTCCTGTCTAACTACACTGTACCTGGCAGAGGCTTCTAACATGGCAAGTCCAGCAGCCTTTCAGTACTACTGCTTGTGCCATGAAGACAGCAGCCTGTGTCATGTGAAGCCATTGCCGGCCTCAGTGGTTGGGCGGCTCTCTGTTAGTCGGTGGGGAGGGGGGGAGTGGAATGGTCAGTTCTGTAGTTCTGTTCACTCTTGACAGTATTTATGGATTGTGGGTCTCGAAAGAACTAAGCCAGAGTAACCTGTACTTGAATGTGAAAACAGCTCTCAACTTTGACTTTTCATCTTCATTCAGTCATCAAATACTTGGTCTTATGTTGTCTGCTCTGTCATTCCCAAGTATAACAAGTATAATTAGCTTAGTGATTCGTGCTGGAATTACAGGGTTTAAAATAGGAGAAAAGTGAGGTAAGATCGAAAGAATTGGGCTCACGCAAGAACTGGCAGTGGCCAAAAGACTCTAGTTTCTTAGTTTCTTTCTCTCCTGACCTACTTCTTCCACTCACGTCACAAGTTCACTGTGGAGCTTAGGGGTGTAGCACCAAGGATTAGAAGTTCATTAACTGGTCCTGGCGCCCAGAACAGGAATGCCTGCTTTTTAACTGGGCCAGGATTGACTCTTGAGGGAATCAGGGTCAAAGACGGAGAACATGGCCTTGACCTTGTCAAGCCTATCTATGATAACTTTTCAAGGCATTGGTTCATTTCAACCCAATTTTGTACGTTATTAGAGTGTTAAGAAATTGATGTTTTTGGGGGAGGGGGGAATGGGGAGTTACTGTTTAATGGGCACAGAGTTTCAGTTTGGGAAGATGAAAAAGTTTGAAGAGGGATGGCCGTGACGGTTGCACAACAGTGTGAATGTATTTAATGCCATTGAACTGTGTGCTTAAAGATGGTTAAAATGGTAACTTGTATGTTTGTATGTATATTTTACCCCACAAAAAAAGATGTTAGTGTTTGAGGTCAGATGGTCACTGGTAAAACCTGTCAAATGGGTATTTTTCCGTATCTTTAAAAACAATTTCGGTGAAACTTTTATATAGCCCAAATATGACTTCCCAAGGAACATAAAGAGTTTGAAAAAACTATTAGGTTGGTGCAAAAGTAATTACGATTTTTGCAGTTATTTATAACCTTTTAAACTGCAGTTACTGTTGCACCACCCTAATATTTAATTACCCTTTGGTTTAGAGCAGTGTCCTAAGACTTGACTGTACTTGGACCAGCCACCTGGGGACCTTATTCAGATGCCAATTCTGATTGGCAGGTCTGAGGTGGGGCCTGAGGGTCTGCATTTCTCACTAGTTCCCTGGTGATGTTGAGGCTGCTGGTTCTTGGACCCCGTTGGAGTAGGGAGGATTTAGAAGGCATTCCTGAAAGCCCCCTTAGGGCCATGGTTACCTCCAGTGAAGACAGGGAAGTACTCTCAAACCTCGTACCTGTGCTGCTGTTTGGAGGAAGCGGAGATAAAGGTGAGGAGGAGGAGGGCTTTAGGTAAAGCTGGAAAATATTTCTTTGGCCTTTTGAAACTTCTTTCCTGGTGCCCTCCCTTCAAACAACCATTTCACCCTGAACGTGGCGAGGGTGGTGCTGACTGCAGTGGAATAATCCTCAAGTGGATTAAAAAGCAGTTGTTAGTTTAGTGTTAGAAACCAAGCTGAGCCCTGAGTAACGAAAATCCTAAAACAGAGCCTCAGGAACCCTGGGAGGTGACAGTATGGTTTTTTGGGGGGCACAGCACGAAAGGGCATGTTTTCTTATTTCATTCAGTCTCTGAGAATTTTGCACGTTCACTCAGCTGTTCATTTTCTTCTGCCAGGGAGATAGTTTTAACGTTCATTTAAAATTGCATTCCATGTGAAAATTGAAATTACTGTAGGTTGGTTCTAGGAATACTGAGGACCAACATATTCCCCTCTGACTCATAATTTATGTTACACTCACCGGGAAGTATTTGCAGATGGAAAAAGACATGTGCAAGTGACAGGCTAGCACGCTTTTCTGAGAAATATGCATCGTTGTGGCCTCTGGAGGATGCAGCACATGGGCAGGTCAGCACACATCCTGAAATTTTGAATTACTTATCGTCTTAGATAACAAGTTTTGGACAGAGTTTCAGAAGAGACAGTTTTAAAAGGTACCATGTTCTTCAGGGTGCAGATATGTCTAAAAGATCAACTCTTGTCCGATGCTTCCAGCTTACACTTTCTGTCTTTTCTAGAACATTTACAAGGCACACGGGGCCATCACTGGAGCATCTTTTAGGTGCATTGTAGAATTGAGTAATACGTTCTAAAGTTGATTTCTCACTTTGAGAGTGAACTATTATCTTCTGAAAAAGAACCTAATTTGATTGCTCTGAAATAGCTTAGAGAGATATCAATTTACCTAATTGTATTTTAAAGGGTGGTTATTTAACTTACCCCAGTAAACTTAATCAAGACGATTGCTGTATGCAGTGATTTTGTTGGGTTTTCTGTGTGCATTGTCTCTACATGGGGTCTTCTGAACTATTTTATGATGGAGGATTTAATTACCCCAGTCTACAAAGAGATGCCCTCCTCTTTTTATTTGCAACAAGTATAATTAGACTTTGTTTTAAAAGTTATTTTTCTCATTTTATTAATCCACAAAAAGGCCATTAGATTGCCTGGTATTTGAAGTCACCCTCAAGAAAGACTTGCTCAGGCCACATGGGAAACACAATCCTAATTATTTACAATCACGTCTCTCATTTAAAGCGCCTCTAACCTTTTTTGGTTTGACCTTCTGCTTTTGACTTGTTGGAATTAATATACGACAGGCCTAATTTTGTGAAACTTGATAATGGTTTAGTGTAGTGATTTTCATCGCATTTTTTGTCACTTTCTGCCCTGGCCAGCTGCTTTTCTTTTGCTTTTTTTCCCCTCTCAGCTTTGCCTGCATTGGTTCCTTTTTGTGCGCCTTGAATGTCATGTGGACGTGGGTAGCCTTCCGACCTCTCCACACCCTCCCTCTCCGTACACCATATGTGTCCACTCCTGTGTCCCAAGCTGTTGACTGCTGGAAAATTGACAGTGGGACAGTCCAGCACGTCTCTCTCCTGTTTCTGAGCTCTGAAGAACACCGTGACCCACCAATTGTCAGGAATTGAACAATAAAACTCAGAGATTTCAAATTTGAGGGGAACAAATTGGATCTGACTGCTGAAGGGAAGTGGGGGATCCTGGGTATTTTGGCCAAGTGAAAAATGTCATCTGAAAGGAAGCTGCCTGCACACGGTGGTCTGCAAGCCCAGGAATTCCCATGATTTGCAGCAGCCACGGGAGCTGCATTCCAAGCTTCACATGCAAAGCCAGCTGTTGGCCGAGGCAGCTGCCCCGGGAGAGGTCTCACCCACTACCTCCAACAGGAGACAAAAGGGGTGAGTGAGCAGCAGTTGGCGCTGCTCCCAAGTGGGGTTGCCAGCAGGAGGCGACCAGCTGGGGTCCGCAGAGCAGCTCACAAGCCAGGAAAAGGTCCCTGGGCTGTGACTGGTGGGGGAAGGGGAGACACCTAAATTGATGACGATGGAGGAAAAGGCGTTTGGAGGATAATATTAATGTTGCAGAAGTAGTGTCATTAGGGCACTTTGACTCTCAGAGCCAAACTCTGGGACAACAGGACAGATTCTTTCTAGTCAACTCTCCTGGACATTTTTTAAAAGTATATTTAATCTCCATTCTGAACCTTTTATATCTCCGTTTTTGTGTGTGAAGAAAAACATTTTCATATTAATGCATGTTAATGCATGTATTTGGGGAAATCTTCTCCCATTTTTTTTGAAAAGGAAAGAAACATAAGAATATTTGTGTTTTGGTCCCGGTAGCCTCTCAAGCCTCAGATATCCCATACACTGCAATTGCTGCTTCCAACCAAACTAACCTGTGTGGTGTGGTTGAACTGTATGAAATGGCCTCTGTCTAGGAGGAGCTGAATATCAGTAGTTTCACGTGATTCCACCTGAGAGCACGTTCACAGCCCTCTATTCTAATTTTGCATTTTAGCTTTGCCATATGTCTATGTTTTAAAGGTAGAATTTTACAGTAAAATTTCAAAAAACTATTGGTTTGGGGGCCGGCCTGGTGGCTCAGGTGGTTGGAGCTCAGTGCTCCCAATGCCAAAGGCTGCTGATTCCATTCCCACACGAGCCAGTGCCAGCTGGCTCAATTGGTTGGAGCGCACCCTCTCAACCACAAGGTTGCCGGTTCGACTCCCCGACTCCTGCAAGGGATGGTGGGCTCTGCCCCCTGCAACTAGGATTGAACACGGCACCTGGAGTTGAGCTGCCGCTGAGCTCCCCGATGGCTCAGTTGGTTGGAGTGGGTCCTCTCAACCACAAGGTTGCTGGTTCCACTCCTGCAAGGGATGGTGGGCTGCGCCCCCTGTAATTAACAACGGCAACTGGACCTGAAGCTGAATGGCACCCTCCACAGCTAAGACTGAATGGACAACTTTACTTGGAAAAGTCCCGGAAGTACACACTTTTTCCCCAATAAAGTCCTGTTCCTCTTCCCTAATAAAAAACAAACAAAAAAATCTTTAAAAAACAAGAACAAAAAAACAGACAAGCAAAAAACAATTTGTTTGTTTGTTTTTTACAGTCCAGGTGAAAGGCAAAGAATATCCCTAAAACAATATACAGCACTGGCTTTTGATGTACCACTGCCGTCTTTCATTCTGTTGTTGTTGTGTGTTTGTTAACAACTGTGACATTTGTATTTCTTTTGGGGGTTTCAGTTTTTCTGCGGGGTTCTGAAAGATATGCTATGAGTGGTCTCTGCTGCAAATGTCCGAATTGAATTGAAAGAAAAATGAGTGAATGTACAGTTTATTTTTTGGAGTAGAGCTTGGAGCGTGTGTGTGTGTTGTGGTAAATATAAATTACACAAAATTGACCATTTGAACCATTTATAAGTGTATAATTCGGTGGCATTAATTATATTTGTAATGTGTGCAACCATCACCATTATCCGTTTTCAAAACTTTTTCATCACCCCAAAGAGAAACTCTATAATCATTAAGTACTAACTCCCGATACAATTTATTTTTAAATTGCTTTCCTCTTGGATGCCTTCTCTGTGCTGCTTTTAGAAATAAAAGCCCATCAGAAATTCTGGTTTGTATCCTTTCTTACGGAATAGACAACACCAGGAAAGAATCGCTTTGGAGCTAGCTCCAGATTCCTAGAAAGGAGAATTAGATGGTGACTTGGGTCTGCTGACCAGTGCTGAGCATTTGGCACCAGCCGTGTGATGTTTGTGTGGGGGTAGAAAGTACCGTGTCTGTGAAAGTGGCTGTACAGCCATCCAAAAATTAAGGGGAAAGAGAGGCATGCTGGTGACAAGTGGCAGTTTTTAAAAATCAGATGCACTTGGCTCCTTTTGTTGAAACTTTAGCATGGGTCCATCTGTTACTCTTGGAATTCACTTCATTCAAAACAATGCATCTCTATTAACGGGACAGCGTTGAGCTGGGAAACTTTTAAATTCTCTGCTCTTTTCCCACACTTTTCTATTTCGTCCTGGAAATGGCCATCTCTGAGATGGATCTGAAACACCAGCCCATGGAGTTTCTTAGAATCAGAAGTCTGTACCCCAGAGACTGGACACCACTGGGGCTTCCAGTCTTGCTTTGAAGACCAAGTAAAATGCATTTTGTCCAGCTTACTTGGTTTTGAGTGGGAAAAACAAATATTTTTATATTCTGAAAACCACGTGATGACTCTCTAGACCTCTTCCAAGAATTTGGCTTGGCACCTTATGGCTCAAAGATGGAAAGTCATGTGTTTCCATTAATTTTCACTCTGGGATGATAGGGGGGAAAAGTTTGTTTATTAGTGTACTTAGCTCCAAAAAAAAAGCATGTATGTATTTGCAAATCATAGCTCTGGGTGGAATACTCACTTACCGTAACCTGGAAAGAGATTGTCGCTCAAGCAGTCTGGGCACTTGTCTTTCCCCCTTTTGGGAGCCTGGTTCCTGCAGAGATGGATGTGGCTCTCTTCCCACCTTCATTCAGGAAAGAATTCCCCGGTGAAGACCTTCCCAGAGAGGCTTTCTCGACCTCTCTGTCTGAAAGAGCCACCAGCTTGACATTGTATCAGGTGTGTTTATTTAATTTTTTCTCTCTCTCCTCACCAAGCTCTCTGAGAAGGGGGCTTGTCATTGCTGTATCCTTAGCACCTACGGTGGGAGCAGAGCCTGGCAGGTGGAGACATTCCCTCAACACTGAAGGGCTGAACGCCACTTCATTTGTAATCAGTACGAAGCCAGACTAGTCATTAGAATGCCGTGTGCTCTGTTGAGACTGTTGTATCATGTTTTAACAGAGAACAACAAGTCTTACAGGACCACAGATGACAGTAGCGAAAGCCACGTGTCATAGAGTCGTAGTGGGAGTTTCACTGTGTTATTTCAATCTTATCCGTATATAAACCACCCATGGACCACGGGATAGAGTGAATGAAGATAATCAATAAAGATAATCAGAGGCTTTTTCAAAGGAATTATTTCACTTGCTAAACTCCAAAAATACTATATGAATTGCATTTTCATATGAAGGAGTGGGTGGATATTGAATTTGGTTCAGAATATTTTCCCAAAGTTTGACATTTTGAAACCTGAATTGTTATTCCATATACTTCAACACGTACACTGAAACAGGAAGCAATTTTGCAGTGACAAACGCTATAAGATACGTTGGTGTTCTAAGGAAAGGGGGCTATATCAAGTGTTATAGACCTTAGCTTGCAAGGGTGCAACCATTTCTGTTCTGTTACCTGCCGTATTCCCAACTCCTCTGAAAAATCCATTGGCAAGACCTCAAGAGACCTCTGTCCCTGGTTTCTGGGGTCTGTCTCCCTGTTTCTTTAAGTGAATCCAGTTTAGGTGGATTAGGAATCAGCTTAGTTGTGACCCTTTCCTTCCGAATGTAGCTTTTGCCTTCCAGCTCCAGTCCCCTTGGACTGAACAGCCCAGGCAGGTCACCTCCCTGCATGGCCCTTGCACTGGATGGGTAGGTGGATGGGGAGGGGAATGGATTACTATTAGTGGTGTTTACTGGCCCCTGCAAGGCTATAGCTGAACACACACGCTACACACACATGCACACGTACACAGGCACACACGCAAGAGAGAGCAAATGGCCTGTTCTGGGTCATGATCTTTGACTTCCTGTCCTCCTTTGGGCCAACGTGTTGACTTCCTCCTTCTTCCCAACCCTTAGGCTCGGTCTGTTTATTTGAACTCAAGTCTGGCTCTGGCCTGCCTGTGCCTTCTATCTTTGGTTGACTTCTGGGTTCCAGGCTCCGCGTCTGGGTAGCTCAGCCGACTTGTGCCTGAATATACCATGTTTCCCTGAAAATGAGACCTAGCCGGACAATCAACTCTAATCCATCTTTTGGCGCAAACATTAATATAAGACCCAGCCTTATTTTACTATAATATAAGACTGGGTCTTATATAATATAATACTATATTATAATATAATATAATAATATAATATAATACCAGGTCTTATATTAATTTTTGTCCTAAAAGATGCATTAGAGCTGATTGTCAGGCTAGGTCTTATTTTCAGGGAAACACAGTAATCAGACCCTTCCTGAAACCAGCAAGAATCCTGGTCCTGCAATGTTAATGTACAGGCACGAAAAAAAGGGCTGACATTTTGGGCCATCAGACCCTATTGTTGCGTTCAGTTTTGCGGTTAGTTTAGCAAATTAAATTGCTCATATTTGAAGGTAAGCAGGATAGTATCTTGCAGCCTTGGTACCCATGAATACGGAAAATAGATAATTAATACTGAATGCTAAGCTCAGGTTAAACCAAGACTTGATTTTTTTTTTGAGGCTTTATTTAAGTATCATTTTGTGAAAAATGTATGTGTAGACCTTGTTTGGAAACAAAAACAATTCCAGAAATTATCTACAGGAATCAGATATGGCATCATTTAACGCTGAGTGTAATTTCAGTAGAAAAAGGAGAGGCAATTTGTTTAAACAAAGTCAGGCAGTTGTTGGTTTGTGACTGAGTTGCCCTCCATTTCAAAAACACATTTATAGGCCTGTTAACTTGCAACCAGTTTTCCCAGTGACTCAGTGACACATGTGGGGATTGGTTATCCAGTGCATCTACAGAGACCTATGCGGGTACCCTCAATGCATGACTGGGGATCTTGCGAAAGTTCTCGATTGCCTGATTCCAACTTTAAACATGTGTTTAGAGTTCCAACCCAGCATGCCATGATGGTGAGATTCGGGAATCACATTCTTCCATAATTGTCCTGCGAGGTGAGCGGTGAGCAGAGAGGTCACCCTGCTTCTAAGCCCTGTCTTCCTCAGTGGGGCTGGCATTCAGGATGGGTCAAGGGAAGAGGATGACGTTCGCTGGGTGACCTCTCCCTACCGGGCGCCATGCTGGTGCGTTCCATCTGTTTGTCCTGTTTAATCCTCACAGCAACCCTCTAAGGAAGGCACGATTAGCCATATTTTAATGATACGGAAATGGAGCACCCATGAAATATCATGTCCAAGAGTCCACACTTGGTCAGTGAGCAGTGATAGAGCTGGGGTTTGGATCCAGAGTTGATCATCTTTCCACTTTATCACCTCGCTTTTTTTTTTTGTATTGTCAGTCTTTAATTTTAGCCATTATACTGGGTGTGTACTGGTAATGCATTTTAATTGGCATTTCTTTAATGTCTAATGATGTTGAACATCTTTTCGTGTAATTATTTGTATGCCTTTTTTTTAATTCAAGTTTATTGGGATGACAATGGTTAGTAAAGTTACGTAGGTTTCAAGTGTACAATTCTGTAATACAACATCTATCACATTGTATGTTTACCACCTAGAGTCAGTTCTCCTTCCATCACCATATATTTGATCCCGTTTATCCCCCTCCCACTTACTTTCTGGTAACCACCAAACTTGTCTGTGTCTATCAGTTTTTGTTTCTTTGTTTGTCTTGTTCTTTTGTTACTTTCAGTTTTATATGCCACATATCAGTGAAATCATATGGTTCTTGACTTTGTCTGACTAATTTCGCTTAGCATAATAACTCAAGACCCATCCATGTTGTCGCAAATGGCACTATTTCGTCTTTTCTTATGGCAGAATAGTAATCCATTGTGTAGTCACCTCACTTCTTAAGGAGGACGTGAAGTAGGACGGGGTGGGACTGGTGATGGGGGTTTGTTGACCATTTCACTTCTCAAGCCCTGTTGCTCCCCATCCTGGCTGCTTCGCTGTGTTCATCTCTTTTCTCTCTCTAGGCCCCAGGGGTTTAGCGTCCCTGTCGTCTTTCCTGTCATGTGCTTTCTCTTTGAAGTCAGTCTTCAAGATTGGTGGGTTCTCATGCCACCTTCCTACCCTCCTCCTCCTCCTTTATGGTGGCTGTTTTTCTTTACTTTGTTTTATTGCTCCAGGGGAATAAAAGGGTCAGCAAAAATCACGTTTTGTTTTTTAATGTTTCATCATCTTATGTTCACGATCTTCTTGCTGCTGCTTCTGACAGAGTCATTCTCACGCTGGCCACATATTACAACTCACTGAACAGCGTTTACCAAGAGCATTGGCCCTGCCCCAAAACAACGAAATCCGAATCTCAGTTGGGACTCGGGCCAGGGTATGTTTTTTTAAAAGCTTCTTGGGTGCCCTTTAGTGAGCAGCCAAGTTCAGAACTATTTCATAAACAGAATGAGCCTAATATCAAAATATTACCTTAAAAGTTGTAAAAGCACAGGTTTTGAATACTGCGCTTAGAAACGTTACCTTGATTTTCCCATTCAGCCCCTTTTCTGGATCTCTTCTCTTAGATGGTTCTGTGAAATGTCTCCTGTGCCCATATTGTCTCTGTGACTGCAGGTCCCTCTGTCTGTCTGTCTGTCTGTCCGTCCGTCCATCTGTCCATCCATCCCTCTTTGTCTTCAGGGAATTGTACCTGCTCCTGATCTTCCCATCTCTGCCTCTCGACTCCCATCCTCTCATGTTAGCTACTCTGTTAGAGTGGGGCATTCGGGTTTAAATGTTTCTCCATGCACGATAATCACTGGGGCCCTTGTGGGAAATGCAGACTCAGATGTGGAGTCCACTTCTCTATGAATGTGGTTCTGGGATCTGTATTTTAACAAGGTTCCCAGACGAATCTGTTCACACTAAATTGGAGAACTGTGAACTCGGTGGATATTTTGATCATTTGCTGTTTACTGCAAACGGGGCTATTCTCTGTGCTGGAGAGGGGGCGGAGCTTCCTGATGGCTGACAACCCCACTCCTCCAGTGATGCACCTGCCCGACCTGGGCTGGACGAGATTCAGGGTAAAGAAGGGGTAGGTAACGCCTAAGGGGCTGCCCACGTTGGAGAGGACGGGGGGCTCATGCCCAGTTGGTGCCAGTTGGTTACTCCACTTGAGGCGTGTATGTTACTTAAAACTGCAGTGACAGCATGAACTTCCTGCTTATTTCAAACTCTGACTGTGCTGCCATTTTAAAGGTGACAAACATCTAAGAAATCAAACTAAATGGTTACTTCTGAGGAATGTTGATTGGGAAGGGAAGGCCAACAAACTCTAATAAGGCCAAGGAAGCTGTACACAAATTAAACCTCAGTTTTGAAAAAGGCCGCTGTTTATATTGAAGTTACCTGTGTCCTGAACACAGCGCTACTGAACCCAATCAAGTGTACGTGGTTATTCTGGGGTTTAACTAAAACAGCCGTGGCAAACCACAGCCCACACCCACTGCCTGTGCTTGTAGCTCACCTACCAGCTAACAATGGTTTTTACGTTTTGAAATGTGTGGGGAAATAGCAAAAGAAGAGTATTTGATGACACATGAAAATGATAAGAAATTCAGATTTAATGAAGTTGTACTGGAACACAGCCATGTCCATTCATTGACTTGTCATCTAAGACTGCGTTCCAGCCACAGCACAGTGAGGAGATGGAAAGTCTAAAGTATTTACCATCTGGCCCTTTGCAGAAAAAGTTTGCAGACCCTGATTTAAAGGATCATTTTCCCCAATTACTTCTGATGGGATATTTAGTGCTGCAGCAGACCTTCTAATGGTTCCCAGTCCTGGCTACACATTGGAATCCCTCGAACGGCTCCTGACGGAGAGTCCTGGGCCCCTACCTGGTACCCAGTAGTCCAGCGTCTCTGGAGGTGGGCCCAGGAATCTGTATTTGCAACCAGCCAGCAGGAGTCTGCCATGATCCTGGCTAGTAGAGCGATTAGTCCAGCCCCATCATTTTGTCTCCCCTGTGAGAAGAAAAGCCTTGCCCAAGAGGGTGAAGCTCCTTAGGACACACCCGTGTTTCCTGCTACTTGTAGGGCAGTGGCTCTCCGAATTGAACAGGCATCAGAACCCTTTAGAGGGCTTGGTAAGCCTCTGAATCCCGGGCCCCAGTCCAGAGTATCTGATTCAGCGGCTCAGGTGGGGCCTGAAAATTTGCATTTCTGCTCCCAGGTGCTGCTGTAGAAGCCACACTTTGAGAACTAGTTTGTAGGGCTTGGCAGGCTATGTGAGTGTGTGTGTGTGTGTGTGAGAGAGAGAGAGAGAGAGACAGAGAGAGAGACAGAGACTCACACCGTCCGAGTACCTTTTGACCACAACAGCCATAAAGGAATTATTTTTCGAACAGTGTCCTGTCAGAAACAGGACATACTCTAGTGAGCTTCGTTTTAAATACTAACACCTGTTGATGGTTTAGTATGTTACCGGGTTATTTTTTTCTAGCTTAATGGAGAGCCACTCCCAGGCACAGCAAAAATAAGAAAAACCTGTGTGTTACGTGTTCATTCCATCTCAACATATTTCCAAGGAAGTATTTCCCAAAGTGAACTGATTGTGCTTATACACTTTCAGAAGTTGTTGTAAAAATTTTGACACCTCGTGCTTATTTTCAGTATTGAAAGGCAGTTACATTGTTAACTTGCCATGTGCGGTGTAGAAAAATACGTAACCTTCTGTGGAGACAGAGTCCCAGAAAGCAGTTTCCAGGCTCTCAGCCTCCCGTGGAAAGGTGCTGGCTCAGGTAGTAGATGGCCATCAGCTGTGATCAGATGACCATCAGCTGTAACCAGTCAGCCATTAGCCACTAATCTAACTGCCATGGGTACGCTAGCAAGCATGGATTGCGGCTAGCAAGTGTGGTTAGCAAGTGGACAGCGGATTGCGGACAGTGTGGATCCTGTTTCCTGTGTCTCCAACCCAGCCGCCAGCGGGAATATAGTGGTGTGACTCCCCTACCTATGGCTCCGTTGGTGTTCCTTTTGGCCTCACCGTATCCTGCGTTCTTCTGCGGGGAGTGGGAGCTGAGTCCCTGCATTACACCCTCATTTTCTAAGTGAGATGCCAAAGCCAGAGAAAGGAAGGGAATGATTCTGTGCCTTTGGAAACTGCTGCTCAGAATCCCAAGCTTTCGATAGTTAGCCTTAGATTAATATGTGCTTTTATCCCATTGTCCATGCCACCCTGGCATAGAGAAGATAGCCAGATAAGGGGCCAGAAGTAGGGTAAGGCTAGTGGAGTGTGTAAGGTACAAAGTGTGAAGAAGCACTTACTCAGGGTCACGTAGGTGCCGAAGCACCCCAGAATTGTGCCTGGTCATCTGCCTTACCCCTCATCCTGGTCCTGATCGGTACCTAGAAGTTTAGTCAGCTCTCCCTAGGACAAGACGTGGAGCCATCTGTGGAACCAAACACCCCGCTCCCCCTCACTTTGATAGAATGACTCATTGAGATCTTAAAAATACTCCGAGAAACGACTCATTTTAAACAATTGTTTCTTTGACATTTGTTCCCCAATATCTGTGTCAATACATTTTATTAGGTTGGTGCAAAAGTAAATGTGGTTTTAAAGGTTAAAAGTAGTTGCAAAAACTGCAGTTACTTTTGCACCAACCTAATACTGAAGGTGATTGCAGTAGGCACTGCATGCAGTGTGTAATAAAATGGTTTGGATTCTTCACATGAGTGTTTGAGGGAAAAGAAAATGTCCCCCAGAGGGTTTCCTAGATGAAGGCTTTCTAGCAGGCTTGCGCAATTGCCCTTAAAACTATAACATTACATCTGTCAATTCAGCACATGAACTGTATTAGAAGTTCCAAATGCAGTGATTTCATTTCAGAGGTTCAAGTCGGTCTTTAATCTAGCTGCTGTTTGGGTGTTCCAAATGGTTCTTGCAATTATATTTGAATTAATTATCAATATTTCTAAGTCTTCCAGTGAGGGTAACCGAGTAGCTAACCCTGGAGAATTCAAGTATTTTTGTCTTCTGGAATGATCTTCTGTTCTGAAATGTATCCATCTTCCTGCCGGGTCAGAGTTCACAGTGGCTTGCTCCAAGCATCTGCTTTCACTCTTGCAAAGGGAGCTAATGACAGATGTTTACTGGGCAATGTGAAGACCTACTCACTTCTGGGACAATGGCTGGAACATATGCTGTCCCCAGTTTCAGGAAGCTTTTGTAACAAAGGACTCAAAAGAGATCAGGCCTCCAGGGAATGTTGCCAGCAGGCCTTTGTAGGGGGCAAATCCTGTCCGATTAACCTGATTTCCTTCCTGGGGCAGTGATAAACCAGGGAGATTAAAATTGCACATCTTTCAAGTTTAGCATTCTTTTTTCTGATTCAAAAAATGTTCATAATCAAAATTTGAAGATGGTTCATTGAAGAAGTTTATTGTGCTTTATTTTTTTCCCCTCTTCAACAGGATTTAACTTGTCCTAGAAAATGGTACATGGGCCTCATAAACTTTCACTGGAAGTGGCATTGGTGACAGTAAATGTCAACCTCCAAGCCCCACACTCATTTTGGATGTTCCCTGTTTGGGACATTCTCTGCAATGGTGGTGATGTACATGCCAGGGAGAAAAGAATGCCTGCCTGTTGAGGAAAGTCATACTCGGAAGTATCCATTGTTGGCCTGTTGCTATCTTTGATGGAGATTTTAAAATAGTTTGCAGATGTTACTTTTAGCTAAAAGAGCAAAAGAGGCTGTAGCCACATTTTAGCAGCTAGGATATGATTAGTTAATAACTTTCATAAGTTTGAGCCATGGTCTGAAATGAAAAGGAATATTTTTTTCTTTTAATTTAACAGCTGTATTTTAATATCATCCATATCCCATACAGTTCACTCATTTTAAGTACACAACTCAGTGGCTTTTATTATATTCACAGAGTTGAGCAATCATCACCACAATCAATTTTGGAACATTTTCATTACCCAAAAAAGAAGCCTTCTACCCCTTAACTGCCATTCCTAAACCTTCCCACCCCTTCAGCCCCAACCCCCAGCCACAGACAACTATTTTCTGTCACTATGGATCTGCCTATTCTGGACATTTCATATAAATGGAATCATACACTATGTAAAGTTTTGTGTCAGGCTTCTTACACTTAGCATATGGTCTTCAAGGTTCATCCAGGTTGTAGCATACATTAGTACTGCATTCCTTTTTATTGATGAATAATATTCCATTGTATAGATATGCCACATTTTGTTTAAAAGGAATAGTCATTTAACGCTAAGTAGAAAAGAAAAATGTAAAAGGTAGGAAAAGAGTGGTTAGTCATATACAGCCACTTTTTAAAGGTTTATGATGGGTCACAGTTAATATTTCTAAAAACAAGGGTGATGTTTTGATGTGTAGGCTCGAGAGCAGGATAACAGTTAAGAGCAGTGAGATAATTATTATATGCATTAAAAAACAGTTTAGACTTTCTCTTAGGCACTATTTCTAGTTATGGTCTCACATCTGGAAATGGGCACATTTATTTTGTAGTTCTGAGAAGATGGAAAGATCAAAGGCTTAGAAACTGAGTTCCCCAGAAGCAGCCCAGGAAGTGGTCTATTTAGCCAGGAGCAGGCTACCATGTTTCCCAAAAAATAAGACCTAGCCAGACCATCAGCTCTAATGCGTCTTGGAGCAAAAATTAATATGAGACCCGGTCTTATTTTACTATAATATAAGATTGGGTCTAATATAATATAATAATATAATATAACACCAAGTATTATTTTACTATAAGACTGGGTATAATAATAATAATTATTGTTATTATTATAATATAATATAACATAACAACTGGTCTTATTTCACCATAAGACCAGGTATAATATAATACAATACAATACAATACAATATAATATAATACCAGTTCTTATTTTACTATAAGACTGGGTCTTATATATTATATGACCAGGTCCTGTATTAATTTTTGCTCCAAAAGATGCATTAGAGCTGACAATCCAGCCAGGTCTTAGTTTTGGGGAAACACGGTCGGAGGTTCATTAAAGCAGATAGGATACTCGCATAGATAGTGCAGACCAGCTCTTCCCTCCCACTGGGAAGAATGGATGTCAGCTAGGGTAGGAGAGCTGGTAGCCCAGGGAAGGGACATCCTGACACTGAGGACCTCCAGGACAAGATGGGAGCACAGCAGAGAGGCCGGCTTACTTAGCCTTTGAGAATAAAATAGTTGGCCTCTCATCTGCCTGGGAAAACGGTAACGCCATAGATTTTAGAACTGAGGATTGTCAGGGGTCATTTTCCTCCTGCCTCTTCTGTCCAAGGAAGTGAGAGAGTGTCATAAACATTTTCTTGATCAAGGTCACCTGAGAGAGAAAACAAACGTTGGGAGCAGAGGGCTTCTCATGAATGGATCAGCCCCCATTTGGTTCTGAGAGCCAGCGAGGCCAGGCCTGGAGAGTGGCACAGATGAACCGAAAGGCCGGATGGACGGTCACCATTCTGTAATCCACCAGCTGGTGAGGGAATCACGACAGGAAATCACAACCGTTAAGAAATTCAATTAATGTCTCAAAGCCAGAGGCAAAGGAGTGAGTTAATTTTTTTAGTACCTGCTGCCCAATAAACCCCTGTGAATGAATGCATTTGGGATAACACTGAAAATAAGACCCTGACTGATGAATGACTTAATTTACATATGCATGGAGAGGAGAACTGTTTCTATGCTTCCACGATTCAGCCATTGTACAAAATCACTCATGGACGGCAATAAATGTCACGGCTGACTTAGAATCTGGACTTTTTGTTACTGTGTCTTTTTTTTTTTTTTTTTTAACCAGTACCCTCACTGTCTTACCTTTTTAATGTGCCTACAGTTATATGCATACTTGGTTTTTATAGGGCTTGGTCACTACATCTGTAGCTGTGTCTGTCGGTAGTTGTCCGTCTCATCCCTCTTAACCTGTGGTTAGCAAATCGATTCTGATTTCCTTAGCTAAATTAACTAGTAAGATCATATGTGTGTATATGAACTGATACTTCTAGTTTTATTTAAGTTTACATTATTTGGTTTGATCTTCTGGGAGGACCCAGTTTGGCAAATAAAAGGGAAATCACGGTCACAGTTTTGCAAATCTGAATCTCAAAAGGTCACCACTACGTGTGGAAGTGCTACAGAAGCCTGGCATTGAATTCTCTGCAGTTCGAAAGATACTTTCATTTGATTGGTCTCATTTTGATCCCTGTAACAACCCTATCAACCAATTTGCCGATTTTTTAAATGTCATATATAAAGATCTTTTGATTACCACTTCCCTGTGACATAGACGGAAGCAATTTCGGGGTCCATCAGTACTGGGACCTGACTTTCCTGTATTAAACAGATAGCTGGGGTGAGAATCCTAAGGCCACCTCTCCAGAGAGAACAAAAAACAAAAATCACCAGAATATAATAGCCACTTTTTCATTCTCTCCCTGAAAGACTTGAGGTTCAGAACTGTAAAATTGACCGCAGTGTAGACTTGAAGTTAATAGGCCGTCTACTTTTTCAGTTAAAAGGCATTTTACGTGGCAGGAAAAACCCAGAGTGAGGTATTGACGCCTCCCCCACCTCTCCATCTCCCGCCAGGGTTTTGGACAGTGAGCTTTCAGGTGTCAGGATGGCCTTGAGCTTGAGCGTGCCTGTGTACATGGCCTTCTCCTCATCTCCGTCTCACTGCCAATGTCCATTCCAGTTCTTAGGCTGCTTAACTGAGAATTCATTTTAGTTTGCTTTCTAAAACTCTTTTTTTAAAGAACGTGTAAGCCGCTGGAGGTTGGAGTGTTGGATTTAATATGTCAAGCCAGTATAAGCAAGAAATAACTGAATGAACTGATGGTGCTTTATTGATAAAAAACATCTTTCCTACTATTGCTGTGCTTGGCAGAATGGACTGGTATGCTGAGAGGTATCAGTGGACACCAGTTAATTTTTTACTCACCTAAAAGCATTCCTCTTTGTCTCATAGAAATGCCGGGTCTAAAATTGCCATTAGAATCAGACTTGCTGAATAAATAGTTCAGACGTCCATCTTTTCAGTTATTTCGTGTGTAGAAAGTCTAAGCCATCTGGACTTTACGTGCTTTTATTATGCTGGCTCGAAAGACAGAGCACGACGCCTTTTGTTTTTAGGTTAAAGCAGATGTATGCAGCCTGCCATCTTAATTTCTTTTGTATGGGTTGGTATGAATGTTAGCTGCTTTGAAATGTTGGAAAGATTTCAAACCAAGTTAGGGAAGAACAAAATAAGTTGTGTTTTTTTTTCATAATCAAGTTTACTGATTCAAATATATTGTGAACAAGTGTTCTTTGAGATAAGTACATTTACTTAACACCATTGAATGCTTCTCTAAATTTGTTAAATTTTTTTTGGCCAGATGTTTAACTTATGTCTGAATCATGCAACTATGATTTGGTTTCAGCGTATATAGGAAAAGAATGTCAGGTCCTGAAATATTTTTGTGTCAATGCATTGTGGATAATGCTTTCTCCTCCCAACCACAAACTCTGCAACAATCTCTAAGGTCAAATCAGGAGGATAAATTTAGAGATTGTTGCAGAGTTAGACCTTACCTTTTTTCTTTGCTAATTTGTGATTTTTTTAAGTGGGTACTTTACTTGGATGGCGTAGATAAAGAGTCTGTTGTTAAAAAAAAATTTAGTCATAACTGACTTTTATGTGAATCAGTTACACTTAAGATTATGCCTGGAAGCCACCTTTTGAATTTAGTTACCTGTGGAAAAAATCATTAGATATATTTTTTAAAGGTGAGGGAGGGGATTAAATCTCTACTGTTGTCTAGCCGCAGGTTAGGTGGGAGCGATCAGGTAAATGCACGTCATGGGCATATGGGCTGAAGGTATTTTTCAGTTATCCAAACGGAAGGAGAAAAATGCTTTAAAAAGAATTAATTCAAAAAAGGAATTTAAGGGCTTCTCTTTTCTAATTGCTGTTATTTTAACCTTTCTGAGTAATATCCATTTTCTAAATGCAGTTGAAAAAACTCGTATGCTCATGAGGCATGCTGATGCCCTAGGCAGTACTGAAGGCGAGCCATACTCTTGACCCTCTAGGACTTACACTAAGCAGTGTTACCAGTTACATCAACCCGGACCAGTAATACGTTGGTGGTGATGCTGACGTGGATACTGGCCTCTTGAGTCATGTGACAGACTAGACTGGTCCTTCTGTATGTAGCTGGTCGCTGTCAACTTCAGGTATTTCACTAGTGGCAGTAGTAGCTACCAGTGTTTTCCAAAGACAGCTGATGTTGGGAGAAATACGTGCGTGGGTTAAGTCAAGTTTGGGAAAGACTACAGTATTTTTCAGAAATTAAGAGCACCCCTTTAATCTTAATTTCTGCAGTAAAGAAATGTGTCTCATGCTTTACTTAATAATGCTTCCCAAACAGCAAGAGAAGCTGTTCATAAAATGAACGCCCATTAACACGCATTCGCCTTGGGAAATGCTGAGCCAAGCGATGCTTCCTTTTTTGTGGTTGCTCTTTCATTCGTGTTCTTATAATCAATGTTACTCAGCTAACACCAACATGGTCTTCTCTAGGATATGAGTCTGATACGAGTACCATTTGGGTGTTTTACTATTTTTAAGTAACATAAAAAGTATATATGATTATTGCGTGTCTCCCTTCCTGGACTTTGAGCTCCATGAGAGTGGACACTATGTTTGTTTTGTTCCCCAGCACATTCCAGAATACTGTCATGGATGAAGGAACGGAGATGAATTGTGTCCTCTATATCCATTTCAAATTGTGTCATACTGAAATGGATTTAGTTACAGTTGTGTTGAGGGCACAGGGAAGTGATTTTTCTTAAATGGCTTGAGAGGTGTATCGTAGAGGTTAACAACGACTTGGTAACAGAGAGCAGAGTCACAGCTATGACTCGGCCACCAACCAGGTAACTTTGGACAATTATGTAGCGTTAATCTTCTGCTTTCTTATCTGTGAAATGGTGATGGTAATACTTACCTTTCAGGGTTGGTTTGAGGACTAGGAAGGGAGTGTGTGAGAGTTTTAGGGATGTGCTGACATATACACAGAGCCCCTGCCAGGTATTGTGAGGCGTTATCCCAAAGCAAGGCCCTGTACAGTGATGACCTTCCCCACCTTTTAGCAGCTGGCTAGTTAGGGACTGTTTGTGGCCCCCCAGCTTCTCTTCACACTCTTTTAGCTACAGGCATATCTGTATTGTAGGTTCAGTTCCAGACCTCTATAATTAGGCTAGTATTGTAATAAAGTGAGCAGTTAATCTTTTTGCTGATAGAGGGTCTTGCCTTCAAATTGCGTAAAAATAATAATAATAATAAAAATGGAACATCTGTGAAGTTCGATAAAGCAAGGTATGCCTATACTCTTGACAACAAAAAACTGAGATAATAAAGACATTGGGAACATGATCAGTGAAAATCTGTGCTTCCTGATGACCAAAACCTGGGAGAATTGCCTTGTATGGTAAAGGACTCTCTGAAGCCAGGTGTTGGTCTTTACACTTGGGTGTGGGAAGGGAGGAAGAAAAGGGACTTGGCAAGTCCATTCTAGAACATTCTGTGTCACACCCAGAAATGGCTGTCACCCTTCAATGACTTCCACGTGTTTTTTCAATGTTGCGAAAAGCTTGGTGTGAAGGAAACGTCATCCAAATTTTGTTTAATCTTATGACACTTAAAGGTAGTAATGTTAGAGTTAGTCTTCCAATAGCTTACCTTTCTGTTTGGCCTCATTTTAGTTTGAAAACAAAATCAGTAATACAACCCATGAAAACAGCCTGCGTTTGATGTTCCTCAGTGCCTGGATGCTGTAGCTTCTTGGTTCCCAGGCCTTTGGATTTCTGCATCCAGAAATTCTAGACCAGCAGAGAATTACCCCATCTTTAATATTGTCAGATGAAGGCATTTAATAACTATTGGGCCGTCATTTTAATTTTAAAGATAGTTTTAACACATTGAAAGTGGGAAGGACATAATCTCAGCATAAAGGACAGCCTTTTAAATTGAAGAAATTAAGCTTTAGGAAAAATTTATTCCATTGTTGTATGTTTCTCGTTTGACTATTGAAAATTAGCAGCCCTACCTAAGTATTTGGAAGTCCCTGCTACAGTTAATTGAACAGTAGGGATCTTTTACGTAAGAGCAGAAAATGCCCTCCCAACTCCAGGCTTATAATTCTTGGGCCTTGTCTCAGCAAGGTTCAGTTCTGTAGCAAGCACGTTAAATTATTGTCATTCATTTTGCTTAAAGATAAGATTTTTGATCAGCTAGTTATGGCTTCCGTTATAGGTTTTGGTGGGATAATTAAGATCGTCATAATTCAAAAAAGGAAATGGAATTCTTTTGAAATAAAATCTTACTGGAGGGTTTTCAAATTTTAGGCTGTATAAGGAGGAGTGGGCAGAAATAAGCGCCTCCTTTTTTAACGATGGTTTCTGTGAAACTTTCAGAGTTGTGTAGACCTTGGTTTAAACACCATTGACTGAGAATTATTTAGTCAATATAACGTGTGTTCCTAATGCTGTAATTTTCACCTAGTTTCACAGTTGGGTTGACATACTACTTTTAAGGACAAAAATTAGTATATAAGGTGAAACTTGGCATTTGTGGGTGAGCATACATTAGGTTCTAGAATCCTGTTTATGCCAGTTTTGTGTTCTGGTATGCTATAAGACCACTCATCCTTTGCTTTTCAAAAAACAACCATTCAGTTCTGGTAGATTAATTTGACTAGCAAAATGATACGTTTTCTTGTTTCGTTTTTTAATATTCCTCTTTTCTTACCATAAATACTTTCATAGCTACACATTTGCCCTTTTTGATGGCAACTACATAAAAAAGAGAAGAGCATTTACCCAAATTGTTAGAGAAAGTGTAGTGGATAAATCTTAGAGCCGTTGAATATCATCTTTACTTTCAGGAATCATTGTTCTCTGCTCCACTTACCTCACTAAGGTGCTCTGAGAATGAAAACACATTAAAGGTCTGTCTTAATATGTGATACGGCTCTGATGGTAGCGAAACGTATTTTTCTTCTGTGAATTACGTAAAATACTTAGAGCCCAAGTGATCAACTCTGAGTTGAATGAGGAATTCATTATTCTAAGAAAACTACATGGACAAAGTTAGTTGGGACATATTTGTTTCCAGTTATATGATTAGAAAGAATCATTTTAAGGGTATACAGAAACAACTAACTGATGGAAACACGGAACAGAGTTCTCCAGGTTTGTTGAGGGGAGGCGAGAACAGGGAAAGTAAGTTGATGATATTTGTGACTAGTTCAGCGGCTGGTTCGTTTGAGTTAGGACAACCCACTTTTCTTGTTTTGCCCACTTTTCCCTCTTGTGTGCCAGTGCTCTTGTTTGTTGGGATAAATTACGAAGTAATATGGGTTAATTATTTGAAGTTCTTATGTAACTATGTAATTATGATTTATTGCTGTCCTCACTTAACCTCCTAGCCTGACTTGTGCAAGCGAGTTTTGATGTTATTAATGAACTTCAGAAGACCTAACAGCTTGTTGGTTAAGCGTTAACTACCCATTCCCCATGACTGTGTTTCACTCCTTTAAAAAAAAAAAAAAATCTGTAATTTTACCCATCACTGTACGTTTGCAGGGCTCTACGAGATCCCAGGTACTGAGCATAGATGCAGCTTTAAAACACTCTTCTGTTTTAACTTGATTTTTAGCAAGGGGCAGGCAAGAGTGACTGTTTTGTTAAAGTGAAGTAAGTCAGACTGAGAATGACAAATACCATATGAACTCACTTATATATGGAATCTAAAGGACAAAATAAACGAACAAACAAAACAGAAACAGACTCATAGATACAGTGAACACACTGATGGATGCCAGATGGGAGGGGGGTTGGGGAACTGGGAGAAAAAGGTGAAGGGATTAAGAAGTACAAATTGGTAGTTACAAAATAGTCATGGAGATACAGAGTACAGCACAGGGAATATAGTCAATAATGTTGCAACAACTACTATGTAATATATAGTGCCAGGTGGGTACTAGGCTAATTGGGGGATCGCTGCATAAGTTATATAAATGTCTAACCACTGTGATATACACCTGAAACTAATATAAAACAATATTGAATGTCAACTGTAACTGAAAAAAAAATTAAAAAAAAAGAAAGATAAGGATGCTCTAGGACCTTATGGAAAGAAACGAAACGACCTATTTTGAAATGAGAAAGTGTCACATACACTGTTGGTGCACAAGCCTGCACTTCGGGCAATAGCCTGGTATATACTCTGACAGATGGACCTTTGGCTGCCAGCCCTGCCTGCCACATACAAACCTTGGGCAAGTTATTTAAGCTCTCTGGGCCTCAGTTTTCTCATTTATAAAATTGGGATTAGAGTAGCACCTTCCCAAAGGGCTGATTGCCAGATAGAACACAGGATTTGCCAGGTCATACAGAGGTCGTAACTGTGTGTGCGTGTGTATTTAGGAATATATGTCTATCGTTATGCACACATATACGAGTTACAAAAGTAACTGGAAGTAGGTCATTGCCACAGACATGTGAAAGGTGAGGATGGCTTGGAGAGCACATTTGAAGCTGAGCTTGTGGAAGGTTTTATGACGTGTGGGGGCTGGTGCGAACTGGTCTCGCTGGGTGTGGTTTCGGCTGGCTGCCAGGACGGCTGTGAATGGCCTCGTGAATGTGTGTTCATGGGCCCAGAGTACAAGGGGAGTGAGACGAAACACGGCACATGGAACCAGAATCCATAGCAGGATTTCCAAGGAAACAAGCCTTTGACAGCTTCACCATTGAGCCAATGGGCCAGCTGCCAGATGGGAGCACCTTATCTTGGCAGTAACAGTACCCACACTTCCAGGTTCCTTAAACCTGTGCAGTGTAACCACCTGTCCAATGCTCACAACAGCCTCCTAGCTGGGGAGGGAGGTATTTTTACCGCCTTTGGACGGGTAAGGAAGGTTCCGAGACGTGAGTGGACTGACTCCCGTCAAATCACACCACTGCAGTAATGGAACCGCTGTAAGGAGGTGATTTCCCCGAGGGAGCTGGTCTCCCTCTGCCTGCAGCCCCTGCAGCTTTATCATAGCACCTTTTGAGGCACTTTCAGGGTCTGTTTCCCTGTCCGCCCTTCTCTTGCCTGGCTTTCAGGACCCTTTCTCATCTGTCTTTATTTCCTCAGCTTCTTGAACACGGTGGTGGGCATGGAGTTAATACATTTTGATCAAAAGAGCTTTTGGCAAAAGGCAGGTGTGCAGACTTACGCCCCTACCTCAGTCAACACATGCATCAGAAATTACACAGTTATTTAAACTTTGGCAGGTGTGCAGACACGTTTTTGAAGCGTGCATATATACGTGCAAAGAGTTTTCTATCAGGTGCGATGTTCTAAGGCCCTGCTTTATCCTGCCACTTGATTTTCTGTTTATTATGTAATGCTAAGGCCCACTTCTGACAATCCTCCCCAAACATTAGTCTCATGGCCTCTAGGATTCAGTCCTCTTTGTCTATTTATCAGATATTGTGCTAATCTCAGCTGGAAATGGGGCTGTGCCTGGGCGTGGGTTAATATGTGCCCAGCCGGTTAAACACACTCCAGGCCTCAGACCCGCCTGAGTTTGGAATAATGAGGCCAGGACAAAGAGACCATGCGCTTATTATTAGACACACTTACCAAAAAGCTTATTGATGAAAAGCAGTTTGCAAGAAGAGTTGGCATAGGAGTCAGCTTCCATTGTTGCAAGTTCCAATAGAACTTGGCTTTGGTGACGGAGAGGCTGAATTAGTTCTTAGTGTCTCAGACCACAATGCTGCTCCGTTTTGATGGTCTGTGGAGCACATGAAACATAACCAACCTTTCTATCTCAGAGAAATTTGAAAACTGAAAAAATTTCAAATGAACGTTCATCTTGAGCTCTGCTGTTTCATGCTTGCTCATGCGTAATTTAAAGAGTGTTAAATTCTTGGAGGCAAGTGTTGGTGTCAGTACAAAACAAAGCCATTTTAAGCCATTTTTCTAAAATCTGACAAATCTGTCAACTATTGAGTTTTAGCCTGATTAATAGAATTGTTTGTGTTGATAACAATTTGTCCTGACTTTTTGTACAGAAATATTGTCTCCATTTTAATAGGCGTAGCTCTAGCGACAAAATAATGACCCATAATATTTCAATTCTTCTAAAACACAGCAAAATAAAACCTTTAAAACTGAATTCACTTGAGAAACGTGCATTTTTTTTCTGAATAACACTTTTTTCTGGGTCTGTCTTCAGGATTATGTAAGCAGCTTCTAAACATTTTAAATCACCTCTTTTTCAGTTTTGAAACAAAGATAGCGCTCGCTGTGTTGAATCCCTCCACCACTACAACACACACACACACACACACACACACACACACACACCGCATTGTTTTTAACTTTATTTGTAGCAGCCAGATATTTTAAATAAGGGCTTACGGCTTATTTTTTGTTGTACCATGTTGGCACTTATTACACCTCCTCTGAAGACGTGTAAACACTTTATATATTTGATATATTTACAGTGTGTGAGTAGCAGCCCCTTGTTCCTTTAGTGGTGATTACTAGACCATAGTACTTTTCACAGGGGCTTCTAAGAGCAGAAAGAATCAAATGTGGCTAGTAAAACGTAAAGCACAGAGTCTCTTAGGGCAGGTATGCTAAAGCTCTTCAGTGTTATTTTTTTCTTTTAATTGCTGTGTTACAGTCTCTTAGTAGAAAACCTGGCCAGGGATTGTCAGAAGCTGCTGCATTGTGTTCATCCCATTTTCTTCTCATCTCCTTTCATACACAGGTCTGTCCATCTTTCTCTTGGATGCCTAGACTCCTACTTCCTTCCTTTTCCATTGAACTTGGAATTAAAGCCCATAGCCTCTTATAACTAAACAACGTGGTTTGCCAAAGTATAGGGCGTGGGGGACCTGGAACCTGAACCCTGGTCTTACAGGCAATGTTGAATGTGAGGGGTTTTGTTTGTTCATTTGTTTTGTTTTACTACCTAGGCCCTGAATTGCTACCAAATCCTCTGAAATCTTCCTCCTCCTGGTTTTTCCCTGACTTGTACCGCGAAGTCACCCTGGCACATAAATCCTGAAAGCCTTCTTCCCTGCTATTCAATTGGTTACTATCCTATAGATTCTGTCTTGGGATCCTGACAAGTGCCTGAATTCAGATCCACATCTGTTCGTATTTTTTATAGACCCATTTCCAGGATTCTTTCTCCATCTAGTGACACTGGGATACATAAGTACAACATCAGTAATAGGCCGTGGTCTTAGATGCTGTTCATTGGTTCCCATTTGTCACCGGCATCGTCTTCTTAGCTGATTGCAAAAACCCCAAACTTCTACCCAGTCAGACCCTTTGGGGGAGGGGCCTCGGTGGCATCATTGCCCCCCCAATTCTGCTGGTCATTCCTAGACACACTAAAGCTGGAGGATGGTCCCCACCATATCTGGTCTCAGCCTGGCCTCTGTTCAGTGTCTTACACTCTGACCCCAGGTCTCTTCCTCTGGTTCTGCACAACTGCTCCCCGATTTTGTTAGGTGTTCAGTGAAATTTCAGAAATCAATTCAAAAAGCAAGGTAATGATCCTGATTTTGTTTGTAAGTCATAATGATGATCCTGCTGAAATGCATTGTGGGGTGTCTCATGCTCAGATACAATGTGAGCATTAAACAGATGCCCTTTCTCTGAGCTTTCGTGGGGCACACTGCCACCATCGCACTGATGGGTATTTACAGTGCGAGTGGAGAAAAGTTACCGACTCTGTCTGCTGTGCGTACCAGTGTTTGTCTTCATGTTTTGAAGGAGGATTTTTTTTTTTAAATAAAAACCCATTCAACATATCACTGATGCTATTTGGTGCTCTCACAGTTACTCATTTGGAGTAGCATAGCCTTTTTTTTGTTTTGTTTTTAAGATTTTGTTGGGGAAGGGGAACCGGACTTCATTGGGGAACAGTGTGTATTTCCAGGACTTTATTAGGGAGCATTGTGTTTTTCCCAGGACCCATCAGCTCCAAGTCAAGTTGTTGTTGTTCAGTCTTAGTTGTGAACAACTAAGCTCAACTCCAAATCCATTTGCCATTTTCAGCCTAGTTACCGGGGGCGCAGCCCACCATCCCATGTGGGAATCGAACCGGCAACCCTGTTGCTCAGAGCTCGAGTTCTAACCACCTGAGCCACCCAGCTGCCCGCATAGCCTCTTACAGAAGTTAGGAGTCCCAAATAGGGTTCTTCACCTGGGTGTTAGTTGGGAATTCTGTAATCCTTTGCAGAGTTAACAAAAACAGTGTGAAAGTCTCTGAAAGTTCTGCTTTTACCTCATTTCTGCCCAAATAAATGGTGTACTTGAGAGATTGGCTCTGTACTATTCAGTTCATGTAACATCTGTTCACAACCATCATAGAGAGAAAATGTCTATGGAGATAGTCATGAGGGAAGGACTATTGGCACATATTTCTGAAATAAAACTCTCGGTTAATCCCATTTAATGACTTTTGAGGGCTTTTCTATTAAGTGTGCATTAGTCATGTCTACACTAATAGATTAAAGAAAGATCTTTTTCCATATTAAAGAAAATACTTCCTGGGTGGATGGTTAGCTCAGTTGGTTAGAGCATGGTACTAATAACACCAAGGTTGCTGGTTCAGTCCCCGCATGGGCCACTGTGAGCTGCGCCCTCCTTAAAAGAAAAAGAAAAAGGAAAAGAAAATACTTCCCACAGATTAAAGAAAATGTTGATCCTACCATGTTTCCCTGAAAATAAGACCTAACCGGAAAATAAGCCCTAGCATGATTTTTCAGGATGACATCCCCTGAACATAAGCCCTACTGCATCTTTTGGAGCAAAAATTAATATAAGGCCCGGTCTTATTTTCCGGGAAACGGTATTTTCAGGTGCTTTGCAAGCAAAGGAATTGCATTTCTTTGCATGGCGCCTTCTTGCCATCTCCACATGGTAGGAGTATGGAAAGTGAGAATCCAGACGGTTGGGGAGATTTGAAAGGAGGCCTTGGCCACCTGTCACCTGATGGCTGGGACCTTGCACGTAGAGTGGAAAGTGGCAGAGGATCGTCGTGGCTTCATGCCTAGGCGACGCTGGGACAGCAGAAACCTGCACTAATTCGCACTTGTATGAAATCCCAGCCTGAATTAATAGAGCAGTTTTGCTTTGCTAAAACAATTATTGCATTGTTTGGCTATTGTTAATGACATAAAACATCTTGTTTTGAGATATTCCAGTCCCCCGAAATAATGGTTAATAAAGTGATTTCGAGCAGAGGCCTCCTGAGCCAGCGTTTGTTGAATGGAACAAACTCCCAGCCGAGGGAGCTCCTGCAGACTTTTGCATAGGCCTGAGGATCTTGACGTCAAGAAAAGCAGGTGTTTCTGAGCATTTACTCTCAGGCAAGGATTGTGCTAAGTGCTTTACATGACTTAGCTCGCAGCAACCATGTGAGGCAGGCCCTATTTCCCAGTTCCTAGTTGTGGAAACTGAGGCATCGTGTGGGGAGGTGTGATTCCCACAGCCGCGCCGCCTTGATCGGATGTGGCAAGGATATGAGCTGGGGTTTCACCTGGGGTCGGTGGGATGCCAGATACTGGTCCTGTGCCAGACGCCACAGTGGCTCGTCGCAGTGACTGTGTACATTGGAGATGAAGCAAGTGACTCGGTGACTTCTCGTGGCGTAGCTTTCTACTTAACTCGAGGTGTAGCTTTGGGTGCCTGTATCCACCTCTTTCAGCCACTCTGGAGATGCCGTGCTTTATGCAACCCTCCTTCACTGAGCTATAATTCCCACTCCCTGGAATTCACCCACTGAAAGTGTACAGTTCAGTGGTTTTTAGTTTATCCACGGAATTGTGCAATTGTCACCACAATCAGTTTTAGAACATTTTTATCACCTCAGAAGGAAACCTCACACCCATTAGCAATCACTCCCATTTCCCCCTTCCCATGTCCCCAACCTCTGGCAACCACTGGTCTACTTTCTCTCTCTGGATTTGTTTATTCTGGATGTTTGATAGAAGAGGAATCATAATGTGTGGCCTTTTTCACTTGGCATAATGCTTTCAGGGCTCATCCATGTTGTTGCAGGTCCCAGTGTCTCATTCCTTTTTAGTGCTGAATAATAGTCCGCGGTATAGGTTTATCCATTCATCTGTTGATGAATGTTTATCCACACGTTTATGTATTCATCTGTTGATGGACATTTGAGTGGTTTCCACTTTTTGGCTAATGGCAATAGTGCTGCTATGAACTATTATGTCTTCCTTTTTCTTAGGTATATACCTGGGAGTGGAATTGCCGGGACATATGGTAACTACGTTTACCCTTTGCAGGAATTGCCAAACTGTTTTTCAAAGCAGCAAGCACCATTTTACATTCTCTCCAGCAGTGTAGTCACTCACATGTTCTTAACAGGAGCATATATAGCTATCAAGAGATGAAGAGAGTAGAGAATTTAAAAAAAAAAATTTTAATATAGTGATTTCAAATAATATGGATGTATTTATTCATTTCTAATGCACATCTTAAGGTCTCTGAGGGAATTGACTGCTCTGAGCTTGACGCAACTGCTCTGTTTTCAGATGTCCACGAGGTGGGAGGCTGTCGCTTGGTGCGTTCTCACCATCCGGTTCTTTACCAGCTTCCATCTGCCCATCTTGTGCACATGTGGGGTCATTGAGTGTCTGATTTCGGCCTTCTCCATTTTCTCTGCCCCTGGAAAGCAGCTAAAGGTGGAGTGGCCTTGCTGGATGAAGAGTGAGAGCATAGGTGGAAGTGTTACAGTGAAGTAGGAATGGGGAGTAGAGCTCAGTGTTGGGGTCCCATCCAGGCCCAAGGAGCCATTCTATGATTGGGTTGTTGACCACTTGGTGGGGAGTGACAGCGTGTGGGGTCCCTTTGTCTTTATGCCATGTTTTGATTCTGTAACATTCTGAAATGAAAATTGGAAGAGAGGCAAGCTTATACGAGTATGGCCAGAAAGGAAGAATCTCCAGACTCCCCTTTTGGGAAAGCTTAGTGGGGTGTGGAAAGCTGGGCAAAGGATGATATTGCCTAAAACGAGGCCATGTTTATCTCTCATAATCTTTGCTCTCAAGATTAAAATTTCAACCAGATTCCCACGAGTTTCTCTGAACCTCAGGTACTTGGACCAGATTTCTTGCAGCAGGTATACAAGGCTTTTACAGCCTTTGCGTTCAGACATTTATAGAGAATAATTCCTTATTAACTCTTTCCCGGCAGAGACCAACCAAACAGTATTCTTCTTAGCCCCCTTATTTTATCCGTGTACTAGGAAAAATATCTCAGTACGTAGTAATAATTTTTCTTAGAAAATAGGCTTTTGGAAAGAGAGCTTTGTCATGTTCATTTAGTGACCTATATATATATTTTTCAGTCTTGCCTCTTTCTGGCCTTCTGCCTCTTCCTGAGCCTTTCAGTAATTCAGGTAGCGTTCTCCTGACATTTCTAGAGATTTCCTTGGCAGTGGGGCTGGGGTTGGCACACAGGGAAAGTCTGGGAGCTCATCATTGCATGTTCCAAGCTGCTGTGCTTCGTTTCTGCCCCCTTCCTGTTATCTTCTGGATGGTGTGTTTTCTCCCAGTTCTTGTACTGTGAGTGTAAGCCAAGCTGCAAGCTGTCCTCCTGCCTCCTTTGTAGATACTTTACTAAGCTAGCAGCCAAAAAAGACTTTTGGTTTCTGTCTGGAATCTGGAATCACTCCGATTCTATTTTTGTTCACTGGATTAATCATACCTTGCGTGATATCTCTTAATTCTTACTTGACACTTGGAAATTAGTAGCATGCAGAAAACATAGTGCTTGAAGCTAGGGCTCATAAAATTGATTTCAATTCTGTTTTAAACTCCAAGATGTATGCATATTTGGCTCAGATATGCCTTTTTCTTTTTACTTAAGAGCAGCCAAGGAATTACTGTCACATTACTCAGTTTTAGGCAGTTTCAAGGCAGCCAGTAAATGAAAAATGTTGATTGACAGCCCAGCCTTGAGAGTTACATATTAGATGACAAATTCAAGTGCTTGTTAGTGCTCTTAGCTCTGCAGATGGACAGCTGGTACACATCCCTTTAGCACACGGTTAGCAAGCAGCCACTGGTGCCAGACAGGTGACTAGGCACCTAGACCCAGAGGTTTCTGCGAGACACCATCCAGGTCCTCCCAGATTGGTCTGGCACATGGCGGCAGCATGCCCCTGACTGCTGCAGATGTCACAATTTGTGGTCTTTTCCTCCTTCCCACTGGCCCATCTGGAATCCCAGATCCTCATCCCGCTGCCTCAGGAAATCAGCCACTTCCAAGCAGGAGGTGAAAGGTTTGCCACCTCTGGTTCCTAGGCAGAGATAATACAGAGATTACGGTTGTCCTGTGTTAAGTGACAGGACAGGTTCTGTCCAAGGTGCTGTGGGAGAGACCGGCACTCAGCTCAGGCTGGGAGCGGTGGCTGAGGCTTGGAAGAAGGGTGACCAGGAGGAGTGAAGGGCGGCCCGCAGGAGAGCTCCCCACAGTGTGGAATGCAGGGTGGGTAGGAGAGAAGGCAAGAGACTCTCAGTGCTTTTGACACGGCAGGCAGACAGGCTGGAGTCAGCCTGGTGGGAGAAGCAGCAGGGCCCTCAGGAAAGACTTTGTAAGATACCACCTGAGGGAGATTATTCTAGGTCCTGGGAGTGATTGGGAACAAACGGAGAGAATTCCAGTCAGGGCAGGATCAGATTACGTCACTGATAACTGTAACCACGAACAGCAGAAATATTTGAGTTGCTTATTCAGTACCAAGAACTGGGCTGAATCCTTTACGCGAGTTTTCTTACTCCATTCTCCCTACCACTCTATGAGGTGCTGGTGTTATTCCCTCCTTATTTTATAGATAAACCGAGGATGAGAGAGCAGAGTATGGAGTGCTCAGCCAATGGGGAGCAGAGTGGGGCTTCACACTTGTCCAAGTCCATGCTGGTCAGACTTGAGCTGTGTCCCCTGCAAGATCCTAGTTGATTCCAGATTGGGAAACACGAGCCAAAGAAACGCAAAGTTTTATCTCTGGAAAACGTCTTTCAATTCTTAAGTTATCAGTGCCAAGAAAATTTGTCATTAAAACTAGTAAAAAAAAAAAAAAAAAAATCTTTTTAATCATTAAAACTCAAAATTAACAGATGTTTCTTGGAGTCCCAGGTTGAGTATCATTGGATTCATGCCACGGACACTGGAGGCAGAGGCGTTAATTAGGAAGCGGTTGTAGGGTCTGGGTGGAAAATGTGAGGAGTGACCCATGGCCGAGGCGGGAGATGGGACGGGAGAGAAGATGGATTCCAGGCGGTGTCCATCATCCAGTCACCAGGACTTGGAATGTGGATGTGGTGGCCGGCAAAGGGGGTTCGTTCTTGCTGATGCTGGTTTCTGACTTGGGCAGCTGGTACTGAAAGTGTCATTCTCTGAGAAGGCGATAAGGACGTAGGCACAGCGTGAAGAGATGTGGGAGTCTAGGTTTGGTTTTTTTTTGTTTCTCTGTTGGGTGTTTTGATGTCATTGTTTTGAGATGCTTATGAAACAGCAATGTGGTTCAGAATGGTAGGCATGGAGGTTCTGTACCAGAGTTCAAGTTCATGCTCTAAGGGTCCAGGCTTGTGACTGGGAAGAAAGGGCTCCAGAAAGGGCCCTTAAAATTAGAACAAGGGCCAGGATATTAGGATGGGAGCGAAGGAGCCTCAGAAGCAAGAGCTCATCGACCAGTTGTTGAAGGACGTTTAGGCCAAGAATTGGGGTTCCTGGGCTTTCACCCCATCCCTGCTTCTTGCTTTGTAGTTTCTCTGGGCTGAAACTTAAAACAAGCGGATTAGAACAGAAGCCGTTTTTGCTACTAATTCTTCGTGACTCTTGGTGGGGAATTCTTATTTTATTTTGTTTTGTTTTTGTTTATTTGTTTTGTTTTTTTGTGTGTGAAAGCAGTTCTACAATTAAAAAAATTTAATTGAACCAGTTATATGTATGCAGATACGTTCATTGATAGCGATATTGATTGGACTGATTTCTCTTTGTAAGCCTAGAAATGTTGAACATTTTTAGAAAATGGGGAAAGAGTCCTAGAAAAGTATGAAAAAACAAAATTAAAAATGCCTACAAACATGCAACCCATTATTGGAGCGCTGATATATTCTCTTGCCGTCTTTTTGCCGGTATGTCTTAAACTTTTTGTGTGTTGAGATCATTGTAGACCCACAAGCACTTGTAAGCAGGGCTACAGAAAGATGCCCTGTGCCCTTTCCCCAGTTTTCCTCCATGATAGCATCTTGCAGCATCACGACGGTGTTTCAGCACTGCGACAGTCGAGACCCAGCAGCGTCCTGCCCCACAAGGAGCCCGCAGGTTGCACTTTTACAGCCCTCCCGCCTCCACCCCTCCCCCAGCCTCTGGCAAACACCAGTCTGTCTCCCGTTCTCTATAACTTTGTTACTTCAGAAATATCACATAAAGGGAACTGTACAGCATGGAATCTTCTGGGACTGGCTTTTTCAGCTTGGCCTGTTACAGGTAAAGCTCCTATGAATATTCACCTGCAAGGTTATGTCGAGTGAATGCCCAAGAGGACAGCTGCTGGTGTGTGTGTGTGTGTGTGTGTGTGCTTTAAAAAAACAAAAAAACCTAGGATGCTACTGTGTGCGCAGAATAGTTTTATCAGAGATTTATTTTACTATAACTCTATAATGAAAAACCATTTGTATATTGTGATCTTTTCCCTCACACTGAATTCTTCAGCGTGGGAAGCCTGGCTGAAGGGGCGTGGGCATCGTCTTTTTCTGGGTAGGCTCGGCCTGCGCGGTGGTGTAAACAACAGGAAAGCATTGAGACATATCCTAGCACAGCTGGAACAGCAAGGGGGACGTTCCTTGTGCAAATATTCCCCCAAAATTACACATACAATTTTCTTTAATGAATAAAAGTAATGTCGTTTAGCATTTAAAAGATGTCTGTACATTCTTCAATAAAACCACAATTCCTAATGTTACGTATAATTCAGATTTGAGGTCTTAATTTCCTTTATTTGCAAATACTCTAATATGTTCCTTAACGTGTGGGTGTGTGTGGTGTGTGTGTGTGTGTGCTGTGTGAGTGACGTGTGTGCGGTGTGTCCGTGGTATATGTGTGTGGAGTGTGTGTGTGTGTGTGTGTGTGTGTGTGTGTGAGCCTTTCCTTCCAACTACGCCAGCTCACTCTAACAGTGAGCTTTCCTCTCTGGAGTCCCGAGGAGGGGTCAGGGCCGCTGTGTCACCCAGGCCTTCCGGTGGTGGGCGGGTGCCGGTGCAGGTGAGTTACCTGCCTTCAGTGCTGTTTGCCGTGTGGCACAGCTCAGCATCTCCACCGGACGATGTGCTGGCCACAGATTAGCTTCTTGGGTGTTTCAGATTTCTCAGACTCCTAATCTCGTTGGTCTGTCTGCAGACTCTGCAGTGTCATCAGAAAGACTCCTGCTCAGTGGTTAACATTTACTGTTCAGGGACTCAGCTGCCAGAACTTCCGTCCTTCTTGGCTTGTGCATGTCATCACTGGTGCTTTGGTGGTGCGTTCTTGTGCACGTGAGAGCAGGAAGAAACCCTCCATTTGGGGAACAACAGTGCTTGTAGTGATCTCACCTAGAAGTGATTCAAACATTGCTTACCTGTGGGTTTTCTAGAAAGTTGGTCTCATCTCACTGAATTGCATTTCTGGTGCAATTTCTTCTTTGCATCTTGTCTCTAGCAAAACAGTGTCATTGTCACATGAGATGTTAGAGTTGTCCATAATGATGAGTAGGTAGAGAAATGTCTGCCCCCACTTAGCTGCTCACATGGCCCTCAGTTCCTTCAGGCCAGGCGCCCCTGCAGGACACGGGCCCCCACACCCTGCCCCAGCCGCACCACCCAGCAGGTGCCTTGCCCTGCCTGGCCTCTGTATCTGCTCTTCCCTGGTGGCTGCCCTCCAGCCCTCATGGTTAGTTCCCATTGAACCTTGGGAGTTTGCTGTGTTACAGCCCCCACCACATGGTTAGGATTGCCTGGGGTTTTTTTGTTTTGTTTTGTTTTTGTTTTCTGATTCCTCAGTGGACGGTAAGCTCTTTTTTATTCCCAGCGTCCAGCTCACAGCATGGCACTAATGACAGGGGGATCCAGAGAGAGTAAATGAAAAATAATGGCATAAATGAGAGATTAAACCCAACATGCTGGGGAGGCCGTGCACTGTGTGTTCCCCCCACCCTCTGTACCCCAGCTCTGGACTTCAAAGGGCCAGGGGGCTCTTTCCCAGTTACTGCATCAATGTACCCCACAATTCACAGCCAGTCAGTGGCAGAGCTGGAATTCAAAAGGCCGTCTTTGAACTAGTGACCCCTCCGGTCTGATTCTGACATGCACGCTCTTCCATGATCCCAAGGAATTAAAGGTTAGCTGTGCTCTGTGCTGTCAGGCAGGTTTCCCAACTTCTCTGATCCTTTGTGAATTCATCCTTTAAAAAATGAGCAACAGTATTTCCTCTCCTGCTGAGCAACAAATGAGGTTAAATAATCAGTGTGCCCGGTGCTTGCAGCCAGCTCTCAGTAAGTACAGCTCCCTCTGCCCGGGCCGCTCCCTTATTTTGTTTCTGTACCCAAATGTCATGCATGCTGCTGCACTAGGCATTGAAAACCTGATGACAATTTAAATGGCTTAATCTCACAAACTAGCCTGAGTCTTTGAAAAAGAAAATATCAACCTTTGTTTTATCTCTACTTAATAGTCGGTTATCTAACAAACTCACCCAAGGGAGTTTAAAGGAACAGAACATTTATTTGTATAAAGATAATTTTAACATCCTGTGCCCTGCTTAGTAGGATGCCGAGTCTCTGACAAATGGGATCTGAAAGCACCAGTTTTTTCCCATTAGACATGTCTAATTTTGTTTTTGATTAGATTCCAGTGGAACTTTCTAGTGGACTTTACATTTTCGTGCCCCAAATATTTCTGTAGTCTCCGGAGGCAGCAGCAAGCTAGCAGGCCAAGACAGACTTTTCAGTTAAGTGCACGTGTTTAAGAGCAGAGCCGAGTCGCTGAAGCTTGGCGTGAGGAGACTCAGGTTTCACTGACATGACTGCGCATTGTAGCCACATGTCAGGAGCAAGCGTCTTAACCTTTGTCACCGATCGTACTTTCATTCATGAATTAATGAGTCAATAAACAAAAGAAAGAAGGAAAAGACATTGAGAGGCATCTCCAGACACAAAGTAGAATTCCAGGGAAGACCTAGGCAAGGCAGCGGGATTTGTGCAAAGGGATTGAAATGGAAGAACAAAGGGTTATGTCAAGTAGTTTTTCATCAGCACACAGGTCAGGATCCTCATAAAAAAGGGAGAACCAAGTGTGCATCCCTCCCTTTTGCTGCATCTCTTCTCCCGCACAGCTGGTGTCCTGGCCCTTACCTGGAGAGCATGAGCTCCCCCATCTGTGCGGACTCTTATTTCCATATAGAACGTTCTGCGTTGTCCCTTGCGTTATGTCCCCCTCCCAGGGCTAGCTCCTTTCACTGAGCTCTCCTTAGTTCCAATCAATATGACTTTTACCCACATTGTTGTCTTTTGTTTTCACAATAATGCTATGAGTTAGATGTTAGTATCATCATTCTTATTTCACAGATGGGGAAAATCGTGGGCCAGAGAAGTGACCTTGCTGATTGTCCCTGTGCTACTGGTCGCGTAGATCTAGGAGAAACGAGTCACCCAGATCTGACTCGAAGGGCCTGTTTTGGTCTTTACCCCACTCTGCCTCTCCTTACATTTTATACCCATTGGGAGGCCAGGAGCACGTGTTCGGTCCTTGCTGGGTCTGTCGTGGGCCAAGGCTGGGGAGCAAGGTCTCCATGCTTCCTGCCCTCACGGTTTTCAAACTGTGGTTTGTGACCTGTAATAGTGAGGTGTGAAATCAGTTTGAGGGTCACAGCCAGTATTTAAGAGAAATAGAATGGAAATATTGGGGTGCATCGAATATTATGATAAGTGTTTTATGAAGCTGATGAAACTGTGAGCAGTAGTTTTACAGTATGAAACATTTCTTACTGTAGGCTGTGGTCCAAAGAGTTGAAAGTTATTGACCAGAGGCTCCAGAGTGGGGGTGAGACGGCTATAAGTAAGAGAATAGATGAGATAAGTGACTACAAACTGTCATAGGAGCTATGAAGACAGCACATGTGACAGAATAAGGAGGAGGGTGGCAGGGTGCCTTCTGAGAGGGTAACATTGGGGCTGAGACCTCAAGGAAGAGAGTAGTAGGGTGTCAGTGACCCAGACACAGGTGTGAGGACCCTGGGCCAGGGAGACAAAAGTAGAAACAGTATGGACCCTGTTGCCTGACCATAATACAGTACAATTAGAAAATAATAACAAAAATATAAGCAGACCCCAATGCCTGGTAATGATCTTTCCCACTGTTGTCACCGTCACCCTTAAGTTGGGTCAAATGAGGAAGAATCAAAAACTCAATTCCATAATGTTGTCATTCTGACCTTTGATTTACCTCTACTCTATTCATCGTTTTTCGTTCTTTGTTTCTATGTTTCATGAAAGGTTTTGCTTATAGGTAGGTGTTGGCTCATTCTCATCACTTTTTCTAGACTCTGTGTTGACATCTGGTTGGTTGGCATGTCATGGGATTTCTAGACCAGGGCATTGCATCCTTGGCACTTTTGACATTCGGGCTGGATAATTCTTTGACATTTAGCAGCATTCCTGGCCTTCTCCGACTTGATGTCAGTAGCACCCTCCCCTCTTCCCCCAGTTGTGAGACATCTTTACAGATGTTGCCAGATGTTCCTTGGGGGACACCATTGAGAACCGCTCTAGAGAAAATTCCAGGCTAGCATGAGATGACGTTACCCAGACTGAGAATATTCTCTAGCCCATCCATTCATCGAGAGGACAAAGTAAGATTTCCTTTTCTTTCTCTTCAATTGAAAAAGTCAAGTATTATGACTGGGGGTTCCTGACAACGTGTAATAAAGGAAAATCTGTATGTATCACTCTAGGCTCTAGAAATTATTGCGTAAGCGTGGTGGCAGTTTCCTTGCACTGTATGTCCTATCCTAAGGTTCGAAATAAAAGGGGATTGATAATGGCTCAGCTGTTTTTATCTAATTAATGGACTACATGTCTTTTCATTCTTCCCACAGAAGTGGACCCAGCCTTGGGCAAGCAAGCCTTCACTGAGTTGTTTTTCCAGTAGTGTTGATTGGTTTCCTGTGTTCTGTTCCCATGCTTAAGACAGATTGTCTTGTGACCAATGGCTTATATTTCTATAACAGGAGCTATTTGTTCTGAGGGCCCATTTTCTCTGAATTGATTCCCTCTTATGAATTTTGCACGTTTTGCTTCATTTCTTAACTGTACCACTTTTCTCTTAGTATGAGCTCCATTAAAGTAACTCAGTTTATTCTGAGTTGGGCTTTTAGGAATACATTTTGTCACCGTATTTTGACTATTGTCTATTCCCGAAAAGTTCCTATAAAAAGAATTCCATTTCTTCAACCTAGGATTTCCTTTTTCTCTGTTTGGGAGGAATCTTGCACAACTAGTACCCTGTTAGTTGTTACACATAGATATGACTTGAGTGTACGAAGGGCTCTTCTTAAAAATTCTTAAATAAGATGGTGGGTCTTACTAATCCTTGGACATCTTTGAAAATTCCATCAGCTGTTTGTCCAGACAGTATGCATTGACACCCTGAATGCAGGGGGCTGGTTCTATTCCTTACTTAGGGTTTTTCCTTCCTGCCAGTGAGGCTGTCCCCAAATACCTAATATAAAGTAACCCCTTTTGGTACTTAGTCCCCTTACCCTCTTCATATGTCTTCATAGACATTCATTACCATCGGCAATGCTCTATATTTACTTGTATATTTGGAGTTTTTTCCCTTCCCTTTATTGGAATGTGAACTGTGTTCCCAATGCTTAGAATACAACCAGTAAATATTTGGTTGAATGAATAGATTTTCTTAATTTATCAGACATTTATTTCGTGCCTTCAATGTACCAAATATTTAAGATCTTTATAAATATTAACCCATCTTTGAATGAATGGATGGTGCTCCTTACATTTCCTTCACAAGTATGTTTTCTCTATTATTCCATTTTTCTTGGAAATAGTCACTGTTTTGAGCAGCTGCAGTCCTATATCTTGGCAGAATGTTTCTATCTTTTTTTTTCTGTTTGTAGCCTCTTGTTTATTAACTGTTATATTCCATCATGATTCTGTCTCCTTGAGGTCATGAGAAGGATTGTTCTAGTTCTTTTGATTTCTCCTCTCCTGGCTGGGTATAGGTCCACATTTGATACACAGTATGGTCCTGAAAATATACGAGCAAGTCAGATGTACGAAGGTGGGGAACTCTATTTACAATTCATAGCCATTTTTTCCAGTGGCCATATGACCAGCTTTGAGCTGCTTACTCGGGATCACATATTGTCTTGCTGTTCCCAGTGCACTAAAAAAGACAACGAAATGTTTACATAAGATGTAAATAAATACATATATATATGTACACTTATATCACACACATGTATATTAGTGTCTAAGTGTTGTACTGTGTGGAAGATTATTTGCAAACAGCAGAATCAACGTAAATACAGGCAACATTTTTAATATTCTAAATTATTTCTGTCCTCAAATTCTGGAAATCTCCATATATTCAGACAATTAGTGCAAAAAGTTGTTTGTTTTCATGTTGGGAAGGATTTGCTGATGGTGAGTTTGCAGGGGTTGAGCAGGAGATAGCTGTGCTGGCTTTGGTGTCATGTCTTCGTTCCTACAGGAAAAATTCCCCGGGGAACTTAAGTACTGTGCCTGCCCGTTGTGTTGGCAGGAGCTTTGAGTGGGCAGCCTGAGGCGTGACCTTCCCCGTGTGTGCTGGGAGTGGAGAGGGGACCCAGAGTGCTGCTTTGCCCTCAGCTGGCCAGAAGTTCCCTGGGCCAAATTCTCTTCTGCCCCTACTCTCACCGTCGCTTTTGATGGAAGACCAACTACCCTGCCCAACTGCCGTAGTTTTGGAAAACCTCCCTGGGTTGGCATCATAGGCATGTAGCAAGCTGGGGAAGGCAGAGTTCCAGCTGTTCGCTTCTGGGATTTTCCAGGACAGCCTAGAACTGCTTCTCCTCTTAAATCTCTCTGTTTAACTTTCTTCCATGGTGTTTGTGAGTTAAAAGGAAAGCTTGGGTGTCTTAAGTGTTTGTACACTCTGGAATGTTTCTGTGCGTTTTTCTGTAATACTTTGTTACCCTTGCTGTGGCTTACTCCACCCTACATGCCCCAGCCTGTGGGTGCCCACGTGGCGGGGCTGGTCACCTTGCTGTGAGCCAGGGCTGCCGGGGCTGGTGCATCTCCTGGTGGGTGTGTATGCACAGGAAACGGCTGGGGAGAGAGGCTGGTCCTCCGAAGAGATGGCTGGGTGTCTGCCCTGGCCTTGAGCAGTTTCTCAGGACTGGTTTTGACCAACTCTTGTGGTTCATCTGGCAGAAATGCCACTGCTGAGTTTTAATTTTTCTCTAGAAAAATAAAACATGCCATTTTCCATGGCTTATGAAAACCATTGGATTGGTACTTTTGCTTTCCCCGGTGTGTCATTCTCTTTTTGCAATAACATACCATTTGTTGCCATGTAGGCAACTGGTCGATATTTAAAAATAGAATCCCTAGGATGGCCCGGTGGCTCAGGCAGTTGGAGTTCCATGCTCCTAACTCCAAAGGCTGCCGGTTTGATTCCCACATGGGCCAGTGGGCTCTCAACCACCAGGTTGCTGGTTCAACAAATCGAGTCCCACGAGGGATGGTGGGCTCTGCCCCCTGCAACTAAGATTGAACATGGCACCTTGAGCTGAGCTGCTGCTGAGCTCCCAGATGGCTCAGTTGGTTGGAGTGCGTCCTCTCCAACCACAAGGTTGCTGGTTCAACTCCCGCAAGGGATGGTGGGCTGTGCCCCCTGCAGCTAGCAACGGGAACTGGACCTGGAGATGAGCTGCGCCCTCCACAACTAAGACTGAAAGGACAACAACTTGACTTGGAAAAAAGTCCTGGAAGTACACATTGTTCCCCAATAAAGTCCTGTTCCTCTTCCCCAATAAAAAAAAAAAAAAAAGTACTGCTTGCATTATTTAAAAATATATATATATATAGAATCCCCAATCAGAAAGTCCTGCAAATATTCCAGAATGTTGTTTGTTTGTGTACAGGCCCACGTGAGGGTGTGTGCCTCTGAAGACTACCTATTTTTCATGTTACATAGGTTCTTGCTTTTTACATATTAGTGTTTTGTGTTAAGGGCGAATATAATAAAAGTGTAAAATGAATAAATATGGAGGAGACGCTATAATTGAGTGACGTTGTTAGTACGACACGAGTTTGTACAGAAAGCTGGTCAAACTTTGGTCAACAAATGGAGCTGACTGGACATGGTTAATCCTAAACCAAATCAGTGGTAGTAAATAGAACGCTGAGTAGATCTGAGACATAAATGCAAATTCAGTAATCAGTCGCACAATATCGGAGTTGTCTCGTGTGCGTGCTATACAGCATGCATGCCGCCTCGTCACGAGTGTTGGAATCTTAAGGAAGACAGGCTGTCAAGCAAAGAGACGAATTTGATTTTAAATTTGAGAGACCATTTGTTTTGCCCAAAGTTCACATGAATGCTGTATATCCCGGTTGTGCGAGGACAGTGTCCAAAGATATTTTTTTCCAACATTACTGTGCCAACGTGTTCCAGTCGTTGAACAAGTGTTTGGACATGTGGTGAATTTATGTTAACACTTAAACGGAGGAACGTTATTATGAAGCTTTGAAATATATGATCCCGTGTGAAACATTATGTAGTGACACCGAGTTACTTTCTAGAAGCTTGGTTAGCCAGTTTCTTTACTGATTTGTATCAGTTGGAGAGATAGGCAGAGACATGAATGGTAAATTTATAATTTCTGTGGTTCCCAAAGGATGGTGAGCCCTTGAACTAATGTCTTTTAGGAATACCAAATAGCAATTGTCAAAATAATTGGTTCCCTTAAACAGAGGTAGGTGGCACAAAGAAAATGAAAAAGTTCTCCGCCGTGTATTTTTTATTGGCCAATTCAGGATCTTGCTGCTGAAATTGGACCGAGTTTGTATTGTAAGTCCAGGAAAGTTCTAGAAACTCTTCATTGCTGATAACTAAACAATTGAATTTATTCCCATCCCATCAGGTATTCACATACAAGCAGAGCACAATTACACACCAGAAGGTGACCGCCATGCACCCCACGAATGAGGAGGGCGTGGATGACATGGCCACACTGACAGAACTCCATGGGGGCTCCATCATGCACAACTTACACCAGCGATACAAGAGAAATCAAATATACGTAAGTGCCCCTCTGATGCCCTTTCAGATTCCCTCGTTTGAATTTTTTTCCTTTTTTGTTTTTGGTTTTCAAATGATTGTTTTCAGTGAGTATTTCCTGCCTTTTGAGACTCTCTGGTTAATTTAAGTAAAACTGTGTTTTCAGGTGTTTTGCCAAATTAGAAATTTGGCTCGGTAAATCATGTTCTTTGTGTTTATCGCCTTGATTTTATGAGAAGAATTACTTAAATTGAAGGGTAATTTGGCCTCTTTCTTGTTGTGAATGCATTCTGTTTGTAAGTGCTCTGTTGTCATAAAGAAGGCGTGAGCAGTGATTTGACTTCCTCTATTAAGGGCGAGGGGGCATGTGGTGTGCAAACCAATGTATCTGAGCTTAAGCTTTTTTCTCATTTTCTTGTTTTTCCTCCTTTTATGGATTTTTTCCCTTTATTTCTGGTTCTGGAGCCCACCCAGGGGGATATTTGGATTCAAGGGAACCCATCTTCCTTATTTGTGGGCTCTGTTTTGAATGGAGACACGGCATAACAAGCAGACGTTTTTCTCTCAACATTTATGAAACGTGACTGTTTCTATATTATAAAGTAATGTTTAAAGTCCACTCCTAAAATAACCAACCACTTTTTGACGTTCCAGTACTTATATTACATTATCTGTCAAGATGGATTGGCCTGCAGATTTTATTTCTTTTCGTCTGCCTGTTTGCAAGTCTTCACAGTAAACTGGGGCGACTGCTTATACGTGTTTATTTTTCATGTCAAGTTCAAATTCATAGTTTTCAAAAAAACAACAACGTTTACTATTGCAAAACCCTTCATCTTTGAATAATTGTTGTTCTTTCGGAGTTACATGTTGCCAATACATTGGTGATTATCAGCCTTTACACAGCTCGAGGTGCTAACTGAAGCTCAAGGCCTGCCTAGTGTTAAGGTTCCTCCAGTTTATCTACCTCAGACGAAAGAAGAGCTGGGAAAGAGAAGGAATGAGAGCTTTGTGGGTTTAATGCTTAATTCTATTCATTTTTCTTAAGTATGTATATTTGCCTTCGTTTTACATTGTGAAAGTGTTATTTTTGCCAGATTGACCTAATGTTTGCCAAATGTTTCCAAACAGCCCTGTCTAGAGAAATTCAATCGTGTTGTAGTTCTCTGACTTGCTGAGTGTGCTTACATTAAGTCTTTAGATGTAAAATGTTTCCCATATGTTCTGCAGAAAAGGTAACGTTCATACATGTTTATGTACAAGTGGCTGTGTATTCTGGGCCATCCATGCGCTGGCAGAACGTGCATGGATTCCTCTCTTCCCATCTCAGAAATCTCCTTGTCGGTGGCAGTGAGCTCCCGCCGTCTCATGGAATGCTCCACACCTGTGTTTTTATTATTAAGTATTTGACACTGTCTTGTAACTGTTTACATAGCACGGTCCTTCCTGGGTTTGTCGAGGACTTATTTTGTCTTTCTTGAGCCAAGGACACAGCCTGGTGCCTGGTAGTTGTGCAATAAGTGTTTGTAAAATAAATGCCATGCATATTAGAAATAACCTGTTCTAGTGGAGAATAAAATGTGAGGCTCGATTTAGAATTTTTGTCTTGGTGTTTGTCTCTTGTAGGTGAGTGTTTCAGCACTCATATCCTTACACACAAGTTCTCATTACACATTTAATAGTCGAGAAAATGCAAGTCAATTTGGAGGAAAACAAACAAACTATGGATTTAAAAGGCAGAGCCTTTTAAAAGATTTTTTTCCCCCCATTCCACGATGATGACATAAACCTGACAGCTAAATTGCCCCAGAAACCCTGTGAGTGCAATCTTGTCCTTTTTTCTCTGAAATGAAGATCTCTTCCCTCCACTTTGGGAGAAAACCATAGGATTTTTGTACATCCAACTTGCAGTTTAATTCAGTGAATTTTGCCTTTATGTACCTTCTTTTGGAGACTTGCATAATTGTATTATTATCCATAATGCAGCCACCATGATTTTCTTTTTTTTTTTTAATTCTACTTTATTGGGGAAGGGGAACAGGACTTTATTGGGGAACAGTGTGTACTTCCAGGCCCTTTTTCCAAGTCAATTTGTTGTCCTTTCAATCTTAGTTGTGGAAGGTGCCGTTCAGCTTCAAGTTGTCCTTTCAGTCTTAGTTGTGGAGGGCGCAGCTCAGCTCCAGGTCCAGTTGCTGCTGCTAGTTGCAAGGGGCACAGCCCACCATCCCTTGCGGGAGTCAAACCGGCAACCTTGTGGTTGAGAGCCCGCACTCCAACCAACTGAGCCATCCGGGAGCTCAGCGACAGCTCAGCTCAAGGTGCTGTGCCCAATCCTAGTTGCAGTGGGTGCTGCCCACCATCCCCTGCAGGACTGGAGGAGCTGAACTGGGTACCTTGTGGTTGAGCCCACTGGCCCATGTGGGAATCGAACCAGCAGCCTTAGGAGTCAGGAGCATGGAGCTCCAACCACCTGAGCCACTGGGCTGTCCCCACCATGATTTTCTTATCGCTGAAGCTGTTTGCAGTGGGTGCCAGTACCTGTCAGACTGTCCCATCAAGATAAGGCCACCGCCTGTCAGAAAAACACAGCTTTGCCACCTCTTATCCTGGTGCGGAATGATGCCTGTATATTTTTAAAAGACAAACAACGGTACAGGTGCTACATTCGTTCCGCCTTTCTGCAGGCTCTAGGGGAGGTCCATTTCGCTCTCATTCCTGGTGCTGGCACAGTTCAGTTATTTGCAGTTGTAGGACTGAGGTCCTCGTTTTCTTGCTGACTGTCAGCTGAGGCCTGTTCCCAGCTTCTAGACGCCCCCTTCCTTCACCTTCAATGCCAGCAGTGGTGAATCGATTCCCTCCGTGTTTCAAACCTCTCCTCCCTCATCTCTCTTTCCGACTGCAGCCAGGAAAGGTTCCCAGCTTTTAAGGGTTCATGTGGTTAGACTAGGCCCACTATCTCAGAGTTTAATCACATCTTCAGAATCCTTTGGCTGTGCAAAAGACTGTCACATCGTCACATGTTCTGGAAGTAAGGCGTGGACATCTGGGGAGTGAAGGGTGCGTTTTTCTGCCTGCTGTGGCTGCCCTCCTTTGAGTCATGTTATTGAGAAGGAACTGTGGGTCTGTCCCCCACTCTGGGTCTTGCATTTGTTGGCTTTCTGGTCCGAGTTGGCAGGGTACACAGGTCACTGGTGAGCAGACTCATCTCCAGGTGGAGAGGTCTGTTATTTTGTGCTAAAAAGGACCATTAACTTTTCTCTCTTTGGGGAATCCCCTTATTACCTGAGGACTTGACCAGACCCCAATAAAATATTTTTTTTCCAGCCTCTGAACTCCTACATTAAAGTTGGGGTACAGAGCGATGAAGGGATAAAGCACTCAATAGACAAAACTTTAGTCTGTGTTCTAAAGCAGAAGAGCATTCCAGATGAGCAAGGAGGGTTCTTTGTGCCCCCACCAGACAGCCTTCCTGATAGCAGGCTTCCTTACACCTCTATGAAGAATTCTTGGCTGTCTACCACAGCCTGGGCTGGAAGATTCCATTAATGAGCCTTCAAGACATACAGAAAACTTCCAGCTTGTGAAAATTTCAGGGAAATTACACAGTAGCACAAGCAGTGTTTTGATACACAGAATTGTGATTCATTTACGTCAAGACGACCTAATGAGAATTTTTTTCTTAAGACATACATGTAATTAAAAGTGTTCATTACTCACCAGACTTGAACTACTCAACTTTTAGATATTAGTGTCTATGAGGACTTAATAAAAATCTCTAATTCCTATTATTAAAACATTTCTGTTTTTATAAAACAATAAATGAAAACTAAACTCTGAGCACATGCTCTCAGGATGTATTCTGTAGCCATTTAACTCTTCAGGAGAGAACATTGACAGAAAGCCAACACTAATTCTCATTTATCAACCAGGAAACTAACTCTCTGAATGGTTTGCCCAAGATTTCTACAAATGTATACATTCTTTTAAAGACATGTAAGAATAAATCATTTTTGCTTTTCTCCTCCAAGGTAGAATAATCTAGAATATGTGTTCATTGATTCATATCGAGCAATTACTGTGGGCTACCTACTGCCTGAAGTTCTAGGAGAAACGACAGCCAAGCAGAGAGGACTCCTGTGTCCAAGGCATTTCCCTGTGGGGTTGAGAAGTAATCAGTTGTCAATCAGTCATTACAGATGACAGGTTGTACAAACCAGACTAGAAGGTGAAGGCTAGAGGAATGATAAGAGATTGGTTAACAGCCTTGCCAAGTGTGTTGAGAGACTTCAATTTAAAAAAAAAGTCATTTTCGAGCATCGCAGCTACCTCTGTAAGCAATTTGCAATTCAGGAGTCAAGAGAAACCATCACTTTAGGGCAAAAAAGGACTAGATACGTAGGGAAATATAATTCCTGTGACACAACATTAACAGCAAAATGATCTGTCAACTTTAGCACTGCATACTTACCCCAAAGAAACTCTGGAATTAACATCTTCCAAAGTAGCTTTTATCAAAATAAAGTGTTTTCTTTGTATAAGACACCCTCTTTTGTCATATGTCACATGCAATTTCAGAGTCATTTCCGGGCACCCTCAACTTGTGTCCCTTTTCTCCACTCACCTCTTCTTGGACTCTGTAGTAATCATTTAATCTTTGTGTTAGTTTTTTAATTTATGATTTGTGAAAGGTCAGATGTCATAACCCCCATTCCTGATAGGGCTATTTTAAAATGAAAAGTGACAGCTCTAGAAACTTTGTTAACTTTTGTGTCTTTCTCCCCATCTTACTCAGCTGATACCACCGAGTCTTTCTTGAGAAAGCTCCTGCCTGGCACTTGGCACCCTGTCCCTCTGGGCATAGAGGCTGTACAGACTTGGTGTCAGAAGGTCTGTGTCACTCCAGCTTTGCCGCTGGTCCTGTTGGGCTCTGCCTCCTGATGGGCGGCAGCTCTGCTCCTTCCGTAATCGCCTGTGGGGGCCCCTGCCTGATGCCCTAATGCTGAATTCTCTTTCTGGAACTCCAGGTTCTCCATGCCTAAGGCTCCACCTTGCCAGCTTTCCCATCCTCTGGGGACTCCCAGGTAGGAGCCCTGCTCAGCACGTCAGCTCCCCACCTGGGAGCCCAGCCCAAACTTCCACCTTGAACCTCCTGCCACGGAGGCTTGCCCCTGATTGTCTCACCCCTTGGAGACGGTCTGATAAGGGTCCCACCCTGCTCTGTCTCTTCCCCACCACTGGTGAGACCTGGTGAGGACAACTACCCACATCTGTAAGCTCCTAAAGACTCACGGAGTGGCAAGGCAGGTATGTGTCTGGTACAAAGAGACTGTTAGGTGGGTGAGAAAGCCAGAGCTGGCCGTGAGAAGCCCTATGGAGCAGCTGGCCGTAATGACACTACAAAAGAGGGATAAGAGTTGGTTAGAAGGCAAGGCTAGAGACCACACATGAAGATGGAAGAATGAGGGTGTATCTGGTGTGTGCCCTCCCTGAATTGGGGTGAGGTCCCTTTACTGACGGGCTCTGGTGTTTGTGGGGGAGCTGTGAGCAGTAAGATGTAAAGGCAGGCTGCACCCTTACAGCAATGGTTCTCACCCAGGTGATGCTGGCCCCAGGGGATATTTGGCGATATCCAGAGGCATTTTTGGTTGTCATAGCCAGGGCAGAGAATGCTAATGGTGTCTGGTCATGGAGGCCAGGAATGCTGCTAATTGTTCCACAATGCAAGTGACAGCCCCACAACAGAGAACCACCTGGCCCAAGGTGTCAGAAGTAGAAGTGGGAGGTTGAGAAACCCTGCCTCATAGCTAGTCAGTGACATTTGGGCTCGGTGGTGTGCAGACTCACCGTCTTTGTTAAAGGTTTTTGAAGAGAGAATTTCCTTGAGAAAAATTTTAGAAGATTTGATAGGAAAGTGATGTGAGGTCAGACGAGAGAGAGCAGAGTCTGAGGGAGAGTTGCAGTAATTCAAGGGTGAAAAGACGAGGGTTTTAGAGCAGCGTACAGATGGTACAGAGCGAGGAAAGAATGGATGGAGCCGTGGGGGAGGAGGGGAAGGAGGATGGCTTTAATGACTCCCAGCCTTTTCCAGCCCAGATGGCCCCGAGAACATGGCGCTGACAGCCTTGGCAGCACCTCCAGGAGAGGAGAGTGGGAAAGATGAGTTGGGTTTTTGATGCCTGACATACTGTATTCTCTGGAGCCCGGATCATTTCAGACTGTTAGGTACGCAGGCTCTAAACACGGTGTTGACAAGAGCAGATGAGGTTTCTGTTGCATGGAAGGTAAGCCCCGTGTCCAGAGTGGAGGGGTTGGCAAGCAAGGCCTGTCGTGTGGCAGTTCTGTTTTCTGCCGCCTGGAAGAGAAGCACATTCTCTCCGTGACAGGGTTGGTCGCGCTCTGGTTCGATGGCATGGAGGAGTCTTCTCTCCCAGCCTGGGAGGGAGGCTCAAAACCACATCAGGAAGAGAGCTGCAGGGAATGTCAGAGCTGGCCTGCAATTATGGTGTTGGAGATGGCTCCAGAGGAAGCCGTGCTCTGTTCCACCCAGCCCTTTGGTTAGTTTGTCGGGCTTGTTGAACAAACAGTGCAGGGATCAGAAGCAAACGAGCCCATTTTAAGAAGCGGAGCCGTGTCTAAAGATAAATGCTCACGTCAGCACAAAAGATGCTTCACAGCTCTGGTATTTATAGGTGTTTCAAAAATACCCTCCTTTGGTGAGGTGGCATTCCAGACCGAATCTGTAAATGTGTTTGATGTGATTCCTGAATTAACTTCGAGCCAAGCGTGTTGTTAGCATTTTTAAAATGCAGCCGCCAGTGAAAGACCTGTTGCTTGCAGGAGGCGAGTTCTGTCCTGGTTGCCTGTGGTGTTGGAGCGGACGTACCGTGCCATGGAGTTGACTGTTGAGGACGTGCAAATCAAAATCTGCATTTCATTTCCTTGAGCTGGGTTTTCCCAAAGTAGACTTTTTTTCGGTTTGTTTCCGTTCCTTGCCAAAGCTGGTGTCAAGTAACAGTGTGCCTCTCACGGATTCGGGGATGGCCTGAAGTTCGAAGGTTAGCAATCTTGGCTTGTGTCTCAACCCCGGGAACAGCTGAATTCAGTGTGGTTTGTGAAGGTTTTTTTTGTGTGTTTTTTTTCACATGAAATGAAGAACTGGTGTTGCCAAAAGATGATTGTAACCATCTGTCTGACTATATATGTGTTTTTAAACTTTACCAACCATTTGTGCTCCTGAGTGCCCACTTCCACATCAGCACATGCTGAGGGCAGTTTTGTTTCTGTGATTTTCTTTCTATTCTTTCTTGCCTCTCTTTTGGGTCAGATCCCTTTTGACAAGGAGGGAATTTTAGTCAGAAATTCACTCATTCAACAGAAATGTCACTTCTGAATTTCAGAGCTTGACTTCAGTAACAACTTGAGTTATCTGTTGTGATCTGGTTTCCAGCCAACTTCAGTGCTTAACGGGTTTTCTGAATTGTTGACAAAGGTTTTAATTGTGGTGGCAAAGGATTTTGTTACCGTGTTTCCCCCTAAATAAGACCTAGCCAGACAATCAGGTGCATCTTTTGGAGCAAAAATTAATATAAGACCCAGTCTTATTTTACTATAAGACCAGGTATAATGTAATATAATGTAATGTAATAATATAATATAACACCGGGTCTTATATAACTTTTTGCTCCAAAAGACGCGTTAGAGCTGATTGTCTGGCTAGGTCTTATTTCGGGGAAACACGGTATGTAGAAAGTAGTGGCCTAAAGCCTAGGACTCAGTTACGATGTGAGTTTATTTAGTGGGTTAGTGGTCACCTCATGGGACCCCAGCATATCTACATCGATTCAGCCCTGCCCCTGTGTCAGGGTGGGTGCTAGGCCCCAAGGATGCAAAATCACTCTTGTTCACAGTAATCATTTCTTGAAAGATTGGAGAGATGAAACAGGACCTCCCAGTTTACTGGCAAAGGCAGACCCAGCACAGCATTGACAGTAGCTCAGGGTGACAAGTGAATGTGATAAAAGTACTTATGAGGAACTCAGAATGAGCCTCAGAAGGAGAAGATGAGGAGAGGGTCAGAAGAATGACTCCCACCAGAGGCATGAGTCGTGCCGAGTTTTAAAGCATTCCTTGGGGAATTTGGTCAAGAGGAGGGTGGCTCCTTCCTGGCAGAAGAGCAGCATGTGCAAAGACATAACGTCCTGTGACGGGATGCGTTTGTCCAACTGCAGGACATTAGAGATGCTGAAATGAAGGTTGTGTGCAGCTGGCTGGCAAGGTGGTCAGGAGCAGGTGAGGAAGGGCTCTGCGTGCAAGTTAATGACCTTGAATATACTTGTAAAGGCTGTAGGGAACAACTCTAAGCATGAGTTCTGGGAAAACCCACTCTGGCTGCAGGGTGATGGATCAGTGCAGGAGGCATCCAGTCCAGGAGGAGAGGTGCCTGGCAAGCCAGATAGGAAATGATGGCATCCTGAATCAATCCTGGGAGTGTTTGTACTCCGAAGATACTGGAAGGTAGAATCTAAGTGTTCGATTGAGTTTGGGGGCAAGTAGGCTGCATTGCCATAGGATGATTCCTAGATTTCTGGATCAACTATTTGGGTAGACGGTGGTGCCTTTGTCATGATGGGATTGTGAGGAGAAACATGTTTTGGAGCGCTCACGCTTGTCCACATGGCGTTCAAGCTAAGGGGCATCCAAGTGAAGACACCCGGTGTACAGATCTGTGATTTTAAACTGAAGCTGCATTCACGGCAAAGATTCCGGAAGTGATTCCTTGCCACATTTTGCCAAGATGATGGTAAGAGAAGGAAAGACGAGAGTGGTGGGTGGGAAATGAACCTGGCTAACGGTTCCACTTCTTAACAAGTTCTTCCCTTTAGGAAAGTATGCCGTGGAACCAACTTGAATCAATTTCCCGAGTGCGTTTCACATTACTTGGTCGACATCCAGCTTTTCAGGACCACATGATGAAAAGCAGTTGTGGCTTTATTTTCATTAACAAAAACAATAACCCCCTCCGATTTTTGTAGCCCTTTCACCCACCGTGTTTCCCCGAAAATAAGACCGGGTCTTATACTAAGGTTTGCTCCAAAAGACGCATTAGGGCTTATGTTCGGGGGATGTCATCCTGAAAAATCATGCTAGGGCTTATTTTCCGGTTAGGTCTTATTTTCGGGGAAACAGTAGCAGTTGTGTGAGATAACAGAGGATGTTGTTGTTGATGATGAGAATTGTGGGCCCAGAGGGGTTAAGCAGTGTCCCAGGGACGGGCGCTCCAGGCTGAGGATTTCCAGGTTTGTGACTTGGCTGACCCTTGCTGTCCAGACCATTTGTTCCTGTTGGAATAGCGACTTCCCAACAGTAGCACAGATCCCGCCATATCTACAAGCCACTCAGCATCTGAGGCCACTGGGTCACTTTGTTTTCTTAGTTATACTTGAGTTTTCTTTTTTTTAATTTTTTTTTTTATGGAGAGTTAAGAGACTAGGTATTAGAAAACTTTGAATTGATAGATTTTTGGGTTGAAGAAATGCAGTGAGTTTCTCCCAACATTTTTAAGCAGGGGTGCAGCAGCTGTTCCAGATTATTAACATGGGCAAGGAAATGTATTATTTGGTGAGTTATGAGGAACTTTTCTGACTAGAAAAAAATTTTTTTTATGTGCTTCAAAATAGAATGTACTTGCTATTTCTGAAAAGCCGTTACAACCACCAGGCTATTTATTCTTGTGGAATTTGGAATCCCATATGAAGAAACCAGTAAGTACCTGGTCCCACCTCGTGTTTGAGAGTGGCGTGTGTCCAGAATCTTAACTGCGTGGCGTTATCGTGACCGTTTTTAGAGCGGTAATAATACCTTTTTATAGAGTGATAAATGGTCCAGGCATGCAACAAATGTCTCATAGCTCTTAGGATTTCTTACTATATTTTATTTTGGCTTCACTTGGTGCTTAATTTACAAGTGGGGCCTTCTCCTGCCCCCTCCATTCCCTAGTCACCATTTTTTAATTTACGTTACCTGTTGAACTTGCCTTATTATTCAATGCATCTGTTATTCGTTTAGTGACAAAATCATTCGTGCAAACTGGTGTGTTGAAGGTAGTGGGGGAGGAAAAAAGATGTCTTTGGCAGTAATTATTTTTTGCTGGACCGCTAACATTTCACACTGTGTCTTTCTTTGAATAAACCATTAGGAACTATTGTTGCCGTGTTATTTTACATTTCTGTTTTCGGGAGGTTCAAAGTGCTATTTGGTGTGTGCGTGGGCACAAGCAATAAAAACTCTATGACTACATGAAGACCCTTCAGAGTGCTGAAGGCCCCCCTCTTCTGTAACTGTTATGAGAGTAATTCATTAGGTCTTGGGGTGTCCTATCACCTTTTTACGAGCCACTCAAAGTCTCTTCTCAGATATCCCTGTGGTTGATCCTATAGTTCATGGGGGCTGTTGAGTTTTGAGCTGGAGAGTTAGTTCCGTTTTCTGAAGGTCATCTGTCAAGTGTGGAGCTTGGGATGAACGTGCAGGACTCTGGGATGTCTGTGAGGAAGGAAATGGAAATCTTCAGCAAGTGAGGCCAAGGCAGCAGAGATGGAGGGAAAGAGGATAGATTCTAGGTTCGTGGAAAGCAGCGCTTACAGGACATGGAGACACTGGCCGCTGATGACAAGGCTGGACGGAGTCTGGCATGATTCCCGTTTTGTACATGGTGAGTGGTGAAGGGGTCGCGGCAGACCCGCAGTGTGACGCATGGGCACTACGACCCAAGGGGCCGCACTTACCAGCCTTCACCCGTTTCCTCATCTGTTAGAGGATGCAGAGCCGGGGGCTCTGCCCTGCCCACATCTCAAGGTTATATTGGAGCCAATGAAGGCCTGTGACAGTGTGACTCCAGAGGCAGTATTGTCCTCTGTGCCCCATAATTCTGAAACACCAGGTAAAGTTGTTGTGGAAACATGTAGTCTTAATTGTCATTTCAAATCGGTGACAAGCCTTTTAAAGAAATGACTCAGGTCATTAGTGAGAAGGTGAAATTGTAAAACTTGTGCCTTCATGTTTTAAGAGCCTAATGTACCCAAGTGCTAAAGGGGCGTGTCCTCACGATACAGAGACACTTTACGTGAGGCAAGGTTTCCGATCATCTTAAAAAGTAACAATAAAAAATTGGGTTGTTTCTCTGTACCAGCCAGGCACATGTTTTACACATTGTTTCCTTCTTCTTTTTTTAAATAAGGGATTTCAGATTACTGTGTTTTGGCCCAAATTCAGTCTGGTCGTTTGCTATCCCTGTTGGTTCATGGGAGTCCATTTACTGAATTTCCTGTCAACCACAACATATGTACTTATTATTTGAACTCTAACGAAGTTATTTCATCCCTGAAAATCTAAATGCCTTCTCTCCTTTCCTAAATGGTCTATAATTTGTCACCAGAGCATTTTTGTTTCTCAATTTGGGTTACAATATGAAGGTGTGTATTCTAAACATCTGATGGAAGTGAAGGACCATGCTGCTCGCTCCTTGTTACTTCGGGATGTGTGCACGTGTGTATCTGGCTTCTTTAAGGTGGTGTGATGTTTTCAAGGTTCGTCTACGCTGTAGCATGTATCAGGACTTCATTTTGTGGTTGTTTTGCGGAGGAATGTTCCATTGTATCTATAGGCCCCATCTCGTTTACCCGTCTATCTGATGATCGACGTTTGGGCTCTTCCCACCTTGAGGCTCTCATGAATAATAACGCTGCTCTATCTTTGTTGGAGTACCTGTTTTTAATTCTTTGGGGCATATACCTAAGTGGAATCGTTGGGTCATATGGTAATGCGTCTTTTATGTTTTTAACCTTTTTTGGTTCAGTATATTTCCAGAACTCATTACAGACCCCCTTCCATTTGAAAACAGTTACATGGAACATACGATACTTTGCCTGATGTGCCTGGCAGTCACTGTGAATATAAATGACGACAAATTGCTGTAATAGGGTACAGATGCTCTCAGGATGTTTGGACTCTCTGTCTCGTGGTCCTGCTTTGCTTTTTCTCTGCTGCATTGCCAAGCCTTGCCAGTGAATGGAACAGGAGGCTCTGGAATGAGGTTGTCTGGGTTCACATCTCAACTCTGCCACTTCCTGGCTTTGTGACCGTACACAGAGTTGTCTCTCTGTGCCTCAGTTTCCCCATCTGAAAAGCATGGCTAGGAATACTTGGAACCTCCCAGGGTTATTGTGAGTGTTAAAGAGGCCAGGCCCTCTGTATTAGGCCGCTTGCGCGGCCATAGCAGAATATCACTGACTGGGTGGCTTAAAGGACAGGAATTAAGTTTTTCACAGTTCTGAAGGCTAGAAGTCCAAGATCAAGATACCCGGTAGGGTTGCTTCCTCCTGAGGCATCTCTCCTTGGCTTGCCAGTGGCCACTTGCTTGCTGTGTCCTCACATGGTCTTATCTGTGCGCACAATCTGTGGTGTCTCTCTGTGTGTCCACATTTCTTCTTACGAGAACACTAGTCAGATTGGATTAGGACCCATCCTAATGGTTAATTTAAATACCTTTGAAGGCCCTACCTCCAATCCAGAATAATCCTATTCTAAGGGACTGGGGATTTAGGGCTTCAACATGGGAATTGGGGGTGGTGGGAGCACGGTTTAGCCCACAGCGCTCCTGAAGCCCTTGCACAGCACATGCACCTAAAAGCTGGCCGGTGGGTGGTGGTGGTTACCGGACTCTACTTCTGCCCCATGAATTGGCCTCGTCAGCTGTGTCTGAGCCTGGGAACCTGATAACCAAACGTGGCTAGCATTTCTCACAGAAGTACGAGTGAAGACTTATGTCCCTATGGAGGGGACATAGGGCATTCCACGTTCATTACTCAGTAGCCACTGTTTCGCTGCTCTGAAGATTTTGCTTAATTTCTGGCCTGGCTTCTGTTCCAGAAAGGTAAGCGTGTCAGTCAGCCAAGTTCCAGATGAGCAATGGGGCACTTCAGGAGGCATTTGAGATGACTGAATACCTAGTACTTTCAAAATGGTTAAATATGCATAACATAAACTTTACCATTTTGACTATTTTGAAGTGTTACAATTCAGGCATTAAATACATTCACAATGGTATGCAACTATAACATGCCTCCAGAATGTTCTCACCAATCCAAACAGAAACCGTGTACCTGTTCAACAGTAACTCTCCTTCCTCCCTCCCCTTAGCCCCTCTGCTCTGCTTCTCTTGTTGTTTCTTGAATCCTGCCAGTTCATAATAAACACCTGCCAAGGACGCGGTGACAGGGATTTGGGCCTGGCCTGCTTCAGCATCTTCTGTACCTTTCACTGTAAGCTGTCTTTGAAATGGCTTCCTTCACTTGTACGGAATGACAAGATCCTGTACCAAAAAGATACGGGAACAGTGTGTGCCATGGGACACAAAAGTCATCTTCCCCCTTAGCTTACACTCAGGTGGATTCTATTTAAAGCCTGGGCGTCAGTGAGATCCAGACTCTCTCTGTCCCTGTCCCAGCGTGGGTGGAGGTGCAAAGCTCTTGCCCACGGACACCCCCACCCCCCCAGTGCTGTGTGTGACCCGCTGCCCCTGTGCTTGCAGACCTACATCGGCTCCATCATCGCCTCTGTGAACCCCTACAAGACCATCAGCGGCCTGTATGAGCGCACCACCATGGAGCGCTACAGCAAGTGTCACCTGGGGGAGCTCCCCCCCCACATCTTCGCCATCGCCAACGAGTGCTACCGCTGCCTATGGAAGCGCCACGACAACCAGTGCATCCTCATCAGGTAACCGGCACCCACAAGGCTGGCGGAGGGCTGCCCTGGGGACACTGCAGAGCCAGCGTCCGAGTCTACCTGCTGGTGCTGTCTCCACGAGCAGTGCCTTCCCAGCCAGCCAAACACCTGCATCTAGATTATTCTAGATGGAATCGCCTGCATTGAAGAATTTTTTTTTTTTTTTAAGATTTTATTGGGGAAGGGGAACAGGACTTTATTGGGGAACAGTGTGTACTTCCAGGCCTTTTCTTCCAAGTCAAGTTGTTGTCCTTTCAATCTTAGTTGTGGAGGGTGCCGTTCAGCTTCAAGTTGTCCTTTCAGTCTTAGCTGTGGAGGGCGCAGCTCAGTTCCAGGTCCAGTTGCTGCTGCTAGTTGCAGGGGGCACAGCCCACCATCCCTTGCGGGAGTCAAACCGGCAACCTTGTGGTTGAGAGGATGTGCTCCAACCAACTGAGCCATCTGGGAGCTCAGTGGCAGCTCAGCTCAAGGTGCCGTGTTCAATCTTAGTTGCAGGGGGCACCGCCCACCATCCCCTGCGGGACTCAAGGAATCCAACTGGCAACCTTGTGGTTGAGAGCCCACTGTCCCATGTGGGAATCGAACCAGCAGCCTTCGGAGTTAGGAGCATGGAGCTCTAACCGCCTGAGCCACCGGGCCGGCCCCTGAAGAATTTTTAATGCTTTTAATTGGATGCTCCTAAAGCATACATTTGAATTGGCTATAGAAAAGGGACTGCTAGGCATACGCGTGTGTTAAGGGAATGGTAAAAGGGAATGCTCATTTTATTTTTTTGGTGACAGAGAAGGGTCTTAGCATACATATTTCAGCTCAGTCTTCTTTATTAAAATAAATGACCAGAAGCCCCACGATCAAACATGTATTACTAGGAACGGTCTAAAAAGGAAATAGAATCTAGTTTTCTTTAAAAATAGTTCTTAATTTTTATTAAGTAATTCAAATTGGCCTCATCCCCTATATTCTAGTGACGTCTTACTGGATCTACTTACTTATTAATTATTTATATTGGAATCCCAGTCTCCTGACGCTCAGAACACCCCTGGATGGTCTCCAAGGCAGGCGTGCGCTGAAGGTCACTCTCAGTGAGGTTGCCATGGAGTCGCCAGGCACTCCATTCAGTGGTCCTGCAGGCACTCACTCACGGAGGTGGCTGTCACTGAGAACCAACATCGCACTCGACAGAACTGCCGGAGTGAAAGGAGATTTTGACGTCTGTTTTAGTTGACTTTCTAGTCCCAACTTGTGGCAAGATAATGATATTATTTCAAGAGGCAAGGGGTGTTTGGATTTGGGGAGGGTGACAACTGAGACTCCACCACCCCCTCCAGGTTTCCGATTCAATGGAAGTCAGGCCCAGGAGACAGATGGACAGCCATATGGCAGCTTTAGACCTCCAGCCAATCAGGTTTGCTGACATTGCAGCCCCCAAATTAGACCCACCTGGTCATAGGTACAGGCAGGTAACTGGTGGCCACATCACTGTGGGAAACCGCTTCCTAGATGAGCACCCCAGCCCTTCCCCCTGTGTCACCTGTCAGATAAGCCACTCCTGTGGGAGTGTGGGGGTGGGCAGGCATGCCAGAGGACACCCCTCATTGAAACCCCAGGGAAGGAAAATGGAGGCACCCCCAGCCGAGGATATTTGGGAGATGCTCACACTGCCTGGTGTGGTAGCTGATTGGAGATGGTTAAGAAATAACGGCTAACCTGGTTTTGAAGGGTTGACTGTGTCATGGACTCCGTGCCAAGAACTTTTCAGGCATCAGCTCATGGAAACCTTCCAACAGCCCTTTGCTCTGTGTGATACCTACAGGTGCCGTACACAGAAACCTGCTGTCAGGGACTGTGTTCTGACCCGCTGTCTTAACCCATAACTCTCGTGGTCCTTGCTTTGTATTATAGCAAATCAGAATTACATGAATAAGACAGAGCAGTGCCTTTCTCATTCCTGTTTCCTTCTTCCCCACCCCTACCTCTCAGCCTACCCCTGTCTGCCTCTCTCTTTAAAGGGAGGGAAGCATCTGGGCTGGTATGGTCTCTTCTCTCTGTCACCTTAACGGTGCTAATGAGCTGGGCAGTGGAAACCGCTTGAGGGACTGTCAATTTATTCAATTAAGTAAATGTGAATGATTATAACTCGCAGTTCATCAAAATGAAGCTTAATATGTAAACAGAGCCTTGAGAGTCACATTCCCGATAAAGTAACTTGCCTTGTGACTAGAAGCACTATTTGTGGGTTCATTCAGATGATGTCACTGAAATTCAAACGTTAGAACTTCGATCACTATTTCAGCATGCAGAATCTAATTTAATAAGATGAACAGAAAGAGAACTTAATCTATTTTAAGAAGATCAAATTGTTTTCTACACTGAGGTGCCTAAATATTTGCCATTGACAATTGTGCGTATTATTGTGCTTTGAGTGGAAAGAATGAGAGCGTGGTTAGTGTACCAGTCGCTAGACAGGGCAGCTTAGGAAGAAAGTAGAAAAATCAAATGAGGTCATGTATGTGTGTGCATGTACATGTGCGTGTGTGTAATAAAACAGAAAGGGGTTGGCATTTTCACGCCAAAGACTGTGGTCTTTAAAAGTCAGGTGGAGCGGGTGGGGAAGGGAGGGGGCGTGGATCCCAAGCAGAAAGCCCCCATTGTGTAATGCTGCCGTGAAAAGAGTAACTGTATTTATCTAAATTAACTCAGGAAACAGAGTATTTAAGAATAGATGTCTCATTAAAATGTGTTTTGGTTTTTAATAGCTCTTTCCAGCAGTTTTTTTAGTGGGGGTGGGGGCTGTGGGAATTAAGAGAAAATTGATTATAAAAATTGCAGGGTCCTGGAGCCCTATTTAGATTTCCTCAGGTATGATCTGCCCCCTGGTGGCTACAACATGTTTTACTGCTTTGAAAACCTCTCATGCTGATGCATTTTAAATCAGGAAACAAGCCTGTTTGGAACGAGACAGGACTTCCTAGATCAGTTTTTCTCTCACTTTATGAGCTCACATCTCTTGGCCAAGGTCCCCGGCTAGTTGGTGGCAATGCCACGTCTCCAGGCTTCTAGTCCAACCCTCTTTCGTTGGTCTCACTTTCAAGTTGTTATCTCTCTGAAGCTCTAGTTTTATTTTAACTTTCTGTGCACGTTTAAATGAATGCTTATGCTATTATAGTTTCTAAAATATAAATATGTAAGTTTAAAACTTCCTGGAATATTTTTTTCTTCTAACTGACCTGGTCAGCCTTTGATCTTGGGTGAGCTAGTGCATTTCGCATTGACTTCAGTTTTTCATACATTGTATTGGACAGACAGTGGTTAGCTGATGATGGCCTTTTAGTACATATGATCTTTTAAACTATATAGGGCAGGTGAGGCCTCTGGCTAATTCGCCTTTGCCCAGGACAGTGTCTGGTGGAAGACCAGTCTTCAATCAGAGGACGGATAGAGGAGCAACTGTTGGTTTAGGATCTCTGCTTGCTTTGCACGTTTTGGTTTTCCAAAACGGGAGCTATTTCTATTTATGGTAATATATTGAGAAATGATTGGATTGGAATAGTGAGCAGAACTCGCGTCCTGGATCAGAAAGCTACCAACCAGAATAAGGCGAGGGGCACGTCTTATGCTCATGTGATAAGGCAGGTGACCGTGCTAAGCTTTGGGGATTAAAACCATTAAAAAGAATAAGACCCAATCACTGCCCTTCAGGAACTTCTGCTCTGATGGGAAGAAACTGATATAAATAAGTGATTTCGCTACAGCTTGCCGCATGGTACCGTGGAAATACGTGTGTGTGGCTGCTCAGAGGAGGTGGTGGTGGCTGACCAAGAAAGAACCAAGACAGTATTTCATAGAGAGCGTGACGTGTGACTGTGAGTTCAACAATACGTAGGAATGCCGCTGGCACGGGGCGGGGGGACGGCACAGAGAAACAGAGATGTTTGGAAAACCAACGGTAAGTACGAAACGGAAGGTATGCTTCCAAGGCAATGGGGTTTGCTAAGGGACATGAAGGAGCTGGAGAAAGACCACGGACGGGAACTGACATTTATTGAGAAAGACTGATTGGTGTGTGATCCTCGGAGAAGCCCAAGGCGCATTTTCTATGGGGAAGCTGAGGCTCAGAGCTGTTGAGTGACTTGCCAAAGAGACTTTAGCTCTGAACAACAGACAGGAATGGAACTTGAGTCTCCCTGGGTTCACTTCAGGACAGAATCCGAATGCCTGGTACAGGGTTGCACCTTAAGGGCTTTGTCCTGCCTGCGAAGAAGACCTTTGGACTCAGTCCTGCATGCAGTAGAGAAGTCTTCTGCAGGCAGCAGAGGGACTGATGTGTGCTTTGAGAAAATCATGTGACTCAGGGGGATTTGATTCACGGTATGGCGGTGTCTGTCAGGTGTCAGCAAGGGTATTCTGTAAAGGGCCAGGGGGTACATTCGGCAGGCTTTGTGGGTGAGACCGTCTCTGTAACAACCACTCAACTCAGCCCTTGGCGTGCGGAGGCGCTCATGATGCGCAAACGAGCTGCTGGGCTGAGTTCCAATAAAACTTTATTTACAAACACAGGCAGCAGGGAAGATGAGGGGGCCATAGTTTGCTGACACCTGCCCTGGACTGAGAGGCTGGCCTGGGGGTGGATGAAGGGCGCTGTTCACATTAGAGGCCCTCCTTCCTTTGTGTCCTCTTCCCCACTGTCCTGGGGACGTTGCTCTATCTTTGAGTTTCCCTGCCCCTGATTCTTAGACCTCTTCCTTTCTCCTGGATCATTGGCGTTCTCATTCAAAAATTTTCAGTATGTCCCATCTTTAAAAAAAAAAGAGAAAAGCAGCTTTGGTTCCACACACACCCTTACTTACCCCACACGATCCCCTCCTCCCCCCGTCTCCAGGATGCTCCATCACTCTGGATTTCTTCCTCGTCCTCTGGGCACCTCCTCCTCTCCTAACCAACCTGCCTTTCCTTCTCGGGTCTTCATCACCTCCCAGACTTAAGCGCTTCCCCACCATTTCTCCTCTGAGTTCCACACGTCCATTCACGTTCCCCTCAGGTGTCCTCACAGAGATGTCTCCTGGGCATTTCAGGGGTGGCATGTCCTAAATTCATTCTCATATTCTCCCAGAAGTGGGCCCCTCCTCACGCTCCTCATTCTCAGCAAGTGGACTCGCCCTCTTCTGCAGTCCCAAGCCTGCCTGAGATCAACGTGTCATTCTTGGATCTAGAAAGCATCTCCCCGAAATTAAGGGAAAAGTACATGAAGTAAAGTGTACTGATCTGACCTATGCAGCTTGTTGAGTCTTGACAAATGTGTACACCTGTGGACCAACACCCAGCTCATCGTGCTCACAAGCTGCCCAGCCCTCTGGAGTCATTCCCCACGGTCCCTGTCACGTGTCAGCCGCCCTCCTGACCGGGCCATTAGCTGTCCCTTCCTTTCTCCGTCCACAGGCTGTCCTGAGGCTTCTCACCTCTCACCTCTGCTGCCCTCTCTCTCATTACTCTTCTTCCCTCACAGCTCGTCTCCCCACTTTCTCGCTCGCCTCCCTCTGTCCTTTCTCCACGCTCCATACTCCACCCAGAGCGGTTCCTTAAAGCCTTGAACCTGATCATGCCACCTTCCTGCTTAAAAATGGTCTTAGGACTTTCATTCTATCTACAAAAAAATTCTCAAAACTTTTAATATGGCCTACGGAACCCCACATCAGTGCTTTGGGTTCGTTTTCTTTCCTTCGTTTTCACTATGGTCTTTATAAAGCTTTTTTAACAGTATACGCTCATTTCAGTTCATCTGGCTGAACATGTTTTCTCCGAAGCCCTTGTTTGTGTTTGCAATCGTGTTGGCGCCAAAGGTTAGGGCTGTAATTGCCCTCGGCTAATGAGAAAAATGTAGGACTGTATCTGTAAGTGATGTGTTTGCTCTAAGTGACGGTGAAATAACATCGTAATTGCTGCACGAGTTACTGTTTTACAGGGACTGGAGTAAGGCAGGAGGTGGAATAAATGAGTCACCACACTGCCCATGGTAGAGTAGGAGGGCCAGGCTCACGGGAGAAGCAGGAAGGCTGTCGCAGTGCAAAGAGCTCTTCAGTTTGAGTAAAACGCCATCAGTCAGAGACCTACATGAGTCTTGGTAACTTGGCTTTTATTGGTGGTGTATTTTCTTTGTCTTTAATTCTTAAATTTATTTTGGCTTTATAGTTCTATAATTATGATAAAAGAAGTATATACCTAGTGTTATATATATAAATATGTATATAAAATGTTATTATATATGCTACATATTATGTAGCATATATTATTTAATCCACCAAGCAGTTAATTCTGACACTATCTACCTGGAGAGCACATCAAATCCCACAGGTTAAGGGCTCAGCCCTACAAGCCTTCCCCCCACCACCACGCCCCACTTCAGATGCCAATCGCAAGCATATCCACGTTGTCACCTGTGCTTGTAATTGACCAGCCATAGATTGGCGGTTCCAAGCACCCTCTCCTTGGGTGCCATTAATTTGCTAGAGCAGCTCCCAGAACTCAAAGAAACAGTTTACTTTCCTGATTGCCAGAGAGCAGAGGCATAGAGGAGATATGGGGGAGGGGCTCGAGCTTCCACGCCCTCTCCAGGCGGCTGCTCCCAGCACCTCCTGTGGTCACCAACCTGGAAGCTCTCCGAACCCCATCCTTTTGGGATTTTATGGAGACTTTATTACATAGGCACCACTGATTAAATTCTTGGCCATTGGAGACTGAACTCAATCTCTAACCCTTCTCCGCTCCCCAGAGGGAGTGGGAGAAACTGGAAGTTCCAACTCACTAATCAGCGGTTGGTTCCTCTTGCAACCAACCCCCCAATCCTGGGGGGGGGGGGCGGTAGGCGAGGAACTTTCCAAAAGTCACCTCATTAATAGAAGAGACCTTTATTGCTGTCGTCACTAAGGAAATCTGAAGGGTTTTAGGAGCTCTGCCAAGACGAAGACCAAGAATATATTTCTTCTTCTTATATAAACCACAATATCACTCGTGTATAACATGCAGCATATAATGTATTATAGATGTCATATATGTCATTATAATGATGGTTAATTTGAAAGTGTTGGGGGGGGCACATTGTGATTCATGATCTTCCCCACCCCCCCACTTCCCTATTTAAAGGACCAGTTCCATTCTTCACTGGAAAACAGTGGCCCCCCCATTCCCATGGGACCCCATTCCTGGGCTGTGTCTGTACAGGCTGCTTTTCCTTCTTCCAAGGCAGCCAGGAGTTTTCCTCTTGCAGCGTCTCCCTCCCCTCCCCTCCAGTTTTCACCCAGTTAACTCCCATGCATGTCTTTATATTTCAGTCTAAATGTCTGAATGTTTTCCCGGAGCAATCTCTACTTGAACCCTTACCACTATCTAAAGTATCTCCTGAGATCTATATTTGACAGCATTAACCATCATGTGTGACTCTGTGTGATGCCTCTTTCTGCTGTGAGGTCACAGACAAATGCCATCCGTGGCCACTTTGCTCACGACTTAGTGTAGCCGGATGCATAGTAGGCACACGATTATTTAGGGAGGGAAGGAATCCCGGCAGAGATGCTCTTTGTCTATGGCTTCAAAGGTCACATTGCTTTGACCCTCAATAAATTGTCTTTGTGGGGAATATTAAAGTCACAGGCGGATGGGGGAGGAAGACAGTGTTAGGTAAAAGCCTATGACCTGGATATCAATGTCTGGGGACATCGGCATAGTTCTGCATTTTAACAACTTGTGAGTTATTTGCTTTTACTCTTTGCCTTGTTCATGTAACATTTCCATGGCCCCAGATACAGTAGCTGCCACTTCTTATCTCCTGGTGCAGTCCTGTCCGAATTACGTGAAACTGCCTTCAAGAGTGGTAGTTCCCAAAGCTGGCTTCAGGGTAGAATCATCTGGAAAATTTTAAAAAATACTGATGACTGAGTTCTCCCCTTGTAGGACTCAGATCAGGGACCTGTTAGGTGGCTTTGCCGTGCAGCCGAGGCTGAGAACTACTGTTCTCAGAGCGCTGCAAATCTGAGTATTATTTTTGTTTCAAGTTTTACTAATATATCAAAAAAGACATACTTAAAGGACGTGCTTGAAGACGGGCTGCTCCAATGAGAAAAACTGTGTCTGAAGGGTCATACAGATCGAGGGCCATGACGGATTAATGACAATGAGTCCTGCGTTTTCCTCTCCTCGACCCAGTCTTTGCTGTTCAGTTTGACCGGTGTCTTCTCCGAGACTATATTTTTGTCGTGTTGTGCTGGCTCATTGCTATAAAACAGCCCCCACATCTCAGGGTGTAACACAGGCATGTGTATTTCTTGCTCATTTCTCAGCACCCCCTGGGAAGCTGAGAGACTTGACTCCACAGGTTACTTGTTTTGGAGATGAGTCATCCATAAGGTACCCAGATGGCAAGCATGGCAGATAGAGCCCACAGGACCAAGAAGGGGCATTTTAGCCACCAGATGTGGACATGGCACGTGTCTGGCTCAGTTGTTCAACTGCTCTCTTGTTCAGTTGGCCACATGCAGTCCCTGTACTGTGGCTGTCCCACTATAAAGGAGGGTGAAATGTCGTCTGCTTCTGTGTGCCTGAGGGTAAAGAGGTGGGATGATGTTATTTCTGCCTCACATGTTTTAACCACAGAACTTATCCCTTTAAGTGCTGTTTGCTTTAACATAATTCAATCAACAACTGCTAGGTAGATGTATATAATTTTTAAATATCAACAATTACTTACATCTCTTCTTGCAATTTTATCTTAGTTTCTATGTTCCTCATGCAATGCATCCTTACTGAATACCTCCTGTGTGCCAGCCACTGGGCTAGGCAGGTGCCCGTTAGGCAGAGATGAATGCTAACTCTCTGCTGGGAAGATTCTGGTTACTGATAACAGAAAACCCAGCCAAAGTTGGCCTAACTTGCATAGGCCTTTATTATCTCAGACAACATGAGACAGGGCAATTTCAGGGCTATGGATTCAGACACTCCCGCTGGATGCTTCTCTGATTTTCTTGGCTCTCACTTTCTGATCTCAAGATAGGTGTGGATTCCCAGGTATTTGTTGTCTGCAGGAAGGGGGTGCGTTTCTGCCTGTTTTCTTGTGTGCGTGCAAACCTCCCCAGGACTCCTCAGCACACTTGACTTTAAGTCTCTGGATGAAAGCCTGACACCGGCCCACAGCCAACCCTATCACTTGCAAAAGGAATGGAATTACTGCCCTTGGCCCACACCGATGGAGATTCCCCCTGGGCCTGGGTACCCCGCAGGGCGCGGAAGGTGTCACTTCTTGTCCTTTATTACATGTGCTTAAAAAGAGGGATTTTAAAGCACCAAGGTTGCTGGTTCAATCCCCGCATGGGCCACTGTGAGCTGCGCCCTCCTTAAAAAAAAGGAGGGGGATTTTGCTGATAACATGGTGAATGATTAAATACACCATGTTTTCAGAAAAATTCCTCTTTCATAGTAACTTTCCAGATCTTGGCACTCAATGAGGTCTTCTTTACAACCTGTGTGGAGCTCACCTGTTTCTCTCACACATTTAGCGATGATTAACTTGCTGCCTTGTGATATTGTTGGTATTGCTGTGCGGTTCCTATGTCCTTGGTTTACTTTTCTTCTAAGTTCCCTGCCTTTTTTACTACCTCTATTCTCCCCTAGTACCACGCACGCCGCCTCACACAATACTGGTTTTTCTCCTTCCAAATCTCTCCCATCTTCATGCCTTGCTCTCCATCACCAGCCCATTTGTACTTGTCCAGGACCTACCATCACGCGCCTGGATTGGAACAACAGCTGTCTCCAGAGGGACCCCTCACTCCTGGAGCATGACCTCCAGAGCTGTGTTCTTTCCAGGCGACCTTGATGAGCTGTCTTTGCCTCTGAACCATGAAACGCGGTCTGTTAGCCCTTTCTTCTCTACCGCCTCTACTCTCAGTCCCACTGGCCTAACCAGAATCCTCCTCCCTTACTCAACTTCCCAAGCAACTCTGGCTTCTGCGCTGTCACTCACACTGTCATCTTACCCCCAGTCCTTCCCCAGCCTTCCTTTTTACCTGGCTAGTGTTTGCCAGTCCTGTAAGTCCCAGCTGTGCCTTCTTTCCTTCTCGCGTTGCCCACCCCCCTGTGTTGCTTTGTTGGCTTTTCCTTAGACGTCGCCCCCAAAGCCACCAAAGCGGGGTCTCTGCAGGATTGTGGATTCAGACAGACCTGGTGTTACATTCTGACTCAGAAGCTGAGCCGCTGCCTCCTCCTCACGGGACTGTCATGCGAAAAAAACGACTCAGTGATAGCTGAGTGCCCGCAAGTTCTTCCCTCGTCCCTCAGTATTTATAAACGATTGAATTTATGTGCACATGTACCAGCTTTTCGTTTCCCACGTCCTGCCGACATGTTTCTTCATGTAACACATTTTGCCTGCGTGCCTGCCTCCAGCCCGGTGCAGTTCGGGTACCTGGGATACTCCTCGTGAGCAAAACGAAGGTCCCAGCTCTTGTAGACCTTCATCTCACAAAGACACCATCCACCTGATGACCTTAGCTTCATAAAGGTAGTTCTGTGTACCAAGAAGGGGCATTCGTGACACCAGAAAGACAGTGGCCAGCGAACAAAGGATTTCTGCTTCCCTCAAACACAGCTCGTGAAACAGGCATTTTGAGCTCCCTTTTCCTCACCTTTCAACAGTTGTGTAGCGGATGCATTGCAGTGACCTTGGCCAAGCTGGGTTTCGTTTTGTTTTTTTTCATTATACTTAGAAGCACAAACGTCTGCATTTTTGTCTTTCAGTGGTGAAAGCGGGGCAGGTAAAACCGAAAGCACTAAATTGATCCTCAAGTTTTTATCCGTCATCAGTCAACAGTCTTTGGAACTGTCTTTGAAGGAGAAGACATCCTGTGTTGAACAAGCCATTCTTGAAAGCAGGTATTTCTTTATCGTGTTTCTTGTTTCCAACTAATAAGATTCACTTTCCTCTCTGCGTGGCTTATTGGAGGAAGAGTTAAAATTAGTGTTTTCTTTTTTTCTTGGCTTCTCTTTTACCATTAAGGAAAAGTCTTGACATGCAGATAGCAATTTCTAATAACACTCTGACCCTGGGCCAGGTTTGAGTTGGTGAGGGAGTGTCTCCGAGGACCATTCTGCAGCCTTCTCCTTCCCGAGAATCCTTGGCTAGCTTTTTGGAGGCCTTGTTAGCGGCAGAAATTTCAGCCTCCAGCCACCGGTAACAGTGGGCTTAGCACAGAGATGGGCGAGGCTCTGTTCAGCCCTTTGGAAACACCATAAAGCAAACAGCATTTTTGTAGCCTCATGTGGCAGAGGATCAATGATGCGTTCGATGGCAGTGAAGCCTCGGGACTTTGAAAGAGGGCTGTGTGGTCAGGTATCTGAAGTTTTATTTAAAATATGCGGTTAGTTGCCCAGTGTCTGCCTCGTGCCTTATAAGATTTTAGAACTGATAAGAACTTTACAGATCCTACTGTGTGGAAATTAGTCCAGGGGTCTGCAGGCTGCATACAGTCTGATACCTATATCCTGCAGCCTGTTTTTGGTGGTGTTTTTGATGTTGTTTTTTTTAATATGTATTATTCAAACTTTATTTTTTTAATTGTAATAAAATATACATAACATAAAATTGATAACTTTAAACATTTTTCAGTGCACAGCTTAGTGGCATTAAGTACATCCACACTGTTATGCGACTGTTTCCACCATTTGTATCCAGGATGTTTTCATCTTCCTCCGGTAGCCTGTTATTATAAATAAAATTATATTGGAACTTAGACACTCATTTGTTTACATATCATTTATAGCTGCTTCAAGCTTTAGCAGCAGATCTGAGTAGTTGCAACAGAGACACCCCCGCACACACACCCCATTGCCCACAAAGCCAAAAATATTTAGTATCTGTTCCTTTACAGAAAAAGGTTGCTGTCCTCTGATCTAGTCTGACAGCGTGGTAGAGTTGGAGAAGACCCAAAGAAGTTAAAAGAGCTGCTCCCAGGACGTACTACAAATGGGTGGATTTTCCATGACTGGAACTTCTTCTGTTCCTAGAATTAAAATGGGGGCTTTTTCTGTGTGATCCTGGCTCATGTGCACAAACCCAAGTGAAATTGCACAGGGACGAGCCACCACCATGGTCTCCTCAACTGTCACCTCCTGTGCCTGCACAACCAGCTGTGCGATGGATCTCTCCTTCAGGGTGGATGGACATGCGTGCGCGATAAACCCATTGCACAAAGTGCTTTGGAGATCTGGCTCATCCTTACAGAAACATTATCACCCTAAGTCCTTTCGATTTCAGGTTGTTCTTGCAATCGTATGTTTTGACATTTGTGAGGAACATTCTTGCCGTTTTTAGATCTACCCTGATTCACACTCGCTACTGTCGTCCCTTCTTTCACAGCCCCATCATGGAAGCTTTTGGCAACGCGAAGACAGTGTACAACAACAATTCCAGTCGCTTTGGGAAGTTTGTTCAGCTGAACATCTGTCGGAATGGGAATATTCAGGGCGGAAGAATTGTAGATTGTATCCTGTTTCGTTTAGTTTTTATCCGTTGTATTTGACTCAGTACGTAGACACTGTTCTCATCAGGACAGATGAAGAATACAAAACATTTCTGTCTGGTTCTACCTAGTTATTGTTCTCCTATTACTATGTTTGCAGTTCGTTATTCTATGAGACAAAGAACTGTTTTTCTTTTGGAAAGCGCTGCTAATTATTCTATGAGATTAAGAACCGTTTTTCTTTTGGAAAGCTCTGCTGCCATGCCCCTAATCTGAAAAACTGGATTTATCATCAAACATCAGGTGTTTGTTGTTTGAAATCAGCTCTGTCAACTAGTTTGGTACCTCCTAGGGCACCACTGTGTGTCATGTTTGAAATTGGATTTAAATGAAATAGTCCTTTTGGGCTTATCTTTTAGTACCAGAAGTCTCGATGTCAAAGGAACAGGGAATTATAATTATTTCGGTAACAAAGAATAGAAAATTAAAGACTAATTAAGCGGGTTATATCCTGGTTTTGTTCCTTGACTCACCATTGCTTTTCATGTGAAGATTTATTAGAAAAAGTAAGTAAACGTGATTTACTTCACATTTTCTTCCACAATAATAATTTTTGGAAATTATCGGTGTGTGTTAGTTAAGCAGGGGAAACACCTCTGATTAGAGATCTGATTTATGTCCACAGAACCGAGTAGTGAGGCAAAATCCGGGGGAAAGGAATTACCACATATTCTATGCACTACTGGCGGGGCGAGGTCATGAGCAGAGAGGTGAGTGAATGGTACCACAGCCCAGAAATGCGTGTTAGCAATCAACTCATTTTTCCTTTAAAAACCACTAGGATGTGAGAAGACATCTGCTTGGACTCTGTTGATTTTCCACCAATCAAAACAACATGTACAAGAGTACCAGAAAATGTTGAGTTCATTTTAGGGGCAAATAATGTAAAGGGAAAATCATCAATAGAGAAATCTTCAATTTTGGTTTGGTTGGAATCTTCGTACTTTCCTGATTTAAAGGATACTTATTAAAATACTTTCAATGTATTACTACTTTTGGTTTTACTTTTAAACCACAACCGAATAAAGCTAATTTCTGAACGTTTGATTTTTAAGAGAAAACAATCAAAACAAGACCCTCATTGATTATTTTTTTCAGTAACATTCTCTACCATCCTATTTTGTTTAATCAAATTCTGTTTTCCCTGAATTAATTGAGAACTCTATAGGGCACTATTAGCACAGAATTATTTATGTACTTTATTTTAACGTCACAAAGTGAAAACTCAGATTCGGTTTTATCCTGGCCCGTCAAGTATTGATGTTGTTTTTCTTTTCATTTTTGTAGAAGAATTTTATTTATCTGTGCCAGAAAACTACCACTACTTGAATCAGTCTGGATGTGTAGAAGACAAGACAATCAATGATCAGGAATCCTTTAGGGAAGTTATTGTAAGTTACTTTCTTATTTTTCCTTATCTTGAGTGCCCCCCCCCAAAAAAAAAAAAGTGACTGGTTTCATTTTTTGTTTCGAAATTTTATAAAAATAAAAACAAAAGTGGTTACATTTGCACCACTGTGTGAGAACAGCATTTTAAATGTTCTTTCCCAATTTTATTATGGCTTCTTAGACTTCTCTCACAACTCAGACTTTCTCCATTCACTATTTATTTATTACCCTCTTTGCTGAAAGATTGTGTGTGAGAATAATGATGAAAACTCATTCTTCTTTTTGATGAGTTGTGGAAAAGAAGACTTGTCTCGGGATGGTGGTGTTTTTTTTTCCTACCTTGTTTTCTTTTTGCTTCTTTCTTGAAGCTGGAGCACACTGCTTTGTGACAGAAAGAAGGACGTTGTTCCTGGTGACAGACTCCTAATGATCTAAGTCGTGGTTTCACTGTGGTGAAACCCATTAGCGGGCTGGCCACTAGGGTGCAGTGGACATCAAGGCCTCCCTTTTCACCCTGGTGCTTGGAGAGGGTACCCTGGTGGCTTTCCTCTGCTTTCTTGCTGGGGCATCATTTTCTGATTCAGAATTGTTCTTGTTGTTAGCTACAAGTTAACTTTTGGAGCTCAGCCTAGTTTCAGTGATTCTAGGTTTTATTTTTAGATTGAAATGATAGGTTTGGCATTTGAAATTTGGTCTTATGATAAAAGGCTATATTGTCAGAAAGGAAGAAAAATTTATACATAACATTGACATAACCAATATAGACAAAGGACATATAAGTATCCTATTTATAGATCCTTAATATTTGCTTTGCAGTTACTTTTTAGTGTTCACCCATCAGAAATGTCAATGACAACTAAGCTGAAGTTTATTGTAATCAGGAACACATAATTTTTGTTGTTATTTAACCTTCTTCTGGAAGTTCTAAATAGTATAGTCAAAAAAGAAACAAAAATAAATGTGCAACTTGTCAGAAAGGAGGGAAAATACTGTTTTCTGTAAAAAATAATATCCTTTCCCCCTAAACCTACAAAATCATGATTGGGGAATGTCTTAAATAATTTTTTATATCCATAAAATAAGAACCATTTACAGCAAGCAAAATACATGCTCAATTGTATTTAATAATATGGAAAAACTTGCTTATTACCCAAGTAAGGAAGCAGAACAAGGCGTTGTAATCTTTTTATTTAAAAAATAAGGTGTGTGTGTGTGTGTGTGTGTGTGTGTGCACGTGTGCACGCGCACATATATATGTATGTGTGGCAGAAAAATATTGGAACAAAATATACCAAAAAATGTTACCTCATGAGGCAGAATTCTAGAATCTTATTCTTTATCATTCTCTGTTATATTTTTACAACAAATATGTCAACTTTGATGATTATCGTATGATTATATGCCTGTAGACGTAATTTCTATAATGTAGGCATTTAACCGTAAGTGCCATTGTCAATACCACCCAGCCCATCTTTCTGCCTTACGCAGGCAGCATTCTGTAACCAGGAGTGACACGGAAAGGGTTAAAAAGAAACACTAAACTCTTCTGACTGAAGTTGGTTTTATGTATGGAACATGTGTTTGAGCGCCTGTGGAGCCGGCAGGGAGCAAACCACATCGTTTCTGCCTTCTGCTGAAGTGACAAGGACTGACAGATTAGGCTGTTGTTTTGTATGTAATGTGTCTCAATACATCCTTCCAACAGCAAATACAGTTTCAATTTGTATCTTCATACTTGAATTCCATGACGTTCCTTTTCCCAGAGGTCCGGGGATTGAAGGGAAAAGAGCAGCATTCTGTTGGGGCTAACGGACAGACGTTTGTTTGCAGAATGGGTCAAAATGTTAATGGAGAGAAATTATTTCTATGAACATGTATGAACATGTCACCTCTGGTGGTCATTTCTAGCGACTGAAAAAAAATCATTCTTCTTTTTGTCAATTTTAATGTCAGTATACTCTGGCAGTTGGACTTTTTAAGAATTTTGCTTATTTCATTGAAAATGTATGTGTTTTTTGAATCCATCATTGGCATCGACTGACATCAATAAAAATAAGTACCTGTGAGGTATCCTGAACAGGTTCCGGGGGACAGTGACAATATCCTAAATGTCATAGCCATTTTTTATGCAGCCTCCCAAGTTGCACTATTAATTCTGCAGTCATAACAAAATACTATTCCAAGTCAATAGTAACAACTGAGTCATTCCATTGCCTGCATTGACCTACCAGGATGGTGGCTGATGAGTGTGTGTGTGAGGTGAGGTGAGTCTTGGAGCCATAATCATCGTTCTCTTACTCTGCAAATATTGAATGTTTACAGCATGCCTGGCTGTAGACCAGGATTTCCTCACCCTATCGGCCTTACTGGGCATACCCATGGGTTTTTAATGGTGTGAGCCCATGTATATGGATGCATAAATTCATTCTTCGTGAGTCAGATTTTATGAAGATTTCAAGGCCTGACTTTGCACCTCAGTTTTGCCAAGTTGGGAAACATCAGTCTCTTTCAGTGTTGGAAAACATGAGAGTATAAACAAAATTTGTTATAAAATAACATACTATGGCCTAATATAGCATATTTCATAATAAGTTATTATCAGATTACTTCCTTAGAGTGTGCTATGCCCAAGTAGCCTCCCCTTCCAGCATTTCAGAAATGCCATTTCTTCAAGGTTGACCTGCAGTCCCTTTGCTTCCTTGAATGGCTCCTCCACCGCACTGCTGATATCTGAGGCCCTGAGCAGATGTCCCTTTTGGCAGTAAAACTACCCTAAATTCACCCCCTCATCTTTCTAGTGGGAGGAGCCTAGCTTCCTTTGCTCCTTGATGTTTGGGACTGTATCACATACTGAGGGTGCCAAAAAAATGTATGCACGTGACTTGTATTCATCTTTTGTTATTGGTATATGTTGAGTATTACAATTTTAATACAGTTTTTTCCTTTCTTAAAATGTATATGCAAAAAAAAAATGTGTATACATTTTTTTGGCACCCTCTGTATTTGTTACCACCCCACATGCACTTTCACAAACACTTTTGATGTGTTTAATATGGACTTTATTGAAAATATTTGGTATAACTTTGTGCCGGTTTTATAACTAAATTGCTGTTGAGTGCTTCTGAACTATATTGAGTATTTCCCATGTTTTGTTTTTTCAGTCTTGAGCCATACTGTTGAGAAAAATAATTATAATTGTAATCAGCCTTACAGTGGCTACTTTTGCCAAAAAGGTGGAGATTGCTACTAAGGAGATCATAAATAGGACACTAAGAGGCGATAGATGAATGGAGTGTCTGGCTAGCAGTCTTAGCACCCACACCCACACCTAATTGGTTGCAGCCATTAAATTACCCTATGGTATGATTAGTGAAATTACCACTATCACCAACCACAGTCTTAACTAATTAATTCACTTGGGGTTAGACTTGAAAGTGAAGAAGTCACAAATTTACTAATGTAGTAAACACGTTTTATTTGTTTGCTTTCAGTCCATATATAATCTTTGTAGGTATTCTCGAAACTTAACCAAGAATTTTTTCATGGGGCATCTTTGGGTATTTTTTCATTTGACAGTTTGGGTATTTTTCATTTGACTATAAACTTATTTTTTTTTAAATCGTTTATTTTAATGTTGTATAAAGTCCACGTTGATGACTTAAACAGTGAAGATTTTCATTTCTGTGTTCACTCTAAGATAAGCTTAGAAAATTTTTATAAATTAGTATTAAATATGTCGTATTATATGAGGAAAACTTGAATCATAAGAAGGGACGATATTAACTTTTGTATGGCATAACACATAGGTGCCTATAATTATTTTGCTGATGTCTGCGTTGCTCCTTACCACTGTTTTAAAAATCTTTAGCAATATAAATCATTCTGTAGTTTTTAGCCATATTTCTTTCCTTGTAGAATAAGTAAATTTAAATAATTATTTTTCCACAGGCCTTTTTCATTTATTGACACTTGACTAATAGTTCTTATTCATTGCATCAGTTTCTGTTTGTACCCATGAAATGAGAGTCTTCTCACCCTGATGACATAATTCATGGTCTTTTTATTTTTTGTAGTCAACTTTGAGACATCATGTGCATAAAGTAAAATGCTCCCATTTAAAGTATATCATTTTGATGAATTTTGAATTTACGTGCCCATGCATCCACTACAATCAAAATAAAGGGCAGTTCTATACCTCAGAAGCTCTCTGCGCCCCTTCTCAGACAATCTCAGCCACCCCACCCCACCCCACGCCCCAGGAGACCACTGGTCTGCCTTCATTCACTATACGTAGTATATAGATTTGACTTTTTAGAGTTTCGTGTAAATGAAATTATACAGACCACATTCTCTTGTGTCGAGCTCCATGTCACCCATCCACATCACACACGACACAGTTCATTCCTTTTTTATGGTGTGTGGTATTCCATTGAATAGACAGCAGTCTGTGTAGCCATTCACCCATTAGTAGTCTGATTTGTTATTGGAAAAATATGTCAACATTAAAAGCCATGATAGAAGGTAATGAGCCTACTGACACTAACATTGCAACTATTTTCGATTTTGTAAATTTTCTTCCCGGCCTGATTTTCTAATAGTTACAAAAATAGAATTTTCAGTTTTTACGTAAAACATTCACAAATATCTGTTTCTGTATAATGTTTATAATTTCCTTTAAAAACTACACACTATTCTAACAACCTTATTTACTATATTTGACTTGTCTAATTGTAGGATAGTTAGAATTTTTTTTTTTCCTCTGAAAAAGATAACACTGTAGTGAATATTTCACAAAACTTTCTTTTCTGTTGAAATTTTCCTTGGAACAAACTTTCAGCATTAAAATGGGAGATTACACAGGAGATTCTTTTTCTTTTTTTAAAATATCCTTGGAAAGTAATAGAGTTGGATGAGTAATAAGTTCCTAGACTTTGGGCTCGTTGGGCCTGACTTTATTCTTGGTTGTGCAACCCTGAGAAAGTTACTTAACCTCTCTGAACGTTATAAGACTGTACATATGTGGCCCAGCACAGTGTTGCCACATAATGTTCTCTTCCAAAAAGATTATAGTAATTTATAGTACCAATGACCAGTGCCTAAATATCCCCGTTTCACCAATTTTAGGTTTATCCTTCAGAAATTTTTTTGCTGATTTAATTAAAGCAATCTCAGATTTTCTTTAATGCGTGTATGTTTCATTTCTAGCAGGGAGAAGGTTTCTCTGTAGATTTACGCTTCCTCCTATAAGAAAGGCCTGTTTTATTTTTGTGGCTCATGGATCTCCTAGCAGAGTTCTTGCTCTTTCCCTTACAATTATTTCTTTTAATTCTGTTTCCCTGCCTATTGTTTTTGCCCTTTGTTTCAACTTTGTTTTTTTTCCTTGTAAAGAAATTACACGTTTCACGTTTTAAAATGTCCATTTGTTTCCCTTTGCAATTTCTGTTGCTTCAAAGTGGTACGTGATTTCCTTCTTCCCAGTCTCCTATGGACTTTGTAGTGATTTGGGGTCCAGGTTCTCTTTGTGGGTCATTTTTAGCAGTACTGTCAACAATTCTGCCCTCAGTTGTGTGTTGGGGGAAGGGGTAGCTTTTTCCCTGACAAGAATATGGCTTCTAAATCACATTAGAAATTGAGTAAACCTTAGCTATGATTCTAAAGACTCCTGACTACAGTTATTTGGATACATAATTGTTGGGATCAGCTCCTGTAGGTGTCTGCTTATTTTTTCCCAAAACAGCGTTATGTTAACTTCCATTTACTATCCAGAGGCCAAGACCATAAAGATTCTTTGGAAAAATGAAAAGCGGACATGTGATGAATGTGTGGGGAAGACAGGTCTAGACTCATTCATATGTTCCATCAATATCTATTATAAAAGGAGCAAAATGCTCTCCTGTCTATAAAGTTCCCGACAGAGAATTTCATTCCACCTTTTGGATCCTGGCTGCCTTTCACCGTGAAAACAAAGCCCCAGAGTTTACCCTGCAGGATGTTCATGAAGTCTTACCCCACCCCCAAGTTTTCCCCCTCCCAGTTTTTTATGTGTAAGAAAATAATAAATGTTCCATTATGCTTTGGTATCTGTAGAAAAAAAGTATTTCTTTATCACCATCGTTACTGTGAGTCTCTTAGGTAATTCTTTTGTGGTGTAACTAGGAGGCTTATACATTAGGCCGATATTTACTCGTGTTTTTATTTCCTCAATTGGGTTCTCTCTCAGCATTCTACTGTTCTTTCTTAGTATCACGCTCTTTTATGTGTACCTGTGTAAGGCCTTTATCATGTAAAAGTGAGTGGTCATGCATCTATTTCTTGTTTCCTTGCCTTTTACAACAATATCTAATAATTTTACTGAGTGGTTTTTCATTTTCTCTAGTGTGAAGAAAAATGACATAAAAAAACTTAAACACGCGTGTTTTCTTCCAGACGGCAATGGAAGTCATGCAGTTTAGCAAGGAAGAGGTTCGGGAGGTTCTGAGGTTGCTCGCTGGTATATTGCATCTTGGGAACATAGAGTTCATCACTGCTGGCGGGGCGCAGGTTTCCTTCAAAACGGGTAAGACGGCCCTTTCTTTCCTTGGCTTTTTCCTCATAGGAAATGTAGACCTAAAATATTTACTGTCTGACCTTTTACACAGAGGGGTTTCCGATCCCTGGAATAGCGAGCTACAGAACTTTGTATCTGATGTGAACTGTTAATAAAGGGTAAAAACGTTTAAGACATTATTACAGAATGGGATGGGGGGCTGTGTTCTCGTTCTTGCTAAGAAAGCAGGAAAGTGGGCCAGATGAGAGAGACGAGGAACAAGGATGAGATGCAGGAAAAATATTCTGAGTCGGGGTGTAGTGTCACCATAGCTTTTCATAGTTACTGAGTGGTGGCACAGTGTAATGGTTAAGACCGTTAGTTTTCAAGCCAGAATGCCTCATTTATAGCCCAGTTCTGCCATAAACTGCTTCCTTGGATTATTTACCACCTCAACTGGTGGTCTGTAAAGCACCTCAGCGATGTGGGTCATATGTGTTGATGTTTACCGCACTAGGAATTAAAACAGGCATTTAGAAAAATTCATTCCAAAATAATCATAATAAACCCATTGCATATTAAAATAAATATCATATTTTTATTTAAAAGACTGTTTTTAAAAAAAATCAGTGAGGAGTGACATTGTCTGACATTCTTACAGATTTCTTTGATAGCTAATGTAATGGAGGACAGCTAGGTTCTGATATCTGCTTTTGCATTTGTTTTGTTGCGATACCTCATGTCACGTAGCCACTAGAAAATATCATCTGTATACAGATTGAGGGTATGAGAGTAAAAAAGCAAATAACATCCTATTATTATTATTATTATTATTAAAAATAGTTACGATCTCGCAAACTTCTGACAGGGTCTGAGGGACCCCCTTACCTTTGGGGTGTCTGGACTACACTTGGTCCAAACACAGGGTTCTCTGCAATTAACCTAGAACTCGATAAAAGAGGGACTAACTTACTAATGAAATGTGTGTTCCATAAATTCTGCCTGAAAGATTCAGGAAATGTTCTCTGCTGTAACGTGTCACTGTGTGTGGTTAGCTTTCAGCCCGCTTGGGGTCCCATGGCCTGTCCCTTCTTGGGGTCCCATGGCCTGTCCCTTCTCGGGGCTGTGCTCTCACTTCTGCCTCACTCTTCATTTCCAGCCTTGGGCAGGTCTGCAGAGTTACTTGGGCTGGACCCAGCGCAGCTCACGGACGCTCTGACCCAGAGATCAATGTTCCTCAGGGGGGAGGAGATCCTCACGCCGCTCAACATCCAACAGGTACATGCATTTTGCCAGCGAAGCTTGTTTTCAGATCCATGGCTTTGATTCAAGCAGGTAACCACAGCGAACCGTTTCAGTGAGTTTGGTGCGTGATCAAAATAAAGGTATCCACATTGAGAGGAGGAGATAAAGTTGTCGGATTATTTTCTAAGACACAGTGTAGCTGAGTCTTTAAGAAGATGGGGTCTGGTGCAGATGGCCTGGTTTTGAGGCCTGACTCCACTTATTACTGTCTGTTCCCGGGACATTTCTTCCCTGTGCCTCAGTTTCCTCCTCTGTACGGCAAGGATAATTATCATACCTAATTGTACGATCTTGTAAGGATAAGAAAAAAAATTTATGCTAAGTGCTTAATGATTGGCACAGAATAAGAGCTAAGTAAACATTCACTATAATAATAATAATAATAATATTATATATGAAAACAGTGCAACAGTATGTTAGATTAGTTACTTTTGCCTCTGCCACTGCCTTGAGACAATTACATGCTCTACCCCATCTAATATGTTTCTTGATTGGGTAAGTAAAAAATGCTAACCATGTACCATGAAGAAAACGTTTATGTGTACAAAGTGAAATATGAGAAGATGAAAATGAAAAGCCTCAGTCTTAATTACTGTTTAAACCTGATAAAATCTGTAGCTGTATCTGTTGGGTCAGGTTCTTTCCTATAACGCAACATGTGAGGTTGACTTCTGGGCCTGATATTTAAAGGCCTTCTTGGTAAATCTCACTGTAAAGTAAGTAAGTGAGCTCCAGTTGATCCTTTCTTTCAAGTCTGTGTTTTCCTAGATGGTACTGATTCATGTAACATTGGGTGCACAGCTGCTATGCCTGTTTAGCGTTTGTGTCTCCCGAGCAGGATAGGGATGGACTCACCTGTCTGGGCTGTTTGGGGTCAACTGGAAACAGTGAGCACGTGTCCTTTCCCCTCAGGCAGTAGACAGCAGAGACTCCCTGGCCATGGCACTTTATGCACGCTGCTTCGAGTGGGTCATCAAGAAGATCAACAGCAGAATCAAAGGCAAAGATGACTTTAAGTCGATTGGCATTCTTGACATCTTTGGATTTGAAAATTTCGAGGTATGACTTCTGACGAGTGGGACGCGTGAATTCTTTTCGGCCCCCTTCTTGGGTGGCCTTAAATCTCTTGTTCACAGACATTGATATTTTTCTCTGCAGATTTTGTTGTTGTTGTTTTTCTTCATCTTTATATGTTAATAGTGAGAGCTTTATATATAATAGTAAAGATACTTGTTGAATGGTTTCTCCCCTTAGGTTAATCACTTCGAGCAGTTCAACATAAACTATGCAAATGAGAAACTTCAGGAATATTTCAACAAGCATATTTTTTCTTTAGAACAACTGGAATATAGCAGGTAAGCATTCATAGAATTCTATTAAAAAAAATTTTTTTTTAATCAGCCACTAAATTAGATAGTTTTACAACTGTGTGTTGCTATAACCCAGCCCTTTTTCATCTTTCTACAGAGAAGGATTAGTGTGGGAAGATATTGACTGGATAGACAACGGAGAATGCCTGGACTTGATTGAGAAGGTAATATGTGGTTGAAGGGCTGCTTCATGTTTATGGGAACGAAATCGCTTGTGCGAACATGCCCATCTAAGATGTGAATGTTTAGAACACAGTGGACCATTTAGAAACATAAATGTCGGTGTGCAAGGTTGAAGTCAAATACTTGGCTGCTTTAAGACTATTGTCTCACTGAGCTCAGTAGTTTAGAATCAACATTGTACAAATCGGCTTCACCTGGATGTCAAGTCAGCCTCAAAAGCCTGGCCAGTACCAAGAGTAGATGGGCCAATTATAAAAGTTTTGTCCAAAAAATTGCAGTAGGTTCAATTTTAAAAAAAAATATTTATGTGGAATTTAAATTTACTGGATTCCTTCATAATATTGCTCTAAATTATTTCAATCTAAGAAATTACTGTGCCTTGTCTTTTTAACCACTTATTTGATAGAGAGGTGAGGGGAAAGGAGTTCTCAAATATGTTGAGGGACACATTCAGCTTTAAATTCATGCGATGTTTTTTCCCTCTTCTAGAAACTTGGCCTCCTAGCCCTTATCAATGAAGAAAGCCATTTTCCTCAAGCCACAGACAGCACCTTACTGGAGAAGTTACACAATCAACACGCTGTATGTCGAGACCTGCCAATTCTTAATTGTGTCTGAGTAGCAAATCTGTGCATTGAGATTACACACGAGATAGTTCAGGGCTGCTGGCCCCACTATGACTCCCACGTTAAAATTTTGTTTTCTCAACCCAGTGGAGCTCTTCCCTGATTGCTAGAACTAAATTAAAATAAACCAAAGGGATAGATTTGGGTTCCTTGTCAGAATATACTCATGTTTAGTTTATGAGGATAGCATTTAACATTTTTAGCCTGTTGTAATGACACAGACAAGAGTTCCGTGGTTTGATGAAGTACATCACATGCTGTGTACTGTAAACCTCTGATACGTGGTGGGTTTCAAAATTGTTTTCACCATTGTAGTTAGTTTTCTCTGGAAATCGATGGAAATCCGTAAGTGAAACGAGGCGTTTGTATGTGTTTTTTTTGTTTTTTAATTAGAATAACCACTTTTACGTGAAGCCCAGAGTTGCCGTCAACAATTTTGGAGTGAAACACTATGCTGGAGAGGTAAGTGCTTAATTAAGGTTCTTGTTGATCTTGGCCCATTTGGTATTTAGATAAATAGTCATTTCAGGAGGCATTCGTAAAGCTATTGAAATGACATCCTGGGGCTAGCTTTTAAAGGAGATGCTGGTGACCTGAAATGATGCTTTCGATCAATTCTACCTTCTCTCATTTCTTTTTTTAAAACCAGGTGCAATATGATGTCCGAGGCATCTTGGAGAAGAACAGAGACACCTTCAGAGACGACCTTCTCAACTTGCTGAGAGAAAGCCGGTATGTTGCTCTCCTGCCCGAGGTATCTTCAGCAAGCCGAGTACTGTCTGCGCAGATGCTTTTAATTCACAAACATAGAAAACATTAATATGGAAACAACTTGATTTACTACCTTATTCCCTGGGCCACATGTCACCAATACGATGACCAAGAGTTATAAAATAATGCTAGTAGTGGTGACTTCCAGTTTATAAGGTACCAGAGGAACAGCAAATCCATGCGTTAGAAACGATTCTTAATCCTGCTACGCGGATGAGGAAGCCGAGACTTGGAGCAGTTAAGTGACTTGCCCAAGATCCCACAACTGGTTTTGATCTGGTCTGCTTGGCCCAGGAACCTAAATCTTACCCACTGTGATGTATGTTCTTCACCACAAGCTTAGAACTATGTGTCAAATTGATTTCAGCCTTGGGTTTATAGAACCCCTGTGTCTCTCATTAGTGGGAAGGATGTCAAGAAAAATAAACAGGTATTAATTCAGCTAAAATTATAAATATTGCACATTCATTTGTCCATGAATTGTAAATTCCCACCATTAAATCAATAGTTGATTAGTTTCGCTATTTGTATATATTAAACCAAGAGGCTTTGTGACAGAGAAAAGGGGGAAAAAGAACCCTGTGTTAGAGTTTTCAATACCTGTGTGAGACCCAGAGTGAATCTATAACAGAAACAAATTTGTAATATCTAAGGAAGGAAAGTAGCAGAATTATTAAAAAGCATAATACTTTTAGGAAAGTCAGTGCCAGGTGGCCACCCTGTCATTTAGATAGTTGTGAACTGCAGAGAAGGGAACCCATGTAAAGGGGCAGCTTAGAAGCTCAGAATTGGAAGTGGTAGATCTTTAAATGTGTTTTAACTCTCTTATCTGAAGATCCCCTATTTATAACATCGCCAGTTGTTTTTATGTTTAGATGAGTTTCCAGAACTGTAAAAGTGGCAGTGTTTTAAAAACACCATAGCATGTTATGTAGCAGAGCAGTTTCTTAGGTACTAGATACATTGAAATAAAAGCAATCTTGATGTTAAACAGAAGCATTTTGTTGTAGTGAAAAGATCACAGGCGCTTCTGTCATAATGTAAAGTGGTTTTGTGATTGCAGTAAAGAACTTTCTGTTTCAGCCCCAGGTTTCTCTCTGCAGACTGAGGGGCTTGCGCTGTTTGCTCACTCTGCTCTTTCACCTCTGACATCTGTGACATTTTAATGGAACCAAAGCTTTTGTACAAAGTGCTCAAAGCACTGTTGGCAGACTTCAAAGAGTGAGCGTGAAATAGCACCCTAGAACAAAACTGCAAAAGGGCTGGGGCAAAGGGAGAAGTGACAGGGGAAGTACTGACCCTGCTGGGAGGTGTGGATGCCCAGATGTTGTCCCCACCTTTCCTGGTCTCAATGAAACCTCCGACACCCCACCCCCACCCCCAACTTGACAGCACATAACCTCTTCCCTGCAAGGAAGACAAAGAGAAGTTATTGAGAAGCCTTTTGTTTTACTAGGAGTGGCAACGAATTCTATAGAACTTGTTAGGAATGGGAGCAGCCACCAACATCAGCCTCTCCGACGTACCAGGCACCATGCTCATTTTTTGCCTATGTTTTCTCATTTCATTCTCACCCCAGGATTACGAGATAAAGTAAAAAACGGCCCCATTTTCCCGATGAAGACAAGTGTCCCGCCCGAATCATGCAGCCAGGAACTGGGGGAGGCAGGATTTGAACCCCAGTGCCTCTCACTCCAGAGTTAGCTCCTTTCCATCTGTTAACTGGTTGGATTTTGCAACACTGAGCTGTGCAATGCAAATAGCTGCCTTCCACAGGCAGGGAGATCAGGGCCGCGGTAGCTTGGGTGGCGCTCGGGAAAGCATGGCACTCCTAAGCGGCTTGTCCCTGGGTCACTTTCATCCCACGTCACTTCTGCAAGTCTCTAGTGCTTTGAAGGCAACCACATTTTTGTTTGTTTTCAATGCCTAAAGCTCTTTGGCAATGGTTGGCTTGAGATGTTTGGAAGCTGTCTTAGCTCTTCCAGGCCTCGGTGTGTTACTGTCAGTGGGAAAACGCATTATAATTACAGTAATCCAGCACCTAATAACTGGGGGTGTGCCCTCATCGCCCTCTGCTCTCTGCTCTCACAGATTCGACTTCATCTATGACCTCTTTGAACACGTTTCCAGCCGCAATAACCAGGATACCTTGAAATGTGGAAGCAAACATCGGCGGCCCACGGTCAGCTCCCAGTTCAAGGTTAGTCAGTCTGCGCTGCTGGCTTTGAGGGGTCGGTCGTCACCGTGACTTAAAACTTGAAAATAGGAATTAGGGACATGAGCTAGGTCTATGAGAGTGTTTTGTTTTTGTTTTCCATTTATATCATCCTTTTAAAACAGACTGCGTTAGATAAAATATACTTTTTTTCTGAGTCAGATGAAAACATATAGGTCTTTTCTTGTTAATGATAAATCACTACTTAGGCTAAGCTTAGGAAGTAGCAGTTCTTCTTAAGGACTGTGGGCCATGTGGGATCACTCTGGTTTATACTTAGATGATCATGTGACAATAGAGTATATTTCTTCCCATGTCTGGGTTTTTGTATTTTTCCTAGGTATGTTTACAGTATCGCAACTAGCAATAATGACCAAATGCATATTTACAGTAGGTCAATGTCAGTTGCCTTGTCCAAATGTTCAGAATTCAGAGAAAATCAGGAACATTGTCATTTTCATTTTAAAGGTGGAAGGATTTTATGTAGTTTCGAGGAGAACATGATGACCATTTCCCTAACTTAATCCTAATCTGAAGGGAAATGAGTCAACAGACACTCAGTAAATGTGCTCTTGAGGTATCATTTACTCACAGGTGGATACATTGGGCGGGGGTCTGTGTGAGGTCTGTTGTGCTGTGTGGCTGGGTAAGGTGATTACATGAAGGGCAGGTTTGGCCCCGATGGGATGTGAGAATAATCGCTACCATTTGTTAGAAACTTACTATGTGCCCCTCATTGGACTAATGACTTTATATACGGTATCTTATTGATTCCTCCCATAATCGTGTAAGTACATGCTGTTGTCCCCATTTTATAGATGAGGTAACTGAGGTTTAGAAAACGAAACCCATTCAGTCCCTCCGAAGACTGAAGCTAGGATTTGAATTAAACCTGGGTCTGTCTGGTTCTAAAACCTATGTATGCTCTTAATCTTCCAGTGCAGTTTTCTTTTGTTTAGGGCAGTACTGTCTGGGGTTGTCTCGGAAGGCTTTGTACGTACTTGGGAATTAAACTGGACTAGGAATCAAGGAAATGGAAAAGAGTGGGTGGACCTTCCTGGTAGAGACGAGGGCAAGAGAAGGAAGTGAGACAGGAATCTGAGGCCTAGCCCTGGAAGGTGTGAGTAGATGGGGGCTCGCTGACCAGACGCCTGGTGTGAAGTCCACTTGGTACCAGGGCCATATGAAGCTGAAGGGCCAGGACATTTTGTCATCTGTGAAAAAAACCTAAGGCTTTCTAAGCAGAGAAGTAACTAGTCAATGTAGTGATGTAGACCACCCAGTTTCTTCAGCAAAATTAGAAGAAGAAAAAAAGAGACAGATGGAGGAGGGGAAACCAATCGATTAAAAGAAACTTCAAAGATGTATCAACCAACTACAAAATGTGAACCTTATTTCCATTCTGATTTCAAAGAACAAAGCACTTAAAAATTAGGACATTTGTGACAGTTGCGTGTTTTAATATGCAACTTGAGACAGTTGCACTTTTTAATATTAACATGAAGGAATTGAGGTTAAATCTTTTCAGGGTGATGATATGGATATGGTCACCTATATATGTTTTAAAGTGATTATCCTTTAATAATACATATTGAAATATTGAGGGATGAAATAATATGATGTCTGGGATTTTTCTTTTCTACAAGGGATGGGGAAAAGAAAAGTATGTACTGAGACAGGGATCAGATGAAATAAGATGAGCCATGAGCTGAAGCTGAGTAGTCATTACATGCTGGCTGCTTTGGTAAATGTTAAAAATTCTTCACAATAAAAAAAGAAAAAGCAGTATTACGGAAGATTGATCTGCCTGGTGATTTGAAGGTGAGAATGAGAGACTGTGGCTCAAAGACCTGTGAAGTATTGGTGTAGACTGTCATTTTGATGGAAATAATGAATCAGGAGGAAGAATGCCAATGGGAAAGTGCTTACTTCTCAGGTTTTCTATATGAAACATTGAAATATCCTAGGGTTGTTTTTTGCTGGTTAACAGAATGTTTTTGTCGTTATTGTTCTGTTGTTGTGTTTTTGTTTTTCTTAGCAGTGCTATTTCAAGGCAATGACAGATGAGTTCTGTATACTGTATTGTGAAATAATTTCAGTGACAATGAATTGTAATATCTTTGCTTTATTTTATATTAGAATGACATCATTAAAAATGAAAACTTATCATTGCTATGATTTATATTTTTTTTATTATTATTTCTGATAAGTGCCCAGGGTGCTGAGAAATTTAAAGAATGACATACTAAGAGACTAAATCAACATATCCTTTTTTCTTTCTAATAGGACTCCCTGCATTCCTTAATGGCAACGCTAAGCTCCTCTAATCCTTTCTTTGTTCGCTGTGTCAAGCCAAACATGCAGAAGGTAAGATTGAGGACAGTTCTAGCTGAGACCACGTCTTTCAGGAGACCGCCTCCTGGGTGGTTACTCACAGATTTGGTTTCTCCAACGTCCTTTCATTTTAGATGGGTTGGCAGTGTATATGGCATTATTATAACTTAACGTTACTAAATGGAAACATTCCCTTTGTCTCTTTGGGCCTGTTTGTTGGCTTTTGAATGATACCCTTACGCTTTAAAGAAATCCAGTTGAAAAGTTAACACTATGAAGCCTTCACTTTTTTTTTAAGCACTTGGTGTGAAATTCTCGGGCAAGCTTCCATTTTCAAAGAAATTGTTGGTGTATTTTTTGTGGTTGGTATTTTGTTTGTTTTCTTTTGCTTCTTTTGTTAAACGTGATGAGTCTGTGTTCTCGGTGGTAGTGCTGAATTTTATGAACTTGGATGTGGTGGTCATAACTAATTTGAAAACTCCTGGAAGCTGGTCATCATGAGTTTTCAAGTCTAGGCTCCAGGATGTTAGCTTTGTTAATACTACATCCTGATCAGAAACAGTGTGAGTTTTAAAAGGAAAAGCTATCTAAACAAAGAAAACTTGATATTAGAGATATAGTCAGCTGCTGAGTCCAAGACTAAAATGGGCAACTTGCCTTACAGTGTTGTTAGAAAAGTGGAAATTATCTTGATTTGGCGAAGATCAGCTCTTAGTAACCCCCCCTGAAGAGAGGAAAGCCCCACAAGGCAGACATGTCAAGGGCCCCTCATGTTGAAAAACTAGATGTCATCCTCACAAGGGCTAAAATAAGGAATCTGACCTGAACTGTTTCCCGTGAGACTTGTGTTATATTCTGATATCTTGGCTGAGGCTAGGTCTTTTCATATTGATTGCTGATTGTCTTTGACGTAATATGGCAGTGATTCCTGATTTATAGTTTAAAGATGTTTATTTATGAGAACCACAATATTGAATTCTCGGTCTTCTAGGAAAGTACAGCTGAACGTTCTCTTTAATGAAGAACAAGCTGTTCAGTTTGTTACCTTGCTGTGAGGCGTGATGGTGACAGTTTGGCGCTTGTACGGCACAAAGTGGCCGAGTCTGGTCTCGTATAGGAGGTCTGTGATGGCTTCATTTAATGTGCATCTGTTTTGGTAGTTAAAAAGTAACTCGTCTTTCCATTTTCGAAATTGATATTACAGTGTTTTAGGTTATCACAAAAATATGGCAACGTAAACAATGCATAGTTTTTTTGACATAATGTGGGAAATTAATAGTTAAGACATAACCATATACCATGTCAGCTGGTTTATATTCCATTTTATAACCCCAATGGGCAGTATTTACAAGGCAGTATAAATGGGCTTTGCGTTTGGATCTACAGTCACAGGAGCTGTCTAACTTCTGTCAGTGTTTCTTTTCTCTTTTTACCACAGAGATAATAACACCATATTTCATCCCAAACATGCATGTTTTTTCCCAACTTAAGGCCTTGCATACTGGGATGGATTTACAGCTTTTGGTGAGCCGTAGTTTAAATGGGAGCGCTTTCTCTTTCTCAGCTGTATATCACATAATCATACAGTGTTCTAGCCATTGCCATCAAAGATTCAATGACATGGGGGAGGGAACCTGCTGTGCCAGCACTGTTACAAGGACAGAAATTTTAATTTGAAAAACCCGGCCCCATGTGTTTTTATTTTCTTTCTCAGATGGAGTGGAGTTTGGTTTTTCTCCTTCAAACTGTAATAGCTTTTGATATTAGACTGGCTTGAATTGAAAACTCTTTTTAGTAGCCTGAATAATAAAGAAGTTACTCTCCTTTTGATGTTCTCTTGTCCTTGCTGAGATTTGATTGTGCCTAATTGCCTTGGGTTTTGCATTTTAAAACTGATGCAGCCCAACCTCGTGTTTCCATTTGTGTTGGCTCAGAGCACTTTTCCTCTCCCGACCTGGGGCAGACACTAATTCATACCGAGAGATGGGCTGCAAAGACTTTGAAATGTCTCTGTAGCATTTGAAAGATACCCAACTAATAAAGGCACAGACACAAGACCTGACTTGTCTGAGACCTTAAGAGGTAGATGTGATTTTAAGTATGAAGATGCTGATTAGAATATGGAGATCTTAAACTATGACCCACTTAGTCTTCCACTGAACACACTGGCGTGTTGCTGGTGACTGTGTTATATAATATGTATGTAAACAACCCTCATTTAGAGTTCCTTATGAATATTGTTTTGTCCAAAGGTAGATGCTTCTGGAAATCTCACAGGGAAAATCTTGCTTTCTTTCAGCTCAGAGATGGGGAATGTATATTTCCAGTGTGGAAGGACGAGGCCGACTGCCGTCACCTCCTTCCCTTCTCAAGTCAGTAGTACATCAGGGGAGCTTGAGGCATGTATTCAAATATATGGATATGTAGGTGTCTGTGCATTATTCGGGAACGTAGATCATGGGTCTTGGCAGACTCGACAGGTTTTTTTTTTTCCCTTCTGGCAATTCTGTGACCAGAAAGGGATAAATAAGAACAGTGGCTATAAGGCCTGTGGCCTAGAGACCTGGCCTTAGCAAAAGTGCCGTGGCTGCCTTTGTGCTGTTAGGAGCAGATCCAGCACCCCCAAGACGCCGACCTGGCCCCGCGGTGAGTGTGCGCGCGCACATGGCTCGTGGGCCCCAGGCTTGTAGGACAGGCTGCTTCCCCTCCTGGGTGAGTGAGTGACAGAATGGCCACTTGTGCCTCAGGCGTCTAGAAATCCTTGAAGGGAGGGTTACGGTGTTTTTGTTATTTGGGGTTTTTGTGTTTTGCTTTGAAAAGCAGATACAAGCAGGGACCATATTACTGAAATGCTGGAACAACTAGAGTGACGTGTGGACTCGGTTCTTTGTTGTAGACAACTTGGAGCTAGCTAATCTTGGGTGGTTTTCGTAAAAGGTACTTTGCTGGCGTCATTCGGAAGTCCTCCTGGCTCTAAGTGATGAGGCGAATGAGAAAAGCACACCTCTTGATGCAGCTCCTTAGATGGCACTCGAGGCTGTAATCCTCCACTCGGCTTAGAATTGTCAGTTTACCAAGGGCAGACGTCTCCATTAGACAATTTTTAGTTGGTGATGTGGCCTGTTAGCGTTTTCTCTCTCCTATTGGCTTAGGCAACAGTAATTTCTGGTCCAAAGTGTCCTAACCAAGCCCAGGAGGTTTCTGTCTGAAAGGAAACCTCCTCTGCCGCCTCCGAATGTCTCCGCAAGGCTGTTCCACAGCCTATGAGGTCTCCCTTCCCTCCTTACCTGTCACTTTAACAAAAAAGTTCCAGTCTGAAAAGACTGTCATTAGCATCCCTCAAAAAAAACCCAGAGGACGTGCTGGACAGAATTCAAGGAGGGAACAGACGGATAAATATCAGGGAAACCTTCCCAGCGTGAGAAGTGGTTGTCTGTGGCTCCCCAGTGAGGCAGGGCCCATTTCCCGCAGAAGCAGTCAGGGCTGTCGCTTGGAGCTGCACTGGCTGGCTCGCACTGCTCCTTCTGAACGGCACTCACGTTCTAGAAGGAAACAGCCTTGATTCCAGCAACGCCACCTCCAGATTTGTAACCTGACGTATCCTCAAAGATTCTGTCAGGTCTTCTCCACAAAGGCAGGACTTGAGTTGCCTGGCACTCCCCCCGGTCTGGGGGCTGGTGGAGGAAGGCTTCCAGCAGAGGGGGCTGTGTGGAGTGAAGTTTATTTAAGAAAGGAGGGGAAGAGAGGAGACGGAGGCGGGACACTAGAACGCAGAAGAGGGAAACTGTGAGGCTGTGAGAGTGGACTGCAGTCATATTTGCTGGAAAATGGACTATCAAGCAGGAGAACAAAGCTGGAGGCATAAGCGTGGTCCTTGTCTTGAAACACTGTTCCTGCGAGACAGGAGGACGCATCTGCCATCTCACACGGAAACTTCAGAGGATGCCGATGCTTTGCCCATCAATGAATCCCCATGACCTGTATCCCTCTCTTTCATGCCACTGTTTATGTCAGACCAGGTCGCTTATTTGGACACCACCCTAGACGGCCGCGACCACACATGAAGTGAGACCACTGTGTGGGCCTTATGGAAACATGAGCCTTTTGTTTCCAGAGACATTATGATTTGATGACTGAAGTAATGAATCGTGCACATTTAATTCCCAGGATTTGTATTTCTCACTTTAACATAAGTGTGATCCAGGGGCTGCCTGCTGCTGTTTTTGTAGGTTTTTATTTTTATTTTTATTTTTTTATCTTAAACAGAGACCAAAAAGTTCTGGTGATAATGTGGCACTTTAACTACCTTGAATGGTTGTCCAGTTTTATCCTTCCTGTATTGTTTTCTCTCTCTTTGTATTCGTCTTACATCTCATTAGCCCTACTGAACTTTATTCCAGCAACCTTTTACATTTCTTTTCAGGCTTTGGTTTCTCTACCTTTATCCTTTTATCTGCATAATCTATTCCATAAATATAGAAGGCCTGGACCAGCACTGCTTTGCAGGCTGTGCCTGGTGCATCTTCGCACCTGCCGTGTGGCTCAGTGGCCAGGCTGTTGTGTGCTCAGTAAATGTTGGGCTGAATTTGTTCATAAAAGGATGTTGGAGAGATGCTCATGATATATGAGTGTGTAAGTTTGCCGAAGATAAACTCTCATGTGCTGTCTTTAGTTCTTATTGCCACAGGCGCCATTCTCGTTAATTTATTTTATTTTTCACATGTTTTTCGCTGCTGGGTTATCTCATCATCTGTGTCGTTGGAAGTTATGCTGGGGATATTCCAATAGGTCAGTATTAGGTGATGTCCTTAACATGAGCCAGTCTTTCTGTGTTAACACGGTGCTTCTCCCTGTCCCCCTCTCGCAGCTGGCCCCTTCTCGGATGTAGCCCCGCCTAGGATTCAAGGCCCTTTTGGAACAGCCAAGCACAGCACCAGAGGCTCATTCACAAACACTTCTTCAAGTTGGGGCCCGTTTCATACTCCTTCAGATATCTAAATGGGGGTCCCCCAGGGCATTTGTTATCTGCCATGATGGGGCAGAAAAGTCTGGATGTGTGAACCTGTCAAACAACGAGGGTTTAAACTGAAAGGTTAAACACTGGATTTTAGCATTTTGATTGAACTTTCTGGAAGTTTACATCATTCGTTTCAAGCATTGTCTATTACCGTATTTTACTGAATCTGAGACTTCCATGATTGTAAAATGCATGATTATTTACATATCACTGTGGAAGCAAAAGCTCTGCCTGCTGGATGAGGGCAGGATGCTGTCTTACTGCTCAGCTCCTGGTTGTGGCTTTGCAAAAAGTAGGAAAGGGAGGTGCAGGACAGGGGGGAAATTTCCCTTTCTCTTCTCGGGTTCTTTTGGCTGGCCAAATGATCAAATCAACAGGAGGCAGATTGACAAGAGAAAATCAAATTTAATCTCGTGCTCACGGGAACCCCACATGGATGAGAGAGTCAGAGACTCCACATGTGTGAGAGGTTCTGAGATAGAAAGGGGGTTGCGGTACCTGAGTTGTCCTGAGCTCAGGATGAGGTAAAGTGCCTGGGGGGCTTTGAAGGGTTCTTGAAGGATGGTAAGAAGAGCAGAGGTTTAGTAAATAGAAGTTGGCCCTGCTCTATAGATAGGTCTGAAGAAGTTATCTCTACTAATCTCTATGGGCAAGGCCTCTAATTCAAGTTCTGCTAGATAGGTAAAGGGAGGGACAGAAGTTTCTCTTGAGCCTAAAGCTAAGACTGCCTTCAGCTCAAAGGAATCCGCACACCCCTGAGGCACATCATGGGGTGGCTAGTTCTGAACCCCCACAGAGGTCTTTCCACCACCGCAAATATTTGTTTGACTAATAACACAGTTTACACTTTGCCACTCTGTTTCCAGGCCTTTCTGCAGATAAAATAACTTTCCAGTTTCACAGATGAATTTGTAATGTAATATTTTGACTACATTTAAAGGAGGGCTGGATTCAGTGCGAATAATTCCAAAAGTGCCTAGACTTTGCTAAGATGGAATGAAAGGCTGTGACCAAGTTCACACACATGCAGGTGTTGAAAAGTACATGCGTCAGGATGGCTGATGGGATGTCAGCGAGTCATAGATGCGTTTGGGCAGGTCAAGCTGGGAACATACCTGCATTAAGAATTGATGAGATATGATCTGTTTATCCTCTTTAAATATGACACAGAAGAAGCGGCCTCCTCCTAAATAACCACCAGGCACAGGGAATTGACTCTTATACCTAAAGGCAGCCTGTTGTGATTTTTTTTTAAATTCCCCTCCACCCTCCGGATTTTTTTTTTTTTTTTTAAGCCCTTACTATTTACGGAAAGGTCTTTCTGGTACTGAAGGAGAAATCTGCATTTCTGCATCTTACCTTCACTGATTTTCATCTGGTCATGTGAGAGTAAAGTGAAATGTCAGAAGAGTAGAGTGCAATGTCAGATACATATTCATTCCTAAGAGGGTGTCAGACATTTTTAAGCTCTTCATAAGTGTACCTTGCCCTGCTCTAATAAACGGTCTCCTGAGCATAGCTTCTCTCCGATATTCCCTGCAGACCTCAGCACATGACGGTACAGTATCTCAGGCTCTTGCTGGCGCAAAGGTTTTGTAGAGCCTTGCTGGCCTTAGTACTGTGACTTGGGTATTTTTCTGTTCCTTCTTCTGCAACTGTTTCCCCATGGCGCCCCCCTGCCCCCAGGCCCTGTCCCTCCACGCACTGTCGGGGTTACTTGCCAAAACTGATCACTAGGTCATTCACTTGTGCTCCAGACTGAGGACATAGGTGGCTCTGCTCCATACCCGCCAAGGCACACGGAGTGTGCGGAGGTGCCCTGGGTCTAGCAGGTTACGATGCACTGCGCTCCTGTGAGTGTGGAAAGGGCCCCCGCAGAGCTGCACAGGTGCAGGGGCCCATGAAGCAGTGGGATGAGATAGAAATAGATCAAAGGTGTGCGCCTGAGTTTCTGTCCGGCCTCTTGTCACTAAGCAGTTGGGTGGCCTTGGGATTGTTTTCCTTGTCTCTCAAGTGTATATAATGGCAGTGTCTGCTTAGCAGAGTGGTGTACGGATTCAGTGATGTGACGTGGACATGCAGCAGCTGCACTTGACGGTGTGAAATAATTCATACTCGCGTTCTATGTTTGAATGTGGAGAATATGCTCCACAGTCTTACAGCTCACTTCAGCCTCACAGGTTTAACCCTCAATTTAAGCTGAATCACAGGAAAATCTTTCTAAGACCATTGCCAGATCTATTCCTCTTTGGGTTTAGTTTTTAAATCACATACGTTTGACAGATTGTTGTAATTAGCTTCTTTTAAAAAAAGTTCCTTTAATCCTTGACATATGACATGAACATTTTTATTTCAATTTAAAAAAATAAATACTGTATTTTTGAGAACATTTTTAAGTTTACAGAAAATCTGAGCGTATAATACAGAGTTCCTGTATTACTCTCCCCTTTAGCACGCACACACAGACACACACACGCTCACTCACTCTCTTTCCCCTATTATTAACATCTTGCATCCGTGTGGTTCATTTGTTTTAATTAATGAATCAGTATTAAAGCACAAAGGTAACATTCAGCTTCCCTGTGTCGAATGGTTCTTTGGGTTTTGAGAAATGCACACCATCACCTGTCAAATGCACAATGTTTATACTCTGTTCACAGTGCGATGAATACTTTTTTCAAGTAATATTTTTATAAGAATAGGATAGTTTCTGATTGCCTGGCCAAAGAGGAAACATTGAGAATGAAGCTTTAGTGCACACAATAAAAAGTGAGTGATAAGTGTCCGACTTCCTAGAAGAGACTTACTGAAAAAGTGGGGAGGGCATATGCCTTAGGAATATGTGGATTACCAGCCCCTTTGACCCCTCCCTCCATTCAGTTAGTCTGACAGCCTTTTGAAATGGTCCCATTTCCTCTATTTACTTCCTAGAAAATGCCCCCTTGGCATTCCCTAACCTCCCATAATTCTCCTGCCTTTCTGTCCGCCATTCATGTCGCCTGTGCTCCTGTAACTGCCAACAACCGTAGGCCTTTGACTTTTGAGAACATCCCATGTATGTATCTGACAACCTGTAAAAAGGCAGCTGTACCTTTTCAGGAAATTTTAGTAAAGGAAGCATTAAAGCTACCATTCTTCTCCCTAAAGAAAACAATGCCACTAAACCCCTCAGTAGTCCCTTGAATCCTGTTTACCAAGTTGTCATGGCAACTGCTCAGTAGCGGTATGTAAAGACCAGGATAAATAGCCATAAATGAAGCTCTGCTCAATTGAAGAGTGTTCTCAGGGTAGACTTTCCGAGGTCACAACTTGCTTGGTTTTGTCCCGGGCATTTTTTATTTTATTTTTTTAATAATAATAAGTCCTCTTTTCAAATCAAGAGTCTTTGGGCTTTCAAATGTCTTTGCACATTTGTTGGTTCATGGGAGGCGGTTGTTTTGCTCTCAAGTCGAAAGTATCTTCAGCTGCTATCCCGCGGGCCTCGCCAGGCTGGGCTTCCTTTCAGTAGAATCAGGAATGAATTAAGCAAGCAGAGCCCAGGACAACACATAAAAGACTGGGAACAGCAGCCAGCCGAAGAAAGCCCGTTTTTGTATCTGTGGGTTTAGGTGCTCCTAGTCCAGACTGCTAAAGATGCAGCCATTTGCACTGGACAAAAACTGAAGGGGGGACAAGAAACCCAAGGTAGGGGTTTTTCTCTTATTTACACTGCTTTAAAGTTATGTGTACCTTGCAATGATCGTGGTAGTGTAAAATTTTGCAGAGGAATGTTTTAAATCCCAGAGGGAACAGGTTTTGCGGTCTCTGTGAGCACCAGAAGTGTTTAGTTTCTAAGGGTAAGTGCTGGTTTTGATTGCATGTACTACAAGTTTGAACTACTAATGCTTTATAGAAATGAAGGCCATAACGCACTTACCAGACAAGGCATTGATCATGCAACGTTTATGAGAGGGAATTCACCTCTTCTAGGAAAAAGCATTTTGAGTGTTAGATTGCAGAGGACATCGTGAGTGGTGGTTTCTTTTGTTTGAATTTGTTATTCCAAACAATTTCTTTTTAAAAGTTGATACACTCTAGTCACGCAGCTTTTCCTTGCCTTGTGCTTTATATGACGCTTTAAAGAAATCTTTAGAATAACCATCTCTGTTTAAATTGTATTATAAACTGGTTTCTGCACAAGTAAGAGGAAGTTACTGGAGCTGAGTGGTCACCTGTTGAATATTATGTGCTTGTTTCACACAAGCTCACACGCGCTGGAATTTTGCAATTGGCCTGGAGAAACCTGATAAGGCACATTTCGTTGGGATTCTTTTATTCCCCAAAGTGGATGCCCCGAAGAAAAGAAAGAACATAATAAAGGGAGTGAAATGCTAATGTCTTCCTCTCCCAGACAAATGAATGTGTTCACTTTCTATTCAGTTGCTAAAAGTGCCTTTTAAGGGAGTAACTGTTTTAAATGTGAAGGTGGTCTTTCATATTAAATTGAGTTACGTTTTAAAAGAAATGAATAATAATGTGTTTCCCCCTTGCTAAATCGGCTTTCACTGAGACTAGTCCTAGTGCCAAGGAAAAAGTTAATGTTAGAATGCTTTATTTTTACCATCGGTTTTTAAAATCTTGAGGGTGATAAATCGGACATAAAATTAATTACCGTAAGAGGAAGGCAGAGCGGAAGTCATCTAGGAGAAAATAGCACATAGTTCTGCCTCTGTTTTCTCGCATTTCTGTGTTTATCGAATCCGCAGTTCCCTAATCCCATTGCTATTTGCAAGAAGGCTTGAGCAATGGAATAAAGCCACTCTCTCTGGTGAGAACCTTCGCATGTTAAAGAGCACGTTCAAGGAAACGGCAGTTAGGGACACCACTTCCGCCTGTCCTGCGTGCTTCCCACTTGGGAGGTGCCAACTGGCAAAATGGGGTGAACCTGCTCCCCTGTGCCCGCCGTGATGAGCGCCGTGACCTCCTCGCTGCAGCCCACCCTCCGGCTGTGCCTTTTCCCTTTGGCTGCCCCTGGGACTTGTGAATGGTGCCTGATTAGAATTCAAGCCCAATTGGGCGGTCTTTCACATATTGCGACTTGTTCTCTAGTATAAGTGGCCCCCCCATTAGCATTTTCACAGGCAGCCCTCTTGACCCCTTAAGGTGCGGTTTCTCTGTGATTTTATTCTAGAACTCACCACTGCTCACCCAGCAGCTTTACAAAGGTCGGATTCCAAAAGCTGTTGTTCCCCTCGATGACTCTGGGACAAAGGGCTGGGGTTTGAGATTAGAGACGAGAGGGTACAACCAGGGTAGAGTGTGGAACTATGCTGGGGCTTAGAGTGCAACCCTCCCTGGGTCTTCTCACAGCCTCAGAGAAGGCCCTCCCCTCTGCTCAGCATTTCACTGTGTTGGCCTGTGACCCTGCGGGAGTTCCCCTGTTCCTTCCTCTGGCCAGCTGTTTCCCTGATACTCAAAAATACTACTACAACAAATAGTGACAATACTAAAAACACCACTGCAAGACTGGGTTTTGCCTCCATCCCTCCTGAATCAAAAGGCAGTACTTATTGATTATAAAATATTTGGAAAACAGGCAAAATATCAAAAACCTTAAAATTACAATTAGCCATAATTTCACCACCCAGAGATAATCCTATTTACATTGTGTTGTATATGTGCTTTTTTCCCTCTTTAAATTTGGGTCATAGTCTATCTTAATTTTTGTAACTTAACTTTTTTTTTTTTTTTGTAACTGAACTTTTTTTAAACTTTATCCTCAGATGTTTCTGTGCTTTTTTTCATGACAGTAGAATTCTGCCAGTAACTACGCGTTAAGTCAAATTTCTATTATTGGATTATTTTATTTGTTGTTGTGAATAGTGCTTCTATATTTTCCATGTGTATAAATATCTGCACGTTCAAGACTGTTAAGGTGAATTCTCAGAAGTTTACTTGCTAAATCAGAGCGTGCATTGTTATGACTTTGATGTCTACATATACAGATGGCCAAACTGCTTTTCATTGAGACCAACAACAGACAGGAAAAATTTTTGGCAACATGTGTAACAGTGAATTTATAACCTGAATAAATAAAGAGCCTTTGCAAATCAATAAGAAAATAACCAATGTGTTAGTAGGAAAATGAGTGAAGCACACGAATGAGAAATTTCCAAATTGTGAAATACAGATGGAAAATAACCTGACAACTTCAATGTATAATCAAAGAAACAAAACTTGAATTAGTGGGATAACTTTGCCATTGTGAAGACTGAATGAGTTGTTTGGTTTTGTGTTGCTTTTTAATAGGACGTCCCGGGGTCTGTGAATATTTGAAGAAACCACCATTAATGTATTCTGCCGCTGGGAGTTTAAATTTTCTCAGCCTTTCTGAGAGAATCTCATTCTGTCTGCTTGATGTAACTTTTTCTTGCCTACCTGGGACCATATTCCATTAAATTTTTCTCTCTTGTGCTGTCAAGAGTTCCTTCTACCAGGATTCCATCTCCTTGCTTACACGCTCTTTGTATTAAGTATAGCTAAATGTTTTAATACAATATAATATATGGGGGGGGATGGGAGTGAATAAGCCTCTCCTTTGGGCAGTCTTCTTTTCACTGCTAAACATTTCTAAAAAGTGATGCTATGCCATCAAAACTGCCCTTGACTCTTATGCTGAAAGCTTCCAGGTACAGTTTTCTCTGCGGGGCCCTCCTGATACACACACCCCTCCTCCAGGCCTGTGACACAACCAGTCCCCGCCTCCTTCCTGCACCTCTCTGCCCAGCTTCTCTCCCTCCCTCTCCTGCTCTTGACTGGTTCCCTGGATGGAGGCATGGCCTCAGGGTCTTCCCTCACCTCCTCACCTGTTCCCTTCCTAAAGGAATGCTCACTTCTTCCGCTCCCAGCCTAGGTGAGTACCATTCCACTGTCTTCTTCCAGCCCCAAAGCCGCCTCTAAGCTTTGGCCTCATAGTCTAATTCTGTAACCTAGTTTATTTCTAGTTCTCTCAAGTTTCTCCTTTTGTGCTGGTCTACATCACCTGGCCAGCATTTCAAATGCAAATGTCTCCATAGTTAAATTTCACATTTTCCCCTCCGTCCTCCTTATTTGACCATTTTCTTATTGATTAGGTCACAGAGTGTCTCAGCTGTGGCATCAATGTCATTTTGGACGGGACGATTCTTGGCTGTGGAGCGCGTCCTGTGCCTTGTAGGATGTGTAGCAGCCTGATGCCAGTAACAGGCGTCCCCAATATCCAGACATGGCCAAACATGCCCCAGGGGACAAAATTGCCCTTTGTTGAAGATCACTGAGTTAAGGTGTCAGTACTGGTTATTTGTTGGTTTTTATCCTTATTTTTCTTTTGCTCTCAGTAAAAGTGACATCTATGTACAATTTAATTTTTATTATAGCGCTTGTATGGCTTTGAATCTTGCTTTACTATTGAATATATGGTGAAAAGAAAATTGCATAACATTTAACAGATATATTGAGTCATTAAGTTAAACATTATTGTTTCCTTTCCTCTTAAGCAGTATTAGAAATTTTTCATTGGGGTGGGGGTTGGGGCTGGGCGCCCTTACCATCAGTGTCTGTCTTGCAGGATTACGTAATTGCTCTGTGCTATCCACTTTCTCAAATGAATGGTTGTCCTAGTTTCAGCCACTGTGAAAGGGTAAAACCACCCATTAATGTGTGCCAGATGCTTCATTTGTCAGTATTTCACTTAAGAGGGAATACTGTTTAGCTTTGGACTTATACTGTGATAGGCTCAAAGTTTGCCTTTATGAAATGAGAGAAAAGTGTCCCTGTGAAAAACCCTGTAGCATCTCCCCCCTCCTCTGCTGGTTTAGCATAGTGAACTAGCAAACAAATGTTGTAGAGACTGTTTAGTGAAGCTTTTTAAAGTCTCTTTAGATATACAAGAAAAGAAGTTTGAATATGCAAAGCAAATTTGGATCACTGATTTTTCGGCTTTGAGCCGATAAACCAAGGACAAGGGTTTAAATATGAAATCTTTCAAGCATACCTTGTTATTGTTTTCAATGGGACAGTTTAAGGTTATTACAATCCATAAGTATAGGACTAAGGCACATTTTGCTGACCCGAATAAATAAATCCCACAAAATTATTAGAGCCAAACATAAAGCATCTTTAATATGTTAATGGTGGCTTGAGAAAGGGCAGCTGGAAAGCTGGCCTGGCTCCTTTTCTTTTCAGCTTCTTCTTTGTTGGTTTGTTTCGGTATTAACTCTGAAACATTGGCCTGTATATTTGATTCATTGACTTCATTACATCAGTTCCCGCAAGGCTTGGACTATTCAGTTTATACTGGACCACACAGTTGCAGCTCTTAGAGCCTCTTAATTGGAGGTGCCCTTGCAAGTTAGGGAAATGAGGTCCTGTGTGGAGGTGGGCAGGCAGGTTGAACCTGGTCAGGATGTCAGTCACTTGATTTGGATTTCTAGGATTCTGGACACAGCCTGTTATTAGTCTTCAGAGCCAGGTGCCCTGTTTCCCCAAAAATAGACCTAGCCAGACCGTCAGCTCTAATGCGTTTTTTGGAGCAAAAATTATTATAAGACTGGGTCTCATATTACAGTAAAATAAGACCAGGTCTTATATTAATTTTTGCTCCAAAAGGTACATTAGAGCTGACGGTCCGGCTAGGTCTCATTTTGGGGGAAACACGGTATCAGGTGCAGGAAGGCTCAAGAAACTGCAAAACTCCATGTAACTGACCATCTCTAGACCAGCCATTACTTGTAACCTCCTTACATCAGCAAACAAGCCACTTCTACTCAGGAGCTCCTGAGTCTGCTGCGGGCATTTCCTGGTTTACACAAACTTTGGGCTCGGCCAGTGTCGACTGAGTTAAAGCCTTACCCTTCTCAAGCTCTGTTAGAAAAAAAAGGACTACAATACAATTGCCACTTGTTCTCCATTGCTCACCTTGCCTGCTCATGGCACATCCACTTTCCTTGTTACAACATGTTGATTTAAAGTATTTAAATGATTGAGAGGGTGGTTGGGGAATATTTGAAGGGCCTTTAGCAACTGGCCTGGGTGCATAGGCTTTTTTGTTCCTTGTTCAGGTCGTTTTGGTAAACATGCCTGAGACACAGATTGTACTCTGTTGGGTGCTGTGGGGACTGTGAAAGGCTAAGGACGCAGCAAGGACGCAGCCTCGGAGGGCACTGATGTGTATAGGTATGAACGCATCGACCCTTGTATGCTGACTATTAGCAGTATTGGGTGGGCGCAGAAATCTAGGAAGGAGTGAGGAGATGACCAGATCGTGTCTGATTCCTGTCTGTTTCTGTCCATACATCGCTGACCCGCCAGAACATTGATGGGCGGGGGGCGGGGGGGCACACGCGGATACAGGGCAAGGATTTTTTTAGAGTGTTCACCAACGTTTTAAACAACACTGATCCCAGGTGGCCTGGTCCCATGATTTTGTTGCCTCAATCACAGAATTTAAACTAATTCATCCTGCCCAGCCCAGTGATGCTGTAGCAGTCATTTAACTTGAACCTGTTTTTCTACATAGTCTGGGGCTAATGAGCTAAGCCTTTCACAGTTCTCAGAGAACAGGCTGATTCTGTGGCTGTTTGCTAGTGAATAAGCCAATGTGTGCTTTAGGCAACATGTGGTTAACAGGATGATAAAAACAGGTCTAGGTTAAAATGATGGACGCAGCTGTACTGGAAGGCAGTGTATCATGGTTGACTGGGTGAAGTTTTACAGGAAATGCTGTCCTCGCCGCCTTTCACCAGCACAGGTCTGTCTATCATTGGTCTATCGTTTAAGTACTGAGTTTTCTCATCCATAGCATGAGGACAGAACTCACCCATCTTTAGGGTGGTTTACAAGGATTAACTATGTATGAAACTCCTAGTTCAGACTCTGGCACCCAATGGCCACTGTTGGTCATGGAGGCTAATAAATAATAATTGTCATATTTGTCATTTTGGAAAGAGGCAACGTTTGGGTCATGGTAGAAACCAGTGATGCTAATTGTGTAGCTGTCCCAGCCCAAAAAAAAAACCAAAGTTTGTTTCCTCTTATGGTTTGTAATTTGCACTTACTCACGGCAGACTGAACTCAGTACCACATCCTCAAATAGAATTTATGAAGGATGTAACGTTCATTTTAGGGTTCGTGTAGAGAAAAACAAGTTCATGGGAAAATTATTATCAGAACCCTGAAACTATGCCTTCAATCCAAGAACGGGGTATGTGGTAAATGTTAGATAAAGTCAATTGGGTCACTAAAGGATGTGGATGAAACATGCTATTCTAAGGGGAAAGAACCATATATGTGTGATACGTGTGTTTCCTGTTTTCCTGTGTCTTGGACAGGCGAGCGTGTTTGTTGTCTCTCTCTATATACATCATTTTTATTTTTTTTTTTTACCATTTGCTTTGTCAGTTGCACTAGTCTTCAACTTAAAACTCTTCCTGTCATACTAATTCTCAGGCATCCGTGTCCTAAAGAAAAGTGCCAGGTTGCAGATGAACAGGCGGGGCACGTCGCACTTTGGCACCTTCCGCCACGGTGGGGGCAAAGCGGACAGGCGGATTCGAGCAGCTTGGCTCGCGCAGCTCAGAAGCCTGGCCTCGCTGTCTGGCTGCTGGGAGGCTGAGCGCCTGCCTGAACGAGCCCTGTCGAGGCCCTGGGATGGGAATAACCTGGCCTTTGAGCATCGCGTGACCTCCCGTTTCCTAGCAACTCCCAAGGGCTCAGCGAATATGTTGTGTTCCTAATTTATACTTAACAGATATTAGCTGTGTCTCAGGCTGGCTAATTTCCCAGTATGACACGCCGTCCTGGACAAGCAAGAGGAAGGGGTCCCAAGACGCTGCATTCACCAACACCTGCTTTCCACCAGGCTTTCGTTTTCCTTCTGGAAAGTAGTGTTCACCAAGGACTTGCCAACATCAGGGCAGGCCTCGTGGAACAGTTTTCAAATAAAATTATCCATTTGATTTTTTTCTGATATTCCCAACTTATGGTCACGAATATTTGTAAATCAGCTGCATCTATTATCAAAGAGGTAGTTCTTTCCTTGGCTTTGTTTGTTTGTGTAAGCAAATGGGGGGTGGTCACTTCATCTCAGTTTCTTCCTGTACACATGGGGTGACGGGGTGGCATCGTTTCTCAAGTCCCTTCTGCTGTCAACTAACATGAATCCGGTGAACTCCTTTGTTTCTTATTATTTTTTTTTTTTTTTTAATTTTATTGGGGACTATTGGGAAACAGTGTGTTTGTCCAGGGCCCATTAGCTCCAAGTCCAGTTGCCGTTTTCAATCCTTAGTTGCAGGGAGCGCAGCCCACCATCCCCTGTGGGACTCTAACCGCCAACCCAGTTGTTCAGGGTTAGTGTTCTAACCTACTGAGCCGTCTGGCCGCCCTTCCTCCTCTTTCTAATAATTGACATCTCTGGGTTTGGGCTCAAATTTATCTGAGTTGCTATTTTTATTTCCACACTTTTCATATCCGTTCAAGCTCCTCTTTCCTAATTTTTGGCCTTTTACTTATTTGTCTGTGAGAACCATTGTTTTCCTCTGTATTCCAACTTAATTTTTTTTTTTTTAAACTAAGTGTGGTAAATGAGCTCCATCTTCCAGTGGATGGGAAGATTTTTGTCTCCCAGGTTCAAACACCTTAAAGGAAGAAACCACACGAGTTCTCCTGATGGCATCTGTGAACTGATTTATGCTGCCATGGCGCCATGTCTTAGTACTTACTGGAGTAGTAGAATAAAAACTATAACTGGCCGAGAATTCCAGATCTCAGTTTGACAACGTTTCCTGGCTGTGGACAGTGAAGAATGTTTGGGCAGGCGTTTCTCTTATTTTCTTCCTCGTCCCCCTGCTCAATTTTCTACCTCAGCATCCTTATCTCTTGACATACCTTGGTGATTGTCTAAGTGACTCGGCAAGTGCCACAGCTGTGCTAGCGTTTCAGTGGCTGCCGTGAGCCTCCTTGCCAACATCTACAGAGGGAAACCGCTGCCCTCCTAACTTGTGTTTCTCAGCATGATTTTTCAGAGCGAGTCTGAATAAAGGGGACTCTTACCTCTTCAGTGTGTGGGACAGAGAAACACAAATATAACAGTGATGAAGAGAGCGAGAATGGGGTTTAGTTTAGCAAGATAAACAGGGTTTAATTACGTTCATTAGATAAAATGGCAACAGATTTATCCCCAAGAGGGAGGCAGCTCTGTGAGGATTGCCAGATGGGGTTTATGCCAAGGATTAGACCTTCTCTTGTCTCTTGTCTTTACCTGGGCTTTTGGTTTGATTTGGAACTAATCTTCAGTCCCTTCCTCCTTTATCCCTTTCTCCCTCCATCCCTTTCTGCCTCCCTTTCCCTGCCCCATTTCTCTGTTTTTTTTTTTAACCTTTCAACACATACTAATTGACTCTCAGGATTGATTTTTTTAGAAGTATCTCTTGAACTACACCCTGATTGTAAATTTACATGACCTCTTCAAAATGCAAATCTGTCTCCCAACCCAGCTTCTCATCCTTTCATTGTTTTTCCTCCCTCATTGGTGTTGGCACGAACTTGTTCCTTTTCACCACACAGACCTCTCCGTCCCTTAGTTTCTCTTGGTCTCCCTATGAACCCTTTTTGGAATTTCATTATTTTTTTTGCCTCAGTTGGATTCATTGATGGGCCTTTAAAAAAAATTTTTTTTTTCAGTTGGAACATAGCACACACATTTTTAAAAGTGCTCAAATATTTATGTGTCCAGCTTCGAATGGACCCAAAGGTAGCCCAGACATAAAGCAACATCCTAGGTCAGGGAAGAGGTAGTGAGCCACTTGGTCATGAACTTGCAGCTTCCGTAAGATCCCGTGGCTCACTGACCTCTCCTCCCTCCAGGTAGCCAGCCTCACCTGCCCACGTTCCCTCTGTGTGTGTGGCACAGATTCCGTGGGGTTACGACAGTCATCGGGAGATTTGCTTTGATTGGTTCTAGTGCACATTTGTGCCAGCCTTGGAGGAGGAGACCTCCCTGCTCTCCCCTCCCCACCCACCCATGTTTTCCCACACTCTTGAACCTGACATCAGCCTTCCTACTCTGGCACTTGACCTCACTTTGTAATCCACCAAAGGACTGAGAACATCTGTCATTAGCCAATTCACCTGCCCTCCTCCACAGCATCCTGTTTCTCCTCGGCCTCCTCTGTCAGGTCCTCACTATATTTTGAGGGCTGTTTTCCTAAAACTACCCCATCCGAGGCCACCTAGCTATTTGGCTGTTTCAGGTGAGGCCACAGCCGAATGGATCTCACCATGGCCACAGAACCTGAGTCCAAGCATTCTGTCTTTGATTCTGACCTCTCTGACCTTGATTTGAACTTGACGACCACGCTGTGATGTCCATCTGACTTTGACATAATATCTGTCAGCACATGTTGCTACTGCTGACCTCTGCTCCATTGTGGATTTGCCTTGTGGATATTTTTGAGACTTATAGTATTAACCACTATAGAGTTTTAAGCTATACACCAACCTTGTGTTATCACCGTGGATCTTGATCTTTCTGAAGTCTAAGCCCATTCCCCACTGGCACCCCCTCCTTCCCAGGGGCATTCCTTCCCGTTCCTCCACAGGGTGTGTGTCTTCCATCGTATGCCACACACACTTGTACCCCCCTCATTCTCCTTCTGGGCAGACTCTGACTCCTCAGCAACAAGACAGGGAATAACTTGGCCATCAGTGACTTACACAGTTTATGCACGTAAGTATCACATTTAATAATAAGTACTTGCTTAACAGGCTCCGCAGTGTTGGGGCTTTGCATCCATTCCTCTGTGACTCTCTCGGTCCTTCCTCCAGGTTGCAAAATGGCTGCCATAATGGCCACCGTCACATCCTCACAGAACAGCAATATGCAATGCTTTTAACATATAGTTTTTGAGTTCCTGTTGTGCCCCTGGGATGCATCTCTGAATAAAGCAAACAAAGAGTTTGTCCTCTTAGAGTAAACATTAACCCCTGAAAGGAATCTGGGCTGTGCCCAAAGGGGCTGTTCTTTTATTAAAAAGGAAATAAAATTTCCCAGGAGCACCTCAGGAGGTTTGCCTCACCTTTCCCTGGTTCTCAGGCCAGACGGGGGGCCTGTGGCCGAGGCTCCCTCCAACGCAAGCTGGGAGAGTGAGTATCGCAGAGGTGAAGGGGTTTGCAGGGTTGGCTTGAATGATCTCATTCCCAGGACATCTGCCCTGAGTACAGTGGGGGTTCCATTGCCAAGTGAGGGTTGATAGGCTCCGCTGGCAAATAAAACTAGACGAGGAGTGGAGGGGTTGAAAATGGAAAGATGGAAATACAAAAAAGTTTGGATTTTACCTTGTGTACGGTTTGAAGAACTTGTAACGGATGTGATACCTGATTTCCTGAATAGACATTTTTATGCTTGTACCAGTTTTGAGTTAGGCTTTAGGTAAATACCCTTTTCTTCTCTGTTGAGCCTGATTTGACATGTAACAATAAGAAGGGAAATAAGCCTAGTACTTTATGCAACGTTAATTAATAATGTTGTGATAACAGATTTGTGTCTGCACAAATATCAAGAAAGTTCTTATAAGCAGCCCTCACAATTGACATTGGTACCTCCTGTAACAGTGCTTCTCGAAATTATCTGTGATGAAAGAGCTGTTCTTTTTTATTATTTCCAGTTTGTTGGGGAGTGGCGCTTTTGAAAACAATGCACAAAAATGATGCAAACATAATTGTTGCCAAGTTCCTTAGCGCTTTCTCCCACTGTTGGTATCCGTCTCATCCAGGTCCAGCCCCTGTCACAGGCCTCACCTGGAGTCATGCCATTGGGCTTTTCCTACGAGGTGGAAGAGCACAGAATCTAGATACAGGGCCTGGTGCTTACTAGTCATGTGACCCTGGGCAAGTCCCTCAGGTTGTATCTGCTTCACTTCCTCCGTGTATACAATGGAATGATATTCATGGCTTGCCCACTTGCCTTGATAGGGTTCTTTGAGATTTAATTAAGATAATGAGAGTCCTTGGTATGGAATAACCCATATTTAAAAATTTGGTACCATTTATTTGCTGTTTTCCTTTTAAGTCAGTATTGAGAATTACATGCCAGCTCCGTGTGAGCAATCCAGGGGTCTCCTTTTTGTAGGGTCACATTGTGGCAGAGGGTGTCCACAGGAAAGCCCCCCTATGCCTCATCCTCCAGAGGGGATGTGCAGGCGTGCAGACTGGGAACTTCCTGCAGAGTTTCCTGGCCATTCACAGGTGGGAGGGAGGCAGACTGGGGGCATCTGCATCCGGTGTGTGCAGGAGACGAGGGAAGGGAAGGAAACCCCGCTGTGTTGCAGTATTCTGCACACGGGGCCATCCCAAGGAAGAGAAGTCAGAGCTGCAGGTGCAAGGGTGGGCCTTAAAAGCAGGAAGCCGGAAAGGAATAAGAATGGAAGAAAGAAGCTATGGAAGAGGGTGGGCTTCCATTCTTCTAACTCAAGGAAGCATTCGACCAAATGTTCAATACTGTGGTTTCTCAGGACATTGTGGGTTTTGGAAACCAGTGTGTGACGTGGGCACAATGATTCAAATGACTACATGGCCCACGGACACAGTTAAAGAGAAAGTGCTTGAACAGAACACTGGGGAGCTGTTCGGCAAAGCCTTTCCAAGAACTTACTCGCCAGTTTTGGGGGGGAAAGGATCAGAGAGTATGTGCCCCTATTTTGGCCTGTTCAGTCTCGCTTTCTTACAGATTCCTCCAGTAATGCTTTTTTAAATCCTTACCATAGGTGCTAAAGAAGCTGGGTTCAGTGGTTTGTTAAAAAGAAAAAAATATATATATGTGTGTGTGTATATCTATATATATCTTTTGGGGTGCCTTTGAAAATATAAGTTTATTAGGAAAAATAAAATATATATATTTTATTTGAGAATCATGTCTTGATGGGACATTAATGGAAATTCCTGCCTGTTTAGAGTCAGTGTCATGAAAACTATTCATGAGATCTCTTCTGTTCCACATTATTTGCGTGTTTTTCATCCTTGAATGATACTGTTTTTAGTAAGCAATACATTTTATTTTAGTCTCTCGATAAGCTTTGTATGAAAAGTCTGACAGTTCATTTACATAAAACATGCTCCAAGTATCAAACATGCCAATAAAATTAGAATGTTAAGCCTTGCTGTTTTTTTGCTTTCTAAGTAGACCACATGCTCGGCCTAATTTATTTATGGCAAAACTGTCTAGTGGAAATATTATGTGAGTCAGGTATATGGGACTTCAATTTTTCAATAGCCATATTTAAAAATGTAAAAAGGAATTAATTTTGTGAAATTATTTTTAGTAATATATGTTAGCCCTACATAGCCAAAATGGTGTCATTTCAACATAGTAAATTTCAAACTTGTTAATCATATGTTTTACATTATTTTTTTCACACTGATTTTTTTGAAATCTGGTGTGTAAGTTACCTTTAGCACACAATTCAGTTTGCACTAGTGAATTCCCTGTTTGTCTGCGTTTCATTCTTTAATTTGGGTCAGTAAATTTTTTCAGTAACTGGCAAAATAGTATTTTAAGCTTTGCCATTGTTGTGTAAAAGCAAACACAGACAATGCGTGGCTGTGTTCCAAGAAAACTTGACAAAAACAGGTGGCAGACTGACGTGGCTCACAGTTGTAGTTTCCAAATCTGGCTCTAAGTAAATTAATTAAATGTATTGTCTTATTTGTGTTTTAATTCTCAGAAGTTAATTTCTGTTTTGACTTCAAGTCCTGCTACTGAGATAGCTATTGTGATGAATTTCATTCAAGAATATTCAGGAAAAATATACTAGGAAACAACTCCATTGTTAAATAATGAATACTTTGGAACTGCGGGAACTCTCCCACCCCCTCTTCCTGAATGGCACCTTGCAGGACAGCCAGTGTAGCTAGTGGTTCCTCCCTCATTCTGCCTGAATTTGAATGTTGGCTCTGTCAGGCATAAGCTTTGTGACCCTCAACAAGTTAATTAACCTCTCTGTGCTTCAGGTTATACATCTGTGAAATGAGGTTGATGATAGACTTGCTAAAATGAAATCAAAGCCAGCATTGTAAAGCTAGCATACTGCCTGGCACATAATCAGTACCGAAGTACATGTGTTACCTCCATGGTGGCTGCTGCCACAGCTGCTGCAGCTGCTATTACTAGTATTGTTACTCCTGGTAGTAATAGTGCTGCTACTACTTAACTACTGTACCGCCTCCATTGAGGTTGATAAATACAAGCCAATCCATGCCCCAGAACAGGAACACTCAGACTTGATAACCACCCACAGATGACTGATCCTCGCGGTGGCTCCCGTGGTGCAATTTTGGACTTGAACTTGTTAATATTTAGAGGAGCTGAGCTACTGCACTGTGGGGAAGCTTTGGCCACATCTGTAGGGATTCTGATGTCGGAAGTGGGTGCTGGTTGCTCCTCTGTGCTCTCTGCTGTGTGATGTGGCTCAGGTCACTCCCATTCTTTGGACCTGTTTCATGAAAACACGAGTAGCTGCCCTTCCTCCGGCACAGGCTGGTAGAGACGAGCACATGATACCCTGTATGTGAAGCACTTTGGAAGGTGTGAAGCGCTGAGCCGATGTTAGCTAATGGCGTTTCCTGAATGGTTGCTCTCTTGGCCTGCTCGCACATGTTTAATTTATCATCGTGGGCTGGTTTTATTGATAGGGTGGTGGAGGTAAGGATTAAGTGAGAGCGCACGGAGTGCTTCGTTCCGCACGAATGGCACTAGTCCCTGTTCAGCAGGGAGAGAGAGCCATTTGCATTTAAACTGTCGGTTTAAGACACACCCTTGTATCGTAACCTATCCCTTCCCTTTAGATTTCTATCATTTGGACTAGAAATATTATTAAGTGACCGTGTTATATAGAGGGACAGGTAAGCTCCCAAATTTCCATGGTCTAGCAACTGGAACATAATAGAAAATCGGCAGAATTGAATCACTAAAGTCTTCTCGTTGTCAATAATTCCTTTCTAACTGGTGGATTAAAATGTCAAAGTAAAATTGGCACATACGTATGTAAACGGGGGGCTGAGGGAGTCCCCCAGTGTCATCTTTTCTGTGGAACAAAGCCTGTCCGCACATAAGGCAGCTGCTTGGTCATCACATGTCCTTAGAGGCAGAGGTTGGATGGAGACGGAAGATGTTACTGGTGTAGCTTCTCACTGGAGTGATGACCTTCCCGTTGGCCGTACTCCTGACTGTTGGCCCCCAGAAGTGTAGGACTGTGTTTACTGCAAAACAAAGAGGATTCTTGAGGGACCAAGGGTGGAGGTGTTGGCAGGAAACTCTGCTGGGGGACTCTGCCATTCCACATTTTATTTCCTTTCATTCAGTAAAAGTTGAATAGAAAACAAAGAGTAAAACAACCCTAAGTGTTCATCAATAGGGAATATCTGGCTAAATACTTTCTCATGATGATGTACCGTGCAGCTGTGAAAAGAATGTGGGAGACCTTTGTGTCCGAACGGGGAACACTCTGAGATCCCATTGGTGAAAAGAGCAAAATGGGGTACATATTTTTATCTGCATTTTTTAAAACTCTGTGTGTGTGTGTGTGTGTGTGTGTGTGTGTACAGGTAAACGTGCACATACATGCACACACACATACACAGTGTTCATACATGATTAGAATACGTCTGGAAGGAAACAAAGGAGACTAGCTAGCAAGAGTGGTTTTCTCCAGGAGAGCTGTGGGATTTTCATTGTATGTATTCTCTGTATTTCTGGTTAAAATAAAAAACCTTTGGAGGCGTTATTCTTCCATTTAATGACAACTCAGTGGCTACAATGAGGCTTTACTTTTATCTCCCAATTCTTTTTCGTCCATCCTCATTAAACTCTATATTGAAAAGTTACATCTTGCAAGTGAAGTGTTTCCCATAGAAACACATTCCAATTATGGCGTATAAGTAGTGGGGAAAATAACTGGGTATTGTGCTGTGTTTGGGGCGTGTTCTGTAGAAACACCTTTTTAAGGATTGCTTGGACCTTGCCTCTTGCATCCTTTTGAATGACAGTTAAGCCAGCATCAGAACTGAGTGTTTCTGCTGCTGCCTGCATGAAAGTATTATAAATCAAAATCGTTGCATCGAATTCGTTTCATTAAGGTTTCCTTGCAAAATTCTCACTCCAACAGTGAGAAACCTGGCTCCCACCATCCGCCTTCCATTTAGTTAGTTGTGCAGTAGTGTCAGAATGCTTACCCCTGGCCCCCAGGGGAAACAGCTGTCAGCTACAATACAGGGCTTATATGCAGCTGCTTTTATCTTAAGTCATATAGACTCCGTTTCCAAAATTATTAAGTCAGCCCCTTCTCCCCTCCTCCCAACCCTCCAGTCCTTCAGTGAGGTTGTTTCATATATTTGTAATACATTTAGATTCTTTTTGACAACCTGTGTTGTTTTCTGGGATGATCCTCTAGGGTTCACTCTTGTGCTCTGAAGTTCGAAATGCGTCCTGTCATTACAGTCGCGTACGGAATAGTTTCAGCCACCTAAAATTTCCCTGCACTCTGCCTCTTCTTCATCCCTCCCCGCAAGCCCTTGGCTACCACTCATCTTTCTTACTCTCTTTTTAGCTTTGCCTTTTTCAGAATGTCATGTGATTGGAATCAAATAGTATATGCCCACTTCTTACACCTAGCACTGTGTATCTAAGGTTCTTCTACATCTTTGGGAGACTTGAGAGCTCTTTCTTTAAAAAAGAAAAAATCTGGATAATATTCCTTCGTAAGGATGGAGCACAGTTTCTTTGTCCACTCGCCATCTTGGTTGCTTCCACTGTGACGGTTATGAATAAGGCTTTTATAAGCACTCATGTGCATGTTTTTGCATGGATGTAAGTGTTCAGCTCAGTTGGGGAAATACCTAAGAGTGTGATTGCTGGGTCACACGTTAAGACTCTGTGGCTTTGTATGAAACTGTCTCCCAAATTGGCTGTATTGTTTTGCACTCAGCTAGCTATGAATGAAAGTTCCTGTTGCTCCCCATCCTTGTCAGCATTTGGTATTTTCAGTTTTCAGGTTTTACGCATTTTTAATAGGTGTGTAGTGGCATGTCACTGCTGTTTTAAGTTGCAGTTTTCTGGGGCAACTAATAGTGAGCCTCTTTCCATGCTGCTTGGCCACCCCTATACATTCTTTGGAGATTTAGTGGCTCAGATCTTTTGCCTATTTTTAAAAATTGGGTTGTTGTTTTCATATTGTTGAGTTTTAAGTGTTTTGGTGGTTTGTGGGGTTTTTTTGTTTGTTTTTTGGTATTTTGAATACAGTCTTTCAGATATGTATTTTTCAAATATTTTTCCAGTGTGTTGCTTGTCTTTTCATTCTGTTAACAGTGTCTTTCCAAGAGGAGAAATTGTTCCTTTTAATGAAATCCAACTTATGATTTTTTTCCTTGCATGTACTGTGCTTTTGATATTGTTTCTAAGTCATCCCCATACGAGTACGTTAGAACAGCTTTAAGCCATCACAGTTCTATTTCTGTAATACAGTAGTATAAGTCTGTGTGTATCTATAATAATATGTTAGGTCCAGGGCTAGGCAATTGAATGAGAAATTCATAAAGTTCAGCTCCTCCCCTGAAAGGATTTGTGATCTAAGGGGGAGCTCACGGGCATATGTCTAATGGATATACAAACACATGTGACATGAGAAAGAACATGGTCAAGGTCACATCTACTAGTACAACGTGTGCTAATAGGAACCCAGGGAAGGAGGAGGTCGCAGATGGCACCAGGTGGATGCATTGCCGACAGTTTATTGAAAAGGGAACATAGGAGAGATTCATGAAATGCAACAGTTAAAGACAAGGGAGAACATTTCAGGTGGAGAGGCTAGTTCAGCTGAGGTAAGACAGGAAGCAAAGGTTTTAGTCAAGAAACAGCGAGTCATCTATAGTTTGGTTTAACTGTAGGGGTGTATTGGAGCGAAGGTCTATGAGGGCCGTCTTGTGGGTACCTGTGTTGTGCAATTGAAGCCTTTGTCTTAATTTGGCGTGGGCTGGAAATTTGTGAACGGGTATGACACGGCTAAAATTAGGCCTTAGAAAGATTTGGGGTGTGTGTTATTTATGTTCAAATTTTTCCTTTCCTGTTAAGTAGTTGGGGTTCACGTGGGTCTGAGGTGAGCACAGCAGCTTCCAGCTGCAACAGAGCTGGGGTTTTCCTTGCTCGGGGTGATAACTGTACTGGGCCAGGCGGGGTGGGGTGAGACGGCTGTTCTTGGTGAGGGAGAAATTTCCATACTCTGACCTCTAGGACTGACTCACAGCGTTTGCCAGGCATGTAACCCTGTTGCTTCCTGGTCCTCACCTGGGAGGGGATGGCTTCTTCTCTAGAGAAAATTCGTGTCTGCCTCTTTTCTCCAAATGCGAAAGTTACAGCAAGTGGCAACAACTGTGTAAAATGTTGCCCAGTCCAGGAGAGAAATGACTGATGTAAGTACAAGGAACCTCTGTCACTAGTTTCGTTGTCTGTTGTTTGCTGTCTGTACAAGGTCAGGAAAATTATTGCTGCGTTAGTAGCTGTGCTTTTGAAAACTGTTCAAAGCCTGATAAATTTCTTAGCCATTATTTACTCACTGCTTTTGGGAGTGTGATGTAGCAGAGAAAGCAAATTAAGAATGAAAGGCCTTGCATCTTCTTTGATTAATTTTTTTGTTAATTAGTAAGAGGTGAAGACAGGAATTCTGTCACGACTTTCTCAGTCAGGTTAGGTCTGGGAATGATATTTTATTAGTGGAACATAAGCGACTTCTGGTAACTCTTCTGGAATCTTTGACTTCTTAAAGTTGAAGAAGGGTTATCAAAGGTAGGATTGATTGGTTGGTTTGTGTCTAAATTTGAATTAGGGTAGAGATATATCACTTAATGGTAATGCCAATACAATAGACCTAATGATTTCAGCCTTCTCTAAACAATCATGTAATGGTTCTTTTTACTAAATAATCAACTTGTTTTCTATTTCTTAGGGTGTGGTGGACTGAGCTTCCATAATATGCACTGTGTAATAAGTCCCTCAGTCGCAGGTCTAATATGTATATAAATAAAGTTCACAATATTTCACATGGAGAAAGTAGGACAGGATCCATTTTAAAAACTCGAGAAAACTAATTAATTTTAGAATGTTATACTACTCACTTCGAGATCAGGGTGGTGGGTTTTAAGTCTTATAAAGATACAAAGTTTAAAAAATGTGTTTATTAAGCTACTAAGTTAGGGCACTAAGACAAGTGTCGGTGTAATCCTCAGATCCCACGTTTGGTTTCTCTGCTTTGCGCTCCCGTGTTGCCAGTCCCGGGCTCGCTGCCATGTTTCTCAGCAGATTGGAGCCCCAGCAAAGGCTGCACTTGTCGTGTCCAAGCGGGGACTAGGTTTGTTCTGGTGTGTCCTGTGCAGTTACCTGTATGATTGCTCAGTCTCTGGGTGGTTCTTCATAAATACTTCGGATTACAATAAGTACTGTTTACTTTTACCTGATCTCCAAGACATTGTGATCATATGAGGGGGTTGCTTTTTAGATTTTGAGTAAACTGTCTCCGAAAAAGGGAGGGAAGGACCCATTCCAGAAATAAATTGTCGCCTGTCACTATTAAATGTGTTGTCACATGTGGGCTGGTTCCACAGCATACGTGTGTCCCTGTGTACATTGGTGTGTATCACATTTTCTTGAACACCCGCCCTTGGCAGGTACCCAGGGACGAGGGAAGAGAGGCAAGTGGGCTTGCAGCCACAGATGGGTCAAAGAACATTTTGAATTCTCTGTCAGTTATCTGAGGCTGGGACGGACGGAAAGGGAGGGTGTCTGTCATCGGCCTTTCGGCCTTTCCTTGCATTAATGGGACCACAGCTCCCGGAGATGGGCTTGCTGAATTTACAATCTGACTTTCCAAAAGTATTGCTCTCTGTTCACTAGTTATTTCCATATACAGATATTTGGCCGAACTCAGTGTAGCGAATCAGTTTCGCACCCCCACTGCCATGGCCCTTAAAATTGTGACTTTTATATCCCTCGTATTTTGACCAAGGCCCCTCCTCATGCTGAAATCAGAGGTGTCTCTGGGTTCCCAGAAGACCGAGGGCTACTGGGAATGCCACAGTATAAACACGTTTTCTGCCTGGATTCCAGCAAATCTTTTCCCCAAGGAAGTTTCCAACTCATTCCTTTGAGAATTATATCCTAAGGAAATATGATGTTATATCCCCGTTTTATAACATCAGTAGGAAAATAAGGTTTGAAGCGTACAAGTTGGATTCACATGCTACTTGACAGGAATGTAAAGCTCTTGGAGACTTAAATTTCCTAATTGTTTGATTTAAGCAAATATTAAACCTGGTTTGAACAGGTCATTGAGCCTTGCTCACGTCCAGTTTCCTCATCTACAAAATGGAATCACATTACACGTCTAACCCACCCCATTGGGATTTCTGTGGTCAGATGCTATATGAACTGAAGGATTGCTATTTGTACCTCACACACAGAAACAAGAGTGTTTGGTTCATGCAAGGCTGCTAACCATGAATTTGCAATCTTGTGTATAATCAACAGCAGATCGTGGAAGGCTGAATAATAGAATTATTCTTTTAAAAAAATTACTAATGTTTTAACATAGTTTTATGGTAAATGTGGACTTTAAAAACAATTCATGTTTCTAAAAGGAATTGACATCTGTTGATTAATACCAATGAAGAGTCATTCAAAAATTAAGGCACTGTAAAATAAAACACCTGGTTAGTGACAGTTACCATTGAGAATGAAATTGAACTTTGTGGTTCCTGACAGCCAAGATACAAGGACGAATGCAATGAATTTGCTACGCTGTTTTCTCTTTTAATCACTGCCTTTTCCGTTTATTTTATCTTTGGCACAAGATAGGGCATAAGTGAATTACATGGAGTTACGTCATTGTCAGTTTATAAATTTATAGTCAGATAAGGCATGAGAGATTCATTTTTTCCCCCCTCAAACCAAGTTTTTCTTAAAAAATCGACCTCATTGATCCAGGTTAAGTGATACTGCATAGCAGTGGATGATGGCAGAGTGAGAAAAAGAACCAGCCTGTGCCCACCCCACCTCCTTGCCTAGCTTGTCCTTCCCTCTCAGTGGAGTGACACGTAGTGTGGATTCTCTGCAGGACACAGAGGGTTTCCCCCTTGCCCTGGTGCTGATTTTCCCACCTACACCCAATTGGATGTCTTGCAGATGTGGCGGAGCTTCTTTAATATGTGTGACTTGCTGTCAGAGTAGAGAGAAGTACCTTCTCCCTAAAAGCCGACCCCCACCGAACCCCACGGGGCCTTGTGTCACAGCGCACCCCCCCCCCGCCCTCTTCCTGGGTCCTCACTTGGTGTCTGTGTGATCTCTCAACTAGGAAAGAGCATTAGAACTTCAAGGGTCCATAGATAATAAACGCACTCTATTTTCTTTAAATAAGCACAGCTTGAATGACCCCTTGCTGTAGACAGGTGACAGTGTCTAAGTCTGCTGTCACACCTCTTATTTATTTATCAACTTATGGAAGGTGAGGTAATGTTCTGGGTAATCACATTCGTTAAGGCAGAAATGAATTTCTTTTTGCCTTTTTGTTGCAAATCACCTCCCCTGCCCTGTTGCCCTTTCTTTAGATTTTAAGCTGCAGAAGGTAGGGCTTGCCCCTAATTGAGTTTTGTGGAGGGCTTAGCATGCTCCGTCAGGCATTTGTTTTGTCTAGGCATTCTGAAATCTTATTTTTTCAGGTTGTAGGGGGGAAAAGGTTTCTTTTCTTTTCTTTTTTTTTTTTGTAGAATTAAATTACCTGAAACTAAATATATTTAATCCTGTCTCCAGGATGCAAACTTTCTCTCTTATCCATCCCTTCTTTTCCATTTTAAATGCCTCCATGTCTGGCTTTTAAAATACTTCGTTGTTAAAAAAAAAAAAAAAAAAGAAGAAGAAGAAAGAAAAGAAAATCACAAAAAAGTAGCTGTATTGAGATAGAATTCCCCTGCCGTCCAGTTGACTCCTTTAGAGTGTACAATTCAGTGGGTTTTGTGTGTATATTCACAGATATGTACAGTCATCACCAGTCATTTTTAGAACATTATCATCACCTCAAAAAGAAACCCCAGTCCATTTTTGCTCTCCACCCCTCTCTATCCCCCCGTCCCTCCCACCAGCTCTAACAACCACCGCTGTGCTTTGTGTCTATAGGTTTCCCTATTCGGGAGGTTCCCTATGAGTTGAATCGGATCATATGTGGTCTTCGGAGACCGGCTGCTTTCACGAAGTATAATGTGTGTCCCTGTTGTTGTGTGTATCAGTGCTTTGTTTGTTTTTATGGCCAAATGATATTGTGTATTGTATGGCGCTCCCAAAGTGTGTTTATCCGTTTATTATGGGCGTTTGGGTGGTTTCCTGAAAGTACCCTTACAGCAGCTTCTTGCCTGGTCTCTCTGTTCTCTTAGCCTTTCACGTCATTCCGTGCAGGACCTCTGGAATCCGTCCTGTATCTGATTTTTACCTTGTAAAAAAGTAATATTTTTTGTACGTCTTCAGAGGTATATAGCCATATAGAAATGGTCCACATTGTATATGTGGGATTATTTCCTTCTTCTAATGCAGCCTAATTTTTTTCTTTACCTTGTTTCTTAGCTGTCTCTCCTTCCCCACACACAGTAACACCTTTCTGTGCTTTCCTGCATACTTCGGCATACATAATCACTCACATATACATAAATAGAGGAGAGTTTTGTTTCTTGGTGGGGGTCACTGTACAAACATGAGGTTATTACGCATACTTTTCTATATCTTGCTTTTTCAGCTTGCGAAAAGCCTGAGTGAGAGTCAACTGGTGCAGCTTTAATTTGGTCTTATTTTGTAGTGGCTGTGTAACATTTCGTGATGTGCACGGTATCAAAATACACCCAGTTTCCAGTTTTGCCGTTGCCAACAAGGGGATTCTTCTGTGGCATAGGCCTCACCACGCTCATCTCCCGCCCCGAGCTCTTATCTTGGAAACAGTGGCCATCAAGGAAGAGTTCTGTCCACCGGCCGGCTAGGCCGCTCCCTCCTCCCTCTCTGCTGCCTCAGACTAACTGCAGAATATGTCAGGTCCTTTCAGCCTCTTAGGTGTTCACGCTGTGTTCTCTGTGTGGAATGGCCCATCACTCCAGCATTCAGTAGGGCTTGTAAGAGCCCAAACTCTAGGTCAGGCCTGGGTTCAAATTCGTTAGCCGCCCATACCCTCCTCAGTGCTTGTCTCTCTCCTGTGTTCCCAAGGAAGTTAATTTTAATCCTTAATATGGTTTTGGATTAGGTTTTCTACTATATAAGTAGTGATGTATGGCACGCCTGTCACTCTAAATTTCAGGGTCCTTTGAAGCAACATCTAGCCCCTCTGAGGCTATGCAGTGGATGGGGGCTTATGTGAAATCTCTGTACCATCCTGTCAATTTTGCTCTGAACCTAAGACGGCTATGGAAAAAAAAATTGTCTTAAAAGAATAAACTATGGCAACAACAAAGAGATTACTGGTGGGAGGGAGGTAGAAATGAATAGGCAGAGCACAGCGGGTTTTTAGGGCAGTGAAACTACTCTGTAACACTGTAATGGTGGATCCACGTCATTATACCTTCGTCAAAACCCAGAATGTCCAAGAGTGAACCCTAATGTAAACTACGGACTTTTGTACCACTCTGGTGGGGAGTGTTAGGGAAAAAAAAAAATCGAGCCCACACCTTTTTTTTAATCCTCCCACAGAACCTTGTACATTGGGGTGTTGATTAATTTAATACTCAGAAAATGGATTACGACCCGACTCCTGTGACTATAATTGCCCGGGTTTATGGCTGTTACTCCCAAAATTTACCCTATTGTTGCGATCAAAACTTCCCTGTTAGTACACGGCAGGCAGTCTTTTGTGGGAGTGAACTCCTGTTCTGGAAAACGAGTTATTGGTGAAACCTGGAGTGCGTTAGCCAAGTTTTAAGGGCAGCGTGCCTTTAAGTTTGTGACTTGTCCAGCCTCCAGCTGTGTCATCTTTGAACATTAAGTTCCCCAGAAAAGGAAGTGGAAACTCCAGAGACAACCACCAGTGGAAATACAGGTTTCCCCCGGCAGGATTGCAACGTGGGTTGCCCCTGGCGACAATCTGCCTATAGATCCCCCCTTCTCCTGGTTCAATTTCTGTGAAGGGGCAGAAACACAATCGCAGTGGCGCCTGGAAAGAGTGGCCACTCCTGGTGGCTCTCCCTCCCCTCCGTTGTCCCCTCCCTGGGCTGTATGAAATCCTACAACCACACCACACTAATTAGCCCGAGAATGGAAGGGGTTGCCATGGCGACCGAGCACTTTTTAAAGCACAGGAATGGTGTTCATTATTGTTCAGTGTCTTTAGCTGTGGCGAAAAGGTCAGTGTGGCAGTTGTTTTCCATATGAATTTTGGCCCTAGAGCCAAACTGAAGGTGGAATGTTCCTCGGAGAGACTGGAAGATGGTAAGTGTGGCTGAACTTTTGGGGAGGGGCGCCCCTTTAGTAATATTTTTTAGAATGTTGTAATAACTAGGGCCAAACTATGGAATTGTATGGACTTTGCTAAGTAGAGATTGGCAGTCAAGTAGCAAGGAAAAACAGGATGGGTCAGGAATGGTGAAAGTTTGCGAGAGATTTAGAGAGTTTTTTTAATTTAAAAAGTTTACAGCATCAAATGATTACATATTAAATTAGTGGGTTTCTATGATGATGAGTTTAACATAGTTGACTAAGTCTGATGCGTTGGTTATTTGGTATTTGTTTTATGTTAGCTCTGTATTAGTCTTTGTAGATTGCTGCTGGTCAGATTATATTCCCAGATACATATAACAGAAGCATTTTAACCAACTACCTTAAGAACAGTTGCTACTGTCCATGTGTTACTCCAAATATTAAGGTAGCAGAGTAACCAAGGGTAATTTTGTTTTTATACTTTTACGTTCTCCCTACTTTTCTAAGGATATATAAAATAATCAAGACTGAAAACCTGGGAGCCACAACTCTTGGAATATTTGCCCTAATTTATTGGCTATACTCAGGTAGAATACTGCTGAGTAAGGACAATTTAACCAGTGTTTGTAGAAGAAATTATATGTAAGTCAGCTTCCTGAAGATGATGGCAACCAGTCCATCGAAAGCTGTAAGGGAGATATGCAGAGCATTCCTTAAATTTACTTTTTGCTAGTTTGGAAAGTGTGCAGAATACCATGGATTTCAGCCTAATTTTGTGTTAGCGACCAATTGCATTTTTATGGCTCGCAAATTGAATCTACTCTCCATTTTTGGTACTTTTTAACGATGTACTTATATGTATCCTATGGCACTATTTTTTCAGCCACTTTATACACAGTTGTGTAGGATAACAAAATAAAAATAAATACAAAGGAGTGGGTATTGAATTAAAAAACAAATCACTGCCCAAAGAGCCGTGAGTGGAAATGGCCTACTTTTGGGCTCTGCTCTGAAAGACTTACTGTCCTGTCAGCAATGGCAGTTTGTTTGGCAACTGAGTGGATAATACATTTCAGAATGTTAAGTCTTGGTTTGAATTCCTTGGTCCTTAATTTGCATGTGCTGGGATTAATTTATTTAGTGATCATGGTTTGGAGCACTCCATAAATGGGGTATTTGACTAGAAATGGAGAAAAGGAAAATTCTTCTTTTTGTCTCTTTTCCTCCACTTGCGAGCTCTCTCTCTCCACCCTTCCAATCCCCTCCCCCGGCTCTCCCTGGGTCACTGTATTCTTTAGCCAAAAACTGTCTTTACTTGCCTTGGAATTGAAGGTTAAAAAGAAACTGATATTTTTGTGATGTTTTAGATTCTTTGATGGTACATTTATGGGATTTGTAAAACAATAAAAAATTTGATGATGAATATTAATATCAAGGCATTATTGGTATCTTTTGCAATAAGATAACGGTGTTGCGGTTATGTTTTTTAAAGTGATACTGATATAATTTACAAATAAGGTGGCGTGATATCTGGGGCTTGTTTCCCAAAACTCCGAGGGTAGGGAAGTAGGCTTATAGATGGGCATGGTTGACAGGGTTACGGTTGTTGAAGCCAGGTGGTGGGTACATGGGGTGGGCTCATTTTTTTATTGTGTAGGTTTTTTGTGTGTAGGTTCAGTGCATGCACGCGTGCGTGTATGCAGAACGGTGGTGGGGTGGCCGTGTTAACGTCTCTCCTTCCGGCGCCTTGCAGATGCCAGACCACTTTGACCAGGCGGTGGTGCTGAACCAGCTGCGCTACTCGGGAATGCTGGAGACGGTGCGGATCCGCAAAGCTGGCTATGCCGTCCGAAGGCCCTTTCAGGACTTTTACAAAAGGCAAGACAGAAGGGAACCCATCTTCTTTCAGTGCAAAGGGATTGGGAAAAGGGAGTTAGCGCAGAAGGTGACGCGGGCGCCATTCTGTTGCAGGTATAACGTGCTGATGAGAAACGTGGCCCTGCCGGAGGACCTCAAGGGGAAGTGCTCGGCCCTGCTGCAGCTGTACGACGCCTCCCGCAGCGAGTGGCAGCTGGGGAAGACGAAGGTACAGTGTGGGGCCGAGCTGAGACGTGTTCGCTGTGGTCCTGCTGACCAGTGCTTTTTAACACTGGAAAGATACTCGTGGGATCACGCCCACTGTCATCGTCTGTCCTCCATCCAAACAGTTCATGTTTTACTTGGAGGCCTTGACTTTTCAGGGACTCGATTTTCATTGGGGGACACATTGAAACATCGGATCCTAAGGGTTTCCGTGTGCGTATTCATTCAGGCAGCCAACAAATGTTTGCTGATGAGCAGCATGGAGCCCGGGGAGTGCCAGGCAGCCTCCTGTGTCCAAGAAGATGCATGGCTTCCTGCTACGGCCTCACATGGTGGGGGGCAGGGCGTGAGCTCTGGTTGCTCTTCCTTTTCTCATAAAGGCACTAATCCTGCCTTGGGGCCCCACCCTCACGACCTCATCTTAACCTAATTCTTAAAGGTCCTGCCTCCAAATACCATCACTTTGGGGGTTAGGGCTTCAGCGTAAGGTTTTGGTGGGGACACAGCATTCAGTACGTAACACTGACCGGTGAGGTCAGTGACAAGTATTTAGGCATCACCTCAGGGCCACTCAGCAAGGGAGCATGTGTAATGGACATACTCTTCTGCTCTTGAGGAATTTAAACTGACCAGGAGTTGAAAGTACAGACCTCTGATAGAGTAGAGTGGTTGTATTATCTACTTCCATGCAACAAACTACCACAAACTCAGCAGCTTTATAACACACGCTAATATCTCACAGTATCTGTGGGTCAGGGGTCCCCTCCCTGGGTCTCTCAAGGCTACAGTCAGAGTTGTGACCGGGGCTGCCTTCCCTTCTGGACCTCGGGGTCCTTTTCCAAAGCTCGTGTGGGACCAGCATCCAGTTCTTGCAGTTGTGACTGAGGTTCCTGTTTGCTTGCTGGGTGCCCCATGAGACAGCTCTCAGCTCCTAGAGGCCCACCACCTGCCCCCCCTCCGCCCCTCACCCCAGTTCCATACCATTGGACCCCCTTCCTAGCCGTCCCTCAACATGGCGGCTCACTTCTTCATGGCCAGCAGGAGAATCTCTTGCTCTAGTCTTCTAAGGTGGAGTCTTATATAACATAACGTATTCACAGACGTAACATCTCATCCCTTTTGCCATATTCTGTGGGCCAGAAGGAAGTCACAGGTTCCACCCACACTGGTCAGATTAAATGGGCGTAACTCATTGGGGGTCACCTTACGGTATGTCCTCACAGGTTAATGGGTCTCTCTACTTACCCCTTCTTATTCAGCTAACTCACCCTTCAAGTCTCAACTTAGATGTGTACTTTGACAGGAATCCTTTTGGACATTCTTCAGTGCACCCCATCCCAAAAGCTCACCCCAAAACTGGGTTACGTTTCATCCTCTGTCATCTCACATCATCCTGTTTGGGGCCCCCTTGTAACACTTAACATGCTGTCATTGCTTGTTGACTTCTCTACAGTTCCCCAGTGGAGCACGGAGCGTTCACTGTTCTACGCACTGCACATAATAGGGACTCACTCAGTGGCACAGGATATCACAGGTTGAGTCACTCAAGGAGGACTTTCTACAGAAGATGCCTCAGGTGTAGCTTTTGGCAGTACAGTGTAGTCTGCTCTGATTTTTTTTTTTAATCAGATATTGCGTTCTCTCTAAACCAGTAAGCTCCTGCCGTCTCACTGTGTTATACAGCAGAGGAGCATCCAAGGTCGTTTGGATTCACGCAGCCATGAACAGTCCCTTCTGAGCTCTGAGGAACCAGTCCAACTTCACTTCCATTATGGAAACCAGGCCCAAGCCAGGCTGGTACCGGGCGTAGCACAGAGGACACAGAGACATGAAGACATGAGCACTGTCGTCAGTTTACTGTGTCGCTGGGGGATAAGACATCCACGTACAACTGATAAATTGTACAGTATCATCTCTTTAAGGAATAAGGACACAGTTTCCCCAGGAGAGAGCTCACCATGGATTGAAATGGTCAGGGATATATTCAAGAAGAGGAAATCTTTCAGGAAGACTTAAACTGTAATTGGTAAACAGTTGGAAGTAGAAGTAGGGTGGGAGCTTATCAGTTCACAGAAACCCTGGGAAGTAAATGTAAACATTAGAGTATTTGAATGATGTCTGCTAAGTAACTCTGACCTTCACCGACCAACGTTTGACTTAATTATCCACTAGCGTGTGTTTAAGTCCGTATTGCCGCCAGAAGGTCTTTGCATTTAAGGCTTGAACCTCTGATGAACATCTGGACCTTCCAGCAAATTAAACATGGCACCAGGTCTGAATTAGCTGGCGTAAATAATATTTAGTCCTTGGAAGGCAAGAATTCCTATCTGCTGAGGAAGCACTTCTGGAGACGGTAGGAGGCCTGTCCAAGCCTCCACGGAACAGCCCTGCAGGAGATTCTGGTCCATTTCCCCACTGAAGAGTTCAGGGTGACCGAGACGAGCAGCTGCTCCGTCCTCTCTGTTCCTGGGATTGATTTTTCCTTCTGACTCGGGCACGTTTCATTTTTCTGATCACCGGGCCTCCATTGCCAGCCCGTTACCCTCTGTTCTATGGACATAAAGTCTGCAAGAGGTATTTTTTATAAAGACATCTCACTAGAATCATCCATAGGCTCTTGAGCTATCTAAGGATGGAAAAAAGGCACATGAAATTGGACCTGTTAGTTCATATTAATAGTTCATGTTGAGACAAGTTCAGAGCAGCCCCTGAAGTGCACCGCTCTTTTCTAAGCCGAAGACGGCACCTCTGTTCACAGCAGCTGCGTCATGCAGACTCAATCTTGGCCCATGTCCTGGGAACATGGGGACGTGACAATGGCTCATCGCTGGACTGGGAGAACTGGCATCACTTTTCCGTGTGTCGTTGCATAAATTCAGGGCAGATGTCCTTAATGAAGCTGAGTCGGGTCTCTAAAAGCATTTCCAGTCTCTGAAAGCATTTCACGTCAGCCCTTCAGGTCAGTGCAGGAGAAGCTGCATAAAGATGTGGAAGTAAATTTAATAGGCAGAGCAGAGAGCTATCTCTTTAATGGGCATAAAACTAAAGCAGGGATTTCTCTGATTCTAATTCCAACCAAAACGTTCTATAGTCTTCTGAGAAGGTGTAAGATGCTGTTGCTTCATAAAGGTCTCTTTTATTCATCTAATAAATGTATCGCTCCTTAGAATCGACACTTTGTTTCATGTCACCACCAGGCTTCGCCAAGATTTGGTTTCATTACTTTTTCTTTTAAACACTCACCAGAGCACAGGCATTAGAGTAGGATCCTTAGTACCAAAAAGTAATCTCAAAGAGAAGTTTGAATGCTTCTTTAAAGTCCAGCCTTGATGAAAACCTTCTAATCCATGGTTTTAATAACCAGATTCATGTTTCTGCAAACTCTTCATCAGACAAACAAGCTTCTCTCCTTTACATTACATTTTTTTCTTTTTGTGTGCATGCTGAAGACAGTGTCTTCGTGCATCAACAGAGCACGTTAATTGCAATTAGAGGAAGAGGATTGTATGAAAAACTTTTAGGAGAATTATTTGTGGTAGAGTTTTACAAATGCCTGGACACCGAGAGCGGGAATAGGTAAGGCTGTGAGTCAGATGTGGTAGGATTTTTTATTTGCTTATTTTGCCCAAATGTCAAGAGGATAGAGTCCGGGAAAATGTGCCATCAAGAGAACATAATGCATCCTCATAGGCCAGAGGGACTCACGAGAGCATAAATTAAAACATCGTGGGTGACAGAGGGTGTCATTTAGGCCTCTCCCCAACCAAAATGGCCTCATGCTGACCATTAATAGAAAAGCATAAAAATATTTGGCACTGGTATTTTTAGGGAATAATTCAAAGCTTCTTAATGCGTGTATTAAATCTTAAATTGCATAATTAAACGCTAGCTTGATTGAGGGAGGGTCAAAATTATTTTTTCAACAAGATTTTTTCATAAATTAGGAATTCTGATATGAAGTGCCACTTGGCAGACACCCTTATCTTATTTGACAAGCATGGGATTAAGGAGCCTGTTCCCAGAAACAGGCCAGCAAATAGCTATAATCTATTTAGTCCCAATTGTGGTATGCTTGTGATGGCTGAACTGAGATACAGCTTACGTGATTCAAGCCTGATTTCAAACTCAGTTTTCAGAATTACATTGTTAATGTCAGTTATTTTATGCGCATGAAAATTTTTGAAGCCAAGATGCTTTGATCGTAATCACTTAATAGACTTAAAGAGAGTGTTTTTATGTCATAACAAAGTAACATTTTGTACATTTTTTAAGTTTCTTTCCCTCCCCTCCCTTTCTTTCTCCATTCTTTTTTTTTTTTTTTTTAATGTGGTGAGTATCTCTCTGTCTCTCCTTACTTACGCTTTAGGACTGGGGCTAGTCCGTGAACCATTTGTCCTGGCCTGTGATGAAATATGTATTCATGAACTTTGATAGCAATACCACAGTCCTTTTATACCCATTGAATCGAATAATAACCCCAAAATAGGACTTTTATTTTATAAACCTTTTTTTTTCCTGCTAGTAATATATTTTTATTAGATATCTTAGTCTAGGACAGATGGAAAGGTTTTTTAAAAAATGGTAGGCAATAAAAGCAAAATTAACCAAGTAGAACTACATTAAACCAAAAAGCTTCTGTGCCTCAAAGGAAACTAACAAAATGAAAAGGCAACCTACTGAACGGGAGAAAATATTTACAAATAACATATCTCATAAAGAGTTAATATCCAGAGTTAATCTCAAGGACTCATACAACTCAATAGCAAAAATACAATCCAATTAAAAATAGGCAGAAGATCTGAACAGACGGTTTTCCAAAGAAGACATAACATGAAAAGATGCTGAGCATCACTACGTATCATTAGGGAAATGCAAAAAAAGAAAACAATAAGGTAACCACCTCACACCAGTCAGAATGGCTATTACCAAAAAGACAAGACACAACATGTTGGCAAGGATGTGGAGAAAAGGGAAAGCTCGTGCACTGCTGGTGGGACAGTATATTGGTGCAGCCGCTATGGAAAACAATGTGGAGGTTCCGCAAAAAAAATTAAAAATAGAACTACTATATGATCCAGCAATTCTACTTCTGGCTATTGATCTGAAAAAAGAGGGAAAAAAAAGAAGAAACCACTGACTCGAAAAGACAGCTGTACTCGCGTGTTCACTGCAGCATAGTTTACGATAGCCAAGATAGGGAAACGACCTCTGTCCATCGATGGATGTATGGATAAGGAAATTGTGATACACACTCACACACACACTGGAATATTGTTCAGCCATAAGAAAGAATGCAATCTTGCCATTTATGACAATGTGGATGGCCCTTGAGGGCATTATGCTAAGTGAAATAAGAGAAGGACAAATACTAAGTGATTTCTTACGTGGAATATAAACCAAAGTGGGGAAAATCCCAAGCTCATAGATAAAGAGAGCAGATTGGTGGTTGCCAGAGGCAAGGGGTGGGGGGATGGGTGAAATAGGTGAAAGTATTCAAAAGGTACAAACTTCTAGTATAAGTAAGTCACAGGGATGTTATGTACAGCATGGCAACTATAGTTAACAATACTGTGTTGCATATTTGAAAGCTGCTAAGAGAGTAGATCTTAGAAAATTCCCATCACAAGAAAAATAATTGTATCTATGGTGACAGATGTTAAGTAGACTTATTGTGGTGATCATTTTGCAATAAATACTGAGGCTCAGGGCAGACTACCCCTGCCTAATAATATACAGTAACATATTATTTTGAATTAAAGTTTCTTGAGAAATAGCTGGTACAAAAAGAGACTCCAACCCCCGCCTCCCCCCTGAAAGCAGGAAATGAACCTCCCATGTGAAAGTGTCCTCCCTATACTGGGGGACAGAAAGCAGTCTGATCGTGAGAGGGGGAGTCAAGGCTGACAAAGCTGCGTTCACAAACTTTGTTACTTCATTAGTTTGCTGCTCCAAACACTAACCCCTTTGTTTTGTCTAATCTTCACAAATACTTGTTAACTGTGTCTAACAGTGGTATATGAGCAGCCTGCTTTGGTCACTTCAGGGGCCCCATTTCGGTGAGCCTTCCATATGTTTGTAATTAAATTTGTTTTCTTTTCCTCCTGTTAATCTGTCTTGTATCAATTTCATTGTTAGACCAGCCAAAAGAACTAAGAAGGGTATCGGCAAATTTTCCCTTCTTGACAATACAAATATCAAATCACTGTGTACAACTGAAACTAATACAATGTTATATGTTATTTATACCGCAATGAAAAAAAACAAGTAAATTCAACAGCCCTTCCCCACAGGGAGTTTGAGAAGCGTGGCATGGCTGTGTGTGTTTTGAGCAAACGAGAGAGAAAAATGCCTTATCCCCAAAGATACCTCTGACTCAGAGATGCCTTTCTTCTACCAGCCATTTTCTTTGGTTTTGACATGTCACTCCCTCCTGGGCAGGTCTTCCTTCGAGAATCCTTGGAGCAGAAACTGGAGAAGCGGCGGGAGGAGGAAGTTACGCGGGCAGCCATGGTGATCAGGGCCCACGTCTTAGGTTACTTGGCACGGTAAGGATCGTAGGAGGGGACAAGCCACTGAGCTCTGTGAGGAGGCCTTCCCTAGTGTGAACCATCAGCTGGGCCAGCCCCGTGGTGGCTTTTTCTTAGAATAGACCTGGATGGAGGGTTAGGACCAGGCTAGGGAGAGTCCCAGGTCAGTGCTCTAACTAGCGATGCCAGGTGCCTCGGTAGCTTGCCTGGGCAGAAAGAAGGAAAGGGGCGCCTGACGTCTCAATGAGAACAGTAGTATTAGGGGACTGTGCTGAGATATTTAAACTGTGTACCTAGTTCATCTTTGTCCCGTACTGAAGCCAGAGGCAGCCTGGGCTGTTGACGTTGGTGTTTTGTCTGTTGACATTGGGGTTATTTCATTGGGTGCACAGAGGCCCCACTCTCCAGTGTTTGCCGAATGATGCAGCTTCTCCTCATGTGCGTTTGGGTTCTGCCCATCTCCGCGGACCAGCATACCACATGAAACCCCACACCGTTAAATTTTCTGCAGTACAAAGCTGTCCTGCTGTAACGAGATCCCCCACCCCCCCATAAGAATAGGAAAATATATCAAATCTCTTTTGGTCCTGTTTACAACCCAGCTTCCTGCCAAAACATTTCCAAGTTAGCATTAGGGGTTAGGTATTTGTTTAGCCAAGATATGATAGGGTTCTTGCTTTAGTTTTGTTTGTTATTATTCTTTTGTTTTTCTTCTGTTTTCTTGCCCAAAGGGGCCTCCTTGTGCTCCCCTCTCTATAAAGAGAGACTTCTAAAGCTAGGTCCTGTTCTTTTGTCTTGTAGCATTAATGTAAACTCATTTGGAGAGCTTGAAGCCTCATTACCTCCACAGTTACTCTGTTGTGCTGTGTTTTGTTTTCATTTTCAGAAAGCAATACAGGAAGGTGCTTTATTGTGTGGTGATAATACAGAAGAATTACAGAGCATTCCTTCTGAGGAGGAGATTTCTGCACATGAAAAAAGCAGCCATAGTTTTCCAGAAGCAACTCAGAGGTCAGATTGCTCGGAAAGTGTACAGACAGCTGCTGGTGGAAAAACGGGAGGAGGAAGAAAAGAGGAGACGGGAGGAAGAAGAGAAGAGGAGACGGGAGGAAGAGGAAAGGTACAGCACCTCTCTCCAATGAAACAAAAGGACACTTTTTGAGTTTTATGCTAAGTATCCATCCTTACAGCAAGAATTCCCAGGGGTTGCTGCTGAGCCTACTAGTGGCTCAAATATAAAATTCCTTGGCAGAACTGAAGACCCAGTTTTGTGTGTATTTTTATTTTGTGCACAAAGTAGGTATATTCCCAAGAGAAGAGACCCCATCCTTCATGCTTTTAAAGTTGCAAAGCTTCTTTTTATTAATTTTAAAGTTAGCTCTCACTGAAAAGTGGTTCTAAGATTTTTTTTTTCCATTTCATTTATTTTCACGGTCTTTTTTCTTTACCATTTTTAGAGAAAGAGAGAGGGCACGAAGAGAAGCTGAGCTCCACGCCCAACAGGTGAAAAATGCTGTCACTGTGGCATCTCGTTTGTCCGTTTCCTTCCCACTTCAAACACTTTGACTAAAGAGGCAAAATTAAAGTAGAAAGATGCAGGAAGAAGAACATGAGAGGAGATATTTATGATGCATTTTCTTTCTAACTCATCAAAATTGGGTGAAAAAGGAGTGTCTTAAGATTTGAGAGTGAATCGTAACAACCTAATTTCTCTACACCAATACAACGACTGTATTAGTTGGCTCGGGCTGCCATAACAGATTAACACAGCCTGGGTGGATGAAACAAGGAAACTGATATTCTCGCAATTCTGGAGGCTAGTCCGTGATCACGTTGTCGGTCAGTTTGGTTTCCTCTGCAGCCTCCCTCCTGGGCTTGCGGTGGCCACCCTCCTGCTGTGTCCTCACGTGGCCTTGTATCTGTGCACACACATCTCTGGTGTATGTATATGTGTCGGAATCTGCTCTTCTTAGAAGGACCAGTCAGATTGGATTAGGGCCCCACCTCACTGCCTCATTGTAATTTAATCACCACTTTAACGACTCTCTCCAAATACAGACACATTCTGAGGTAGGTACTGAGGGTTAGTTAAGGCTGCAGCATGTCCGTCTGGGGGAAACACAATTGAGCCCCAAACAACCACATCTCGTGGTTTTTCCCTGCAAAGGAGGAGCGATGCTTGTGCCCGCCCTTGGTTGGTAGTGACAACTTCTAACGTCTTCCTTCCTCTTCCGTCCAGGAGGAAGCAGCACGGAAGCAGCAGGCCCTGGAAGCCTTGCAGAAGCGGCAGAGGGAAGCCGAACTGAACCGGGAACTGGAGAAGCAGAAGGAAAACAAACAGGTGGAAGAGATCCTCCGTCTGGAGAAGGAAATCGAGGACCTGCAGCGCATGAAGGAGCGGCAGGAGCTCTCCTTGACCGAGGCCTCCCTGCAGAAGCTGCAGCAGCTGCGGGACGAGGAGCTCAGGAGGCTGGAGGACGAGGCGTGCCGCGCCGCGCACGAGTTCCTGGAGTCGCTCAACTTCGCCGAGATCGACGAGTGTGTGCGCAACATCGAGCGCTCGCTGTCGGTGGGGAGCGAGTTCTCCGGGGAGCTGGGCGCCCTGGCGGAGACCGCGAGCGGGGAGAAGCCCAGCTTCAACTTCAGCCAGCCCTACCCGGAGGAGGAGGTCGACGAGGGCTTTGAGGCGGACGACGACGCCTTCAAGGACTCGCCCAACCCCAGCGAGCACGGCCACTCGGACCAGCGAACCAGTGGCATCCGGACGAGTGACGAGTCCTCGGAGGAGGACCCCTACATGAACGACACGGTGGTGCCCACCAGCCCCAGCGCCGACAGCACCGTGCTGCTGGCCCCGTCCGAGCAGGGCTCCTCGGGCGGGGACCCCGCCTACTGCCGGCCCCAGCACGCCGGGGGCCCGCCCTCCCCGGAGGGCGACTACGACTACGGCCAGGACGAGTACGAGGACGGCGCCATCACCTCGGGCAGCAGCGTGACCTTCTCCAACTCCTGCAGCAGCCAGTGGTCCCCAGACTACCGCTGCTCCGTGGGGACCTACAACAGCTCCGGGGCGTACCGGTTTAGCTCCGAAGGGGCGCAGTCCTCGGTGAGTACCCGCTCCCCCCCATCCCCCGGGGGCCAGGCTCGCCCACGCGAGACGGGCGTTGTTGCTCGCGGTCCGCACCCCTGTGGCGCCATCACTTGCATGAAGGCTCCTTCTGCACACACCACATCGAGATTCCAAAGTCGGGCTCTTAAAGATGACCTCAAACCCCTGGCTCTTCCCACACGCAATCAAAAGCAATCGCATTCAAGAAATGGAACTTCAGTGTGTCTGTTGCAGGTTAAACACAAAGCCCAGAACTGCCATTTTGCCTGAAGCCTAAGAAAACTGGCGTTTTCAATGGAGACTTGGGCTCTGTCTGTTCTGGCTTTGCAGCCCGTTGGGAAATGAGACCCCGCCCTGACTGGAACTAGATAGACCTGCCAAGGGCGTTTTGGAGAACTTTCCTTACAGTAGCTTCACAGTCCACACCGCAGGATGTTCTGTCTTGTCCGGGTTGGAAGGGCTTCACCCGCTCTTGCCAGCTTCTGGATTTACCTATTGTTTACGTTTCTTTTTTTTCCTGTTGGCCCTGCGTTCAGTACTGCCTTGACTTTCTAAGATTTGAAGATATTTTTAGCTTAGTAGTTTAAAGGGAATTAACTTGCATAGTTTGAGTAAAAGTGCACCTTGAAGCAGCAGCGATGTTTTTAGAATAGACAACCTTTGGGTTCAAGTATGTCTGGCGTTTTTGTGTATCTGCGCAACGCACCATTTCTCCTTAAGAGCTGGTGCTTTGTAATTCTGAATTTTTTGCGACCACTCCATTGTCATGAATGGGTGTGTTGCTTCTTTGTCGGTTTTTATTGTTTCAGTGTCAAGCAATGCGTGTTCCTCGCTTGTGCTCTGATTTTCTTGCTCACCATTGGCTGTCTCCTTCTTGTCCAGTTTGAAGACAGTGAAGAGGACTTTGACTCGAGGTTTGACACGGACGATGAACTTTGCTACCGGCGGGACTCTGTGTACAGCTGTGTCACCCTGCCTTACTTCCACAGTTTTCTGTACATGAAAGGTATGACCTGCGACTGCCCTGTCCCCTGGGTTGGGGGAAGAGCGATAGAAAACTGAGATTTCGTTTTCACTGAGGCCGATTGAGCTCCTTGGGAACATTACCCTCCCACGTGTTAGGTTCTCTAGATGCATGGAGGGTGCCATGGTGGTGTGACATAGGTGACACGGTCATACCTGCAAGAACGTTGCCTTGACCCAGTTGGTGCAGTGTTAGGACAAGAGTTTACAACCAGTGTCACCATTTTACAGTCCCTCTCTCCTGTCTGTTGCCTTCCACCCCCCCTACATCTTTTTCCTCTCTCACGCTCACTTTCTCTCTCTCACACACACACACCCACACACACACACACAACACAGGGGTATACTGCTCCTGGCGTCGGTGCAGTCTGTTACAATGGTCACCTGTACTTTCCCCTCCCGTGGGAGTGGTAGAGAACCTAGGGCGTTGTGTATGTGGGGAAGGTGAAGCTCTGAGAGAGGGCCACACATTGCTTAGACAGCTTACGACGCCTCCTGTGATGATGAGAATCACAGCTGTACATCTTGCTTGCTATTAAACTTGGATGTGCTGTATTGGGCATTCGTCTTTGGGGACCTTGGCGCATACTTCTTTTGGAAAGTACTTACTTAGGACTTTGTACCACGTGCTTTATTCATGTTCTTGATCGACTTTGACTTGAATCAGTGAGGGGTCATGCGAAACTATCATCATCAATTTTTTGTAGGAGTTTTAACTTCCCTATGCTCTCACTCTTATTTATAATCTATGGCATTGATTTATTACATCGTTTTCTGATTAAAACAAGTAAGATTAGGAATAATACCTTAAGAAAATACATACTTTACATAAGATTAGTAAAGATACATTCAAAGCATTAAATTTCAAGATTAAAGTTTTAAAAGCTCAAGAAGGTAAGCAAATGAATTTTTGGCAAGCTCATCTCTTAAAAAGAGTTATGGTATAAATGCATCATGTAATCTTTAATAAAGTCAAAGTTGTGAAAAAAAAATTTCAGAGAAACCAATGAATGATGAAGAAAATCCAACCTCCAGATTATATTTTATGAGCATAAATGAGTGTTCACCAGCCTCATAGCCCACTAAAGGTGTTTGTAGTTAGGAAATTAATAGCATTAATCAAATTCTCTAAATGATGAAATATCGAGAGAGAGCACCCAGAATTGGAGAGGGAGGGCTGGAAGCGAGTCCCATTAATAACCTAAGAGCACCAGAGTGAATGAACGGATGGTGATGGCTGTGGTACACTCTGTGTCTCAGAAACAACTGGGAATAACCTTTATTGTTTAAAGACGATACGAGAGAATAATTTTGTATTACAGTTTCTTCTGGGCTTGTTTGGGACACCCAGATGAAAGTCACAAATCAAAAAGGGAAAAAAAGTTTCTGCTAGTCCTTGCCGTGTTTGCTGCTTGTGAGGAAACCCGCTCGGGAGCTCGGTGTGATGACAGACTTCTGGGCAAGATGAGCAGGCAGTACTTTAGACACAAGAAAGGGCGACCAGGTTGTATAGTTCAGAGAAGCAAGAGCACTTTGCACACCACAAACAAATCAGTGTAGTCATTGCTTTGCTTGTTCCATGGTGAGGTTTACATCTGCAGTCATTGAAGCAGTTAATCTGAGAAGGTCTTTTAAAATGTATTTCTAATCGGTAAAAAAAGTGTATTTTCTTTATACTTACTTTCAATATCCTTGTTTAAATGTCCCTTATTTTTATTACTGGCTGGTCAAAAAAATAACTTGTGGGCATTTTATAATAAATTATTGAAGTAGATTTTGTTCTTTAGTGGACACATTAAAACAGAATTTTGAATGATGGTAAGATGTCGCTCTTGAGTGTCCTTGAGGAATCTAGAATAAGATAAAATTATCCTGCTAAAAGAGTATTAGAAATATTTTTTATTTTGTAAAAGATAACACTTGAGTATCCTTGTCTCCTTGTTTAATTTCTCTCAACTGAAAAGAAAGGTTTCCCACTAAAATGAATTACAGTTAACTTCTCATTTTTGTTAGGTTTAATCACCATTCAGTTCGGAGTCTTACTTTGTTTCATATTCTAAATCGTGTACCTTATACATATAAACCATTTTCAGATGATGCTTTTCTTTGAAAAGATGCAAAGAAAGTCGTATTTTATTTTCCTGTGTAAGTTAGTTTATTGTTAAACTGCAGAATTGCTGATAAGTCATGTTCCCCACATTGACCAAAGAAGGAATGTGTAAACTATGACACCATTTTAAAGTAGTTTCCTCTGGGGTGTTTGAAAATACACGTACAGAAATGGCCCTTGACTTACGGTGAGGTTGGTGTCCGTTCATTACTTGTCCTTTCTGTTAACTCCTCACCAGGATTTCTCAGCTAAGTGAGCAGGTGCTGCTCTGGATATAAGGGACCAAATTCTCCTATAATCCAGCCACGCTAGTGTAATGCCCATCCAGCATCCCCCCTGGCCCCCCCCAACACACACACACACGCACACACACACACACACACACACACAGACAGGCCAGTAGTGCCATCATCCTTCACTGAGGGGTGAGGGCGGGGTCACTGGGGGCAAAGTTAAGGATAGGCTGAACCTTAAGACCCTCTACTGATGTTGTCATCTAGTTTGATTGACTTTTCTTAAACCCCTGCCTGCCCAATCTTGGAACAGGTGGCCTGATGAACTCCTGGAAACGCCGCTGGTGTGTCCTCAAGGACGAAACCTTCCTGTGGTTCCGCTCCAAGCAGGAGGCTCTGAAGCAAGGCTGGCTTCACAAGAAAGGTGGCGGCTCCTCCACGCTGTCCAGGAGAAACTGGAAGAAGCGCTGGTTCGTCCTCCGTCAGTCCAAACTGATGTACTTCGAGAACGACAGTGAGGAGAAGCTCAAGGGCACCGTGGAAGTCCGGACGGCAAAGTACGTGGATGAACCCTGGATGTGGCCCAGGGCGCCGGTGCTCTGGGCGGCTTGATGGTTTATACTGATGCCTGCAGAGCTAGCTGCTGCGAGGCCTTTGAAGCAGGAGAGTGTGGTGGGTGCTGAGTGAGTCCCAGGCCTTCATTTCAGGGGACTGAATCACAGTGGTCCCTCGGTTTTCGAATGTCTCCGTTGAGGAACATTTCGGTTTACGGACGCCGTAAATTTTATGGATCTATGGTATCATTAGATAGTAAAATTCATGCTAAATTTGCAGTTTTAGGGGTTGATTTTAAAGGTCTGGAACGGATTAATCCATTTTGCATTACTTCCTATGGGGAAACCGTGCCTTGGTTTTCGAATGTTTCAGAACTCGAACGGTCTTCCAGAACAGATTATGTTAGAAACCCAAAGTACCACTGTATTAGGAAACTGGGGAAACAACCTTGTCTCTGAGCAGTTCACCTTCTATGGTTCTGTTCAAACAGTTGGCTCTCGTTTGTAAGATGCCAATTGGACATGCGACTAGGGAATGCGGAGGGTTGTGTGCAGAAATCATGGTGTGAGTGTTGGGTGATTAGTGCAGAATCTTTTTAGCATCTCTATCTGTCAGCATATCACTTTCAGTTCTTCCACAGAATGTTACATTGGGAGCAGATGGCCAGACTGGAGGTGTTTGGTTTTTCTGCTTATCTTTAATTGAAACATAATTGACATGTCACATTATATTAATTTCAGGTATACCACATAAAGATTTGGTAATTGTATGTATTGCAAAATGATCATCACACAGTTACAATTTTTTTTCTTTTGATGAGAACTTTTAAGATCTATCTACTCTCTTAGCAGCTTTGAAATATGCAATGCAGTATAATTAACTCTAGTCACTATGCTGTACATTACATCCCTGTGACTTACTTTATAATAATTTTTGTACCTCTTGACCACCTTCGACCATTTTTTTTTTTTTGGTACTTTCTGATCACTCTTCACCCATGAGGTGTGAATCACTTGAAATGAATAATTTGTGTTGGGTATATATCCATTTTTGTTCTCATCAATGAGAGGAACAAAACTAGTCCTTGAACCCAAAATGACCCCTTTTTGTGCCACCCTCTTTTAGAACCAAACCATTTGAGGGCCTGTTATTTTTGTTAAAAGTGACGTAAGTTTCCAGAAAGTTGTTAGAGTCAGGGACAGCTGGGTAACTAGATACTAAGCATAAAACTTATTTTGGCTTAATTAAACTTATTTGTCAGACTCCTCTTCAAACTTCAGCAACCACATATATGGAGGGTGCAAAAAAAATGTATACACATTTTAAGAAAGGAAAAAAACTGTATTGAAATTGTAATACTCAATATATACCGATAACAAAAGATGAATACAAGTCATGTGTATACATGTTTGGGGCACCCCCGGTATTTAGAAAACTGGTAAAATAAGGTTTATAATTTAAATCAGTTGGCCATCTCTCAGGTCTCTTTTAATGTCCCCTTCACCTTTTCTTTCCCTTGCTATTTGTTACTGAAGATGCTGCCTCATTTATCCTGTAGTTTCCAGACCCCCTCATCTCCAGGGAAGCTTTTTTACAAAGGACGTCCCTGGGCCCCACCCATAGAGATTCCCCGCCCCCGCCAGTGTTTTCTGAATGTTCCCCAGGACCCAGAACCACAGCCGCACGTCATAGTCTCACCCCCGCGTTGTACACGCAAGGCTGCTGAGTTTGCGGGAGGCAAAGTGGCTGGTCCAGCATGACCTGGTCTGGCCAGTTTGACCTGGGGATTATCGTCCTGCGCCAGAGATGCCCTTGCCGTACGCTTGCCTGATCGATCGCCATTGCTCACCTCTCTCCAGCCACTCAGGCGAGGCATCACAGAACACTCGATGAAGTCTCATCTTCTTGGTTTTTTTATTTGATATTTTATCTCATCTCAGTGATTCTGGCTATAAGCTTATATATTTATTTTTCCTAACCAGTTAGACTGCTCAGTTTTGTAGATGTGAAGTGAATGTTTTACTGCGAACAGTTGTACCATGTCAGTTGTCAGAACAAGCTGGCTTTATCCCCAAGACCCTTCATCAAGTATAGTACGACCTCTGGGTCGATCTTAACATCTGCTTGTCATACCCAGATGTTGTTAACCTGGCCCACCGATTTGAAACCTCTGGGGTTGTTTAAAGAGTGCTGGGGTATGAGCAAGATGGTATTGAGATCCAAAGACAGGCCCAAATCCTGCCCTTTACCCCAAAGCCCCCCATGGAAATAATGTACATCACAGGTGTCAGCCTAGGCCGTAAAGCATGATGGGAAGCTGTGATGAACTAGGGAAGAACTCGCACCATTTTAGTCCCTTTATGGGGGTCCTTCCACTGAAGAGCAGTGAGAGGCGCCAGGAGAAGGTGCAGGCTGGATGAGGGCTGCCGCCTAAGCCTCCTGGGTCCTGGGGTGGGCCGGTGTGAGAAGAGAAGGGCCCCTCCCTGGTGAAGTCAAGGGAACCCCTGGCCTTGTCAGCAGCCCCTCTCTCTCTGGAGCAGAGAGAAGCCTGGCTCCCCCTAGAGGACACAATGATCATCATTTGTTTAAAAAAAAAAAAGGTGAATTAGGTATCTGATTTTTTTCAGTTACAGTTTCCAACTCAAGCATCAGTTTGGTGAAGCTGCTTTTCCCGCCTGTTGTTAAGTCTGTGTTCCTGATTTGCATTTGGTGCTTTTGTTCCTTTGCAGAGAGATCATAGATAACACCAGCAAAGAGAACGGGATCGATATCATTATGGCCGATAGGACCTTCCACCTGATCGCCGAGTCCCCAGAAGATGCCAGGTGAGGCTCTGTGCTGTCGCCTTTCTCATAACTGCGTCCCCTCTCCTGCATGCCCTCGGAGTCACCCAGACCACTGTCCACTCCCCTGGCTCGGAGAAGATTATAATTGGTTTCCTGGTTGGGTTTTCTGTTAGAATGGCTAAAGGACTGTGAGTGGTAAGAGATTGATGTACTCTTGTCCCGTGGGGAATCTTTCCCTGGGCAGATGTGTCCACCTGCGGCTACAGTGGAGGTTTTCTAGCTTCAAATGTCACCCGGCAGACCCCTTGTCACCCCTGCTCAGGATTTTATTATCACCAGCAGCACATGTAAACTGTGATGACACACAGCGGAAGGCCTCCTTCGGGAAGTTTCTGAGCTTTCAAAGGGGACAGCTTGTGTTTGCTGAATGAAGGAGTGAAAAGGCAGGAGCGTGTGCCACTGGCAGTTGAAACCAGTGAGTGCTCTGACTGCTGGTGGGTGTTTCAGGCCTTGATGTTGAAGAGTGTATCAGGGATAGAAGAGAGAGTTGCCATTTAGAGAACTTACTGTGTTTGGCCATGTTCTAAAATGCTTCCTGCTGCTTCGTGCATCTGTTGGGTGATGGTGGGGGTGCCTGTCAGCCACTCAGAGCAACGCCAGAGACACTCTTCCCATTGGTTAGGGTGACACCCTTCCCCTTATGTTTTTACTTTTCACCTCAGACATTAGAATGTTCGAGTGCATTCTCAGGGCCTTTTGTTACCCCTGTCCTTCGAATATTTCTGAGTCGACACAGCACTATGGCAGCAGCATTAAAGGCAAAGAAAATAATTCTTCCCATTGGAACAACCTAAAACCCTGCTTAGATCCATAAATTAGGACACAAACTGGAAAAACAAGCAAACCTGGAATTACAGCCCCATCATTCTGTCTGGGACTCCTACTAGAGACCACGTGTGGGTTTTTTGTGGTCCAGGGAATGCCCACAGCTTTTCAGCTGAATTATAGGCCCAGAATCTGGCTGCTGTCCTGCCTGTTTTGTGCCATAATGAACCTGCTAAATATAACATTTGGAATATTTTAGGCAAGGACTTTTTCCCCTGACCAGTGGAATACGTTTTTAAAAATTTCCTTTTCAGATTCCAAGTTATTCTTAATTCAGGAGGAAACAAATGTAAATTTAAGGGTGTCACCTGTACAGCAAATTTCATTTCTGTGTGTGTGTGATCAGCTGGGGCCTACATCTCGAATGGAGGCATTTTCCAGTGTTTTATGGGGAAGCTCAAAACTAGCCCAAACCAAGCATTGATTGAAGCCTTGCCTTTGGCTTAACCAGAACTGGTGAAGCCAGTTCATGTTAGGAGATCCTGATGGTCTCCCCTCAGAGTCTATATGTTGCATATTTCAAACTCTTGGTCACATTTTTGGCAGGAATCACAGGAGATATATTTTAGTGCTTTGCTATAAATAACTTACGTGACTTAACCTGTATCGATAGGTATTACTTTTTCATTTAAATGTCTCATTGTGTACCTGCCAAGTACTTTCTCCTCTGCCTTACTTAGTAGGAGTGTGTGTATGTGTCTTATTAGCCGTCTACAGGGGAAGGATGTCCTGGCATCTCTCTCACCTTTGGCACCTCTCACATTGTGTAGTTGCTAATAAATGTTGGCTGGCTGGACGGACAGATGGATATTCACAGTCATGTTCCTACTGAAGTTTCTAGTTACATCATGACGTTTGTTCCGCTTGACTTTTCTGGGGTTGACACGTTTTCCTTTATTATCTGATTCTGATGGAAGAGAGAAAACTCTTTAAAAATGAAGATAGAGGAGTTCTCTGGACAAAGTACTTTTCCACTTTCTACTTCAAGCAGCTGTTTTCTATTTCTAGCTTGCCTGTGGTTTTATTCACTTTAGCAGAAATCCAATCAGGGATGAGTAGGGAAAATAGACATCAAGTGGCCATGCTGAGGTGGTATTCTTACATCATTGGCCTTCTTACCTTGGAATCAAAACTGAAAAGGCACTTGAATGTTCCCTAGGCTGGGAATAATACCTTCGGTATAAGGATCCTTCATGTAGGTAGAACTGAGGATTTCATTTTCGCTGTCAATTTTTCAAGGAACTCATTTTCATTGTTAGGTGTCTGTAGAGGTCTGTAGTGGGACCTGGAGGTCAAGGTCTTCCCAGTGACCTCAAATGTCAACAGATGGTAGGTAAAGGTACTTTGACTGTTTATTGTAACTTGGCTCCCCAGTAGTAGGAAACCCACCTTTAACCCTAAGAGGTAGGCAAGTTAAAAAGTCAAGTTGCTCAGAGGAAGTGTCATTTTCTGTGTGGAGAAGGGACCCACTGTTTTGCACATCCAGAGGTTGGTCATTTGTTGAAAGTTGCTCTCTCCTTCCCACAGCCAGTGGTTCAGCGTGCTGAGCCAGGTCCACGCATCCACAGACCAGGAGATCCGGGAGATGCACGATGAGCAGGCAAACCCGCAAAATGCTGTGGTACGTGAGCATGGAGGGGGCGGCGTCCTGGGAGGCCAGGCAGCTGGGTGTTTCTAGACAGTCCTTGTTTTCCATAAGTAAAAGTATAATAAAGAGAAAAACAGGAATATTTCAGTTAAAAGTCATGCAGTAAAATGGAATCATTTATAGAAGATTATAAGGAGTAACACATGCCCATTTTCCCACCTCAAATCCTTAAAAGAACAAAAAAAAAAAATCCCATTTTTATGAAATCGTGGCAGCGCCCTACACGTCTCTTCAAAAGACTGAGTGAATGCTAAATTGTATTCTTTCTGTCTTTTCTCAATCCCAGACCCATGCACAGATAAAGTTTAAAGTTTAGAAATAAAGTTTATTTCCTCGTCAGAACTTAACATCCAACAAAGTTTCTTGGCAGAATAAGTAGAAAATTTAATGACAGATCCTGGTGTAAATCAGAACACTTGTATTATTGAAAAAAGTTTGAAAACACTCTTTACTGAAGGTATTTTAAGAAAAAGAAAGATTAATTTACAATTTTTTTTTAATGACTGAACAGTAGCCGTTGCCCTGTGTGTAGGCTGTCTACTCTCAACACAAAGGGGAACCTTTCTTAGAATATTATTTTGCAGTGAACACAGAAAGGAACCTTTTTGTTTGCTTCTTTAGAGGGTTGCGATCTGGGAACATTAAGGTAATGTGCACTGTATCGATGGTTCTCTCACTCGCTCTACTTTTTGCTTTATTCCAGGGCACTTTGGATGTGGGGCTGATTGATTCCGTGTGCGCCTCCGACAGCCCTGATAGGTGAGCCCAGATGTGACTGTTAACAAAAGTAGTTAGTTACCTGCATATGCTCACAGCTCCCTCTGCGTCTGAGCCACTTTCCTCTACGCTGGGCTGTGAAATGGTTCTGTCCAGGCTGCGTGTTCCCAGCCGGTCAACCCTAGCTCTCCAGTGTCTTCGTTCTTGGTACCCAGTTTTACATCATTGGGAAGTCTTTCTTTTTGGAGTGCTGGGGGGTGGGGGACAGTGGAAACCTAATTTAGACAATTAACAAACATACAGAAGACATTCTTCATTTGGAACAGGACAAACGTGGGATTCATACAGGAGAATACTGTTTTGGAAAATGGTATTCCAGCAAGGGTGTAGTACCCCTTTCTAAACTTAACAATGAATTCAAAAAAGAATTTGATGGCAATTTTTATGTAGCATATTCATAAATTAAACTGCAGACGTTTTCCTTGGCATGTCTACCTTATCTGTGCCCTTAAGATAGAATGCTCTGGGTATTGTTTTTTGAAGGTGCATCTTCTTCCAAGGTGGTCTTAGGACTTCTTGTACCAGTGACTGACCTTTGTGTTTTCATCTGTTTTTCTTTGCTGCTTGTGAGTTCTGAATAAGAATCAAACTGGCTCCTGCCTTTACTAACTGCTTTAGCAAATGACTAGGAATGTATTCAAAGGGACGGCAAAACTAGTATCTACTAGGCAGCTTAGAGTTTAGGAGTCTCCATCACGCACCGTTGGTGATGGCTGTTCTGAACCACAGAGCTTTTGTTTCTGGTAGTCACCCTGCACCATCTTATCCCCGCAGCTCAGGAACCTGCAACACGTGTGTGTTACGTCAGTAATCAAAGCCCAGATGTTTGTTCTGGAAGCCGGTCAGGTTCCTACCTCATCTCTGGCTGTTGTCTCCTAAATCCCTACACACCAGCCCGCTGGGCATGTGATGACCCATGCTTCGAACTTCCCATCCCTGCTCAGGCTTTCCCTCTTCCTCAGGTGCCCACCTTTTCTCGCTTCCCCACGATAGTAACACCTTCCTATCTTTCCCTGTCTATTGCAGTGTGGTTAATCTTCCTTTGCCTTGGAACCCTTAACTACAATGAACATTCGAAATCTTGCAAGAAATGGTTCCCAGTCACTTAGCTTAAGTGTTTAGGTAGAAGAATTAGTATGAGCAAGGGCCTGTGAGAAACTGAGGGCATTACCAGACAAAAGAAGACGATGAGGGGAAAAGTAAATTTCCATGATTGTGTTATGGGAAATGGACCCTTGTTAGACTGTGTTGAAAACATGGGCCCAGGTGGCTTTTTGTACCGGGCATAATCAAGTGTATAAGATATTCCACTTACAGCTGTTTACTGATCAGCTTCTATTACTGGTGTCTGACATTTCATTACCGACCCACAGAAATATTATCCAAGGCAGTACCCAGAGGCAGAAAGAAATTGACTTTGGAGAGGCATCCAAACAGAATTTTCCTCCACGGTCACCTTATTTAGCCTTCCCGGAACCGAGTTTCATCTGGAAAGTTTTGCATGAAGAAAATGTTTCCCCTTCAGAATGTGTCGCTCCAAGTTTAAAGGTTAATGATGCATAAAATCCTGCAGAAAGGAGCAAGGTTTCCCTTACTGTGAAATACAAATAGCAGTGCCATTTTTATCCCCATGACCCACACTCCCGGACGAATGCATCCGGTGTGGTTCACACGGAAGTGATGCTGACAGTAGAGCTAAGAGGCTTTGCTTCCTTCTCGCCCTGTCGCTCAGACCCAATTCATTTGTGATCATCACGGCCAACCGGGTGCTGCACTGTAACGCTGACACGCCGGAGGAGATGCACCACTGGATAACGCTGCTGCAGAGATCCAAGGGCGACACCAGGGTGGAGGGCCAGGAATTCATCGTGAGAGGTGACTGCCACCGAGGCTTCTCTTTGTTCAGGGAACCCTGTTCTCATTTGCATAGATACCTGCAGCATTTCCTTGTTGAACAGCTTTTCCAAGTAATGTTGACCCTCGAAGTTGCCAAAAATATTAACTAGGAAATGATTGTCATGCTCATTTCTAGCAAATCGGCAGGAATACGACCCATTTATAATGAGCGTTATGCAGATTGTTACCTGGTGTTGGGTGTTTCTTTGCCTCCTTGGCAGTTCACACTTCCGTCGTTCTCTCCAGGCTGGTTGCACAAAGAAGTCCAAAACAGCCCCAAGATGTCTTCCCTGAAACTGAAAAAGCGGTGGTTTGTGCTGACCCACAACTCCTTGGATTACTACAAGAGCTCGGAGAAGAATGCACTGAAATTGGGCACCCTGGTTCTCAACAGCCTCTGCTCGGTTGTTCCTCCGGACGAGAAGATTTTCAAGGAGACAGGTAACCAGGGCGGTGTGCTTGGGACTAGCTGTGCCTGAAACATGGCGCATCAAACCAGAAGCGTTGTTCTGGGTTTGCTCAGAGCACAGGAATAAGATCCTTGCCTAGATTCCGGCACTGTTTTCCTCAAGAAGCAGCCCTTTTTCTGGTTGATGTATCTTCTGAGGCTGTCTGTGGTTAGCTGTCTGAGCACTTAGGATTTAAACCACAGTGAAGAAGTCTGGCTTTATTGAGTTGCAGAAAGAGTCTTCTAAGGACAATAAAATGTAAACAGATGAAGATTGTCCTATAGGAAGCTTTATTTTGTATGCTTGTGTTTCGTCTCCTTTATCGCTGCACCATGAGAGCCATAATGCAACCTAAAAAAGAAATCCTGTCAGTGGACGGAACTTCGTAAAATAAAAAGCAGTCATGTAAGCTCAAGTGTTTTTTTGTTTTTTGTTTTTTTTCTTCTCACTATTATAAAAATGTTTCTAGGTGGTTTATTTTCACTTTCTGTTGCTAGTTTTGATTTTGTGCTTTTTTTAATGTAGCTACTCCATTCAAAAAATATTTGTGTGTTTTTAATATTGTCACTCCATTCCAAATGACAGCTTTTTTTGAACACATAGACTGCTTGATTAGCTAAGTGTGTTTCCTTTTTAAGGGAGAGTCTAAGAAAGGAACGGGGGCTCTAGAAGAGGGTAAACGGGGTCTAGCATATGGTGATGAAAAAATTGACTGGGTGGTGAACACACAATGTGATATATAGGTGATGTATTACAGAACTGTACACCTGAAACCTATGTAACTTTACTAACCATTGTCACCCCAATAAACTTTAATTGAAAAAACAAGAAAGGAGCAGGAGAAACAGGAAGGGCGAAGGAGAGTCGGAAATCTGCCGGAAGTTTTCACTCTTGTTCCAGAACCTTGAAAAGATCTTTAGTTTGTTTTTCTTCCAGAGTAAATGTTACAATGTATACATTTAATTCTGGGATTATCCTGTTACATTTTTCTTCCTCTAATGGAATCTGTTGGTGTCTTTTGAATGCCTCCCAGCGCAGGGTGGGGCACATGTATGGATTCAGCAAGTATCTATTGAACTAAATAACTGTTAAACGGGCTGAGGTGCAGATGCCATAGGCTTCTAATGGTGCTGGCTTTCTGGGACTCCAGTGCAAGAATGTCACCTTGGTCACATGTTAACACTGACATGTGTGCAATGCTGCTGTTGCAGGCTACTGGAACGTCACCGTGTACGGACGGAAACACTGCTATCGGCTCTACACCAAGCTGCTCAACGAGGCCACCAGGTGGTCCAGCGCCATTCAAAATGTGACTGACACCAAGGCCCCGATCGACACCCCCACCCAGCAGCTGATTCAAGACATTAAGGTGAGGTGGATCCGAGCTCATCAGGGTGGTTCCCAGTAGCTCACAGACTCTCACCCTTGGAACATCAAGACATCAGCATTAGTCAAGTTCCGTTTTTAGTCTGTAATCAAAACAAATTCTTGGTTAATTTTGTGTTTGCCTCTCCCTGCCTTGCGGAATCTGAATACAAGATTTTAAGTGAAATGTTACACTAAAAATATTTGGTCTCTAGGGAGGTGTTGGATGTTGCTGCTGAGGCAGACCCAGTTGTTGGGCTTTGTAGACAGAGGAACGATGGTCTGTGGTGTGGAGTTAGGGTTCCCATCACAGGGACGTGGCGTGACCTGTGACTATCCAGTTCCTAGACCGCACAAGTGGATGCACAAAAAGCCCAGATTGGTCTAGAAAACTTGGAATCTGTATTACCTGCCTCCAGACGGGCAGAAGCTCTCCCAAGTCTCTGGACCAACACTGACAGTGTTAAATTGAAACTTGCTCTTTGCAACATGTGTTACGCAGTAAGTGTGTGTTGAATGAGTGAACGCACAAGTAAACACACGAGGATTGCTGCACTTATTTTCTGGGAATGGAAACAGAAACGTGGAATGTTCTGGTGGTCTTGCTCGCCTAGCTGGTCAGTCCCTGACGCAGGACCAGGTCTGGGAATTATTATCCCAGGTAGATTCCCAATACAAAGGGAAGAGCTGGAGCTGTGACAGCAAAGCTGCCAGAATGATGGTGAGACACACGGGTGTTCACTGATGGACGTCAAAGGAAATTAGCTAATTGGGTCCAGGAAGCCAACTCTGCCTTTGCAAAGGTGGGAGAGGGTCTTGTGTGTCAGTGGCGTGTAATTTCCCTCCCAATTCAAATTGGTCTCTTGATGCCAAAGTGATATATTTTTCAGGTATTTGGAGCTAAATTCCACTGAGTCAGTTACTCTCTAAGTCTCTGCAAAGCTTTCCTTGGCACCCAGGATGCTGATACTAATAATTTTATTTCTAGCCTCAAAAATACATTTCTTGAAGTTTTCTCTTGAGAAAGGAGTGAAAACACCCATCAGCCAAGCTTTCTCTTCAAAACCATGTCTATTTTTGTATCCTCTAATTAATTTGAAATAAGATATCAAAGGAGTAGTAGAATTTTCCAAATATGAAACAGTGCTTTTTAAGAAACTAGACAAGTTGTCCTCAATGAGGCCGTACAAAATTTTTTAAGTAATTAAAAAAGTTTTTTTCTGGCTTTCAATCCGGTATTATTGAAAATGTTTCATAGAGGGAATGAAATTGCCAGGGTAGAATGATTCATTGCCTCTCCCCCAACTTTTCTGTTTATTTAAAGTTCTAAATTTAAAGTAACTTTGGCGTTTTGTTTGCATCCCAAATGAACAGTTTAGGAGCATAAATACATGATGAATTTCTCTGAGAGGATCTTTTATATTTCAGGAGTGAAAGAGATGGCAGACAATGGAAGGGGACAGTCTTATTAATAACATACTAACATTTGTAGTTTTCAGGTATAGTGAGAATACAAAAGGCCAATTAAAGGACTAGCAAAATGCATTTTTGAATGAATTATAGATAAAGGTACAAGGTTTGGCTAACTGATTGATGGCTAGATAATTAGCAAGAGAATGTTGAAATCATTTCTTTAAGTAAATGTAATTTCAGGGAGAAAAGTTTTAAATAACATGGGGAAATAATACGCACATGAATGCAGAGAATGAGGACGGCCGGATGGCTCAGTTGGTTAGAGCGCGAGCTCTGAACAACAGAATTGCCGATTCGATTCCCACATGGGCCAGTGAGTTGCGCTCTCCACAACCAGATTGAAGGACAACAACTTGGAGATGACGGGCCCTGGAGAGAAACACTCTCCCCCAATATTCCCTAATTTAAAAAAAACAAAATTGCAAATTAAAAAAACAAAACCCAGAGAATGATCTAAGAATAACTTGTACTTGCGATTTGTCTTCAGACACAGATTGTGGGTTTCCTTGTGCTGGAAATGATGAATACAGAATTCCCACTGCCATCTGGGCTTGCGGATGTCTTAGACTTTTGAAAACTAGTCACGCGTTGGAGAATACAGGTGCATGTGTGTTTTTCACGCTGCGTCTGCTGGCTTTCTTGAATGGCTCCTTTCTTTTCTAGGAGAACTGCCTGAACTCGGACGTGGTGGAGCAGATTTACAAGCGGAACCCCATCCTTCGCCACACCCACCACCCCCTCCACTCCCCGCTTCTGCCCCTGCCGTATGGAGACATAAACCTCAACTGTAAGCCCGGAATTCTTATGACACTGTGGCTTTGTTTTCCCTGTTTGTTCTTTAGCTCTGGCATGATGGCATTTGTCTTAAACACTCTCAGTCATTATAAGGGGGGCGGGGAGGTAAATTATACTCAGATTCGTGACTAAAGCAGGGATTTCAAATTTTGGTTGTAGTGAGGTGAGGATTATTGTACTAAAAGGAAAAAGTGTCAAAGGGAGTCGGCAATGCCAGCCCACCCATGCACGCAAGGTGCCTTTCTGTCCTAGAGACCCAGATCCTAAACAGTCTTGGATTCCAACTAGGGAATCCATTTGGCAGCAGACTGGCTTTTCAGTAAGCGTTTTGTACAGTAAAATAGTTCAGTCACGTAACAGAACAGTGTAACGTGCACACCTGTGTTTCGACAGCCTTGTCCAGCTGATTCCCAGGTGCAGGGCCCTGTGTCCTGATGTAGTCCGGTCTGTGCCCGCTCCCTCCTCGGGTCTGCTGCTCAGAGGGTACCTTCCCCGAGCGGCTCGTGCGACTTCCGTGTTGCTCTTGCTTTTCCTAGTGCTCAAGGACAAAGGCTACACCACCCTCCAGGATGAAGCCATCAAGATCTTCAATTCCCTGCAGCAACTGGAATCCATGTCCGACCCCATTCCCATAATCCAGGGCATCCTGCAGACCGGGCATGACCTCCGACCTCTGCGAGACGAGCTGTACTGCCAGCTCATCAAGCAGACCAACAAGGTGCCACATCCGGGCAGCGTGGGCAACCTGTACAGCTGGCAGATCCTGGCCTGCTTGAGCTGCACCTTCCTGCCGAGTCGGGGGATTCTCAAGTACCTCAAGTTCCACCTGAAAAGGTACCAGATGAGGATGGGTGCCATATGAGCCCACTCACGTGTGCAATCTAAAACACGGACACGCCAGAGACAAACTCAGATACAAAGAGCAAACTGGTGCTTGCCAGAGGGGCAGGGGAGCTGGGGGTGGGGGAGAGGGGGAAAGGACTCAGAAGTATAAATGAGTTGTTTCACAGTAGTCAAAGGGATGTGAAGTACAGCTTATGGAATATAGTCAGTGATGTTGTGATAACTCGGTATGGTGTCAGGTGGCTGCTAGACTCATCAGGGGTCACTTGGTAACTTACAGAAATGTCTACTCCCTGTGCTGTACACCTGAAACTAATATGGTATCGAATCTACTGTAATTGAAAAAAACAGTTTTAATTTTTTAAAAAGGAAAGGTACGAGATGGCCTGAGTGGTGCTGTGCACACGAGTGGTGTGTTGCATTGTGGTTCAGATAAAGAGTGTCTTGATCGGAGGACGCCTGCTGTGGGCCGAGGATTTCCAGGTCCGACTCACTGGTCACGTGAGCGAGCTTACAGAATGAGTAGACACCCTTTTTCTCTCTAGCCACAGAAGGCTGTTTCAGGGACCAGGTCACTTGTTACAGTGTAGTGTCCTAAAGTGTAGTACATTGGATACATTTAATTACCACTACCTTATGCAAATAGGATAAAACCCCAAAGCTTAGAAATGTATTTGTTCCAGATCAAACAGGTAGAAAGAATCTGATTCAGATTAACTGTGGAACAATTTTCATACGGCAGTATGAGGCGTGACTCTTTCAAGTATAACAACACAGCCAAGGTGACCTGGCAGCAAAAGTCGCTCCCAAACACTGGCTTTTTGGAGTATGTTTTGGTGTTTTAACTCAATCTGCACAGGCTGAACTGGGCCCTGCTGGGACGTGGCTGCTGTGTGCACCATGCGCCACTAGGAGAGCCTGCCCACCTCGTCGAAGCAGCCCAGCTCCCAGCCATCCTCAGTCTAACAATTAACATTAGTGTTTGTCTCCTAGGATACGGGAGCAGTTTCCAGGAACCGAGATGGAAAAATACGCCCTCTTCATTTATGAATCTCTGAAGAAAACCAAGTGCAGAGAGTTTGTGCCTTCCCGAGATGAAATAGAAGCCCTGATCCACAGGCAGGAAATGACGTCCATGGTGTACTGCCACGGCGGGGGCTCCTGCAAAATCACCATCACGTCCCACACCACCGCCGGGGAGGTGAGGGCGCGGCCGCGGTGTCGCCCGCTGCTTGATGCCCGCCTACCACTGTGCTTAAGTCAGCACAGTTGTGCACAGTTAGATTGGTTCTCATGCCCAGTTATGATTGGCACAGTCTAGCTGCTTACTCAACACAGAAGCAAATGTAACCTGCAACCAGCCGCGTGTATAAAGAGCTAAAGATATGTATTAAAGATGAGTCGAAACACCAAACCAAATTTATGCCAAAATATCTGAGGCGTACTCCTGCTAATCCGAGAAGCAGCAGAGTGTCTAGTAGAGATTGCAGCCCTGAGCTCACCCACTATGACCGGGGTTTATTATGTCACTTCTGCAACAAGGTGTTTCTATTTGCCACAGGGATGTCTAGATTGTTGGGTCAGGTGAATACATTTTCTCTCTTCTTTAAATTTAAACTTCGTATCATAAAGCCAACTGGCTAAAAGTAGAGCAGTGAAACCCAAAAAGCTTCCCGTGTAGATGCAGCATTGGTGGAAGTCACTGTTGTTGGCATCATGAATTTATCAGATACAACTCAGGGCTCCAGTTTTCATGCAAGTTTCCTACTAGTAGGGATTTGCCAGAAATCGGCCCAACATCTGCCCCAATACCCTGTGTTCTTTTTGGCAAGGAAGAGAGAAAACTGCTGTCAGGAGAACGAGGGGGAAACAGCACCGTTGAAATTCTGGGTGACCCCACACGACAGTTTTAGGAGGCTGCTTGAACCCTCGCGTTCGCTGGCAGCTCCCTCTGGGCTCAGAGAGAGGCACGTGCTAGAAGCACAGCTTCGGGAGCTGAAGCCCCGCGGTGTGTGTTGCAGGTGGTGGAGAAGCTGGTCAGAGGCCTGGCTATGGAGGACAGCAGGAACATGTTTGCCTTGTTCGAGTCCAATGGACACGCCGACAAAGCCATCGAAAGCCGAACCATTGTAGCCGACGTGTTAGCAAAGTTTGAAAAGTAGGTTCCTTCTTTTTCAATGGAGGTTTGAACCTCCATTGTATTTTTCGCTTGAGTGCATTGGGATTCGTTTTATTTTACCTGCATTCAGCTTATTTAATGTTTCATCTCTCTCTGCTGGCTGTTTGTTTGTTTGTTTATTTGTTGGATTCCTTGATAAAGCCACAGTCAGAAGTATGATTCAGTTTGTCATGGTTCTTTTACCTCTTAGTGGTCTGTTCCACTCATGACCTTGGGATTTCCTGATTCTGATTCTTAGGTTTTCCCTTGTACGTTAGCTTTGAAACTGGGCTAGTAGATGCGAGTCTCTACAAACGGCATTTTATCTCTCTGGGCATTCTGTTATTCGGGACTCTCGTGTCCACCAAGTAGCACAAAAGACATTTCCCGCTCATTATAAGCACAGCCTCCATAACATGTCAGTGTTTATACATATCATGGCAGTTTATTTGAGGGTTGGTAAAGGGAATTAAGAAACAGCCTTTGTTTCTTTCTGTGGATTCAGTGTCCCGCTTAGCTAGTACTAACTAGACTGAGCTACTCGGAAAATACTCGTTAGCACAGTGTAGTTGAAGACTGCCTGTTTGTTGTGTTAAAGTGAGGCCAGGATGGTAGGACGGTCCCCACCGCAGGTTAAGTAAAATACGGGAGGAACTCCCATAAGGCTCACTCCTGTTCTGTGTTCTCCCTCCAGTCCCATCTCCAGCCACGCTGTCGTCTGAACATGGACACAAGAGTGTCTGCATCCTTAGAACAAACCAGACCAAGTCAACTCCCTATGGGTCACTAAGGCCCATCTCCCGTTTCGCTTTCTGAGTCTCTCTGACTTCTCTCTGTAGGCTGGCTGCTACCTCAGAGGTGGGTGACCTGCCCTGGAAATTCTACTTCAAACTTTACTGCTTCCTGGACACCGACAATGTGCCAAAAGACAGCGTGGAGTTCGCCTTTATGTTTGAACAGGTAAAAGGAGCTTTCAGAAGCCGATTCCTTAATCAGAGCAGGAGTGGAACCCAGTAATACCCCTCGTAGGTTAACTGTCGGTCCTTAGAAATTATGAGTGGCCGTAGAATTCTCAGCATGGCTGCTTTCATTCATTTGTACGATGAAACGTTTTATGTGAAATCCTGTGCCAGGAACTGTTCTGATTGGACAGAGAGAGAGAGAATAAGGAATAAAATATACATGTTAGATGGTCTCAGTGCTAGGAAGAAATTTAGAGCAGCGAAGAGGGGGAAGGCACCATTTTTACGGAAGGTGACATTTGAGAGCAGTCCTGGTGGAGGAAGGGAGTGAGCCAGGTGGGCATTCTGTAGCACAGCTGTCCGCTCCTAAAGCTGTTGCCCGCTTCCTCTTAGGCGCATGAAGCCGTTATCCACGGCCACTACCCGGCCCCTGAAGAAAACCTCCAGGTTCTCGCAGCTCTGCGGCTCCAGTACCTGCAGGGCGACTATGCCTTGCACGCGGCCGTCCCGCCTCTCGAAGACGTTTACTCGCTGGAGAGACTCAAGGCCCGTATCAGCCAGTCGACCAAGAGCTTCACCCCGTGTGAGCGGCTGGAGAAGAGGCGGACGAGCTTCCTGGAGGGCACACTGAGGCGGAGCTTCCGGACCGGCTCTGTGGTTCGGCAGAAGGCAGAGGAAGAGCAGATGCTGGACATGTGGGTCAAGGAAGAAGTCTCCTCCGCTCGAGCCAGTATCATTGACAAGTGGAAGAAATTTCAGGGCATGAGCCAGGAGCAGGCCATGGCCAAGTACATGGCCTTGATCAAGGAGTGGCCTGGTTACGGGTCGACGCTCTTCGATGTGGAGGTGAGACGGGCGGGTGTACGTTGCGGGCGGGCAGGCGGCCGCTTCATCACTGGGTAGCGTTGGAGAACGTAATCCGTGTGGCCATGGCCAAGTTCATACGGAGGGAGGACCGGATGGGACACGGCTCTCTTACCACTTTTGTTAGAGCCCCCCAAATTTTACTCGTAACACACCCACCCACCAGAAGTTGTTTTTTTCCCCCCACCTTTATAGGAAATGCTTTCATAATATTAGGAGTGAGTCGAAAATGAAGATGTCAGCTATTCTGGAAAAACTTCTACCCTTTTATATGGCAGCAATAGATCCAATAAAATGCTAGTAAAAAATCTGCATTAAAATTTTTTATAACCACAAAATTAGGAACTTTGGATGTACAGTTTTGGATTTCACAGTTTTATTTTTTCCCCATGACTATTCGCAGAATTTCTGTTTCACAATTGGAACTTAGCCATTAGCATCAAGCCAGTATTGGTTCATACTTTTTTTTTTTCAGTAGATCATTCATTGAAAGAAAAGCCTCCTAATGGTCTAGAACCAGGCGTGACCACCTGCAGCTGGAGAGCCAAACCCTGCCTATGTCCTGTTTTATAAATAAGGTTTTATTGGTACAAAGGTGCTCAGTTCTTTACGTATTCTCTCTGGCTGCCATTTTTTTTTTTTTTTTTAAGGCGGGTGCAGCTCACAGTGGCCCATGTAGGGATGGAACCAGCAACCTTGGTGTTATCAGCACCGTGCTCTAACCAACTGAGCTAACCAGCCACCAACTTTAAAGTGGCAGAGCTGAGTCACTGCGGCCAAGACCACGTGGCCCACAAAGCCTAAAATACTTACTGTTTGTCCCTTAACAGATCAACGTACCAGCCCCAGATCTAGATGAGCTTCCATTTTTCTTATCACAATCATTAGCATGTTATCTGATGACCTTTAAATGAGGCCCTATAAAAATCCAAATACTGATTATGTTTTCCAAGATCCCTTCAGGGCTTTCACTAGATGCTGCCTTTGGCTGCTCTGGTTGGTTGGTTGATTCAGTTACATTGGTATGATGCTTTGTCTGGGCACCTCTTCTCTGCATCACTAATGGACCCTCCTGTTTGTGCTGGTTCAGATCAGCTGTGGGTTGCCGTCCTCTACATCGGGGCTCTTATTTTTGTTCACTGATCCGTGCAGGAAAGTCTGTCATTAAAACCAGTGAGATCAACCCCTGCACGCAGCACGTCACTGCTGCTCCTTGTCAAGAGATGTGTTTTTCAGGAAGAGCCAAAACTGCTCAGCACAGAGGAATTTGGAGAATTTTCCTCTGTGATCCTAGATTTTGTATTTGAGGGATAATCATCAAAGACTTGGAGGCAGAACTGGAGCTGGAAGAGCCGACCTGACTCAGGACGTTTGCTAGGGGTCATTGTCAAGTTCTTCGGCTGCGGCCATCGCCATGTAGCTATTATTAATTCACATGACCCACAGAGTGGTGATGTCCAGAGATGGAGAAGTCAGAGGTGTGAGATTTACAGATTAGGTTTTCCCAGATGCAGGGTTGGCTGACCATTCAGAAATCGATTAAGACAGCCAAAGAGGTACCATTTCTCACCTTGCAGTTCCCCAGCATAAACATGCATTGCACGTGTTTGGTATTGTGTGATGTGCTCGCCTCAGTGCCTGCCTTCTGTTTTCTGGGTGTTGTGTTTCTAATTGCTTCAGGATCTAACCATTATGCTGCCTCTTGTCCACAGTGCAAGGAGGGCGGCTTTCCCCAGGAACTCTGGTTGGGCGTCAGCGCAGACGCCGTCTCTGTCTACAAGCGTGGGGAGGGGAGACCGTTAGAAGTCTTCCAGTATGAACACATCCTCTCTTTTGGGGCACCCCTGGCAAACACATACAAGATCGTGGTTGATGAGAGGGAGCTGCTTTTTGAAACCAGCGAGGTAAGAGGCAAACCATTTGTGGCTTTGTCAACACAGAAAAATGACACCCCATTTCCTGAGGCCTTTGACCAAGTAATTCTTTCTGAATACTTTGTGTGAACACACAAGAGGGTACAGCGTGGTGGTCCCTCCCCCAGCTGCAGGTTCCTCGCAGGCCAAAATCTGATCATCCCAGATTTCTTCTGTATACCTTTGCAACAGAGAAATGTGGTTCCTTTGTATCGGGGTCTCACCCATGGAGGGAAGGAAGAGAAAGAGAAATGATATAGATGTCTAAGAAAAAAATACATAGTCTGGCAAAGCCGTGTGAAGGTGGGTAGACGATGATGGCAGCGAGACAGCTCTGCAGGGTCCGTGGAGCAGGAGCAACCAAGGGATGGGACCACCCTGGGCAGAGCGCATTCTCGCTCACAAAATCACAAGAAATATGCCTCTAAATATGTATGCGATCCGCCCCAAAGCTTAAAATGTAACGATCATAATGATAGCCCAAGAAGCCTGTTGAGGTCTCTGGCAAGCAGAGGTGGGAAAGGGAAATCCATCCACGCTGCCCATTGGGCCGTAAAGTACTGGAGAGGAGGGGCTGGGAGGCAGCGATCAGACCTCGGGTGGGTGCAGAAGTGGAGAGGCTGACTGGAGGTAGGTGTGCAGTGAGATGGAGAGAAGGGGGGCCTCTGACTCTGACGAGGGCCCCACGCGCCAGGCTGCTGGGTTTGGTCGGCTCCAGTGGACAACAGGGAGCTGCACTGGGCTCTGTGTGTGACGGGACGACAGAGCGTTTGCAAGCAGTGATGTGGGGTGGGATTGGTGGGGAAGGGCGAACAGGAGATGGAAGCCGGTTATGTCTTAGCAGGGACCCAGCCGTGAGAAGGGGGGTGCAGTGAATGCATCCTCAGAAGGAGCTAACTTGAGATCGCAGCTGGCATGGAGCAGAACGGGGCATCTGCTCCTTTCTGCCTGTCCTCAGAGCCTCAGTTCTGTCTTTAGCTGCACCATAAGGAGTTGACTAGAACCATACGATCCAGTCTCTAAAAGCTGTGATTGTGGGTGCTGTCTTTCACCCTTATTTTAAGTGGGGAGAGTAATCCCAGGCTAAGTGATACCAACACACTTTCGTCTTAAGGGGGTGTGGTTTTGTTTTTAAAGTTTCAAATCCACCAGTTTTACATCAAGCAAAATTGTCACTTTTGCATGCTCACCACTAGGTGGCGCCCACCATCTGGAAAAGCCACACTTCCCCTTCTCCCTCACTAGCAATCAGTAAAAGCTGGTAAACGTTTGGCTTCATGCGAAACTTGAGCCATGGGTTCGCACAGCAGGCCGGTGGCTTTTGCTCGGAGGGCTTCTGGTTGTTAGGCTGGACCTGCTGACCCAGTGCAGAGCAGTGACCACCTGCTGATTCTGCTTCCCCGGGCAGGTGGTGGACGTGGCGAAGCTCATGAAAGCCTACATCAGCATGATTGTGAAGAAGCGCTACAGCACCTCCCGCTCCGTCAGCAGCCAGGGCAGCTCCAGGTGAAGACGAGTCCCTGTGACTTCAGAATCTGATTGCGCCCCGCTGTGGCCTCAGCTGGCTCCTGCGTGCCGAGCCCAAAGCAGAGCTGCCCAGGCTCTCTCTCTGGAAGCTTCCTGAAACGGAGGGGTCTCTGAGGGACTTTTCACCCTGTCCACTTCAGTGATCAATGTATTAAGCTGTTGACCTTAACCCAATTTCCAAAGCTTTACTACTCTTAGATGACACATGCCTTAAAAAAGAGAGAGGAGGAAAAAAAAACCCATGCTGCCGCCAAAGCAGCCAGAAGTGCCTTAACTTGTGGAACCAACACTAATGGACCTTAAATGTGCTACTGAAGGGAAATGCTTCCCCCTCCCCTTTGTTGGGGAGACTGACAAAGCTTGAGGGGAGTGGCATTTATCCATCAATTATGCACTAACTTCCCAGCCTGATTTCCCAGCTTCAGGGAAGGTGAGGGAGTGGGGAGAGGGGACAGTGTATTTTAGTGGGAATGCTGCTGGCAGCCTTCCTCGTGGACACGTATTAACTTTTTTCTTTGTTTCATCTTTTACGTATATGCTTGCCTGTGCATGCATGTGTTCACAAACTCATCACTTTAATCATTGTTTCATGAGCATTAAAAGCAAAGGGAAAAGGATGTGCAATGGTGTAAACAGTCTGTCTGTATATTTTAATATAGTTCGGAGTTATAGTCTCCAATTGTTCCTTTATAAGGCGGTTTTATCAACAAACCGGAAGCCTGGATTTTTCTGTCTTTGCTGTATTTCGAAAGCCACGTTCTGACTCAGTTTCACATGTAGCAGAGTCTGCATTCTGTGTCTGCTGTATTATAAACAGATATGCAGCCTACAGATACCTGTATTTATAAACCACTCTTAAACAGCTCGCGCCAAGGCTGTTTTTAGAACTATATGAAGTCATTTTGGAATCTTTAGTTTCTAAAAGATTTAAGTTAAAAAGACTGTTTCTTTGAAGGTTAGCTTGTATCACTCTGGGTAGACAACAATATAACCATGTTGAATATGGGCTAGAGAGAGAGGCTGCCAGTCCGTGAGCAAATCTTTAAAGGACCCTGACATTAAATGCTGAGGCTTTAATAAAATGCACGAATTTTATGCCAAGTTTAAAATGGTGGTCGGAAAAAGGGCACCTGTAAATAAATCAGCATTTATGACCGGAAGAAAAATGATCCGGTCTTGGACTTTTATTTTTATATGGAAGAGTTATAAGGACTTAGGCCAGCTAAGTCTGCCCACAAAGGAGAAACAATTGCCTTATCCCTTACGGACAGCCATGTGGAATCATTGTTTGTTGGCTCAAAAAAGTCTGACAATAAAAGATATTAGTTAACATGCAGTGTATTTTCTTTATCGGGGCAGCTCTAAATACCACATGGGATCTTGTTTGGGTTTTTGTTGGTTTTTGGTTTTAATTCTTTTGGCTTCGGGGAGCTAAGCTGTGTGTTTCATGCACTTAATCACCAGCTCTAAAAACAGACATGTAAACATCTCAGCTGCTCTTGTAGACACAAAGCATGACTCCAAGAAAGCCGAGAAGGCAAAAGACAGTTTAAAGAAATCACAGAAATCTAAAGACTTGAAGTGTCTGTTTATATCGAACAGTCTCCTTTTGCCTAGCCCCCAAATGTGCCTCATGGTGCAATCACGACCCTGCAGCCTGCTTGCAGTTCTGCTCACTGGAGCAGAATGCATGGTAGGCCAGCCACCGGTTTACCCAAAGGACCAGCTCAGGCACGGGGGTCTCACCTGCAGAGTCCCCTCAGCCAGACACAGGGCGGGAGCACCACCAGTTACCCGGATGTCCCTTTCTCATCACCACATACCCCACCTCGGCCGTGTCCAGGAACGTCCTCGCCCCACTGCCCAGGGACTAGGAAGTAACCTGAAGCCAGGGGCTGCCAAGCACCTGTGGCCTCGCGTGACAAGAAGGAAGGTGAGCTATGACTCGGATGTTTTGTTGTCTTTGTTTTCATTTCAGGCCCAGGGAAAGCCACCCTCACCCCCAGTTACGTGTGAGGAAGTGGTTCAAGCAAGGCACTGTGGCAGCCGCAAAGCTGGGACCTCGGTCTCTACACACAGGCCTTTACATGCCAAGAGCTTCATTTTAACGTTTTATTTAGAAGTAATCATAGATTCAGAGACAGTTACAGTAGAAGGTACGGGAGGTCTGTGTACGTGGACCCTTCCCCTGCTCTCAGTGGTGGCATCTTGTGTAACTAGAAAGTGGCACAACTAAGACACAAGAGTTGAGCTTCCTCCATCCACGGAATCATTTCACCCGATTTACACGCACTCATTTGCATGTCATGTGACTTGTTCAGAACGTACTCAGTGGAGTGATTTTTAATATCTCTGCTTGTTACAGAGAAAGGTGTCAATATGAAAATGGCACCGCTGCACACTTCAACAACCTGGTTGTATTTTCATATTTTAATTTTTAAGTCTTTTGGAAGAGAATACACATAGGTGGGGTTTATTTTGGTTTTTTTTAAATTCAAATAGTAAGTGTAGTTCCTTTTCCTCCCAGCCGTGGCTCCCTAGTTACCCAGTTTCCTTCCCCAGAAACAGCTGTTTTACCACTTTCTTGAATATCCTTCTTAAAAATATTTCAAGCATCGTATACTCACATATATACTCCCTGTCCCCTTCCCTTTTAAAAATACGTAAAAGCATGAATTCTCTTGCACCTTTTTTTCCCCCAGAATAATATTTTAGAAATGATTCCACATAATTGCGTTACTCTTTTTGTATGCAGTGTCCTGAACAGCTCTGGGGGAAAGGACCACCTGTTTCCTCTCTAAATCTAATTCAGAAATTTAAGCATGCAAACAACTTTTTTAATTTACAAGATTTTTTTGTTCAGCACATTGTTGAGGTTACAACGTACATGCTATAGCAAAATTATGTATTTATCATGCATTGGGAGCTTTATATGACAAATTCTAGAACTATTTCTGTGTTGGATCTAAAAATAAGTGATTTAAAGAATATAAATATTAATCCTCACCCATTAAAAGCTTATCTAATAGAGAGCAAACAAGTATACGTAAACCTAAGTTTAACTAGTGCACTTATGCCGGTTCCATACAATTGAACAGAGAAGCATACATGATATGCTGGAAAATACTGGGCCTGGGTTCTAGGTTTGGCGTTGCCATTTTCAAAATATATAATTTTAATCTTTTAGGTCAGGGGTCAGCCCAGAGGCCCAATCTAGCCTTCCATCTGCTTTTGTTAAGTTTTATTGGAACAGATCTCTACCCATTGACATGTGTGTTGTTTGTCTATAGGAGTATTTGTCCTACAGTGGCAGAGTTGACTAGTTGTGACAGGGCCCCGTGCAAAACTGAAAGTATTTACTCTCTGCTACTTTATGGAAAGAATTTGCAGACCCCCCTTTTTAGGTAATTATAGAAATAGAACCTTTCCTTTATAACCAAGTGTTGGTTATAGTTAGAATTTTGGTTCCATGCGTTGTGCTAGGAATATAGTGCCCAGTTTTGAGATTGTTGTTTTAAGTGGTTTGTGTCCACTGTGTTGAATGACCCTGATTTCCATCCCTTCCTGCATTTCCTCATCAGCCCGAACTAGCTCAGCATCACTTCTCATTTCTACCCAGTCACTCAGCAAATTGACTAGAGCCTCTCCAGAAGAGAAACTCTATGTCTTCCCTCCACAAGCCCAAGAAATCCAGCATCGGCGCCTGCTTGAAACGTTGCAGGGACTCGGCTTAGCCAGAGATAGTGAACAAGTCACAGCCCCAACTCTCAAGTTTATTATGGAGATCAGACAAATGCATGTGAAAATGCTAAATGACCACACAGGTGACACAGTGAGAGCCAGGTGAGTTTCAGAAAGTACTGTTACAGGTCCCCACAGCAGGTAAGTTGATGGGACTGGATGGCCGGGGAGGATTCAAGGTGAAGGTGAGGTGAATCTGAAGTTGGCCTTGCAATGTGGCAGAGGGGCAGGAATTCCTAGAGGAGGGCCAGGGAAGGAGCACGCGTGTAGGTGTGGAGGTGGAGATGGCATGGAGCAGGTGTCAGGGCAAGGGTCAGAAGCCATGCTACGGTGCCCTTGCCCTGGCCCCAAATAGCATCTTCACTGGTTTCCACCTTTGGCACCTCTCACCAGCCCCTCAGCCGCCACCCTCCACCCCCGTCCCCCATAAATGCTGTTCTCCACAGACCAGGGGCCCAGAGAGAGCTTTATAAAACACAAATCGAAATGTATCTCACTCCTACTTGAAACTCGCATAACTTTCTCACCAAAACAGAAATCTCTCCTACAGTTCCCCGTGTGTTCTGCCCCCGCCTGCCTCTAACCGTGCCCCAGGCCATTGGACCTCGCTCACACTTGAGCCGTCGTGTCTCTGACTCAGTAGCACGTCTCTCGGTCATGCTTTCATTTCATCCCCATTTTATCAGTCCCCCAAACTATTCTGCCCAGCAGTGAGGAAGGTGACCTCCTGATGAAACCCAAGTTCTGCACTCAAGACGAGAACTGTAATCGCCAGGAACCAGAGCTCTGGCAGTGGTGTGCTGGTAAGTGTATCACGGGCCGTCCAGGGGCAAACAGTCCTGCTTTGCAGTGTTTGCTGATTTTCATGGTGTCAGTGTCCCCACCATGGCTAATTTCAGGCTCCTAGGTGACATCACTGAATGTGGAATTGGAACGCGATGCAGGGTCAGCTCCCAAAAGCTGGTAGGAGCTTGGCCCTGCGCACCACGGAAAGCTCACAACAAATAATTTTGCAATTAAACACTGTCATCTTAGTCGAAAGAAAATTTCTTAAGTAGACAATCTTTGAAGTAGAAAAAAAGACACTTACAAAGTTTTCAGTAGTTTTGAGTGCCGGAAAAGTTATGTGGGAAAATTAAAGAGGTTTTCAAAGTATATAATCTGTTCCTATCTTCAGTTTTCCCAGGGACTTTTATTTTTCTCTTTCAAGTAATAATAAAATCATAGTTGATTAGCAATTTGAGAGGCAAACAGGGTCTGCCACCCCTGAGGCAACCAGACATTTGGTTGGTGGGAACCAGTTGCCAGATTACAGCTCTCATTGTTCCCTCATGACCAGCCAGGAAAGAAAACGAATAATTCCTATAACTGATCTCGTGGAATTGTTCTCTATAAGTTTACATAGTGACTTGACATTGAAATTTAATAGTCCCCTTGATTAAGGATCAACACCAACCATTACATCATTTTACCATAATTTACAAAGTATTTACTGAATTCCTACAGTTGGATGAAAAAACAAAACTATCTTAATGGGGTTTGCAAAGGAAACATAAGAGCTGTCTCAGTTGAGTTGCTTAGAGCGTAGTTGGAAGAACAAGATATAAACATATGAAACAAGTAGTTGATTATAGCATAGCAGGAGTATATGAACCTTCTGCATGTGTGTTCGAAGGGTGTCCAGAAAGCAAGAGTGCAAGGAGGAGAGTTTTCAGAGGAGAATATTGAGCCAAAACAATGCAGATTTGCACTGTGTACTGTGAGCACATGCCAGTAGGTAAAAAAAATGGAGACAATCCATCAGGCAAAAATGAAGAGAATATGGATTTCTAAGTAATTCCTTCTTTCACTTTCACTGTTTTTCCTTTGACCATCTCTGATGCTGTCAGTGGCATTAGTGACCATTTGCTCAGCACATATTATGTTTCAGGCTTGGTGCTGCCAGGTGTATTACCATCGTTATCTCATTGTGTCCTCAAAGTAACCATGATGCAGGTGCTGGCAAACCAATTTTTCTTTGAGGCTATTGAGATTTAGAAAGCGGTTTACGTAACTGGCTATAATAGCTTTGCTGTATAACAAATCACTCCTAAATTCAGTGGCTAAAACCACAGTTGTTTACTTAGGTCACGATTCTTTAGGTGATCGATTTGAGCTGTGCTCCGCTGGGCAGTCTTCCTGTGCTCCCAACTCTGCAGTTCAGCTGCAGCCAGGTCACCTTCGTTGGTCTGGCCTTGGCTTTCTCTTGTGCCTAGGGCCTCAGATGAGCTGGCTGAGCTCTGTTCCATGTGGTCTCTCATCCTCCAGTTAGCCAGCCCTGGCTGGTTCACAGGCCATAAGAAAGCGAGTAGGGAGGGGCAAGGCCTCTTGAGGCTTAGGTTCAAAACTGGCACATGGTTAATTCTGCCATATTCTCCTGGCCACAGCAAGACCCAGTACCAGGTAAGAGCCAAGAATTGGGGAAACAGGCTCCATATCTTGATGGAAGTTGTGTAAAGTCACTGAACAAGAAGTTGGAGAGGTGGCTATTTTTGTAATCTACCACACTTGCTGAAAAATCACAAAACTGCAATGGATGGAGAATTCAAATCCAGGTTCTTCCGACTCTGAAATCTGGCACGTATTACAAACCTAGACTGAAATCCAAAGACTTTGCGTCTTTTTCTTTATATGGCTACACCCATTCTATGCAACTAGTTGACCACTAGTTTCCGCCATTTTCCTCTAATTAGATGCATGCTTTTAATGTACACAGACACATATGCCCACCATATTATTTCCTTTTCCAAGTGTCTGCTCATACTCTTCTATTACATGAAATGACCTTTTTTGCTGTTCATAGTCTCTTCATCCATGACAACTTGGTTGAGATTTTAATTTCTCCAAAAAGCTGCCCGCTGGAGAGACTGCTAACCATCCTGCAGTGATATGTCCATTCTCTCCTTTGACCTTGTAGTAATAAAATTCCCCTAAGTTTTCGCTCACAGTGGTTGCTAAGCTCCAGAATACATTTCCCAGCCTCCCTTGCAGCTTTGTGTGGTCATTTTAAAGCATGCTGCAACTTCTCGATACGCCTCTCCTAAAAAGGTGAAGACTACTTCCCGTGAATATGGGCCAGCCAGAGTGGCTGTGGTAGAAGGGATCCTGCATGGCTTACGAGGCCAGGTTCTAAAAGGTGACGCCTCTCTGCCTGCTCTTTCCCTTGGGACACACACCTTAGCAGCTCTGAGCTGACATGAAAGAAATCTCACTAAACTGAAGCTGCCCTGCTAAAAAGACGATGTAAGGGGGCCACAGAGAGACAGTCAAGCTTCAAGCGCTCCATGGCCCAACTGTATGTCTTCTCAGCCTCAGCCATGAGAGACGTCAGTGAGTCTTCAGAGTATTTCAGCCACTGGCATTAAGCCACCCTTCATGCAACGCACACTCCTGCCTTCTTCAGCATCATCCAAGTCTCATCTACTAAGGCATCAGGTTCAGGCGTGAGGCCCAGGTCTTGTCATGTATATCAAGTCCTAGTGTGACTACAGCCCCTTGGGTATAGTTCCTGAAAGTATAGCTCATTGATTAACGTTCTTCTTGATTGAAACATCTGGGGACTAAAGAGACAAGTGTTCTGCCCTCCACGTACAGTAGTGGGACTGGCATAAGAAAACTGCTGCATACACCATCGTCAGAAGAGAGAAAATTAAAAGGACCACACCAGGTGTTGGTGAGGTTGTGAAACAAAAGGAGTACCCTTTAATCTTTTTGTGGGGATATAAATTGGTACAACAACCTTGGAAAACTGGCAGTGTCTACTAAACCTAAAATATAAATACCCTGTGATCCAGCAGTGCAATTCTCCTTGACTTAGATGTTCTGTCCCAAGAAACCCATTGTAAGTTGAAAATGCATTCACGACACCTCACTTACCAAACACCTTGTCTTAACCTCACCTACCTTAAATGTTGTCATATACTAAACACTAGCCTACAGTTGGGCAAAATCATCTTGCTACTGCTTCCCAGCATCATAAAAGAATCTCGTACTGCATATTGCTTGCTAGCCCAGGAAAAGATCAAAATTCAGAATTTGAAGAATTGTTTCTACTGAATTCGTATCGCTTTCACACCACTGTGATGTCGAAAATTGTAAGTTGAATTATCCTGTCAGGGACCACCTGTACTATGCTTGGGTACGTATCAAACAGACATAAGAGCTTATACCCACCAAGAGATGGACAAGAATGTTTAAGCACCTTTATGCATATTAGCCAACAGTAGGAAAACAACTCAAATGTTCATCAACAGCAGAATGGGTAAATAAACTGCGGTAAATTCACACCATGGATTTTTCTCCAATTATAAAAAAAATGTACTATTGCCACACAACAGCATGGATAAATTTTTATAAGCATAAGTGAAAACACCATTAAAAAAAAGAAAACTGTAGATGCTTTAATTCAAAACGGGGGCCAATAGGAGGTACATAACAGTCACTAGTCCATGGCATTTATGAAAAAAGAAGGGAAACTCTTGTTATATCCAAGAACCCATGGAGAATGATTCCCAGTTAGCAGAACTGAGTTCTAACCATGAAACTGGCAACGTGTGCTCAGCTGGATTTCAGAAATGCATGAAAGGAAAATGTAAATATTAGGGCCAGGGAACCAATTGTGGCGGCTTTATACATGTCCCAAATTCGTTGATAATGCTCCCATGAAAAGGTGGAGTCTAATTATCTCTATCCAACAAACAGAATGTGACAGAAGGGATGCTGTGCGACTCCCCAAGGTAAGCCATAAAAGGGGACACGGCCTCTTTTGCTTGACTCTTGGGATACGTGCTTTCGGAGCCCTAAAGCTACCATGCTGGAGAGACCATGTGGAGAAGCTATACAGAAAGACGCTTGAAGAACCCCAGCTGTACCTGCCCCCAGCTGTTTAAGTCTTCCAGCATCAACCACTAGATATGCCAATGAGACTTTGAAAGATTTCAGCCCTCAGCCTGCAAGGTGCCTCAGCTGGTGCCAAGGGGACAGTGAAGCACTGTCCCCACTGAGGAGGTGCCAGCCCCTTCAGTCACCCAAAAAGAGGAATAAAAGTATGAGACATGGGAAAGATTTGAAACTCATTATTTACAGCTGGTAGGATGACACATTCAGTTATCAGCTGATTGTGTTGGATTTTCTACAAGAATTAATGAGTGGATATGGCAAGATCACGAGTTAAAAGGTCAGTATTTTAAAACCAACTGCAGTTGTTTATAGCAGCCGCAGCCAATTATAAGATTTCTTAAAGAACACCTTTTACAATGGGATCAAAAACGTGTAATGGAAGATCTAAAGAAATACTGTATGCTCTGGTGTCAAATCTCATGACATCTCCTTCATGCTACAGTCTGAACGAAGATGTACATTGATCTACCAAAGCATTTGAAATGAGGTGAAACAAAGACACAAAACATCAGCTAATTATAGAAATAAAAATATGTGGGGGCTAGAAGGAACTGGGTTAATAACCCAATTTGTTTGTTAGATGAAGCTATGGACTTATAACTTCTAATTCATGGCCTTTCCTCTTAGATGAGGCTTGAGTGTAAAACATAGTAAAAAAATTTAACGTAGTAAAGACAGGACATTTAACATCCAAAATAGAACAAAATACCCCCCTTCACAACAAAGGCCTGTTTGTTGGTTAGTCGAGAGCTTCTGCTTGAAATGTTTATTTTGTATTTTAAACCATCTAACCTTTGTTGCTTGGTAGAATCATGAATTTTTTAAAAGTAAATTTCTGCTGCTGTTCACGCAGAGCGTGCCCCCGGGAATCCTCCATGTGAGAAGCGCATCGAATGCAAATTGGTACCTGCCATTCAGTGCACCTCCCTCCCCCAATTCTGCACAAGTGACTCTGTCATTCAGGTCTCCGCTTAGATGTCACCTCTCCAGAAAGGCCTTTCCTCACCACCAAATATAAAATAGCTTGTATTTATCGCATCCCCATGTTTTAAATAGCACAACCCACCAAAGGATCTTTTCTTGTTGTTCAGTTGTCAGTTTCATGTCTTCCCAATGAGAATGGAAACCTCGTGAGAGCAGAAAGTTTTTATATTTCCTACTGTCACTCTGTTAACTAGAACTGTGTCTGAACATGGCAGGTACTCAGTAATTATTTCTTAAATGACTGAAGGAATAAATTGTGACTTTTAATTTGGGGGCCACCCCAGCTGAGATTCCTTGGAGAAGAAACAGCCTAAGGCTGAGATGAGCTACTGGTGCTCTGGGAAGTGCAATTCCACGGCTGCAAGGACGGGGTGAGGCAGGGGAGTGTGGGAAGTGATGCCAAGTGATGTATTTCCATGCCAGCCACTGCTTCCTGATGGGTCACTGTAGACCTGGCCAGTTGCTCAGCAGGGGTGTGTGTGTGTCCACGTGGGATGTCTCTGCCTAGGCTGTAGAGGGAAACCTCGCCTCGGAGCAGTCATCCAGAGAGAGGAAAGGAAAGAAACGTCTCTTCCTGGCTTGGTTCTGTCTACTCTTCCCCGTTGGTTGAATTTCACTGTGTGGGGAGCCAGCTCCCTCACATTTCCTTGCCATCTGGTGTCTTTGAAAGCCGTGTAGGAAACCACATTCTGCACTATGGCAGGCTGAGTGGTGGCCCCCCAAAACATCCACATTTTAATCCCCAGGACCTGTGATGGATACCTGGCTGCCACAAGAGATTTCACAGATGGGATTAAATTGAGGATTGTGAGATTACTGTGGGTTATTCACGTGGGTCCCCTATAATCACATAATTATAAGAGGGAGGTAGGAGATCAGAGTCAGTAGTAGGAAATGTGAGGTTGGAGTGATGCAAAGAAGGGGCCACGAGCCAAGACATGCTGGCAACCTCTGGAAGCTGGGAGAGGCATGGCTAGGATTCTACCTTGGAGCCCTCAGAAGAAAGCAGCCCTGTCGACACCTTGATTTTAGCCCAGGGAGACTCACTGCACACTTCTGACCTCTACAATGGTAAGAAAATGAATTGATGTTTTAAACTACTGAGTTTGTGGTAACTTGTTCCAGAAACACTAGGAAACTAGCACATACACCCTGGAGGGGAGCATTTCCTCTAAACCTGTGACAGCAGGATCCAGAGAACTCTGAGACACAGCCTGTCGGTCTCAAAGGGTGGAAAGGCCCAAGGCTGCAGGGAGCCTGATGTGCAGCGAGCCGGGGAGAGCCCGGGACAGGCGAGGCCGGGGAACCTGAGGGGGTCCGGAAGATGCGCACAACAGGGCCCGTATTTAAAATGACTGCTTACGTTAAGGAGTCGAGGACAGAACAATGTGTACGTGTTGATTGCATTAACGTTGCCTTGTAGTATACACTTCGTTCTCAGTTGTTGTGAATAACTGCCTGGCTCTGTAAAACATCCCTGGGCCCCTCAGAGTGGATTTTATACATGTCACACAGTCTACACTGTAAGTCAGACCATCACAAACATACCTTCAAATTGGGTAAAAGTCTATTCAGAGAGAAACAATTTTATGTAGATTTGACGTTGAATTCTATGGAGAATGTGTGTTAGGGTAACTCAAGCTGCTTTTTAGCAAACTCCTACATTTCAACTACTCACACTATTCAAGATGATTTCTTGCTTACGCCACAGTTTGAGATGGTGTAATGAGGAGAGGGTGATGGTTGGGCTCCAATGCCCATCCTCTCTCATGCCTTCACTTCCCTCCTCCCCCAGACTAGAATCTCTGGTCCATCACTAGAATCATTCATTTACATAAGCGCTCAGCTCCTGCCTCACCCCTTCCTCTTCTCTACTTGTCTTGAGAAACCCCAACTCTCCAAACCGATTTGAGCAGCTGGAGAAACACACAACCAAGCGGACTCTCGCCTTAAGTCGATGACCACAGTCTTTAGAGGCCGGCTCTTCACGTTCACTGTCCCATCCTCCCCTAGGAAATTCAGCCCTCCAAGGTATCCTGTGCCCCAAGACCACTATCTCAATACTCCTCTCTTTTAAACTTCCTGTAGCCATTCCTCCCATCCCTCACTTGTTCATTACGAAAATCCAAGTAGAAGCAGAGAACACTTGATCTTTCTATCGCATCTCCCAACTTATCCCATATAGTCCTGTGGTTTATTGTCATTTAGATGCTAACTTTCTCTCCCCTGAGCTGAAGGTCTTTACATCCAACTTCCTACTTGAATAGGTATTAGGCATATGAAGTGTAGTCTGTCCAAAGGGGAAGGCTTGACTTTTCCGTGTCTTCCCTATCTGACTCAGGTGTTAGGCAGCGTCCTTAATTCCTCGCTGCCCCTAACACTCCACATCCAATCTATTCGCAGTTGCTGTTGGCTCAACATCCCAAATGTATTCCAGACCCAACCATCTCCCCTCTCCCCCACAAGCAATATCTCTTTCTGGGACGAGTGCAGTTGTCCCTAACTGATTTCCTTGTTTCCATGCTTGTCGCCTCAGTGACCAGAACGATCTTTGAAAGATGAAAGTGGGATTAAGCCTCCTCTTGCACAAAACCCTTCATTGGTTTATCATCACCCTTTAGAGTAAAATCTAAGCTCCTTGCCATGGTCTGCAGAGCTCTTCATGACCTTTCATTCTGCCTTCCTCTCCCACCTGATCTTCCTTCGTTCCTCCACCCCAGCCTGGCTCACTCTGCTCTCCTGTTTTAACCTTCTTCTCGTTTCTTGAGTACTTCAAGCTAGTTCTAGCTTCACGATCCTCACACTTGCCGTTCCTTCTCTCTGGCATGCCCTTGACTCCAGAACTTCATACAACTGGCTGTCTGTATTTAAGTCTCTGCTCAAAAGTCACTTTCCTGACCACTCTGTCTGTTAAAGTCCACTCTTCCAACGTAATTATCTTTTCACCCTGTTCTGATTTTGTTTTTCATTATTTGTTAGATTGTTTTGCTAATGGTCCTTAATGAATTCCGTGCTCTCATGTTGTCCCCTCCTATATTGACTCTGGGATTGGCTATGTGATGTGCTTTTGGCCATTGGGACATTAGAAAATGGGACCCAAGCAGATGCCTGATGAGTGATTGCACATCAAGGGCTTGCCTTCATGGAACCCCAGCTTCCAAATGAGGAAGCCTGAGCTAGCCTGCTGGAGACGCCACATGGAGGACAACTGAGACACATCAGCTGACAGCCCCAGCCAGCTGTCACCCAGTATCTGCCAACTGGTGGTAAATGTGTAAGTGAACCCAGCAACACCACGTGGATCTGAGACATGCCATTCCAGTTGATCTGTCCCCAAATGCCAAACCACAGAATCAAAACAAAGCAAAAGTTGTTTTAGGCCACCAAGTGTTGGGATGGTTTGTTATGCAGCAGTAAATGATATATATCACTATCTAAAGTTATATATCTATGTGCATATTTGCTCATTGCCTGCCAACCCTTCCAAAATTTAAGCTCTATGAGGATAAGAACTTTACCTTCAGTCACTATGATTGTCCAATGTCACTGTCTGGTCCATAGAAGCATGCAGAAAACATTTCTTGTTGAATGAATGAACAGTCTCTCATGGAGCAGCCTTAGCTGGTCCTATGGCTTCCACTAAGATCGCTAAATTTGGCGCAGTAGGAAGATCTGCCTCCTGAGTCTGTTCCAATTGACCACTGGACATGACCAACTGAATGAAATTTAACATCTTCTAAACTGATGTTATTTTTCTCCCCAAATTTGTCTCCAACTTTTCTCCTCTATTCCATATTTTAGTAATGGCACAAAAAATACAACCAATCTTTTAAGGATTTGTGATTGTGGTTAATTTAATGTGTCAACTTGGGTAGTCCCTGGCGCCCAGTTGTTTGGCCAAATACCAGTCTAGATATAGCTGTGAAGGTATTTTTTTCAGATGTGATTAACATTTAAATCAATAGACTTACAGCAGATGACCCTCCATAATATGAGTGGGCCTCATCCAATCTGTTGAAGGCCTTAAGAGAAAAGGCAAGTCCCCTAAAGAAGAAGGAATTCTGTCTCCAGACAGCCTTCAGGCTCAAGACTGCAGCCTCAGCTCCTGCCAGAATTCCCAGCTTCCCAGCCGACCCTGCAGGTTTCGGACTTGCCTGTGCTCACGTTGCATGAGCCAATTCCTTAAATCCCTCTCGCTCTCCCTCCCACCCCCACCTCTACACACACACACACACACACACCCTAGTAGTTCCGTTTCTCTGGAGAACCCTAATATAGAGGCTATCTTTGATGATTCCCCTCTCCCTCACTTTCCAACATTCATTTAGTCACTAAAGCCCTACTGATGCATGTACAAAATGTCTCCTGAATCTACCCTTTTCTCTGTCTCCACCTCCCTATCTTGGTTTAGGCTCTTAGCATCTCTCACCTGGACTATTACAAACATCTCTTAACAAGTCTCTCTGCCTCATCTCCTTCCGGTCCACCTGCCACTCCACCACCAGTTTATCTTTTTAAGATAAGAATCTGATTATGTCACTTACCTCCCAAGTCTCCCCATCACCTGTAGGATACAGCTCAAACTCTTCAGTATAACCTGAAAGCTCTTTATCAACTAGCCCAAGTTATACTCCTAGCTCCATCTCTCTTACTCCTCTACAAATACCCAAAATTCTACCTATATTTAACTACTTATAGATTCCCAAATGTGTCATGCTCATTTCCTACCTTCACGCTTTTGCACATTTTGTTCTGTTTGCTTGAAAGGCCTACCAGTTTGTCTTGAAAACATTCTGACCTACTCTTCAAGCCCTTGCTCAGAGGTACTCTTTGTTCTGAAGCTGTCCCAGGATGCTTGGTCATAATTTTTAGAACATGATAAAGGTCTTTTCATAAATCTTGTCTTATTGTATTGAAATTAATGTATGTGTATTTCCCCAAAGACAGAGGGCTCTTTGATGGCATGTCTTATACATAAGTAGATCCCTACTTGTGATATTTTGTGTAGCTCATAATAGCCTCTCAAAATGTTTGCTGAGTCCATTTTTGTGTTAGGTTTTAAGTCTTTCAAGGCAAAAACCACACTGTTGTTCATCTTTGTATCATTCATGGTAACTCTCATAGGATCTTGTGTATAGTTGACTCTCAGTATAAAAAGACTGAATTAAAGAGATAAGTTTCTGTGCTTTAGAGAAAACAGAAATATTTCCCTTCTGTTGCTCCAGTGTTTCAGCCATCAGTGTATTCCCATGGTAAGTGGTGTCACAGCAATTTTAAGCCAAGTAAGAGTCGCGGAAAGGAGAAATTGCTGAAGGTCACCATCTAGGGGGAAAAGAAATTGAAACGAGCTGTTTGAAAATATTTTTAATAAGAAATTTCTCTATCTCCTGATTTCTCATACAGTATGCTAAACACATTTTTTTGTTGTTTTGAAAAATTTCAAACCCAAAGGAAAGTTCAAAGAACAGTACAATAAGCGCCCGGATACCTCTCACTTCGATTCACCAACATCTTGCCACACCCATTTCCTCTATTTATCTGTCTCTGTCTCTCTATATATACACACTTCCCTTTCGCTGAGAGCAAACGGCTGCTGTCATGACATTTCACCCCTAAATGTCTCATTATGCATCACGCAAGACAAGGGCAGTCTCTTGCAGCACCGTGACACCATCAACACACGTAAGAAAAGCAATATTAATTCAACCGAATCACCTAACATACAGTGTGGACTCAAATTTCCCTAATTTTCTCTCCAAATGTCCTTGATAGCTATTTTTTTGACCCAACATCCAATCAAGTTTCACACATTGATTTGGCTGTTATATCTCTTTATTCTCAAACTCTTCCTCTGTTCTTGGTATCACATGATATAAAGATCCAGGCCAGTTGACCTGCAGAACGTCCTACATTCTGGATTCCTCTGTTTTGTCAGGATTTGATTCAGGTCAAATATTTCCAGCAAGTTTTATTATGTGCCTCCCATGGCATCAGTTCAGGGGGCTCACAAGGTCCGATTGTCCCACTACTGGTGATGCAGCGCATGGTGAGATGCAGGTAAGGTGGAGACTGAGTCTCTCCAATGCAGACACCCTTTATAATCCTTAGTAACCTGTGAGACTGTGTACACGCCCTGGACCCTACAGTCTTTTCCCCAGTGAGTCATATTATCCATCGATGATCATTGCCTGAATCAATTATTACAATGAGAGTTACAAAATAGTACTTTTCTAAATCTGTAATTTAGTCTATATTTATTAGTTTATAGTCTTTTGTGAAGTAGAGCTTTTCCTCTCTCTTTTGAGGCTCACTATGGAGTCGTGAATTTTTTTTTAACTCAATGTGTTCTAATCATTTACCAGGATTATTCTTTTTGATCCTCAAAGGTTCCCAGAGTTGGTCAGTGGGATCCCTTTCAAGCTGGCTTCTGTGTCCTTTTGACATGGACTATTAATAGTCTTTGAATATGTCTTTGCTTTCTGGCACATAAGATGTTCCCAACTCAGACCTAGTGTCAGCCAATTCTCTAAGAAACCCTGGTTCTTTTTTATAGGAAATAGGAACCAATACCTGGTCCCTAAGTGAGCTTATTGCCATGGAGTGTCATGGCTTCTAGGCTGTTCCAGTGGACAGAGCTAGAATATCAGGTCATCTCCTACTTACTGATGGCTCCGATTCAAATCTTGCCCCACAGGGTTCTTCTTCACCTGCCCCATTCCACGTTCTGTTGCCCTTCACTGACAACCCTCACTAGGTCCAAGAGCGAGAGATAAACACAAGCCATGATGATCCGTATTTGGCGTTTCTCACGTGATGTGGTTGGCAGAAAGAGCAGAAGGAAAGACTCCTTGCCAGGCAGCTGGACTGGACCCCTGAGTAGCTGGCTGCCAGGCTTCTTGGAGTGAGCAAAGTTTTATACAGAAAGCAGAAGATTTCTCACAAGGGAGGGGAATTGGCCAATTGAACATTATTAAAACAGCCACCTCTGATCGCAATGCTAAGGAACTTACCTACCTACGACTTTTCACATAAAATCAGCTGTTTTCTACTTAAGATGAAATGAAGGACAACGCTGCTTTTGTAGTTTTTTGCACGCAAATACTGTTTCCAACAAAAAGTTCCTTGAGATTTTACCCCTCGAGAAATGGCCCCGTTAGCTATTTCCTCTAAACAGAGCTCTGGGTAGAGTTGTGGTTAAACCACTCCTGAGTGAGACTGGTTTCTCTTTCTGGCTCTGCACACTGCAGAGAGTTTTGTGAAATTCTGTTAGTACACAAACGTTGATATCTGCTGCCACAATCCCAAGAGATACTGGGCAATCCTCACAAAATGGCTGGCCTGCGATCCAGATTGTCACGGGGATACTCTTCCCCCTGGGTCTCCCCTGCAGTCCTCTCAAGTAATTCCCACAACAGTCTTGAGAATCAGGTCTTAAAAGAACGAGGAAACTAAGACTCAGAAAGACTGTGTTATAACACTAAGTCAGAGAGCCAGTATATTTTCGTGAGTCTAAGATGCCATAGCTTGTCAGTTACATTTCATTCTCAGGTATGTTAACATGCGGAGGAAAAAGAAAACGAGTGTCTTAGGATCAATGAAACAGTGGTTGGTGCCTGGACACTAGGATCAAATTCGGGTCTTCGTGACCATGAAACCCATGCTCTTTCCACTTGAGCAAGGGCTAACGGAAAAGGAGCAAGCTGAGCGCAGAGCAAAGCTAGGGCTTGAGGACGATGAGATGAGGAAGGTTTCAGAGCGTGAGCAAAGGCAGGGACGGGAGAGTGTGCTTGGAGTGTGGACGTAGCGAAGAGCGAATCCGACAGCTGAGTATTCAGGGCGCAGCTAATCTGCCTGAAAAGAAATTCGGCTTTTAGAAAGAGAAGCCGCGGGTCTGTAGAAGGTGGTTTATGATTATTTAGGTTTAGCTGCTCTAGGTAACTGGGCATCATAAGCACTTGGGTGGGTGTTCCATGTTGAAAGCTGTGTTTCAGAGAAGGGGAGTGCAAGGCGGGTTGGAAGAGAGAGTTATGGGGCTGCTGCAGTCCAGACAGGCCCCGAGTGATGAAGCTTGAACAGGGCCGGCGGTTTGGAGACTGGGAAACAGAGCTATAGCATGGCAGCATTTAAGAGGACGGATTCTCAGCGGTGCTGACAGATTGGAGACGGATGGGGAGTCCATATAATTTATCATCTACACCAGGACACCTTTGAGAAAGAAAGTGAAGTGCTACTAAGAACCACGCCAGACAGGAGCGTTATGGGCAAACCTGACAGATGGTTACTGCAGACAGAGAGAATGAAGGACAGACCAGAAGCAAAGCATACTCCATATTTCTTGGGGACTGTGGATGACTGTGGATGACAGGGAAGTTGGAAATGCTATAATACGTCTTGTGCAGGAGGGGCTCCTTGTGATCTCCATCCGTCCTCCCCAGCAGGGCTTGTGAGGAACCAGCCTTGCATGGTACGGATTAAGGAACAGGCTTAACTCATAAGGTGTGTGCCAGGGCTGGGGTGCTTTCAGGGACCCACTGGGATGGACATTCCTGGGGATAGAGTCCCTCCCCTCCAACTCTGTCACCTCCATTTCTTAGAGGGCAAGAGTGAGAACAACCTTCAGTGGGAGAACACACTGAGATGGGTACACTGAGATGGGTACACTGATGCCAGCAGTTTGCAGAAGTTGTCCGGGAAATCCAGGTGCCCAGCACCTGGGGAATTGGAGGGCCCATGGGAAGCTGGCTTTGGAAGCAGGAGCCCCTGAGCCTGTGGGACTCTGGGTTCACGTGCATCTTCTTCCTGGAGAAAGGAAAAGGCGTTCAGTCCCAGCCAGGCCCTTGTCTAGGCAGCCCAGAGTAAGCTCCCAAGGCCATTACTCATTTATTTACTTTGAGGACAGTTCTGCTTGTGGGACCAGAATTCCTTGCTTAGGACAGGGGTGGGGCAGGAAAGAGAGTGTACATAGGGCAGAGAGAAACCATCACTTTTCGATAAATTGACCTACAGGCAAATACAGCAGGTCCTCGAATAAATTGTTTTATTCAATGTTGTTTCATTATAATGTTGAGGAGAAAAAAAAAGATTCCCGTCTGTGTAGAGTTTATATATTCTCGTATCTGCCCTGGTTTTCTCCAGGGATTCTGTTTTCCTTCCACATCCCACAGATGTGCACGTGAGGTCAACTGGCGTGTCCACATGGGCCCAGTGGGAATGTGGGTGTGAGCGGCCCTGCAATGGGAGGGTGTCCTGTCCAGGGTGGGTCCCGCCCTGGCCCCGGAGCTGCCAGGACAGGCTCAGGCCACCTATGACCCTGAACTGGAATAAGTGGGTTGGAAAAGCATTCTTTCTTGTTTTTATTCATTTTCTGAAATGTATAGATAGCTCATATATATTTCAATGTTTAATATTAGAAGTGTTTTGGGTCTTCATTTAGAAGTTTGGTGATGATTTTGTGACCAGAAATATACCGTAGGAACTTAACTCTTGTTTATATCAACTAACCTATGGAAAACTGGTGGTGTTCTATATCATTTCACTTAAAGTTGCAGTTACAAAAACCTAGTGACGATGTTAAGTGAGGACTTATCTGTATACCAAACTTCAAACTATATCAAATATGACCTTAATATTCCTTTGAAGGTTCAGAAGGCACTTGAGTCTTATAAAGCTTAAGGGTCCCCATGGTTACCACTAGCTGCCCAGTAAACACCTGGCTGTGTCCATCTGTGCATGGTCTAAGAGGACACCTGTGCCACAGCCTGACTGCGTGTTCTCAGCAGGGCCTGCGGCCACCAGCCCAGCCTACAGGGTCACCGGGTTGTATGCCTAATTTCTAATGAACTAAAATTAGTAAGAGGTGGCAAGTCAAATACACCCTTGGCTGTCTGTGGGATGTAATTCTCATAGCTATTCCATTATATTCCACGAATCTAATTTTAGTTTACAAAATACTCTCGAGACTGGAGGCCTGATTTGGAGACCTTTATTTAGAAACAATCACACCACAATTTCACTTTGGTGATGGAAGTTAAGCTGGAGTTGCTGGGACCTCAGGAGAAGGCGTTTTGGGTCTATCGCTTCCTTGGTAAAAACAAACCAACAACAACAAAGAAACCCACGAACTTCAGGAACTCTCAACAGCTCAAAGGATTGTGTCTAACTTGGGGACTGACATGCAAAACCCTCCTCTATCTGCTGTGTTCATGCAGAAGTCTCGTCACCTTCTGTGCCCCGTGCAGTCAACCTGGTCTGGCCACCGCCTTGGAACTCACCTCGGCCTTACCCTTTGCCAAGTTCTTGTACAGGCCGTTTCCTCTGCCTGGATCACAGCTTCCGCTGGTTTCTGAGCCGCAGACCCCGGGCCCAACTGCCTAATTGACATTTCTAAAGATGTCCCGAAGGACACTTGACAGCGTCCCTCCCAAGTCTGCTCCTCCTCTTCACGGTCCTAGTGAATGATAAGGAAAAAGCTCCTCTGGTGTCTCTGCCAGGCTCTACTTAACCCACTGCGCAGGGAAGGCTTTCTGTTAGAAAGTATAAACAGGCCCCTTCACTCTCCTGCTGAGAGCCCACCAATGGCCCCAAAGCTCCACGTCCAAAGCAGCACGTGGAAGGAGCCCTTTCCAGGGCATGCCTGCTCATTCGCCCTGTCCTCTAGCTCAGAACTTCCTTTCCTCAAGGGCAGGCTGGCTTCCCTCCACCCCGGCCATGCACGTCACGTGTACCCTCTCCCTTCACCTGGCCACCATGAGGTCCTGTTCCCTTGCCCATGACCGAAGCACCATGAGGACATAAGCAGTCCTGCTTTTCTTACTATAAGCCCCAAACCAACCTTTAATGAAGGTTTAATAATCAATGAATGAAGAAATGACGAATGAATGATACCAAAATGCAATGAGGCAGAACCAGGACCATAAAGGAAAAAAAAAAAAAAAGAAGCTGCAGATGAGGACGTTGGTTTGCAACCTCAGGAAGCCCCTGGGTGAAATCTGACATTGGCCTCTACACAGAGGGCACGGAGAGGCCAAAGAAAGTGGCTGGTAGACCATCAGACTGGTAGGTGGCAGGTTTAATGAGCAATGAGTTTACTTAGTAGGCTTGTCTTGGGCAGCTGCAAGATCTCTGCACCTGCCTGCCAGCCTCTTAAGGTTTTACAGAGAGGCCTTCACAAGATTCATTTCAGTCCAGATGGTCTCCCCAACACCTTACTCTCAGCCTGTGTCCCAGAAATGGCTCCCACTGTTGCAGCGGCAGGCAGACGTACATTCCAAGGACAGGGGCTCAGGAGCCTCTGATTGCCTGGGTAACAGGTGAACCAGCGGTCACATCCTCTATGAACTGCTCCAACACAGGACCAGCACAGCGGCTGGTCGGCTGATTGGAGTGTAACTGGTAGCACGGTGGGAAGGGGCTGGAGTCTGCAGTCACCCTGGCTGAGTGTGTGTGTGTGTGCGCGTGCCTGTGCCTGTGGATAGATAATACATTTTCTCAGGCTATATTCTTATTGTGGTGTGACCTAAGTTCTCTTTCATGAACCATTCGGAAGCCTTAAAGCTCTTGTGTATTATCAGGGAGTGATACCTAAACTGGGAACCCAACTGGCGTGTGGATGGCTCCACCTTGGTGTGAGGTTGCTCATGCCTGGTGAGCGCTTCCCTTACAGAAAACTTGTCAAATGTAGACTATTCTAGTTCGCAGAGTCCAATCCTCATGAGCACAACACACAGCTGGGCCCAAGCAGAAATCGCCAATTCCTTCTGCGAGCCAGGAGCTAAAAACCAGGAGCAATGTTCCTTTCCATTTCCGCCAGCTGGCTGCTGTTGGGTGATGCTGCTATTTATCTGTATACTTAAAGTGATTATCTAGGTTCTCTTGGCTCAGTGACATGAAAATTAGGGGAAGTCAGGCATAAGGAGGAGAGGCTATGGTAAGAATAGGTGGGTAGAATTGCTTTAATCAAATGATCAGCACAAACATAGTCTACCTAGGACTAATACACACGTATGCACAGCTCCTTTAGTGAAGGTGTCATGGACCTACCGAAGGAGGATTCCAACATAAAACATTTTAGGGAAAAAAAAAATACTAGGGCATTGCCTGTGAGGCCTCCTGGAGAGGGAATTAATTATTCATTATTTTTCTCTCCTATTACAAGCTTTCTAGCTACTTTTGGAAGAGAAAGGTGAGTGGCCTCTTTTAAGTTCCTATGTGTATTTTGACTTTCTTTGCTGGAGCTGTGTTATTTTCTAAACTGTCTCCTAGCTTCAGTGACTACAACTGTTTTTTCTCTCTCTCTCTTTTTTCCCCCCTCTGACACATTCCCAGTTTTCTTGTTTTCCTTGGATATATAATCAAATCATCTAGCTCATTAATGATAATCACTCTGTTCCCAATATACAGAGATGCAAAATTCAGAAGAGAATCTTAAACACTAAGGTTACCCGCCAGTTTTAAACATGACATGTTCTAAAAACTAGGAGACAAGGTTTATTTTAACCATCATTAGCATTATTTTTATGTAGTCTTCACACTGAATAAATTACTCAAGCATCACAAAGATAATTAGACAAAAACACCCAGTAGCACCCATTTACATGTCTATGCCAACGTCAATTCCTGTGACATTATTCCTTTGTCAGTAATTGTTAGAGGTCAGAGGTGAAAAAGACAGATTAGAGCAATTAGTCCAGCTTTTTATGCAAACCAGTTTAGTGTAGCACTTTCTCCCTAGTCATTTTGAGAGAGAGAAAAGATATCACATAGGGGTGGGTACGGGGATTTATCATTAAACAGAGATAATAAGGAATGCAAACTACATATAGCAAATGGAGTTTAGTTTTTGTGTCTTGGTTGTCAACAGCTTTTGCTACTTCAACAGATCCTGACAATAATTAGAATGGGGGAGGGGGAGGAGAAGCAACCTGAAGAATGTTGTCAACCCTTCTGGAAGCACAACCACACTGGTTTGGACAATGGGGTGTCCGGTTCCTCATTTCCTCTGCATGCCCCCTCCAGCTGCAGAGTCCAGTAACAAATCTTACAATGTTGCAACCTCTGGGCTGTACCTGTGCTAAACAAAGGCCACATGACATAATAAAGCATCATTTATCTTTTCAAAAGCAAGAGGGGGGATCAACACCTGGGAAGAGATAGTCTTTCGAGTTGTTTCCACATTGTTTTTTCATTGCCTCCCTGACCACTTTCTGTTGTCAGAGGGGTTGTACTCAAAGGCAAGTCAGAAACGCCAGAGACCCTGCACTGCCATCTCCTTACAACCCAAACTTCCTGCCACTAGTGGTTCATTCAGGGCCTTGGTGATCTGCTGCAAATAGAAGGTACTCTGGGCCTCCACACCTGCACCTCATGTTGCTCTCCCAACAGAGATTACTGCCCCCTCCCCCTAACCCCCACTTTACTTCCCTCCTCCTTACAACTCAGGGCAGCTGCCATCTGCTCCAACTTCCTGAAACCCGAGTCTTGCACGCCTTCTCTAATTTTGGGTGCATGATTTAAGTAAGGACTCAGCACAGAGCGATCATTTCCATCACAGCAGTTCTCACAATTGTAACTGGCCGCTCCTTGGACTGCGAGCTTCCTGGGGGAAGAATAGGAGGGTAGACTTGCTTTAATAAAATTATCAGCACAAACATATCCACAGAGCTCAGCAATGCATTGGGCACACACTAGGTGCTCAATAAACCTTAGAGTTTACATATACCCTTCCTAAAGTATTACACACATACATAAAGTGCACACATCTGCACCGTACAGATCAATGCATTTTTTACATATGTATACACAGAGGGATAAACATATATAATGACCACTCAGATGAGCATTACAGAGCTTTCCCCAGAAGCTCCCTTAAAACAACAGGCTTTAATTGCTCTGGGAGTGAGCCCCACCCATCCTGTAAAAGAAGGCTGGGTGCTGGTAGTGGCTGTAAGATGCCCTGATTCATGCCAGGCTGAATGCTCAGGTTGGGGGAAGGGGCATGTTATTCTAGAGGAAAGCAAGAACAGAAGGATTAAAGAATACTTTTTAGAAATGCAAATAGTGAAGAGTATAAACAATCACCCTTCTTTCCTCTCCCCACACGCATCCAGAAGCACCAGAGCCAGTGAGGCCCGGTATGGGAGGTTTCAGGACTCTCTGTCACCTGTCCTCCTCTGCCTTACTCTGTCCTGATGTCCGCTGGGACAGAGACCAGAGTGACTCTGGAGTAAGGCTTGCCAAACCTCCTTCCACACATGCAAAGCATCCTCTCTCCTCAGGGGTTCCTCCTTCTGAGCTCCTGGTTCACCTGTGCCTCCCACAAACCAACGTGCATTTTGGAGCCAGGTGACTTTGCTCACAGTGAGAGAGGAAGCGCCTTCCCCCTTCGCTGAGGCCTGGCGTTTCCTCACTTGTAAAAACCGGCCAGAAGCTTAGTAATTGACCCAAATGTTGTTTTTTTCCTTTCTCAATCCGACATTTATATCATCACGTTGTTCCCAGAGTACTACAGACCTCTCTACGGTTGGGTAGGTTGTCCCTGCGAGGGCACTGGGCATCCGCTCCCAGGGGAAGGGACGCCCCATAAAGCCCTCCAAGGCCGCGGATGGGCGAGTGGTGGCCCTGGCTCTGAGAAAGTGAAGCTGTCCAGCGGATTCTGCCGGTAGTCCTGACTCCCTCTTAGATAAGCACCCCGGCGGCGGCCCTCTGCTTCGCCGCGCTCCAAAACCGGGAGGGAACGGGGATCGCGGTCTCTCGGGCCCCGGGCCCCCGCCCAGCCCCTCGGCGCCCGCCGCCCGCCCCTGCGCGAGCGGGGCCGCACCCACTTCCCCCGGGACGCGCCCCCGCCGCGGCCAGGCTGACGTCACAGGCACCCAGAGCCGGCGCCCCGCGGTGCGCGCCCCGCGCGGGGACCCGCCGCCCTTTCGGCGCCGACAGCCGGGCGCGCCCGCGCGCGTGCCCGTCCCGGCCTGGAAGCGCCGCTGAAGATGGCGAGCGCGGCGCCTCCGGAGCGCGGCGAGGAAGGATGCCCGGCCGGGGCTGCGGGGGAGCCGGCGCCGCTGCCCCGGGGTCCCCCCGAGGAGCAGGAGCAGGACGCGCCGGGGGAAGGGGCGGCAGCGGCTGTGGCCGCGGGGCGGCAGGTGGAGGAGGCCGCCGGCGGGGTGGCCGCCGCGGTGACCTGGCTGCTGGGGGAGCCCGTGCTGTGGCTGGGCTGCCGCGCCGACGAGCTCCTGAGCTGGAAGAGGCCGCTGCGCAGCCTGCTGGGCTTCGTCGGGGCCAACCTGCTGTTCTGGTGAGAATTCGGGGCCGGGGTGGGGGTGGGGGACGCCTGGGAGGGCAGGTGACCTTGGGGCGCCCGGGGCCTTGGGTGGGTCGTGCGCGCTGGACACTGCGGAGGAGGAAGTGTGAGCCCTACCCTACTTTCTCGGCCACCTTTCTCTCACAGGTAGACACTCACTTCAACTTTCCTCCACACCACACTTCCCTGTAAACAGTTGTCATCCTGCGTCTGTGTTTCCAGCCTCGCAGGCAAGGTGGTCGGCTGACCCGCCTGCACCTGTACTTACAGGTGTGCCCAGCGTGCTCAGAAACTTCGGCTTTTTGCTTTCTAAAACTCGCAGGTCTTGACCTGCTCCCCCAAAGCATGCCCGAGCAATCGTGCTTGAACTTGTATTGGTTCTTGCACCCCCAGCAGGCATATCTGGACCAGCTTAGGTACACGCTCAAGACTGCACCGCCTTCGTCAGCCACCTGAGACGGCACTGAATGACTTGTTTTTCTGTTCTCTGGAGGATTGGGTTTACTGTCTTGACTGCATGATGAGAAAACAGGCAAACGGTGGATTACGTACATCACCCTGCCCCCTCCCCAGGTGTGCACAGGGTGGGAAACAGTCTTATTTTTAGGTGAAATACATAGAGAATACATAGGAATGTTCTCTGACAAGCCCCTGATCAACAGGTTTGTCTCTCCAACGAGAACTCTTCACCTGTAAGGACAGGGGAAGTGTCTGGCTCCTTCATTGAAGGACATGCCCTGTCATCTGCTACCAGTCTGGTGGAGGGCAGAGAAAAGCTGTCTTTGTTTGCAACCGTGTCCTCATAACAAGCATGACCCACACGGTACACATTAAACAGAGCTTAGGCAGCAGATAGCCTGCTGTAGGACAGATTTCTTAACCTTGCAGTTAGGAAACAAATAAATGCACAAGGCATAACACAGCCTACCATTTTCTAGGTGAATCTGAGCAATTCAAGGATTTTTAAAAAAGAACAGATCTGTGCTAGTCCTGGTTTTCTCTAAAAACTGGCTGTGTCTTATCGGGGCCCCTAAATGTCAATTAACTTTACTTTGGGTCTCTTACTTCTGTGTTCCTAAAGATTATTCCAAATTTCTCTATCCTGTTATGAAGTTATGTGAGCATTCAAATAAGGAGGATATATTTATTGTATTATGCTAGATTGGGCAATAGTTCAGTTGTCTTAGGGCTGTGTCTCACTCATTTCACCAATGAGGGACACATTTTTAAAATTCTCTTTCTTTTTTTATTTTTTTTATTTTTATTAAATTTATTGAGGTGACAATTGTTAGTAAAATTACATAGATTTCAGGTGTACAATTCTGTATTACATCATCTATAAATCCCGTTGTGTGTTCATCACCCAGAGTCAGTTCTCCTTCCATCACCATATATTCGATAAAATTCTCTTTCTTAAGTTTAAATTTTCCTTATTAATGTTACCAGTTTCCTGTATCTTTCCAGGCAGTGCACATTTTAGCAAATACACAATATTCTATGCAAATTGTAAAATACTATAAGGGTCTTTCCTCTTCTTACTGTATCTTAGAAATCACGTCCATGCCCATTTTCAGCTGCATAGAATTCCGTTGTAAGGTTGTCACAAATTATTTAACCTGTGTCCTAGTGATGGACTGTAAGGTTGTTTCGAAATGTTTGTTACTTCAGTGTTACAGCTAATGGCTTCGTACATGCATTATTTTACACACATGCTAGTGTTTCTGTAGAATAAATTCCCAAGAAGTGGAATTGTTGGATCACAGGGGATGTGCACTTGTAATTTTGATGGATCTCACTGAATTATTGCACTTCCTTGGAGTTCTACCAATTTATACTCCAACCAGCAATGTGTGTGACTGTCTGTTTCTCTATACTCTTGCCACGAGCATTTTATCAAACTTTTTGATCTTGCATATCTGATAGGTGAAAAAGGGTATCCCACTGGGGTTTTAATTTGTATTTCTCTGGGGTTGAGGATCTTTTCCTGTGTTCAAGAGCCATTATAACCATGTTTTCTTTGCATTGTCTGTTTTTATATTTTATCCATGTTTCTAGTTGAACCCTTGGGTTTTTTTCCTATTGATTTGTAGGAACTCTTTTTATATTAAGAACTTTAGCCTAATTTCTATACTATGAGTTGCAAACATTTTTCTGTAATGTATTCTTTATAACCTCTATGGAAAAGAATGATTTTTGCATAAAATAATTGAAGGCATATTTAGTAGTATTCAAGAGTGATGTCTTGTTTGTTTTTAATGAGTCTCATGGAGAGGCACACACGATCAGTTCTTCAGTCCAGTTGGAGCTTTCTTCTTATCTGTTTTATATCTTCTCCCATTTGCAGTGTCTGCATTCCATGTATGTATTTTCTTTGACAGAAAGATAATAGTGTGGCTTTTTAAATTATGAAATATTTGTTAGCTGGAATTTATGACCCATTTATTAATTTCATTAAAAATTTGAACTCCCCCCGCCCCTTTGTTGCTTCGGGGGTTAAAACACTTTTAGAAGACGTGGTTTTCCTTCAATAGTGTATTTCTTAGCATGTAATCTTAAGTTGTGTGATACTCTAACATTCGGTGTCCCAGGACCGCTAACGCTCTGTATTTTTTATGAGAAAAACAAAAAGATTAATAATGTTAGCAATATGGGGAACCCAGATCTTAAGCAAGAGTGATAACGTGTTCACTTTAATTGATGTTACTTCATGTTTTTTGGAAATTAACTTTTTAAACACATGTTTTCTGAATGACTTAGTATCAGTTACCAGCAGTAGCTTTCAGGATTTTGAGTTCATAAAGCTCTGACATTTCTTACCCACCCGTTATGTGTAAGATTTTAGTCCTGTGTAATATAAGGACCAACACTGACACGTGGCCATGACAAATAGGTATAACTCAAGGCTGCATGAAGTTAGTGTATCTTGGAAATCACGGCAGAAGAGTCAGAGAAAGGATCGTTTATTTTGATGCGATTTGGGGGGAGTGGTGCCATTGTGGAAGGAAGCGATTGTGCGGTCTTCATAAGGAGATTCTGCTCGGACCAGACCTGGATGGATAGGAATGATTGGGGTACATCTAGTATATCATCAACAGCCTTCCAGCCCAAAGGAGTTGTGCTTAATATTTCGACCAGTATACTAACTAAACTGATGTAATGGCACGTGGTAGAGGGAAGTGGGGAAGAGGAGACTGGCTAGGTGTTTCTGAAGACACATTTGGGGGCAGTGGTTACCTCGAAGGTCATACTGTGTGTTTGGACTTGTTTTTTCTCTCTAGCAAGTGGGAACAACAACAAAAAAAATGCTTTGAACATTTAAAAAATGTCCATGAATATTTTAATGGATAAGTAAATTGTGATACATTTATTCCTACCGTAAAGTACTATATGACAATGAAAATAAACTACATGGATGAGTTTCACAAATGTAATTTTGGTCCAAAGAAGCACACAATATAGGCAGATTAATTCAGGTTTTAAAAAGTTTTAAAATGTGCAACACATTGATTAGGGGTATACACACAGGAGATGAGAAAGATGTTCTTATCCCTGAAATCAAGAGAGTGGTTGTCTGGGAGGAGTGAGAAGGTATGATCACAGAAGGGCACGTGGAAAGTTTTGGGAGGCAGGTTTTCTGATTTGGGTGGTGGTTACATGGTGTTCAGCTTGTAATTATTTAAAAACTGTGTATGTATGCATTTTTATCTATGTATATATTTTATGAAAAGTACTACAATGCTAAAGTACTAATACTCAAGTACTAAAATACTAAAGAATGCTAATAAAAATGGTATTCACTCAGAGCTCAGGAGGAATTTGGCAAAGCACAGACCACGTATAGTCCCTGCCTCAGGAAGCGGGCTTTCCGCAACCTGAACTAGACTAGGCAATAGCTCAATGGTTTTAGGGCTGTATCCTCCTCATTTTCCCAATGAGGGACATATTTTTTTAATTCTTTAAATTTTAAATTTTATTTATTTTAAAAAATAGCTAATACCGCCTCACAGTTCAAAAGTTTAAAAGTACAAAAGAGTAAACAGTTTGAAGATCTCTTTCCCACGCCCGTCCCTGGCTACCCAGTTTCCTACAACATAAAAGAGAATGGACCCAATGAAACAGCAAATGCCCATTTGGTTTCATTTTAAAAGAATTAACTTTTTGTAGTACAGTGTCAATAAAATGCCCACACTCGAAGTGTACAGTCAAATGTACACACCTGTGTAACCACGGCCATTGGCATTTAGAACATCGCACCGCTGCACAAGGTTTCTTTGAGTCCCGTTCCTGTCAGTACTTAACCCTGGGAGTGGATCTGCTTTCCATCACTATAGATTTGATTTGTCTTCGCTAAAGTTTCATATAAAGGATACCACATATTATGATGCCTTTTGTGTCTGGCTTTGTTTACTCCTCATGAAGTTTTGAGGTTCACCACTGTTGTGTATATCGGTTATTTGTTCCTTTTTGTTGTTGACTAGTACACCCCTTCGGGGATATGCCCCAATTTGTTTCTCCATTTGCTAGTTGATGTGCATTTGGGTTGTTTTCAGGGTTGGCTATTATGAATAAAGTTATTGAAAAAATTCAGGCAGAGGCGTGGCAGGCTCTGACTCATGTTTTGTAGGCCACGTGACAGTTGCCTGGGATAGGCCGGGGGATGGAGCAAAATGCCCCTATTCTCAGCCTTCTGGCCCATCCTAATACTGACGCTGGATGCCTTCCAATGCAGCCACCGTCGTGGGGCAGTCAGCCTCTGCAGCCAACAGTGCTCTCTGATGTGATTTGGTTCTGAACCCACCGCTGGGGACCCGGCATACAGAAAAGTCTACTCGGGCCGTTCTCCTCAGAGCCGGTGGCATTGCATGACGTTACCCTCCATCTGTGTAAATATTAGGTTGGGGCAAAAGTAAGTGCAGTTTTTGCAATTATTTTTAACTTTTTAAACCGCAGTTACTTTTGCACCAACCTAATAGTAAAACTGCAAGGAAGCGATTTGCCTGAGGTGACCCCACAAGGGCAGGAGACCTTGGGTACTGTGACTTTTGTGGTGTCCCAGGCTGGGCATGGGTGCAGTCTGGAATGCCTAGGACCCACTGGGAGTCCTTGGCATGCTGTCCTCTAGAGCTGGTTTGGAAGGTTGCACTCGGTGCCAAGAGCACCTGTGTAGCCTCGCTGTCTCTGGGGGGTCCCTCCCCTTGCATTAGAGCACTCTCCCCAGAGTGCTCTCTGACCCGCAATATCATGGGGTCACCTGGGCGCTTGTGAAGATGCAGATTCTGGGCTCCATGCCACACCTACTGGACCCGAATCCCAGGATCGGGGCCAGATCATCTGACTTTTCTGCGGTTCCCCAGGTGGCTCCGTACCCACTCCAGCTTGAGAAGCACTGCGCTTGAGCACGTTCTGGGGTCCTCCGCTCTCTTCTCTATGAGGCAGCGTGTCCATCGCTAGATAACTCTAAGGAGCAAATATCGTTCTTACACTGAGTTACACCCACCTCTTGGTTATCTCTGCAGTACAGTCCCGTGTCTGTTTCAGGATTCATTCTATTCTCTGTTCCTGCTGAGTCTTCTTCCCAACTGAGAGATTCTGGGCTCGTTCCACTCACTGTTTTCCAGAGTCTTCTGGACATGCCTCCATCATCTGTATTCCTCCTTGAATGCAGCATTCCTGAGACAGTCTGACCAGTGTGCATTTTACCACCTCTGCCTGGACAGCACACACAGCCTGCGATAGAATTTCTTTATTCTAATGGCTAGAAACCCCCTCTGCCAGCTGCCACTGTTGACCAATGTTAGACTCTCATCAAACTAGACCTGTATGTATAACTGTACAGGTGTACTTTGTCAAACTACAATTACTAAATTTATTAAGGATGTTCACATTTAGCACCTCATTTAAATCTCACAGCCCAGCGAGGCACGTATTGTTCCCTTATTACACAACAGGAAACGAAGTACCCTAGAAATTAATTGAATTATCAAAGATGACTTCGACACTTTGGCCTGTACTGTTTAATGGAGTCTTTGCAGTGATGGAAGTAGTTTACATCTGTATTGTCCAGTATGGTAGCCTGTGGCCTCCTGCGCTGTTGAGCATATGCAGTCTGGCTGGTGTGACTCATGAACAGCATTTTTAATTTTACTTCATTTAAACATAAATAGCCACACATGGCTACTGGCTGCCATATTGGGTAGCGAAGTCCTAGACTACAGTCACGGGGCTGGGTCCTGAAGCCACATTCTCTTTCTGCAAAGTGTATTGTTTTTACTCTGTCTCTCTAAAGAGTAAGAGAATACAGATTATGGGGACCAGCAATCAGCGCGTACATTTACAGAGTTACACTTAATGATTTCAGCATAGGGTAAAAATAATTCTGTTGGGAGAGTGTTGCTTCTGCATTAGCAGAGCCTTCTCAGCCTGTTAGTCCAGTCCATGCTCCTCACCTGTTTCTACTCCGTCTGGGCGTAGCAGCCGTGGATGAGTATTTCAGCTCCAGGTCCACGTGGTGCTGGGTCTGGGGAGTGGACCAGAAGCCCAAAATCTGAGCTTGTCTTCGAAAGCTTACTCTCTGATTTAGGAGACGTGGCTGTTTCAATGAATTAATTAAAACAATACACCACAGTTCTGAATTGTATGTCACAGTCTCTAGGGCTGTACAGTTTAGGAATAGTGGAGATCGGGGGGATTTGGAATCGTTGATGAAAGCTCTGTGCGGTTTATTGAATAGGCTTAAAGAGAAGGTGTAATTGTAAAAGTAAGGTTAACGGTAAGGGCTGTCCATGTAGGACAACCCCAGGAGTAAATGGGGACGGGCACTGGATGCTGTCAGCATGGGAGACTCACCTGCCTCATGCTGAGGGTACATTCTGGGGAGCGGGGAAGATAAATTACTCTTCTTGGATGTCTGGAACCAGTGTGGGTTCAGAAACGCTGTCGATGGTCAAAGGTTTTGTGCCCTGAGCTGGGCTGGAGGATACTCCCCTAGCTTGAATAGGGTGGGGCTCGTGTAGGAACGAGTGGTCTTGCACTGTAAAAAGGCTTCATTCAGTTCACTGAGAGTAGTCGTTTTATATCCAGCATTCAGCAAGTGTTTCGGTGGCCCTATGTGCTTTTCATTAGACACAGTGGCTCTTTCACGAGTTCCCACGTAAGGCTCTTCTCTCAGACCTTCGAACCTTAGATCCAGGAGCTGCTGGTTGAGGACCTGAGAAATGCGGCTGTTTTCACCAGATTAACACTCATTCTAGAGCCCCCGTCAGGTTTTCCTCACCAATGTAATAACTGCAAAGCTCATCGTTAGTGATTCTGCACAATTTTATGGTTACGCTCTTTGGGTAATAACTTCACCTCAGCTTCTCCTTGCTACTCTTTTTTCTTTTTCTCCTGTCGGTCATGAATGTTTTAAAGCTGCCTGATTGATCGAAATGAGTACAGATAAATGAGGTGTATCATTATCACTAGCTGCTGGGAATACAGTGATGACTAAGACACGTTCTGATCCCTGGTGAGAAACAGATTAATAAGCAAATCGTTCTAATGCAAGGTTAGGCTGTGAGTGCTCAGTTGTCACACACGGGCCAAGGAGAACCACTAAGGTTTTCTTGGTATTGAATGTGGAGGTCTGGTGACTGGGGAAGAGACAGGATGATCAGGATATAGAAAGGGGAAGAGAACTAATGCATACTGAGGAGCTGGTACGTACTAGGTGCTCAGCTAATTCATGGAAGCTTGGACGGGTACACAGTAGCCCTCGTAAATATTCACTTATATAGATATATAAAGAGAATGAGAGAGAGATGGGGAGGGGGAGAGGAGGGAAGGATGGTTTTATGTATTAGGGGGAGTGTCCAGAAGTGAGGTTGGAAAGAGAAACGTTAGGGCCAGTTTATGAAGAGGTTACTGATGGTTACTGTGCTAAGGGACTTGGGCTCTATCAGATAAGCAGTCTCCGTCTATTAGCCTGATACAAATGCCATCATATTACTCCCTTTCAAGACCTCCATTCAAAAATTCAGCCATTATTTATTGTCTACTACATGCCGACACTGTTCTAGGTGTTAGAGATGTAACAGTAGACAAAAATATTAGTAAGATCCCCTTTCTCTTAGAACTTCTGTTCTAGTGGTGGAGATGACAGAAAAAGACAATAAATGAATCTACAAAATGCTAGGAGAGTTGATGTTACAGAAAAACTAAAGCAGGGACAAGGGACAGGGAATGACAAGGAGGGCCGACTTCGCTGGGGTGGTCAGTGCCGGTCTCTAAGAGGAGCAGCCTGAAGAGCAAATCAGGGACTGAGCCAAGCAGCTCCCTCTGCGGTGGAATGTTCCAGGCAGAGGGAAGGTGTGTGCAAACATCCTGGGGTGAGTGGGCTTGGGGTGTTTGTGGAACAGCATGAGTCACTGGTTGCAGCTGGGTGAGCAAGGGGAATCACTGTGAGTTTAGCTTAGTACGTCATGCAGCAACTGTGCCAAATTCTGCTTGTTGGCTTTCCTGTGGCCCCAGTGGATGAATTAGGGGAGCATGAGCCTGGAGCCAGAGACCAGTGAGGAGAGGAAGTGGGGATGTGGGAGAGAGGTGGGTTCAGTGCCGACTGGAGGTAAAATCAGGAGGACTGACTGATTTCATGGGTGGGAGAAGAGGCAGAGGTGGGGTAATGATCCTGCCTACCATGATAAATGGGGAGTGGCTGATGGTAACAATTTTGAGGGTCATTGAGGCTGCAGCACGTTGGGGCGGTGGGAGAGGAGGGTGACAAGCCCAATTTGGGGATGTGGAATTTGATGTGCCCTTGGGCCATTAAGTGCAGAGAAGATACATGGGCTGATGCTCAGGGGACAGGCCGGGTGGGAGTACAGATTTGGGTGTGTTGGGGGTGCAGGCTGCGGGGGTGGGGGGCACGGTTGTTGTGAGATTTACTTGGGAGTACTTGCTGGGTGATGGGAGAAGGAAGCCTGGGGGCGAATGTTGAGGAAACTGGAACTCACTAGGTGAGTGACTACAAAGAGCGCCTTTTGCAGGGGAGTTAGAGCATGGCAGGCCCCAGAGAGAGGTGTTCCGGAGAAACAAGCGAAGTCCTCGGCTGGCATCCGACGGCAAGCGCTCCTTCCGCTCCTTGGGGAGAGCGTGAGGGCCGGAGCCTTCCCAGTCACAGCGGAAGGGGAGGGTTCTCCTCCCCTCCCCACCACCCCCTTCTTGCCCCAGCTGCACAGCTCAGTGTCGGTGGAGGGCAAGACTCCTGCCTGGTCCTCCTGGGTCCCTCTGCGATTCGGTCCTCAGGCCTGTTCCTGACTTGCCCAGTTCCGGCAGTTTAGGAAATGCGCTTTCTCTCTGAAGCCTGGCTTTCGCACCTACTGAGATACCCTGTTTGTGATGTCAGAAGCTGCCTTTTGGCTGTTTCCATTGCTTTCCTCCTGTAGAGGCCTAACCTTGCCCCTGCCATTCTCCAGCCACTCTTCAGATGCTTGGAGACACCTGGGTGCGGACTCCGAAGGACCCTGGGATTTGTGGGGATGGAGGCAGTGCCACAGGGGAGGGAGAAGTGGCAGCAGGTGGCTCTGGGGAAGGCTGAAGGGGCTGGGCTCAGGACACCTGCTCTGATACCTGAGGACAGGAGGGGAAAGTGGGCGTGCCTGTGGTGCAAGTGGCCAGGAGTCACGTGCCACTGGCAGCTAATTTCTCTTTAAAGGAGGAGAATGAACTACTGAGATTGAGGAGGGAGGAGGAGGCTGGCTGTGGCTTTCACAGGGAAGGAAGTCAGGAAATCGAATGATTGCAGGAAAACGCTGCTTCATGCCATTGTTTTCTTGATTTTATTTATATTTGCCCATTTCTTCAGTGAATACGTTTTCATCAGTTGCCTGTATTTTCATCTTTGCCCTCATAGACCAACTTTTATTTTTTAAGGTGCATTTTTTTAAATGGGATAGTACTATATTTAGTATTGTGGTCACTCCTGTGCTGTATTACATTAACAGTAAATATTGCATGGGCACTTTCCCATTTGCTAAAGAAGAGAGTTCAAATGTGTCCATGGTCGCCACGTATCTTTACAGACATGCGTTTCATAGGAGCATAAAATGCTGAAGTATTTTCAAAGACTCTTTAGAAAGGTTTTCTATAGTGCTTTGTTCTCTGCTTATTTCAGTTTTTTTGGGGGAAGGAAGTATTTTTGTCTTGGGGAATTAAGGTAACACTACCTAAGTGAAAGCACGCGGGGCGAGGTGTGGCCACTGCATACTGCAGATGGAATCTTAGAACTGGGAGAAAGCTGGAGTCACCCGTGGGGCAGCCAGCCTCCCTTCTGTGCCCAGACTCTGACCAGACCTTTCACCGGAAAGACAAATTCAGATGACGGCAAGCACTCCTGTGGCCATGCAGGCCCACTGGGCTTCTGGACTAAGCCAATTTGGCTATTGTATAAAAAGCCAGTTTGAGGGCACTTTCTGTGGGCTTGTGTGATTCCATTTGGTGATATCTTCAGTGATGATTGATTTTAACAATGGCCATTTATGGGGCTCCTCCTTTGCTGGGCACTTGACATAGTTATTCTCACACCACCCAGCGAGGGATCATTGCCCCATTTTGCAGAGGGGGAATGATGAGGCTCAGGGCATTTAAGTTGCTTGCCCCAAAATGACAGTATGTGGCAGAGCTGGGATCCCACCCAGGCTTCTGTGTGTTCTGCCCCCATCAACTCGACTCTACTACAAGGGGAGGGTGCAGCAGAAGATGCTGGTGCGAGGTTAGATGGCTTATCCCCTCTGTCTTCTAGAGGATAAAGTTAGTTTACTTCTCAAAACATCAGCTGCCTCTCACATAGCTGCTTACCTCTTATCTGCTTTTGGGAAAGAAGATAATTTATTTTTCCAAGTAAAATTTTGGCATCCACCAGAGCTCCACACTGCCACCTTTGTTTTCCATTTTCAGTGTTAACTACCAAAACCGGGGATGCATTTCTCTTGAGTTGTCAAGTGGTCCAGCTTCGTCATATTTCAGTTCCCTTATGTGTTTGCCCTTTTGACCTGAGGATGGCTCTTTGTCTCCAGATGAAATGTCATGTGGACTTCCTCAACGCTTGGTGGTACCCAAAACATGTACTCTGGGCTGTGAGCCTGCGTGCGTTAGTGTTGGGCAAATGACGTCTTGTCTTTGGGGAGTGTTTCTGCCATACCCTGTGCGGGGCTGGGCTGTTGGCTGGCACTGATGCTGGCGTCTGTAATTGAAGGGAGCACCGGAGAATATCAGGAGAGTGCATCGTTCTGCTCCTCTCTGGCCCATCTGCAAAGCCTCCCTGCTCTGCTTGCAGCTCTTGCCAGCTCCTGGGCTCCCTCTTTCAATCTCCAAGGCTCTGCTGTCCCCACCAACTTGTCCACAGCCCCTTCGCTGTCATTAGTCTCATAATCACCTCCTTGGGGTCGTCCCCGCCACCCTGTCTGGGTCTTGCCTGTTCATTTCAAGATCTGCTTGTATCTTTCATGGCACCTAGTACAATTTGAAGATATTTTATTTTTCTTTGTGTTTGTTTTTCTGATTCTCAGCAACTTACTAAAACTCTGATGAATATCACTTGAGACAAAGAAAAAAATTAAAACTACAGTTACAGACTGTGTGGTAAATGATGTGAAAAATGCTACATATGAAAATCAATCACTCTCTTTCTCTCTACACATACACAAACTCTTTCTGGTTTTCCCTTTCTCTCTTGGATCAATTAATTCCACCCGACTTTTAATAAAAATACTGCAGTTTCTTGCTCCTCCACTTCCCAGTTCCGTTTCTCAGAGCAATTATTGTTAATTTTCTATTTTTAGCTCTATTTAGGCTTTCCTAAACAATATTGGTAAATTGCTATTTCTTTGTTTTTACGTTTATAATTTCTTTAACAATATTTTTGAAGCTAATTGAATTATAACATTATATTGTACAATATACAACAGCTTACAGCAACCATACATACAGTGTACAACATAATGATTTGATATTTGTATATATTGCGAAATGATCACCACCATAAGTCTAAGGCCACATCCGTCACCAAACATAGTTACACTTTAAGTGCCAAGTCTTGATTGAGCAATCTGAGACATTGTTTTTTTCCCCCTCCTTCCCTAATTCACATACACACCCTTCCCCTCCTCCATCTCCTATAATGATGCCACAATTTGGGGTTTTTATCATTAAGATTGTGTAAGCATTGTTTATATGTGAACTAAGGCGAATGCTACATTTACAGCTCTTGTGCAACTTTATTTTCCTGTTATTCTTAGCATTTCTTTTCTAGTTGATCTTTTTAACTGTCCAACATTTCTGGGAAACTCCTTTTGCTAAAGGTCAAGCATATCAGGCTGACACTTCAGTGTCTTTCTTTTTCTCCTTTCCCGTGAGCCAAATCTTCCTGTTCCGGTCCTGTGTGATTGTCCCCTGGGCCTGCGGTCCCTTTAGGGCATCCACGTTGTCATCCTGCTCCTTCTGTCCTGTGTTACAGCCTCCGTTACTGGACCCTGGCTGAAAACCGGGTCAGGAGAAAGTCAGCAGCCTCGTTGGGGAGGCCCCCATTGCTTCTCCTGAAGCATATTCATGGTGGTTTAAGGCTCTCTTATGTTTGTTTCGAGTTTCTCATTTCTGTTTGTTTCTTCTGTTACTGGGCTCTTTCTTGGTGAGCTATTCTGTATTGAGAGAGCACATGCTCTTGCTCTGAGACTCAGAGTACAAAGGAAATGCATGTTTTGAGAACTTGTGTGCAGAAACTCTCTTTATCTCACCCAGCTGATTGCTAGTTTGGCTTGGTTTAGAATTCTGGGTTGGAAGTAATTTTCCCTTAGAATTTTGAAGCAGTGCCCTCCCTGTCTTCTCTCTTGTTTCCAGTGTTGCCTTTGAGCAGCTGGACGCCTTTCCAGTGCCTGGTCTCTTATCGATGACCTGGAGCTGGTCCAGCTATTGATTTCAGATCTCTGGTATTTAGGTAAGCAGGAAATTGGCCAGGCTGCTTGCTGTGTGACTATTGCTCATGCTTTAGATTTTCAGGGCAAGCTTCAAGCATTTCTTTTTGGCTTTCCTACGTCCCAGATTCAACGTTTGCCATATGAAAGCTGCATATGACTTTGGTGGTCCGTCGTATTAGCGCTGTGGAGTTGAGCACAGGGCTTCTATGCGCCTCCCAGGAGTACTCACACAGAAAACGGCCTGCGTGGCGCCCCCTGAAGTTGTGCAGGAAGATTGCCCTTGCTCTCTGGATGCTGTGGGCTTTGCTGAGTCATGCCCTGGAGGGTGGGTATCGAGCCTGGCTTTGCGGGAACCCTAGAATAATAGGCTGCACCTAAACGAACCAAAAGGTAGAGAGAATTCATGCCTTGACCTTGTTAGTACAGCGCTCAAAACAAATACCCTAACTTGTCATAGACCAGGATACAATGAGTTGAGAGAGTCACTGCTATTTACACTTTAGGTGTGGTTTGGAGCTTAATGCCACATGGGTGCCGCTTTCTGCTTGTCAGCCTCTCAAGAACACCGGGTCCCTTTTGTGCACGGTTTGGCATTCTGTGTAGCACTGAAGGAAATACGCATCCAGAGTAGCAGATTTCAGCCGAAGAATCGTAGAATGAATCTATTAAAATCGTCTAGCTCCCCAGTACTTGGAAGGTCCTAACCTGTTTTCCGTATTTCAAACAGCTGATGGAAGATACTCATTTCTGTGCTCCAGTTGCACTAGCTCTGACCTGTAAACCAGGTTATTTGCTTTGTTAGCAGCTAAACCCTTTCAAAAGAAGGCGTCTGTATGATGGAACAAGAGGTAGGGAGTTTTTGCTCCAGTTTAATCATCTCATTTTAGAGATGAAGAAACTGAGGCCCAAGTCCCCACAGTGAGCTGGTGACAACATGACCCATATCAGAGCCTCCTGACCCCTTTTTAAAACTGCGTGCTGCTACGTGTTGAAACAATGAGCGTGATGAAACTTAGGAAGGCGAAATAATAATGTTCCCAAGTGCCAGGATCACTGATCAGAGTTTTCAGGTCAGGCTGGAAAACTTGTTGACCCAGCCACATCTCTGGGGGCCTTGAGAGTCTGGAGTGGGTGTACTGACAGATCTCCCCATGATTTGCTGGGGCCCTCAAAAGCTCCTGTCTGTGAGGTTCAGACTTCATCATCCCTCCTACCCCCTTGTCATAGCGCCAGAGTTTGTGAAAGTTGTTTTGGACCAAAGGAGACAACTGAGGGACTTGCTCTCGCTGTCAGTCATAATGGCTTGACTTGACCACACCTACTTTATACAAGATGTTTGCCATCCAGCTAATGGCAGTACCACCTTTTTTCAAATAATGAGGGTGACGCCATCCTGGAAAACCTTTCGTAGGGAGAGTTCTCGTCACTTGAAAATGCATTTACTAGTCAACGGAAACATTTTTATGTGAACTACAAATTGATAACTTGTGTTTGCTAAAACAACGCCAAGACCTGTTAAAATGGACACGGTCACTTTAATAGTTCTCAAATACAACGTAAGGGCTATTTTTGGTTTCGATAATAAAACCTCTTTAAAATAGCTGTTGACCTCTTCTCATCAAAGCTCTCCTGTAACTGGTACACACAATACAGGGTGTTCCCAACCAAAAACCGTACATGCACTCAGTGTTTAAAAAAAAAAAAATCAAATCAAGCATTCTTGGGAAATAAAATGTAAAAGCCGGGACCAGAGCTGTCCATTAGAACACAGGTTAGGGACCACAGTGCACAAGACTGCATGTGCTGTCACCAGCACCCAACGAGAATTTCACCACAAGTCAGAAGACGGCCCTGTGGCCTCTCACCTGGGACTCAGTGGCTCATGAGTTGCTAAAATCCCGATCCACCTGTGAATGAGGAAGAACTGGCCCCGTAAGCTGGAGGAAGGACGTTATATGAACCTTCCTGCGGCTCTGCTCTCACTGCATGGCTATGTTTTGGGGTATTGATAGCATTGAAACCTTACTTTCTCTCTTAATTGACGTTCTTTTAGGAATGAATATATATTTTCTTAGTTTACCTTTTGAATTTCACTTCCAAATATCTTCTGGGTAAATTCAAAACCACAAGTTGCGTTGTTGTGTTGTGTGTAACGTCAGAAAATTTCAGTGAGAGTCTTCAACCAGCCTCTTATCAGGGTTCGTGCAAAATGGTACGTTAAGCTCTTAACCTTTTAAAAATAAATGATGTCTAAATATTTAAAGATATTTAACAATACAATTTCACTTTTGGCTCAAGTTCTAAGTTCCCTAAAATAGATGTTTAACTATAATCCAGTAGAAATGGAAAATATGATTTAAAAATTGATTTTCTGTGTTTTTTCCCCATTTCACGAGTATTAGTGAACACTAGCTTTCATTTGTCAAAATAGAAATTGATCGCTTTCATTTTTAATAATACCACTAAGTAAAGCTGAAAAGTTCAGCATGCTTGTGTATATGTGCCATGTGTGACTAAGACATTGGATTCTGTGTGTGTGCCCACTTTTAGCTCCGCTGTTGCCTGTGGCATCTCTGCTGTGGGTGGGCTTTGCCTGGTGCAGACAGGTGGATATCTTAAGGCTTATGGGCCCATGGTTGCCACGTGCCTATAGCATTCAGAGAGTGGCCATTAGCCAAAGAACCGTTTCTGGGCTATGGCCCCCAGAATGTCAGTTGTGATCTTTGGCGTCTGGCTAGAGGAACTCCCAGATGCCTAAGAGAAGCCCAGACGTGTGTTGTGTAATGGTGTGGCTTTCGCCCACGCATAGCTTCTAACACTTGAGGGAGGCACATGTGCTGCCATGCCCCTGGGGATGAGGGTGCGTGAGTTGGCCAGGGCGCCATCTTCTTTGATGTGACCACCCACACTGTTGGGCTTTAGCACCTGGCAGTTAGGAGAGCCAGACTGACTTCCCAATAGCTAATGAGAAGCCCAGGTCTTTCCTTAAAGAGAGAAAAATTAATCAAAGCCAAGGTCCATCCACGTTCTCAGTCGCTTCCCAAAAGGTGTTGGAAAATTGTACACAAATTTTCATGCTGCCCCCATACATTTTGGCAAGCTGTTACTGTTAATGATTGGGTGCTTCAGGGATTTCACGATGAATGATTATGTTAATGCCACCCCAGCACTAGGTCACTGCCTGTGGGCCAGGCGGTGACCTAGTGCTGGGGTGACATTAGTGAACAGGAGTAAGTGGGCCCTCTCCTTATGGAGCTTGGGGGTCAAGAAATGAACAAGCAAATAAATGAACAAGCAAATAAATACACAAGTAGGACTCAAGATGAGTGCTATGAAAGGAAAAAACGTCACTCTGGGAAAGCAACGGAGCAGTCTAATTTGGTCACAGGCTGCCAAGGAGACTTGTTTTCAATGCCATGTGGCTACTGAATGTGACAGCTGTCCATGGGATGGCATTTTGACTCATTCTAGTGCCTTTGACAGACTTTGAAAAACAAACGCTTTTTGCCAAAGAGCCCAGCTGATCTGAATACCATTTCCTTTTGGGTATTGCAGATTTGAAGGCCCGACGCAGTGGCCTGCACGGTGGGGTATTGGTGAGACCCAGTAAGGACTAACGGAGGGCGCGTCTCTGTCCTTGGTCAGCACGGTTTTGCCTCACTCACGTCTCACCTGGTTGCAGTGGAGGCCTGTGCTATTCCAGGCTCATGGGGCTCGTTGACTGTGTTTGTGGTTGAGCTGAGGCATTCGCTTTCTTGTTTGTGTTTGCCGTCAAAGGTTATAAGCACCGCAGCTGAGTCACTCATTTGGAGAACTAAGTGAGAGACTGTCATCTTTCCTTATTATGTATTCTTTTATTCTTCTTCCCCACATTGTTTTTCACAGGCGTTGTGTGTCTTGTTTGGACTGTTAATATGGTCCGGGAAATCTCAGGCAGAATTATCAGGAGAGACACATGTTTGCCGTTGGAGCTTGGTGAGGGCTGTGCTAAGGGATGGCTTTGTCTCTCCTGTTTAATTAACGTTGTTAGGGTTGTTTGTATGGCTGAGCACGCCCGTGTGTGCACAGAGGGTGTGGGAACAGACAACCTTTACCTGCTGGTAAAGGTGGCACCTTCCAGCACCACCAGGTGAGTTTTTAAACTGTATGTGTTGAAGGGGGACTTTGTTTCCTCCTGCGACACTTCCAGTCACCATTTTTCTTGTCTTGTTTTGCAGCTCCTTTTTGGCAAACAGTGAAAAGCATTAAAAACAAACAAACATCCCCGTAGAGTCTCTTTGAACGAGTCAGCGTGATCTTGCTGTTCAGATTGTTATTGTGGTTCCCGGGCTCTCCGAGGGGGTTTGGGGTGGTCCTCTGACATTCGCTATTTCACTATTCATTTGCTGTGTTTTACTGATGGATATTTGTCATAGTAAGAAGATATGGAAATGTTCTCTGTGTTAGTCTTCTCTTACTGGAGTCGAAAAAGGGACTCCTCATGATGAAGTAGCCAGCCCTTAGCCTGAACGGTTCCTCTCAGAACCAAATTTGGGGCTGTCTTCTTGCAGCTCAACTTATGGCTTGAATTCTTGTGGGCTAGTCTCAGACATGAATAATCTTTTCTCCTTTGGTTATTTTCCCTCTGCCAATTTCCTTATATTTTTGTACTTATTCCGTATTATAGTAGACATTTAAGTTCTCTCCATTGCTTTTTGGACTGCACTACGGTAGAAATAAATACTCATGGAGGCAAGTCTGTGTGTGTGCGTGTGTGTGTGCATGCGTGTACACGCATGTGTGCACGTGTGTGTGCCTGTGGCTGGGGAGGAGGCTTCTGGAATGAGGTGAACAGCTTCTAGCAAGATGAGCCCAGTTAAGTGCCATAGTCGTTCTGAGCTTCAGTCTCCTCATTTGTAGAAAATAGGCGCCTCGCAGAACAGCAGTAAGGTTTTGGAGACAGCAGCCCTTCTTGAGTCTGTGGCCTGCGGGTCATGAATTCACTCAGGCCAGTGCCCTTGCCCTGTGGTTTTTTCCCAGAATCACAGTTTTCCACCCAAAGATGTTCCACTAAATCTCGTCTTGCTACTTGTTTGTGCTATTTTTAAAAAATCACAAAATGTAAAGCACGACATTAAAATATTATCTTAAAAAAATAACTTTATAGCTGAAGGGAGCCCGATTTAAAAATTGCCTTGACTTTGGGGTCCAGGTTCAACTAATCCACCTGTGCGTGTTTGACGTGGGAGGACTTTCTCATTATCGTGTCTCGTGCTCTCACGCTGCCCCTGAGTGGGCAGGATAACCTGCGTGAGTGAGGGGCTGTGCTCGGCCCGCTCCTCAAACCCTGCTGCGGGTCCTGGAAGTCCCAGGATCAGGGGCTGCATTTGAGGGACTTTGGAAAATTGACAGCCATAGAAAGAGATTCATTCTCATCCCAGGTTCACTCTCAGTTTGGAATGTTCTAGAAACAGAGAGTATAAGACATTTCGAGGACGGAGGTCCGTGAGGCAACCAGCCCTCTCCCATGCTTGTGCACTCAAAGGCATTCTCTCCCTGTCTCCCTCTCTCCATTTCTGTCTTCTTTTTTAATTGGATGCATAGGACAGAATCAGAAAGGGTTTTCCTACCCGGGATGACAGAACGTAGTCTCTGGCCTTGAGGCGGCCCTGCCGTCAAAATCCACTGGACAGTGCCCATCGGTGTGTGGACCCAGAGTGCACATTACTGATACATAATATTGGTGCCCAAATACTTACCACTCCTTCCTCCTGTGCCTCCAGGGTGGCCACAGAGCAGCCGAGAGTCGCAGCTCCCCACGCACTGGGAATAACGGGCCACATGTTTCCCCGTCCATGCCAGCCATTAGGACATCCATTGCACACACCACAGACTCCCTGGTTTTTTTTTTTTTTGATTGAAGTTTTGAAAACATCTGCCACCCTGGGTTAGTCAGGACAGTTGCACCAAGTAGGATTATAATCCTTAGCTTTGACTTCCCTATCCCAGAGTGGCCTTTCATGGGGACAGACGCCCCAGAGTGTCATTACTGTTCTGTCACTGTAATGTATCCAGAAACTACAATGATAAGAGTCCACATCCAGTTCTGGGTATGACGTGGTTTCTTTAACATGTTGGCAGGAATAAGAAATAAAAGTGGCTGATGTGTTCCTGGGTCAACTACTGGATCTTGTGTTCCTGCTATTAAGATCGTGTCTGTGTGGGGGCTGCTCCCCTGTGTTCTTAGACAAAGTGGGGTGTTCATTAACGGGGTGACCGTGGGCCATCTCGCCTGGGCGTGCAGCGCCAGTGATGAAGCTGATAAAGGGCACTTGAATTTGGCCTTGAGATAATGGCCCTCCCAGGAGGACAGAAGACTCATTCAGTGCTCAGTCTAGTTTATGTTTTGGACGTTTGAAACAAACAGGACGGTTGCTTCTGTGTCATGTGCTCATTTGGATCTTTATTAGAGTGACCATATAATTTACTGTCCAAACCTAAGTACAAACCTAAGGGCAGCGTGTAAGTCAGGATGCTGTGGACTCTCTGATCTTAAGTCACCTGTTGGTTCTAATCTGCAGTTTCTTATCGTTTGTTCAGATACGTCAGTTGTTCTCTCTTTGTTCACTGAGTGTAGCAGCCTGAGAGAATGTCTGCCTTTGTAGCAGGAGTTGGGAGGAGATAGGCTGAGTCGTCATCTGTGTGGGGCTGACAGAGCCAACTGCAGGGCTCGTTAACCTTGACGCAGACGGACACTGCAGCAGGCATTTCAGTCCGGACACTTGGCCCATGGGGTATGCAAGCCTCAGTCCTAGTTCTGGAACCTCGTGGTCTCAGACTGGGACAGGGAGGTCTGGGCTGTGTGAGAACTTGTTGCTGAGCCTGGGATGTTGACCAGGAGTGGTCAGTCCAGGAGCCCGTCTGTATGTGGCTGTCATCTTGGACCACGGGGTATTCGGGTAGGATCAAGAGTCATTCCCCTGGAAGGGGCCTGGCAGGAGCTAGGGAAGAAGCGCCCCGGCAGGGCTCCTGTGGGAGGAGAGGAGGGGAGCAGGGTAGGGATGGGCTGGAGAACCAGGCCGACCAACAGGACAGGACCAAGTCTGCTGTCACATGAGGCACGGTGGCTGAAGTCCCTTCCTTGCAAGCTTGGGTTTGCAGAGTGAAGGAGGCGAGGAAGCAGCGCATCACCCACAGCTGTGCCTGTGCCGCTGGTCTCGGAACTGCAGGGCGGCGGAATCCCTTTTCGGGACCCTGGACAGGGCCAGGTACATGGGAACGGGCCCTTGGACAGAATGTGGACGTGAGCCGATGAGTGGTCGGCCAGAACTGGATGGGCAATGACAAGGCAGGAGGAAATATGACAGTGCTCTTTCAGCTCTGCTCTCTGGATCATTCTGGTGCTTTTGATGAGTTGATTAAAGTACATGCCAGGGGCCTCCGTAGAGCAGTGGACTTGGAGTCAAGAAAACCCAACTCTTTCAGTTAGAGGCTGCACGATTTTAGACAAATTGCTCCATCCTAATCTACTTATGAATATATAATTTCCACATATCTGACTTCATTGGGCTGCTGCCTTAAATGAGATGGAGATGTGCAAATACACAGCACATGGTAGGTCCTTATTACACATTGAATTAAACTTATTGGGGTGACATTTGTTAATACATGAAGCTTCAAGTGTACAATTCTGTAAGACATCATCCTTATATTGCATTGTACCCTCACCACCCAAAGTCTAGTCTCCTTCCTTCGCTGTATATTTGACCCCTTTACCTGCTTCATCCTCCTGCCAACTCCCTTCCCCTTTGGGAACCACCATACCGTTGTCTGTGTCTATGAGCTTGTTTGCTTTGCTTGTTCATTTGTTGCTTCCTGTTTTATATCCCGCATATGAGTGAAATCACACTTCTTGTCCATTTCCATTTGACGTACTTCGCTGAGCATGATACTCACAAGATCCAGCCACGTTGTTGCAAATGGCAGGGTGTCGTCCTTTCTTATAGCCACACCAGCTTCTTTCTTTTTGTCTCGGGTGTGCCCATAGTGTTCATTGAATTTATTAGCGTGTGTCTGGCCCCCTTCCCCACCCACAAGCCGTTCTTCACAACCTCCTCAGCGCCTGCCACTGTGCCTTGCTGCCAGTATGTGCGTGGATTTATTTATGAAGGGAGAGGCCCCAAAGTGCAGCGTGATGTCTGGGTCAGTCACATGGCCGACCTTTAGTTTGCGGTTTATGGCCTCAGAGAGTGTTTGACTGGCAGTGACCGGAGCGATCGTTGCAGTCCAGTGTTGGCAAAGCTGGCTGTGAACACAGTAAATCCCCAGGCCTCACCCCTGAGGATTCGGACCTCCCAGGTCCAGAGTGGGGCCCAGGAATCTGTGTTTTTAGAAAGTGCTGCAAAGTAATTCCGCTGGCCAGCCAGTTTGGGGAAGGGCGTACCTTGCCGGTGCCTCACTTTACAGACGAAAACACTGAGGCACAGAGAGGAGGACGTGGGGTGTTTCTCACTGGCTGTGCCCCACCAGCTTGCTGGCCACCCTGTGCAGCTGTGATTTGGGCCAAAATTAAACTATGGCAGGTACCACTGGCCAGGAATACAGTGTATTTCATTGCAATTTGCATAAAAACCCAAACAAACCAACCGGGCTGCTTGTGACAACAGTTTCTTGACCTTCACGTATTTATTTCTTTTTCGCCTCTGTGCTCCTGGATTTCACGTCCCTTTTGCCGTCCCCTCTTTCTTCCCTTTGTCCCTCTTACCCTCCTGCTACAGTGCAATGTCTGACTTTGATCGGATCTCTTCTTCTCTAGCTCCTTTCTGTGACCGAATCTGGTAGTTAAAACCTAACTTACTGGTCACTCAGCTGGAGGGGCTGCAGAGGTACTCTCCCTCCCTCCCGGGGTGGAAGTCCCCTTCTGAGCTGCAGGGATCACCTCTCTTAGCAGGTGCGAGGCTGTGGATGGGACGATGTTGTGCTCTAGGTGGCGCTCAGGGGCCCACTGCACTGACCTGCTCCTGATTTGCCCTTGGCTTTTGTCACAAGTCAATGCAAAGCAGGACTAGAGCAGGCTGATCTCGCTTTGCCTTGACCTTAGGTGGACTTGGTTCCACTCCAGCTGTGCCCTGGCTTCTCCCACTCTGTGGGTTCAAGCATGCAGACTCCCTGCTGCTCTCCCCGCTGTCTTGTGGGTTCTCCACTGTGCCCTGCTGAGCTGGCACATTCCCCGAATTCACTGGATTATCACCCTGTCCCCCATCTCCACCGCCTGCACACTTTCTGGTTGCTACCACCCAGCGTCTCCCTGCCTGTGGGTGCCTTCCAAAAGTTCTCATCTTCCTGTAGAAGGAAGCTCACCCCTTTATTTTTCCTTCATATTTCTCTCCTCTCTTGCTTCTAATTTATTTTTTTGGTCATCACAACTAAAGAAGTACTTCTCTAGGAAAAAAAAAAGGCTTCTGAGTTTACTCTCCCATTTGTAATTGAGTTATTACTTTACCTCACTCCATTTTGATTATGCTTTTTTTCCAAGCTATTTAAAACTATATATTTTGTTGATTTTTAAGAAATAGAACCCCCCTCCCCAACGTAACACACAGTTAAACAGGTGTGAAACTTGGATGCATTTTACAATTCAGAGGGTCATAGTTTACTTGGCACTTTTTTTTTTTTTTTTTTTGGCTTAATGGTGAATAATTTAGTATCACGTAGCATCTTCAGACACTAGTTTTGCAGGATCTGCATAAAAGGCCAGGGATATTAAAGCCAACTTTAGTTGAAATTCAGAATTTTGTGATAATAAGGCAGATAGATGGCTGCAAGTATGCCGAACTCCTGGGAAGATGACAGAATTATTTTTCAGCAAAATGTGATGATCTGGACTTTGAATGTTGTTGGATAAATCATTATGCCTTAGGAGGCCCTTCTTTTATGATCTAAACCACCGTAATATTAAATAAAGCCAACTACATAAAGGACTCTATCTAGGCAAAGTCTGTGGTTATATATTTCAGTAAAGGAAAACAAAATCCCCTTTTTGGATCTCTGTTTTGAAAGATTTATAAGCAAGTACTATAAATTAATTCCAACATCAGAACTATGGAGGACTCCAGTGCTTTTGTTCATAGATTTTCTTTCTTTGAAGATAAAAAACAAACATGTATATTTTAGCTGTTGACACCATTCCTTTCATAGTATAAAACCGGTTATGCTGTTCCCAGAAATGAGGGTTAGGTTTTTACACCTAGAATGGACTAACTATTGTCCTTTTTATCTATTACCAAAGAAGTTTTTTTGATTTATTTTTGTGAACTATCCCTTTCTTTTCTTTATGAAGTTGGATCTTGTTGAGCCATTTAATTTGGCTTTGCAGAACTCATCATAAAGTAATGGAAAATGTAGTTAGGTTTTCCTTGTCAAGTGGATATACAACTATTTGAAACTATTTTTAGAGATTTGTAGAAGCGCTGAGTGGCAGTGTCCGGAAGGTAGCGGTAGTGCCTTCGTGTCCGTTTTGTCATGTGACTTGTCCACACAGCCCAGTGCCTGTCCTGGTGCTCTGGCCAGCCCGGTCACTTTGCTGCGACTTCCTGCATTGCCGAGGCTGAGCAGGCATCCTGGGGCCCCCTATGCATGCAGAGTGCTTGAAAGTCAGTAAAGCGACAAGGCAAAGCTGTGACCCTGACGGGTGGTACACAGAAAGCCAAGATGGCAGATTACCCGAGAGTAATTTAGTTTGCAGCCTGTCATTTCGTTTTGAACACCTTCATGGGGTTGGTGCCCAACTCTCATGGGGTCTGACTCATGAGCCCCGAATGCAGACTGATTTGATATTAGTCAAAGCCCGTGATTTGATAGGAAATTGTTCCTTTAAAATCATGGTGCATTCCACAATGGACATAAATCGCGGATTCCCCAGCCTCTTCTATTTTTTTTTTTTTTTTTTAACCTTTTGTAGAGGGTTGACCCTTACAGTCTTTTAGGCTTTCTTGGCATCTCTACCTGTTTTCCTTATACTCTCCTTTGTCTCTGAGCATACGGATCAAGTCTGATTTTTCAGCTGACCCAGATAACAGAGACTAATCCTGTAAACCATCCCAACAATACCAAGTGGGCTATGGCAGTCGGCTTGAAAACAAGACTAAAATTCAAAATAATATAGCCAAAGCAGAGAATGAAAAAAAGTATAACAAATAAAAAACAGGAAGAAAAAAGCAAATAGACAAACTTTCCAATATAAAAATGAATCAGAAATGATTCTGTATAAGCCGGGCTAGAAATCATCTGTGGCCTGTAAAAATCACAAGCTCATCGTGAGTCAGCTGGGTAATGTGGTACTTTTTAAAGCAAACCATCATACTGAGATGTAGAAATTGGACACAGCTTGCTGAAGGAAAGGACATGTAGTGATTTGCAGAACTTCTTTTCTGATAGCAGCGAAACTGTACAGTATGCCTTTATAAGACAAATGGGTATTCTTATATACATATAATTTTATATATAGTCAGCCCTCCATATCCACGGGTTCCATATCCATGAATTGAACTGACCATGGATGGAAATATTCGAAAAACAATGCTATGTTGTTGCAGACATTTACTGTATAGTTAGGCTTAATGGTTACATCTCTATTGAATATTAATAAACATTTTTTCTTTTTCTTTTTTTTTTTAACAAGAAAAAAATGACCAAATTTAATTACAATCTGTTAGAAAACAAAATTCAACTGAATAAATTTGGAGATCTAATTGGTTTTATTAAACGACTCATGAATGGGGCAGCACCCCAACTAGCAACTAGAAAGGTGCTCTAGACTTTTTTCTTCTTATTGCCTAAACAATGCAGTGTAACAACTACGAGTATTTACATAACGTTTACATTGTACGAGGTGTTATAAGTAATCTAGAGATGATGTACAGTATACAGGAAGATGTATGTAGGTTATATGCAGATACTACACCATTATATAAAGGACTTGAGGATTCATGGGTTTTGTTATCCATGGGGTCCTGGAACTAATACCCTGCGGATACCGAGAGAAGACTGTATCTATAAAATGTGTATTTGTATATGATTTTGTATATTTACATATAGCATAAATTGTCATATGTAATGTTTACCTATCATGACATGCGTCTATGTATTATAGTTGTTATGTATAATGTTTGCCTGTTTTGGTTTCCAAAATCTGGAATATACTTTGTCAGATAAAAGTTATGCCTCACTCATATGTCAGCGAAAAGAAGTACATGTAACTATTTTAGTAAACAGAAATGATATTTAAAAAGATGGAGTGGTTTTTGTTCTTTAATTGCGTATAGAAAGCCCAGCAATCTACAGGAAGATGTTATGACAGCTGGAGACGTAGGGATGCATAGTGAGTGGTCTCGGTTCTCGGACCCATCGATGCAGCCAGAGGTCCCGAGGCTAATTTGGATAAAGACAAGGGTCCGTGTGCTGCTTTAAGCCATTTTAAGGAGAAAGAAAGCCTTTATTGGTCAGTAATGGGGACCTCCCCGCCAAGATACGATGAGGGTATGGCCGACTACATGGGCGAGTGGCCTGGATGCTCACACAGAGCCTGGTGTTCAGAAGGCCCGCCCTTGGGGGTTAATGCTCTGAGGTTGCCGTCTTGCAATTCTGACTGAGTTCATCTTTCAGTTTGTATTTTGTGTGTGAAGTCTGACAGGTCAATGAAGCATGTGAGCCTCAGCTCACAAGTGTTTCCATCTCCCCGGGATGGGGTTCTTGCCAGCCCCTCCTTTGCCACTTGGTGCCAGTTCTGCCCAGCCTCGCCCTCCCCACCCTACCCAACTGCCCAGGGTCCTCTGCCCAGCGCCAGGTTGCATCAGTGGAGGGAGGCTTGTGTTCCACTGTGGCCGTCTGCCCTTTGCTGGGGCCTGAGCACAGGTGTGAGAAGGCTTTTCTTAGGGCACATGCCTTGTAGCTGCAAGATAAGGTGGTCACCTGCCTTTGTGCTCATTGGTAGCGCTTTGGTGCATTGAATGGTGACTGGGCAGAGGCCTCAAACCCACCCTGGATCAAGGTCCCGATCCCTGGAATGAAGATTCTAGTTGTCTTGGGGAGCTCCCCTTTCTCATGGGTTGGGGATATAGAATAGTGGGATGGGGATTTTGACTTCTCCACCCCCAGTGAGGTCTCTGCATTTTTGTCTTGCACTGGACTTCAAAAATTAGGCCCTCTGAGAATGGCGCATATCCACAGAACACTCTCCCCCTTCAAAGTCTGCGATGCGATCACTCTGCTTCTCATGGTCTCTTGGGCATCCTGCATTTTGACCACAACCCCTCTCTTAATAATTATTCTGCAGCACTCAAGAATCCTCTGACCACTCTGTGTAACCATCTTTGCCTCCAGATTTCTCCATGGGTGAGGTGGTCACCACAAGTTTCTATGAATTCTGTGACTGGGCCTATAGCAAGGCCATCCCGGGGCTCAAGTCAGGCTGTGCCAGGTGATACCATTTGCCAGGTTCTAGTGGTGTTTGGTTCTTCCACTGAGAACAGCTCCTTACCTCAGAGTAATTCTCAGCATCAGCCAAGCCAATCAATACTTCCTGACGCTTAGACCTTAGGAATGCAGTAGATTTTAGCAAGATGTTTAAGAAAATCTCACATTATGCCTTTGTGGACAAGGTGGAATAATATGGACAAGAATACAGTGGCAAACTGGATGACCCGCCATCTTCACAAAGTGCTGATTCATAAATGGAGGTCACTCTGGGCGCAGTTGCTAATGGGCAGTGATGGAAATCCAGTACTGATGGATCCCTTCGATCAGTTGTGTGGACGAGGACTCATGACATACGGATATCAGATGTGTGGGTGTCGTGAAGCTGGACAAGAAAACGGGTGTGATTAATGGCACCTTTAAGGCTGCAGATTTGAATGCTAGGTTGTGTCAACCAACATCAAATTCAATAGCACATACTTAGATTCAAAAAATTGCATCTGAAAAATAGAATTTTTAGGGGTTTTAACTGCCTGTAAATTCAAAATAAGGCAGCACACTGATCGAGTTGTTGAAGTCTGTGACCAAATAAGTTGAAAACTTATGAACGCACAAAATCCTACATGTAAATTTTTAGAGCAGTTTTATTCATAATTACCCCAAACTGGAAACAACCATGATATCTTTCAGTAGGTGAATGGATGAACAGTGGCATGTCATCCAATGGAATAGTATTCAGAAATAAAAAGAAATGAGCCACGAAAGACACAGAACAAACTTAAGTAAATCCTGCTCAGGGAAAGAAGCACATCTCAAAAGGCTGGAGAGGGCGGGATAACAGGAAGGGCCAAGGAATTTTCAGGGCAGTGAAAATACTCTGTATGACACGGTGATGGTGGATCCATGTCATTAGACGTTGTCAAAACCCACGGAATGTACAGCACAAAGAGTGGCCCTGATGAGAACTTGGACTTTAGTTACAGCGTGTCAATATTGGTTCATCAATGATAACAGTGATATCACTGATGCAAGATGGTGATACTGGGGAGAGTACACAGGGGAAAAGGGATCCATGGGGACTCTGTACTGGCGGCTTAGTTTTTCAGTAAACCTAAAACTGCTCTAAAACAATAAAGTCTAGTAATTTTTTCAAAAAGCCTGTAGCAGAGCTATGGCGTCCAGAACAAAGGTGCCTCCTAGTCCCCGACTCCGTAGGGACCAGACGCTGTGGGAGCATTTGGTATGAAGAGTCGCCACCTGGAGCCTGGCCAGCGGGGGGGGGGGGCGGGATGCTGGGATGCGTCAGGAAGATGTGTGTCCCGAAGACCACAGCACTTCAGGGAGGCCTGAGCATAATCCCCAGTCCCTGCAACTCTGGAGGGGACTGCTGGTGTCTTTGAGGTGCACTCCCAGCATCTCCGAAGTCCGTTTGGCACACCTGAGCAGACCCACTAACGAACTGGTGACAGTCCTCCCAGCTATTTTCATGCGATAACAGGCAGATGGAGACATTTCGCAGAGTGGTAAGAGCCTGCTTAGAGCCAAGCGTCTGGACTCCCCTCCTGGTCCCACGTCTCCCTGGTCTTGGGCAAGTTGCTTAAACTCTCTTTGCTCACCTGTGAGATGGGGATAATGGCGGTGCCTTCCTCATGGGATTCGTGTAAGTACCGAATGAGTGACTCCATGTGAAGTTCTGAGAGCACTGCTCACACTCACCGAATGTCAGCTGTTTCGCTCATCCACAGTTTGGTCCCGGAGGGCAGAAGCACCACCACTGGGTCGGGAGAGGCACACTCGAAGAGCAGTCTTTCTCACTCTTCTGGCCTGGCCTCCATGCACTCGTGCAGTCCCCTTTGCGCACGCCATTCCCAAACCTGGGATGCATTTGTCTCTACCTGGCAAAGTCCACTTCTCTGGGAAGGCAAAGCTTAAACGCCACCTTCTCTGGAGCACTGGCTCTGACTTCCTTATACGCTTGTCGGCTTCCGTTTCTGCTCCCACAGCATTTTGAATGGTACTAGGGTTAAATATAGTTGTTTACTTGTCTACTTCCGGCTCCGCTGGGCAGGCTGAGGCCTGGTTGTCGGTGTTCTCCCCACGGCTCCTCTAGCGTCTGACCAACACTCATTATGCAATGAAAACAGAATTTGCCCTTCCCCCAATAATCATAGGATGCTGCAGGAAATTGGATGCTGCAAGAACGGCTGAGCTTCCTGATATGAGATGTAGTTCCGCAGTGGTGGGTGATGCTAACCCAGGGAATTCATGAGGCAGCAGAGGAGTGTAGCATTTTCCTGAGTGGTGCTACAGAACGCCAGCGTCAGATCACCGAGGACCAGACGGGCAGTTTTTGGGTGTTCTGTCCTATAAGACAGTTTTCATTGGTTGGAAACTTTAAAAAAAATAAATTTTGATATAGTAAGGTCACACATTCAAAACCCTCATTTGTCTTTGAGCTTGGAATTTTAGCTAACATAACCTATTTTGTTTATAAATCGAGCAGATTTTAACAGCCGTTTCCAAGATAGTCATTGGTGAATGATTGGCTCCATTAAAAGTTTAGTTACACTCCTTTAAACATTTTGAATGCATTTGTAAATTTTATAATTTCTCTGTCCCTTTAAAATACTTAATTATCAAAGATGATGAAGGTTGTTCCAAAGCGGCTTGGGAGCCAACCTGAATGAGCTCCCACCAGCCAGAAGGGGACACTTGAGGATCAGTTGGGACAGTGCCACAGTGGACGGAAGCACAGCAAATATGTTCATAGTAACACTAAACAAACAAAAACATTGAAGAAAACCAACTTCGTAACCTTTAGAGCAGGGGTGTCCAAACTTTTTTCAACGTTTTTCACCAAGGGCCGTATGCAGTAAAATACACAAACAGCCAGGCCACTCACTCGAGGTGAAGTACGTATTGCCTCACCTGGTTTATTTAAGTAAACTAAATATATTTTTGGAATTTGCTGCGGGCCAATTAACAATGGATTGCGGGCCGCAGTTGGCCCGCGGGGCCGCCGTTTGGACACCCCTGCTCTAGAGGATACCAAGGAACAGCCCATTCTCTTGAAAGCTGGTAAAGAGAAAGAATCAAGTCCTGACCCTGCCTCCTCCGAGGTCCGCCTCCCACAGTAATCAAACGTGGAGGACGGGAAGTTTCTCTTTGTAGATGTGATCCAGGTAACACCTGAGGCCAGAATGAAGGGCTGTCACCCCCACGTGTCTCCTGAGGTGTTACTGGCCCGGCAGTCAGCATCAGTGGCTGCTAGTATCACAAAAATAGGGACACCAGGCACCCAGACAGTATGTACCTCTTGATGGAAATACACCTATCCTGTGGTTTTACAGGGGAAAACAGTTGAACCTAAATCTGGTCAAACCTCTAGACCCAGCTACCAGTTTTTATAGTCTGCACAAGGAATAGAGGAAAATGTTAAATGAAACCACAAGGATACAGTGAGCAAGTCTCAGCCTCTGGAAAACTTGACTGGACAAATGAGTCTGTTTCTTCCACAAAAAATTTCAAGCCAAAAAGAAAGAGAGAGTGAGAGATGGGAGGAAACCTGTAAATTACAGGAAACCTAAAACGTGCATCTCTCAATTTCATTGTATGACTTTTTAAAATCCTGTTTCATCCGTTTAGTGTGTGTGTACATGTGTGTGCGTGTGTGCATGTGTGTGCAAAAGATGATTGGGAAAATGGGAATGCTGACAGAATATCTGATGACATTAAGGAATTAAAACAATTTTTAAGGCATGATAGTATTGTTTTTAGGTTATAAAGTCCTTTTTTGAAAGTTAAATGGCAATATTTGCAAATTATATGATATTTTGGATTTGCTTCAGATAATCTCGGGGTGGGGGGTGGGGGATGAGGGGTAGAGCTTAGTGTGCGGGAATATAGATAAAACCAGATTGGCTGTGAATGGACAATTGTGGAGGCTGGGTTTATTTTACCTTAGCCTCCCTTTTTGTATGTGTTTGAAATTTACCAAAGTAGAAGCTTAGAAAAATGACATCTAACAACCCAAGCCCTCCCAAGTATCGGGCAACTTCTATAAAATGAATTCAACTCAAAGTGTGCCTAAGATTTTAATTTCAAATCACAATTCTGAATTATACAACTACATATTTTAAATTGGAGCCATGAGCTGTGAATCATCTTAGATAGTGTAAATAATTAAAACACCAAATGTGCAGGTTTTTCTAGATCCAAATTATTAATATTAGGGATTCATTTCTCGAAACATGTCTGTACTTAATTTTGGGGGTTCAAAGACGCTAACCTACCAAAGAAACCGTCATGTGACCCCATGCAATTTTGGCATTACCGCCCCTTCCCCAGGCAGTTGTTGGGTGGCTTTCTCATGGGGCTGAGGATTCGTAGTAATTATTGAGTCCCTTGGCCAACATGCCAGGATACATGGGGGCATCATCTTCAGTGCTCTTTCGAGTTGCTATGGCAGTGGTCTTCAAATGAGGTTTTCTGGAAGCCTGGCTCTGGGGTGAAGTCCTGTCATTACCTAATTTTTCTATTCCTGGAAGATTGCAACTTCCACTAAAAGAGTAACTAATGAGATTCACTGTTTCAGTTGGTTTTGCCCCTTTCTTTCTTTCTTGCTTGCTCTTTCTTTCTCTCTCTCTCTCTCTCTCTCTCTCTCTCTCTCTCTCTCTCTCTCTCTCTCTCTCTCTTCTCTCTCTTTCTTCATATTTAAATGACTTCTTCCTGGCTAGCTCTAAGGAACTTTACACTTGAGGGAACTTTCTCTCTCTCCTAGGGCTTTGCCTGATTCTGCAAAGAAGGCCAAAACACACTAAGCTAACGTGCAGATTCCCTCTGATGCAGTGTGAGTCAAACTGTGAGTGACAACTCGTGTGTGGATCCTGAGTCACTTTAGTGAGTCACAGTCAGCATTTAAAAATAAAATAGCGCTGAATGGAAAGTACCAGAAGGCATCACAGATTGTGAGGATAAATATTATTTTTTAAAATTTTGGTTTTATTTGTATATATTTAGATGTAAATGAGTTTCTTACTGTGGGTCACCATGAAAATTTTTGGAATTGTGAGGTGAGGAATACCAAGTGAGCCTGGCACGCAGATGATAGCAAGAATTAATCATAAATCGATAGGGAGGCAGTAGGCCAAAAAGAAAATAAACACACAAAAAAAAAAAAAAATCTTGATTAAAACAAACATGGGAACTCAAAAAATAGAGTAAGCAGTGGTTGGATAGTGGAGGAAAAATTGTTACCAAAGTCATGAATATTGGCATTATGTTTTGTTTTGTTTTTTAATGTCTGTTCCTTCCCTCTGTGCTTCTTGTTCACCATTAATTCCCTTTTGGTAGCGCTGTGCCTGGCTCAGTGTAGGCAATCCATAAATACATATTTATTGAATTTAAATACTAGTAATTAGACTACCTGTTTTAGAAGACCAAGAGGAGGACCCTGGGGTCTGGGAATCTGTATTTTAACATGCTTTCCAAGCAGTCAACCTGGTGGCAGTTGCAGACCAATATTTAAGAAGCCCACTGTTCTACCCACTCATTTTACTCATTTTATTCATTTAACTTATGTCATACACAGTTAACATTAGAACCAAACTGGAAACTTGGGCTGCCCACCTTCTGGTAGAAGGCTTTACACACAACTTCACCAGTAGCTCATGTTGCCCATTTCTTACCAAACACATTGCATGACCTTCTGGTAAATGTCCTGGACTCCATGCTTCTTGTCTATCCCACCTCGTCCTCTCTGCAGCCTCAAGGCATTTTCCTAAATCACTCAGCATTTCATTTTCCTGTCCTATACCTTTGGCTTTTTCTCTATTGCTGGTATCATTAAGACAAATGCCCTAGTTTATCATTCAGAGCCTGCACAGTGTCTGCCCCCAGCCTGTTTCCTCAGTCTCTTCTCTCTTTGCCAGTCTCCCAGCACTCTCCTTTATCTGTCTCCTCCTGCTGGGGCCACTTCAGAACACTTGGCATGCCCCAGGCACATGTCAGCCTTCCCTGACTCTGATCTTCTGTTCATGTTGTATCCTCCAATGGGAGCAGCCTCTGTTTTCCTCTGAATTGCATCCATCCTCCCAGACCAAGTTCATATGCCACTTCTGTAAATTTTCCCCTAACGTAGTTAAGCCACTTCTCTTTGCTTCCTTGTACTCTTTGCTCATGTTCTATTATAGCACCTAAGACTCATTGCCTTGGGTTTTGTTAGCTCAGTCTGTGTTAGTCTCTCTGATGGGGAAGTAAGTTTCTAGAAAGCAGTATTCATGTGTTTTTGAATTCACTATATTCTCTACAGTGCCTTGCAGTTAGCATTGAATGACATTTGTTAAGTTAATTTTTCTATGCGTTATGATTACATCAAAGTTAATATTAATTGGCAACTTAGTCAATTAACTTGTGTAAAATGGGCTTTGACCTCTATATGAAGCCTCAGAGTTCCTTGTGACTTTCCATTTCTTTATAAGTCCAATTAAAAAAAAAAAGTACTGTAGGGTTTGTGTGCCTCATGATAAAGGATTCTTTGTTTTCCTCTGGAGAGGAGGTGGGCAGATACACAAAAGGGTAGTGATCTTAAAGAGAAAGCTTGTTAGAAAATTGGATCCTTAATAACTGCTATTTTTTTTTTTAAGAAATTGGTGGGTAGGGGGTAGCAGTTAAAGAAATGAATATGGCATAGAGGAAAAAAAACCAGAGGAGAGCCAAGTATAGGGCATCTACGGTAGCTCTGCTGTGCGTATTAGAAAACCCTGCAGCTCTGCCTTTTTAGCCCATCATAATTCTGTTTCAGGTCAATTCCATTCTCCATCTGTTAGCAGAGCAATATTTGGGCCATACCCAGGCCAGCAGATCCTCTGTCCAAATTAGGGTTTAGAACAGAAAACCTAGCACAAAAATACACATGGTACAAGCATTTTTATTTTGCTGACTTTGATGCCTATTAAATAACTTTCATGTGGTCACATTGGGCTTTTGAAAAGTGAAATCATTGTTGAATGTATTTTTTATTTCCTGTGGCAGAAACAACCTAATTTGGAAAAAAAAAAGATGAAAATTCTGAAACCGAAATAACAATTTGTCTGTTTTTACTGTGATAGGTTCCTTGCACTGACTCCATGGAGAGTGTATCACCTGATTTCCATCATGATACTTGGGCGTGTTATTATGCAAATAATAAAGGATATGGTTTTGTCTAGAACGAGAGGTAAGAAAAATCAGAATTCATTTTTTATGGTATTTAATTTTCTAGACCCTGAATGTCCAGTCTTTGTGTAGGCACATTCACCAAAATAGTCTTTTGAAAACGAGCAAAAAGCCAGATGATACAGGCATTGACTGCTATTTTTAATGTTGATTACATGTTTACTTATTAAAAATATTAAATCTATTTAATATTTCTTATTTATTTAACTGATGTTGTCCCTAGTCATAGCTGCTGCTCTTGGGCCAAAGGGTTGTATATGTTGGTTTCTCTTTTGGATCTAAGTGCTGTTATTTTTAAATACCATTTTGATACTTAAGTAGGCTGCAATGAGGGTAACAGTTAAATATTTAGTACATGCCACATGACAAAACTGGGCCATTGGAAAATGGACTAGTTTATATAATTTTTTTCCTCCCTCAGTGGACAAATATAATTCAGGGCTTAAGGACAATTAAGTAATGGTTACATTTTTTTTTAATTAGTTGGTGATGAAAAATGAATTAATTTTAAACATTAAGTTTAAAAGTGAGAACTTGAATTATTTAAAAAATTTTGTTGAAGTATTTTCTGACTAATTTGTCTGTATTATAAATCTGAGTCAACTTTTTCCATAGTCGGAGGGGCCTCTTCTACCAGGCTTGGAGCTAGTTTTGTAAATGGGAAAAAAGCCGTCCTTGGAACATTGAGCCCCATGAACCTAAATGTGGTATGATTGATTTGATTAAAAATAGCTAAGAGAAGGTTACAATGAGGCATTTGATTTCACTAAACGTAAACCCAAATGGAGGGATAATTTTGGTTGGGGTCCATAAGGATCCGTGCACATAAGACCTATCCAGAGTTCGAGCCCTGGCAGGGCCACCGAGGCCTTGGTGGGGGGCACTCATCTCCTCCCAAATCCCAACTCAGACCAGGGATAAAAGCTGTTATGATTTACCATCATGATGTTTTATGGTGAGATTAAATCCAGTGTATATTTTAAGTCTTTGTAGTTCTAAATTAAATCATATGTTAACTATCTTTTTAAAAAATATATGTTTGTGTGTAGTTTTACATTGGTGTGTCTTAAGATTTGAAGGTAATTCCTTCATTCTAGTGTTTTGGGAAGGTGAACAAATTTGTTTTTGTCCAGTTACCTCTTTTCACAAATCTGTAGATTAAGATTATATTCTTGCACGTGTTCTTCCTCGTCTCCCTCTCTTCTCCTCTCTGCCTCTCTGTCCCCCTTTTGTGTTTCAGAGAACAGACTCCCCGACTTTTCACCCTCGCAGGCACTTTCCCTGATACTCTCTGTTTATGTGAGATGTGTTAAGGCCACACAGAGGTGGACCATTCCAGTGCTATAGGATGTTGTATAGGGTCGGCCACATCAATGCCTGGTGGTTCTCATGTTTGTACCTTGATTCATAACTTACACAGCCTGTTTTCCTTGAATCAACTTTGTAACATTTTCACCCTCCAGGACCTCCCTCAAGGAAATCTTAGAAGAAATAGCCTCTTACAAGTTTTATACCCAGTCATTTTAGCTCAGTGAAGGAAATTGACTCACAGAGCAAGCTGAGCGTCTCAATCTTTTCAGTGGTGTAACAAACTTGGTTCCAGGACAAGTTACAAGGAACAGACAAATGTGGAAGGCCGAGGATGAAATTGAAAGATTTCATAACTATCCTTTTCTCACGCTTGGTCCCTTACACAGAGATTGTTTGCAGCACTGACTTATTGGCTTAATGTTCTTGCAAATATAGAACTTTCATATTCACCAATTGCTGGAAACATCTGCATTGCAAAGACTCAGTCCTCTAAAAAATTAAGGTGCTAGAGTTGGAAGAATACGAGCCTAAAGGGTCTGGTTCTTGAGCTCCTTCACTTCATTTCTGAGCCTTCGTAGACGGTATTAGTTTCCTGTGGCTGCTATTAAACTTGGTGGCTCAAAACAACAGAAATTTCTTCTCTCACAGTTCTGGAGGCCAAGAGTACAAAATCAGTGTTCCTGGGCCAAAGTCAAGGTGTTGTCGGGGCTGTATTCTCCTCTAGGGAAGGTTCTACTCCCTTCTTTTTCCAGCTGGCAGTTGATGGCGTCCTTGGCTTATGGCTGTGTCACACTTTGGTCCCTGCCTTCACGGTCACATTACCTTCTCCTCTTCCTGTCTGTGTCTGGTCTCCCTCTGCCTTCCTCTTACGAGGACACTTGTGATTGCATTTGGGGTCCATCTGGGTGATGCAGAATAAACCTATGGTTCTTAGCTTAATTGCTTCGGGTAAATCCCTTTTCAATGCAAAGTAACATTTTACAGGTTCCAGGGATTAAGAGCTGATGCCTTTGGGAGCCACTGTTCAGCATCCTACACAATCTGAACCTCTTTGTCCTGTGAAATGGGAAAATCCAACACCTACCACACGGCTGTGTGAGGGTCGAATAAGAGTGTAAAATAGCAGTTCTCCAGGCACAGTAACAGTCTGTTTAACTCTGACACATAACCGGAACCACATGGGGTTTGAGCCCTCGTCAGTAAGTCTGTGAGCGCCTTTGTGTGCCAGGGCCTGTTGTAGGTGCCAGGCTTCCAGTGGGGTCCACACGCACCCCGGTCTCTCTGCCCAAGTGGAGCGCTCACGCTCCATCCCGTGGGGTAGACATTTATCACAGGCCAGTGTTTCTGTCAGGGTTTTCCCCGGGTGACATTGCTCTGAATACAGCATTTACTGCTGCGTAAAAAGAGAAGGGGGGTGAGGGTGGAGGGAGAAACGGGATTAACGCTTTCCTAGCGCTCCTCAGTCTATGGCTGAAGAAACACTGCTGCCTGCTTCGTCCCCTTAAGCAGTCTTCTAGGACAAAGACTCATTTGAGGCCTGTAAATAGTTGGCGGGAGCCCAACTTGACAGGCCTTGCAGCCCCAGGGCCCGGCTGTGATGAATTGGTGTTTCAGAGGCCCAGAATCGGCCTCAAATTAGATCCAGATGCCATTATGGTAATGCCATGGCTTCAACCAGAACTGCCAGACACTCTCATTAGCTACCCTGGCTTATAGCACCAATTACAAGGAAAGGAGGATCTCCTTCCATCGCTCGACTTCCCCTCCTCCCACAACGTTTTTGGGAAAAGACATTAAGCTTCTATTGTTAAGTACTTAATTGTATCTGTCCTTCCCTTCCATTATTATCTCTAATACCGTCTTAGATGCTTCATATGAAATAGGTGAGTGAAAGTATGGAGCTCCTCCTTGTGAGTTAATCTGTGCGAAAGCTCCAGGAACCCAGGTCTCCAGCACGAGCACCCTCTAGCTAGCCGCGGTGGGTTTCTCTCTCACTCTTGCTGTTGTTTACTTTGAGGGTGTAGTTCCTGCTTTAACCCCTGCGTCTGGGCTCTGGAGGACTCTTCTGCAGTGTGGGAAAGCCTCCTGCAGCCGTAGACTCTGCCCTAACCTCCTCCTGCTTCTCTCTCATTGCAGAAGAACTAGGTTCCCGCCCCAGCTCTCTTTAAGATGCTCTTCAACTACTGCCCTGGGCAGTGGGAGGCAGGCAGGCTCAGCAGGCTCCCCCATTTGCAACCCCTGTCTCATCCCACCCTTTCCCCTGTGAAAGCCACACCATGTATTTGTGCCACGTTCTGGCTGCTGTTGAACATGGAGCCACCGTGGCTTGTGAACAGTCCCTTCTCTGTCGTTCTGACTTACACCCTGATGATTTGTACATCAGTCCAGATTCTGTCACCTCTTCATGCGGCTTCGTCTTTGACCTTAGCCTTTGACCTCCAACCCTTACAGAGGCTGAAAGTCAGTCCTCAGTGGACCCTCTGGCCAGGCTGCCACCCTGTGCTCCTGTTAAACCAGCTCTTCATCCCCAGTTCAGGTGTCTCCCTGCTCCGCCTCTTGCCATTGCACTGTCCCTCGGCCCTGGGCAGCCCCTACCTGGCCTGCGCTTAGCGACTGCGGTGATGCTGTCCTTACCCTTCGAAAGGTCCCTGTCCCATTGCCAGCAGCCACACTCATTCTTTCCAGTTTTTAATCACAAAACGAACACGCAAACAGGCCTCACTGTTAACCACTTTCTCCACTCTTGGCTCCACTGTTGTCAGAGAAATGTCATATGACAAGGTGAGTTGGTGCCTCTAGAATTTAGTCCGTCCAACTTTCCAGCGTTAGTTGAGACCTCACGAGTGTTCATCATTCCTTGGAGTCTTTTGTGTTGTTCATTTTCTTTGTTTTGATATGCCATCTGACTGCAAAATGTGGGAGGCAGCTTACAAAATGGAGGCAGAATATAGAAACTAAGGCTGCTTACGAGAGGTCTAGCAGGAGAGCAGGAGTCAGTCTGACGTGGTGACCGTGACTGAGCACCAGCTTTACCCCTGAGCTGACTGGCAGTCAAGGCAGAAGGGGAAACAGCACCAACCGCACAGTTCTAATCATCCGAGGAAAGGATATGAGCCATTCTGAGAAACTTTTCCCTGCGACTAAGTTTTAAGAAGAATTGAGGACATAGAGCTTTGATAAGAGATACTGAAGAACAAAAGAGACAGCATCTGTGGCATTTGTTTGATGGAAAATGCAGACACCACCTCAAGGCCATTTCTTATATTGGACTTTGTTAGAGCTGGTAACTGGGAGTGTAATGTTAAGACATAGTCCAATGAAGACAGTTACTGGAGAATTAAAGCAAATGAGGGGCGGCCGATGGCTCAGTTGGTTACAGCGCGAGCTCTGAACAGCAGGGTTACTGGTTCAATTCCCACATGGGATGGTGGGCTGCACCCCCTGTAACTAAAGATTGAAAACGGCAACTGGACTTGGAGCTGAGCTGCACCCTCCACAACTAGATTGAAGGACAACGACTTGGAGCTGATGGACCCTGGAGAAACACACTGTTCCCCAATAAAAAAATGTAAAAAAGAAAGAAAATATGTATTTCCATCCATGTTTTAAAAAAAGAAAGCAAATGAGATCTACGTATATATATTTTTTCTGTTGATTTCATTTGAGCCTAGATATAAGCTCTAAATACCTAAAGAATAAATACTCATAGGTAAAAATCTTCTTTCTCAAGTAAGATGCCGTCCGTCCCCTTTTGTCAATACCACGTCACAGCTCACTTTCATGCCACCTGTTATTGTTGTTTTCTTGAGCAGCCACATTTTCTGTCTTCCCTAAACTCGCATGGTTTGTGCTGCTTGTATAGTTTCTACACCCCCTACGTTGGTTCATGTCTACTTGCGTGCAGGTTTTGCCTGCCCCACTGGGAAGTCTAGTCCCCAGGCCAGGTCCCTGTGTTCTACAATGTTCCATCCCCCATGGTACCTAGTCAAGTGATTTGCATGTTGTAGGATCTCGATAAATATTTGTGGACTAGTTGCCTGAATTAGTTATGGTATCGAAGGTATACGCTGTGTGATTGGATGGTTTCTAGAGTTTAAAGATTTAAGCATTGCATGTTAAATAGGTCGGAGTATTTCTAAGTTGAGAAATGCCTCCACAGAACAATACCTTGGTTAAGTTTCACGTTTTACTTTCCTTGTTGCAGGTGCGCAGTTGTGGAGGAGCCTCAGTGAAAGGTAGGGACCTTCGTCTCAGTGTTGTGGCTCATGGAAGGCCGGGTGGGGGAGGTGACGGAGCTGCCAAGATGGGTCTCTGAAATAATATTTTAGTGACAGGGACCTCAGTCCTATAGTGATGTACAAGAATAGGAAAAATACAAGAAAATTCAATTGAACTGAGGGCAAGGGTCAAGATAAGCCTCGTTCTAAGGAATAGTTCATATCTTGCTATAATATTGAGCAACGTTGATATATTGTGACACCCACAGTGTGTGGACTGGAAGTGAAGGGAGGAGGCGTTTTCACTGGGGATTTCCTCTCAGGATTCATTTTGGGGTGGGAACGGCACTGCTGCAATGGGAGAAGAACAGGGCAACACAAGCGTGGGATTCTGCTGGAACATTCCTGGAGGTTAACGTGCTGTCAGTTGTAGGACTTTGGGGTGGGAGGCGCAGGTGCGAAGCTCTTGGGGGTGCAGATGCAGCAAATGTCGGCCAACCTCTTGACTCCTTGCCCAGCCAGAGGCAAGTCGTTTCCCTTTTTGTTTGGCGTCACCCATCCTGAAGTAAAGTGCTGTTTGCAAGTGGGAGAGAAAAGAGCAAGGGCAGGTGATGAGGGGAACATAATGCACTTCACCAACTGTGCATATGAGAAGTGGAGAAATGAGGAAAGCATAAGGATTAATAGCCTAGTAAAATGAATTTTATAGGTACTTACTTATTTTTTTTAAATTCTGCCTTAAAAATATTCTTAAAGAGAGGTGGTTGGGGTGCTCGATTTATATCAAAGTGGACAGCATGAAATGAATGCACAAAAAGTAGGACAAAACAATGCCATTAAAATCCCATGGGGAGAAAAACATAACTTGGTATTTTGTGTAATGTAACTTTAAAAGCTGTGCTCTTGGAAATAATGCTTATTTCAGGTGTAAAGGGTAATTTTATAACCCTTCTGCTCGCTTTTGAGAATTTCGCACTTATTATCGAAGCTGTTTTCAGTGTTTGATAATCATTTGGAGAAAATATTAGCAAGCACAGCAGGACCAATGAACTCACTTTGCTCATATTGAGTTTGGTCAAGGAGTGAGTGGCTCCTTATAATATGGCTTTTCTGTTTTCTTCTTTTTTTTTTAGATTTGTAACATTTTAGTGCTTGGGGAAGGGCATGATAATGGAAATAACCTTTTTTGGCAAAGGTCTCATTCACTTCAGAATCACCTACATGTATATTCAGGTGCAACTAATCCTCTGTCCTAATTTCAACAACCCCTCCAGTTAGTGGTCTTGCCAAGTTCATGTCTCTCTCGACCTCAAATTTTCTCATCTGCTGAATGAGAAAGTAAGAGAGAGAACCATTTTGAATATCCCTCCCAGTCCTAAAAAGTCTATGATGTAATATGAGAGATTTGTGTTTGTGATCTTGTGATTTGTAATAAGAAATATGTATTTGGTCTCCGTCTCGTTTCTGGCTCAGACCTCCTAAAACCCTAAAACCATTGGGTTTTCCTGTATGATGAAAGGGATAAAGCTGTCTTATGTTATGTTAACGAGGTGACTTTTGGAAAGCACCACGGATGGGCACAGGTTGCCAGTGGAGCTAAGGATGTCATTAGGAGGCTAGAACTTTCAGTTCCATCCCCTGACCTCTGGGAGGGGAGAGAGGCTGGAGGTCAAATCAGTCACCAATGGCCAGTGACTGAATCAACCATGCCTGTGAAATGAAGTTTCCAAAAATCCCTAAAGGACAGGGTTTGGGAGGCTTCTGGGTGGGTGAACATGTGGAGATTTGGGGAGAGTATTCCCCAAGGTGTTCCCTAAATCTTGTCCTATGTATCTCTTCCGTCTGACTGTTTCTGAATCATATTCTTCTATAATAAACAGGTAATCCAGGCAGTAAAATGTTTCTCCGAGTTCTGTGAGCTGCTCTGGGAAATTAATCGAACCCAGAGAGATGGGGTCGTGGGAACCTACAATCGATAGCTGGTTGGTCAGAAGTACAGGTGATAACCTGCACTTGTGATTGGCATCTGCAGGGGCGGGGGCGGGGTTGTAGAACTGAGCTCTTGACTTGTGGGAACCTGACTCAGTCTCCAGGTAGAGAGGGTCAGAGTTGAGTTGAATTGTAGGACACCCAGTTGGAGTCTGAGACTCGCTTTGGTGGGTCTGGGGGAAAGAACAGCTTCACACATTGGAATCGGTACCACAATTATAATTGGTGATCAGAGGTGGGATCAGAGTCAGAATCATCAGTATTCTTTCATTCTGTCATCCATTTATGTCCTTGTTTGGCCAGTGCCTCTTTCAACGTGATGTACTTTACTCTAGAAGGGATACTATCCAATATTTTTTCACTGCAGTTTCCATTGTGCAGTGCCATTCTCTTCTCTGTGCCTCACACTGAAGATGTGAAATTAAAATATTTTTTCCGTGAATTATTTTGAAGATTTGGTACATTGTTTGCAGTGATTCTTGACATCTAGTATGGATAGTGCTTGTGTTTTTAACATTGAAAAATTTAAAACCACTTTAAGGGTAAAATACAGTGATGGATAAGAGGATCCTTGGAGGCAGAGAGAGATGCTGTCTTGCTCCTGGGAGCCACGTGGGTCAGGATCTTTCCCTTCCACGGTCTCAGGTGCTGAGCTTAGAAGCCTCGCGCCTCACTTGGCAGTAGTTAGAAATCAGCATCCATCACCACCTTGCCCTGCACAGCTGGGGTTCCCGGCTTAGCAAACCAGGGTTAGATTTTCCTCTCTCTGCATTGGCTAGTAGTTTGTGTTCAGTCTCAGAATGAGCCAGGCCTTCTTTTCATGGGACTTTACTTGGTTCATTTAAGGATCATAAGTTCACTGTTAGAAAGGAAGCAAATAACGAACCATTCTCTCTTCGTAAAGCCATTGTAAAGCTTTTAAATTAAAAAGGAGCTCCTCAAAAAGGGAACCCTCTGCCCTGCCGGTGGAAATGTAAAATGGTTCAGGCACTATGGGAAACAGTATGGAGGTTCCTCAAAAAATTAAAGTGGAACTACCCTATGATCCTGCATTGCCAGTTCTGGGTATACATGCAAAGAAAATGAAAACAGGATCTTCACGAGATGTCTGCACCCCCATGTTCATTGGAGCATTATTCACAATAGCCAAAACATGGAAACAACTTACGTGTCTGTTGGCAGATGAAATGGATAAATAAAATTGGTATATATTCACAACAGAATATTTATTCAGCCCTTACAAAATAAGGAAATTCTGCCATTGGTGAGAGCATGGATGGACCTTGAGGGCATTGTGCTACGTGAAATAAGTCAGACAGAGAAAGCCAAATACTGTGTGATCGCACTTATATATGGAATCTAAAAGCTGAACTCAAAAACAGAGTCGATTGGTAGTTGTGAGGGGCTGCGGGGTGGGGAAATGGGGAGATGTTGGTCGAAGGGATACAAATTTTGTTACAAGGGGAATGAGTTCTGGGGAGCTAATGTATACAGTGTGGGACTGTAGTTACCACTGTATTATATACTTGAAAGTTGCTAATGGAGTACATTTTAAATGTACCACAACAACAAAATGGTAATTACGTAACGAGAAGGATGTGTTAACCTTAGGATAGTACATAACGGTAGAGCCAGCGTCTAATTTCCAATATCGTCGTCAACAATAAAGATTGAATCAATTTTAATCAGATGTTATTCACATATTGATTTTTGTACCTGGAAAATTAATTCCGTGTAAACGTGATTCTCAGTGAGGAAATTCCGAGAAGGGCTCATGCTTGACCCATTTTTTAATAAACAACAAGCACTAACTCTACGATCTGTGAACAGGATTTATACAGAGCTGTCTGTCAACCTAACCAAATTAACGTCTTTTATGACTACTTGTTCCTAGTATTGAAATGAAACTTGATCCATACATAGTATAATGTTAAGCTTTTTATTTCTGCATGTGACTGCGGCCGCTGACTGAATAAAATCCTCAGTTAACAAAGGAAAAACTGTGCTCAATATCTTTTAAACACAAAATTGTTTTCAGTTAGGCCAAGTTTTTCTAAGTAAGTGTAAATTAGAAAGAAGTGACTTTACTTACACACATATCAATAATTCAAAAAAAATTTTTACCTAGTTCTTTAATAGTTTTATACATTATAACCCAGATTAAGGAGCTGTTCTCATCGTAAATCTTGTTTCATTGTTCAGTGCCAAATTACAGAAAATACAGGTATTTTTCATGGCAAGTAATGATTTTGAATATTATGGCTGTGGGCTCTGGGACTTTCTAACAGACTTCTTGCCTCTTGCAGAGTATCCTTTACAGGAAGTGGAGGTGGCTTTTCAGTGGTGTAAGGGGCATCAGCTCTAGTTGCCTTACCTCAAGCGCAGCAGAGTTCACAGTCAGTCTTTGTAGAGCTAGCACGGATTAGCAGTTGTGAGCTCTTTACCTCTAGCTTGGTCACATTGCAGGATGGCTCCCATTAGCCTGACTCTCTCTCACCTGCTCTCAGGAGAAGCAGTTGTGTGGTCCCACTTCATGGGATGAAATGCCCTTTGTCCTGTCAGTGTCCACATAGCTACCAAAGCATTCTAGCTGGTTCTCCCCCCTAACCCAACCCCCTGGAAGAGGAGCCAAGAATCTCTGGTTGTAAAACCCAAGTTCTGAGCTTGCCCCGGCTCATATGCTCAGAGCGAGTTGGGGCATTTAAGTAAGAGATGTCTAATTAAATCCTTGAGCACAATATTATGTCTCTGTTAAAAGTGAAAAGTCATCTAGCATTTGCCAAACTGTCTCCTCAGAGGAATAGACTTTAGTGTGTAAACTGTGTGTTCTGTATTTATGAATCATCATTACTCATCAAAATTGCATAGACAGGGTGAATTACCAAGTAAAAAGCATTAAATAGTCACATGTGTTAAACAACAAAAATTCAACCTGGTACATCTTAAAGATCTTATTGGCTTTATTGACCATTTCATGAATTGGGCAGCATCTCATCCAGTAAACAGAAAGGAGCTCTAAGGAGTTGTACAAATTGGGAGGCTTTTATAGGCAGAAGGGCGAAGGAATAAGGAAAGCTATTACCTCATCTTCCTTTGGGGGATGGAAAGCAAGGGCCCATGTGGCAGATGATCTCATTGGTGCTCACCAGAAAATTCTAGGCTGACCAGTTAAGATTACATTCCTGGGGAAGGTTGAAACTGCAGTTAGGACATGTACTAAATATTGGTTTGGAGACATGAGCTTAACACCAGTGACTCCATTTTGGGCCTGTTGTTTCTTTTTAATATGGTAGCTTAAGAGTCGCTGTCTTTGTTGTTTTGGCGCAGCAATAATTCTGACTCGTGCATTGACACTACTGGATTTTACAGTTTTAGAATTTTTTAATGTGTTTATAACCTGTATTTTGTAACTTTTCTGCTTTGTACCTTTCTAATAAGGCATACTATTTGAAAGCTGCATTTTTTAGTTTAATTGCAATTAGAACTATAGACGGGGACCCACACATCTCCATGAGTTTTAAAAGAAACCCTTGCTATAAAGGATACATTAGGTTGCATTAAATGAGGAAAAAAATTATTTTCCTCAGGGAAAGAAAAATTCACTTAAATTCAGAATATGCTGGATTGTAGCATAAGCATATCTATGTGCTTGGGTAAGTGTTTGGCAACAGAAGTCTGGGGTAGCCTGGGAGCTAAGCACCACTTTTAAAGTCTCTACCCTGCCAAAATAAAAATCCAAATAGGCCTTTTATTCCCTTTAAAAAAATAATAAATGAGCACAATTCTGTAGTATGTGTTTCACAATGGAGAGAAAGCCCTTTTCTTCCTCTTGCAGGAAAGAGCGGATCCATTCATTGACGGATAGATAGCTCTTAGCCAGAGCTACTGAGAAGGGTCTGAAAGTTCCTCAAAGTTCTTCATCCGGATTCCATTCTGTTGTGTTCATTTTTTAAAAATGGTACTTTGAAAATTACCCCATTTGCAGACGATAAGCAGTTTTTAAAGCTGTTTTGGAGGACAGTGGTGTGGAGAATTCTGCTTTCTTCCTCACCATCGGTGTGTACCTATGGAAAAGATTATTCATGAGTTTTTAAAAATGCCTTATGCTAGACATTTAAGGGCCATTCTTTTCTCTCAGGTGTCTGTCAAACTAAAGTACATGCCTGGGTTTTGCGTTCAGGGGACAAGCCCTCCATGCGATTGACGTGGATCTTCCTGACAGTAACTGATAAATTTCTTGAGGCATTAAAAATAAAATGAAAGTGGAAATGCATTTCATCACCCACTGGCTTCGCTGACAAGAGCTGTGAATTGTTAGACCCGTTCCTGGCTGCGTATTCCTTTCATGAGTAACACATGCTCCTTATATTCAAGCAGATTTATCAAGTCAAAACATGGGCAAAATCCCAGGGGTCTGGCTCCCTCGGGACAGCAGCCCTCAGGTGACCCTAAATGACTTCGTACCTAGGGCTCCTAGGTGAAAAGCACTCAGTATTACACTTGATTATACTTTTCATTAAATTAAATTAGCATTTTCATTAAATAAATGAACATTTAATGTAATTCCGTAGTAATCTGATTTAACACGAGTTCAATCACTGTTTTCCCCATTATTTTAGAACTACATCTTTGCATAAGTGAAATGACAATGTGTACATCGTCATTCCCCATGGCAGCCCCTGGGGTCTCAACCGCCACTTGATAACAAATGACAATTCCAGCTCTGACCATTTTAATCCATGTTTGCAGATTTAGAGCCTAAGTTATTAAGTATTTGAAAATGTAGTTCCCTTATAAATATCTAAAATAATTACACTATACGAATTGTTTCCTAATAGCATTCTTGCGTCAGTAAATTTAAATGACCAGAGAAGGAAGAATGACTGGTAGTTAACATTTCTCTTCACTGCTTATGTTGCAATTATTTGAATATACATTAAGACTTCACAGGTAGTTGGAAGCCTCCCTCTCTCTCTCTCTCTCTCTCTCTCTCTCTCTCTCTCTATATATATATATATATATATATATATAGTTATATAGTTCCCACATATATATAGTTATATATATAGTTATATATATATATATAGTTCCCAAACATTGTTATAGTCGTATTTGCCTAATAATGTTTAAAATGTGAATTTATTTTTTAAAAAGTAATAATGCTAATTTGGAAAACTGAAAATATTGGAAACTTATTAAAAGGTGAAAACCCAAATCCCTCATAACCCCATTACCCAGAAATTAAATTCACTTTCAATTTTATTTTCTTCCAGTTTTTTTGTAAGCTTATATATATATGTGCTTATTCATTTATTGATCCTTTCAACAAGTATTTATTGAATGTCTTTATTGCCAGAACTTCTAGACATTTGTGGAAGGAAAGCAGGCAACAACAGACAAACAGCCGTGTCCTCGTGTAGAATGTAGTTGACGTTCTAGTGAGTCAGCCAGAAAATAAATACGTACTATAATAGATAACGTTAGATGGTGAACCTTGTTTCAGGGAAACTAAAGCAATTGCAGGGACTAAGAGTGTGAAGGAGGGCAGGGAGGGTCGAGTGTAATGAAGTGCCCAGGAAAGACCTTCCTGAACAAGGTTTTTGAGCAGAGACTTGAAGGAGTGAGGTAGTGAAACATGTCTGGAAGAAGAGCTTCTAGGCGGGTGGAATAGCAAGTGCAAAGGCCCTGAGGTAGAAGCTGTGTATGAGACTGATTTTTGTTTTATATCATTAAGGTTTTTTGTTTGTTTGTTTGTTTTAATGCAGGCATAGTAACTGGAATAAATAGGATATTATATAGCTAATTCAGATCATGTTGTAAAAGAATATTTAGGGATATGAAAGTTTACCCTTTATTGCTAATTACAAAAAAAATTGTAGATTTACAGCAAGTGCAGGGAGGTATAATGCACAGTACATTATAATTCCATGTTGGTATATAAATAAGATATCTCCGTGTGAAGGGAATACAGGTGGATTTTGTTTTCTTGATTTTGTTGCCCCTTATTCTTTCTCTGTAAGGAACATGCATAGCCTTTATCATGAGGAGAGGTACGAGGGTCGCTGAAAGGGGGAGGAGGGTGTCGTATCAGGCAGGGCTGGGCCAGTGACTGGAGATGTGGAGGGTGGCACGTGCAAGCAGCGCCGCGCCAGGTATTCGGTTCACCTATGTGCCAGAGAGCTGCCATCCAGCGATGGGGTTCCGGTTCCAAGGAGAGAGACTGGCACAGCCCAGTCATTGAAACAAAGGTCAGGGCCGAAGTCCAGAGAAGCAGCTGAGCTCCAAGGAGGGGATGGATGGAGCCTCAGAAATAAGTCAGAGGCATTGTAGCCCGACCAGCCCCCATGTTCCTTGGCACTAAGTCTCATAGGACTGGGGTGAAGAAAAACGACTAATGTATTGTTAAGTAATAAAGTGCCATTATTATTTCCAAGGTCAGGTGGTATGCGAGGGGTGGTATAAAAGTCCTTTAATTCTTCCTATCGGAGGCTCAGCGACAATCACAGTGAAGCCTCCTGGTGCAGGTGAAGGGGGCTAAGTGCATATGCTCATGATTTAGGTACCCAGCCTCCAAGAATGTTTTCTTTAAGTAAAACTTGGAAACTCTTTCTGTCCAGAGTAAGACTGATCTCCACAGCCTTATGCTCCAAACTGTAGTTTTTGGGCCAAACAGGAATGGATCTGGGAAGACATCGCGTTCTCTTCTGAAAGACATATCTGGGTTCTGTTGGCCTATCTGTCTGTCTGTCCATCTCTCAGATATCAGCTGTCAATGTGTCAATCTATCAATCTACCTACCTACCTGTACATATTCTTTAGGTATATTTTAGTGATCATATTTGATATGTTGAAGAATATATGTAATATACACATAAGTTGTAAGACATTACAATAAAACGAACACACGGGAACCTTTCTGCCAACCAGGGCTGACACTGGTGTGTCTCCCTCCCCTCCTCCCTCCCCACACCAAAAGCAAGCATAGTCCTGAATTTTTTGCTGTTCGTTCCTTTGCTTTTTAAAATATATACATATAATGTGTGTATACATACAAATATATGAATATAGAGTATAAATATACATATAAATATATGTATAAATATACATATATTTAAATTACATGTATTCCTACATAAAATTTTTGTTTTCGAGGTCTATAAAGTGGTATCATATTTGTATAGTCTTCTGGAACTAGTGTGTTAGCAGTAAACAGTTTTCAGAAAAATTAATCCATGTTGCTGTGTATAGCTCCGCTGCGTTTTTTTGTTGCTGTGTAATATTTCATCACGTGACCATAGCACAATTTATTTATACATTCTATTTTCACTGGACTTTTTTTTTTTTTTACCAGACAGACCATTGCTTCTGGGAGTTTGAGTTTACTACAGGGCAGTACCAAAGATCACAAAAAGAAACGCCTAACACATAAAGTGAACAGTGCCCTGTATACTGTATATTTGAAAGCTTGTGTAAAATCTGTACCGGTTCTTGGGTTCTGACACGTATTTTAGTAACACTTCCTTGCAGGACCTGCCCTGTTCTTGTGCTGGCCGCCACTAGAGGGCGCATAAGAGATGGGACAGCCGCAGGTTGTAGAAGCGAAGAATAATAGCTACTGTTGAAACCTAGCTAGCTAGCTTCCTGGCTCCAAAGTGTTGCTAGGACCTGCATATTTCATCAGGGCAAAAACATTAGTACGGCTCCAGTTCCAAGAAGAAAACACAATTAAAGATTGTGTTCGTATACATGCACACATATGCATGGGTCCGCATATATTTTAAGGTGGTGGGGGGAGTGGAAAACATGAACAGGGAGTAAGAGAAGTGATAGAAGGACGCATCAGTGGAGAATAAGACAGACTGAGTGGGGAGGAAGTTCACAAGTCAATGACAGATGACTGTGCTTCTTAGTTTAGGAACAAGCTGATGATTTTGAGGCCGCTAAGAACTCAGTGCCACTTTGAGTGCACCGCCATTTTACGCCTTATTTCTATCCACTCTCTTATGAAATCTTTCGAATGTTGTTGATTATGTGCTCTCAGGAGTCTCTCCTTTCCTCACTGGTCCCTGACTTAATACTTTCTCCTCTGTTGGAAATAAATGGGAACATGTGGGTCCCCCTCCCCCGCCGCCACACACATGCACACGCACGTGTAGAGCTCTCAGTATTGAATCTTGAATTTCAAAAAATTGCTTAGTTTGCACTTTCATGGAGAAAGGACTTCTTGGTGAGTTCTTGGCCTCTAGGTGTGAATTGACCTGTGAAATATTGAGGGCAGAGGTCCCTGCTTGTTAGAAAGTGTGCAAAAGATACGCTGCGGAAGCCTGTCTTGGAGACCTTGGAGTGTTTGTGGTAGACTGAGTAACCCCTCCACATCCATCCCATACCCCTGAACCCCCCCCGCAAAGATGTCTGCCTCTCATGCCCAGAACCGTGACTATGTTCCTTCCATGGTAAAAGGGACTTTGCAGATGTGAGTAAGGTAGGACAATAAGATGGTGAGATTACCCTGGATTATCCAGGTGGCCCAATGTAATCATAAGGGTCTTTATAAGAGGGAGCAGGTGGTCTGGAGAGAAGATGCTGAGCTTTTGGCTTTGACAATGGGCATGGTGCCACGAGTCAAGGAATGCAGGCAGCCCCGAGTCAAGGAATGCAGGCAGCCCCTAGGAAGTGGAAGAGGCCGCGATTCTCCCCCAGAGCCTCTAGAAGGAATGCAGCCCAGCATTTGAACTCTGATCACCAGAACTGTAAGATGATAAATCTGTGTGGTTTTAAGCCACTAAAGTTGGTAATTCGCAGCGATGGTAAACGAATGTACTGTTCCTTAATATGGAGGAGAACCAGCTTCCTTTGGAAATGTGGCGGGTAGGTTTGCTGGGTCACGTCTCTGTCCGTTGAAATATAGTTTGAGCTCAATTAACGGGACATCTGCGTCCTCAAACAAGGAGGGTGAGAGAGGTGATGGCCCAAGTGATCACGTCTGAGGCAGTGGGAGGGGACAAGGAAGCCAGCCCGCCTGGGAGACTGCTCCCACTGGGCAGGGAGAGCTGGAAAAGGGAAACGCCTGCACAGAAGGGTCGAGAAATGTCGTGAAGACCCCGTGCCTGGAAGCCAGGGGCAGTGTTTCAAGGAGAAGGCTGTTACATGTGCCCTGAAAGCACTGAGAAAGAGCACTGGATTGTAGCAGAATGTTTGTGACCGTTAGGCCCTTAGAAATCGTTCTCCATGCTTCTGGTTTATGTGTATGGAGAAGGAGAATTCTTCTGGAGTGAAGCAAAATTCAGGGGCTTAAGGATAAGAAAATGGAGGTTGGTAGCATGACCCACACATTAGAAAATATGTTGAACAAATGGAGAGAAATTAAACAGTGACCAGGAAAAGCAGCAGCTTGTTTTTCGTTGCTAATTTTATTTTATTGTGGTAAAATTTACCATGAATGTACCACTAGTACATTCACAGTGTTGTGCGAACATCATACCGTCTAGTTCCAGAACATTTTCATCTCCCCAAAAGCAAACCCATAACCATTAAGCATTCCCTCCCCTCCCCCTGCCCCTTAGCTCCTGGCAACCATGACTCTGCTTTCTGTCTGTATGGATTTGCCTTACGCTGAGTATTTCATATCAGTGGAACCATACAATGTATGGCCTTACTGTGCCTGGCTGCTTTCACTGAGCATAATGTTTCCAGGGTTCATCCATGTTGTAGCATGAGTCAGAACCTTGTTCTTTTTTCATGGCTGAATAATATTCCATTATTTGGACAGACCACATTTTACCTATTTCATCATCTGATGATGATTTAGATTGTTCCCACCTTTTGACTACTGTGACTAGTGAGAAGTTGTTTGTTTGTTTGTTTGTTTCTTATTTGGTGTTGTCTTCAGAATAGAACAGTGTGACGGTGTGGGTGAAGCAGAAGCGGTATGTGGAAAGGTAGAACTGTGTTCCACCAGCAGTCAGGGCCTTGCGCAAGCTGGCCAGCTGCTGGGAAAAGCTCGCAGGAAGAGTCTGGGCTGTCACTAGGGCCAGGATTATGTCTGGGACAGAGGGGGACCTGGGCAGGGGATTGGTTTGCTCGTAGTCCATAAATCTCTACTGGAAAATTGAAGATAGCATTAGGTAAGCTGGCAGATGCTGGAATGCCAGGGGGAGAAGGTGCGTTCCAGGCAGCCTCGGGGCCTCCAGCAGCAAGAGTGATGCTTCTGAACGGAGGACCCAAAAGTGTGCTCTTCACGTGTCATTTTAGTCATGTTTCCTTTTCAGTCCTGTGTATTTTTGAAAGAGGAAGGAATACGCAGGAAGGAGGCAGTTGAGAGGGAGACTACATTATTATTTAGAGGTATTTGGTAAAAAGGGGGAAAGGCGTATGATGTAGTACTTTTATTGGGTAGATTGCGTTACACATAGGCTGTTTGTTAGTCTTTTTCAAGGCTATTCTTACTTGTGCTTGTTTTTAATACCTGAACAACTGGGAGAGAGAACTTATAATCCTGGAGTCATTTGGCTTGTATTCTTAGCGAGTATTTTTAAACTATAATTTCAGAGCCATCTAATGCCATTTAAAGCACAAGAAGTGCTTTCAGTATTTAGTTCTCCTGAGCTGCAAGCTTTAGATTTTGAATAGTATTATTACTTCCACTGAAAACGCATTTCTAAAAGATCTTTTCCTTGATGTTTGCCTCAGTTTTGCGGGGTCAGCTGTTGTTATCTTTATTAAAACATGTGATGATATTTTCAGTCATGACTCAGGAGTCATCTGTCTTGGAAAGAAAACTGTTTGAATTCCAGCGTGTGTCAAGCTAAACATCCTCAAGTCAGAAATGGATATTTATTTTGAATAAATTGTGCATTTAAGGACATTCCGCCCCCTGGAGCTAAGTTGGAATGAAATCATCTTGCTTTAAAGGACTTTTAATGGATGTACCATTCTTGGAATAGATAATGAAGACTCTAATTGAGAGAAGTTCGAAATGGAAAAGAAACTGTATTTTTAAATTGAGAAGTAGATCTGAAACTAATTTGAGGTCAAAACAGGGCTGTCCCAATCTAAGTCCTCACTAAACTGGACTGGAAAAGGCCACCTTTCCCCACAGTTTGGCTCAGATACGAGATGTTCAATAAATGCGTCGGTGCCTGAGTTGAGCCATTTTTACTTGTCTCATGGAAGGGGAGACGTGTTCCTGGTGTGGGGGAATTTATGCTCTTTGTATGGGGCACGTGGAAAGTTAGACATCAACTTATAAGTTTGTCTTTGTTCTGCGTTCAAGGCATGAAAATCCACCAACAGTGAAAGAATACACAGCTTGTAATAAATGAATTTTCTCCTGCTGGTTAGAATATGAGGTCAATAATTTAATCAATAGTCGGGAGTAGTTAGCTAAAATCCTGGAGAAAGTTTTCCTCTTGCTACTGAAAACTGATTTCTGGAATGGAAAACAAGCCATTCTCTGCTCAGCAGGTGATTTCGAGAAGTAGAGGGAGGCCTGTGAGAAGCGGATGAGGCCGCTGCGACCGGGGTGACACCCCAATACCGCGTCACTCGCGTTGCCCGAGCTCACCGCCTGGACCTTGTGTGACCTCTTGGCCTGGGGTTCTCTTCCTGCCCATCTCCCCCATTTTGAAGTGAATAAGGAGGGTAAGGAGAGGGAGTAATTGGCTGACACAAGCCATAGGAATGCAGAGTTAGAGAGTAGGATAAAGCCACCAGTAATCCAAGCCTCTAAAAAAAGATGGCAATGAAACAAAATCATTAAGGCAATCTGTCTAGCGCTCAGACTCCTGGAGAAGGAATGGTTTGCTAGTCCCTCTGGTTGAGTAGTTCCAGCACCTCACAACCCGCTTAGGGACAAAGAACTGCTCCCTTCATATTCTTTTTGGGAACTCCTTCCTGCGATTGCTGTTACTCTCCGGGACTCCTGAGTTACAGGAGTTACTTCAGGGGACGTTCGGATACTTTGCTGTGGACCATTTCCAGTCACAGACTCCCTTCCCAAAATCAGAGCAGTTAACTCAGGAATAATTTCAGGATATGAAATTATTGGTAAATTTGACATTATGGTGGCATATTTGTGTGTATGCATATATTCAGAGCTAAAGGGCTTTAAAAACATCCTGCTGTTACAGGACTGAACATACTGTGTACCCGTATATTTATGGAAGGTCCTCTTAGTACACATTGGAAGGGGAACTTGGAAGAACGAGATATAGTCTTGGCAAAACCATCAACCTGTTTCTGCAGCTGAAATTAGTGCTGTTGAAACAAGAGTTAATGCTTTTGTATCACAGATTAAATTCCCACTGTTGGTAACACTCACGGTTATTCAATAACAGTTAACAGAGAGCCAGCTGGGAGCTGGGCTCTGCAAGACTATGGTCGAAACGTGACTGTAGAATGTTTTAAAAATGTTGTTGTTATTCCGAAGTGACCAACGTCTCCTGTTATCTCTGCAGGAGTCTATTAGCCATCTATGCTTTCCTGCGAGAGAATATCTTTTATTTTGCATGTGACTCAGAAATTCTGCACTCGAACCTCTTCTGATATTCATAAAGGGATGAAACGCTTCGTAAATGTCAATCTTTTTGTTTGAGAATAGAGAAGGGGCGGGGACGTTTACCCTGGGCACCCTCTAGGTCTCTAGCAGCTGCTATTTTGGGTCCCTGCTTCAACTTTGGGGCCACTTTCCCTGTCGGTGTCTTGAGCTTGGAAGTGGCTCCGTTCTTCCAACATTTAGTAACCGCCTGCTATGCATAAGGCACTCTGCTGGAGATCTAGCGTCAGACCTCAGATCATGTCAGGATTTTATTGTATTTCCCTTGATGTTGGAACAAGGGAGAAGGTCTCAAATGTCAGAGAAGTGGTAGGAATAACAAGAGTTGTACATTGTCAGGCAAAGTTGAAGCTGTGTCATTTTCACTTTTCAAGTGATTTTTAAAGAGCTTCCATTACTGTTTGTTCTACATAGAGAGAGCCTGTGGCTACAGAATAAAAATAGCTGTAAGTATTACATCATCAGAGAAAGTTTTCATGGGTATATCGTGCCTTCAGGGGAGCAAGTCCACAGCTATAGTTAGATTGGTTCTGTTTTGCTCATTGAAATAATTTTAAGACCAAGTCAGAAAAAGGAGGGGGAGGGATACCGGAATACGGCCACCAAATTTATATTGTACGCATTGATTAATATTTCAAACTTGGGGTGAGGTGTTAATTTTTGTGTACATTAAATCAGCATCCTCTTTATTGCTGTTTTCCAATCACTTGCTATAATTACGTCTTATATTTAAACTATACAACCATCTTTGAGGTAACATGTTGCTTCTAACACGTCTTTTCAGATGTTGAATGTTTCTTTATCAAGAATAGGAAATTTCAAGGTTTTGTGCAATGGGAAAGCAGAGGTACCAAAACAAATTTTCTTTTTAGTGTTTTCTTCCCCCCTTGGGATTTTGGTCATTGACTCTCATAGCTTTGCAGTTTATGACCTGTGAAGACTGGACTTGTTTTGAGTCTGTCACTGAGGGACAAAGGCTTTTAGCTCACTACCCGTGTGGGGAGTTTTGTCTCAGCCAGCGACATCCATCCAGCACCATCCATCCAGCACTCCTGGCCCCCAGAGCGACAGTGTTCAAATGACCCAGAGCAAAAAAAAAAGCTGCTTTGTGGACACAGAGAACTGTGAGTCTTGGGGAGCTAATTTACCTGTCTTTCCAAGGAAGCTTCTTGGAAACAACAAACACAAACCTCTCAATCTATCATTAATAAAGGAGGAATTATTATTTGGACTCAGTATCGTATGGAAACTGAAACCAAGAAATGCAAGGAACCAGGAATTAAAGCAGCTTGAAGGTGTCCTCTCCTCAGGAATTTGAGGGAGCTGACGTGGTGCCTGGAGTCCAGGGACGGGGATGTTGGAATTGTTCATTGTATTGATTTTGGTAGTGGTTTCATGGGTGTGGAAATGTCAGAAGTTATCAAGTAATGCACTTTAAATACGCAGTTTATTGTGTGTCAATTACATGTCAAAAAAGCTGGTCAAATAAAACAAAGCAAGCACAGCTGTCAACACCAATACGTGAATGAGAACACAAATAAAAGTAGGAGCTGTTCCATTTAGAAGCCAAAAAGAATTTTATTAAACTTTCTACAGATGGTTCCAGAACTAGTTCTGACACCCTTTTATACGCTGGGGTGTCCCTTTCATGTGTGCTGTGTGGCACCTATGTCTTTCAGTCAAAATGATTAAAAGGTCCTTTGACTTTTGAGAATAATGTGTTACCCACTAAAAAATAAAAGGATGCTTTGTGGAGGCATAGTGTAAAGATGGACAAGTGTAGATCTGAGATCTGAGCGGTGTTTACCTGGGGGATGGCTTTCAGTTCCTTTGCTTGCCTGTCATAACAGCAAAAACCAAAGAAGGTTTGGGGGGAGGGGGAGGCAACAGGTTCTGCCGACTCGAAAACTAACAGCTCCCCCCGCCCCCCCCGCCAGGCCTGTCTTCTTTGGAAAGCCTGTCACCGGCTATGGTTGTATGTAGATGAGCAAAATGAAATCAATACCCCCACCCACAAACTGAAAAACCTTCAGGTACAAGTCAGATGGGTAGTCCCCCCCCCCCCCAGTGCCATTAAAGCTCACACCTTCACTCATCTGTAGTGACAGAAAGCAGAGCAGCAGTGGTTTTCTGGGACTGAGTTGGGTTTCAAAGGAGTGTGACTCGGGTGGGTGGGTGTTTCTTAGGTGGGCATTGAAGGTGTTCTGTGTCTTGCTTGTGGTGGTAGCTTCTGTCAAAACTCACCAGGTTTTATGCTTTAAGTGCATAGTTCATTTTCTGTAAATTATATCTCAACAAAGTTGCTACTTTGGAAACAACACGTTTCTGTCCTCAGATCTCAGAAATGAGGCTATAGTTTCACACACACACACACACACACACACACACACACACTCACTCTCACACCCTAGTTATGTTTTAATAAAACAATCATGTTGTTCCCCCCCCCCCCCGAGTAGTTTTTCTTAGGCAACAAGAATTAAAACCACTCTTTTAGTTGTTGTTTCAACCATGGGCATATAGATTAGTTTTTATTGTTAAACTTGGATATTTCTTTACATCTAAGGACAAAGTCAAGTGTGAAATTGAGGCAATTTTAACTAATAAAATATGCAAACACGTGTGATTATTAGTTGAGTCTCTTCACACACGTAAACCGTGGGGTAGGAGCGGGTCTAAGGTTTGTTCCTCCTGGCACCTCAAGCAGTGATGTCACAGAGTGCTTGTTGACTTGTCAGTTGGCTGAATTGATTCAGTTATTCAGAATTGTCCCTGTTCGGCAGCTGCTCTACTCTCTGATCCCCCCAAAAGACGCCCAGGACATACTAGCCAATCGTGAAAAATGTCTTCACAGTCACTTTGCACCCCGTTCCCCTTCTGTGCCCAGAAAGGTCTCTTCTGTTTGGTTGCTCCCAGCATGGGGGAGCTGCTGGATGTGGGGTGCCCGGCACCTGTGCTTTCTGGAACAGGCACACACTATCCCTCTCCTTCCTTTCCCTTGTATATAATCATCAGTTAGTTCCAAATTACTCATTAACAAGCCTGCCTTTCCCAGATTTGATTTCCTGCAGTGACCGAAGTGAATCATTCACAGGCATGTGTACGAATTTCCTGAAGGGATCGGAATCAAAGGGGTTTCAGAGTCTCCGTTTTTAAGATCCTTTCTGTCCTCACTGAATTCATGGTAGCAATGACTCCGTCATGTAGCCCTGGCCTGTGTCCGCAGAGGACGACCGCTGCTCCTGCGTGAACTCAGCCCCGTAATCCTGAGCTCCGAGGCCAGCCTCTGTCAGTTCTCCCACCGCCTTCCCACTTAGCAGGAACGCTTTGTCCTCTCAGGGTTTATCATTATTGACTTGATAAGTGACTCTGCTCAATAAACAAGTGTAATGAGGTGATTGACTTGCTCGTAAGAAATTTACAAGTGCTTCACATGCGTCAGTCGGGTAGAGACCACTGCCACTGGACATACAGCCTATTGTGCTGGTCCCTTTCCGTTGCGGAATCCAGGTCGGCAGGAGAAAGCTGTTGTTCAGATGCCTAGGCCCCCATCAAAAGGGGATGCAATTTTGGTAAGCGGCTCAGTGGGTGTCTGCCTTTTTATCAGCAGCCACATGCTCTGTCCTAACTGAAAGCAGCCAAGAATATAAATAAGATCATCGTAAGTTTTACATTTAAAAAGAAAATTATTTGAATGAGTGCTTCCCTCGGGCAGAATTCTTCTCTGTTCATGTAAGTGTCATTCATGTTTTCTACTCCCAGCAAACATTCCTTTAAAAAGGAAAGTTAACTTTAAAACATGTCATCCAATTCAGGCACATTTACTAAGTGGAGAATCTGTTACCCGTAATTATTTGGCATCTAAATCTCTGGTGAGTAAACGACGCGTTAATTTTTGACAGTTACTCAAACCATGTTGAAGAAGAAGGATGAGACCTGCCTTCAGCGATAGTGAAGTGACCCCGCAGGACGTCCCTCCTGGGACAGCCGGCTTTCCTGGTGGTGGCTGAGAAGGGACAGGGCAGCACGCAGGCAGCAGTTTGTGTGGGCAGAAAAAGATGGGGCTGGGTGTGGCAGGACGAGGGGCTGTGTTTTGACCTTTCCTGTCTGGCTCACTGAGTCCTGGCCCTAGATTATGAAACATGTTCTGGAAATTACTTCCAGAGGACACGCATCCCTTTGGTGACAGCTTATTTCTGGAGTCCCAGTGTAAATGCCTGGACTCTGATGACATTCAGGGGTGTGTTTCACGGCCCATCATCTGATTAGTCACTGAAGTGTAAGGACTGTCCCGCTGGCTTCTGGTCAGAGCACGTGATCACAGGAGCAAAATAGCTTGTTTATTTCCTCCAGGCTCATTCTAACAGAGAATGAAGTCAGGCCCTCTCTCCTTCCCGAGGAAATGGTCTCTAATTCAGAGCTCTTTGAGGCGCCTTACAATGACATGTGAACTTCGTGTCTGAAGAGATGATTTCAATCCCCTCTGGAAAAATCTCAAAATACAAAGTGTGTCCGTAATAGATTCTTGTTAGCAATCAAGTGCTTTTGTTCCTTGTTGAGTCTAAGGTGAGGTCCGTGACCCCGCCGGCAGGGTAGGTCTCCCGAGGGCAGTGGTTGCACTGAGTGCAGGCCGCTGTGGGTAAGACAGGCTGGAGTTCAGACCTCTCGCTGCCTCACTGCGCTCATGTTTAAAGGGGGTGTAATAGCCGAATCTCCCCGCGGAGCTTTGAGGACGCTTGAGTGAGGTCATGTATGTACAGCATTTAATACAGAATGGTGTGCATTCAGTTCATCTTAGCCACCTGTCCTTGTTATTATTTATCTTCGTTGTGTGTGACAAGTAGGAGAGCCCCTGAGTTGAACCCACTTTCATGCTCAGAACAAGACTCCCAGGGGGAGCCAGGGTCCCACTAATCCTGCAGCTGCCCGCAGTCACTGACCTCACGGTGTTTCCATTTTCCCCCTGAGATTGGTGGCTTGGTCGGCAGAGTGGGAGCCAGGTGTCCTCTGCTCCCTGTTTTGGATAAGGCGGGTGGGGTGGGGGAGTTAAGTGTCCGAGTCCCCTCTAAGGCCGGGGGCTTTGCTAGACTGAGGGCCCTGCGGTGACCTCGCAGACACCAGGAAGCTGAATCTCACTTCCTTCCCATGTGTTTCCGTGAGAGCTGAGCTGCTCCATATTCTGTGATATACCTGACGCTGAGAATTCCTGTAGTTCATCTGCCCAATATGTACTCCCAAAGCAGTGGCCCTTGCCTGCCAGCTGACAGTGTCCCAGGCAGGGCTGTCACTCTCTCCCTCAGACAGAGGGCCCCCCGGATGTGCATGCACCACCTGGAAGGTGCAGTCCACTTTCTCCTGCCCCCACCCATGCCTCACACTGTCCTTTTCCCTTTAAAGAATTAAAGCCTTCATGTGACCTGTGGCCATAGCCACACACCACACACGACCACACACCACACACGACCCACTCCCATGCCCACGGTTTAGTTGCTGCAAATGTTGGCAGCTGGCAGCCTTGCTGAGGCCTGGACACCCTCGCTGGCAGCTTCAGGCCACTAGAAGAGCCATTTACAGAACGTCCCCACCTCGCTCTCAACAGGTACATGGCCTGGACAAGTTCCAAAACCTCAAAGCCTTGTTTCCTTACTTTTTCTGTATGGGTAATACTATAATTCAGGGAGTCCTGGTGCGGATGAAAGCCCACGCAAGTCTGCAGTGTGCCTGTCCCCTTGGGAAGGGCTTGGAGAACAAGTGTTGTCAGGTCCGTACAGCGGTTTGGGACCAGCCCTGGAGTGTGTACTCTCTCACCCTGAAGGACAAGGTGGGAAGAGTGGGATTGGCACAGGGCTCATCTGAGGAGAGTGGGGAAGCATCCAGAAAGCAGTAAGTTGAGATTGGACCTTTTGCTATCTTGGGACCATTGCGGCATGAGGTACAGTGAAGAACCCTTCCTCTGACCACGCATATGCCTTCCCCATTTTGGGAGCTCATCTGGGGCGGGGGAAGCTCAAGCAAATCCATATTTGGAAAGCATTCTTTTAGTCTTCCAGAATGCTCCCCCAAAACAAGGGTCTGAGGTGACTTGGAAGCCCCTTAGGTTATGAGACATCTCAACTCTAATTTTAATGTCAGTCAGTCTCAGGCATCCTTTTGCTTTAGTGCCACCAACACTGTGCACTGACCTCCAGTCTCTTGGCAAAGCGCTAAACTGTGCCACGGTGACCCGGGAGTTTTCCATCCAGTGTCCTGGGGCACGTCAGTGGTGGTGGTAGTTCCTCTTGGGTGGGATGGGATGAGAGAAAATGAAATGGGAAACATACGTCCTGAGATTGTGTGTGTCTTGGTGGCACCTTGGCAGAGAAGTTAAAATGTGTTGAAGTGTTGACATGTCCAGGTCCCAGGGGTGAACCAGGTTGGCGATTTCATGTTTTGTCAGGTCATCCACTTATGCTGACTCACAGCCCTGTCACTCTCCTCCGCTGTGAGCAGGCAGCGTCTTCCTATTTGAAGACCAAAGGAGTGAGTCTGAGTTTCCCTCAGCACCGTCCAGCTTCAGGACATCGTGTGAGCGCTTCCTTCTCTCTGGGCGTGAACGCGGAGGCTCACTGATTTCAAGGCCACCTCCTTTGTGAAAAGCTGGCCTGAAAATTCTGATCCATCCTGGAATTTGGATGGTCCATTTCGAGCAAGAGGAGTGAAATGGGTGGGAGGGGAAGGCAGTCTCCAAAGGAGATAGAGAACTTGTAAAACTCTTGCTTGGATGCTCCCCTGTGATTTTAGGTCAGGCAGGCAGATAGATCTTCTGTCACCCCCAACTCAGCGTGCGTCACAAACCACAGCGTCCGTTTCGTGGAGGGGGCTCTCCACATGTGACGTCCCTGATATCAAATAGAGCCCTCAGATCTCATAGGACTGACACGGATGGAAAATACGTTTGCATGTATTGGACAGCAGGAGCCGGACGGAGAAGCAGAAAGACAGTACAGGTGTTCTGGTTGAAAATTGACCTTGTTAGGCCCCAGCTTCTCATAGGTCTTAACAAAATGTGTCTATGTGATTATTTGTCTTCAGTTATTTAAAATCCAGCTTCACTACCCTGGGAGCTCCATAAAGCAGAGAACATGCCTCCCTTATCCACCGCCGTATTTCTGAGGCCTAGCACAGTGCCTGACATTTGATAAGTGCTCAGTAAAAATGCTTGATGAATGAATGTATGTATGATCTTGCTCCCATAAGAAAAATGGGAGCCAAAGACATTGCCCATTGGAAGTTTGGTGGGGACGTTTCATCGATGTAGCAACCGCTGGTGCTAGAGTATACTTCTGAGGGGGCTTCTACTCTTAGCAGATGAATAAGACAGAGGTTCTGAGTGTCATGTGAAAAGTGGCTAGTAAAAACTCAGAAAAGGAAAATGAGACCTGGCTGGAGTTGAAGTGTGAATGTTGATATGCGTACAGAAATACCCGGGCTACCCCTTCTGATTCATTCACACATTATCACATGATGGCCTTGGCCTTGAGACGGTTGGCTGAAACAAGCAGGGTAATCTCTCCTCTCTGCCTGCTCTATGCATCGTCCTTGCCGTCCAGTGGGGCTGGGCAAGTGTGGAGCGCTCTGCACGTCAGACGATAACCTCGGGGAGCCTGTCTTCTCACGGCTCCAAACCAGTGGGACACTCGTATCTCGGCTCTTAGAGTGTGTGTAGACAGTGTAGTTCTCACACAGAATCAAAGTCTCGGCTGTGCTGAATATACTCTTGACGCTCAGTTCTTTTGGTTGGTAAAATGTTCATTATGGTGAACCAGTGGCGGCAAGGAAAACACGCCCTTCTCTCTGGCTGCCCAGACCTTTGGAAGCGCTGTCCCATGAAGGGGAATTTCCTGCCTTATAAGTCCATGCCTTGCCAACATAGAAGCCACAGCTCACTTTCCCAGCGTCCCCTGAAGCGAGTATGTAAGCAGGTAACCCAGGCTCTGCCAGCCCGATGGATGGACCTCAGACGGAATTAGAAGCTGGTCATGAAAGAAGCAGGCTTTCAGGAGCCCATTCTGGTGAGGGTGGCAGCCTGTAGACCATTTGCCTAGGTAGCAGTGGTGAAGATTCTAGACTCACCAGTATTCTGTGGGCTGCCAGGTGTTTCCACTGGTATTTCTGGTAGTGCTGTACTGTGGTGACATTTAGGCAACATTGGGACCTGGTTCTCTGGCCCTTCGTGAGACTCCCTTGTTAGTGAATTCCTATTCTGTTCAAACCAGCCAGAGAAAGTCAGTCTTATTTGCCACCAGGAATCCTGTCTGATACTGTGGGCTGTTCCAGTTGGAGAGCCATGAGGATGTGAGATGTCCCCGTGATCACCTTGGAGCTTCATGTCGGGCCTCTGCTGTTTCCCACAGAAGTTTTCCTCCATTCCTGAGCACGAGTCAAGAAGAGGCTTAGACCTGGAGACATGTAGGTTGGTCTGCCTCAGACAGAGCCTCCCCTCACTTGAAATTCGGCACTTGTCCTTGGAGGGGGTGGGAATGGGGTGGTGATCAGACTCTTGGGTTAAGCAGTTAAGAGAATCTGAGTTTACATAAGGCTTTGTTGTTCATCCCCCCGGCTGCTGAAGCATGCATTTCAGCCTTTGCAAGTCCCTTTCAACTCCAAAGTCTAGAATCTAGGATGAGCATCTTTCTAAAAGGGTTTTCTTCATCTTTTTCAAATCTTTCCAAAGTTCCATGTGCAGTGAATTCAGATAGCATATTATATAAAATCACATTTGGCTATTTTGTGGGCTGAAATAATTCTAAATTATCTACCTTCAAAGTTAGCATTGTTTTAAATCTCACCGTGGTCTTTCACAGGAGCTATGTTATATCAGCTCTAACAGTTTATAAAGCAAAGATACTGATAAACAGGAAGGCAACCCAAGGCCGACTTCTTCGGTAGTCACTCAGATTATAACTTTGTACAGAGAATTCATGCAGTGAGCTCTGTGTTTAGATAATTTGTAGAAATTTCTTCAGAAATATGCATATAATACAGGCATTGTAAAAATGTTTTAAAAATTTACATCTAGGTAATTGCTTTAGTCTTTCCCCTTATTGTCTGCATGGAGAACCCACAAAAAGAAGAAGCAAAAAGGGAAAAAAACCAAAAGAAAAATGTTTGGACACCAACTAGTAAGTTGAGAGGAAACCCCTGATGGTCTAGAAAACTGTGCACCTTGATACCCAAAGACTTGAGTGACAAACAGGCGACTAACACTCAATGTCACTGAGTATCCACTGGATGTCAGGACATGTTTGGTCTAAGTGTCTGCCTCCCTGTGTCTGTTTTCTAAGGAAGATTTTCAAGGCTGAGGAGGAGGTGGGTCCATTCCCTCCATCCCAGCAGAACGAGGGGGCTGGCCCTGGGAGGTCTGACAGGTTCCCTGATGCTCTCAGAACGACCTTCCTCTGTAACTTGAAGTTGGCAGAAGGGCACTTGCAAAGCTTCCTAATCGGTTTGTCCACCGCGTGTGCTGTGAAAGAGAAGCCCAACTCGGGGCTGTCTGCTGCCTAATTTGTTAACCGAAATCCTGTTTAATGCTTGGTAGACCCTCGTGTCCCTCCTCCGGTTCTCTCTGACCACCCCCCTTTTGGTCCCCAGACGTGCCATGAGCTGTCTTGCTTCCACCTGGAGTCTCCCCCCTCCCAAGCCCACCCCAGCAATCCTGTCCCGTCACGCAGACATCACTTCCCGGGGAAGCCTTTTTGCTACCACAGCCCCCAAGGCTGTGTCCCGGCTCAGCATGTGTGACTCTCTGTATCGCTCTGTGCTCTCCCTGTCATCATAGCACTGATCACATTGCTGTGTAATTGCTTGTTGATTTGTCTGTGTCCCTTACCAGACTTACACTTGGTGATGACAGGGACCGTTTCTAATCTTTGTCCTCCTAGCGCCTGGCCTGCGACTAGCATCAATAAGCAGTTATTAAATGAACCAGTCATTAACCCAACTGTAGTTAATAAACATCTAGATGAGTCTGGAACTGTGCTGTGAGCAGTAGGTGATTCAGGAGAAGAAAAACATGGCCCTGGCTCAGCCGGTACACGCTCTGTGGCCTTGGGCAAGGTACCACGCCTCTCAGTCTCAGGGTCCTTATCTGTGAGATGGAATAAGAAACACCACCTTCCTGAAGACATTTTAACGATTATGTGAAATGGTTAACATAAAGCACTTGACACATAGTAAACTCCTTAGCTGCTACATTACCTGTCATCAAGGAGTGAACTGGCCAGCAGTAATGAGGGACCAAAAATGAAAGAATAGGAAATCTAAAAAATTGTTTCATTCATTCTTTCTTTCCTTATGTTGATATTCTGATGAAAGTCAGAGAAGGGGAAGATCACCATGATTGAAGAGAGCAACATGAAAAATGTGAGATAGAGTATCTTTATCTCTTGAGTATTTTTTAAAGCAGACCATTGAGTAGGACAGTCCACATGCCGACACTGTTCTCAGTATTTTGCGTATGTTTACATTCTCATGCAATCTTATATACTTAATCCAGTCCAATCTACTTCACAACATTTACAGATGAATTGTCTTCACAACTGTATGAATGCTGTTATTTTCCCCATTTTACAGGTAAGGAAACAAAGCACAGAGTGGTTAAGTAATTTGCCTGAGATCACACAGCAGGTAGGTAGTAGAGCCAGAATGAGAACCAGGCTGGCTGGCACGAGGGGTCACCTGGCAGAATTGCCCCTTGGAGCACATACACTGTGCCCAGTGCAATGAAAGGCTCAGATGCCACAGACTCTTCCCTTCCGTGGTTTACTGCTCAGGCCAGGAGTTGCAATCCATTTGAAAAGTAAATAAAATCTGGCAAGAGAGGAGAGGACTAGAGACAGGGTGGGTTTCCTGGAAGTGGTCTGTGAGACGGAGATGCACGTGCAACCTGTTAGGATGTGCACCTCGGATGGGCAGAGGGGAAGGGGACCTGCTGTGCAGCCTAGCCTTCTGGGGCAGGGCGGACAGACCCAAGTGATGGGAGAGTCCAGGGCACAGCTCTCTGGATGCCAGAAAAGCTACATGAGGCTTCGCTTAGACTTGACGCTGATTGAAACAGAGGTTGAAAATGAACCTGACCACCAGGCAGGATAAATGCGAACAGTGTCTCGATTGATAGTGTGTTTGCACCTGAAGGACACTGAAGGTTAAATTTCACTCTCTGCTCTGTCCCATGTCATGGTGAATTAACAAAATACACAGGGATGCAATTAAAAACATGAAAAAAGGAACTAAAGTGGCTGTGCTAGCTGGGAACTTATCAAGATGCTTTATTTACTCTGCTGTTGACCAAAGCTGTAAAATAACCGTGCAGGTACCTTCGGCGGGATGGTGGTGATAGTCAGATGCCGATACATGAAAAGAGTGTTTCTAGTTTGTTCAATTACCACATTAACAGCAAGCGCTGCTGGTTTGATTTGCACCTGATATGATAAGAGGCTAATTATATGACAGGGTGACCCACGTGGCAGGACGATTTCAGTCATAGCAACACAATATTTATCTGAACAGCAAACAGTCAGGCTGCTAATTCAAGATGCAACCTTTTCCAGAGACTCGGCCAGTGCAGTGAAAAAACACCTTTCTCCCTTCCTCACACAGACACACACTCCAGTGCTAAGGGACACAAATGACAAGTTATTTTCTTGTCAGCTAGCGGTTTAGCATTTATTGACTGAGGACCTTTTTACAGTAAATCGTTTCCATTAAAAAAAAAAAAAAGTATGATTAATGACAAGACACCAAAACACAGAATCCCAGACTTTGTTTTCATTTGTAGATTTTAATTTAAAGGGATGAAAACTTTTAAGATCTACTTTCTTAGCAACTTGCAAATATACAGTACAGTTTTGTTAGCTAGAGGCACCATACTGTACAATAGATCCCCTGAACTTATTTATCTTATAACTGGAAGTTTGTACGTATTGACACCGTTTTTCCCAATTCCTTCGTCCCCCAACCCCCACCTCGGCAGCCACCAATCTGTCCCCCCGTCTGCATCACACGACCACTTACTATATTATTTCTTGAAATTTTTGAAAGGTTTATTTATAATAACAGCCCCTTCTACTCTGAGGTCACACCCCCACAAATAATTATGAATTCTGTGATAAATCTATTTAATGATATTATTATTGTTATTCATATTATTTTCCCACTTCTATTCCATAACCTTTATGGCATCTAAAGGCTTCCCAAAGTAGCATTGGTTGATGTCATTTCAGCCATTCTTCCTCCACCACTACTTTTCTATTCTAAGTAAAGAAATTGGAATGTACAGCTCTGCTATATGACAGATTTGGTTAGACCACAGACATGTGGCCACATCCTCCTTTTGAGGGATAATTTTAAGTAAAACAAAGCAAAGCATGTGTTAAAGGACAGTTGCCACCTCCATGGCGGACTCTGTGCGACACCACCCACCAGGTTCCCCTTTGGGAAGGAACCCTGGCGAACACACCTAGGAACCCAGTGTTTGCTCTTTCTTGTCTCCCAGCTTTGGCTGAGCTTGTGTCGTGTTCGTTGGAGGCCCCATGGGCACACAGGCCCGAGAAAGGTGCCATCTCATCCCCTGAAGCCTATTTCTCATGTTGAGGAGCCTCGCTTTGCCTTTGGGGTTTGTAATTCCATGTTATTGTGAAACTCCCAGGAACAGCTGTTTCTCACTGTTGGTGAGACTCCCTGTTTATCTCCTTACTTGAAGGCAGTTGCACTTTAATGGGGGGAGAAGGGGGCCTGAGCATCCCTAGAAGACGTGTGAACACGATATCCCCTCTTGCACAGACGGTGTGGAGACATACGTTGTTTTCTGGCCTCTGTTACAGCTTCTGACACAGTGTGTGTCCCTTGCTCTTCACTTATATTTAGGACTGAGGTGACGTTTACATTTTAACGGGACACAGAAGCTAGATCCGGGTCTTAAACAAGTCATTGCCCTCTACAGTTTTCAATACAACTTGTGATTTTATTGTCTTATTAAAAATATAAAGTCAAGTTGGATATAAAAAATTCACACATTCGTTATAAATAAGCAGAGAGAAGGCAGCATCTGGCAGCGTGAAGCCGCTAGGAAAACCTATGATGAAGTGTGTGTATGATATTGCCATGGTTTGATGCTAAAAGCAGGCCCAGGTCAAGAAGCCAAGTCTCGTTTCCATTTTTAAACTGTGGACTCCCTCTAATACTCAAAATAGGAAAGAAACATGGAAGGTAAGTACAAACAGCACAAGTAGAAAGGACATTGGAACTCCATTTCAATCCTGGACATTTTACCAGAGCGAGGAAAATAAACAGCAGGTTGCCATGGCTTTCAGAAGAACGCACTGGCGGCAGCTCACGCGTGTGCACAGCTCACCTCCGAGGACACTACCCAGAGCACCTGGCACAGCACGGAAGGCCATAAGCAGTGCCCTGTCTCGCAGATGTCCTTGGAAATGGAGGCACACGCATGGGCTCAGGCTTGGGTTCCCCTGTGTCGGCCCACCTCCGACTTCTGGGTTCCGTCCCGGTGTCGCCTCTTGGCTGGTGCTGACGTCGGTGGGAAGGAAGCAGGACGGTCGTGGAGGGGGCTGGCGGCTCTGTGATTAACTCTGAACTTGGCTGGAGAGTGTCGGCTGGCCAGAGTTGGGCAGGTCTAGTGGCACAGTGCCAAGAGGACAGAGAGGTGGCCCCTCCAGGTCTCTCAGTTAAGGGGTCGGAGGAGTCGGAGCGGGCGGGGTGGGCAGAAACAAGCTTGTGGCTGGAACAATTCGAGCAACAGAATCGATAACAGAAGTGGGTTATAACGCGACGTGCTCATGAGGGCACGGAAGCCCTCACTGATATAAATGACTGAATACGTAGATGAGGGAGGGAGGAGAGACAGAGCTCCCTTCCAGAAGAATTCCGAACAATGTATGTCGTTACTCCCCCATTTAGGAGGTGGAGCTGTGCCTGCCTGGCCACCGCCACCTCCCTTCCCCTGTGCGGAGGTTGAACTTAGACTTCCTTTCAAAGACTAGTGTGGAAAGGGAAAAAGAATAAATTTGCAGTGGAGGAGCCTGGCAAACTCTGCTTTATCCAAATGACCAACTTAACATCGCCAGTGACAAGACAAGTGCACATCGGGAACCCCCTCATGTGAGAAGGGTCCTTCACCACTGTGGTCTTCTTCCCCAAAATCCGTAACCTCAGTCTAATTGTGAGAAAAACGTAAGTCTAAACTGAGAGATATTCTGCAGAATACCTGATATCTACAAAGTTGTCCTCAAAACTGTCAAGGTCCTGAAACCAAGGGAAGACTGAGAAGTTCTCAGACGACAGGAGACTTTTGTAGGAGACTGTAGTGAGGTCCCCTAGATGGGATCCTGGAAGAGAAAAAAGGACGTTGGTGAAACAAGTGAGGGAAACACACAGTCTGGAGTTTGGTTCATAGTAATATACCAATGTTGGTTTTTAGTTTTCACAAAAGTACTGGGTTAATGCAAGATATCAACCCAGGTGGAGTTAGGTGAGCGGTATGCAGTTCTCTGTACTTCCTTTGCAACTCTTGTAGAAGTCTAAACTTACTCCAAAACAGAAAGTGTATTAAAATTAAATTAAAATGAAATAATCTTGTATATTAAATAAACAACATTTTACTAAAATAAAATAAGTTTGTTACGCTTAGAGAGGTGCTGGATGCTGGGGGAAACCCTTCGTGAGGAATTTTTGTGGGGGCAGGAAATCGGGCATTAGCTCATCGCTCTCGGTGGACCCAGTTTCTCTTCTAAGGCTTTTCAAGATTCATGGTTTAGATTTGTTTCATTCTATTTTCAAAGCTTTTGCTTTTTGCTAGCTGTTGAAGGGGTTTTACTCAGATGGAAATGAAGTCACTTATGGGACACCTTCGAGTTGCTGTTACTGTATCAGTTGGATCCCTGAGGTGGCCTGAAGTTTCTGAGAGGCCCGATTTATTATCAGTCAACCAATGGTTGGGGCAATCAGGAGACCCGATCCATTAAGTTATTGGAGGGATCTGCCTTTCTACAAGAAGCAACTTTGAAGTCTCTGTAAGTTAAGGCCCTCTCCTTCCCCACTTATCAAGACGCCCAGCTTTTCTTGTAGCAAATGCTTCTAAAGGGGCTGCTTCCTCTTCAGGAATGCCTAGAAGCTGTAGGCTATTGGTCTCTAGCACATTTCCTCAAACCCCATTGCCTGGAGGAGAGGTTCTTTGCGAGTCTGAAGAGATTTCTCATCCCCATCCATTGCTGGGTCAGCAGGTGGAGCCCAGCCAGCCAAAGCCACAATGGTGTCACATGCTACTAAGGAAAAGGGACCAAAAGGAGGCTTTCTGGTCACCCAACCCATAATCTCCAAACGGATGATCAATCATTAATAGGGAAAACTAATATGGAAATAATGATTAACCATTGTAGGCCTGTTTGGCTGCAAAGTCTCCATTCAATTTGGCTTCTCCACAAAATACTGAGTAAATGTATAGCCAAGCATCTTATCAGGCGCTATTTAGGAATGAAAAGTATTGCATAATCTGTAGTTAAACAAAAGGTTCTCATTGCCCTCTGTCTTGCATTTTATTTTTAAGCTCAAGAGATAAGTTTTATTTTGAGCTGTGTGCCACTCTTGTTCAGTCACTCTAAGGGTTTCCCGTCCACAGAGACCTCTGTCTCTGGGACTCATGGTCTTAGAAGTTTTCCATTTCCTTCTGTGTGCTAAGATCAGTGAAATCTGCCAGACTTCTTTTTCTCCTATGGCTGTTTGTTCTAAATTTCTTGGAACCAAAAACTGTCGAGGACCTTTACCCCTGAAATACACGTAGAGCCTTAGAAGAGAGCTTTACATAAGAAAGCAAGCAAGATTATTCAGAACAGGTGTGTTCTGTGGCGGGAAGCTTGAACCAATGGTAACATTGGGCCCCCTAGGAATTTGATTTCTACCAGTGTCTATACTCCTGCTGGAGTTTTATAGATTTTGGGGGGAGGTAGGGAAGACGCAGGTAGGGGAAGGATGGGAGGGAGAAGAGATAAAGGAAAAAATTGATTTGCTGCAGAAGCATATCAACTATATTTTAAGGAGAGAAGGAATGATGAGGTAAGTAGGACCAAGACCCGTCACAGGTGACCAACAGGCTCTCGGAGAGGGGACCACAAACAAGAGTTTGTGGAGACCGTATTTAGTGCAATAAAATGGGCCTCAGAGAAACACATGAGAAAATAAAAACCAAACAAAAGAACAGGCCAGTGAAGTAGGGTGATGTGACGCCTGAGCACGTCTTGTTTCACAGTCCCTTTCTCCTCTCTTCCTTAAGCCGTCGCCAGACTGCCTCTCTTTCCTCTCCATCTTTCCCGAGGCTGTCTCTGTGCTCTGAATTCACTGTCACTTCCCGCTCTTCTCCATCCCCCAATCCCCCAGCCTTCCTGCTGTGAGCCCACTGAAGGAGTGGGTACATGGGTTATTTGTGGTGTTTCCACTTAGCTTCATGGAGTCAAACGGTCATTAACTCCTAAATATCACAATTTAAAAATTAACAACATATAATGAATTTCATTAAAAAACACATTTGATTAGAAAGTTAGGACACCAAAGAGACCCCCAAAGAGTTGAGCATGACAAAGGTGTAGCTGGCACAGGACAGAACCCTGGGGCTCTTGAGTCTCTCGTCTCGCTCCCACTTAGCTTCTCTCCTTGGCCCGCTTTCCCTTCCTGCCTCGCTGACTCTCCTCCCATGTTTGTCTTCCACACCTGGCCTTTTCACCTCCACCAGCCTGGCTCGTTTCCAGGATCCCCTGGGCTACTGCACTCTATTCCATCTAAACCACACTTTCCAGACAGCTTCACTTCAGTATCTTTTTTGGGGGAACACAGTTCAACCATCGCAGGGTCAGACAGCAGGTGTAGCATGGACAGGATTGGAAAGGTGTGAGAGGCACTCACTGGCCACACTGCGTGGTCTGTGGCAAAGATCTGGCTTCAGTTGGGGGTCCCCAGCGAGACCATAACAAATTATGTGACAAATCCAGACATGACAGTCCAGCACATATTAATAAAATAGACATGCTGACTAGTAGGGGAAAGAAAATGGTGATCTGTTGGGTTACCCTACAATTGATGGCCTAAACAGGTGCATTGATGAGAGTGAAAGGGGTCTGTTATTAATTACATCAGGAGAAGAGGTGCAACTGGGGCCTGTTCCAGGCTGGGAAGTAGGGTGACTACAGTGATACAACAAAAGAAAGAAGGAGGTTGACCAGAAAGCTGAGGGATGGGGGTGCTTCACAGGCTCTGTGTGTTGGTTTTAGAGAGCCCGGTATTTTTGGATGAAAAGAAATTTGAGGGAAACATTCCATGTGCAAAGCTTTAAAAAGGTAAAAGGATAAAATGGGTAACTGAATTGAGTCTGTTCTAATTATCATGAGAAGAGACTGTGAAGGAAGGTTCCCATTTTCTCTTCCTAGATGATCTGGGTCATAGTTTTCCAACTGTATCTTGAGCAGCTCTGGGTTTCCAAGGACCCAGTTCAGGGGCTGCCTTCATGGATAGGTGAGGCCACGTGTCAGTGCCCTGCCCCCATTTAAACCTGAGTAACTTTTTTTGGTGGTTGTGTCTTATATACTAAGGTTTGGCATAACATAGCATTTGGGGGGAAACGCTTTTATTGCTTTGAAAGCCACGGATCTAGGACAAGTCTCAGTATGATTTCCCCACCCGGAGAGCAAGAGAGAGGGGACCAGCTCTCAGTAGTGTGGCATGTTGTGATTATTCATCAGATCTGTCATTACCGAATGGCGTCATTCACACCATGTACATACATGATGGTTTGATCCTTTGATTTGTTTTGTTTTTTTTAATCTAAGAAAAAAATGCCCTTTTCCGCTTGGCATTGATACTAGTTCCATATCCTTATTCCACTTTTGCAAAGTGGGTGATACATAGTCTGAATTTTTGTGGTAAACAAATTCAGTATCTGCTGAACACTAGAAGTCGTTGGTGGGATGTGAAACGGGGAGGGTAATACTTAGACTCCCGAGGCAGTGTGTGGGGGGAGGGCTGGCTTGGATTTCCTTTCTCATTCTTTCAACACGTGTCTGCCCGACAGTCAGTTCCCAGACTCTCACAGATTTTGAAGCCTGGTGCTCCTGCCGGCCTTACTTCCCATGTGAAAGAACAGGGATTGCCCCACCCCCTTTGGTGACAGGAAGCCGCAGAAAAATGTTTCCCCTTCCAGTTTAAAGTAACATTTTTTTCTTTTTCGTATTTTAAGAACAAATTTTTTTTCTTATCACAAGAGCAATTTGTATTTGTTGCTGAAAAATAGAAAATACAGACAGGCAAAAAGTATATAATGGAAAATATTCATTATTTCCTTAAGCTGGAGAAGAAAACTACAATTAACACCGAGGTATAAGTCCTTTATGAGCCTTTTCCTTTCTCTTCTTCCCTTCCTCTTCTCTTCTCTTTCCCTCGTTCTTCTCCCCTTGTCCTGGTTTCCTTTTCTTCATACATACCTTTCCAGATATTTCCATACATATATATACGTATATATATATGTATATATACACGTGTATATATATGTGTCTATACATATATGAATATATATACATACACATATGTATACGTATATATGTACACATATGTATATATGTGTGTACATATATATACATATGTGTGTGTGTGTATATATATATATGTATATGTATATATATGTATATATTTACATGACCACAGGCCGCTGGTTAGGACCTTTGGCTGTATGGGACAGAAGCCAGAGGTTAGTAACTAGGGGATCTGTGGTCAGTGGTGGGCTGAGGGGAAAGAGCCAGTAGAATTCTGGAGGGTCTGGACTGACGAGAAGATGGATCATTGGTGGTACCAACTGGAGTAGAGAGGAGGGGAGGGAATCAAGAACTCGGGATCCAGCCTGGCCTTGAAGAACTTACCAGGTCTTACTCTTGAAGGAAGGATGGGAGAGGGTTGTAGGTGGAGAAAAGCAGAGGCCAAGATATTGAGGGAGTAAATGTTCAGTGGACTTTTCTCAGTACTGTCCTGTGAATTGCCTTTTGTAATCTCTAGTCTTTTCCCTTCTGATTTAAAGCTATCCCGGAAGAGTTTATGAAACAGTTGGCAAGATTGTGTTAGTTAGCTCTCATAGTAACTTTTGTTTTATGTCTAATGTAGGCCAATTTTGTCAAGGAAGCAGAGAATTGTAGCTCTAGAGCTGTACAGGCCAATAGAAATGTAATGTAAACTACATACATTGTTTAAAATTGTTAGTAACCAAGTTAAGAAAAAGTGAAAAACAAGTGTAATTAATTTTAATGATATATTTTATTTAAGCAGTATTCCCCAAATATTATCATCTCAACATGTAGTCAGTATAAAATGTAAGAGTGAGATGTTGTACATTCTTTTTTTCTGATTCTGTCTTAGAAATCTGGACTAGCCACATATCATACGCTCAGTAGCCACGTGGAGCTGCCGTGCTGAAGGCCCATACAATTATAGTGCTGAGTGCTAATCTAAGAAATAAAAACGTGCCTGCTCTTAGGAGGTGACAAAGACCCTCTCTTGGCCAAACTGTAGTCAGCCTGCTCTGAGCTCGTTTTCAACAAGACCCTGTCCTTGTGTGGGTTCTCAGGAACCCGTTTTATCAAGAATCTTGTGGGTCGGATTTTGAAAGAGTATGGATGTAAGAAACTTAAACAATGGAAGTGTCTGGCCACATGAGCTTTCGCGAGAATGTGTGGGCTCAGCTGTCTCTTCAGCTGGCATAGGGAAAAGAGCACTTTGCGCTGGAGGCGGCTCCTGGCGTTGTCACCTGCAAGTCCCCTAACTGCTGGGCCCCACTTTCAGCCTCTGAAAATCCTGGGTAGCTTCCTTGGCCCTCATCTCTCCCACCTCTGTATCCTTTGAGTCCTCCAATTCGGAGTGCCCAGTGGATTTCAGGTCAGCAACGATGAGGGATCCCTTGGCACCCCAGTCCCTCCCAGGGCAGAAGGTATCATTGATGCGAGGAAGCCACCCTTTGTGTCGGTCATGTAGTTACACTCTTGGTTTTGTTATCTGTGCTGGCTGTGTTTGCCCTTCTTGTCCTTGTGAATTTCAGGAGTAAAAACAAATATACGTAAAGGGGAATCCATGGTTGGAGCAAGTAATTTAAAAACACATGAAGGAGTGCTTAAAGGAAGTATTTTAGTAAATATTTTGTGGTAGTGATGGGCGGTTGACCTGTTGTAGCACTAATCAGTTCATTGCCCTTTAAAACTGAGAGGCTGGTTTTAGGGATATATTCAGTGCTGTGGTACCCAGTAGCTAAGTTCAGCAAAAGCTGTGCTCAGTTATCAAGAAATAGTGACATAGGAGCTTAGGAGAACAAACGGGAAAATTAACAGGGTTGAATTATCAGCACTGAGAGACAGAATTAGCATTTTTGTTTTTGTTGATAAGGTTAAATAGAAGTGCTGTAATGTTCTCACTGATAATATTTTCAGTGTTTCAACATTTCAATTCTTCAAACCTGGAATTTCTAACAACACAGCCCATTGCTTCCGGTCTGAGAGGCTCCTGCAAAACCTGATCTTCAGAACTCTGCTTATGACTGTTTTCTTTCAAGGTCAACGGTATTTGAGTTATGTGTTTGAGTACCTGCACCGACTTAATCTTAGACTTTGAAGTTTACAACTTTAGATCTTGAGTGAAATATTAAAGAATTGTCTCAAACTGTGACATGCACGTATCGCAAAATAGCTAACACTTTCAAAAGGAATTAGATTAATATGTTATTTGCTTTAACTCTTCAATTCTTTAATGCTCTAGAAATCACTTTGACAAATATAAATGTAAAATATGCGTTAGCTATAGACATATTGCTCGGATTAGCTATAACGTGACAATAGAGCACACATTTTTTTTTTAAAAGTTCGTAAAAACAAAAAATATATATATTGTTTCATAATAATTAGATCTTGCTTAACTGCCTTATTTAATGTCACCAACGAGAAAAAAAAAGTGGTTTCAAGTTTTTGTGCAAAGCTTTAAGGGTACATTCTTAAGGGAATCTCAGTAATATTTCTTTTAGCCGTTTTTTTTTTTAAATGAACAAGGAGCTATACTTTCTATTTTTTAAATTGAGATATAATCGACATATAACACTGTATGAGTTTCAGGTGTCCAACACAATGATTAGCTATTTGTATATATTATGAAATGATCACCACGGTAAATGTAGTTAACACTGTCGTCACATAGTTGTATACTTTTTCTTGTGATGAGAACTTTTAAGATCTTCTCTCTTAGCAATGTTCAAATATGCAATGCAGTTTTGTTAGCTGTAGTTACCATGCTGTACCTTACATCCCATGACTTATTTCTTTTATAAGTGGAAATTCGTACCTCTTGACCACCTAGGAACGAACTTTTCTCCTAGGCTTTTTGGAAGCAAGTAGCATTGAAGTGATTTTTGTCCTGCTCTTAGAAGTTGCAGCAAATGAGGGTACCTAGTGATTGATGACTCCTGTGCAGTGATAAGCCACGCTTTAAAAACATCTCAGGCTCACAGCCCGGCCATGTGCCAATGTCAGGCTGCTCCCTGGTGATAGAGGGAAGTCCTGCGGGCAAAACCATGTTGCCCAAAGGAACACAGGGACTCACATACGTGTGCATACTTACTTCGAGTTGAGAAATCTAGATGACCCAAGGAAAGATCTTCTTGCAAAACAATATCCGTCAAAACACAATTGTTTATTGGCATTTTTTCCTTTTTTTTTTCCTTCTGTTTTTGAGTGAGCGCTCTTTTGCTGAGTGGCTAAGCGTTCTCAGAACAAACAAACCTCTCAGTTCTGGCACGTACAGCCCATTTTGCTCTCTGCCCTCCAGCTCCCTCCTGTGAGTTAGAGATCTGATAGCCCAGGCTGAAGTTTCCAGCTCCCCGAGGCCACGCCACCCTCCTGTGGGGTGCTGGTCATGCCAGGAAAAAAAAGGAAAGAGAAAGGGTAGGCAGGACTAGGCGAAGTCATCCCAATAAAGGTTAGTAGCTGGGTGGTGACACCTTCTCACACGACCGGACAGAAAATGCTGGGCAGCTGGGCAGTGCTTGCTCCCCGTTGCCTGTCACGGTACTGGAGTAAGAGGTGACCTATTTATTTTTAGAAGGCAGCAGTCATAATAACTCGGCTCTTAGCTTCATTCAAGGCAGGCAGGCGCTTTGGAAGTTTGTAAACACCTCCTTTCTGTAAGGGAGGAGTGCTTTTTTTCCAAAAAGGAAAGAACTTGATCACTGGGGTTTTTCCCTCCCGATACTCATCGTTACAGTGGAGGAGAAAACATTGCGGCACGAAGTGTTGCGGCTTTCTCCACTGTGTTAGTATTTTCTAAGAGGCAGAAATGCCTGAAGGTGAGGACGCGGGACCAGGCAAAAGGTAATTATGATATATATTTCTTCTTGAGTGTATTTCATTCGCTAGCTATCTTTTTAAAACTATTATGACTAATTTAAAAAGTAGTTTAAATTAAAATTAAAAATAAAAATTAGGACTGTTATCCCTTAATTCCAGGAAACAATTTTCTTTACATTGAAGAGAGAGAGATAAAATTAGTATACCCTTATATAGCCTATCCTAAACTATACCCTTAGAAACATGTGTGAGTGTTTTTCTTAAATGAGGAGGTGATGGCATGAAATTTTTAAAAATATTTCCCTTTACACCCTGTAAAGTCTACTTGAATTTTTGATGTTTGATTTTTAACTTTAGATGATAGTTTTTGGAAATCGAAGCTAGTGAACATTTTGTAAAATGTTTGCATTTTAAAGACTTGTTGAACATTTCTAAAGGCTAAATATTAGACCAATTTTGATATGACAGCACTTTTCTTTTAACCACAATTCTTATCTTTGAAAATGTGATCAGTTGAGCGCCCATATTCAGTAAATTAATTGTAGTGATGTTTTTATTACTATCTGGCTCTAAGAAGGGTGCGGGATAGAGATGGGTAAGGAACCAGGCAGTAATTCCCACTAATATGAGCATCATTTGTGCCTGTATTGAGGGCCCATTTCTAGCCCCATTTCTGTGTTAACAAAATTTGTATGAATCAGTTTCATTGGAATTCTAATTAGGATCATGGAAATTAGGATATGAAGAGGTAGAAAGAGAGCTATTAAAGTAGGAAAAAGGGAAATTGACAATTTTGTCAAAGAGGGTAGAAACTGGTAACTCTCTAGAAGTAGGAATGCCAAATATATATATATATTTTTTGGTCCCTGTCATGAAGATAAGCATCCCTTTACAGCCATAGTTAAATGATGTGTGTGTGTGTGTGTGTGTGTGTGTGTGTGTGTGTTAGTGTTATAATCAGTTACAATCATGTCCTTCAAAGCTACTTTTCTGTTCAGTTTTCTAATTTTTATTTTCTTCCAAATTTCTTCCCAGTACATCAAAGGGGACATTACGTTGACATTTAATTGAATAATGAGATAATTTTCTATATAAAATGAGAAATTAAATCAAGTACTTAAAGACGACATTTATAAAAATGCCTAGATTTAGGACATGGACTAACTAACTAGTTAAGAAAACATTTTCAGAGAAATGTAAACGTCAGTCTTGGTTTTGAGCTAATGGATTGAACTACCTGTATTGTATGTATCACCCCCTCCCCCATGACATTTTAACATTTCTGAAAATAGGACTTTCTCTTTTTCTGTTAGCATCTTGGCATTCCCACTAGCTCTCTGCATAGAATTTTATGCAGAATTGGCATTTTTAATTAATACTTGTTGAATGAAATGTATTTATGGATGATTTTCATACCTGCAATAAATACGAGTATCTAGGGGACATGATCATTTAGAGACTGACAGGAGAGATTTGGTAGAAATATGATAAGGGTTGCCTTAATGAAATGTAATATCACAATTAAATTGTAATTGTGGGTAATTATAACTATTTTGAACTAAGTTTGTGGTTTAAACAAACATAAGATTATTTTCTAAGAATGTTTTACTGGTTACAAAGAATAAACATAAAAGGAGAGTATATATCTAATAAAAATGATTATTACTAAGGACTGATAATATATTTGCTGAAAATGGGAAACTCCGTCTCCTTTGAAGCAATGTACCCTTCCCCCCACTTTTTTATTTCAATGAGGTAGCTCCCAGCTCTTAACATTTGGTGTTTTCTATACAATATACTTTGCTTTGCTTCGAAAGTTTGTTTTTTCCCTATCTGTGCAGAAAGTTAGAAAGGGCACCCGGACAGAGGGAAAGTTTAGAGCTAGGCTAGAAATACAAGATTACACTTGAGAGGGAGAGAATTTTATTCTTGCTAAATTTGAAATTAAATGCCACTGGACAACTCCTTCGGTGATGTCTACATGAGAAATAACTATTAGAAGTGGTAGATCTGCTGACACATCTTGTTTTTAGGGCTTGAGCGCAACAGATTATGGTTGAATTTCATATCCAGGCTTCTTCATGTTATTTTAATCCCATTTTGGAATTTGGTGACTTAAATTGCTCTGTAACTGACAGTGAGCTAAATCTGAATGTAATCTTTGTTTTTTTTTAATTTTGGGGGGGAGTATTGGGGAACAGTGTGTTTCTCCAGGGCCCATCAGCTCCAAGTCATTGTCCTTCTATCTAGTTGTGGAGGGCGCAGCTCAGCTCCAAGTCCAGTCACTGTTTTCAATCTTAGTTGCAGGGGGTGCAGCCCACCACCCCATGTGGGAATTGAACTGGCAACCTTGTTGAGAGCTTACTTTCTAACCAACTGAGCCATCCGGCCGCCCCTCTGGAAGCTCAGCGGCAGCTTGTTCTCTTCAGTCTAGTTGTGGAGGACGCAGCTCACTGGCCCATGTGGGAATCGAACCGGCAACCCCGTTGTTCAGAGCTTGCTCTCTAACCAACTGAGCCATCCGGCCACCCCTGAATGTAGTCTTTTAAATAAGTGAAAAAAACAAAGGATATGAAGCTTCGTCAGTGTGTCAGGATGTGTGCAACAGCTGCCGCGGCTCGGACTGCTTTGTACACTCATGGCCCAGCGGCTCTGCGGCACCGTTTTATACTCACCAAATGGAAACACATGAACACGACTGCCTGGGAGGGGAGGGAGGCAGGTGAGAGACCCTCCTCCTCACTGTTTACCATGTTGCAGTAGTAAATGCTCTTGGTGAGAACCTCTAAAGACTCCATTCCAGTTTCAAGGTCAGGAGATGCGGGGAGAGGGTGTGAAAGAATGCCCTTCTGCAGGATGTGGAAGGCTGAAACCCAAGCAGGAAGTGTGGGGTGCCAAAGAAGAAGGAAAAAAGTGTGGGCAGTGACGGGGGAAGCAGACAGGATCAAGAAATACGAGGAAAATTAGACTCCGGCCAGAGGCCTGGCTCTAGGTGTTTCCTCGTCCCACCTACTGTGAGGCCCCACTGTGGGGGCAGCAGTGCAGGCCCTCAGAGGTGGTCCATATGTGGTGGAGGGAGGGGTGTGATAGGCGTGACATCCCCACTTCCAGCTGCCAGCAAGGGGGCTGGACCCTGGGCCATCGAGACCAAGCTCTGAGTGTGTCTCAGGTCCGCACTTGCACACGAGATCATTATGGCCTCACTGCCTGGTTCACTCTGCATGTACTTACAAGTGCTGCGCCTGAGCCGATGCTATGCCAGGTGCTGAGCGGATGGGTCAGACCCCTGCTCCCATGGCGCATACAGTCTGGATGGGGGAGACAAGACACTTGCATTAAAAGATAAGTGAATATTTCAGACAATGAGGGCTAAAACATCTTTTTAAAGGTAATGTGGGAGAGTACCTTGTATATATGTGGTATGGAAACCTCGCTGAGAGGCGCCCGTGGAGCTGAGGTTTGAAGGAGCCGGCCATGTGAGGATGTAAAGGGAGTGCTCTCTGAGAAGTGGACCCAGCATGGGCACAGGGCCTGACAGGGGTGTGTGAATTGGCACCTGTTAGGAACAGAAAGGCAGGAACAGAGAACAATGAGTGGGGAAGAGGTTTGGCCAGGCCTGCGGTGTCTCACAGGTACAGTAGGAGGTGGGACGTTAATTAAGGTGGTGAGAAATCATTAGAGGGTTTGAAGCTGGGGGTTGGGGGAAAGGTGGGGGCCACTCAAATACTATAAGGTAATATGCTTTTGTGAATTGGCCTGAAAATGTCACCATTTATAATTTCTCATGGAAACGTGGGTTCTGAGGTATGAAAATGCTAACTTTGGAACACAACTAAATCGATAAATTGGGAATTAGGTGGATAAGCATTTCAGAAATCAGCATACATTACACATCAAGAAAACCCAAGGGTGGAGGCCGTATACTGGGAGTGCAAGACAGCACTGTTTATTACAGCATAGTTTGTGGTCACCCACTGGGTGACAGAGAACTGGGTCTCACACCTGTAATAGGTACTTGGACTCCTGTGAGGGGTTTTACCATCTGCAGAGAGAGAACAGCTTCTGACAGTGAGTCTGACCCTGCAGCTGACACAGTTGGGTGTGCTCTGTGTGTGTGACAGGCTTTAGTGTCTTTCTTTTGGACAAGACTCTTCATAAATCATTAGTGAGGAAGGGTGACTTGGTGTCCTGCTAACCATGGGACAGTCACAGACAGCAGCTGGTTTTCTAGATTCTTTAGAAGGGTCTACTATTTAACCAATAAGTAGAAAACATGAAGTTTTCGTGATTAAGAAGCAAAATGTTGGCTGTTAATACAGGACTCTCTGAAGCATTGTTGCTTGACTTATCATATACTGTGGTGAAGACTTAATTGACGCTTTGATTGAAAAAGGCTGACTATAACTCTGTCGTGGCAATTTCAGTTGTTCACAGATCTTACTGCTCTGGAATGGTGAGGTGGCCACATACCAGACTTCTGGACAGACGAAGGGCTGTTCCATCTAAGAAACCCACAGCTCTTTAAAAGCTTGTTGGCCTGGTTAGTATTTGGAAATGGCAGCGACCATCACATTGAATTTTACTCTTGGAAAGCTGGAGAGAAATTGCTTTAAGTATACTCTTTAATCCAGATGTTTGAATAATTCAAGTTGGCCCATTACAGGATTGATTTTACTGTATTGATGAAGCCTCTCCTTTGATAGTGCTGTTTCTTTAAAATATGAGGTGAGGTTAAGAGTAGCCTCACAAAGAAATCTGACTAGTGTACCCATCTCAAGCTTTGCGTGAAATGGGTTTCCCGTGAGCAAGCATATTTCAGCTTTTGGTTGCCTGAGAAAGTCCGCTGGAACTAGGCGCAGAGAGAGCAAAGTTGGCGCGGCCATGAAGTGAAGGATCAGGCTGCTGAGTCCTGAGCCTGTGTAGTTAGACACACATATGGTCATATGGTGGTGACGCACTGGGTGGGTTTGACACTGAGAAAGGTCCGTATGGTTGGCACACAGGAGGAAGGAGAGAGTGGCTGGAGATGAGTGGACAGGGATCCAGGAGCCCGTCATTGGGCCTTTGTGGGTAATGTGTGCTGGTCGATGACGTTTAACAACTGGCTCTCTAGGGGAGGGGAAGCCCTAATGTACCATTTGTTGATTCCTTTTCAAGCCACCCACAGGAGGTCACTGAGAGTGGAACTGGGAAAAGATGTACCAAACTGGTTCCGAAAAGCTTGTGGAGGTCGATTCCAGCACACACATTGATTGTGGGCTGATGCAGGAGTTGCGTTTAATTCTGTGTTACATCTTCTTCATGGATGTATCCCCAAGACATACAAGCATTTCAGTAAAGGCTTGTCAAAGGAATTAATAATGGTGTCTTTTTTTTTCCTCCCTCCAACACAGTCATGGAAAATCGCTCTCAGGCATAGAAAATGTTTACCACTTTTGAAATTCTACTTTGACCCAGCTGGGCTAATATTTGAAATTGATTAAGAACACAGAGAACAACATAGTCTGCCCTTGTTACAGGAGGTTTTTCTGTGTGTTGTGTGATATCTTAATCAACACCAGTGAACAGGCAGTATGCTTCCCAAATCCTTGCAGCTCCCCCGTAAGCTTCCGGTCGTCAAGCCCCTGTTAAAGCTGATTTATATTTTATGAATATGGGCTGACGAATCTTTTGACATCCCTAAAATGTGATGAAGGTCTCTTTGGTTTCCAGTGCCAAAGGAGGGTGGCAGCTACTGTGTGGTGGGCCATTGGAAAGGGCTGTCCCAGGGCTGCCAAGAGAAGCCGTTGCTAACAGGAAAAGGCCATTGTTTGGGCTTTCCTTACTCCCAGCCTTTCGTCCCGTCTGTGTCCAAATCCAGTTGTCTCGCTTCTTCTCCTCACTGTGTAAATCTGGGTCCCACAGAAGGTATGTGAGTACACGGGCTTGCCTGAGGGGCAAGTCTCATATGCAGTCATGTTTTTCAACTAGAAGATGTTAAAAGTGTTCATTTGGGGATATAAAAATAGTATGGGGAAAATGCATTTAAAGAAGAAAGGATCAACTGTCATCTTACTACCCTAAAAAAATACTGGTATATTTTGCTTTTTAGTATTTCTTTGGACAGATTTTCTTGGCACAGTTACAATAATTGTATATATGTTACATACAGTTTTGTATGCTGCTTTTCCCCCCCCTCTCCTGAGCGCTTCCCAATGGCATCTAAACATTTTGGAAGCATTTTTTTAATGCCTGAAAAAGAGTCTACCCTTTGGAATTTCATGCATACATCATTACTATATTATTGAAAACAGTGTTGCCCTACAAATGAGAGTGATATATCACTTTTAATTTTTCTAATTAGGGAATGATTGGATGGGAAGGTGTGAAATATGAGCGGCTAGTTTCCGACGGCCGGGCCAGCATCATTTCCCCTACGTCCTGTTGGCCAAGCAGCCAAAAATTCCAGACTTGAGGGGAGAGGAGATGGGACCCCACTTTACCTTGGGAAGAAAGAATTTGGGGGCTCTCTTATAAAACGTCTAGAAAAAGAAAAATTTTTACTTAATATTTGTTTTTATAAAAATTGTATCAGTTATCGTTTGAAAAAACATCTATGGAGAAACTTTCCACCTGACTCCGCTGCCTGCTCTTAAAACAACTGCTGACCGACGACATCTCTTCCTAACAGAGGACTGCTCCAGTGGTCTAGTTTCTTGATAACTGTATTTACTTATCTAGAATAACTTTGTATTTCTTTGAAGCTCAGATCTTGAGGCATAAACACCTATCTATTTTCACCATTCTGTAGAGTGACTATTGCAGACATGGTCCTTGCAATTATGCAAAGTCGTTTTCAATCCTGGCTGTAAATCCCAGCCTCACCGTTAACTAGCTGGGTGACCTTGGGCAAGTCTTAGTCGCTTAATCACTCTGGATTTCATTTTGTTTATCAATAAAATAGGCATAATGATACTTACTTTTTATAGACTAAATATGGTGATCCACATTAAATATTTAATTTTAGTAAATGGCTCACTGTAAGTCCTCACAAAATAGTTAATAATAGTAATAATAATAATAAGTAATAATGATACTTACTTCAGTTATACACTGCCTTAAGCAGTACAAAACAGGCCACTTTGAGTGAAAACACCTCAGTCGTCTGTGGTCTAATCTGGGTGAATATCCCGATCTCCAGTCATGACGTGTGTGGGAGACACTCAACATACGCCGTCCATCTGCTCTGCCTACAGGTGGTCTCAACCAGGCAGGATCGCCCAGTGCATTCCTTGTTGGTTTGGTCTGGACAGTCTGCATGGTCTTTGTGTTGGGCATAGGGCCACGAGGGGTGTGTGTTGGGTCCATACAGTTTTGACCCTTCGTAGGATTGCTTTCACCCAAGTGAGCGTGGGTGTCACACCGCAAACCTGTGCTCTGAGTGAAAGGATTTGCCACTTGGAGGGGGAAGCGAGGATATGTGCACAGTGCAGCTGACAGTGAGCTGAGAAGCCACAGGCGGAAGTTCACGTTCAGGCCGTGCATGTATTTCTTGTGCAGTTGGTCTGTTTTAATCATATGTGAATCTTCTCATATTTAATCACTGTGAATCTTCTCAACAATCGTATTTCCGTCTTTGATGTAGCCATTGGGAGGTAAAATGACCGCTCACCTACAGCAAGTGTATGGAACCCTCTGGAAGACACTTTTGTATGCTCTTCTTCCCTCGGCTTTCTTGTTTTCTTTCCCATCGGGCCTCTTAGCCCCATTCCCTTATAGGGCCACCCCCCACCCACGGCTGGAATGGCTGTGTACTGAGGAACCATATATTAAGACCTGGTGAGGACCTGATGCCCATCCCAGCCTCTGTCCCCAAGCCGTGGGCCCTGGTTATGGGGCATCATTTTCTGGATGAAGGTGTGCTACCTGTATACGTGCGTCCTGTGGACAAACTGGCTCTGCTCCCTGGGTGTTTATTTTAGCCCTTGTTTTCTATGTATTATAAACGACCTCCTTTATGGACTGGACTGAGATACAATAATTACCAAGAGAATAGCCTCTGCCACACACAAATTAAATATATCCATATATATGAAGAGTCAGAAAATGAACTGTTCCATTCACCTAGTTTTTAACTTAGGACTAAGGGACAAAAGTGATTCAGTTCTAGAGATCAGTTACTGCTGGAGATAGGGTGAAAGAAATGCCTCAATTTTGTGTGTGAGAAAATAGGGCATCAGCTTGCAATGTCTAAAGAAAGGTTGCTTTGAAAATCAGTAATTTTCTTCAGCAATCAAACTTCTCTTTCAACTGAAATCTAGGGATTTCAGTTTGTTTCTGGAGCTGGTTGGCCCCCTGGCAGCCTAGTGAGACTATAACGAGAACCAGCCCAAACTCAGTGGAAAGACCTTCAGGCACAAGTGAGTTAAAACTCTGTGTTTTCTCAGCTGTTCTTATGAAACCACCAGTAAACTCTGAATGGGAAAATAAAAATGGCCTCCAGGGGGAATATTGGCTTCTGGCTCTTTGGCCAGAGTAACATGACCTCATCCAGTTTCTTCTTTGAGTGAGATGTCATCGGGCAAGACGGTTCTACCCCCGCTCGGCTCTTACCCGTATTGTTTCCTAATTGTTTCCTCACGTACATTCATCTCTTCTCACTCTGGTCTCTGCTCCTTGTACCTTCACACCACCAACTGCCTTCTCACCCACGGTACCGGCTGTCTCTGAATTCCACATTGGCAAAGGAAAGGGGCACAAACTGGATGTGGCAATGCATGGCACTCCATCTAGGTCACAAAGTGTCCTGACGCAGGAGTTGGGAAACAGTGGGAGGGCCCCGGCTCTCCCTGGGGGACACACACGTTAGGTGGTGGTCAAGAGGGCAGTGGTGTTTTCCTTGAAAGGAGGCTCCTGTCAGCCTTCCAGGCCCGGCCATACCCCACCCCTCACCCCCTCCCCTGTTATAGCCTCATTTTTTCAGGGTTGGCCTGCCTTGGGCGTGATTGTCACCCACTGGGGAACTGCCACTGAGGGCTATTAAAGATGTTGCTCTGTGGTTTCCGTAGCGTCTTGGGTGGGTGGGAACCCAGACTGTGGATTCTTTGTCTTGGATGGAGGAGCAGGGGGCGGGGGGTGGGGGGGACTGGCAGTTGCGAGTGCCCCATGTGGAAGAGGTGAGGGAAAGGCTCAACACCCCAAAGTCCCCTCTGCCTGGAAACTGATTTATGCAGAGCGCTGTGTTTCAGGGGTGGAGCCTGGTGCTCCAGAGTCGGGCAGACACCCACACGTGGCGGTGCCTGAGGAGTGCCGTGTAGTAATTACCATCATGATGTGGCCTCCTCGCTGGCTGTAAACAGAACAAGCAGCTGTGCACAAATACTGCTCTGTGACTCGTGAAGTGACATCTCCTGGTGGTGTTTTAGTTGAACTATAAGCAAGTGCTTTATTTTGAAAACAAAACAAGCCCATCAATCAGTGGAGCACTTTCAATGTATACCTATAAAATGTAAACCAGTAAGGTGATGCAATTACAAATGTGTTTATACTTTTTGGAAATTACTAGTGCCTATTAGAGTATTCTATGTAGGACTCACAAATTTTGTGGCATTTGTAGGTTTAAACATGGATCTCTTTTCTAAGAAGTTAACAAAATGTTTCTGGAATAGCTTATAACATAACTTGGTGGATAACTTTCCTTACAAAGTAATTAAACTGAACATGAATGTTAAATAGTCTTAGCTTCTCCGTTTTTGAATTATTTGAAGACTTCCTTTAGAAGCCTATTTGGTTTTGCAAAGGAAGTCTTTGAGATGTAGATTTTGTTATAAAAGGAATACACATGTAGATGAATTATAAACCTAGACTGAATGGTCTTGCTTGCTGAAACAAGAGATTTGTTCAGTAAACTGAGGTACAACAAACATTGGCATTGATGGTAAAGAAAGTAGCTGATAATCGGTTTTTTGGGCACAGCAGCGGGGAAAATGGGAAGCTCTTGTGTCCATAAGGAAGGTATGAGGGTTTGATGGCCGATGGCTTCATTATCTCGTGCCAACTCCTGTAAACTGGAAATGGTGCCTGGCGTTCAGATAAGGATTGTGAGGGTTTGTCAAGAAGGTTGTGGAAAGAATGTTACGACAAGTTAGTGTGATCTGCCATGTTTGGGGAGAGGGTATGATTATGTGAGTGAAACACGCTGTGCCAAGGTGAGAATGGAAGTGAGGGGTTTGGGGGAGCGGTGGGGGAATAATAATCTTTGTTTATTTAACTTTGAAAGACCCTAAAAGTTTTCAGTGATGTTGCTGGCACTTTGATTCCCCCTCCCCCCGTTAGTTACCTATGCTCTGAAGCTTGAGGGAGTAGCAAGTTTAGCCAGGAAAAATTTGAAGGTTAGATACCTCTTTGCTGAATCCTGGATAAGCTTCTAGGGCAAGGACTATTTTAAGATCACAAGGAAACCTTGTAATACTTTACGAGTCAAATCTAGCATATCATAGCTTCACTAGTAAAATGACAAGAAATCGTGTGCTTGCATTTCATTTATTATGAGCAATAGGCCTCTTTTTCATGTAGCCGTTGGAGCACAGGTGTGGGAGGCTGACGGGCTGGAGCTGGAAAGACCTGGAAAGATCTTATCCTGGTGCTGCCACTTCTTGGCTGGGTCTGCAGTCTCATGTGGAAAATGGGGACCGTTACCCACCATGTCAAGTTGTAGTGGGGATTAGAGCTAATATGCTGAAGCTCCTAAGGTAGTTCCTGTCCTTGGTACATGCACAGTACGTGGGAGGTGTTTTATAGTGGAAGCTCTTTGACTGGTTCCCAGGCAGCTTGTTGGGTTAATCACTGATCTCCATCAATGCCGTTTAGCCACATGGCGGACGTCCACGAACCCTTGAACCTAGCCGACTAGCTCAGCCTGGAGGCCAAATCCACCCTTCAGCCTGTTTTTGTAAATCAAATTGTATTGGAACACAACCAGGGTCTTTCATTTTTGCATGTTATCTGTGGCTGTCCTCGTGCTGTAACCACAGGGTTGAGTACAGAGACCACATGGCCAACAAAGCGGGAAATATTTGCTATCTGGCCCTTTTCAAAAATGTTTGTCTATCCCTCCTCTAGTATGCAACTGCTTCCACCATTGGAGTTGTGTGCTTACCAAATCAGTGTGTTTATTTACAAATCTCTTTATGATGCTTTTGTAATTGCGTCATTTTAATTATAAATTACGTAAACTGATGAAATAAGAGATCAAAAAGAGTATTGTTGTGGGAGATTCTTTGTTTGCAAATACCCAGCTTTCCTTCCTTTGGTAATACAGTCTCAAGTTTCAGCTGGATGATGGCCACCAGTAATTCAGTTACATTTCCCAGGCTCTCTTGCGGCTAGGCATGGCCATGTGACTAGGTTCCAGGTGACTAGGATGTAGGTGGAAGCTTTACATGCAACTCACAGGCCATGACTTTAAGAGAAAGGGTGTGCCCTCTGGTTCCCTTTTCCCCTTCTTGCTGGCTGCAATGCGGATGGGATGGCAGGAGCTGCAGTAATGATTTTGGGTCATGGGATGGAAGTGTGTGACGTTGAGAGTGTCTGAGAAACAATGTGAAAAGAGCCTGGATCGCCCACATTATGGAGCTCCCATATCAGCCCTGGACCACTCTATTCTGCTGTACACAGGGAGAAACGAAGTGCTATCTCATTTAAACCACTGTCACTTTGACTTTTGAAACGATAGGTCAACTTATATCTTAATACATAACAGCTGTTTACTTCTTTGGAAATAAGTTGAATGCATTGGAGAGAGTCAGTAAGGGCAAGTTACTAATAAATATTACTTTTTTTTTTAAAAAAAGTGGACAAAACTGAAAAGGTTGGCTGGGGATGTACATAAGAATGATTCTTTATGTGGATTGTTTAACTTATTATTAAATTCTTCCTCTTCTTTAAATACATGAAACCGGAAATCACAGATAATTCATGGGGGTGTATTTTATGCAAGAATACCAGTCTTTGCTCCGTACCCTACATTAGTTGGCAATTTTATAGCTCTCACAGTATGTATATTAAGTTAATATTGATTGAACTGAGTTAATGTACTAGGTTGGTTTGTTAGTCTCCGGTCAGCATTCAACTTATTCCCCAAGTCTAAGAATGTTCATACTGATTTCTTGTTAATAAGGTTTGGAATGAATAGATAATTTATACTATTCTAGATAAAGGAAGGGGAAGTTATCTAATACTGGAAAAAGAGCTTAAAATTGACCATTGTTTATAATATATAAGGATATGATAGCTGTTTGAAACTCCGTGATGAAAATTTGAGAAAAGAGTTGTTAACAACTCTCGGCTGATTAGGTCCTGACGGATAACAGCGCCCGTTGTTTTGGGTGAATTTGCCTTTACATTCCAATCCCCATCTCTGGAACTTCCAACGCATGTTTCTAGTGAAATCATAGGTCGCTGCTTTGTCCAAACCCAGACTTCCTAGTTGTGTATTTTACTGAAAGGGAACAAACCAGGGAAGGTTGCAGCATCCAGGCCACGTCACAGACCCAGCTGGCCCAGCCTGCAGCAGGCAGCCGTCGCGACATCTGCTCTGGCCTTGCGTCACGGGCGGCCTGGGAATCAGCATTCCATTGGCTGTAAGCTTCTCTGTTACAGGACAACTGAAATGGGCATAACCTGTGTTTAACCATTTATATTTTTAATATCCTCATAGCCTCAGAGAATGGAAGTACCTGGCTTTGTCTCGGCTTCTTAGGAGGCCTGCTCGCTGGGAACCTCTTTCGTCCTGAGATCTGACACTTTGCCATCAGTACTTGAAGTGTCACAGACAGCTGCTAAGATTTTCTTTTCCATTAGTATCACCAGGGATGTGATAGGGGACATTGCCAGCTTTAAGTATTCCTCTTTCAAATCTGCTTTTTACATGAGAAAGTGAGTGTTGTGTATTTCATAAAAGCTGAGGACTTATTCAGTGTTTTTCTGAACTCAGTTTTTCAAGCAAACGTGAGTGGATAGCCGATTACAAAATCCTTAAGCAGAAGATGTCATTGATCATCCAACCCAGGAGTACTCAACCCATGGACCCTCTGATTTCCTGAGATGTGTCAAAGGGGCCACGATTCCAGAACGGCCAATATCCGGTCTGGTCCAGCTCCTTCTTTTGCAGACCGGAGAAACCCAGGTCCTCCTCTGAACTGGTCAGAAAGTCGAATGGCCTCCTGTGGTCACGTGTGCCTGATATGTAGTGTTATAGCCCCACGTTCTTTAGCATAGTGTGTTAAAAGAACATGAATTTTATTTGCTCTTATAATTTCAAAGAGTTGATTCATAACAATTCACAGAGTTGATTCATTCCTGGCCTCTGTGCTATATCGTCAAAGTAAACTTAATTTTTGAGTGAACCTAACCAAAAAGCTTCGCTTCTGGGGTGTCTGCCGGTTCTATGTACAGAGATCACTCAGACCCCGCTGGAGCTGGTTAAAGATTACATAGATTAGAAAGCACAGGCTTTTGTTCATCACAGGAGAAGAAATGGCATATATCTTACTTAAAAAAGAAGCCAACATTTTGATGAGCCATTCTTTTCCATTTCTTGAAAATGCATTATGGTTACATGAGGTAGGAAAAAAAAAAAAGAGGAAAACAAGCATGGTAGAGTCAGTTCTGATCAAAATACAATTCTAAAGCATAGAATGTATTCCAACGTATTGGCTAAGGGATATATTTGTTTCCCTCTCTCTTTCATTGCATGTTTGTTTAAAATAGTCATTGTGGTGTTTAATGACAGGTTTCTTTGGCCATCTGGCTCCATTGGTTCCATTTTGGCTGTGGTCACTTCCCTAAAGACTCATTATACCTGTATGGCTCTCACCTAGAGTTGTGAGCTCCCAAATAGCTCAGGATAAAATGTTTAGCACCACTTAATTGATCTAAATTAGCTGGGTGGAGACAACCCTTAGAATGTCCAGGCCCAGTTAAATGCTACCGTGTTTCCCTGAAAATAAGACCTAACCAGAACATAAGCACTAGCGTGATTTTTCAGGATGCTCGTAATATAAAATAAGCCCTGATGCGTCTTTTGGAGCAGAAATTGATATAAGACCCGGTCTTATTTTGGGGGAAATACGGTAGGGCTTATTTTGTATTACGAGCATCCTGAAAAATCATGCTAGGGCTTATTTTCCAGTTAGGTCTTACTTTCGGGGAAACCTGGTATTTCACAGTAGTTTTGTCCCTGTGGCTCTGGGTGGTCCTCGCCTAGGAAAAGTAAATAATTGAAGTGGATCAAAGAGTTATTATTTCATCTTACTAGAGGATCTTACCAAGTCTGTTTCATATCACTGAATTACAGAGTACAAGCAGAAAATGGAACAATAATAAACTAAATGTGGAACAAACAAGAAGCTATTTAAAATTGTACTGACTGACGGCAAGTCCAGTAAACAGTGACCTAGAGTGAGAGGAGTAAGGTATGGGCTTAATACTGTGCCCGAGGGAGGTGGTAGGTGTGAACACACACATCACTTTCTTGTGCTACCTGATTGACTGAAGGTGATTTCCTAGAAATGGCTAGAATATTGGGCAAGCAGATCTCCAATATGGTTGGCAGTTTTCCCAAGCATACCGCCCACGTGGCAGCAGGCAGAGTCTCCTGAACACACTGACGGAAACTTGAATTCTGGAGGCAGAGAGGAATACCTGAACAGGTAGAAGTGGAGGGAGACGGAGTCGTAGGCAGGCCTCTCTCACGGGCGGCACCGGGTTCAGCGTAGCTCACTCAGGTCTCATTGACTTGCACCGAATTACATGTCACAAAGGAATACTGGTTTTTAAGAAGGAGGCGTTTTTGAGCACACGAATATTGTGAATGGAAATGAAAGTGTTGGAGAACTCTGTGTTTTCAGGAAATCTTTAAGTCTTCAGCTATAAAACACGCAATGACTATTATAACGGTACTGAGGACTGCACTGAAGGCTGACTGCTTTCCTGGTCACTATGAGCCCAACTCCTACTGTCCTTCCCAGTGTATGAGAACGTGGGAGAAATGCCTTCCTGGAGGAACTCTCTCTAAAGCAGACAGGCCACGTTAATTTAAAAATGATTATTTTCCTGAAGAACCTATTATGAGGAGAAATAACTTCTTTTGAAATCTGTCCTCACTCCACAGTATAATATCCACCACTGTACCCCGTCACACATTTCGTGTGCAGGTATCCATTTCTACCTGCTCGCCCACGTGTCCCTTTCTAGTTTGCGCCCTCCTGCACACTCCCAAATACATACCCATCACCCCTGCATGCTGTCGTTGAGGATTGCATTGTACTAATTTACCATGAACACATGCTTATTCTTCAAACCTGCTTTTGAGGGAGGCTGATGGCAGGTTTAGCAGGCTTTGACACACTGTCATGAAATTCTCATGCTTCCTATGACTGATAAGAGTGCCTTTTGGTAAGGGTGTGCTCCTTGAAAACCCACAGTTGTCATTCCAGGGCTGGCTTGTAAAGGAAGATAAACGAGAGCTGTACTCTTTAAAGAGCTAAAGTGAGACTCTATCCTGTAATTTGCAGCCCAGCATCCTGAATGAATGTCTCAATAACCGATAGTCTGATAGTCACGGACTCCAGATTTGCCGTATTCCAGGGGAACGTTCCCTTACCACAAAGACTGACGACAGAGTCTTCAAACAAAATTAATTCTGATTGGCCTTCGTAATAAACGCACTTTGGAGCAACTTGATCATTCTGTCTGTCTGGGTTGTATATACTTGTGCAGGCCCAGTGAGATGGTTAAGGTCTCTGAGAAACAAAATTAGGAACTATATTGTTGATGAAAACTTTTGCACTGTAAGAAATGTATCCTTTAGTATTGTCACAGTTTAGGTTTCAGATAACTAGGCCAAAGGTGGAAAAGCAGGGAGGGGATACTTACTTTTGACTCCAATTACAGTAAATCCTGGATTATACTTCATTGGGAATTGTGGGTCCCAAATAGAAAGCAAAGAAAGGCTTATATCCAAATTAGCCAGCTTGCTTCACAATAATTTCTGTTTTCCTTGAGAAATGTTTCTTGACTCTCAGATATTATCCGTCCTTCAGGGATAAAGTTAGAAACCATTTCTTCCCTCAGGGAGAGTGATTGAAACAAATCTTGGCATTCACAAATGAAAGGGTGTTTAAGCTCCTGCAGGTCTCAAGTAGGTGCTTGTTCCAAGCTAGTAATGGAATTTAAATTGTTCATGTCCTGAGTTTATGAAAGTCTGGTTGTTGAAAAGTTAACAAAATTGAAAACGCTGGAAAATAACTTCTACCTGGCATCCGTTCGTAGAAACTAGCATAACACAAGAAGTAACGTGATGGCGGCAGCCTTCCAGATTATCTTGATGCATAATTGATGGCCTCTGCACCAAGGAAGTGGCAGAGCGTAGTTAAGACAGAAGGGACAAAGGAGCAATGTCACAAAGTGACTGATCTCCGATTCATTTGAAATTTAGGGGAGAGAGCGCCCCAAAGAGAGAACCCCAGGTTGCCCTGTGGGAGGTGGGGCTCAGCTTCTCAGGGCAGAAAAACCCAGCACCCAGGTGGTGCCTCCTGGTGTCCAGCTTTGGGAGGCGTTGCTCACGTGGTTAATTGGTCTGAGAAAGTGAAGGCTTCAAGTTCAGCGCTATGAAATTTCTTAATCTTGTGTTTGCTTATTTTAATCCTCCAGTTGACACATCTTATTTGCTTCGTCATGGTTCTAATGTTGTGCATGTTTGTGCGGAGATACATACCCTTGTTTTTATTGTTTCTCTGTGCGTGCACACGGAGCAACATATTATGTGTCCACAGGATTAAACAAAATTCTAACACATTGCCCTAAAAAATGTTAAAATCTGTAACTGGATACTGACTGACCTTTCTAAGAAAAATTCGACAGGAGTTACCATCAACAGATGTTCACTACCAACAGAGAGCATGAGACCATTAGTCACCAGCTGAGAATGCAAGGGCTGCGAGGGCGCCCCGCCAGAGCTTATTTTTAAGTGTGATGGCTGAAGCAGCTGCTTGTCACGGTTGCTAAGTGACAACTTAGGTATAACAAATCCCTTCTTTAAAAAGTTTGGTCACCGGGGATGTTGATATAACTCATTTACTGAAAAATATTGTTAGCCTTCAATTTCCAATTCCTACAGATTAAAAATAACGTCAAATAGTGTAAAGTAACGTACGTTCTCTGGAGGTGGTGTGACAGAAGTCTTCTAAACATGTTTGGAAATGAGTAGTTCAGTGTAAGTTCGTGGGGCTATGGAAAATCTACAAAGTGACTAAAGAGAGGTGTGTGTGTGTGTGTGTGTGTGTCTGTCCGTCGGTGTGTGCATGTGTCTGTGTGTGTCAGTGTATGTTTAAGAGGATACAATAATATCTGGAAATCTCTCCAGTGGATTGAGGTTGCCCAACAAAGACAAAACAGGGACTCGTTTTTACCTGTCACATGTGAAGGCTGGGTATTGGTTGGTTTTTCACATTCTGGCTCAGCCTCCCAGATAATGGGCCCCGTCCTATTCCCCAAGGTATCACAGATGCTCTTGGGTTGTGTGAGAGTATTGTCTGCAGGAGGTGTGCCTGGATCCAGGCTTCCCCATGGACAAGTCATGCACTTGGACCTACATTTTGCCAGGAGGAGTTTCGCATAAAATACTGATTTCTAGTTAAGGAAACTTTTGGACTAAAGGAGGCAGTTTGGAACGCAGTTTAACTCTCCATTTCTAAGGGGGAAAAATATTAAAACAAAACAATTCCATATAAATGAAAGTTAGTTTCTAATTTTTTGGACCTTTTGCCCATTATTATATATATATATATTATATAAATAAAGGAATACATGCTAATTATTGCCAATATTTCACGTATAGAAACATTCAGGTAAGTGAATAAAAATAATACATAATGTCACTAGTTAACCACTGTTAACTGTTTTTGATATTTTCTTTTTGATATTCCCTCATTGTTTTCAGTCTTTCATTCATTCACTATTTCATGTGTCTGAGATGTCAAGCTCTGTTAGCTGCTAGCGCCAGAGCCATGTCTGTGAATTATTTCATGAAATTTAAAGTCAAACGGGAGACAACAGTACAAACATTCAGTGACTACAATGGATAATTGCCACAAAACTAAATGATGTCCTGATGGGGGGGGCGGGGCTCAGGTGGAGAACCTTCAGTGAGAGCAGGTACACAGAGCGCTTATCCCCGTGCCCGGCTCGTACAGACAACTCAGCCCCTGGGCGCTCTGATCGTGGTTGTCACGGGCACGTTTGTGGAGTCACTGTGGGTCCTGACTTGGAAAGAACCCAAGTGGTGGAGAGAGAAAATAGCAATGAATCTAAGTGCGCCGGTCCTTAGTTCCACCTGGGAACCAAAGCTGCTCTTCAGATGTTTCTGTTTCTGTCGCCTGGTATGTAGGGATTCTGTATTCTTCCCATGTCACGGCTCTACTGTCCTTTCCCACTCATCTTTGAACGACCCCCATGTTCCAGTCCAGAGAGTGTTCTGCCTGTATCTCCTCTCACATCACGAGCAGCCTCAGCTCCACTCCTTACGGTTCCATCATGTATTCGTTCTGTGACCTTAAGAGAGACAGTTAAGTGTGTAGGCCTCAGCTTCCTCGTCTGTAAGGAGGGTGATACACAGCACCTCACTCCTAAGTCAGGGCTGAGGACAGGATGCGATAGCAAGTTTACAACCCCGAGAGCGGTGCCTGGCCCCTGCTAAGTGTTGGCCCGTACTCTTATTTCATGCTGCCGAAGCCTCCTTTTAACCAACTGCCTTGACTTGAATTATTCACCCTATTTCCATTGTTCCATTCGACTAAAAATTGTCATCTAAATAACACTGTGACACTAATCTCTCTGTGTAACCTTATTCCATAACTCTTTAATTAGTTGTTCCTACCTCCTGCTTTAAAACATATAACTCTTCACTGCTCCCACTGAAAAATATAGGACTTTATTTTGTGTTGCAAATGCCAGAAACTAAACTGAAACCAGCTCGAGGCCAAAAGGGAATGGGCTCCCACCAAGGGGATGTCCATGGCTGGCTCTGCCTCTCGGGGCTGACAGGACCCCAAAACTCAAACCAGCCCCATCAGGAGTCATTCGTATTGTCTACGCCCCACACACTGCTTTCCCCTTCTCTTTCTCCACCCACCACAGGTTACCTGTCTCTTGCTGCTAATTATGTCCTCAAATCTAAAGCTCAAGAAATATGTGAAAGGATTTGAGCTTTGATATTTTAAAAACTTCGACTATTTTGCTAGGAAACATAACTTTGTTATAAAAACATTTTCTGACTCTTAGGTTCACGAGTATATACTAGAGAAAGATGTTATCCTGTAAAATGTACAATAACAAAAAGATAGTGTCTTATATTTATAACAGGGTTCTCCTCATATATCCAACCCCCAACTTCGTTTTCGATGTTTTCCCCTAATAGTCCTAAATACAATTGAATGTCATTTTATAAAAGTGAGTTTCATATATAATGAGAGGGAGGGAAAGGGAGAGAAATCATTTGGGGGTCACACATAAACTCTCACTTGTTGAGTAGGGGTTGTGCCTTAGTCAACTCTATATCCCTGAATCCAGGATTGATGCCTGGCAGTCACCTAGTATCCTCAGCACAGGTTTATAGAAACGAACGGAAGGGAAATGATGCTGAGATATCATTTGTTCTATGCCAAGATTCATTTGTTTCAGCAGTATTTCTTGTAGTGCTCAAAGGCACTTTGGGTGAAAGAGATGAAACAGGCTGCGAACACATGTTCTTTCTTACAGAATTACAATCTATTTATAGAGCACGTGTCACATTTCCTGGGCTTATAGCACCCCCTCATGGAGAATACTATGTACTGCATTCTGAATTTCAAGCGTGTAGCCAGTAAGCTGCGCAAAGACTAATTTGTCTTTTCACATAAAATTTAAACACTGTGTGTTAAGTATATTTTAAGAAAAAAAAAGGCACATAATAATTTAAAATGTAAGTATCAAAGAAAGTAAAATCATTCAGATCCCATGTGAGTTACTTGGTTCATAACAAAACTTGGCACTTTTTACTCCTATGTCTGACACACGTAAATTACTTAAAATCAGTTTGATGCTTTCGGAGTGTGCTTTTAAGACCTGTTAGGACCAGAGCAGTATTTAGTCTAGGATGAATTATTCTCTGCTCCTGAGGCAAGACCCTTCTGGGTACGACCCAGTGTGCATGAATTTGGGGTTTTCCAGTCTGGTTGGTAGGACCGGTGTAAGCTCAGGACTCTGTCCCTTCTCGTCCTTTCTGGTCACTTGTTCCTGGCCCCCAGCTTCCTCACTGGAGGCTCCAGGGGTCCCCGTAGATGGTCAGCGTTCTCTCTGCAGGCTCTGCTTGCCACACTCTGTCCTGCCTCTTTGGTCTTGTCTTTGGACACTGAGTTCTGTCTCCTCAACTCAGGTAGACACCAGCATCCATCCTTGCTGCTCCGTGGCCTAGAAGCTCAAGGCAGCGCTGGGCCATCGCAGGACCCCAAATGGGAGGGCAACTTGTGGGTCCCTCATAGACCATCTTGCCCAAAGCAAATTCGTCTCTTGTCTTTATCTTTGCAACAGGAATTCTGTGTAACTCTCTCATGGAGTGTTTCTTGCAGTGACTTTTAGGGTAAGAAACACCTGGGATACCTACTGAAAATGCAGACTTTTGAGCTTCCCCCCAGGCTTGCTCCATCAGACTCTCTGCAGTGAGGCCTGGATGGCTGGGGTTTAAACAGTACCTTGGGGGTTCACACTCAGCTTGAGAACTGCCTAGAAGGGTTACTTTGACCAGACCACTTAATGTGTATACCCTGAGTGTATTCTATTAATAACAGGAATATGGAGGCAGAGAGAGGGGATGTTGCCTTCAAATTCCACCCAGTTCCCTTCTGGGATAAAGTGAAGCTGCTTGTCTGAGGAACCATCTTCCTCATTTTTATTCCCTTAGATTCTCTCAGACAGGTGAAACCATATGTTGGTTCTTTGCTAAATAAAAGCTTATCTTGACCATACAGAATGTCTTCTGTCAAAAATCTGTCCTTTAGTGTTTCTTAAGAAGGAGAACATAAGTACACAAATCTGCTGTAGTTTGGGTATCTTATTTTGCAAGCACTGCACGACTGTAAATCCTGGGACAAAGCCCATTTGAAAGATGGTGTGGCCATGAGGGTGCCTTGTGTGGCTTCTTGCTTGGAGCCACTTCAACTGGACTCACCAAGAATGTAGAAGGTTGGGGATGGTGGTCAGGAGAGAGGGACTCTTACGTGGTCCTTACCTCTGGCTGGAGTGTGCAGCAAGTTCACTCCCTAGTGAAGGCGTGAGTGAAAGAGAAAGCTGAAGGAAGGGAGCAAGCAGGTGAGGGAGGAAAGGACAGGAAGGAAGGAAGGAAGGGAGGGAGGGAGGGAGGGAGGGAGGGAGGGAGGGAGGGAGGAAGGAAGGAAGGAAGGAAGGAAGGAAGGAAGGAAGGAAGGAAAGAAAGAAAGAAAGATGGGTGGATGAACCAAAGAGCTTGACTTCCCTTTGAACCTGGCAAATGCATGTTCTCTCTGAAACTAAGGAGGAAAAAAATCAACCCTGGAATATTAATACTGATACTCCTGGTGACTAGTTTTCTCCTCTGGATGAGCTTCAATCATAGAAGAGTTATACTCGTTGGTTAAGGACTCAGTAAAGCTTCACACTGTTTTTAAGCGTCCTTTTATGTTATTTGGACCTTTTGGTGCACATGATGAGTGCCAAGGAGGGTGGGAAGAGAGCCACACACTGTGTAAAAGATCTTTCCCAAGCATCGTCCAGTATTCACAGGAGATCCTTTCTCTGGTTATGTGTTTTCCGGGTAAGGCTCTCTAGGAAAACCTAGAGTTTCATTATGGAGCCACTCTGTGTGTGTGTGTGTGTGTGTGTGTGTGTGTGTGTGTGTGTACGTACAGACATCACCTGTATTAAACGTCAACCAATCACCAAGCAGGAATCTTAGTTTCCGCTGAGTATTTGGATTCTGCACACAAGGTGCTCTCTTTTGCCCGGAAAAGGTGGGTCCTAAACAAGGATGCGTGGGTCTGGGTCCATCACACCTCATTCCTCCGGGCTCCAGGAAGGAGGGAGGAAGAGCATCGTGCGTTCCATCTCGTTCTGAATTTCAGTATGGGGTTTCTTCAAAGAATGTCGCTGAATTGATTCATCCTTTGACTAGGGCACGTGCTTAAAGGAAATAGAACCGCATTGGAAATCAGGAGTCTGGTCCTCGAGTTGCGGCTCTGCCCCAAACTGGCAGCGGAATCTTGGGTTTTACTCTCCTCGTCGGTAATAATAAGGGACTTTGCAACATTGACGTTAAATGTGCTCTCTCACTCTAAATTACGTAGCTATATTAATTATGTTACATTTTGGTGACATAATTGAATTGTGGTGACGTAAGTTGATGGTAGACTATGTAATGGAAGACCACAGAAATGTTCTTTCCAGTGGTGCTCAGAAGTAATCACTGGACAATTTAAAACTATTGTGACACTCCCAGAGAGTGATTCTTCTGGGTCCATGTTTCATTTAAAGAAGTGTAGAGTGACATCTCTTCTTTGCCCTTGAGTTCAGATTTCCTTTTTAAATCATGCATATTTCCGTTCAGTTTTATTCAGCACCATCTATATGTTTCTTTTTATCACAAACCTTTACTGCATTTCCCAAACCCATTAGGTTAGAAAATAATTTTCAACTGTACACAATGAATTTCACATTTTTGTTGCTGATTATAACAATAATTCAAATATCAATTAGAATTATTTAAGGGTTTAATGTTAATATAAATCTAAGTAACAATGGAATTTATTGTCCCAACTTGGGTTTCCGGTCAGAAATTCCCGCCTGTTCTTGTGAATTGTTTGCGTTTTTCCGTTCCCAAAACCTGAGAAAAGTTGGTCGGGAAATCAGGAAAATCAGCTCCTTGAACCCAGGTGGTTGTTAGTATCGGCCGTCACTTTGTGGAAACGATTCATCGTGGAGAACAGAAAACAGTTTATAGCTCGGGATTCGGGAATGGGAAAGCGAAAACAATTCCTGAGAACGGGCAGGAATTCCCGTCCGGAAACCCTAATCCCAACGTACTATCCCAGGGTTTTTCTCAAGGGGAGAAATTTAATGTGAGAGTGTCTTTTTATGGCTAGGGAAAATATTCACACATTGAATATTGTCTTGTTTCTTCTTAAAACCAAGTGGTGATATCTGTAGACACAGAAAGGAATAATGCTAAGTGTTGACTTGAAATAACAATAATACTAAATACACCAAATATAATGGAAGACAAAAACAGGGGAACTTGGTAGCTTTTTATTGAATAAATGAATAAGGTAATGGATGAATGGGTATTGAGGTTTCTTTATATCCATTTGAAGCTCACTATGAAAAGAAGTAAGATCCTTAAATGCAAAACAGAATTTTTAGTTACAGTAGTATCTCAATTTTCAAACGTCTCCGTTGATGAACATTTTGGTTTATTTATGAACACTGTACACCTGGAAGTAAATGCTTCAGTTTTCGAACACGCCTCGGAAGTCGAACATGTCACTCAGCTTCCGCTGAGTGCAAGATCCTGAGGCCTAGCTGTTGGCTGTTTTCAAACATTTCAGAACTCGAACAGTCTTCTGAAATGGATTACGTGAGAAAACCGAGGTACCACTGTATTTAATTGTTGTACTAAGCACCTTAAGTTGTACGAAGACTTTACTATAACGTTAATCTCTGCGCAGATGGTGTAGGTAATTTTAGGGATTTAGTATTAGACAAAGCTCCTTTCCAATTTTAGGGCATTTACTTGTTAGGGTAATAAAATATGTCTACAAATGTAGTTTTACTTCTGAGACATGTATCCTAAACATAGTATCAGAAGAAGGTTCCAGCATCTATACAAAGTACCATTTATTCAAAAAAATTATTTTTCGTGGCTCTTGTCAGCAGAAATATTATTTTTACTTCGTCGTACATAAACCGAGGCAAACCTTAAGTAACATTTATACTTTGATTATTGGATGTGAAGTGAGATACAATCATTTAAGGATGTTATTCAATAAAAAGCATGATTATACATTTAAGTAGCAACATATTTTTAAGTAGAGTCCATATATGTATGCAGGTGTATATATAGGTGTAGCTTTAAGAGCAGTAGTTAAGTCAATTCCAAGTATCCATCCCCTAAGTTAAAAAATAGACATGCCCAGTACCCAGGAAGCTCCCGTGTGGGCCTTGCTCTCATTTACCCCCCCCCCCCCGCCCCCGTGAGGTAAGCCCTCTCTTGAATCTTGTTTTTTTTTTTTTTTTTTTTTTAATCATTTCCTTGTTTAAATAATCTGTCAGCTTAGTGTGACTTTGAGTCTTACATAAATGAAAACATACTCTATATATTATGTGATTTTTTTTTTCCCTCTCAATATTAGGATTCTGAGGTCCATAGACAAATGTGGAGTTGGAGTTCATTTCCACTGCTGTTGTCCCTCTTTTGCTTAAACACAACTCACTTATTTTGTTCATTGTCCTAATGAAATGATGTGCTTTAAATTTGTTTCCAAATAGGAAGTGTTCATTTCATTTTAATTATTAAAAGAATGACAGTCAAATCATTCCATTGTAAGTTTTGCATTGCTTATTATTAGAATTATATTTGCCAAACAGCTCAGCCAAATCCCTAACTACTACTCCTTATGCAGAGAGAGCAGAAATTAAAATTTATATTTCGGTTATCTTTATGGTCCATTAAACGGAACAGTAGCCTAGCCTCGCCTTGCAGATTTGCACCTAGTCTGTGGTGTTCTGAGAAAGGTGGCCACTGTTTAATAACCTCCTTATTTCACTTGCTGTTGCAGCTTTCGCTCTCCTGTACAAAATCTTTTCCCGTTAAGCACGCACGTTGGCAACAGAGAGTGGCCATGTACTTAGTGTTTCTTTTAGTAGGTCTGAAATCATTCATGAGCTATGGAAACCTACGTTCTAGATTTGGTCAGTGATGGAGTAGAGTTAATGGATACATAAACCACTCCCTGGTACCTAAGCATCCCCCAAAGTTCATTTCTTACGACCGCAGGACATCATTTGGCAAATATCTGCCTAGTGGAACAGCATCAGCCCGGATAGCTTAGCTCAGTAACTCTCTGGCAGAGCATTAGTTGAGGCTGAGAGAACAAAGAAGAAGGAAAAAGCAATATTTATTTTTCTTTTTTAATGCTATTTTTATTTAAACTTGGACTAAAATTTATATTGGCAAAAGAAATTTTATTTAGTTTACAAATTGCGTTAGTATTGAAAGTACATTAAAAAGTAACAGCCTACGCGTATGTGTACGCAACTTCTGTGTAGTTGAGCACTAAGGGCCAAGATAGTTTTGACTTGTCTTAGGGCTCCCGGGCTTGAATCCAGAGGTCAGCCTTAACCTGACCCCTGCAGTCAGAGCTCAGATGACAGCTCGCTAGTAACCCTTGTCTTTTACTGGAAACTTGTTTAGTTTATGGCTACATCCTAAGCTCTACGGCAGTGCCTTCATCACGATGGGCACCAATAAGTTATCTATTAAATGAATGAATTTGAGGGCCCTTAGCAGGGTTTGTTTGAATTGGTTTATTTTTGTGATGAGTTAAGATTGCGAGAGTGGGATTTGAACTGGACGTCTTTGTCATTTGCTTGCATCTTCTTCCTGGAATGATTGTTCCTAGTTTTTAGCTCACTGATGTTCCTACGGAAAAATGAGGGCAGGGACACAGCACATGCCTGGGCGTGCATCACATTCAACATATTCTATGACGATGGTTGGGGAAAGATACCCTAGAGAAACATGAGGTGCTGTGAGATCCTGATGTGTTTAACAGTTTTCTGTAGAGTTGACCAATCATAGTATGTTTGAAAATGCATTGTTGGTGTTGATGATGATGGTGACGACAGTGATGGTGATGATGACAAGATCCATGCCGAGGTTTCTTTTAAAGTACTGTGGCTTCCCTGTCCTTAAGGTTTGAGATGTCCCTAACAAGCCCTACAGGGCCACTTGCTCCTCTCCCAGCTTCATACAATGAAATTCTTCTGGTTCCCTCTGCTGGAGCCACAGCCAGGCCTCAATAGAATACTAGTGCCCTCACTCAGCTCCTTCTCACCTCGAGTATGTTGTACATTGTTCTTTCTGGAATTTTCTGAGCCCTTATGGTAAGTGCCTGTTTATCCAGATTTTAACTGAAAGTGACTGCTTCAGAGACGACATACCAAAGCCCCCACCCTATACCCACCTCTTCCTTAGCTTATCCTTCATCTCGTAACTGGGTAACTGCGTAGCTGGTGGTGTAGCCTGTATGTCTTGGCATTTGAGCTTTGTTAGGCAGATGTCTGTCTGGCTTGTTTACCTCCGAATTCACAGGGCTTTTCCTTAGAGTGTGACCAAAAGTAGGTGCTCAATAAATGTTTGCTGAAGCAATAAATGTTGAATGACTCATCCAAAATTCAGCTTAAAAAAATTTGTTTTTGTTTTCTTTTTTTCTCCTTAGCTGGGAAGTTATCAATTCCAAACCAGAGGAAAGGCCCAGGCTCAGCCACTGTATTGCAGAATCGTGGATGAATTTCAGCGTATTTCTTCAAGAAATGTCTCTTTTCAAACAGCAGAGCCCTGGCAAGGCAAGTTTTCCAGTACAGGAGAATTATTGCATGTGCTTTAAAATGTGCAGTAAACTCAGAAGCAAATGAATTAACCTATTTTATCAGCTTGTAAGTGTTCTCCAATTCAGAATATCATCTCCTAGGAACACATGGCATAAAAGCTGATAGCAGCAAGATTCAGAAATGTTAGTGTTAGCATTAGAAAATCCTCACCCTCATCTTTTGAAATTGGATTGGTTTTCTGTTTTTATATGTATATATCTGGCTCATTAACTGAAATGAGTGGTGATTGGCCTTATCAGCCAGACCAAGGTGAAATTCTTACTGAGAATTTCGGTTTATAGTATCTGGCCTGGTTCTGAAGTCAAAGGGAAATGAAATGAATACCTAGTCCTCCAAGGGTGTTTTCAGAGATAATTGAGTCTCCATTTTAATCCAAAAAGTGAAGATTATTATATGATTTATTTAAGGCAGAAGACCTGTGGCAAAAATATTTGTAGTGATTATATACATGGAATGAAAATTTTTCCAGTTAAGATGAAAACCCATGAGAAGAGTCGTAAGTGGTTTGAAAGGGATTGCATGGAGAAGCATACACACTTGTATATTTTTGTGTGTAGAGACAGCTTCAGCTGTGATCTTCACACCAAAGATGAGGCATAGAGCCATCAATGGACTCTTTCCCTTCCCATGTTGTGTTTCAAGTTTCTTGAAGGTCCACCTATAATTGGAAAGAACTGAGGAATGTCAGCATTTAATATCCATCTCTCTTAACTGCAATACTAGTATTAAATAATAGAACTATACTTGGACACATTTTGAGCATAGTGAGGTAGCAACGTTGTATATGGATGCATTTTTAAAATCACTACAGGTGGTTTTTAGCATAGATATCCATGTGGGGGGGGGTTGCATTTTTTATGCCAGTTTTACTGAAACGATTAAACAGTTTTAGGAGATTCTGAACTTAAAACTGCATTGGATTATATTACTGGGCCCCAAGTCAATTAACTTAAGAGGATGATGCTACAAGCTTAGTGGATAATATGAAATCCTTTTGCAAAACTGAATTCTGAATATAGTAATGCTTTTATGGACTGAGTTGTCCTTTCAACTTTTATGGTCTTGCCTCTTCCATTCTACTATTAGAATTCCACATTCTTCAAGGGCCTCTGCTGTTTCAGAAACAGCTCTTAATTTAGTCCCATAAGCTCATCAGTTCTCCTTTTGACTAGTTCACTTGTTAACCCTGTGCCAAAGAACGAAAAATCAAAGTTAATCTGAATTGCAGACCCCCTTGATCTTCCTCTTAATCAGTTATTGATCAGAGTTATAAATCTCTCATTCGTGTATCTTTTTGAAATGTCCTTATTTTCTTTGCTTAGCAGTTTTTAACACCGTAATTTAAAGACAAAGCAAAAGAAGATAGTTTATTTTTAAGATTAGAATGTGAAAAAATATGTGAAGACTTTACAGGAGAATTTTGCTATCTTGATGTTTTAATTTCTTAAAACAACCAAGATTTATTTTTTTTTTTGGTCATGACTGACCGAAGGGAAATAATCACATTTCGCTATAGGAATTTCATTTCATTGGTAGTTGGTTTCTAGGTGACCTAGATGTGGGGTCAGTTTGAGGGACGGATATGGTAGGCAGGAGGATAGTAATGGCCAGTAGATTTACCCCAGCAGCTTATCAGCTATGCAAACTACTGTTACATTTATGTGAATGCCTCTAAATTTCTGTAACATGTTTTGCTGTATTTATGAATTTCGCTGGGCTCATCGAAGTAGTTAGAACTTGCAAATTTAGTTACCAGGCTGATGTATTTTAGTGAGTGATTCTGAGTGAAGGTTTCCGGGGGCCTATAAATCTCCCGTTCTCTTGCATCTGGCAGTAATGTAGCGACGGGCATGATTTATGGGAGACATTGTGTTCTGCACCAGAAATTAACTTCTGGAATGTCAAAATGATTATTACCAAGTGTGAAGGGAGAACTAAGGCTGGTTCAACACAGCAGTCATTAGTTAGACCTAAGGGCAAAAGAACACTGCTTGGAAAACATTTGCCATAACATGGTCGATCGATCGCAGATAGATAAATAATTGTGTGTGTATCCTGTGCTCTAAAATGTCTTGGTGTTCTGCTAACTGTCACATGTTATCTCTATAATTTCTAGTTTTGTCTCCTGGTCTGCAGTGTGTGCACATTTTTTACGATCTTGGGAAGTTACATTCCTGGGGTTATACTCAGCTATCTACTCTGTAAGTACAGTGGAACATGTGGCTAATTTATGTGATGCGTATGGTATCGTTTAATGGTCTGCGAGACCTGCCATAGTTTGGAAGAGGAGGGGTGTGTTCTTATTTATAAAGAAAGTCAATCATTCTTTTCTTTCGACCTGTATGAAGTTTCTCCTTTTCCTAGAGACATAGTTTAAAATAGGAACAATAGTTGCCAAAAGGCAGTATTATAAACAATGTCTTAAAACTATAAATAAGCTCTATGCCCCCACCCCCACAAACACGAATACCTTTGCCTTTGTGCATATTCATTCTGTAGCTCTAATTATTCTGTAGCTTTAATTATTTTAAGATAATTAAAAGCACAGCGAGATACCATGACACCAGAATGACTACAATGAAAAATACCGATCATATTAAAGCATTAACAAGGATATAAAGCAACTAGAATTCTCACATACTGTTGGTTGGTAATGAGAATAGTACAAGCACTTTGGGTAACAGTTTGGTGGTTTCTTAAAAACTGCTATATGGTCCCAGCCATTCCACAGCTTGGTTACCCAGGAAAAATGAAACATGCGTCCACAAATGACTTGTACATGAATAGTCATGGCAGTTTTCATTGTAGTAACCAAAAATGGAGCACAATCCATATGTCCATGATTAGATGCATGGCTAAACAAACTGTGGTTTATCCATACAGTGGATTACTACTCAACACTAAAAATTAACATATTTAGCAACCTGGATGAATCCCAAAATAATTAGGTTGAGTGGTAGATATGTTCACCATCTTGATTGTGGCGATGGTGTTTTAGTTGTATGTATATGTCAAAATTTATCAAATTGGACACTTTAAATATGTGAATTTACTGTATATCACCTATAACTTGAAAATGCCATTAAAAAAACAGGTGTAGATTTCCTGCTTCTCCTGAGAAGTATGATCTAGTGCTGCCACCTGTCGGTGGAGAGGGCATACTCCACTTAACTAACTCGCATCTCCCCGTTTTTCTCACACCAGCTTCTAAAATTTACATGTACCACCTTGGCTTCTAGAGATATATGAGTTTGCAGCTCCCATTTGAAAGGTAAATGGGCACATTTCCTCACAACAACAAAGAAATAAACATTAGGGAAGACGATACAACCTTCATTTCTTTTTGTATTCCTGAGGCATAACAGATGGCAAATGGTCCGAGCTCGAGTCTGTTCTCCCCCGTAGAACTCACGTAGGATAGGAGCCTGTTGGTCTGCCCTGTGCAGCGGGTGAAGGAGAAAGGGCCAGAGAGGAGGGTCGAATAGACGCAGACATCAGCCACATCATATCTGTCCATCTCATTTATTGTTTACAACAGCCCTGAGAAATAATGTTACGATCTCAATATTACTGAGGAGAGGCTAATACATAGTGACTCCCCATGGTGCAGGGTGTTTAACAAAAAAAGCAGAGTTGAGATTTTAATCCAGGACCGTTGTCTGGAAAGCATGGAATCTTTGTATAAATTTTGACGGTAAAAGGATTGAAGGAAGGGAATTGATTTAATTGCAAGTCTTTGAAAACAATGACTAGAAGTATGGTATGTGTGTGTGTGTGTGTGTGTGTGTGTGTGTGTGTATAGATGTTTTCATTACGGGGGAAGAATTGAAATTATGAACTTACTTCACAAAGGCATTTCCCTAAGAAAAAAAATTCTGTTTTCAGTCCAGGAAACTGAAATATTTTTGTGAAATTGAAAGCTGTAGCCTTTTGAAAGAAAGATCATCTTATTTACACTCTCTTCCTTCTTATATTTCAGTACTGTGTGCATTTTTGTGTCCACTGTTTAAGTGTAATGATATGGGACAAAAAATATACAGCAAAATCAAATCAGTTCTGCTGAAACTAGATTTTGGAATTGGAGAATATATTAATCAGAAGAAACGTGAGAGATCTGGTAGGTAAAGTTTGAATTTTAGGTTCCATGCATGAAATGAGACATCGGGGCTATTTATTATAAAATCAACCTTCAATACGTTTCAGGGTATTTTAGCCGCTTACTAATATCACAGAAACTAATCCCCCCAAAGTAACATAGCCTCTTCCTGTTTTGACTTTTATTCTTTTCTGAAACATACAGTAAATTGACTTTTTAATCCAAATTGTCAGGGGAAGGAGAAAAGGATTCAACCATTCTATATTTGCTACTTATGATTTACTTTATTTAAACTGTTTTATTTTGGGGTGGACGATTGCAAATAAAAAATGACACAAGCAGGACTAAGAGTGTGGGAGCCATATAAGTGGGATTGAAAGAACCAGGGAAGGAAGAGAATACATACCGGAAAAACCAATGTGATCAACTTTCACTTTTTAACTTGGCTTATGACCTTATAGATTCTCAAACTCTCGCAAGCATCACAGCTGCCCGGAGGGCTTACTAAAGCGTAGATTGCTGGCCCCACCCCACAGTTTCTCCTTCAGTCGGTCTAGGGTAGGGCCTGAGAATTAATTGACACTTCTAAAAAAACGGTCCCAGTGATGCTGATTCTGCTGGTTGAGGGACCACACTGTGAGAACCACTGATATGGACCATTTGCCTTGGAATTCAGACGTTTGCCAATATGTGAAGCTTGTTATGTGCGCACATTTAACTCTGTGAAGGCTTTGGAGAATATGAGGAATGTGGGTAAGGAGATGTAATGGATAATAAAATACACTATGTCTACGCTCGCCAGGAAACTGAAAGCTTCCAAATTTTTTCTCAACAGAAGCAGACAAAGAAAAAAGTCACAAAGATGACAGTGAATTAGACTTTTCAGCTCTTTGTCCTAAGGTATTTTTTGTTTAGTTTTCAATTTGTTCCTGTGTGGTTTGGCTATAAATTTATTGACATGCACTCCTGCTGAATGGTTTTCCTAAGAGTCTCCTCCTATTTCTCTAAGATGGTTGAACAGTCCTGAAAGGAAAATACTCATCTGGTTTTTATGATTCTGACATTTTTCGGTGTTAGTGTGGAGTTTTCAAAAGATTTCCCACAGAAGTTTAAAATGGGCCTGGTATTTATATTGACACAGATTAGCCTCAACGTGGCCGCCAGAGAGCTCTCTGTGTCTGACACAGACGTATCCGAGGTCTCCTGGACTGACAACGGGACCTTCAACCTTTCAGAAGGATACACTCCACAGACAGACACTTCTGACGGTATGCTCCCATTTCCAGATACTCTTCTTTTTGTTAGTGAGTGCTTGCAGAAATGTTGAACTCTGTCGAATGCTGAATGGCTAAACACGAGGGAGTATAGCTATACCATGGGATGCCATTGGCTGTCAAAATGTAGTACTGATACTTGCTGCAACATGGATGCACCTTGCACACACTGGGCTAAGTGAAAGAAGCCAGACACACAAATCCACTTTATATGAAATGTGCAGAGTAGGCAAACCCATATAGACGGAAAGGAGATGAGTGACTGCTAGGGGCTGGGAAGAGGGAATGGTGAGTGTCCGGTAGTTAGTATGAGTTTCTTTTTGGAGTGATAAAAATGTTCTAGAGTTAGATGGTGGTGATGGTTGTACACCTTTGTGAATATATTAAAAACGGCTGAATTGTACACTTTAAAGGGGTAACTTTTATGGTATGTGAATTATATCAAAGCTATTATTTTTTTTGAGTATGAGAAAAAAAATCTGAGCAAGTCAGTGTCTAAAACCCGCCTTTATTTTGAAAGCAAATGAATATTGACGGCAAACAAAATTAACTTCTGAAATGTCTGGTGACATTGTTTACAGCAATAATGGGAGGAGGGGAAGAGAGAAGCTAATCCCGCATTTCCAGGGCTAGTCCTCATTAAAAGGGACGGAAGCATGGAGGGCAAGTTCTCCAAATCAGAAGCTGACTCCAAGGTTTCTCATGTTTCTTCAAAGTTAGTTGAAAAACAAACGAACAAAAAAAAACCTCTCTTGTTTTTTAATGATTAAGTTAAATACAATTTAAAACAGAGACACAACTCGTGCATGAACATAATTGTTGCTAGTCTCATTGGATTATTTCAAATCTTGTTAGCCATACACCGAAAATATGAGATTATAATGGAAGATTGTGAATAAATTGTTTTATATGTAGTTTTACAAGGAAGAACACACTTTCTTTTTCAGAAGAAAGAGGGAGCTTGTGCAGTGTTTGAAAGGAGACATATTTGGGGATTAGGAGACCCAATTGTCATCTTGCTTTCTTCATTACTAACTGTATGACCTTGAACAGGAGACAAAATTTCTGTGGACCTCAATTTCCTCATCTTTAAACTGCATTAGGACAAGAGGCTCTCTTGGGTCCACTCAATCTCTTCAACTCAAAATATCTACACGAGCAGGATAAGAAAGCGCTTTGTTCTGAAGCGTCCCATCTCAGGTTTACACAAAGGGCAACAATAATCCAGCCCACATACGAGGCTTGAATTTCAGTAATTACATGAAAGATTTCGAATCACTGTTGTAAAGAGTTAACCATTATACTGCGAGATTTTCTATGAAAAGTGAAAAAATCAAATCAAATCACTCTCTGCCTACTAACCGGGCATTGCTTTCAAATGTCCCAAATCTTAGTGTTCACACACACCACACACACACACACACACACACACACACATTCAGGACACGACTTTGGTTAAAATGGTATGGTCACTTTCAGCTGTATTTATGGAATGTTTCCATAAGCTCTGAGCTTGAATATGGAATAGAAAGAGCAATAGCTTCTTCTAATTCATTGCTTTAAACAAACGCAGGTTACAGATACTCGGATCTCCACAGGTGAAAAGGCTGTTAGGTAATATTCCACATCTACTGTACCAGATTCCACGAAAACCTCCAATTGACATATTTTTTATTTTGTGATCATACATATCCACACTGGCTTAATCTAATTCTCTCCCCAGAGGCGGGATGGAATTTTTGTTTACGCTGAACATTTAAACTTGAGCTTAAGCCTCAAGCTAACATTAGATGGGTTGAATCTTCAGTTGTTCTGTACACGGTTTTGTGCTTACAAGGAAAATTAAAGATGTATGCGGGACACGTGGTATTTGTGTCCTGGAGAGATAGTGTCCCAGATTTGGGAGGGGTCCGACATGTGGTTAAGTTGATCTAAGCTGAACCAGGAGGTTAGATGAATGCCAAGGTTGCCCAAAGGATTCAGATTAAAATCAGGTATTTTTGAGACAGATCTTTTATTTCAAATTTATGGTGGTGCTTAAACAAGAACCTCTGTTATGTATTTCACAGATCTTGACCGACCTAGTGAGGAAGTTTTCACTCGAGATCTTTCAGATTTTCCATCTCCAGAAAATGGCATGGGAACAAATGATGAAGATGAAATAAGTCTTGGCTTGCCCACTGAGCTCAAGAGGAAAAAGGAACAGCTGGACAGCGGTCGCAGAGCGAGCAAAGAGAGGCAGTCCGCAGCTGGGCTCACCCTTCCTCTGAGCAGTGACCAAACCTTTCACTTGATGAGCAACCTGGCTGGGGACGTCATCACAGCTGCAGTGACTGCTGCTATCAAGGACCAGTTAGAGGGCGCGCAGCAAGCCCTTAGTCAGGCTGCACCCAGCCCAGGAGAGGACACAGACACTGAAGAAGTGGATGACTTTGAACTCCTTGACCAGTCAGAGCTCGATCAAATTGAGAGTGAATTGGGACTTTCACAAGACCAGGAAGCAGAAGCACAGCAAAATAAGAAGTCTTCAGGCTTCCTTTCAAATCTGCTCGGAGGCCATTAGTCTGGGAATCAGCTTGCATAACAGAGCACAGATAAACTACCAAAAAAATTTCAAACAAGCAAAAAAAAAAAAAAAAAAAAAAGGGGAAAAGGAAAAAAATGTTTTTGAACTGTGAGCTTTACTGATTACTTTAGATTTTTTTTGTCTTATTTTCCCTTCTGCAGTGAATTAATTGGACATATATCAACTAAAATTGATAGACTGATATTTCTGATAGTTATTTTTATGTAATAAGCATGGAAATGCTTATATATGTACACACATACACACACACAGTTGGCCCTTGAACAAACGGGTTTGAACTGCGCAGGTCCATTTATTCATGGATTATTTTCAATAAATAAGTGTATTTTCTCTTCCTTATGATTTCTTAATGACATTTTCATTTTTCTAGCTTACTTTATTGTAAAAATATGGTATATAACACATACATATACAAAATATGGATTGATCGACTGTTTATGTTATTGGTAAGGCTTCCGATCAATGGTAGGCTATTAGTAATTAACTTGTGGGGGAGTCAAAAGATATATGCAGATTTTTGAGTGTGCGGCAGGGGTGTGGAGGGGTGGTGCCCTTAACCCCTGCATTGTTCAAGGGTCAACTGTATATATAGAGAGATGAATATTAGGGCTTGTTTATAAAGCATAAAAAAAAAACCCACACCAAATTATTGAGGTCCTCCATAAGTATTCCTTATGTTTTCCTTACAATTAATTTTTCAAGCATGCAAAAACAGTTTATTGTAACTCACTGAAATATTAACAATTAATCATGAATACATGCTATACCAACTCCTCTGTTCCTAATGCTTGGAAACAGTTCAACGTGTTTGGTAGATTTTGATGTAAAAAGACAAAAAATATCAAGGCATCTTTAGTTGAAGGACTTGGGAAATAATATCAAAATTAATTTCCTAGGAAAAATTTTAAAAACATATTTAACTCCTTCGGATAGGCTGATACATTTCCATGTTTTTCTGTAGCTATAGACTTAGGCTTATTTGTAAATGGCACGTTCCATTGACTGCCAGCGCTAGTCTTGCAATGGGTGGTATTAACCCCTAGAAAGCAAGTAATTCTATATCCCGTAGATGGTGGTTTTGATGTAAACCGAGATTGGGCTGTGTTTTGTTGTTTAATTGTCACATATTTGTAATAGGGGTATTCTACCTGCTCAGACCTAGGTTAAGCTCTCATCTTTCATATAGTGTCATGGAAAAAGTCTCTTAACCCCATGAAACTAGCTCCTGGTATGTTCTGTGAGTGACGTGGTCATCAGCAGTAGAGAAACAATAACTGTTTTTGTAGTCTGTATAGATTATCCTACAGGAGAAAAACTTGTGTGGCTTTAAAGTCTATTTATATTTGCCATTGAAGTTTAAATATTAATCTATTTCTCATTGGGAAGCCACAATGTATTTTTCCTTTATATTCAACTTTTTAGGTCACCTTTAAATAATCAAATTTGACTTAGGTTTTTAACAAAGCACTACAGAGCAGAAATCAAGCTGATCTTGCTTTTGTGCTATAACTTTTAATAGTGTTGAGGGACCATGTCAGCAACTACCAACAATCTCTTCAATCTTCGGGTCCAGCTGGCATTTCTACAGATGCATACAGACATCTGAGACCCTCAGAAAGGAAGGATAATCCAAGACGACAGGAAATCTGTGGTCCCCTTTCTTTTTATTCCTAAAGACTAATTATAGGTCATCTGACATTTTAATGTAGCATCTCTTATTTATTTTTTCTTTCTGAGATGTTAAAATATCTAGACTGAATTTTGCCAAATGTTAAAGGGAGAAAAGTTACTGCAGACTTGGAACACTTGCTTTTTGTGGTTGATTTTGCTTCTATGTCATTAGTGCCTCATGACTGTGTGTGACGTCCTGCATTCATACAAAGTGACCCTGTGCCTTCGTTATCTTGCCCATTTTGGTACAAATGAAAACCTGGTGTTAGATTTGTGACCTGTGTGGGTTTGGGAGGAATATACCTGAATTCTATTCAGTAAGAGTTTCTGGACATGAAGAAAAATACAGTCACATATTTATAAAATAGTTGTTACCAGGATCCTTTTTTTTTTTAATGTGTATGTTTCTTCATTTAAAAAAATATTCTTGGCTATGAAGTAAAAGAGTTAAAGGTCATTTCAATTTCTTCACTAAGGGGAAAAGAAGCTTAATAATCCAAGTAAGTAAAGAATGTGTTACAAGTCACAGGACAAGCTTACAAGAGAAGATAAACTCAAATACGCTAAATCAAATGTTATAAACTATAAGTTCAAAGGGGCTTAGGGATAGAGGGGGGATGAGGATAGTGGAGGGTAGAAAATGTGTTACCTGCACAATGGAGGAGGCATCCCAACTCTATACACAGTACCACTGTCACTGTATATACACTTCAATATTGTTTGTTCAAGAATATATGTGACAACCAAGTTACACAATGCAATAATGGTATTCTGAATTCAAACAAACATAGGGATGTCAAGGGTTTTTGGTATTTTGGTGTGTGTGTGTGTGTGTGTGTGTGTGTGTGTTGGTGGGAAGGGAATTATAATCTTGTTTCTGATTTTAAGATACAGTCACAATAAACCCTGTGGTTGATCCAGTACAGTGGGGGGCTACGAATCCCTTACCATGAGAATTTATGCAGTCATTAAAATTTGAAGTATGGATTTTTTTGTTTTTAATTATAGAGGAATTGTAGAAAAATGTTTTGTTCACTTCCTGTAGGAAATGCTGAGCAAAACCATACAATGGGAATAGCATACATTGATCATGCATTTTCATCTGAAACAATAAAGCAGGGCCCAGGAAGATCAAGCTTGCTATGGAAGGTCAACCCAGGATTAAAGCAGTGTTTACATTCTCATTCTGAAACATCTTTGCTTTTTCTCTTATCCTAAAAATCTTCAAAAGGCATTTTTTAAAAACTGCCCTTCCCCAGTGTAGTATTATATCAGGAAAAGAAACTTTTATAAGGTTTTGCAATTGGCAACCATCCTCCACATATGTAGGCATTCACTCTAATATTTGAAATAGGTGCAACTATTTTTCCTGTTACAAAAGTCGCTAATGCCAGCAGCAACTTTTTTTCCTCTTACAAAAGTGGCAAAATGCAGCAGACTACTGATTGTAGGCTAAAAGCAAATCTACATTTAAGAAAAAGGTGATTTAAACATTTTCCTTTTCTGTTCATAATTTAGGTTGATGTAATTCTTTACACTGCTCCAGCTATGTTAGTTATAAGGTTGAAATTATTCTGAAAACCTTTACTGAACTCTTGTCGTAGGTCAATTGTTATCATGATGAAGTGAGAAAGTCCCAGAAATATATTTTTGTGTATTATTCCTCCATTTCCATTGCAGCATTTCAGTTAGGATGGAATGTTGGAAATATGCTTCTCACACAAGGATGTTTTGAGAATGAATGAGAAAAAAAAGTGTCTAAAACACTTTCAGGATTAAAAAAAAAAGCTGTATAAAACCAAGATAGTGATTTTTTTCCCCTGCCTGTGTTTCAACTAAGCCATCTTTTAAAGCATTAAAACAAAATCAACAAGTACCTACTTACAAGGAAATTCTTAAGTTTCTTTTAATGGGCCTAGCACTATATTGGGCCTCATAATCCAATAAATGCTATGGAATAAAAGGATGAAAAATTTTGCAAAAATGTCTATTATTTCAGCTGACTCTGGACTATGTGTGAGGTTCTATACTATACACTAGTCATTTTTAATGGTTCTAACATTTATTGGCTGTGGAACTCTGAATAAATCACCTAACATCTCTGTACCTGTTACTTTCATCCATAAAATTAAGATATAGCACCTACCTCATAGTATGTTATGAGGATTAAATGTGTCAGACTACGGTTGGCAAACTATGGCCTGTGGGCCAACCTGTTTTTATACGGAATACTAGCTAAGGTTAATTTTTACAATATTTAAATAGTTCAGGGAAAAATCAGAATATTTCATGACGTGAAAAATGTATGAAATTCAAAATTCATCATCCATAAATACAAAGTTTTATTACAATAGGCCACACTCATTTATGTACTGCCTATAGCTGCTTTCATGCTATAGCCGAAAAGTTGAATAGTTGTGACAGAAAACATAGGCCTATAAAGCCTAAAATATTTATTATCTGGCCCTTTATAGGAAAAGTTTGCCAACCGTTGGGTTAATACATAGAAAACACTCAATTACCATTAGGATCGTGTGTAAACCTCACGACTCTATGGTAAAGTGGATTAAGAGTATTTTTCAGAAGAACAGGGTTAAATTGTTCAAAGGTACGTAACTAGTAAGGGGAAAAGTCATTTGACCCCAAAGCCTATTCTCTTTCTAATATGTTGATTTTATCTACTTTTTAAAAATATATATTAAGAAGGATCATAATTTTGAATAGTTTAACAGAATTTTACCACATATTAAAGACTAATTGTATTTGATTTAGGTTAATTTTGTTTTTTCAGAGAACCCAGAAACCATGTGACCTATATGTTTTAAGTGCTGTAAGAACCAGGTTTTTCTATAAATTCCTATTTCTTGTTATTAAGAACAAAACTTGGCATATCTAGATATCCAAAAACTAAGAGCCAGTAAAATGTTTTAAAATTGTTTTTACTGAAAATTGTAACACTTCAGTTAATATTTTTATGAACACAATTTATAGAAACTGCAAACCATTTAATAAATGTATGTTAGTTTTATATTCTATATTTGTTACCCTCCAAAAGTTAACCTCATCAACACAATCCCCTTTACAGTTTTCCTTTTAAAAACCAAGTTGCTACTGCAGTATAGAAATGTGAAAATAGTAAACCTGTCACAAGCAAATATTGTGATTACAGTATCAATTGACTTCAAGGTGACCCTACTAACTTTTTAAATTTTGTAATTACCAAAAATCAACATCCCAATGCCTTCGAGGACCGCTAAGGAAGCACCTCATCATGGGTACCGTCACTTTTACTGACTGTACCATAACATCAGCAGTTTGATAATCAAGTGAACTATCTTAAGGGATGTGTCACAGTATCCAAAAGGAATTCTACTTTTCAATATTTTCAAATCTAAATTGTTTTGTCATGGGCAGTCTCAATTTAAATTCTGCAATAGAATGATTGATTCGGTAACAAACAGTTTTAATAACATTTTCAACAGTGATTAGACACATTAACATAGTATTCTGGATATGCTGTGGACAATTTAACTCACAGGTCCTTTAGTCAATTGACTTACATTTACCATTGAGCTATTCTGTAGACCCGCTCCTTTTTCTTAGGATTTTTCCAGTCAATTCCAGCTGCTGCTGCTGGGTCTACTGAAGACCCAGTTCTATTCCCGATGCCCATATAAACTGAAACGATTTTTGAGTCCCTACTATTTACTAAATGAAGAATGAACAGCAAGCTCTAGCATTCCTCGCTTTACCCAATGATACCTTAATATTTTCATCTTATTTATCCTTCTTTACCTGCATCCTATGCTTCACCCAACGTAGACTTATATTCTTCCTAAATATGTTCCTTATTTTCCTTCCTCCACAGTATTTATTCTACCTGATCCCTTTTTCCACTTGCAGAAGCCCTCAATGTCCCCCCTCCTTCAGGACCCTTCTGAAATATCAACTTAATGAAAACTTTTCTGATCTAACTGATGTTTCTCTGTTGTAAAGACCCCATTGCTCCTTTCTATTTCATTGCACTTGACTCCATCTTTAGTGTATTAGTTAATACAACTAACTAACCATTTATAACACCCCAAAAATGAAAATAGGGGTGTCTTAATTTAGAATCAGTTGAATATTATAAAGGATAGGTCATGCTGTGATTTATAATAAGAAATATACATTTGGTCTTGCCACAGAGCTCCTAAAACCCTTAGAATTTCCTAAGTGATGAGAGCTATATAGTTGTCTTTTAATCTGTTAACGAGGTGCCTTTTGGAAAGCTCTGGGTATCCTAGCCAAGTGGGTGGGGCACCGCAAACACAACAAGGACAGAGCTCTGGTGTTTGGGACCCTTCCTGACCACACTTTCTGTATCTCTTTTTCTGGCTGTTCATTTGTATCCAATAACGTCCTTTGTAATAAACCAGTAATCTAGTAAGTAAACTGGTTTCCTGAGTTCTGTGAGCTGTTCTAGCAAATTAATCAAACTGAGAAGGGGGTGATGGGAGCCTCCAGTTAGAGCCCATCGGTCAAAGCACAGGTAACAATCTGTAGGGTCTGATGCTATTTCCAGGTAGAGTGTAAGGATTAAGGTGAAATGTAGGACTCTGAGCTGGTGTCAGAGAATTGCTTGGTAGCACGGGAAAAGCACACGTATTGGAAATAAGGATAATGGAGGAAGGGTGATAGGAGATACTGAAAACCAGGCAAAGGAATTTAAATTTCACCCTTACGGGCAACAACCATTCTTGAACAGAATAAGTGACATAAAAGGAACAATGGTTTAGGAAAATTAGTTAGATTAAGTACCGTAGGGTAGGGTAAGAGGAAAGAGTGAAACTGGCTAGGAGACAGCGGAAGAAGAATGAATATGGTGGAGAAGACAATGCTCCTCTGAGGAGGAAAAGTAAAGAACGTGGAGAGTTCAGAGAGGCTGAAATGGGAGGGTCGTGGAAATGGACTGCAGGGAGCAGGGAGGAAATAATGATCTGAAGAAGGAACAGATGCTGGAAGAACCAGGTAAGAACAATAATAGGAAAAAGTAAAACCAGAAGTTACTTACTTCATGTAGCCATCTTCTTTACTCTTTAGAGAAGCACGAAAATAGACATTGTTTTGCTTAATCCAGGTAATGACTACTAATACTTAGCTACATTTCTTAAAATGGGTCTCTGTCCAGAGGCCTCCGGTATTTCACAAGATTTTGATCACCTCAAAATCAAGCTTCCTGCAATACAAATCACCATCAGACTTAACTTTTGTACTACAAAAGATTCATTTCAAAATGCTGCGCAATGTAGGACTCAGCACTACTCTGGCATTGCTCTAGGATACAGCAATGAAAGCGCCCTGCTCTCACTGAGCTCACAGTCCAGATGTGGATAACGAATCTATAATGTGACTAACCATCCTGGTTTGCCCCGGATGGAGGGGATTCCGGGCATACAAGACTTTCAGGGCTAAAGCTGGGAAACCAGTCACAAACAACAAATACTAGTGGTAGCCAATTTCCCAAAATGGTCCCCAAAGACACCCCATTCGTGCCCTTATGTAAACCCCTCCCACATTAAATAGAGCTGACCTTTGTAGGTACACGCACCGCATAATGACATTTCAGTCAACAATGGACCGCATATATGAGAGTGGTCCCATAAGATTATAATAGACCTGAAAAATTTCTATAGCCTAGTGACATCGCAACACATTCCTCACATATTTGTGGTGATGCTGGTGTGAAAAACCTGTGTTGCCAGTTATATAAAAGTATAGCACATGCAATTATGTACAGTACATAATATTTGATGATGATAAAAGACTATGTCACTGGTTTATGTATTTACTATACTTTTTGTTATTTAGAATGTACTGTTTTATATCAAACTTGTTTTTCCAGTCCATTTCCACGACCCTCCCATAAAAACAAGTTCGATATAAAACGGTATGCTGTGTCACACTGCACCATTTTCTCTCGTGCTTGATTTAATCTCAGTTGTTTTGTACAGTAATGTGTTGTACAGGCTTGTAACCTGAGAGCAATAGGCTGCACCACACAGTCTTGGTGTGTGATAGGCTATGCCATCTAGGTTTGTGTCAGTGCACTGTGATGTCTGCACAACAAAATCACCTAACACTAGTTCTCAGAACTTATCCCCACCCCTAAGCAGCACGTGCCTCTGATAGCACATTGTGGAAATGACTGTGTGACCTCCAAAGCGAGGTCATAAAAGACTTGACGGCTTCCACTTTGCTCTCTTTGGAGGAAGCCAGTTGCCCTGTTATGAGGACACTCCTGCAGCCTGGAGGAAACAAAACCTTGCTACCAGCCTGTAAATGAGCCATCTTCCAAGGGGATCCTTCCGCCACAGTCAAATCTTCACGTGACTTCAGCCCTGGCCTGTATGTTTCCTGCAATTTCATGACCACCCCAGCCACCCAAATTTCTGATTTACAGAAATTCGGATAATCCAAGTTTGTTGTTTTAAGCTGCTAAACTTTGGGATAATTTTGTATAGAGTAATAGGTAACTACCACAGTGCTATACAGAAAAGTTATGTTTAGCAAACTTAACTGGGGGTGGGCACTATATTTGACAAGAGGGTATGGATGGGCCTCTCTCATAAAGGCATTTGGGCAGAAACCTTAAAAGGAAGCAAGCTAGCAAAAGAACATTCCAAGCAGAAGATGAAAGGATTTCTTCTAAGACTTAGTACCAACAAAAGATGCTTGCTTAGCCTTTTTAGAGGAATGGCAACAATTTCAATGTGGCTGAAGTGGGGCGAGCAGAGTGGCAGCAGGTCAGAGGTAGCGGTAGCAGTGCTGGCAGAGCAGAGAGCCTCCCAGCACATAAAGTGTTTTAGTCCGTTTGAGCTGCTGTAACGAAATACCACAGACGGGGTGGCTCATAAACAACACATTTACTTCTCATAGTTCTGGAGGCTGTAAATCCAAGATCAGTGCGCCAGTGTCGTCTGGTGAGGACGCTCATCCCGCTCAGACTTTCCATTGTGTGGGGTCCTGGGTCTCTGAAAATAGCACTAATCCCATTATGAGGGTTCTGCCCTCATGACCTAATCACCTCCCCAAACTCCCACCTCCTAACACTACCACCTTGGGTATTGGGTGTTAGGTTTTCAACATACGAATTGACGAGAGAGGGATGGGGCGGGGGTGGGGGGGGTGGGGGTGAGAGGGAGCAAACATTCAGATACTGTATTAAGGTATTTGAATATCATTCTGAGTCAGGGGAAACCCCTGGATGGCTCTGAGCAAGAACAATATTGGCTTGAGCTAGATTTTTTTAAATGTCTCTGTCTTCTGTGGTGTCAAGTGACCCTTGGCTTCTGAAGACGCAGTGTTCGTTTCTGTGACAGCGCGGACCGGTTTAACGAGCCCGTGCAGAAGAGCCTAAGACGCCTACGCTTTTAACATTTCGTGTTTCCTATAAAACGGTGCTGTTACAGATGAGGCCACAGAGTCAACTGAGTCCGAATTGACATGTGCTGTTGTAAAATACACGCTGGAGTTCCAAGATTTAGTACCAACAAACGAATGTAAAATTTAGCATTAAATCTTTTGGATTGATTACATATTGAAATGATAGTATTTTGGATATATCGGGTGAAATACAACATAACAATCAACTCTTTTTGCCTTTGAAAGTCGTGGCTACCGTTCCATTTAAGACGGCACATCGTATTTGAATTATGTTTCTACTGGGCAGCGACACGGCTGGCTCCTAACTCCCAGCCGGCCAGTATTTCACGTACGAGTTTAGTCCGCGCGCAGGACTGACGCTCCGGGGTCGCTGGACTCCAGCCGGCCGGCGGGCTCACCCGCGGATCAGCAGCAACCCTCGCGTTCGTGACGCCTATTCAGCGGGCGGCAGGGGCGCAGCGCGCGGTCCTCGGAAAAGCCCGCACGGTCGCGTGGCCGCCACGCCACTCTCGGGGCCCGGGAGCCGCCCTGGGCGCCCCACTCCCCCTTCTCTCGCAGCGGTCGCCGTTACTACGTCTCATGGCCCCCGCATAACGCAAAGGAACCAGGAGACCGCGGATGCCGCCGATCATCACCTACCTTACTGGACTCAATCAAAACTCAGGCTGACCCATTTAACACCCACCTCAGGTCGACAAGGCGGGGCCTGATTAGCCAATAGCAGCTCTCGCCTTCCCTGGCCGCTCATTGGAAAGGACGCGGGTGAGAGGCGGGACTTCCTGTCCAGCGGGGAGTAGCCCTCCTCCTGTACGTCCTCTTCCGGCAGAGCCATTGGGGAAGTCAGCGCTGTTGTGGTTCTCCGTGGGCTCTGAGCTAAGTCAAGGTTTGAGTGCCTCGTAGGGTCAGGACGCTGTTCGCTAGATTTCTACCTTTGTCTCCTCTTACTTCCCGTCTGGCGATGGCGACGGCGACGGCGACGTACACCTGCATCACCTGCCGGGTGGCGTTCGACGACGCGGAGATGCAGCGCGCCCACTACAAGACCGACTGGCACCGCTACAACCTGAAGCGCAAGGTGGCGGACATGGCCCCGGTCACCGCCGAGGGCTTCCAGGAGCGCGTGCGGGCGCAGCGGGCCGTGGCGGAGCAGGCGAGCAAGGGCACGGCCACCTACTGCACTGTCTGCAGTAAGAAGTTTGCCTGTTTCAATGCCTACGAAAACCACCTCAAGTCCCGGCGGCATGTGGAGCTGGAGAAGAAGGCGGTGACTCGGAAGGTGGAGATGATGAATGAGAAGAACCTGGAGAAAGGGCTGGGCGTGCACAGCGTGGACAAGGATGCCGTGAACGCGGCCATCCAGCAGGCCATCAAGGCCCAGCCGTCGCCCAAGAAGGCGCCCCCAGCGCCCGAGAACGAGGCCGGGAGCCGCGTGGCGGCGGCGGGTGGAGGACGTGCGACTGACGACCGGGACGCGGCCGAGAAACCCCCCCGGCTCCAGTGGTTTGAACAGCAGGCGAGGAAGCTGGCCAGGCAGCAGGGCGCGGAGGGAGGGAGCGCGGAGGAGGGCCCGGATGGCGACGGTGAGGGCCGTGCGCGGCGGGCGGGGTGGGGGCCAGGCGTCGGCCCCCTTCACGTTTCCACACTGATGCTCCGTGTTAAGTGAGGGCGGTTTAGATGCTTTCCGCAGTGACCTACGTGGCTGAATCCCCGGGGGAGTTCTGTCTGTTGAGGTCACTTGTAGATTCAAGGCCTGAAACCTCTGGGGGTGGGGAGGGATGAATCGATTTCTGTTTTTTGAATAAGGAGGCTTTTAAACGCATGCACAGGAGGAGGACCTGTTATCTGTTGTGGAATTTGTAGTTCTGTTGCGTTTCTAGTTATGATTTTGCACTTAATTTGTGGGATTGAAACGATAAGATGGAGTTCAAACTCAGCGAACTAACCTGAAATGTGGAGCTGGAGCCAGCAACCTAGTCTCCTTGACTTTATAAGTTATTCCTTGTCTCTCTCATCACACATCCTGTTAACGCTGTTCATATGAGTTCATACAGACCTAGGAAAAAGCAAAGACTCCTTCAAGGAGTTTACTGGGGGCTGGAAAACAAAGATTAAGGTATTTCTTAGCCATGCAGATTGGTCTGTGGTAAAGGAATAGTTAACACTGAGATCCTACAAGAGGGTGTGTCCTAGGAGGTCAGCACCCTGTCTTCCCAAACATAGGACTGTACCACCTGGTGTTTGTTTCTGTGATTTCTTTGATTGCGGTCACCACTTTTTTTAAACTAACCATGTTTTGGCTTGAAGAGTGGGAAGATATTGATTCTGATGAAGAATTGGACTGTGAGGATGCTGAATCGATGGACGAGTTGGAGCAGGAAGCAGAGGAGGAAGAGGCTGGGGGAAGCGCCCCCCTCGGTGCCATCCCTATAACGGACTGCTTATTTTGTCCCCATCATTCAAGCTCTCTTATGAAGAATGTGGCTCATATGACTAAAATCCACAGCTTCTTTATTCCTGATATAGAATATCTTTCGGATCTTAAGGGACTGATTCGGTATTTGGGTAAGTATAATAGCTTTCCTTTGAAGGAGGAAATAGCACATTATTGGGGGGCAGGTCTTAAAGGGAACATTAGTTTTATGTTTCTCATCAGTCTTTGATTTCATTACCTGTTTATTTCATGAAGATCAGAAACTTGATGCCTGTTTTATGAATTGTGCAGATAAATGGTGAGACTTAATCTGGCCGCAAAAGCTTTTTTCATGTTTTTTTCCTTAAATTATTTTTCCAGGAGAGAAAGTTGGTGTTGGGAAGATTTGCTTGTGGTGCAACGAGAAAGGAAAATCGTTCTACTCCACAGAAGCTGTACAGGCGCATATGAATGACAAAAGCCACTGTAAGCTCCTCACAGAGGGTGATGCTGCTTTGGAATTCGCAGACTTCTATGATTTTAGGTAAGTCTGGATTGTAATGTGAAGCGAAGCCAGTGCCTGATATGTGTCTGGCGCTGTACAATATACACTTTGTAACTCTTAGAACACTTCTCTATGGGTGGTTATTCCCTCTCATTTTGTAAATAAGAAACTGAGTGTAACTGGGTTAAACACATCTGATAAAGAAATCTGATAAGGAGAAATCGTAGACCCAAAGTGAAGTTTGTGTGACTTGAAAACTTGGGTTGTTTTTTATTTTGTTTTGTTTTGTTTTAATGGTTTAATGGTCAAGAGTTCAGTTTTGCCAGTTACCTTGTGAACAGAGGCAGAGAAATTTGGTGTCATGTTTTGGTTTCCCTGAGAGTCCTTGAATCACAATCTGTCTCCTAAGGGAGTTGAGATGGTCGCTGAACTGGGCCAGTCCTAGTCATTTGAGATTATCCCATGGGTGAGATTATCCCATAGGTGGTTCATTAACCCTTTACTAGAAACTTGTATAATTTATAGTATGTCATACACCGAATCTATGCTAGGCAATCTTGAACAGCTAATCCTAGTGTGCTACACAAGCAGGTGTGTATAGTTAACCAGGCCAGGCATGCAATCCCTGTGACATAGTCAAGTGTTCAGAAAAGTCCTGGTCTTTTCTGTTGTCCTTTTGCATTTTCCTGCTGACTTCTCATTTCTCTTTTATAGTGAGGGAGAGCTTTTCATTTTTGCCACTTTGGAGATTACTACTGTAGTTGAGAACCTTTTATATGTTAATTGGCTATTTAGATATCTCGTGAAGTGTTTGATCAAGTCTTTTGTCTGTTTTTCTTTTGGGTTATCATCTACTGCTAACAATTTAGTGTGCATTTCTCCAATTATTTTCTATGTATTTGTGAACATTTCTAGGAACATAAAGATTGTTCTAGAACTGCACTGTCTAATATGGTAATTACTGGATGTACTCATGTGGCTATTTAAGTTAATTAGAAATTGAAATTTTAAAACTTTAGTTCTTCAGTTGTACAACTACACGTCAAAGCTCAGTGGTTAAAAGCACAATGATTAGTAGCTACCATATTAGTAGCTACCACACAGAAAATTTCTGTATCACAGAGTTCTATTGGACAGCACCATTCCAGAAATTATTTAACTTTAAAAAAAATTTTCGATTACAGTTGGCATGCACTATTTAGTTTCAGGTGTACAGCATAGTGATTAGGCATTTATATAACTTACAAAGTGATCACCCCAATAAATCTAGTACCCACCTGGCACTATACATAGTTATTGCAATACTGTTGACTGTATTCCCTGTGCTGTACTTTCCATTCCTGTGACTGTTTATAACTGGCAATTTGTATTTCTTAATGCCCCCACCCCCGCCCATCAGGCAACCATCAATTTGTAGAACTTATTATAATGGTTAAGTTGACCAGAGCAGCAGCTCTAGCTCTCCTTTCTCTTCTTCCTCTCTGGTTACCTACCTAGGGAGAAACAAATAGGTAAAAGAATTCAGTTTTAGGTCATTTGATTACTCTTTTTTTTTTTTTAGTGCAATTTTAGGTTCTTGGCAAAATTGAGCAGCAGGTACAGAGATTTCCCGTATGCCCCCTGCCCCCACTCGTGACAGCCTTCCTCCTCCTTATCATCATCATCCCGCTAGTTGTACATTTGTTACAGCTGAGGAACCTGTACTGACCCATCAGCGTCAAAATCCATAGTTTACATTAGAGCTTGCTCTTGGTGTTGTACATGGGACAAATGTATGACATGTATCCACTGTTACAGCGTCACGCAGAGTAGTTTCACTGCCCTGAAAATCCTGTATGTTCCCTTCCTCCACCCCAAACCCTGGAAACCGCTGATCTTTACTTTCTTCATCGATCTGATTTTTCCAAACTTCATGTGGTTTGAATATATAGCCTTTTCAGCTTGGCTTCTTTCTCTTAGTTCTTCCATGTCTTTTCATGGGTTGACAGCTCTTTTCTTTTTGGTCTGAATAGTATTCCATTTCCTGGATGGACCACAGTTTATTTATCCATCACCTACTGAAAGATATTTTGGTTATTTCCAAGTTTAAGCAATTGTGAATAAAGCTGCTGTAAACATCTATGTGCAGGTGTTTGTGTTGACATGAGTGTTCAGCTCCTTTGGGGAGACAGCAGGCAGCAAGATTGCCGGACCATATGGTAAGAGAATGAGTATGGCGTTAGTTTCATGAGAAACTGCCCAACGGCGTTGCAGAGTGGCCGGCGTTGCAGAGTGGCCGGCGTTGCAGAGTGGCCGGCGTTGCAGAGTGGCCGGCGTTGCAGAGTGGCCGGCGTTGCAGAGTGGCCGGCGTTGCAGAGTGGCCGGCGTTGCAGAGTGGCCGGCGTTGCAGAGTGGCCGTGCCCCTCTGCATTCCCACCCGCAGTGAGTGAGCGTTCCTGCTGCTCCACGTTCTCGCAGCACTGGCGTTGTCAGTGCTCTGGGCTTGGGCCAGATTGAAACATCTCTTTGTTTTAATTTGCATTTCCCTGCTGATGTGATGTGGAGCATCTTTACATGCTTGTTTACCAGCCGCCTATCTTCCTCGTGAGGTTTCTGTAAGGTCTTTGGCACATTTTTCAGTTGGGTGGTTGTTTTCTTGTTGAGTTTTATATTTTGGATAACAGTCTTTTATGAGATGTGCCTTCTGCAAACATTTTCTTTTGTCTGTGACTTGCATTTTAATCCTCTGACATTGTTTTTCACAGAGTAGATTTTAATTTTAGTGTAGTCCAGTTCATTAATTTTTTTTCATGGATCGTGCCTTTGGTGTCATACCTAAAGTCATCACCAAGCCCCAGAAATCCAGATTTTTCCTGTGTTGTCTTCTGAGAGCTTTATAGTTTTGCGTTTTTCATTTAGTTCTGTGATCCATTTTGAGTTCTTAGGTCATTTGCAACTTTTACTACAGAGTAAAGGCCAACAAGTTTTCTCTCAAACCTTTTAGGTAGCTGGTGGGTTTGCCACATTTGCAAATACAATGTATGTCTTTCAGTTAAGTTTGAGGTGTCAATCTATCTATTAATGCCCTTTCACTGTTTTCCAGGAGTAGCTACCCAGATCACAAAGATGGGGAGGAGCCCCCTGAGACTGACGAGTTGTCCTCTGACAAGACGTTGGAATATGATGATGAAACCATGGAGCTGATTCTGCCGTCTGGTGAGTGCGTTTGTCAGAAATAAATAGCTTGATGCCAGTGAGACTATTGGGGAGGCATGTTCTTATCCATTCTTTTCCATACTGAGGGAAGTAGAACATAAAACTCAGTGTGTGTTTGTGTCCTCAGGGACGTGGTATGCTCTGAAGGCTGCCACTTGCTCTGTGTTGGCTGTTTGTTTAAATTGGGTTGGTGTTTTTGCTCACTTCTGTTCTGACTCAGAATGCTTGGATCAGTCATTCCTTTTCAAATATGCAGACCTATTCTGTTCTGTTTATATATTAATATCTTTTGGGGGGGGCTCATCTAGGTTTTTCTTGTTAATCTTGACCTTACTCTTGTTTGAATTGATTGCTGTTTCCTTGTGTTGCTCAGACTTCCAAGTGGTAGGCTGGCATGGGTGTGTCTGATTGACAGTGCCCACGGCGTCTGTTTCTGGTTGTAGCGGGGAGGCTTAGAGTTTGAATTCTGTCTTCTGCTTTGGGGAAAGGTATTCATAATAGTGGGAATTTAACACAGGTATAAAGAGATGAAGAAACCAAGAACACGAGAAGCATCCACTATTGTTTACAATGTTATGATTAGCTAATAAGAATGGGAGATGCTACAGAAGACACATGAGAGAAGGAAAAGGAATGGAATGGAAGAGATGATGAGATCCGAATAATACCTGTATTTCCTGGGTGGTTAGCATGTTGAGGCAGATGTTTTATTTTTACAACACGCCTCAGGGCCTTGGAATCGTATTTCCCTGCAGTACTGGGAGCAGACTGCTTTGCCTCTGTATCATCAGTTGGTCAAAGGAAGCGGCGTGAGATGAGCTTGAAAGTTGAATGTCCCTGGTTTTAAAGCCTAGGTTTCCTGGCTCACAGCTGCAGGTCACTTACTGAGTCATGTTATTTTAAACTTGGATAAGAAGCCTCAGGACAGCGCTTTGACGTAGCCTTGGATGTAGTAAGGTAACTGGTTGGGTGGTAGAGTGCTGAGAAATGCTGTGCTGTTAGACACAGACTCTGGAAAGACCTAACCGACAGCCAAGAGGTTCTTTATTTATTGTTAAATTTATTGGGGTAACATTGGTTAGTAAAATTGTGTAGGTTTCAATTATACAATTCTGTAATACATCATGTGTATCTCACATTGAGTGTCCACCACACAGAGGTCTCCTTCCGGCACCATATGTTTGACCCCTTTCCCTCATCTACCACTCCTACCCCCTTACCCGCTGGTAACCACTGAACTGTGGTCTAGGTCTGAGTTTTTGTTTCTTTTTCATTTGTCTTGTTCCTTTGTTGTTTTCAGTTTTATATCCTACATATGAGTGAAGTCACATGGTTCTTTTTCTGTCTGACTTAATTTTGCTTAGCACGATAATCTCAAGATACATCAATGTTGTCACCAATGGCAGTATTTCATCTTTTCTTATGGCACAGTAGTATTCCATTGTGTATATGTACCACATCTTCTTTATCCAGTCATCTATCAAAGGACACTTTGGTTGTTTCCATGGTGCTGCAGTGAACATCAGGGTACATATATCTTTACAGATAAATGTGTTCAGGTTTTTTTGGGTAGATACCTAGAAGAGGGATTTATTCTATTCTTAGTTTTTTGAGGAACCTCCATACTGTTTTCCGTAGTGGCTGTACCAATTTAGATTCCCACCAACAGTGTATGAGGGTTCTTTTTTTCTCCACAGCCTCTCCAACACTTGTTATTATTTGTCTTGTTGATAACAGCCATTCTAACAGGTGTGAGGTGATATCTCATTGTGCTTTTGATTTGCATTTCCCTAATAGCAAGTGAAGTTGAGAATTTTTTCATATCTGCTGGCCATTTACGTCTTCTTGGGAGATGTGTCTGCTCAGTCCTTTGCCCATTTTATAATTGGATTGTTGTTTTTTTGTTGTTGAGTTGTATGAATTCTTTATATGTTTTGGATATCAGCCCCTTATCTGAGGTGTTTGCAAATATCTTCTCTCATTCAATTGGTTGCCTCTTTGTTTTGTTGATGGTTTCTTTTGCTGTGCAGAAGCTTTTTAGTTTGATATAGTCCCATTCATTTATTTTTGCTTTTACTTCCCTTGCCTTTGAGATCAGATTTATAAAATCCTCTTTAAACCCAAGGTCCATAAGTTTAGTACCTATGTTTTCTTCTATGCAGTTTACTGTTTCAGGTCTTATGTTTAGATCTTTTGTCCATTTTAAGTTAATTTTGGTACATGGTGACAGATAACAGTCTAGTTTCATTCTTTTGCACGTGGCTTTCCAATTTTCTCAGCACCATTTATTGAAGAGGCTTTCTTTTTTCCATTGTATGTTTTTGGCTCCTTTATCAAAAATTGTCTGCTCATATAAATGTGGGTTTATTTCTGGGTTTTCAATCCTATTCCATTGGTCTGTATGTCTGTTTTTCTGCCAGTAGCATGCTGTTTTGATTATTGTCATTTTGTAGTACAATTTGAAGTCAGGGAGTGTGATACTTCCAGCATTGTTTTTTTTCTCTTAGGATTGCTTTGGCTATTTGGGGTCTTTTGTGGTTCCATACAATTCTGATGATTTTTTCTATTCTTTAAAAAATGCCATTGGGATTTTGATGGGGATTGCATTAAATCCGTGTATTCCTTTGGGTAATATGGCCGTTTTAACTATGTTGATTCTTCCAATCCATGAACATGGAATATTTTTCCATTTCTTTGTATGTTCTTCAATTTCTTTTAAAACTGACTTACAGTTTTCAGTGAATAGGTCTTTCACATCCTTTGTTAAGTTTATTCCTAGGTATTTTATTTTTGTTGCAATTGCAAAAGAAGTTGCTTTTTTCATTTCTTTTTCTGAAATTTTATTGTTAGTATATAGGAATGCAGTGGATTTTTGTACATTGATTTTGTAGCCGGCAACTTTACTGTATTCATTTATTATTTCTAATAGTTTTTTGGTGGAGTGTTTAGGGTTTTCTATATAAAGAATCATGTCATCTGCAAAATGTGACAGTTTAACTTCTTCATTCCCAATTTCGATGCGTTTTATTTCTTTCTCTTGCCTGATTGCTTAACTAGGCCATGCAAGTGTTTTTTTCTACGGAAAGGTTTGGCATGGATGTTAGCAAGAAGCTAATTTGAGAAGGACTCTAATGTGAAGAGCTTAATCATATTTTATCCACCACACTTAGTAGATTTAGTTTCAAACTAGTTTTAAAAGCAGTAGTTGTGATACCTTGAATCTCGTTAATTCAGATCAAGTAGCTGATCCCAGAGCCAGTGACAAAGAGCGTCCGGTAGAGGGCACTGTGGGCATTATTTTGAAACGTGGTCTGGCTCAGTCGCTGGAGTTCTTTGCTCTTCAGTTGCTGTGGAGTAAGTTGGTGTGAAAGACACATCCCGTTAGCTGCTCGCTGACCAGATGGAGCTGTTGGTGGACCCACAAGAGGTACAGAGGCGATCATAGGAAAATTATAGTTGGAGGTATTTTCCTTTCCAGTATCTTATGTCATCGGTTCTTAGGCTGTTTGTTAAAGTAGGAGTGGACAGTTCTGTAAGTGGTTATTGCTGTGGTGAAAGGTAGATGGACAGGTTGTGACTTCACTGTAACTCAGACATAACCATCTGTTACCTATTGGGCAGTCAACAGTGTGTTCTAAAAATAATTTTCCTCCGTGAGGGCCTTCACGTTGAGCAGTTCTCAGCACATGGCGTGGAATCAGGTGCTCACTGTCACTGACAGGGCAAGGGCAGCTCGAAACACTGCAAGTTTTCTTTTCTGCTGCTAGCTGTCGGAAACCTTGGCATTGAGTAATGAAACCTTTTCAAGGATGTTTTAAAAAGTCCAACTTCAATAATACACATTTCCAAATGCTGCTTAAGAATATAAAAGTATTGATTTATTATGTACTAATGACCAGCATTATCATTTAATGATTTGAAGTAGTCATCGTTACAAACTTGGAGCATCCTGACCAAACGTATAAGTACAAAATCCCAGTGAATGATGCTGGGCCTTCCTGCTAGAGCCTCCATTTAAGTTGAATGTTTACCCAGCGCTGTGTCTTCTTTATTTCTTGTGATCTAGGAGCTTTGTTAACTCTTAAGGTGCCAGAACAGTCAGCTTCAGCAGAATGTGTTTTCATCCATATTGGTATCCAAAGCCCATATCATCTTTGATTTGGATGTTTCTTTTTGTCATCCCTTGAGTCTGATCACAAAACAGTCAACTGGAGGTAGCTGCTTTTCCATATCTGTGTAGCAAGTAAGCTTTTCAGGTAGTTTGCCAGGTAGAGAGACTTAAAATAAACTGACAGAATTTTTTCATGTAAATTAAATGTCTAGATCCTAAAAGCAAATGCAGCCATGCGCTATATTCATAGTATCCTGTTTATGAGCTTTCTACACAGGATTCTGAAAGAAATGATTTTATATGTATAAATGTCAAATTTCCTAGAAGTTGTACACACGGTTCTACCTAGCCATATTTCCTTTATTCATTTTCGGTGGAAATAGCTGGTTCTTGCCCTGTGTGTGCTGTTATTAAATCTCTACATGGTTAAATCTGTCTTGGGAGGTGTTTGATTAATATTAATTCATATTCTTGTGAAGACACAAGCTCTCAGGTGATGCTGATACCACTGGCCCAAGATCACGTTTTGAGAGCCACTGCTCTGATGGCGCCTGGAGCTCACTGTCCCGGAGGCCTGCCCCCTCCCTTTCACCTGCTGTGAAGCTGAGATGTAGGGGTCAGCAATTTCCTGTAAAGAACCAAACAATCATTTCTGAAAACATGATTGACTTGCATAGTTTTACTAGATCCTTTTAAACAAGCAAAAGCTGTAGAGAGAATTCAATTTAAGCATCTTTTAAAATTCTAGTTCACCCGATGATTTCCATCATTTAGAAAGCATTAGGGCAGTGTTTGTCAACCTAGGCACTATTGACATTTTGGCCCAGATAATTCTTCAATGTGGAGGGTTGTCCTGTGCATTGTGGGGTGTTTAGCTACAACCATGACTTCTACCCACTAGATGCCCCAGCTGCCCTCTATCTGTAACAACCAGAAATGTCTCCAATCATTTCCCACTGTCCTTGGGGTAAAATCACCTGTTTGAGAACCGCTGCCATAGAGAATTTAAGCAAAGGAAAGGTCTAGATCTAGACTGTGGCTTGTAGTCCTAAACATCAAGACCATTCTCTGCTTAACCTTTTTTATTAAAAAAAAGTTACAATCCCTTACCTCCTAGGGTCCTATTAGCTGTACTAGTAGGTGTTGCTATGTGAATTTCCAGGGAGGAAGAGGCGTATTGTATATAAGTAAGTACAAGGTGCTGAGTTTTTGACTTATCAGTGACTTGCCATTCTTTTAAAACAATCTTTGTACTCTTTGGTTTTATTTGTTTCATTTTTAAATATGCTGCTTCATCTTTCTTCAGCAGATAGAGCACCGTTTCCTCTGGCACATCCATTTTCCAGCTCAATACCCTTAAAAGTCTGATTTGAAAAGCCTTTGTTTTATAACTCTGCCTTGAAAAACTATTCAACTTAGTGTTTAAATATTGCTCTTTGAAAAATAGGTGCCAGAGTGGGTCATCGCTCCTTGATGAGATACTATAAACAGCGATTTGGTTTGTCAAGAGCTGTGGCAGTTGCCAAGAATCAGAAGGCCGTGGGCCGGGTACTCCAGCAGTACAGAGCCCTGGGATGGAATGGCAGCACAGGTATGTCAGGTGGACAGCCGTGGACCCGCCCAGGAACTCGTTTTCAGGAAGGGGCTGGGCTGAAGCCGCTTCCTTTTATGTTGTCTTTGTGGGGCCTCTCTAGGGAAATCTGAGCCTCTTGGCTCTTTGGCTTCCATTACCACTTAATATGTTCACGGCAAAAGCCCAAAGCTATGTGACTTAAAAACTTCGTATTCCTGCCACAGTAACTTTCTAAAACTGCATATACACCACTACTTTTTCAGAAGGTAATAGTTACCAAAATAATTATTTAGTAGTCATCAAACATTGAAATTGTCCAGGAGGTTACACAGGGAAACTAGATAGTATCCTCGTGGCAAATAGCCTGAGCCGAGGTAAATAACATGAGCTGTCTGATACACTGGTAGGTTCTTGTATGATGAGCACAAGTGATGTAATTCACCTGGGCCTCTTTTTCCTCACTTACAAAATGAAGGTGATAATAATAGGACCTACGTCGTAGACTCATGCGTGTTGAATATCATAATGCACGTGTCATACCGTCCATGCACATAATCAAGGATGGCTGTCACTCCTTTTTGTAACGTTCCCAAAGAAAACTTAGTAAGAGTCAGGAATAAAGCAGGCCACTGACTTGTTAATTTTGGATACCTCATCGCTGTGAAATATTTAAATCTATTCTGCTGTGTCTGCTGTATGAAGCTCTATCCTTAGCTCTTCAGGAAAACATGAGTCCACTGGAACTGGTAAGACGAGAGCTTTTCTGATGGCCTGGAAAGCTCTGCACAACTGAAACCCATTTTCAGTGCCACTGTGTATCCACGTGGTTGCCTTCACGTGGCTGCCTGGGAGCTGTGAGGCCACTTAAACGTAGCAGACACAGACTTCATGTTACTCTTGTCAGGAATTCTCTGACTTGATTATAGCCTCTGCCTGTCTCTGTCCCCGCAGATCAGTGGGCCTTCACCTTTTGGGCTTGTAGACCCTTTCCAGATGGTGAAAACAAAAGAGGTTTATCTCAGAGAAAAGTATACTTATCTCAGAGAGAAGTATATAGAGAGAAGTTGTGGTATGCAGTTCCGGGGTGCACGTAACCCCTGGCCCATTGTGTAGAGACTCCAAGCTAGCAACTTTTCTGTAAATACAGAGCCCCAAGCTAAGTTTGAGATTCTTCGAAAAGATTGGGTTTTCTTTGATGACAAGTAACAGCCCTTTGCCTCATTTCTTACCCCCTTCCTAACCAAAGGGGCAGCTTCCAGGAGCCAGCGGGACATGCAGTATGTCCAAAGGATGAAGGCCAAGTGGATGCTGAAGACAGGCATGAAGAACAACGCCACCAAGCAGATGCACTTCCGGGCCCAGGTGGTGTTCTGAGTGTCTGCTGCTCACGAGCCGTCATCTCCTTCACGTGTGTCCTTACTGAGCACTAGTGGAAGCCAAATTCTACGACGGAGCCTCATTGCTGCTATGTCTCCCTGTACTTCATCTGTTCTGACCTGATAATAAAAGGCAGAATCATACTGGCTCTCAAATATCATTTCTGGACGGGGTTTAAAGATTCTGTTTTCACCGAGTGAGGGGTGTGTCCACTGGACTCAGGACCTGTCTACTGGACAGTGTCTTCATTGCCTCAGCTGTTATCTGATTTGTGGCTGTCAGAATAATATGGGAAACTCAAGAGTGACTTGTTTGCTCCAAACTTAGTTTGACATTAAGAAGAGTAACTTACCGGGTGCTCCGTGAGTGTTCCCTGTGGGGGTTGTGTGTGCCCTCTTGTTATACTTGGGCCTTGATTGCTGTTGGCATGTCAGTGGGTGGGACTCACCCTCAGGGTGACTGGCTGTGGAGTTTGGCCACATCCACAGCTTATAGGCCATTGTGTGGGGCAGGGAGGGGCTGACCCCACAGAGCAGGATTGGCCCCAGCAGGCTCTTGCCTGCTGAGACCGCCCTTTGTGTGCCGCTTGTGAGGCTAATTGGCAGCGCTCTGCTGTGGTCTGAGCCAACCTCCATGTGTGTTGGTTCCGGGACCTCTTGAGAGGGGCTCTGGTGCAGGCCCAGGTCAGCCACTGCTGTGACTGGCTGGGGACTACCTGGTGGGAGCTATAAAGTGATCTGTGGTTGTTTGCTGCCTGTGCTAACCTTGGAGGGACGTGGGAGGATGGCTGCCACCAGAACCAGGCCTGGGGTGGTTCTGCAGAAAGGACACCCTGAGGCCTGCTGCTGATAAAGCGGTAGGCGTGTTGGATGAGGCGTGGTGTCTGATCACCAGGGTGGAGTCAGTGCAGCTCACCAGACCAATTCAGATGCAGATTTGGCCGTGGGCGTGGGGGACAGCTCAACACAGGGAAGATGGCACCCGCTTGCTAGCTGCACGGGAGTAGGGTACCACACGGGAAATGGTGGCTGTCCCACCAGTTCTTGCCTGTCCCAAGCCACACGGCTCAATCTCCTCATTTTTCTCCAACTGCCCTGGAGTCGCTGACCCACCGCTGGAACCTGAGGTGAGTGAGCGAGTCTGCACGCGGGCGCTGTGAGGACGTGTGGGTTTCCCGCAGCCTTCCAGGCTCACGCAGCGGTTAGAATCCCACTGTTTTTCACAGCCAGATGTGGGGGCTCTTCCTCCTTGCACTGGTACTCTAGGCTGGGGGGCCGGGTGGGGGGCTGGGGTCCTTTGCTCCACACGGAGGTGATCCCTCCTGATTCTCAGCTGCCACAGGCAAGGGTGACGCTGGCCTGTGCATGTCTCTGTCCCTCCTACCAGTCTCACGGAGTGTGGGGACAGCTCAGAAAGCAGTTTCCAAGCTCGCCTTCACGTGGAAAGGTGCTGGCTCGGGTAGTAGATGGCCGTCAGCTGTGACTAGTTGGCCATCAGCTGTTACCAATTAGCCATTGGCCACTGATGTAACTGCCATGGCTGAGCTAGCAAGCGCAGGTGGGTGGGTTGGTTGGCAGAAAAGCGGACGGCAGGTTGCGGATCGTGTGGCTCCTGCTTCCTGTGTCTCCAACCCAGCCGCCAGCGAGAATATAGTGATATGACCCCCATCCATGGCTCCGTGGGTGTTCCGTTTTGGCCTCACCGTGTCCTGCGTTTTTGTGCGGGGAGCGGGACCAGAGACTCCGCCTGACATGGTGGCTTCTTACATTCCTAGTATAGGACTTCGGTTCAGGTAGACTTCAGGTGGATCTCCAAGTTGATAATTTAGTTGTGATTTTACTGTGTTCATGGGAGGAAAAGGGCACAGTGTTCACAGACGCTGCCAGCTTGGATCCTTGGTTGTTTGACACGTTTTTAAATCTGTATCTTGGGAAAATGAGGTGGAGCTTCCCATGAGGTATATTTTAATTTACACTTACCTGCATGCACGTGATACCGTGCTGTAGCTCTTAGCAGTGTCGTCTTTTCATTCCCTCAATGTGATACACCTGGTTGGTTGCGCCTGACGCCTGCGCGGCAGCCAGCGAGCCCCCCATGGCGCTCACCTCTCCCTGGCGCCGGCACCTCTGGCCTCCAGCGCGTCTCCACACCAGCCGGCACTAGAGTGTACCTCGCTCCTATCGGTACACTTTTGCTTTTGAGCATTTTCCCCTGTGGGGGGCAGCGAGGACCTTGCGCTTGCTGATCTGTAAAATACTCCCTCCGTTTATGTATCTACTTCCAGGCTTCAGTAAGATACCTTCTTAGTTCTGATTCTGGGTGTGTAAAACAACACTATCTCATCACAATTCTATAAAATTCTGTGGGTTTTTTGTTTGGTTTTGTTTTTGCCTTTCTGGAGTAAAATGCTATTTGGGTGGAGGACAAAGCCAAGAGAGATTTAAACATCATTTCCTTGCATTTGCATGAACAAGATAAGAAACAAGACGAAGTGCTTATTTTGAGGGGACTTGTTTGTGGTGTAGGAAAGTATGGAGCTGTCTGGTAGTTTGTTTCCTGGTTATCCTCTCCTTGGAACTGTGTCTATTTTTCTTTCTCGTGGCACACAGTTCCCCACTCTCTGTCTCCCTTAGTTAGGATCCCTTGGGCTTCCTGCCCGTTCCCAGTTCTACAGTTACCAGTTCTCCCCCATGTTGGTCCTTTCACAGCCACACGTTCTTTCTTGCTTTCTTATTCCTGTCACCTTGGAGAAGTAGGCAGAACTTGGCAAACAAGGGTAGCAGCTTAAAACCTAGGGAATGCTGGTACCTTCGTATTAACTTCATATTTGATCATTTTAAATTTCCCCACTTACGATGGTGTTGCAATAGTGCTTTTGTTTCTCCAGCTTTTTATTCTTCACATTTCTTTTTGATTAAATCTAAAACTAATCCAAAGTAACCCCAAATTAACTTTTTGCTAAATCCATACTTGTAATCCAATCCCTATGGGTATTTCCCCTTGTTGTTGCTTGTTGCCTTTATGACAGCTAGTTGTCTGCATTTATGGTGGATGCCAGAGTAAAGCTATCCAAGTTTCTTCATCCACACTAAGCTGGCACTCGCCGCGGCAGCCGGCTCGCCACGGCTTGTGGAATCTTTCCTCCTGGGAGTGACCTCAGGGCCACGTGGCCCTGGCGAATTGACATGTCTGTCTTAAGACATCAAGACTGGGATCCAAACTGATTGTGGTGATGGCTGCACAGCTCAAGATATACTAAACGCCAATCAACGGTGCACTTTAAATGGGTGGATTATATGATATGTGAATTATAGCTCAACAAAGCTGTTTTGAAAAAAAAGTGGGATAAAAAGTGAACAAACGTAATGTATTCCCTCCCTTGCATGTTATGGAAGCCCCCGGCGGCTGTGCTGGTTGTTTGCACTTCGTAGCTGCAGACTAGACACAGGCTTATCTAGTCTTCCTGCTCTGTGGGGTGTGAATTCATGTTTTAGTGTGTATAAGGTGCTTTTCATGCACCATTTCTTTTCCTCCACCATGTGGTGTAGGCAGCATTCCTGTTTTTACAGATGAGGAAATAGACTCAAGACAGGTCAGTAACTTTTTTTTCTTTTTTATTAAAGTTTATTGGGGTGACAATTGCTAGTAAAGTTACATAGATTTCAGGTGTACAATTCTGTATTACATCATTTATAAATCCCATTGTGTGTTCAGCACCCAGAGTCAGTTCTCCTTTCATCACCGGTCAGTAACTTTTTTAAGGAGACACAGAAGAAAGCCAGAGATGGTTATTCTTAATATTGCAATACGCTGGACAGAAGCCTGACCATTATCCTGTCCTAAGAAGCACACTCACTGGGTTGTAAACATTTCCTCGAGTCTATGAAATTATCAGCAGCTCTGAAACAATCCTGTAAATCTAGAAATACATGGAATCAAATGTTTACATTAATGTTACATGCATGATGCACACATGAGTAACACATGTTACACACATGAAATAAAATACATTTTCTTGCCTAGAACGTGAACGAATTTTGCTCTCTGCCAATTTAGGTTATGTGTGGGTTCATAATTGTTAAGCTGCTTTCTAATAAACTCTTTAAAAAGTTATTTCTAAACCCTTTTCTGATCCCACTGGACGTTATTAATTTGGAATTCACAATAATTCATATGCAGAAGACCAGCAGTGTTGCCAGCTCAATGTGCAGACTTTTTTGTAAGATCATTTTTGGCAATCTAGAGATTAAGTGCTTTGAAGAATACATGTCATTTCATTTTAGACTCATTTGTAATCAGCCCATTTTGACACCAACATTGATGGACATTAGGAAGATTTGGTTAGCTTCACGCTGCTGCAAACATTTTAATGTTAGAATAATAATTTATTGATCACTTGTGGGCTGAACCTGGGTGCTCAGGACGGTCTGATGGGACTCTGACACGTCAGTAACTGACAGCAGGCAAGGGAAAAGCTGTTTCTCCTCATTGTACGTGCCAGTCACTGTAGTACCTTTTCAACTCCAAAAAGCCTTTTAGTATAAACTATTTGCTGAGTAAACATGATGCATTTCTTTAGAGGAAAGGATGCATCTATATTTAGCATAAACCTGAAACTATGCAAAACATTAAAACTATGTTAAAGACATCAAATCTGTTTCCGAAATCTACAATGTCGATTTCATTGTCGATGACCTTTAAATCCTGAAGTCAAGGCATTCGTTATCTTATCCCTTATCTTTTATCACCAATCACTATGTTTGGTATTCCATCCTCAAGTACCTCGTCACCTGGGGTAATGGGTCTCGAGCAGGTTGCCCTGCCCAGGATTACCCATTTCTAACACAGCGTCTGCAAGTGTGGAGCATAAGACTCTACTTATAAAAGTGAGGGGTTTTCGTTTTTTCTGAAGAGATTTTTGTAATGCTTAGTGCCAGAGGAGGAGAATATTAAATTGACAGTAAATGGAAACTATTGTTACCTTTATGCTTGAAACATGACTCTCCTTCCACGAGTCTTTGCTATTTCTAATCCAAGTGAATGAGATCTATTTGGGTAATTTGGTAGTATATATTTTCTATTCATCTTGAAACTTGGGGGTATTTCTTCTGGTAATAAGCACAAAAATATGTAATATGTAAAAATCAGTAACAATAAGAGCAAAAACCAATACCTTATACACAGGATATTGTTGTATGCACATTACATGTGTTAACTAACTTCGTGTTCAGAACAACTCTAAAGTAGGAAATATTTCCATTTTCCAGGTCGGGAAACTGAGGTATAAAGAAGGCTGCAGGGCTAGTAAGTGGCAATGTTGGGCTATGAATCTAGGTAGTCACTTCCAGGGGCTGCATTTTTAACCACTACCCCCGAGGAGTTCTTTAATCTTTTGATCTTGGAACCCCTTTCCACTTTTTAAAAAATATTGAGGTCCCTGAAGAGCTTCCGTTTTTGTTGGTCGCATCTATCACTATATACTGTATCAGAAATTAAGGCTGAGAAAAGTTTTAAATGTTTATTTAAAAATAATAAAATTGCATGTTAACATTAATATATTTTTACGAAAAATATATTTCTTTTAAAAAGCCTGTAATAAGGGTGGATGGAGTTTACATTTTCAGTTATCTTTCACATCCAGGGTCACAGAAGACACCTAGACTGTTATATCTGCTTCTGCATTCAGTCTATTTATTGTATGACACATGTTACATAGATCCTGGAAACTCCACTGTAACTTAATGGGAGAACAAGGGTCAAAGGGCCGATAACATCTTATATTATTATGAAAATAGCTTTGACTTGGCAACCTCCCCCCCCGCCCCCCCAACGGGTCTCTGGACACCAGGATCTCACTCTGAACCACTGTGTTACACTTAACTGCCTCTCAGTACAAGGGGGAAGTGTCCTGGCTGCATACTGAGTGTTCCTTAAGAAACAGTGTTTCCTCAAGTAAATCCCACCTGGTGTGTAGAAGGAGCAGCGACTGTTATGAGAGACTGGGGTGCGAGCCTGGTTTCCGCCTGGGAGTTCCTGACTTTTGCTAAGTTACTTCTGTTTCTCTCTGTCTCCGATTCCTCATCTAAAATAGGGCCAGTTACAAATCCCTGGCAGGGGCATTGTAGGAATACCAAAACGTGAGACAAGGTGCCCAACAGGTGCTGACACGGGAGGATGGCTGACCAAGGGTGGCTTTGATCCCAGACTGGCCAGTGACATCCAAGGAAGGAAGGAGGGGGTTCACGTTCATGTTTGCAAAAAGGGAAGGAAAAGAGCCAGCAAGGGCAGATCCCCAACCTCTATCTGAGAGCCAGCTAGATACTGGAAGTCAGATGTGTTTAGAGAGTCATAAATTTTGGGGTTTAAAAAGTTAATAGGGTGCGTTAGACCTCTGTGGGACCTGGAGGACCACTGGTAATGGAACACATTCCTGTTTCTAGAGGCGAACTTATTCCACTCACACCAAGTCCTAGAAATCGCCTTATGTCTGTCCAGGCCAGGTTTCAATACCATAAGATTTACACAAAATCTCTCAGTATTCAGAGCTCTGGGGAGTCTTGCATTGTGGGTAAGGGCTTGTGGGTCTAACCAAATGCTGCTGTGCGGGCACCAAGCTAGGGATGTGCCCGTGCAGCGTCAGGTACTTCTCTCAACTCTGTGAGCAAGAAGCAGGCATCTCAGGATCCAGAAAGGGCTGGGCTAGCTTTTGCCGTTCAACCAGCTTTTCAGGGTCCCAGGGTTGGAGCAGCGGCCTCTGACTTCCTTTCTTTGGCAGCTGCCTACAAACTAAAGTCCAACTATGTATTATTATATGTGGGTGAGGAGAGGGGGTTAGACATGTTGATTGTGTGTGTGTGTTAAAATGAAACTAACAGCATCAACAGATCTTTTGTCTTTTTTTTCTAAATAAATGTCTTAATGAATGCATAGAAAGTTTGTCTTTAGTTTGTTGAAAAACCACCTCGCCAGGAATCAAATTTTCTGAAGAATAAAGATACGGTGAGTTGATATATTTTAGAAACGAATAAAATGCATTACTCACTACATTCACATGGATGGAAACTGAACACATTCAAAACTCTGTAAACAAGAGCGCGATCTGATTGTTTCACGCTCATAATCTCCAACTTACAGAATTTCACAGAGAAATAAAGCCTGAAGCTGTTTGAAAATAAAAGTCTTGGCTACGAATTAATGTTGAATCATGTGAAAAAATTACAGGTACGTGGAAGTAAACTTCTGAAGAATTCAATAGAATCCAAATTGATAATTTTATGACAAGGCGTGCGCATCCTGAGATACCACTTCAACTACTGTTTTTTTTTTGGGGGGGGCAGTTAAAATAATTTGCAGCTACAAAGATAAAAATAATTTAAACCTATTTTTTCTGCCTCTACCTACACCATTGTGCTGAATTTAAGTTCAGGGTCACATAAGTTGCATTTATTTGGACGTCTATACATGCTACATACATTAGTAGGCACTTTATTTTGTTGATTCCAACTTCATATATATTTTTAATTGTAGTAGACTTCTTTAGGTTTGCCACTGTTGTGAATTCAGCATCATGGTTTTAAAATGTCCCCCTCCCCAGCCATGCCAAGGAGCAGCAAATGTTGTTTATTAAAATACGGGGGAGTAGACAAACTTTTTATAATAATGATGTTAAGTAGAAATGACTGCTGCACCGAGTTGTGAGGGCTTGGTCTTTACCCTTTTATTTTCCTTCCTTCCTTCCCTGCCTCCCTCCCTCCCTTCCTTCCTTCCTTCCTTCCTTCCTTCTTTCCTTCTCTTTTCCTCCCTCCCTCCTTCCCTCCCTCCCTCCCTCCCTCCCTCCCTTCCTTCCTTCCTTTGTTCCTTCTTTCTTTCCTTCCTTCCTTCCCTCCCTCTCTCTGTCCTTCCCCCTCAATCCCCCCCTCTAATTTTACCCATCAAAAGTGGATTTTAATATTTCTATAAACAGTAAACTACTGCTACTTTACTGCTTTCATTCCCTGGAATTCCTTTAGGAACATTTACAATCACAACAGCGAGCTGTGATTGGGTCTTCTCCTAGGATCCCTAGTAACTAGGGTGTGACAGTAAAGTATATAAAAATAATTTTTTAAAGTTATTTAAAAAAGATCTAGGGGTGGTGGATGCCTCAAGATACTTGAACTCAGCAGCTCAATATGTACCCATTTGTGTGCAGCCAGCCCTCCCCTCCAGAACTGAGGCGGCCAGGATGCTGTCCTTTGAGGTCTCACATGTACGTCCCTCTCTGGCAAGGGCCCTTAGCAGAAGGAAGCAGCATGGCCCAAGGCCACACAGCCCCTCTGCAGGGGTAGCCTCATCCAGTCGCTGCCGCCTTGCCTTGATTCGGACACGCTGAAGGTTTCCCCAGCTCCAGAATGCTCCACGGGGTTGCCTAAGGCCTTTATTGCAACAACATCATAGTTCAGCTTCCCCCCGATGTGGAATTCTTTTTCTTTTCCTCCTTTGTAGATATTGACCCTGAATGCACTGCCTGGTGAAAGTCCTGCATGGAAATCTCCATCTCAGTTTGTTTCTCTGAGAAGCATAACTAAAACCATTGGTGCCAGGAATGGTCCAAGGAAGGAGGTTCTTAAATGGGATTTGGAACTGGGTCACCAGCTGGCGGGCGGTCAGGAAGGACACCGTCCCTGGGGGTGGGGGGTGGAGTACTGCTAGCCTTGGGCAGGCTGTAGCCCTGCAACTGTCAAAACTTTCCCTGTGGTGAGACAGCTGGGGTGTGGGGGGAATGCATTGGTGTGTGCACGATCTGTGTATTTGAGAGGTTTGAGGAAAGTGGTAATTGTGAGTACAGTAAGTGCTCAAGGTCGTCAATAGGTTCTCGGAAACTGTGACTTGAAGCAAAACAACATATAACAAAACCGATTTTACCATAGGCTAATTGATACAAGGGTGAAGTTCCTACGGCCTACTTATGGTCACACAACATCACCAAACTTCTAAATAAACACCCAACACACTAATAATATTAAACAGTGAAATAAATGTGAGCTAAACATATATATTCTAAGATTAATGGAAATAAGTAAGATTATTTTCCAACCTGCTGATTCCAATGCAGGTCTGCCACCCTTAATCCACTCGGCACTACAAGGCTGTGGCCCCATCATGTCATTTAATTCACCATTCTGCCACCCTTCAAACCCAGGGATCCTGGTAACTGAGAGCACACCGCCATCATGTCAGCTAATTACTCATGTGTGTATTGCCACTAATGAATACCCAACCTGCCAGCAACAGAAGCCAACACTGAGACCCCAAAACAACACTCTCTCCTGAGGAGACATACCACTTGTTAGCAGCTTAATTACCTGGGATCCCTTTCAATATGGAATCGACAATATCGTATCTTGACTGGAATCGGCAATATTCAAAAACGTTCTTTGCCTTTCCTACCCATAGGGACTCCATCCATGAGTCTGTAGATTAATGGGTAAACTGACATGGGAGCCCACATGTCGTACCCGGGACCAAGGATCCCACTGGATCCCACCCACACCATACCACGCCCAGAAGCTGTTGCCCAATAGAGCCTTTTGAAAACACAGCTCAGGTGACAGCCTGGAAGTGATACCCTGTGAGGATGAGGTGACATTAAATCAATGCCCAACATACAGTGCTGTGCTCCCAGCAGGCAAAGGTGCTGGGTCCCTTAGACAAGAGTTGGAAGTCATTCTGGCCCCACTTACCATTACTCCCAGTGCTCTGCTTCAGGGATTTGTGCTTGCTTGTCACTGCACAGAGATTCGCTTGGATCCTGGTCCCCAGAGAGAGAACCCTTCTCTCAGGGTATACAGTAAGGATTCCATCAAACTTCAAGCTACAGCTGCTGCCTACTTGCAGCCGCGTCTACCCAGTGATTTCCCGGTTGTTGTGTGTACTCCCTTGCCAAATTTGAACGGTAAATGAGCAAGTGCAGTAGCTATGGCTTGAAGTTGGCCATTTATCACCACAACCATGTCCCCATGGTGACCTAGGGCTCAGAGCACTCAGGGATGGGTCTGGTTCACCCCAGCAGAAAGGCAACGCAGACTAGGGGAAGTGCTTTCTGGGGTGTGGGGAGCCTCGAAGGAACAGTAGACGAGGAAGATAATGATGTCACCTGTAGTGGCAGGGGCTGTAGTTTATCCGCTAAACCTTCCTCATACATGTTTCCCCAGAAAGAGAGATTGTTCAGAACCATACGGAGCTATTTTCAGATGGATTGGAATTATTCTATGAAGGTATTAGATCTGGGAGGCTCGAGAGGTGTACGGGAACAGGCAGGGAGTTTCACTCCCTGGATTTCTCCATCAGGACCAATGCATCCATTTCCAAAGCAATCAGAAGAGGTGTCTATGACTGCTGCATAGGGACCAGACTCATCAGTGAGTCCCACTCAGGAAAGGCCCAAGGTTACAGCCCATTTGCAGTGCCATCTAGAGATGGGCTTATGTGAGGCTAGGGAGGCCTGGCGCCCTTGCCTCCATGAGGAAAACTCGGAAGGGCCATTTCAGCTGGGATCTCCTTGTGGTGTTGGCTAAGACCTCTTTGCAACCGCATCACAGCTCACTTTTCTCCCTCTGTCCACCCCACTTCCCTCACCCTCACAGAGGTGTTTCTGAGACGCTCCCCAGTGCAGGACCTGTGTCCACCTCAGAGTCTGCTTCCCAGGACCCCGACCTAGGAGCATGCTCTGGTTTATACATCTTATAAATGCCTTTATATTCCCAGTTGTTGTAACTCTGGGGTTAAAAACAAACCAGTGACTAAGAAGAAATCATTTTCCCCTCACAAATTGAAAATTAAAATGTTCAGTCGTTTCATTCAGCAGAAAACATTTTGCTGAACACAAAGGGCTGTGTTTGTATGGGAAGGCATCCAGATAGCGTCTCCTTCAATGAGCTTTCGGTGTTTCAATTATTTATTTTTTAATCAAGTTCTAATCCATTGTTTAGATAAATGTTTCAGAGGTATTTTGAAAATGTAGTGTGTTTTTAAAATTAGATCTTCAGCTGTCATTATACGGAATGTGTGTGGGCATGTGGTGAATGGACTTATTTTTAACCCCTGAATGCTGTTGGCTTGCTTCACTGTATCCCTGGAAAAGCAGGACTATTATGAGTGTTCTTTTCCTCCCACCACTTACAATTTTGTTTCGCTTTGTGATCTACAGCATCAGATTTTTTGGGAAAAAGAAAATCAGCACCTTAACCTCTTTAAAGAAGATTATAGACAATTGCTCTGCAGAATTTATGTTCTCCAATAATTCTCCAAATTATTTCTTTGCGGCAGGAAAGACATGTTCACTGAGCGTAGAACAGATCTTGTAATTCACTGAATTTCTTTCTTAAACTGAGTTTTGATACTCTTTCTGTTGGAATTGGTGGTAGTGTTAGTTATCAAAAGAATGTAGAAGATAATTTATCGTTTCTTTAATCATCAATTTCAAAACTAGTCAGATAATATTTAGATTATTCCATTTTAAATATAGATAAGAAATCAACAAAAAGCATATGAAGCGGGTTTTTCTGACAGTTTTTTTTTTCAGATTATTTATTCCATGCCTCTCTAGTCCTTGTGTATGGGATTTCATTTCTATATATTTTAATGTCCTCTTAAACATCAAATTTTTTTCTTTTCTTTTTTTTTTTTTAGTGTTTGAGCTTTTTTATTATGGAATTTTCCAAATACACACAAAGATAGAGAGACTAGTATAATGAACGTTCACGTGCCCATCACTCAGCTTCAACAATTATCAAAAGTTTGCAAATTTTGTTTCATTTATCCATCTCTATCTCTTGTCCCTTCCCACGACACACACACACACACACACACACACACACTCCATCATTTTTTTCCCCCTGGAATATTTGAAGAAATACTAGACATTGTGTCATTTTTCTCATAAAGTACTTTGTATGCTTTTCCACTTTTAAGAAAAGTAACCACCTGAGTATTATCATTCATACCCAACAAGTAACAATATCTTAAATGTTCTAATACCAAGTGCATACTCACAGATCCCCAATTGTCTCAAAGTTGCTCTCTTACAGTTGGTTATTCAAATATTAAGAACTAACACAGACCATAAGCTGCATGGTTACCCTATCTCTTAAGCATTTTAGTCTACATAGGCCCCCTTCCCTCTCATGCCATTGAATTTGTTGGGGAAAATCGGATTATTTATCCTTTATGTCCCATATTTCAGAATTGCACCACTGTTTTTCTATGATGTTTTTAACTTGTTCCTCTGTTCTCTGTATTCCCTATAAACTGGTAGTTAGATCTGTGACTTGATTCAATTAAAGTTCAGATGTGTTTTACTTAATATTTCTTACCTTGTGAACTTCCTGTGAAATCATATCAAGAGCTCATGATGTCTGGTTGGCTCACTTCCCATAATGTCAGTCATCAGCCCAGCTGATGTGAAGATGCTCCATCCTCTGTGAGTTTCTTATGAAATTTCATGTAGGGCTGTAGCATTCGCCGACAACCATTGCCTAGATCCGGTGTGTTATTAAGGATTGAAGTTACAATTTCCTCATTGTCATTCCTTCTGCATTAGTTAGCCATTCTTCTCTATAAAGAAGAATTATCTTCATCAATTATTTGTCTGCCCTGAAATACAATTTATGTAGAAAAGGCAGGGCCAATTCTTGATTCTTTCTATTATGTTGGTGCAAAAGTAATTGCAGTTTCAAAGGTTAAAAATAATTGCAAAAACTGCAATTACTTTTGCACCAACTTAATATATATTTATCAATTTTCAGAGTAACGAGTTGGTGCCCAGCAACCTTCAATAGCAACTAGTAAGTTTTTTAAAAGTATCATGAACTTATGAATTTTTGTATATTAATATTTTCATTGAACGTGATTATTCTTTTTGGGTAGTCATACTGTGCCATTGGACTAAAGGGGTCTCTTTCAAGTTGGCTGTCTTTTTACGTGACCTATTTAGTCTTTAATAGTTCCTCGCTTTTCTGCCTTTCAAGATGTCCCAGGCTCATCTTGCACATTTCAGATTCCATATAGATTCCCAAAAGGTGATTTACTGGATCAAAAGGAATGACTCTTTTTAAGGTAGTTAGTTGGGTGGGAAGATTGTGGGTTTTGGAGGTGGGTAAATCAGGTTTAGAATCCCACCTCTATTGCTCATTAGTCCCTATAAGGAGTTATAATCACATGAGAAATTATTTTACTATGGTGTTAAATGGAAAAGCAGGATTCATAACTATATGAAAAATGCATAGAGAAACTCTTGTGATCAAACATGCTAACGTGTTAGCGGTTGTATCTTTTGATGGTGGGACTACCAGGTCATGTTTCTCATGTTTATGCTTCAGACCATACTTTTCCACATAACATAGAATGGAAGAACTAAGATAACTCTATTAAAAGAAAAATAAGCCTCTCCCACAAATCTTACAGTGTTGATTAAACTTCGTTTGGGACATGATTCATCACATACTCTTTTTGTATCTTTCATGGTCAACTTAATCCTCTTGTCTTGTAGCAGAATTGAATGCAAACTATATAATAAAGAAAAATATTGATGTAACTATACTCTACCACCTGCTTCCTTTCTCTCGGCCATGCCGTATTGATTTCAATAGACCAGATCAAAGCTGAGTGTTTCCTGCTTTCAAGGATGACCTCTGAAGGCCTCACACTCTCTGGTCTCCTTGCTCTCAGGGGAGAACCTCTACATTCTGGGTTGACAGCTGAAGGCAGAGCAGTAAAAACAGGAAGTAAAAGAAAATCTCCATTTGACATGCTTATAAATCAGTTTTCCCAGGGGACAGGATTGTTGGCATTGGCGTTCATTGAAAATAGCATTATTGATCAGAAAACTAACCCAATTGGTTCTTTATTCGCATAAGGATTCAGATGACTTGTCAAAGATGAATTAATCTTGTAATCCTTTAAACTATGGCAAATGATAAAAAAAAAACTTTTATGAGAGCCGTCTGCAGAGGTCTCTAATCTGGGATTTAATCTTGATTTTCAGGAATGGTACTTTGATCCTGAAGTTGAGGGTCATAATTTTCTCTTTTAAAATGGGCCATGAAATTCTGCAGGGAGGGTGACAATCACAGATAACATTTTTCTTTATATTTTATTCTGTTTAAATATATCTCATTTCAAAAGAGAATTCTTGATTTTAATTTTAAAGCAGTGTAGGCTAAGTTCCCCGTTGTGGAAGTTTCACTATTGTGGCCGGCTCGATGACTCGTGAACAATGATTACCTCTGACAGGTCTTCAGGTGGCTTGTAAGAAAAACCATGTAAGATAATGTGTCTTAATAATTGAAAACAACTGGTAAGGGTGGGTTTTTTTCTCTTTCCTTTTCTTTTCCTTCCTGCTCCTCTTCTGTGCTGAGTTAGTTTGGAGGCTGACCTGTAGATGAGCCAAACCAAGCATTTAGCATCAGAACCATTGTCACTAAAAGTGCTGCTTCATTCAGCAACACATCTTTGGTGGTCACTCATTCCTGGTGCAGCTTCTCACCTGGATGTTAGAAACACATTGATGATGGAGGCATAGTACCTGCTCACAAAGACCTTACAGCCTAGCTGGCTGGACTGGACATACGCGTACAATAAATACGAGACTAGCAGAGGCTGCATCAAGAGTGCTGTGTGACCTGTGATGACAGGACTTGTCCCTCTGACAGTGTATGAGTCAGGTTCTCCAGAGAAACATGACCAATGCATCTCTCTCTCTCTCTCTCTCTCTCTCTCTCTCTCTCTCATTATTTTAAGGAATTGGCTCATGCCATTGTGGGAGGCTGAAATGTGCAGGGTTGGTCAGCAGGCTGGAGACCCAGGTTGGTGTTGCAGTCTCCAGTCTGAAGGCCGTCTTAAGACAGAATTCCCTCTTCCTTAAGGGGATTTCAATCTTTGTCTCTTAAGGCCTTCAGCGGATTGAATGAGGCCCACCTAATTCATTCCTATGGTACAAGTTCAATATTTAACAAGGGTATTTATCCAGAGAAAATAAATATTTCTCTCACACCAGACCTCAACTCACCTTAAGTCCTTACCGAGGGGCAGTGATTAGTGCCAGACTGTGAGTTCCTTGTAAAGATATTCTATGCATATATGAACAAATGATTATAGACTTTTTAAAAAATATACCAATCACACCTTTCTTTTTTTCAGTTAACAAAATATCTTGGAGATTATTCCACTTGAATTTAGTTAAAGCTGCCTTTATTTGTCTTATAGCTACGTATTAATTCCATTGTATAAATATACTGTCATTTATTTAGTCAGTTCCCCATCTACATTTTTCCAGTCTCATGTTAGTACAGACAATATGGCCATAAATATCCTTGTGCACACACATTCCCCTCATTCTTTAGGATCTATCCCTAAAAGTAGAATCACTTAGGTCAACTGAGATGTGCATTTGGAATGTTGACGTATTTGCAAATTGTCCTCCATAGGGGCCCTGCCAGTTAACACCCCTACAACTGGTAATCTTGAGCTCCAACTTACAGGTGTACAAACATGACATCACTGGTATTATTTTCAAGGATGGTGATGGATTTTGGCTGGTCCATTCTCTTCTTTTTCCTCACACCCCTGGTGACCAATCACCAGCATTTCATTTGGGAGTCGGCTGCCTGAGTATAGGCTGAGGAAAAGAAACAAAGTGAAGGGAACTCGCCCAAGCAGACGTCCACCCCAGAGCGTCACCTTATTACCACTGGGCTTTGATCCAGTACTGACATACCTCGGAGATATTGTGGGTTCTGTTCCAGGCCACCGCAGTAAAGCAAGTCATATTCTTTTTGCTGGTGGGGCGCTTTGCCTTCAATTTGTAAAACATGCAGTATCTTTACTGAAAGTGCAGTAAAACAAGATTCTCCTCCTGGTGACTTGCCCAGTGTCACCAAGCTCGTAGGTTGCAGGAGTAGACTTGAACTCTTGTTCAAGTTCTTGTGACCCTCAGGGTCATAGATTTGTGACCACGCCTAAAGAGCTCATGCATCGGCACCATGTTGACCTACCTAGTTCATGTTCATCCTGTGAGAGCTAGTCCCCGTGTGTCATTTATGAGCTGGTTCACGTGCATGTTTAGGACAGCACAGAGTAAGTGCTCAGTGAACATCAGTTATTATCATACTTCTCGTTCCTTGGGGGGGGGGGTGTGGAATGGGTGGGGAAGGGAAAAAGAGGAGTCTGGACATTATTGGGCTGGGGGCATTGTTGGGCTCCCTGGTCCTTCCAGCTCTGTGATTCACACCTCTCCAGCTTGGTAGCAGCATTTGAGTCACAGGAACAGAAGAGCATTTTTCTTAGTTGAGCAGGAGCTAACGGGAGCTGTATTTCTTTGAATCTGCCCATTGGATGAGAACAAACATTAATTACTGCTGGGCTGGAAAGGCCAGATACAATTTACAGAGCGAGAGGGCGTCTTTCCCTGTCAGTTATGAAACAGTGTGCAGAGGACGGGCATGCATTTTCCCACAGCAGAAGTCCATCACCGGCTGAGGTGTTAAGGACAGATGAAGGCCCCATAAACCGGCATCCATGTGTGAAGCAATTAAAGGTGACGCTGTCCCCTTAGCCATGCTCCAGCTGCCACCCCTGTTGGGTCTTTCAAGGCTCAGGAACTTGTGGGATGATAGAGGAATAATAATGTGTTGGTTTCCTTTGGGGACACAAAGAAGGGTACCATGGGAGCTGGTCTTTCCTAATTGAAGCAAGACGCCACAGGCTTTGTCACCTGGGAGGAGCAAGGTCGGTTCTCCCCTGGTGGCACCTCCTGCCAGTTCCCTCCGCAGAAACAGCGTCAACAGTCTGCTGATGGTGGCAGTTGGGCACATTTTACATACCTGCCGAGAGACCCAGATGCCAGGGGACACGAGAGTGGTCCAGCTCCTTCTTCTTCTGAATAGTAAATGCAACCACTTCACATTTTACACATCCCATTCCACCAATGCCCACTTTCTCACACTAGTTTGGGAGCCCAGAGAGTATTTCTAAGTCTTTGGGGCTCAGTGAGGTTGATGGTTATTCTGAGTACGTTTCCGAGATGGTGTCGTTAGCTTAGTTTGTAATAACAGCTTCAGCCTCTCCAGTTTATGCCTGTCATTTGAGTCATTGAGGCCCCGGCAAGAGTCCAGTGAAGGACGAGGCTGGGTAAGGCCTAGGCGCTGATGACATTAATTCGTATATTGGGACTTGCAGACGGAGGCTGGCCCAGGACACAAACCTAAGCCTAAGTCAGCCTGTACTCATGGGAAACACCTGCCACGGAAACCTACCACACCAGCCTCAGTCCTGCAGCTCAGCCCGAGTTGACTCACCCCACCCTGGAATACAGGAAGACCTGCCCGTCTTCTAAGGAAATCCGCGACCTCCCTGCCAATCCTGCCCGTTTCTGAGTTGCCTCTTCTAACGCTCGCTCCTTAAAACTCACTGCTGCCCAAAGCCCCTCAGGAAGAATCTTCACTGCCTGTGAAACGCTCTGCACGACCCCTCCCACACATCAACTGTTTTGTCTTGAATAAAGAACATCAAACTTGTTACTAAATTATTTTAATTTTGTCATCTGGCAGTTTGGAGGAAGCATAAAGGAGAGTCTTCCTCCTCGTTTTGGCCATTTTCCCTTCCAGAGCTGGGACCCTGTGTGGGCCCCGCTGACGCCAACACCCACGCCTTCACAGCACTCCGAATGGAAATTGCCAAGTCGTTTATGTCAAGGGAACGAAAATTTGAGCTGGGAGACCATAAAGAAGTTTGCCTTCTGCATGTCCCACTCAGTGAACTCTTGAACTTTCAAGCTCACCATGGCAACCAGACCATCTGCCTTCTTCACTCTGGAAGAAGCCAGTCAGTTTAACCAACCAGCATCCTTCATTTAAATAATGGGCCTAACCAATCCCCGTTAACCTAGCCAACATCCTTCATTTACATAGACGACCTAAATGGCGCAAGTCCCTACGGTTTTTGCCTTTCTAAACCTGCCTCGTTCCCTTCAGGGCACATTTTGCGTTGTTACCTCAATCTGTGCCTCCTGGATTACAGCCCCTCCCGTGTGTGTGTGCGTGTGTGTGTGTGTGTGTGTGTGTGTGTGTATGTGTGTGTCCTTTATCACAGTCTAAACCTTTGTGTTTTGCTTGACAACACCTAGGCGCCTGCTTGACCCTGGATGTGTGGTCCAGGCATGTCTGGGGGTGTCTGGGGGTGGGGCATCCTCTCCCCATCTGCTCTACACTTCTGGTCAGGGGTCCCTGCAGCTCCTGCTCTAAGGTTTCTGCCAGAACTGGCTCCCCTTCACTCCCTTCTGGGAAGGTTGGAGCCAGATGTCTTCTGTCACCCAGGCCCTAGGTACTGAGGCAGTGGTGCTCAGCGGATAAGAATTTGACCATCTCTGATAGAATCTTGGTTCCACCTCGTGCTGTGTGTTTTGGGGAGAACTGCTTACCCACTCTGTGACTCAGTTTCTATATTTGTAAAATATGGATAATAATAGTACCTACCTCATAGGAAAGTTGGAAAATTAAATGAGATCATGTATGTAAAGTAGTTAGACTGGTGCCTTCTGTATAAAAGGCACCCCCTCCCCAGTCCCTGAAGAGATCTATCTCATGCTTTGACCTACGACCTCTTTCTTGGGGCTCAAATCTAGCCTGGCTGAGATGGGAATGGGAGTGAGCAGGATGCGGGAGGCTACTGGCCATGTTGTCCCAATCTCACCCTCATCTCTGAGCACAAGTAACTTTCCCTTCCTCATTCGGGTACAAATATATATATAAATATATATGTCCCAAGCATATCAACATAGGGACTTGGCTGCCCACAGGGGTCACAGTTCTGCAAATTGCATGTGTGAACCAGTCCGGCCTTTCCTAGGTCCCTCTGAGCGCCCCCTGAACCATTTGGGGCATCCTCTGTAGGCCCTTCTGACGGCCCTTTGGGGCTTTCTTGCCCATCTTGCCATCTAAAGCCCAGTGCCTTCCATTTGAATTTCACTCCTGAGCATGTTGCCATGATCGCCAGAATGTCTGGAGCTTGGGGTAAAGATAGGCAATTACGAGTATTCTTGCGCTTACATCAGTTTTCTACCAGACACTGTCAGGCAAAGTTCCGTGTTTATCAGCTGTGCCTCAGAAAGGCTGCTGCCTTCCAGAACTGCACACCCACATAAAGGTTTGTCCTCAGGCTTGGGTGGTGTTCCTATCAGTGGCAGGAACTCCAGAATCTCCCTTGTTTAGGAGAGAACTGTGGGAAGTTCTGTTCTCTCTGTGCTCTTGGCTGGGCCTGAGTGCTTGGCTGTCGCCCCAGGGCATTTTCTAGTCCTGCCAGAGCAGATGGAGACGATGAAGATGACTCATTTGCCATTATTATTATTATTATTATTATTATTATTATTTGCATGGATGTCTATTATAACGATTTACTTTTTTTTTTTTTTTTTTAAGAAGGGCTCAGCTCACAGTGGCCCATGCGGGGATCACACCGGTAACCTTGGTGTTATCAGCATCACCCTCTAACCAACTGAGCTAACCAGCCACCCCAATGCTAATGATTTACTTTTTAATTAATTGTGGTTGTTACTCCCTTTCTTTTCATCTTCAAATTATTATTTTAACCCATCTTTTATCTTTCCCTTTTGACTTACAATAGCATTCTCTGACAATTTCTTTTTAATTTTATTGGGCAATATTGGGGAACAGTGTGTTTCTCCAGGGCCCTCCAAGTCATTGTCCTTCAATCTAGTTGTGGAGGGCGCAGCTCAGCTCCAAGTCCAGGTGCCATTTTCAATCTTTGGTTGCAGGGGACGCAGCCCACCATCCCATGCGGGAATTGAACCGGTAACCTTGCTGTTGAGAGCTAGCACTCTAACCAACTGAGCCATCCAGCCGTCCCCCCCACCCCACACCCGACAACTTTTTAAAAACAATTTTATTGAAGTTCTATTGAGATATAATTGAAAAACAAAAGAACTGCACATATTGAATGTGGACAATTTGATGAGTTTGGACATACACAAACACCCCTGATACCGTCACCATGATCAGGATACTAGGCATAGCCAGAACCTCCCAGAATTTCCGTTTGTCCCCCCACCCCCCTTTTTTATATGGCAATAAACCTTAATCTTTTTTTGTTGTTGTTAATGAGGTTTCTTTTCCTTTTACATTAAAATATTTATTAGGCATTCATTTGGTAGTTTTTGTACTTTCAGTATTGATAAAAAAATAAAATGGGGCATAGTAAGCATTTTAAGAATTTATTTGAGCAAAAAATCAGTTGGAATTGGGCAGCACCAAACTGGAAGGAGCTGAGAAGAGAGTTTTACAGAGAAAAGACTGAAGCAAAGCAAGGAAATGATTGATTGGCTGTAGCTTAAAGCCTCATTGACTATGATTAGTTGTCCTTAGGTTTTGATTTTGTAACTTTAAGGCGTTTACAGGCTTAGATTTTTGGTTTGCATGTGTAGGTGTGTGGGCATTAAAGCCACCTCAGGGTAACAGCCTCCGTGTTTAATTCATGTAACAGTATCAAATGAACAAGACTGTTTACCAAATTTAAATGGTCAATAATTTAGTCCTCTACATTTCTTTAAAGGATAAAAACGTCTTTTTCTTAAAAAATAGAAGTTCATTGACTTGATGGACTACGTTTATTATTAACTGAGCACAATCCCCACTTTAAGGGGATGAGTCCCACAGTTTGGAAGCCAACGATTTGGGGATAAAAACTGCTACTCCTTTCCTCTGTTTCTGAGTCAGTCAGCCTCTCTCTCTCTCTCTCTCTCTCTCTCTCTCTCTCTCTCTCTCTCTCTCACAGTAATTAATGGATTGCTGTGGTGTTTTTTTCCAGCTGAACCCGGGTTCTAGGGTAGAGATAATATGGGTGATGGGGACCTCAATATTTGGACTGGCTGCACTCGCTAGTAAAATGCCCCTGAAGCATCTACTTGGTCACTCTGAGTCCTAGTTTTCTCATCTTTAAAATGAAGAAATTTGACTCCTTATTCTATAAGGTCATTTCCTGTCCTTATGTCCCACATTCCCAAAACTCTTTGGATTCAGAAGAGCTACCGTGTTTCCCCGAAAATAAGACCTAGCCAGACAATCAGCTCTAATGCGTCTTTTGGAGCAAAAATTAATGCAAGACCAGGTCTTATTTTACTATGAGACCAGGTATAATATAATATAATATAATATAATATAATATAATATAATATAATATAATATAATATAATATAATACCTGATGTCATATTAATTTTTGCTCCAAAAGACGCATTAGAGCTGATTGTCCGGCTAGGTCTTATTTTCAGGGAAACACAGTACTATTTACTATAGCAAATAATACACAAGCAACAAAGGCCAGCACTTATTTGCATACAAATAGAAGGCTAATCACGAGGTGCAGATAAAACTCCTCAGAATCAAGATGGGCTGGCGGGACACCTTCCTTCTGGAGGGGCCAGGCAGGGCAACCTGAGGCAGGAGAAATTAAATTTAACAGGAACGACGGAGTGCTATCACTTATCAGCGGCCCCAGGCGCACCACACAGCTCCAGGCTCCCAGTGCTTGGCGTGAGGGAGCCCTTATCGTTCCAGTCCTGGAATTTGGAACCATTATCTACCAGAGCAGAGGGATTAAAAATAATGTTTGGGCCTAATGGGCAGCGGCTAGCAGTCAGACACATGGTGACACTTATCGCTTGCAGAAAGGGATCTTGGCAGAGGAAGCAGGGAGGCTGAGGTAGATGATTTAGGACCACTAGCAGATTACCAGGGTCACCTTTGCGAAAGTTGCTTCAACGTCTCTGCAACTGAGGTTCAGTTTTCATTTTGTAAATAGTTATCATTTGATTCCTTCTCACGGTGTTGTTACAAGAATAAAATTCCTTCTTATCTTACTGTATTGTTATATGATACATATTTCACTTATTTGAGATAATACTATAATCTTGATAATTCATTTCAGTTAATATTATACAAGCACATTCCCATGTCTATAAAAACTATCCCTAGAATAGTTGAAGGGTGCATATCATTACAGAATTACTGTAATCTACTTGACCTGTGTTTCAACATTTAGTTTTCTTCCATTCTTAATAATCTTCAAATGAACATCTTTTTTTGTCTATACGTTGTATCATTTCTCAGAAGTGGAATTATTGTATAAAAAAAGTATATGTGTAATTTCATTTAAAAATTTTTAGTGCACATTTTCAAGTATACCTAATACTAGGGAGAATGATCTCATGAACCCAGCTTCCCCATCACCAGCTTCACCAGCTAGTCACACCCACCCAATCTTGTTTCATCTATTCCCTCCCCACCCCACAATTATTTTGAAGCAAGTCCTGGATGTTATTTCATATACAGATTTTCAGTTTGAATTTCTGAAGGACAAAGACTCTTTAAAAAAAATACCTGTAATATCATTGTCACACCTAAAAATTGTAACAATAGTTATTAATCAAATTAATATAGGGTATTAATATTGTCAAATACCCTCTCTGTTCACACTTTCTTAATTGTTTCTGATATTTGAATCAGAATCCAAATAAGTTCCATACATAGTGATTGGTTAATAGGATTTTTAGATCTCTTTATATCTATATGTTCTCCCCCTGCCCCCCATTCTGTTGTCTTCTGTTGGGGAAACTATGCCATTTTCCTAAGAGTCCCACAGTTGCTTCTTGCATCCCCAAAATAGTTAATACATTCTTTTCTCCCTTATATTTCTCATAAGCTTGTTTTGGACTAGAAACTTAATCAGACTCCAGTCCTCCCAGATTAAAAAGACTTCTTCCTAGTTCTCTCAAGTTGAAAGACTCATTTTGATTGAACAAAACTAAGTTAGGTATTCATTTGACCAATCAAAATAATGGCCAAAATGATGGAATTATTCTGATTGGTTTGCAGAGGGGAAGGCACTCATCCAAACCACCTGGATTGCTAATGGTGTGTTGCAGGCTTTTAAACAAAAACGGTCTTTTAAATGGAAATTATTAATCATAGTGTAAATAGAGAAGCTCTAATCATTAATTTTGTATGTCAACTAGACTGGGTTAGGGGATGTCCACATAGCTGGTAAAACTATTTCTGGGTGTATCTGTGAGGGTGTTTCTGAAAGAGATTAGCATTTGAATCAGTAGACCCAGTAGAAAAGATGGCCCTCACCCACTCGGATGGACACCACCCAAAGCACTGAAGGCCCAAATAGAAAAACAAGGTGAAGGTCAGGTGAATTTTCTCTCTCTTCTCAAGCTGGAACATCCATTCTCCTGCCTTCAGACATCGGATTTCCAGGTTCTCAGGCGTTTGGACTCAGATTGAATTCTACCTTCAGCTATCCTGGTTCTCTAGTTGCAGATGGCAGATTGTTGGACTTCTTGGTCTCCATAACTGCCTGAGCCAATTCCTGTAGTAAATCTCCTCTTGTTTGCATCTATATCTATCATCTATTATCTATTATTCTATCTATCCTATTAGTTCTCTCTGCCAAGACCCCTTTCTGCAAGCGATAAGTGTCACCATGTGTCTGACTGCTAGCCACTGCCCACTAGGCCCAAACATTATCTTAAGACATCGAGGCAGCCATGATAGCACAACTAAAGACACTCATGAAAGAGGACTTCCAGAACTGCTTCAGAAAGTGGCAAGAATGATCAATTAAGGGTGTTCAAAGTGAGGGGGAGTATTTTGAGGGGGATTAATGGCAATGTGTCTTTTACTGTAATAATTTTTTTGTAATTTAAACATTCACTGTATTGTTTGGTCACACCTCGTTTGTCTATTTCCTTTGCCAGGTCAGGAAAGTTTTCAGTCATTACTTCTTCAAATGGGTTCTCAACCTCTTGCTTTCTCTCTTCTCCTTTCAGTACCCCATGATGTGAATGTTATTATGTTTGATGTTGTCCCAGAGGTCTCTTAAACTATTCTTATTTTTAAAATTCTTTTTTATTTTTGTTGTTCCGATTGGGTGTTTTCAACTACTTTGTCTATTAAATAGCTGATTTGATCCTCTGCTTCATCTAGTCTGCTGGCGATTCCTTCTAGTGCATTCTTCACTTCAGTTGTTGTATTTTTCACTTCTGACTGGTTCTATTTTATGGTCCCTATGTCCTTTTTTAATACTTATTATTTCTTTGTTGAAATTCTCACTGACTTCCTTGAGCATCCTTATAACCATTGTTTTGAACTCTGTCTCTTGTAGGTTGCTTGCCTTCATTTTGTTTAGTTCTTTTTCTGGAGTTTTCTCCTGTCCTTTCATTTGTGATGTATTTCTTTGTTTCCTCATTTTGGCTGTCTCTCTGTGTTTGTTTTTATGTATTTGATAGATCTGCCATGTTTCCCAGTCTTGGCCACATGGCCTTATATAGTAGGTGTCTGTGGGACCTTGGGACATTCTCCCTAGTCACCTGCTCTAGGTGCTCCAGAAGTGTCCTTTGTATGGTTTGTGCGTGCCCTCCTGTTATAGTTGAGCCTTGATTGCTATTGGCAGGCATGTCAATGGGTGGGATTGACTGTCAGGATGATTTGCTGTGGGGTTTAGCAACATCCACAGCCTATGGGATGCTGTGCAGGGGGCTTACCCCAGTAAATGAGATTCACCCCAGCAGGCTCTTGTGCCTGCTGAAACCACCTTTTGTGTGTATCACTTGCTCTAGTCTACTCTCCCTATAGATAATTGGGCAGTGCTCTGCTGTTGTCTGAAGCCAACCCCCAAGTATGTTGGTTGGTTCTGGGGCCTTTTGGGAGGGGCTCTGGTGCAGGCCAAGGTCACCCACTGCCTGTGACCAGCCAGGGATTATCTAGTAGGAGCTACAGAGTGATCCATGGTTGTTCACTGCCTGTATTAAATGTGGAGACTCATGGAAGAGGCCATACTTTGCACCAAAAACAGCTGCCACCAGTACCAGGCCGAGGGTAGCTCTGCAAGAACCAGGATACCCCAATGCCTGCTGCCACTTGTCAATAATTTTTACATATATATCCTTACAGCTCAAATATAATTTATCTTCATATCCCCTCATCCCTTTTACCTCTGCAAAGAATAAAGTGTCCATTTCATATTTATTTATTTATTCATTTATTTATGTATTAGAGCAACTCTTCTCATTTTTTATTAGTAGTTGTTTTTGTACATTTATTATTCTTGAAAAAAGTAACATTTTATTAATAAAACTATCTTGCTGATATTTAGATTGAAGCAACACCAAATCTATGTATCTGGTTTGGGAAGTTGACACAAGCTGCCTTGTTTAAGAACATGGTATCTTTATTTATTTTTTAAACTTCTTTCTGTCAACATCTGTTCTTTCTTTTTAATGAATTTTAAAGAATATTTTTATTAAAAATATAGCTAACATACAATATTCTATTAGTTTCAGGAGTACACCATAGTTATTCTATATTCATATACTTAAAGAAGTCATCACTATGATAAGTCCAGCAACCATCTGACACCGTACCACACTATCACAATATTACTGACTGTATTCCCTATGCTGTACATTACATCCCCATGACTTGTTTGTTTTATACCTGGAAATTTGGACCTTTATTCCCCTTCACCTCCTCTCCCTTTTTAAATTTTTCAATTACACTTGACATTCAATATCACTTTATGTTAATTTCAGGTGTACAGCATAGTGGTTAGACATTTGTGTAATTTAAGAAGTGATCCCCTTGACTAGTCTAGTACCCACCTGGCACTATATGTATACAAATTTATTACCATGTCATTAACTGTATTGTATGTTTTATTTTACATCCCCATGACTATTTTGTAACTACAAATTTGTACTTCTTAATCCCTTCACCTTTTTTACTGTGCCCTCCAACCCCTTCCCATCTATCACCCCAACAAATCTTGTACCCATCTGACACCATACGTAGTTATTACAATATTATTTACTATATTCCTTCTGCTATACCCTATATCCCTTTAACTATTTTGTAACAATCAATTTGTACTTTTCAACCCCTTCCCCTTTTTTCACCCATATCCCCAAACCCCACCCATTTGGCAACCATCAAAATATTTTCTGCACCTATGAGTTTCTAGGTTTTTTATTTTTGTTGTTGTTAATTAATTTTGTTCTTTAGATTCCATATATAATCAAAATCACATTTCATCTGTCTTTCTCTGTCTGACACTCCACTCAGCATAGTACCCTCCAGGTCCATCCATGCTGCTGCAGATGGCAAGAACACATTCCCTTCCATGCCCAAGCAATATGCCACTGTATATGTACCACCTCCTCTTTATCCATTCTTCCATTGACAGACACCCAGGCTGCCATTACATCTCGGCCATTGTAAACAATGTTGTAATAATATGTGGAGGCCCAGGTCCTCTTAAAGTAGCATTTTGGGTTTCTTCAGATAAATACTCAGAAGTGGGATTACTGGGTCCTCCTTTGTTTCTTGCTACACCCTTTGTTTTAAAGTCTATTTTGTCTGGTATAAGTATTGCTAACTCAGATTTTTTTCTTTTCATTTCCAATTTCATGAAGTATCTTTTTCCATCCTTTTACTTTCCATCTGTGTGTGTCTTTTGATCTGAAGTAAGTCTCTTGTAGGCAGCATATGTAAGGGTTTTGTTTTCTTATCCATTCAGCCCTCCTATGTCTTTTGATTGGAGCATTTAATCCATTTACATTGAAAGATTGATCATTATTGATAGATATGTAGCTATTGCCATTTTATTATTCATAATTTTGATTTCTTTTCCATCTTAAAGAAATCCCTTTAACATTTCTTATAATACTGGTTTGGTGGTGATGAACTTCTTTCGCTTTTTCTTGTCTAGGAAGCTCTTTATGTGTCCTTCAATTTTAAACTGCAGCCTTCCTGAGTAGAGTAACCTTGGTTGTAGGTCCTTGGTTTTCATCATGTTGAATATTTCCTGCCAATCCCTTCTGGCCTGCAAAGTTTCTGTTCAGAGATGACAATCTTACTGGAGCTCCCTTGTAGGTAATTAATTGCCTTTCTCTTGCTGCTTTTAGGATTCTCTCTGTCTTTAACCTTTGCATTTTAGTTGTAATGTGTCTTGGTGTGGGCTTGTTTGGGTTTATCTTGTTTGAGACTCTATACTTCCTGGGCTTGAGGTATGATAAAAAATTCGTGAGTGTTTAAATTTAAAACATGTATTACAGTAAAAGACACATTGCCATTCATCCCTATTGCCACACCAGAAGCGATGTGTGACATGGAGCCTTTCCATTGTGATCACAATATACAGTGAAGGCTGCTGTCGAGTGCCATCCAACAGAAAGGCAGGGATGTTCAATGTGGGAAGTGGCACATCAAACCTTAGTGACAGTGTGTGACAAGTTTCAACTTGTTCGGCGCAGTCAGTTGGGTGTGAGCTATGGTTGAGAGAAGGTGTGTTTTAAAGTGTACCATAAATCATCCTCCATCAAGACAATGCTCCATGTCACACATTGTTTCTGGTACATGGCAATTTCTGTCAAATAAAAACATTACGGTGTGTCCTCATCCACCTTTTTTTACTGAATCTGGCACCATGTGACAGCTGGCTCTTCCCCAGTCAAAATGACCATGAAAGCTAAACGTTTTGAATTGATTCAGGACATCGAGGCAGCCATGATAGCACAACTAAAGACACTCATGAAAGAGAACTTCCAGAACTGCTTCAGAAAGTGGCAAGAATGATCAATTAAGTGTGTTCAAAGTGAGGGGGAGTATTTTGAGGGGGATTAATGGCAATGTGTCTTTTACTGTAATAATTTTTTTGTAATTTAAACATTCACTGTATTGTTTGGTCACACCTCGTTTGTTTATTTCCTTTGCCAGGTCAGGAAAGTTTTCAGTCATTACTTCTTCAAATGGGTTCTCAACCTCTTGCTTTCTCTCTTCTCCTTTCAGTACCCCATGATGTGAAAGTTATTATGTTTGATGTTGTCCCAGAGGTCTCTTAAACTATTCTTATTTTTAAAATTCTTTTTTATTTTTGTTGTTCCGATTGGGTGTTTTCAACTACTTTGTCTATTAAATAACTGACTTGATCCTCTGCTTCATCTAGTCTGCTGGCGATTCCTTCTAGTGCATTCTTCACTTCAGTTGTTGTATTTTTCACTTCTGACTTGTTCTATTTTATGGTCCCTATGTCCTTTTTTAATACTTATTATTTCTTTGTTGAAGTTCTCACTAACTTCCTTGAGCATCCTTATAATCATTGTTTTGAACTCTGTTTCTTGTAGGTTGCTTGCCTTCATTTTGTTTAGTTCTTTTTCTGGAGTTTTCTCCTGTCCTTTCATTTGTGATATATTTTTTGTTTCCTCATTTTGGCTGTCTCTCTGTGTTTGTTTTTATGTATTTGATAGATCTGCCATGTTTCCCAGTCTTGGCCACATGGCCTTATATAGTAGGTGTCTGTGGGACCTTGGGACATTCTCCCTGGTCACCTGCTCTAGGTGCTCCAGGAGTGTCCTTTGTATGGGTTGTGCGTGCCCTCCTGTTATAGTTGAGCCTTGATTGCTATTGGCAGGCATGTCAATGGGTGGGATTGACTGTCAGGCTGATTTGCTGTGGGGTTTAGCAACATCCACAGCCTATGGGATGCTGTGCAGGGGGCTTACCCCAGTAAATGAGATTCACCCCAGCAGGCTCTTGTGCCTGCTGAAACCACCTTTTGTGTGTATCACTTGCTCTAGTCTACTCTCCCTATAGATAATTGGGCAGTGCTCTGTTGTTGTCTGAAGCCAACCCCCAAGTATGTTGGTTGGTTCTGGGGCCTTTTGGAAGGGGCTCTGGTGCAGGCCCAGGTTACCCACTGCCTGTGACCAGCCAGGGATTATCTAGTAGGAGCTACAGAGTGATCCATGGTTGTTCACTGCCTGTATTAAATGTGGAGACTCATGGAAGAGGCCATACTGTGCACCAAAAACAGCTGCCACCAGTACCAGGCCGAGGGTAGCTCTGCAAGAACCAGGATACCCCAATGCCTGCTGCCACTTGTCAACTCTCTTAAGGTTCAGCCACCGATAAAGCTTCATGCAGTATGCAAGTTGGGTGTGGCAGGGTCTCATGGAGTCACTAGAGTGGGAAGAGTTGTGTAGATTCTGGTTTGGTACCAATGCTGAGCCTGGAGGTAGTCATCAAAAGTCTCAGAGCACACTGAGGCCAGTTGCCCCTGCCTGGAGCCTGTGGACTCCACTAGGCCTGTGGACTCCACTTTTCAAGAAAGTGCAATGTGGACTGGGCTGGCTGCTCGCTGAGAAAGTGTCTCCAGCATTGGTAGAGTTGGGTAGAGCAGGGTCCCAGCAGAGCTCACCAGATTAATTCAGATTCAGACGTGGCCTATGGGGGAGAGCTCAACACAGGAAAGATGGTGCCCACCTGTGGGCTGCACAGGAGAAGGGCCTCACACAGGGAAAATGGTGACTGTCCTCCAGGCCTTGCCCCAAGGCCACACACCTCAGTCTGCTCCCCATATGCTTCCAACACCCCCCAACTTGCCATCCCTCCTCCAGAGCCCAAGGTGAGTGCCTGTGAGTGAGTGAGTGAGTCTGTGTGCAGGCCCTTTAAGAGGACGTCTGTGTTTCCTGCAGCCTTCCATCCCACCTGGATGATTAGAATCCCCACTGTTTTTCACAGCCAGATGTTGTGGGAGCACCTCTTCCAAGCACCAGTACTCCGGGCTGGGGAGCCTGCTGTGGGGCTGGGGTTCTTCACTCCTCCAGAGGGAATTTTCATGGCTGAGATAGCCTTCCTGATTCTCAACCACCACACGGGGGTTTGGGGCTAGCCTGTTTTGTGTCTCTGCTCCTCCTACTAGTCAAGATGTGGCTTCTTCTTTATATCCTTGGTTATAAAACTTCTGCTCAGCTAGACTTCAGATAGTACTCCAGGATGAATATTCTATAATTAGTTGTAATTTTAGTGTGTTCACAGAAGGAAGCAGGCACAGTGTTTATCCTCTCTGCCATCTTGGATCTCTCCTCCATTACACATTTTCATTTCAGTTTCATTTTCTTTCAAGGGGACACACATACTTTCCAAATTATTTCTCTACAAAAGAGTTCACCTTGCTGCTAATGGAGCTTCTGGCTGGTCACCAACTGAAGGAAAAACAGGCAGTATTCATTTTGTCTGGCTGATTGATGCACTGAGTTGCATTAATGAAAAATTCGACATGTCTCCAGCTATGTTCATCCATCTCCCCTTTTGTTCTTTGTTTACTCTTTTGTGTTATCTCCCAGAATTTCTCAAGTATATAAACACAGGGCAGACAAATCTCTCAGTAGCTCTGGGTGGGATGGGCTGTGGTGTGTGAGGGGAGGGAGGTGAGAGAGACACTGTGAGGAAGATTTTTCACATGCATGTTTCACCAGCTTATTCACAGAAACATCTGATGGTATTGAGAAATCTAAGGAGGGGTAGGCATTGACTTTAGGATTTGGCTTAAAGTTAAAACATCTTTTTAAGGGAGGTGAGAAAATAAAAAGCTGACCCTGACATCTGGGAGCTGGCCTGATGCTCACCACTAGACCCTGCTCTTCTGCTCATAAACAATCTCACAGAACACATCAGACACAGTCACTGAGACCATGATGAAGTGAGACCAAACAAGGTCACTGTGCAGCTCATAAAATCCCACCGATCCTCTCTCTCAGCTGAAATGAGTGACTGCTGCTTCTTCACCAATTATAGTTTTACCCTTGCTCTAGTCTACTCTCCCTATAGATAAGCTGTATTAATATACCCAACCACAGAATTTTCCCACTCTCTGACAGCACCCAATCTAGACAAAACCCCTACTTCCTTAGAACTGGCTTACCTCCCCTTACCCACCTCCCCCTTTGCCAATGACCCAACCAAACCCCAAGCCCTAGAATACGTTCCTTCTAATACCATTTTAATGATGTGCCTCATGATTCCTCTTGATGAATGTACCCACTCCCTGCTACAAAAAAATAAACCCAGCCTTTTTGATGATGGTGTGTTCCTGATATCTTTGGCTGGAGGACATTGACAGAGGGTAAATGTATAAAACATATCACTTGGTTTATTAAATCATTGACCAGTGACATTGAAAGAAATATTTCAGACCATCAATTCCATCATTTTTTGTTTGTTTTGTTTCGTTTTATTATCAACTACAGAGCTCTTTATTTAGACAGAAATTTTTGATGGTGTCCTAATATAAAATGGATTAAAGGGGAACTGCTCTGGCCTGAGCAGAGTGGCTCCTGAGTTCCATCAGCTTGGGTCCCTCATGCCTGCTCCCACAGTAGCCTTAAGTCACTTCCACTTGTCAGAGGGACCCATGTAGAAAACCACTTGTCTAGTCTAAATCCCTCGTATTACAGATTAGGTAGCCAAGATCCAGATATTATGAGTTTCTTAAAGTCACACACCTTGTTAGGGACATATCTTGGACCAAGAGTCTGGTTTCCTGACTCCTACAACAGAGCCAGAATTCTATGGTGGTTCTTTCTTGTTCACGAGAGTTCAGTGATGGCTTACTTGCATTAGTGACCTGTTCTGGACTCTTCATGTAGACATCATGGTCTTACTCACTCCTCCAAATAACCACTGCACCAGGACTCTGGCCCCCCCACAAATGTTCAGCACCTCTGCTCTTTCCCTTTTTACTTTCTTGACCAACAACCACAGTGATTATCCTGGTGGTCCATAATTAGATAATTAGAATAGAAAGATTCCCTTTCATACATACTTGCTGGGAAGAGCTCAACCCATTGGGAATGAGAATCCCAGTTAAAAGTGCTTTGCAATGATCTTTTTGCTAATGATCCAACTGAACTCTAATATTTGAATCTTTGAGGTGAGAGCAGCAGTGAAGAGACGAAGATGAACTTGGGGGATTAGTGAAAAGAAGACCAAGAACCATGGTGTCAATGAATAGCTTGTACTACCTCATTACGCACTGATTAGGTGAGGTGTGAGCTTGCTTTATGCAGTGTCCTCACTTAAAAGTAGAAGAAATAATGTCTCTTCTGGGCTGATGCATTGGGATGTTGAAAAGATAGGTGGGTATTGGAAAGTAATTTCAATTCCCTGAATGAAAAGGGCTACAGATATCCAGAGGGATCACAGGGAGAAATATTTTTGGTGATGTTTGTCACAATGCCCATCATATGCAGGAGGGACATCGATTGTGGGTGGCTGGGATGTAACATGAAGTGAGAATCTTTTCTATAGTTTCCAGCTCAGACAGGGTACGAGTCAGCCCTAACGAGGCAGGTGGGACTCAGAGGAAAAAAAAACCATCCTGAACTTGTCCTGTATTTAAGGATTTGGATGGAGATTGATTATCTGGGCAAACCTCTTCCACCCAAATTTAGGCTGATCTATTACCACAGGTCAGACATCTTTCTGGGTCAGACCGTGACACAACTTATGCTATTTTCATCCCATTCTGACCTGTTTCTCATTTACAATGCGAAGACCCAGAAATACCAGGAAAGGGATCTGTGGATGGATTTCCTTACCAGAACAATTAGGAAATAAACTCCAAAATATTTGTAAAAGTATCATTAATGAATACATTGCTGTCTTTAATCTCTGTAAACAACTAATTGTCACTGAGTGCTTCCCAAGTATCAGGGAATTGTAACCAGGACTGGGACTAGGTGAGATGAATAGGACACTCACTTTGGACACAAAATTTAAGAGGGTATCAACAAACTGATGTCTATAAGTCCTTTCCACAATCAGTGTCTTTCATTCTATATTTCCGTGCATTAACTCATTGCCTTAGTCAGCTCGGGCTGCCATAATGAAGTACCATAAACTAGGCGCCTTAAACAACAGACATTTATTTCTCATCATTCTGGAGGCTAGAAGTTCAAGGTCAAGGTGCCAGTATGGTCAGATTTTTATAAGAGCTCTTTTTCTGCCTTACAAATGACTGCCTTCTTGCTCTGACCTAATATGGGGGAAGAGATAGATAGAGATAGATAGAGAGATAGAGAGATAGAGAGATAGAGAGATAGAGAGATAGAGCGATAGAGAGATAGAGAGATAGAGCGATAGAGAGACAGAGCAAGAGAGCGAGAGAGCAAAAGAGAGAGAGAGAGAGAGAGAGAGAGAGAGAGAGAGAGAGAGAGAGACTGAACTCTGGTCTCTCTTCCTCTTCTTGTAAGGACACTAATTCCATCATTGGGGCCCCACCTTCATGAGCTCATTTAAACTTGATCACCAAAGACTTCACTTTCAGATACCATCACATTAGATGTTAGGGTTTCAAATACCACCATATATGAATTGGGAAGTGGGAGGACGCAAACGTTCAGTCTGTAATACTCATTAAATTCTCACATCAATCCATTGAAGTACTTACTCTAATCCTTTTTCCTCTCTCTCTCTCTCTCTCTCTCTCTCTCTCTCTCTCTCTCTCTCTCTCTCTTCCTTGTGTGAAAATTTGGGCATGGAGACATTAAACAGCCTGCCCAAGTTCACACAGTTACAAGTGATAGAACCAGGACATGAATCCCCACTGCCCAGACCCCAGACCCTACACATGTATCCACTCTTATTATACTGCCTCTAAAGCAAAAGAATGGTAAGTTTTGATAAAGTGCAAATATTACAGAAGAAACAGGCTTAGAAGACAATTCCCAGGTGGTGACATGCTTCAGGGGTTGAAGGAGCGAGCTTGCAGAGCCTCTGGCCCCATAAAGCACCAGATACATGAGAACTAAGGGGAGGGGAGGGGAGGGTAAAGATCTAAGCGGGCGTGTAAGGAGGGCTAGACAGGTGTGGAGCCCCTTCTCTCCACAGAAGTAGCACCGCTATGGAAGTTACAGAATTGCCAAACACTTCAGGGTCTCGCTCACTATTCACTGTGTCAGTGAGTATTAGAGACCTAACTTTTGTGCCACCTGAATTTGCCAAGTACCCTGTTTGGGAATAGTCCCTCTTTCCTCTCGCTGCTGACTGAGAACATGCCGCACGTCATTTAAATGATGTCCTGGAGGCCCTACCCTGCCTGGAGTGCCTTGTCCAAGGTCACGCCGTGATCCATGGCCAAGATTTGGACTCCAGCCCAGATTCTGATGTGTAAGCCTCTGCTTCTACAATTACTTGCTGACATTCTTCTTTGTTAATTCTCCTTATCCACAAATTTGCAGGCTTCACAAGCTCTAGAGTGAAATTAACTTCTGTAATAGTGCCTTTATTCACTTTCTTTCAGTTCGGCTCCACTCTGTGGAAACCCTGGTGAGCTGCAGCGATTATTCAGTGTGCTTGGTGGACTCTGCCCACCGTTAGCCGGGAGTTTGAGCTGGGAGTCCAGGCACTGGAACCCACCCGTTTCGCCTCTTTTCCTCTTGGCCTTGCTATGGACTGAATGTGTGTGTCCCTCCCCAGTTCATATGTTGAAATCCTAACCCTCAATGTGATGGTATTAGGAGGTGGGGCCCTCATGAATGGGATTAGTGCTCTTATAAGAAAAGACACGAGAGAACTTGCTTTCTCTCTCTCGGCCATGTGAGGATATCGCAAGAACACGGCCATCTGCAAGCCTGGAAAGGGTTCTCAGCAGGGCCTGACCATGTTGGTATCTGGATCTTGGACTTCCCAGTCTCCAGAACTGTGAGAAATGAATTCCTGTTGCTTAAGCCACTGAGTCTGTTACAGCAATCTGAGCTGATGGAGGCAGCTTTTGACAGAATTTGTGGTTCTATGTGGTGTATGCCTTTCAGGTTTCTCCTGCTGCCTAGAAAGATGTAAAATGCTTTTTGATATCCTTAAGCAGTGACTGAAAACGGTGCTGCCCAAGTATCTGGATCTTCACCTCTGAGGTATAGCTACATGTGTCTGGATGGTGACTTCCACAGTGGTACCAAGAGCGACCGCCCAATGTTCAGGCAGGAAAAATTCTTCTGTCCTCTGCTCACCCAGTCCTGAGCCCCTGGGACAGCTAGTGTTGGCTCTTAACTCCACTGCCGCTCTGCCCCTGTCTCTGCCCCATGGCTTCATAATTCCTGACAGATCCAGCTTCCCACCAGGATATATACATTGCAGATGTGTTCCTACATTTTCTGGAAGCTGGTTCTAGCTAGTGAGATCTAAGAGGAAGAATGCTGTACATGTGCGTATATGTGGGGGATCTTAAGGGAAGGTGGATTCCCTAATAAAAAGAGATTCACAAGAGGAAACACCAACATTTTTCACCGGATGCTGTTATGACTGTGGTCATAACATGATGCCTGGACCTGTGGCAGCCACCTTGCAGCATTGAGGGTAGATATTGCATCACGGTGAAATGCAGAGCAAAGAGATGGAAAGAGCCTTGGATGCTATCATCGAACTGTTGCTCCAACCTGGGAATTACCTTTCCTCTGGTCTTCTTGCTTTATGAGATAAATACCCTTATTGTTTGAGCTACTTTTAATTGAGTACTTAGGACCCTGCAGCTGAAAACATGCTGATACACTCTTTACTCCAACTTCCCTTGCACACTCACTCTTTGGAGCTGTGCCCAAGGCAGCTCCTCGTCACAAACACTGACGTAGTTCATTTCTTTTGGCACCGGGCTCAAGGCTGCTCATGTGCCCACGACGCCTTCATCCACGTCCTTCTAGCTCGTGTGTGTGTGATGTATTTTCAGTGGCCAGGGAACACAGATGAAAGGAACAAAATACACAAATGTGAAGTGGCAGTGACAAGGACAGGCTCTGAGTCACAGCCGGGTCTGGGCACTGAATGAGATGCCTACAGCCACGTGGGCAGCTCCTGTCGTCTTTATGTAGAGATTTCTCAGGCTTTTCCTGAGGCTCTTGCCAAGGAAACATTTGCATTCCATTGACTCAGTGCTAGCAGGAAAGTCCCAACAGGCTGGGTTTGTTTTTTAGGGCTCAAGATGCCCACATAGTGGGCCCGGATAAGGGATGCGAGGCATTTATAGTGGGATCAGGAGAGACACACTACTATGTGGGATTTGCATGACTAATTAGAAGGATTGTTTGATGCCCTTCAATGGAGGAAGGCTTGGGAGAAAACAGCCATGAGGTCTTGGAGTAAGAACTAAGCATGGGACCAGTAGGCGTGGTCAGATATGTACCCTGGATGTGAGGAGACCATCTGTTTATGTTCCAGGGGAAAGAACAGGTAAAAGGCTAAGGTTGGCTTGCTTTATGGGAAAGCTGGGCTTGGGAGAGGCAGTGCAGAGGATGGGACAGTCTGGGAAGGACACGGCCAGGAGCAGGAATGAGACAGTGTCAGGGGGAGGACTCAGTCAACTCCAGGGGGAGGAAAACCACTAAAGTCGGTTTCTAGAACATTACTGGTCACCAAAATGCAAGGCCACAGAGCAGGCATTGGTTTGGGTGAATGCTCCTCACAGGAAAATAGAACTTGAATGGGGCCCAAGCCTGAGGATGCCTGAGAATTATTAAGTGAAGAGCTTTTGCAAGAAGTGCATGCAGAGCCTCTGAGTCCCACCTGCTGGAGGAGGGGATGTGACTGGGATTGACCCTGGAGCTGGACCGAGGAAATCCGTGGCTTCTCACCCTTCCCTTGTCCTTGGAATGTGTGTGTCTGCCCACCTTTCCCACAGCGGGAGCCATTTTATGGACACAGCTTTGAGAGAGCAAAGTGTGGTTGAGACCATCTGGACAATTCACAGGACTAACCCCGGTCAAGACCTTTATATAAACACTTAAGATTCTGGCAGGCAGTGCAAAGGTCTTGCAGCCATCTAAGACAAGCTCAGAAGTCCCGTGCTTGTTAAACCTGCCACCTACCAATCCGGATGGGCTGCCTCTTTCTTTGCCCTCTGAAATGGGGGGCCTGTTTACAAACCAACCCTACCCTCCTTCTACCCCCCCCCCCAGGATTCTGATTTAGTACTTTCAGAGATTCTCATTCGATTGGTCCCTAGAACTAATATTTTAAGAAAAATTCAGGTGATTCTGATAATCAGTCAGGTTTGGGAACTTCAGGAATTGGCAGTAACAGAGTTGACATGAGGGTTGGGAGTAGATGGTGGGTACCCTCAGGGAGGGTGGGCAGTCAGGCCTCAGGGGTCAGGATATAAACATCTCCCCGAGAAATTACGGAATTACACAACAGTGGGCTTGACATCAGCACTCCTGGGGAAAATTACATGTACCTGTCCTATGAGGTATCTGCTAATGTCCCTATTTTACCCCTGATGGAACTGAGGTGCGGAGAGGACAATAAATTCGTCAAAGATCACGAGTCCAGTAAATGAATGGTGGAAATGGGAAGAGGACCAGGTTTTCCTTCCAGCCAGTGACTGTGGGAGGCTGACTTCAAAAGCAAATGGGAAACAGGCCACACATACATAAAAGAAACAGAAACAGAGGAGGAGAAAAGAAAGGAAAGAGGACTATGCTGGAGTTGATGAGAAAGAGAGCAAGTAGGGGGAAGGAGACAGAGGTATTCAAAATGAGAGCAAGACCTCTTATTTTCTGAATTTGGCTTTGTCATTATTATTTCCACAATTACAGTTTACTTCTCTAACTCTGCTTTCTAGCTTCCCAGCTGTGTGACATTCTTCTTCTTTTCCCCAAACCTCGAATGATTCTTTCCTTTCATGCTCTTTCACTACCATCTTCTTTTCGCTTGGCGGGATGTCATGTGACCCGGCAGCTCCTCAGCCTTCTTTCTCCAGATACTTCTTTCCCACCCATCTCTCTGAGCACAGAGGACGTAGAGTGGATTGTTGGCTTCTAGGAGTTTTGAGTCATTATGTGGCGTCTCCTCTTCTTCTATTTTGTAAATGATGCCTCATCATCCATCCAATATAGAAATGAACACCTTGTCTGAAACTACGCAAACCAAAGCCATAGCTGATTAGATTCTGTGATACTTTTTGTCTCTCCTGATACTTGTACTAAGAACCATGGACGCATTTAGGGCTTGAAAACAGGAAAATTCAACAATCAACAGAAATGTATAAGAGCCAATGCACTTCTGAAGCATCTGCCTTTCTAACCAGGAATATTGAGGACTCCAGACGACATGTGCTCACTGAGCTTTCCAAGTAGGAGGAAAATGCTGTTTGCTTTGGCTAGTTCTAGGAGAACTTTAGAATCCTTGGTCCTTCCGTTAGAAGCACAGGAACAATAAATGCTGTTGCTGGTCTTCTTTCTAGGGTTTACCAGTCAATGGTAAGAACTGTTCTTTAGTTTTTGCAATAGACATTTTGGACAGCAATACATTCAATTAAAATAGCAATTAAAATATTATGCAAAGCATTTTCTTATTTATAGCATACTAATATATTGTGAAGCAGTTTACTTTCTTCTTTGGTTGAGTTTAATGAATTTCTTTTAAAAGAATCATAAAAGGCACGCTCGGAGAAAAGAGACTGTGTTGTTGTTTTTTAATAAGCAACATGGCTGTCACCAGATGTTCTGAAGATTGATTACTAATGCATTTTTAATGCAGATAATTTATTAGATAATAGGGTATTTTCTCCTTTAAATTTCTAGTAGGAGGAAATCATCGAGTTAAGTTAAAGCCTTTCTGCAATTGGTTTTTCGCTAAGACTTAAAAGGAATGACCAAATTCAATTATGTAACAAACATACTTAGGATGAAGCCCACTGTTGGTGATTCTCCCTCATACTTATGTATGTTTGAATCCCGACAGACCTCTTGAAAGCAAGCCCCACATACGACTCATACCCTAGCCAGCATGCTAGAAGAGGGCTGTTACTGTATAGTAAGTGCCCGTAACAGCTTGCTTGATGAATAAAGGTCATATGCTGTTGTTTTATCGGAAGCAGTAATTCAGAGATTCCTCCTGCTAAGCCCACTTGTCCTAAGCTTGAGTGCTGGATTGCTCTACAGGATTCACACCTCATGTCTCTCCCTGTCGTCTTCCAGCAGCAGGAAGGAGGCACGGGTCAGCCCACCTTGGACTCAGGCCTGTGTGCTCAGCAGACATGGTTCACTGTTTGCCTACTTGGGTTCAGAATGAATACGCCCAATGGTGTCCCTGTTTCCTTTGCGGACGGGAGTTGAAAGTGTTCTGGCCTAGTGATGCTAAGTAGTCCGGCTGTGCTTCAGCGTCACGGAGACACCAATGGAAAATGTCCTATTCAAGGTGGGCAAGAGCTTAAGATGACCCAGATGAAGCGCCCACAGCAATTCTCCAACTTTCATACCTAATGGCAAAGAAATGTAAGTTTAGGAAGACTTGCCTCCGGGAGACATGGAGGCACACAGCCCAAGACGGCATACGGAAACAAAAACTCTTCCCTGAAGTCTAGATTTATCTTAATAAGTGCATCCAAGTTTACATTGTAAACCATGATATACCTGTTTGTTATAATAAAATAAAACAAAGTAAACGGAGCAGGAGCTCCCTACCCATATTTGGTTAATACTGAATTGAGTATAATTTCCGGAAAAGCAGCCTGAGTTGAAAAGAGCTTACAAGGTCCTCACGGAGGACGGATGTCTGGAATTCAGCTGCCGAAGCTCTCATGATGTCACATTTTTATTTATTTATTTTTCATTGGGGAAGGGGAACAGGACTTTATTGGGGAACAGTTTGTACTTCCAGGACTTTTTTCCAAGTCAAGTTGTTGTCCTTTCAATCTCAGTTGTGGAGAGTGCCGTTCAGCTTCAAGTTGTTGTCCTTTCAGTCTTAGTTGTGGAGGGCGCAGGTCAGCTCCAGGTCCAGTTGTCGTTTCTAGTTGCAGGGGGCGCTGCCCACCATCCCTTGCGGAACTCGAGGAATTGAACTGGCAACCTTGTGGTTGAGAGCCCACTGGCCCATGTGGGAATCGAACCGGCAGCCTTCGGAGTTAGGAGCACGGAGCTCTAACCGCCTGAGCCACCGGGCTGGCCTGATGTCACATTTTTAACCATAGTTCAGGAAACCTTGGGTAAATGTCCCTTACAGAGAGGTTAAGCCACTTCGGTCATGTAATGGTTAATTTTCTGTGTTGACTTGGTTGGGCCATGGTACTCAGATATTTCATCAAACATCATTCTGGATGTTTCTGTGAAGTTATTTTTTAGAAGAGATGAACATTTTAAACAGCAGACTTTAAGTAAAGCCAATTACCCTCCATAATGTGAGTGGGTGGGCCTCATCCAATCAGTTGAAGGCCTTCTGCGCAAGGGAATAGGGAATTCTACCCTCACCTGGCCTTCAGACTCAAACTGCAGCTCTTCCCCAGCTCTGCAGCCTGCCAGCCTACCCTGGCACATTTTGGACTTGCTGGTTTCCACCATCACAAAAGGCAGTTCCTTCAAGTACATCTCTCCCTATATGGGCACATATCCTGTTGGTTCTGTTTCTCTGGAGAACACTGACTCACATAGGTCACATGGCAGACTGAGATGGTAACTGCTGCACTGCTCATCAGTCCAGCAACATTTTTTCAGAGAAGAAAAATGACCGATAAAGCTATTCTATTAGTGCTGGAATTTTCAGTGCACGCATGTAAACTCAATCACAAAAACCTCATCATGCCTTATCACCTCCCCTGTGATGAACGCCTTGTCAAACTTTCAAACCACATTTTCCTGTGGCAGTTTCATCACAGGTGGTGGGACACAGCTTGTTCTTGAGAAATAAGATGTTTAAGAGAAGTCATTGGCTAAGAAAGCCAATGAATGAACACTGAATTCATTGAACTAATCCATTTTTTTTTTAACTTTTGTAAGGATGCCCTTTGTTTTCACTGCAAGAAGAAAAAGCTATCAATTCAACCTCCTTATTTTTTTTTTAGTTGAGACACCATTAATATCACCTCACTTTTTGTCTGTGACTGTATAGTCAAAAATAAAAAGGACTATTTTTTTATCAAGTGACATAACTGTGAGCTCCCGCGTTCTCTGAGAAATCAGGTATGCCAGACACTACCTTTAGGTATCGACACCAGTCCTGGCACATTTACATAATTCATCCCCTCTCCTGGAGGGCTCCCAAAACAATGATAATCTTACTTTGTCCACAGGTAATGCAAAGGGACCGAATTACCCAATTACTCTCAGCACATTAACATGTTTTATTCCAGCCTCACAGAAAGCATAGTGTGATTTCCAAAATGGAAAAATGGGATTCTTCACACTTCATTTGACACGGTTCTCAGAAGTATCCCAGTGCTTAAGTGGCACATGCTATAGAGCCATGGAAATGTCTACTAGTGGGAAGGGCTGCATTCCCAGCATCGGGACAAGATTGAGTAGCCAATGGGAACTGGGAGTAAAGGAGAGAAAGGGGTCTAATATGACACTAGGTTTTAAGCAAAGGTATTAGTTATTTTACTCTGGGAGTGAGGAATTTGCAGGCAGTTTGGGCATTGCATATAGAGGACTCCTTTGGAGGACAGAAATTCCCAAGTTTTCCCTTCAAGAGTTGGCAAAGTCCATGTCCTTGGAATTAAGGAGGTGGGGGAAGCATTAGAGTTGTCTCAAGGACAATGACTTTTGCTACGATTAGGGGTGGATGAAACAAAATATCTTTTGAACCAGGATTTAAAAATGACTATATTTGTGGCTATAAGTTATGAAGTGGATGTGTGTAGTACATTAGTAAGTCCAGTTAATTAAAGGGCTAAAGGCTAGAGAGATAATAGAGGACTAACAATTCTGGCCGTTACTCTCTGTAAACATAACAAAGAATTCAAATAGTCAACCAATGGAATTAATTGATTGTGTGGACTCTAGACTACAAGGTTCTAATTTAGACATCTTTATATCCCCCTCAGCTTCTCACCCAGTGCCCTGTACAAGGAGGTGGTTAATTAATAACGATTGATGTACTGCCAGCAGCTTTAATTTGTACAAATTAATGAAAAGAGATGTGAGGTCTGTTGTCACAGTTCCTTTGTGTGTGCTGTGTATGCTGTGCGTGCCCGAGAGAATGAGGCTAGTATGATATCAACATCCCGGAAATGCATTTAAACAAACCCAAAAGCTATCTCACTGCTCAAGCTGTTCTTTTACAAAAATAATACCTTAGGGAAGATTTGTTTAATTAACAAAATGTGAATAAGAAAAAATTTAGTCCATGAAGAGGGTGAATTCAATAATTTGGGAGAAATATGGGAGGTGGAAATACAGTCATGCACCGATGTTTCAGTCAGCACTGGACTGGATATACGCTATGGCAGTCCCATAAGATTATACACACACAGCCTAGGTGTGTCGTAGGCCGTGCCGCCCAGTTTGTGTAAGTGTACTCTGTGATGTTCACACAATAACAAAATCGCCTAAGGACACTTTTCTCAGAACAAATCCCCGTTCTTAAGTGGAACATGACTGCAGGGCCATAGAAGTGTCTGTTGGAGGGAAAGGATACACTTCCACCATCAGGATGGAACTGGGTAGTCAGTGGGAGTAAGAGAGAAGTAGGAGTCTAATACGTCACCAAGGTTGTAAGCAGTGATATCAGTTACTACACAGTGGGAGTGAGGAATCGGGCGGCAATTGGAGAAATGCACATAGAGGGCTTCAAATACTTAAAAATCTGTTTGTTTAGCTGAGTCTTGACTTATCGTATTATTCTTTAAATAATAAATATAAATAAATACCAATTATAGTGTTTATTATATATACAGTCAATGTGATATATTTTGTAATTATAAAATATTTTAAAATTCTACTTGAAATATCCACTCTCACATTAGTTTATTCATAGCATATTGTGAGCACGTATTATGTGAAAGACACTGCGCTAAGTGTATGGAATACAGGCATTGTCTTCTAGGAGTTTAAAACCTAGTGACAGAAGTCTTACCACTAGGATTCTGGGCTGTGCTTGGTAAAATAGGATTTTCTGAGGCTGGAATGGCATCCAAGTATACAAGAGTTGTTTGTGGTTCCTGGAATTGAACTTGGGCACAGAGCAGAGTGTCCCTTTATTCACAGTGATCACCCACAGTGCCCAGCATTGCCTGGCATATATATAGCAGGTGCTTAGTGATATTTGTTGAATGGACGCAGGGGGTGGAAGGCAGGAGGGGAGGCGGTGTACTCACTGGACATCACAGAAGTGCCTGGGCATCAGTCAGATGTTCCCATAGGCCCAGGTTCCCTGCAGCAGCGGGTTTCTTCTGTCTTATTCTCTTTTTCTTTGCCTTTGTCTTGTTTGTCCACCTTCGTGATGTCAACAAGAGCTTCTTTCTTCCCTCACAGCTCTCTGGGGCCAGAAATAACAGCGGCCTTCTGAGAGACCAAGAGCACTGCGCCTTTTTCTTCTGTCTGTCCTCAGGCAATATTTTCTTTTCAAAATCCTCTGCTACCGTCCACGTTCCAGTGCACTTGAGTTTTCTCAGTGGGCACAGACCTTCTTTTCTTTCTTAGGGGGTTGTAGCTAATGAATACATTTAGAAATCAGCCAGGGAGTTCAAGTATTTGACAAATAACAGGTATGGGCTTCATTGGAACAGGTCCCTGAGTGCAAATATGAATTTGAACTTTTAGGTCCATATTTGAATTCATTTAATTCAAATATTCAAAAAGTTTTTGAGGTTATGTTGCTGAATTAGGACATCGATGTTGGCTTCTTATGTAGAGGTGACCCAGTGATGAAATTGATATTAAATTAGAGATCAGGTCACTTGTCCTTGAATCATCAGTCTGGCGGTGGTGACATAATTCTGATGTAAATACAGGATTAAAAATATTGAAGCTTTTCCAGCCATTTGGAAAATACGTTTATGATCTAGGATGCTCTTGGACTTCAAGTTCCCATTAGCTTGTTTTTACTTGTGTCTGTAGCCAAGTAAGGAGTGACTTAAGCAAGAAAATAAGAGGGCATGATTTTATCCCTAAGTATCCACAGCCTGGCTCAGAAAGGGAAAGTCGTGAATAGCCTAAATTCGTTTTACCGGCTCTAAGCACTTGATTTATTTGAGAACACATTTCAAAACTTAAAAATCCTTTCCTTTCCCCCTTTCTTGAGTGGACAACCATCTTCTCCTCTTTCCCACTGTGTTCAAATGGTGAAATTGGCAGAACAAATTTGTTTGCGTGAAATCCAGTTGCTCTACTGGTGGGACTTACCACCTGCTGCCTTCGAAAAAAGAAGGTTTCATGGTATCTGCACTGAAAATATCAGTATTGTTCTTTCTTTCTAACAACATTATTATCAAAATTATGTGTTTTCTTCAATTAATGATAAAAATACTTATTGAGTACTTACTATGAGCCAAATACTGTACTAGGTGTTACATATGTTTTAATTCCAATACGGTAAGTCCTTACTTAATGTTGTTGATAGGTTCTGTGACTTTAAGCAACATGACATACAACAAAACCAGTTTTACCATAGGCTAGGTGATGTGAGTAAGAGTTACGTTCCTGTGGCATCTCATCCCCATTTAATCATGTTGAGTAAAATGATGTTATTCGAGGACGTGCAGTATTTGACTTGTGTATTTTTATGTCGTCCTCAAAAATATCCTGCAGTGTATTATTTACCTTGTTTTACAGAAGATGAAACAGAAACTCAGAGAATTAGAGTAACTTGCCCAAAGTCGTGTTGCTATTAAGTGCCCAAACTGGTATTCGTGTTTAGTCTCTGAATCCACAGACTCTGTTCATTCTTCAGTGTGTTGGTGCCTAATCAACTGTTTCCTCATTCATTTGGCCCCGTTCCTGGTTTGATCTCAAGACAAATCAATCCTCCATCATATGATTTAGCCAAGTTAGGCAGACACAGGCTATGGACATTTAAGGAGAACGGCGAGAAATAGTTGAACATCTGTATGTACTGGCCACTGTGCTATGACTTTACATCTCATCTTCACAACTGAGGGCTGCCCGTGTGAGGCTGGAAAAAATGAACAATGAATGAAAGAAGTTTCCAGAAATATTAAGACAAACGTTTAACTATTGGTAGGTTGACAGTAAAAACTTAAAATTGGTCAAACCATTTCCTCTGCATTTGTGACTGTAGGGCATTGCAAGGTGGGCACCATTTTAAGAATGAAGTGTTCAGTCTTGTTTAGTTGGTATTGCAGGACCACCCTAAAAAAAAACACAATGGGACTCTGGTGGTTATATGCCAACGATCTGGTTGAGGTCCTTAAACAAGAACCCATTGCTGCTCTGGAATATTCATTTTCTTCCTGACCACTTTCGGTTAATAGAGTGAAAGTTAAAAGCATCAAACTCATGCAAAAGCTTTTATGAAAATGAACGTATCAAACAAATGGATCTTTAAAAAAAATCCGAGAGTTGATGCACGCTAATAATATTAGCTTCAATTATATTTAGGCTTTCTCGAATAAAGCCCTGGCAAGTCCTGGCCAATAGATAAGGGAGGACTTGCTTCCATTTCCGCGTCTCTCCCTCTGCCCTCCCTTCTCTACGCAGAATGACTCATGGCTTAGTCTGCGGCCCAAACAGAAGTACAGGGTCAAAACAAATGAACAGAAGGAAGATGGTGCCTCCTCCTCTCTTTTCCTCTTTAAGTGCTGACACAAAGTTCTCCCGAGAGAGGCTGAAATTGGTCAGGATGTTGAATTCTCTCTATCTGGCACATTTCATTCTTTTATACTTATTGTCTTCCTCTCCCAGTTGTCATTCCCTGCGATTAAGTAAAAATAAATGTTAGTGCCATTAGGAGGCTGAGATAATTCCAGGGTGCATACTAATTCACCCTGGTCTGTCTGCAATGTGTTTTCAAATGCCAAGCCCAGCTCATTTTGTTTCTGATCTTTAGAAAACACTATTTATAACATGCGTTGTCACCCCTTTGGAGACACTTTCTATAAGTGATAATAAACCTTGCCGTGTTTATACCAGAGGATATGCCTCAGTAAATCACAGGCTTCCCTTTGCATAGCATTAGTGTTGTCAGGCCTGCTGGAATACCTACAGATTGGGTGAGAGAAGGAAAAACAATTTGCAGACGTCTGATAACTATCCACAGAGGCTTCATAGTTTTTGTTTTCTCCTAGGATGAATCACTTATCAGAGGAAATTATGTTGATAACTTTCATGTGGTTACATCGATAACAAATTAACACTCCCAGTCACTCTATGCATGAATCTGTAGCAATGCAAGTTCACTTTCCTGCTGTTCCTTAATATCCATCTGAGTAATAACAATTTCCATCATTGAGCAGAAACAATAGGGAGGCCTCTCTCTCCTGTCTGGAAACTGACACTGTTATTTCTATGTTTTCCATTTCCAATCCCATCCTGAGACTGTTGGTTGCAGGGTCTCATAGAAGTCAATGACATTACTACTGATTACAACATAACGATTCCTCATTGATTAAATGTCTTTTACCTAGGGTTGTCAAAGGTGGACCAGGAGGCATGCAAATAGAAATTGTAACCGCTAAGAAATGTAAGGCCTACAGCTAGCTATTTAGCTGAAAGACAAAGTCAGGATACAGAGTAGCAATTTAAGTTCTACATAAGGGGCTAACTTTTTCATTTTTAAAAATGAATTAGCAGTCAGTTCAGTAAAATAATTGGTTTGATGAATTTTAAAGTTCACATCAGCTAATCTATTCAAAAGAGTCTGCAAATCATCAAGCTTGTTCTTTTTGTAAACGTAAGTCCAAGAATTTTTTTTTCAGTGATGTCTTTATCATTTTGGTTTTATGTACAAATCAAAATGACAGCTACTTTGACAATGGTAAACTCAATTAACAGCTTGGCAAAGAAACCCTGTCTTTTCAGTCATAAATCTGCAGTCAGCACTCAGCTAGTAATTGTATGTATACAATGTATACAAAACCAAACTGTGCTATACAGAATATTCCTAGTTGACAGTGTAGCGCCAGCCGCAACCCTCCAGCCATGACTCCACGATGCAGGATAAAGGCAAGCTTATTTAAAAAACATTTTTAGACTCCCAACATATTTGAAATAGCTCACAACAGGAAATGTTATTTGGGGCAACTTAATACTTAATATCACATTAACTGACTTAGAGGCAAGAAAACGTTCTGCTTTTTATTTTTGTCTTTTAATTTGGTGGGGCTTAGGCTTTTTGTGGGATAAAATTATCCAAGTTTGGTATATGCCTAGTAAATTAACATATTGAGTTAAACTAAACTATACATTAAGAATATACAGAAAATAACTCATGGACTAAGAAGTTGGTTTAATTCCTGGAAGATGATTTGTTGTAAATGAATGGGGCAGTCATCTTAGCAGTGGGTTTGGGAGTGAGATATGAGCACGGACAGACAATAAAACAAAGAATGACCAAGAATTCAATTACCTGATGCAATAAATGTGGAATTTATGATCATTTAGTTGGTCAAGAGGCTGAGCTGAAGTTTATCTGTTAATCACAAGATATTTGATTAAGATGTGGAACAACATAAAACTGTTTAAGTTGTTAAAATAAAAAAAATACACTTCAAATCACTCATTATGCGTAAATAGAGTTGACTCTTGAACAACACGGTGTGAACTGCGAGGGTCCACTTATACACACATTCTTTTCAATAAATATAGCCCGCCCTCTGAATCCACAGGTTTCATACCCGCGGATTCAACCAACCACTGAGAGAAAACAATAGTTTCCATCCGCAGTTGGGAATCCACAGATGTGGAGGGCTGACTGTGTGCATTGTTTTAGACCATTTTACATGAGGGATTTAAGCGTTTTCGAATTTTGGTACTTGAGATGGGTCCTGGAACCAACCCCCAGTGGATACTGAAGGACGACTGTAGCTAAGTTTTTGAGGGAGTCCAAAGTTATATGTGGATTTTCGACTGCATAGGGGAGGTGGACACCCCTAACCCCCACATTGTTCAAGAGTCCGCAGTACTGCCGATGTCTTCATTATACGTGATTCTTAAATAGTCATTAAACAAAGTCAGCTGCACTTCCACTAGCCTATATTTTGCCGTATATTTCAAGTCAGTGCATGTCCCTGACATACAGAAACTGGGCTGAAGTCTTCTGAAATCCAAATTTGTCTTTCTCCTCATTACTGTGTTTTATTTAATTTGACCTTAATAATTTCCGCTGGTTCAGGGCCAGAATGGAGAAGAACTCAGCACAAGTCCTGGGTTCCTTTGCACGTAGCCTTTCTATAAAACCAGCAGAAGGGTTATGAGGAAATTTCCTCCCAAGGTGACTTTGTCAAGTGACCCCTTCGCCGTGATGGTAAGAAGTTTTCAGGCTTTCTAGGATCACTGCACAGTCTCTGCTTCTCAGTTATTCCTATGTGTCGATACTAAAATCACTGCACCCAACGGGCTCGTTTATCATCATATCATAACCTGCATTAAACTTCTCAATTCACCACCAGGCGCTTAATGTATCCATTTTGTCTTCACTCCCTGCCCCATCCAGGCAAGTTTACTAGCTACTCTCGTGCTGCTTTTCTGACTCTTCCTGAACCATGCTTTTATTCCAGCTGTCTCTGCCTCCCACAGAAATAGCAAGTATACTCTGACAGCACTTAAAAATTTATATCCAACTTCCTACCACTCCAAGTAAAGAGGTTACGGCATCTAAAGAGGGGAAATGTGGGTCAGAACTGAACACCTCCTTTAGGTGTCTGACACATAAAATAGCATGAATCCCCCTGGATGAGGCTCAATGAATTATTTTCATTCCTCAAATAGAAGTTTATCCATGTACCGATCAAAAACTACACATGGCGGCCACACATGCTAGGGGATGACAATTTTCCCCTAAGTTTGCAAGCAAGGTGAGCCCCATAGTTAATATTTAACAGCAAATCTAAAATTATGGTCAGAATAATATTTTATTCTCACTGAGTAAATCTTGATTTTTTTTTCAATAATAAAAATATACAGTAAGTGCATCGACTGAGCAGCAGCCAGGTTTTGCACTTAGTGCTGGCACATCTAGTAAGTGGTAGGAAATGTTAGTCACTATTGTTACTTTACCTGTATTGATTTATTTCATCCCCACGACTACCCTATGATGTGGATTCAGTATTGTCCTGTTTAGCAGATGTGTTCATTTCCCAGGGCTGCCATCACAAATTACTGCAGGCTGGGAAGCTTAAACCACAGAAAGGAATTTTCTCACAGTTTCGGAGGCTGGAAGTCCAAGACCAATTAGTCAGCTGGGTTGGTTCTTCTGAGGCCTCTCTGCGTGGCTTGTAGATTGCTGCCTATTCACTGTCCTCTCACATCTTCCCTCTGTGCCTGCCTGCATCCTCCACTCTCCTTCTTCTTACACGGATAACAAGTCATATTGGAAGGATCCACCTTCATGAGCTCATTTATCTGTAATTACCTTTGTAAAGACTCTGTCTCTAAATATAGCCACATTCTGAAGTACTAAGGGTTAGGACTTCAACCTATCAATTTTGGGGGCCAATAACAGCAATGAGGAAACTGTGGCACTTACAGAGCGAAGCTATGGTTCCAGGAAGTCGGGTTCCGGGGCCGTGTTCTTAACCATTACATGGTGTGCGGTGTATTGGATAAAACGTAATGCCAAGATAAGTGCTTTCAGATCCCAAATTGGAGACATCTCAGTAGATGAGATAGTTTCACATCTATGTAATTGGTATTAATTAAAGTCATCAGAAAATTAGATGTCTGAGTTAACTTTTTTCTAGTTCATTAAGTATTAAGCATAGTATGTTTTACTTTGTACTTGTTTAAAACTCTTTGGGGTTGCATGTTTCCTTTTTTCCTTTACTATGCAGACTTTGTGACAATGATTGAAATCTTATTCTGTGATTGACAATTTTAAGATTTGTGAACACGCTGAGTTTTCTGAGTATAACTTTGTGTGTGTGTGACTCATTTTTTGTTATTATTAGTTTCAGGTGTACAAAAAACATAATGATTAGACATTTACATGCCTCACAAAGTGATAGCCCCAAGAAGTCTGCTATCCCTCTGACGCCGTACATAATTATTACAATGCCATTGACTATATTTGCTATGCTGCACTTTACATCCCGTGACCATATATATATTTTTTCTTTTTTAAATTATAGTTGACATTCAATACTATTTTATATGAGTTTCAGGTATACAGGGCAGTGGTTAGGCATTTATATAATTGAAGAAGTGGTCCCTCTGGTAAGTCTAGTACCCATCTGACATTATACATAGTTTTTGCATTACTGACTATATGCCCCATACTGTATTTCACATCCCCGTGACTATTTTGTAACTACCAATCTGTACTTCCTAATCCCTTCATCTTCCTCACCCACCCCCCACCCTCTCCCATCTAGCAATCATCTGTTTGTTCTCGGTATTTATGAGTCTATTTCTGTTTTGTTTGTTCATTTATTCTATTCTTTAGATTCCACATGTAAGAGAGCTCATACGGTATTTGTCTTTCTCTGTCTGACTTATTTCACTTAGCATAATATCCCATAGTCCATCCATGCTGTTGCAAATGGTAAGATTTCATTCTGTTTTATGGCTGAGTAATATTCCATTGTATAAATGTACCACACTTTCTTTGTCCAGTCGTCTATTGATGAGCATTTTTGTTGTTTCCGTATATTGGCTATTGCGAATAGGGCTGCAGTAAACATAGGGATGTGTATATTTTTTTGAATTAGTGTTTTGGATTTCTTTGGATAAATACCCAGGAGTGGAATTGCTGGGTCATCAGATAGTTCTATTTTTACTTTTTTGAGGAACCTCCATACTGTTTCCCACAGTGGCTGCACCAACTTGCAGTCCCACCAACAGGGCACAAGGATTCCCTTTTCTCCACATCCATGCCAGCACTTATTGTTTGGTGATTTATGGATGATGGACATTCTTTTTTAAAAATTTATTGGGGTGACAATTGTTAGTAAAATTACATAGATTTCAGGTGTACAATTCTGTATTACATCATCTATAAATCCCATTGTGTGTTCACCACCCAGAGTCAGTTCTCCTTCCATCACCATATATTTGATCCCCCTTACCCTCATCTCCCACCCCCCCACCCCTCTTACCCTCTGGTAACCACTAAACTGACCACTATTGTCTGTGCCTATGAGTTTTTGTTTGTCATTTGTTTGTCTTGTTCTTTTGTTGTTTTTGGTTTATATACCACATATCAGTGAAATCACATGGTTCTCTGCTTTTTCTGTCTGACTTATTTCGCTCAGCATTACACTCTCAAGATCCATCCATGTTGTCACAAATGTTCCTATATCATCTTTTCTTACCGCCGAATAGTATTCCATTGTGTATCTATACCACAACTTCTTTATCCATTCATCTATCGAAGGACATTTTGGTTGTTTCCATGTCTTGGCCACCGTAAACAAAGCTGCAATGAACATTGGAGCACACGTGTCTTTATGTATAAATGTTTTCAGATTTTTTGGGTAGATACCCAGGAGAGGGGTTGCTGGGTCATATGGTAATTCTATTTGTAATTTTTTGAGGAACCTCCACACTGCCTTCCATAACGGCTGCACCAGTCTGCATTCCCACCAACAGTGTATGAGGGTTCCTGTTTCTCCACAGCCTCTCCAACACTTGTTACTATTTGTCTTGTTGATGATAGCCATTCTGACCGGGGTGAGGTGATATCTCATTGTGGTTTTTATTTGCATTTCTCTGATGATTAGTGATGTTGAGCATTTTTTCATATGTCTATTTGCCATTTGTATGTCCTCTTTGGAGAAATGTCTCTCCAGGTCCTCTGCCCATTTTTCAATTGGGTTGTTTGTTTCTTTGTTGTTGAGTTGCATGAGTTCCTTGTATATTTTGGATATCAGCCCCTTATCGGAGGCACTGTTTGCAAAAATCTTCTCCCATTCAGTTGGTGGCCTCTTTATTTTGTCGATGGTTTCTTTTGCTGTGCAGAAGCTTTTAAGTTTCATATAATCCCATTAGTTTATTTTAGCTTTTACTTCCATTGCCTTTGGAGTCAAATTCATAAAATGCTCTTTGAACCCAAGGTCCATAAGTTTAGTACCTATGTTTTCTTCTATGCAGTTTATTGTGTCAGGTCTTATGTTTAAGTCTTTGATCCATTTTGAATTAATTTTGGTACATGGTGACAAATAGCAGTCCAGTTTCATTCTTTTGCATGTGGCTATCCAATTCTCCCAGCACCATTTATTGAAGAGGCTGTCTTTATGATGGACATTCTGACTGGAGTGAAGTGGTATCTCATTGTGGATTTTACTTGTGTTTCTCTGATGATTAGTGATATTGAGCAACTTTTAATATATCTATTGACCATCTGTATGTCTTCTTTGGAGAAATGTTCAGGTCTTCTGTCCATTTTCAGATTGTTTGTTTTTGTTGTTGTTGTTGAGTTGTATGAGTTTTTTATAAGTTTTGGATGTGAACCCCTTATCACATGTATCATTGGCAAATATCTTTTCCCATTCAGTAGGATGGCTTTTTGTTTTGTTGATGATTTCCTTTGCTGTGAAAAAATTTTTTAGTTTGATGTAGTCCCACATGTGTATTTTTTTTTTGCTTCCATTGTCTGAGGAAATATGTCAGTAAAAATATTACTAAGGGTAATGTCTGAGTTTACTTCCTACATTTCTTCTAGGAGTTTTATGGTTACAGGTCTTACATTTAAGCCTTTAATCCATTTTGAGTTTATTCTTATATATGATATAAGTTTCATTTTTTTGCACATTATCTGCCCAGTTTTCCCAGCACCATTTATTGAGTGGACTGTCTTTACCCCAATGTAAATTCTTGCTTTTTTATCATAGATTAAGTGACCATATAAGCACATGGATTTATTTCTGAGCTCTCAATTCTGTTCCATTGATCTATGTGTCTATTTTTACACTAAAACTATGCTGCTTTGTTTACTATGGCCTTGAGGTATAATTGGATATCAGGTAGCGTTATACTTCCAGCTTTGTTCTTTCTCAACATTGCCATGGCAATTCAGAGTATTTTATGATTCCATATAAATTTTAGGATTATTTGTTCTAGTTTTGTGAAAAATGCCATTGGTATTTTGATAGGGATTACATTGACTCTATAGATTGCTTTGGGTAGTGTGGACATGACTATATTAATTCTTTCTATCCATGAACACAATATATGTTTCCATTTATTTCTATCTTCTTTCATTTCTCTTTTCAATGTTTTATAGTTTTCTGAGTACAGATCTTTTACTTCCTTGGATAAATTTATTTGTAAGTATTTTATTTTATTTTTTGATGCAGTTGTAAAGGGGATTGTTTTCTTAATTTCTCTTTCAGATAGTTAATTATTGGTGTATAAAACTGCAACCAATTTCTGAGTTTCAATTTTGTATGCTGCTACTTTACTAAATTCATTTATCAGTTCTGATAGTTTTTTTGGTGGAATCTTTGGGGTTCTTTGTATATACTATCATGTCACGTGCAAATAATCACAGTATTACTTCCTCCTTTCCCATGTGGATGCGTTTTATTTCTTTTTCTTGTCTGATTGCTGTGGCTAGGACTTCCAGTAATATGTTAAAGTGGTGAAAGTGTCTTGTTCCTGATCTTAAGGAGAATGCTTTTAGCTTTTCCCCACTGAGTATGATATTAGCTGTGGGTTTGTCATATATAGCCTTTATTATGTGGAGTTATGTTCCCTCTACTCTGACTTTGCTGAGAGTTTTTATCATAAATGAAAGCTGGATTTTGTCAAATGCTTTTTCTGCATTTATTGATATGACCATATGATTTTTAGTTTTCATTTTCTTTACGTGGTATATCACGTTAATTGCTTTGCGGATATTGAACACTCATCCTGTGCCCTACTGTGTTAACAGCTCTCTTTAGTCTTTCTATATATGAAGCACACATTCCTATCAGCATACCCATCATGTTACATTGTAGTTATGTGTTGACATGATTGGGTTAAACTTTTATTTATTTATTTTAATTGTGGCCAAAGAAGAAAAGTACTGCACTGCTCATCATCAGCAACAGATAAGATTCAGATAGTCTGTGGACACGTGTGATTTTTCCGTTATAGACACTCTTTGGAATGAGGTAGAAAGATGCATTAATGAAACCAAAGCCAACGCCTCCCTGAACCCAAGACAGAAAACGTAATCTTTCTTCCATTTCTATTCCTAATTATCATCAGCCACATGGTCCAATTCCGTTCATTTTGGTGTCTCCAATTCAGAATTCTGAGATGAAATTAAGGGACACCATTATTAACGAAGTACAATAATATGTAGTACAACAACATAGATATCCCAACTTGACTTCAAACCTTCTCCAATTATAAATTTACCAGCAGGAAATTATAGTCCAAAGATGAAATCTCCCTGCAAGGTGAAGTTCATATACACAGGAATTAATGTGTGGAAGGAAGTTCTGTTTTCCATGTGAGCTAAAAATTCAAAGATCGTATAATCCCTTCATCCCTTAATTTCATATTCTGGCTGTTTTAGCCAGAAAGTTCTCATTGCCTATGTCAATAGTTTTAAACTTTTTTGTCTCCGCCTACCTTTAAACTCTGAACAATTGTTGAGAACCCCAAAGTAGTGGTCAATGTTGATTATATTAGAAATTGAAACCGAGACATTTAAAAATGCTTATCAATTCACTTAACCATAACAAAACAAACCCATTACAATGAACATAAATAACATATACTTATTAAAAATATCAATATTTTCCAATACAAAAAATATAGTGAAAAAGAGTACCATTTTTTTTTTCCATGTTTGCAAATCTTTTTCATGTTTTGTTAAGAGAAGACATCTGGATCCTCATATCTGCTTCTGCACACAATCTGTTGTAAAATTCTTCTTTTGATTGAAGAATCTGAAGGAACTCCAGCCTCAAACAGATATGCAGTTGAAAAAGGGAAGTGTATTTTCAAACCTGTTTCAGAAAATTGTGGAGTTTTTCTTTGATATTACACTAACACTTGAAAAGTGCTAATTTCTTAAAGGTTAGTTAAATGTAGAAATTGAAACAATATCAAGTGTACTTTACATGTTTCATTACATTAAAATCTATTGGAATATCTGACATTTTGAAAAGATCTTTTACCCATGCATAATTTTGTTAATATTTTGTTCCATATTTTGGTCGTTTGGAAAATATAGGTTCCCTGAGGTAGGCAGATCTCCTGAATGTTGACATATTTCACTATACAATATAAAAAACACACACCCACATTTGTTAATATCACCATCCATCTCATCAGAAAAGTCTTTCAGATTAGGAAATGATCAAGCTCATAGTGGTGTATACACATTTCTTAAAACTCTAATTTTGGCTTGAAAGCTTGTATTTTATCATTGGTGGCAATTATTGTCTGCTGTTTTCCTTGAACTGACATGCTCTTTGTTCATTTTTTAGCAAATAGTTTCCAAATAACCAAGTTTGGATAACCATAGTAGTTCCTTTAAGTAAAAAAGATGCTCGTTTAAAAAAGAAAAAGAAAAGAAAGAAAGGCTATTTCAGGTCTGAATTCACACACTTGCACAAGTGCCTGTCCTCGAGACAACCTTTGCAATATGGTACACGGCGAAAGTATTCTATGAGGGATTTCTTATTTTGTCACATAGAATATTAAAAGGACATGTACTCAAGGGATGAGACTTAGTAAAATTAATACTTTTTATAGTTTTGTCAAGGACATTCTTAAGGGAAAGTGGATTTAAAATATTTTTGAGTGTGTGGTGGTCAAGAATTCAATGACTGCTAGTACAGTTGGGTGTCATGCTTGCTAAGGTGCCAGCAGTTTACACACCAGACCTTTGAGTTTGCATCACCAGTGTGCATGTCAACAAATGAAAAGAACAAATGCTATTTTACTCTTATTAAGAAAATAATTTTGGCTCCCTCCTAGGCATTGTGGGCCATCTTTTGTGGTCTCGTCTGAGGTGATGCCTGGGTTGGTTCTACCTGAAATGGGCATTATTCCTCTTAGGCTCTAGACGTAGTATTCATTCAATGAAAAGTCCCCTCCTGAGTACCTTTCTTTTTCAAAGAGTTCACAGAGAGAACAGGACACACACAAGTATCAGAGCTCTGATCCCCCCCCCCCCACTCACCCACTAAATAGAGGAAAACAGCAAATCCCTAACTCAAAGGGCAGCTCTTCCCTGCAAAACTAGGTTTTTAGACCCCAGAAAGTAGTTTGCCACAAGAAATAGCAGAGAACCAGAAAAATCTGGGAGATGGTAGCTAGAGAAAATCATCCAGCTTCTGTCTTCTCCAGACTATGAGATCTGACAATTAACTTCGTGAACTCATCCTAGAAAAAGTGCTACGTACCTCATTGCTGAATATCACTATGGTCACCTTCAAAGTACTCCCCTTGGGAAGCTATGCACCAAATGCCAGCACCTAGTCCACCCTTCAAAGCAATTTCTTTTCCTGGAATGGCCATCAGAGCTGTCGTTGTGTTACCCTTGATGTCCTGAATGTCATCAAAATGTCTTCCTTTTGATATTTCTTTTATCTTTGAGTAAAGAAAGAAGTCATTGGGGGCCAGATCAGGTGAGTAGGGAGGGTGTTCCAATACAGTTATTTGTTTACTGGCTAAAAACTCCCTCACACACAGTGCTGTGTGAGCTGGTGCATTGTCGTGATGCAAGAGTCATGAATTGTTGGCGAAAAGTTCAGGTCATATAACTTTTTCACACAGCCTTTTCAGCACTTCCAAATAGTAAACTTGGTTAACTGTTTGACCACTTGGTACAAATTCTAATGAATAATCCCTCTGATATAAAAAAAGGTTAGCAACATCGTTGCAACAAGTCCTGAACTTAATTGTCAGAGCACGTATGTTATTAGGTTGGTGCAAAAGTAATTGCGGTTTAAAAGGTTAAAAATAATTGCAAAAACCGCAATTACTTTTGCACCAACCTAATAGTGTCTGGAATCCCTGAGCTTTGAACTTAATCTTGATTGGGAAAAGAATTCTCCTGGCAAAGGCACTTACCATGCCTAGAAGGAAATCCACATCTCCACTCTCAAACAGCGGCATTTGAGGCATTGCTGCCTTCTTGCTAAGTTTAGAAATCTGAAATGACTGTAACCTCCATCACCAGTAGGTGATGTTTCTGTCTTGGCCACCCAGTAGGTCCATAACCTACCAGTCTGCATTTCCCAGTGCTTTGCCTGCTGGTGCCTGACACTAACAGTTCAAATCTAGGACCTCACTCGGCACTCTGTAGTGAAAAAGGAATTCTCTAGCACTGTAGTTTAAGAACAGCAAACAGGTTCTGCATCCTGATGTCTAGGAGGCTCTTTTCTATGTGGCTGAACCACTGACTTAGCCACGTCTGCGTAGGAAAACCTGCACCTCTGTAGGTCACAAGCTGTAGCATCTATACTCAGAGGCCGCCCTCACTTGCTAATGACCCATACCTTTGCTGAGGTCTGCAGGGCCAGCATTGATTTACACAGGTCCCATGAGGCACTGCATATGGAAGGCATCTGTATGAATCACATTTGGCCGTGGTGCCTTTGCTACCACCATTGGAGCCCTTATGCTTTTTCGTGGCTCTGGTCCCCTGTGCCTTTGTTGATTCCTCCACTGCCCTGCTCTTTTGCTGAGGCTTATGGACCTTATCAGCTTCCAATCCTGTGCAAGCAATTCTGACTGTTAATGGTCTGTGGACAAAGCTGGCATAAGCTGCACTCACTTAACAAGTTCAAAATATTATATAGCCTAAAGCATAAAGCTTTTGTCAGCCTATAGTACATAAAATCCAACTGCACAATTATGTAACCATCTAGTTCTTTTTCTGGAATTTTCTCATTCTTTCATTTGAAACATATTTCTTTGTTTCCTCATTTTGGCTGCCTCTCCATGTTTGTTTCTATGTATTAGATAGATCTGCTATGTCTCCCAGTCTTGGCCGGGTGGCCTTATGTAGTGGGCCCTGTGGGACCTTGGCACAGTCTCCCGGTCAACTCCTCCAGGTGCTCCAGGAGTGTCCTTGTGTGGGTTGTGTGTGCCCTCTTGTTACAGTTGAGGCTCAATTACTATTGGTATGTCAGTGGGTGGGATTGACCCTTGGGTTAATTGGCCATGGGGTTTGGCCATGTTCAAGCTTACAGGTTGCTGTGTGGGAGGCTAACCCCACTGAGTGGGATTTTCCCCACTGGGCTCTGGTGCCTGTTGAGACTGCCTTTGGATGTGCTGCTTGTGGGGCTAATTGGGGAGTGCTCTGCTGTGGTCTGAGCCAAACTCCAAGTATGTTGGTTCTTGGGCCTCTTGGGAGGGGCTCCAGTGCAGGCCCAGGTCATCCACTGCCTGTGAGCAGCCAGGCACTACCTGGTAGGAGCTACAAAGTGATCCACGATTGTCTGCTGCCTGTGCTAAACCTGGAGGCATGTGGGAGAGGCCATGCTACAAACCAAGGATGGCTGCCACCAGTACTGGGCCTGGGATAGCGCCATAAAATGCCAGGACATCCCGAGGCCTGCCACCTGTCAGCTTCCTTAAAGTTCAGCTACTGATAAAGCCTCATGCTATACGTGAGTTGCATGAGGCAGGGTCTCAGGGAGTCACTAGAGTGGGAAGAGTTGTTGTCAACAGGTTAATATAGACTCTGGTTTGATGCCAGTGCTGAGCTTGGAGCTACTCAGCAAAAGCTGGGTTTCCTGCAACCTTCCCTCCTACCCGGATGGTCAGAATCCCACTGTTTTTCACAGGCAGTTGTTGTGGGGGCTCCTCTTTCTGGTACCAGTGCTCTGGACTAAGGAGACTGGTGTGGGGCTGGGGTCCCTTGCTCCTCATGGGAGAACCCTCATGCTGAAATATCCCTCCCAGTTGTCAACCACCACAGGGAGGTTTGGGGATAGACAGTTTCATATCTCCACCCCTCCTACCAGTCTCAACATGGCTTCTTCTTTATATCCTTAGTTATAAAACTCCTGTTCAGCTAGATTTCAGATTACTCTCCAGGTTGATTGTTCTATAATGTAGTGGTAATTTTAATGTGTTCATGAAAGGAAGCAGGCACAGTGTTTATCTACTCTGCTATCTTGGATCTCTTGGGGTTCCCTTCTCTTGAAGAAAAACTCCAGGAAAAGGGCAGAAGAATTACCTTGCAAGTATAATATCTTAGCTCAGCTTCTTACTCACTATTTATTACTTTATAAGCTACATTTTTCTGGTGTTGACAATGGAGATAGTAATATCTACATGGAATGATCTCTGTATGGATTAGAGATAATACATGTAAAGCCAGCACAGGTGTATACAATTGGCTCAGAGGGGAGAGAAACATGCACGACTGGATATGTTGCAGGACGGAGTCTGTAATAAGTACTACAATAATGGGAAAGTGCTCTAAAAGCCCACATGAAGGAAAATTTAATTCTCACATGGGTTTGGGGTGTGTGTAATATCATGAAAGGGATGGCTCTGGAGTTGAATTTTAAGATTTCATGAGAGTCCATCATTGAGTTCATTTGATGAGCACATTGTCTTGACTGTCTACTGTCTCAGAGGCTCTAGGCAAGCAGAGAGGTAAAAGACAAATAATGAGAGTTCCTGAATCTGTAGATCCAGTTGGAGAAGCATCACACACACACATGCACACACAGCACAGAGACAAGAGAAATTCAAACTATGTACCTGCAAGCAAAACGGGGCAAAGCATACATGCTTGGTTTGGGCAGAGAATTCAGGAAAAACAAGCCTAGAAGTGCTCTTCTGAAATGCTGTCCTAGAAGCTAGAAGCTTTAATGATAAGAATGCATAAGAAAGCGATGGGAGAATGGGAGAAATATCTGGCAGCCAGGTTATTTAAGAGGTCTGTGCGCGCAAGCAAAGCAGAAAAAGGAAGACTTATTGGAGCAGGTCACTTTGGAGAGGTTTGTTCCTTGGGAGATACCGAAGTTAGGTTGAAGAATTCACGTGGAAATCAAAGGTCAGAAGGGAGCAAGTGGTTTAGGAACAAGCCATTTCCTAGCTCTGGGGAGTCATATTCTTCCCATCAGGTTATTTCTTTTTATATCCAAGATCTTTAAGATCATAATTTTATCACAATTGTTAAGTCCATTTCGGAAGTCTGCTAATGATGCAAGACCCATTTCACTTAAGGATATAAAGAGACTGTGACATGATGTCCCAATAATGTATCATTTATGTTTGAGTATGAACATGTTTTAAAGTAGGTAAACTGAAGTTGGAAAATCAATAGTATTTCATAATCTACACTTATGCCTCTTTCATGCGTATTTCAATTCATGTAGAGAAAGTCAGTGAAAGGAATAAGCAATTTCCTGGCCTACTTAATGGATGGAAATATGTTTAATGGCCTCCAACATCTTGGCTTTAGTTAGAGTTCTTTTCTGAAGGAAAGTAAATTGCATGGTCTCAATTCAGCAAATGGTGGATAGTGGTCTGTGCCATGCACAATTTAGCTGGTGACCAGGGACTCATTTGTGGAGTGGGAAAAGAATTCCAGCACAGTGAGAGAGGAGCCTCTCCCCGCAGCTGGCACGGCAACCCAGCAGAGAGCTTGTATCATTGAACAGCAATGCCCGTTTATGGACCATCATAAACTTAGGTTTCACTGAAGCACAAATAAATAAATTAGTCTCTTGAAAGTCCATAACAGGGAAAGGAAGTAGACAGTAGTTGCAGGATCAGAGGCGTGCTCTCACGTACAGTGGTTTGGATGATGCAAATGTTGAATCAGAGCTTCCCTCACCCAGGTGTGTCCCTAAAAGTAATGTGTGCCCTGCACGCAGACACCTGTCCCACTGGCATTTGGGAAGAAGGTAATTGGGAGTTGTTTCTGCCATGCTTTTTTGTAATTCCCTTATGTGATGAAAGTGGAAACGTACAGAGAATTGACTGGGGTGTGGTTTGTTTCCTGTGGCCTCAGAATAGAAGCAGGCCAAGGGGCCCCTGAGGCCTGGTTTTGGGCTTACGGGCCTTCCCATAGATTCTTGGCTGGCATCATAAATCAGCTAAACCAGACTCATGGCTCTCTGTCCCCTAAAAGGAGTGTACGTCTGGGAGTGTTCCATTCCTCAGCTCCATTCCCAAAGCCTCCAAATTGGTACTGTGTGTTTTTGTAAGGATGACATCGAAACTACTAGACTCTCTCACACTGTGGAAGAGAGTGTGTTTCTATTCAGTTGTTCTAGATGCTACCTGATTAGCTTGACCGGGTTGTAATGACCTCCACAGATGTTCTACTGAAGTCTAACGTATCCTAGAAAACGCTCATTTCTCTCTTTTTTACACATGGTGCATAGGGACAAGTTTATCAGAATCCTGACTTGATGGCAAATCGGCCTATGTAATTAATTATCGTCTCTTTATGCCTATTTCCCCGTCTACCTCCTGCACTCACCTCCCTTCCTCAAATGGGAGACATTCTGTCCTAAGACAGAACACAAGTTGATAGGAATGTAGCTCACTGGGGGTCTGAGACAGGCTAGTTTCTATACACCAATTTCCCTCCCTCGAGAAGTTATACCATGAAGCGAATTGGCAATGAAAGTAAACACACCATCTTGTAGCCGAGACCAGGTTCTAATTATTTCTGTTATGCAGACATGCAATCAGAGATCACAAGGAGACAATCAAGTCAGTTTGGTCCAATTCTTCCCCACTAGCAAATCCTTCCCGGGTGGTTTTGCGTAATGTACGAGCAGGGATGGACTACACACATGGAGCTGAGCTTTCCAAGACCTTCCTTTCACAAGGCGTCAGGCTGAGGAAGAGCCCTAGGGGCTGCGTCAGGAATCATCGCTCTACCAGCCCTGCTTGGGGCAGGTGCGCCTTCTGCTGTCAGATGTAGATTCTTCCCCTAGTACAACTGTCAACAGGTGGCATCAGGACGGGCTTCCAACCAGAGGGCTGGAATGTGGAAACACAGTGCCACTGATCCAGCAAATCCCCATCTTCCTGGGCGCCTTCACTGGCTGCCATAAACCACTGGCTTCTATTCCCCCATGGGCAGAGGGCCAGCCTGACAGATGGTGAGGCTGGCCGGCAGCTGCCCAGAGATGGAGACTGTATCTGGAGAGTTGCACTGGGGAAGGGCAGGCTGCCGGCTTCCATGAATGAAACTGTGATGCAGTCTGAGCTCTTCTGCAGAGGTGGGAGGAAGCACAGCTAAAGCAGCTCGTCCCTAACCCAACAGGTTAATAAAGAGAATGGAAGTGTTGTGACTTGCTGTTTTGACCTTGCTTAATTCCAAGAGGTCGCAGGCAATGCAGTCAGATAATTCTGATCTTTATCGTGATTCTTGTCTTCGTGGAGGGGTGGGGTGGCGTGGAATCTAGGCTGCGGGACTGGACACAGGTGAAAAGGGTGGATATGAATTACAGCATATTTCAAGATGGTTGCATATCCTAGTGGATTAACTGAGATGGAGCCTCAGCATCGCTTCCTGTCAGGTGCGCCCGGGGAGAGGCTTGGGGAGCATGGGTGGAGAATAGGTGCCCATCATTGAGGCCAAGTGCTGTGGAGTGGCTCCTGTCTGGATCTGAGGCCAGGCACAGAGACAGAGATGAAAGCTGACATGCGTGTCTCAGAAGATACTGTTGCTGTCAGGTTCAGTTTCTGGAGCTGAGAGTTTGTCGTGTTGCAGAGGGGCGCCCAGCCTGTCTCCATGACCTTCCCACTCTCCTCCGGCTTTGGAAAAGAGCCTCAACCCTTCTTTGCCTGTCCTGAATCACTGTTTTGGAATGTGGGACCCTTGGTCCTTACTGTTGTGTTCTTGGCCTTTGGGTCTTTGTCCAAAAGTCAGATAGAAAGAGTTTTGTTCTAACATTCGCTTAAATTTGTTCTAAAATTCACTTGTTTCCTCCTGAGCAGGGCAATGGGAGAACATGGTTAAGCAAATGTGCCATTATGGATTTACATCATGTTAAAAAATATTTATTAGGCACTGAATACATCGGCAAGAATATACCAGAAGCTGAAGTAGGTATTAGAGTTGTACAAAAAAGACAATTAAGATCGCGAACTTAATTGTTGTACTTTTTGTATATTAATTAGCTAACTGATTAATTAATTAGGCAAATATCTATTAGACACCTACTATTGGCCAGGCACTGTGCCAAACATTGGGGATACAGCAAAGAAAAAAAGAATCAAAATTCTTGGAGCTTACAATATAGTGGGGAAAGTCTCAAAATAAACAAAATACACGCATTAAGTAGTAAAAGCATGGTGGACTCTCCAGCCACACTGCATTGAGCTGAAATCCTGACTCTACCACTTAGTTGTTGTGTGATATTGCACAAACTATTTAATTTCTCTGCACCTCAGTTTCCTAATCTGTGAAATGGGATCAGTAGGGGACCCACTTTGCACTGTTGCCAAGAAGGTGAAATGAGAGCGTGCGTGTAAAGTTCTTAGAATAGGCCCAGCATATAATGAGTCCTCTAGGAGTGTTTGCTATTATGGTGTCAGTGTTAGATGCGGGCAAGTTCTCGAGAGAAAAATGAAACAGAAACGGACAGGAATGGGAGAAGTGGGCTTAAGTGTCAGATAGGGCTGTTAGGGAAGGTCACACGGAGAAGGGGATATTAGAGCAAAGCCCTGAGGATGGAGAGAGGGAAGGATGAGGCCACCTGGGGGAAGAGTCCAACGGACAGAGAAAGCTGCAAGGTCTAAAGTTCTTTGCTCAGAAGGAGTCAGTCGTATTACAAAAACAACAACAACAAAACAAAACAAAACAACAATAAAAAGACTAGCAAGAGGCTAACATGGCTGGAGTGAGCCAATGAGAGAATGTGACAACAAAGGGGGTGGTAGACACAAATCCTGCAGTGCCTAGTAGGTCACCATAAAGGTAAATATTGCTTTCTTGGCAAATGTGACAGCCTGGCAGTGATTGCTGGCAACAATTGTGGGGTTTTATATGCAGAGTCCTTGGGATATAATTAAAAATTTCTCCTCTATACATTTAATATTTGGTCTACTATTCTGTGACAGATGCAGTAAGTCCTTGAGTTTCCTAGGAAGTCTATTTGCTTTTTTATGAACAAATAAATAATTTAACATCAATAAAGGAAAAAAATGACCCATGATTCTGTCACCTGAGCAAAATAATTGTTTTGATTTTACCACATTTCATACTGGAAGCATTTACATAAAACAGGGATAATAATATCTCCTTGCTAAGTTGCTGATAATGGAACAAATATCATTTGACTATTAATGGGGGAGTGGATCCTGGCAAGAAACCCCCTTCTCAGAATATACATCTCCAGAGACTGGGGTTCCTCAGTGAGGAAAGACACAAAAATCAGGTCCACAGTTGGGATTCAGGAGTAATGAGGTATGTTCGACAGACGAGGAAGGTCCAGCTGCAGCCAAGTTGCTGGGAGGGAGGGCAAGCCACTGAGGGGGCAGAATGTTACCATAAGATAAAAGAAAATCGGGAACCCCCATTTTATAGAGGAGCAAATGGAGATTGTGAGTGTGATTCAAAAACGGTCTCCTCTCACCCTTGTTGGAGGCCACCTCCGCCCAGACGACACTGAGGGAGGCATGGCTGGGTGCCAGTGGGAGCTAATCGAAGGACAGAGGCCTGAGACATGGAGTTAGCCTCTGGGGTGTGGTGTCCATGTGGCTCTGAGGTCACCTCAACAGACCTGAGGAGCCCAGCTCACACTGACCCACCCCCAAAATCCTTGGGTGCAGGGAGTGGACTTTGCAAGGAAATGGAACCCCTGTGAAAGCCGCAGAGGCTTGTTTGCTTGAGGCTTATTTGGTGGAGACTTGGGGGTCCAGATTAAACAATGATTGGAAGTAATCCACACGGTATGTGCCTGGCACACGAAAGATGCTCGATAAAATGGAAGCCATTACTTCTATGTTCTGCTTCTTATATTTTAATTTAAACAGAAGCCGATGCCATTGACAAGATGCGTTGGACCTAAGCGACACTTCACAGCCACAAATGTTTATTGTGCTCTAGCTGGGCTCCCCTCGGGGCAGGGATTTACATTTAATAATTAGATTGATATCTGATGCGTGGGGACATGTAACAGGGTTCCGTCATGAATAGAATTCAAGGCGAGGTTAGGTGACAAAAGGGCATGCTGTCACAACTAGTGGCCCGACCAGACAGCTCCTCAACACGCCTTTGGCACTAGTGACCTCTCCTAGTTGTAGTGTGTGCCCAGCTATCTGGTGATTCTTTGAGCTACTCAGCAAACTCCTTTAAAAATACCTTCTTTGTTGAATATAGCCAGAGTGGTTGCTGTTGCTGGCAACCAAGAAGACGGACCGATATCCCACCCTGGTAGAGTTATCAGCTTCTCAAAAGTACAAACCATGCCTTCCTCATCCTTTCCTGCTCCAGGGCCCGGTCCATGACATGTTTACAATAAATGTTAAACCCAAGTAAACAAAGTTCAGTCTAATCTTCATAACCCCATAAGAAACCTTTTTTGAGAACATGTGTATATCAGATGCAGTGTTTTCCAGTGACGCATAATGCATCTTCCATTTGAAGGTATGGCATTCTGTCACACAGGATAAGTTAATTAGACTGCCAACATGACGTTTGTGGATGTAGCTATCCTTTTAAAGGTGCTGAAGAAAACATCTTTAAAGTCTGATGTCATCCACCCCCAGACCTAGCCAAGTTTTCCTGTCAGAGCCCAATGCACACCCCCTCTCTCTTCTTCTTTACTCCCATCTCGCTCTCTCCGCCTCACTCTCTCTTTCCCTGCCCACCCCCCTTCCACTTGCTTTGACAGACTGCTGGCTTCCTAGCAGTCACTGCGGAGTCCCAGACACCTGGCTCCCTGAAGGCACCACCCTCGCTAGGCTGCACACTCATTACGGATATGCTAGTCTAGAGCATTCACCACCAGCACCAAGTCTTCTTTCCTGCCCACAAGGTCACAGTGCACCGCATCTCGACGGAAAGTTCTTGGACCGGGAACAAAGGGAGGCAGAGAAAGTCAATGCATGACAGTCACTCCCTGCTCTTAACTGTATTTCTCTGCTTCCAGGAGACAGTGCACACCTCTGTTTCTCTCTCTCTCTCTCTCTCTCCCCCTCTCCCTCTCCCTCTCTGTCTCGCTCTCCGCCCCTCCGATGTCGTTCAGCTCCAGTTCAGATAGGGAAAATAGCAATGGGCACAAAAGGAAAGAGAGAGGGGGCTGGGGTGGGGTGGAGAGAGGAGTGATGAAGAGAAAAGTGGCAAGAAGTAAATAGAGGCAGAGCATACCCACGAGGATGAAACTTTTTGACATTAAGGGAAAGGCCTGAAATCTGCCAGGACATGCAGTAAGAGAACAAGGAAGCAACTGGAAGAATCTTCTCCAGAGAATTCGTTGATGAGCCGTTAAACCCTAATTTCCGTCTCCCACTTGATTTTCTCCTCATCTGCTTCCACTTTTGAACAAGTGCTGGCAATGACTTGGCTCCATTATTATGCTTATAACCAGTTTAACTGTACCCCTCAATTCTAAGCCTTGACCTTCACCTAACACTGGGAGATTTCTCAAATCTTCATTTAGAGTAGCAGCTGGATTGCACTGGGGGAAAAGAATCACTCCTGCTCCTAAATCTTGATATCAAAATGACAAAGTAGCCTAGCTGACAGGCCATAAAATCATTTAAGTCCATTTACAGATAAAGAAACAAGACACAAACATTTCGAGTACCCAGCCCATTGACGGAAGAGCACAGGAGAGAGAATTTTTTTACTGAGTCATGATAAGCGTGGCAAGGAGGATAAAGTCACAGAGGAAGACAACACGATTAGGGGAAGCTTGTGTTAATAATTCATTCTGTATTTGTGTTGTTCAGAATTTGAGAATGCTTTTTGATCAATTATTCAGGGCGGAAGAAGGTAAAGAAAACATCAAATGCCATAGGACATCTGATCCGACTCTTTGGAGAAGAACCACTTCCTGAGTCCAGCATAGTGCAATGAAATTAGTCCATCAAGGGTCTTTGAATATGTTCCGTGAGCATCCTTCATGGACATCCTGAAATACCCTAGAAGATAAAGGCAGCACCCCCTCAAGGGACGATTATGCATCCAAATATCTGCTTCTTGAAGTTAGGTGATGACCCCTCTCTGAGAGAGTCACTAGGTGAATGTGAAACACTGAGTTTCTGCAAATCACAAAGGCAAGACACTATGCCTTCCAGCGTGAGAGGGACAGTAATGAAAACAGGACAGGAAATCATTACTGATGAGCGGTACTGTTTCAACACCTTTCGTCTCACCGGTAGGTGCTCACAGAAAGGCTTGATGAACAACGGGGAAATGAATGAGTGACTTCATGACAGGAAGCTAGTGGCCACCAGCTAGGGAACAGAGGATACATCTCTCAGCATATAGGGCAAGATTATCTGATATGCTAGAAACACATCTCACCTTCTTTTTGTTCTAAGTCCTTTAGTCTTGGAAGATTGTGCACTAAATTTGAGACTAAAGAGAGTCAACCTCAAGTTCTATCAGATTGAAACTGTGTACATAGTCCCTTTCCTACTTGGGTAACATATGTGACACATACCACAGGATTATGTATCAGGAAAGTGGATTAAAATCTTGAAAACAAGTTATAAGTCTTTTAAAAAATACACATTTTTATGAAAGGTTTAACTTGGGTAGCTAGTTAGGTGTGAAGTCTAGAGTAGATGGGAATATTTTTCCTTTCTGACTTTTAGGTTACCCAAACTAAAGCAAAGAATTTCAGGAGGACATTTGTAGATTTCTGCTTAAGGAAATGCCAAGGTTCTGGCACAAAAGAATGGAGCAAAATCTTGGGGCTGAGTGAATTATATATAAGACATACTTAGAAATGAATAGACAGACAAATATCTATATATGTAATATCTCTAGGCTAGAAGAGTTTCTTTCTTGAAAATGGAAAATAAACAGGATAGGAGTGAAATTTCTGAAACTGGGCTATAGTTATATTTTATTTGTAGGTCTGCACCGCAAATGGAAGTTGTAATTCAGCTGGTTTGCTTTGGCCTCTGTGCCTACCCACCCCCCATCCCCCCCGTCCTCCGTCATTCCCCCAACCAAATCAATGAATTTGTGAATACGGAGTTGGACTTCAGCCAGGAATATCTGCAAATGCTGTCTCACAATGCCTGAAACTATAAGGAGGAAATTATTCAGACGACTGATGCTCCTTAGGGTAGCACATTAAATTGATCCTTTGGCAAGAAATACCTTGTGTAATTTAACACAGCAATTCCCATAAATACCAATGTGATTGTCAACCAGAAGTAAGGTTTACCTATTTCTCAAAGCTAGACTAGGAGTTCTGTGTACACCTTTGTGTCGTTGTTATGTTTAATATGTGTGTATCTTGGCGTGCTCAAACCAACCATGACATAAATTACACTAAATGAAAGTGCTTTGTCAAGCATGCAATGTGCTTGATGAAACACTTCCATTATAACACTTTGTTTTTGAGTACTTACCTTTCAAGGAAAATTATCCTCTAGATTGATATTTCTTTTTTGCTTTTTCTTGGTTCACTAGAATTCTCTTTTCAACAGAAAGTTTCACTATATTCCCTTCTGTGACATGGCTCTATTTTAATGGTTTAAATTTCCTCAATGTGTATTTTAAACTATTGCTTTCTTATTATGAAACTAAAGCATTTGTAAAAGTTTGCTCTCCCCAGGATGGCCTTTCTTTCATTCATTTGTTCATTCGTACATTCATCTGTTCATTCATTCAATAAATATTTATGGAGTGCCTGCTTTGTGTCAGATCCAGTGTCCTAGACACTGGGTGTCCCCTGGTAACGGAAACAGACACAGTCCCAGGTAACGACCAAGGAAAGTAAAAGAGAGTAGTTCAATGGGTGAGAGAGGCATTGAATGAGGTGCCAGTTTAGAGAGGGTTATCAAGGCAGGCTTCGCTGGGGACATAACATTTGAACAGAGGCCAGACTGAAGTAAGAAGTGAGCCAAGCCGATGTCTGAGGTAGTCAGGATGTGTGCAACAAAGACCTTGAAGGGAGAGCATGATGCAGTGTACGTGGTCTCTTTACCTGTCAAGAATGCCTTCCTTTAAATGACTATCTGAGTTATAGGCCCGGTGGAATTAATTGCTTCCTGATTTTGAATAGAATGCCTGTTCCATTGACCATTTATTTTGTAAACATGGCTGTTTTAGGACGTGAGAAACAGCTATTCCAGATTTGGAGAGAGAAGCGGTGGATGAGAACGCTGGCATGGGCTTGCCCTGGCAGAGCTGGTGACTGAAACAAAGAGATGAATAATTAAAGGCTGGGTGGCAATGGTTACATGAGGAGGGTTTTGAAAATGTTTCATATGAAAGTAATTAAAATGACAGTTTTCTCCAGTTGTTGTCAAGTATTTAAAGATCTGGCTGTGAAAGGCTTCACTGGGTTTTGGGAAAGACAGTCCCCTACACTCCCCACCCGCCGACCCCGATAATAAATAATCTAGTTGTTCATTTTACTCCGTTAATGTGTACATGTGTTTGTAAACCAAATAGGAGGCAATATCATAGTGTGCTTTTAGCAGTCAGAATTTTACAGGCTTTTGGCTGCTCTCTATGTAGAGATGCCACAGGGAAGGGTGCCTGATGGGTTCAGATTGTTTCTATCCATGTTTCTGTCAACTTCTGTTCATACAGCTGGCTGCTTTGTGGCTGCGTCAAGCAGTTGAGTCTGTCAGATCCCATCCAGTCTCACTCTGGTTACACTCACAACAGCTAAACCAATCCAACTGTAGTCCTCTTGGGCCGCTTGCCTATGTGTCCCTTTCCCCTGTCACTCTTTCCCCTTCCTAAAAGATCTTAGCTCCTGACTCACTGTCTCCAATCCTACTCCAGACTTAATTCTTGCGGGTTTCAGGGCCTGGGTAGCCTCACGGTTCCTTGACTTTCATGCACTAGTGATCTTATCCTCTTTCATCTCAGACTCTCACTCCTTCTTGGTCATTCAATAACTACAAACTCTGCATCTCTCCTACACCCTACTTTTAAAACTCTCTCCCTGTAGTATCCTGATTCCAACCGTCCAACAACCCTGCTGCCCCCCAGGGTCCTACCATCGTCTCACTGTCCCTTACAGCCCTCATGCCCTAACTTCACTCCTTACCTTCCAGGCTCAATCATTAAAATCATTTCCTTGTCAATATCTCAGCCCCCTTGTTCTTTTCTTGATTAGTAGCATTTCTTTGTCTCCATGAATATAGTTGGAGAAAAACACACAGCAGTGTGGATTGGTGTCACTCTAAATTCATGTTTGCTAACATCAAGGTATGCTCCCCAGCGCATCCAACCTTCTGCTCCCTAGGAGACAGTTTCATCCATTCTCCTCTCTTCTCAGATCTCCACATCTCAGCTGATGACCTTCCTATTTTCCTGAAAAGATGGAGTAATCAGAAGAGAACTGCCATAGTTCCCACCACCACACCTACCCATCTACCTGTGTCTGTGCCCGGGTAATGTTACTTCTCTTATTATGGTTGAGCCAGCACTCTGTGAATAACCCGTCCACTGGTGTCTCTCCTCGTGGACATTGCTCCAGCAATTAAAAGCCCTCTCAACTACATCAGCAATTTCCCCCCAATCTACTGAATCATAACTATCAGCATATTTTATTTGTCCATTTCGAGAAAAAAACCAAAAACACCCTTCTCCTGAACCTACTTCACCTTCAAGATATTGTCCTATTCCTCTCCTTCCCTTTAGAGCAAAATTTCTTGAAAGTGTTGTCTCTGCTCTCTGTCTCCAACTTTTCTTCTCTGGTTGAATGGACATGAGCCACCGATGAAGGCACCACGATTACTCCTACCAAGACCGTCACTGCCTTCAACACCACCAAGTTCAGAGGTCTGTTCTCGGTAGTTATCTAATGTGATCTTTGGCACTTGATACAGTTGATTTCTCTGTCCTCTTGAAACACTTTCTTCCCTTGGCTTCCAGGATGCTCCGTTTGCCCCGTTTCCTCATTCTCAGGCTGCATTTTTAATTCCTTTTCATCGTTCATCTTCAGATGTGGAAGTTCCCTCAGCCTCATCTCAATGCGTGTGTGTTTGATAGCTGCAGGGGGTTAGTGGCTACTGTATGGGAAGGTGCAAATCCAAAGGGATCATTATATGTTTAGTGTAGTGATTAAGTAGGTTCTGGTCCGATTGCCTGATGTGGATTTAGATCCCTCCCCTCTCCCCCCACATACACACATGTACATGTACTAGCTGTTTTTTTGCTCTAAGTCAGTTGGAAGTAATATCAGCAGCTACTTCATAACCATGTTGTTAGAATTAGAGGAAATAATTTAGGTAAAGAGGTTAGCACATAGTAAGAACTCAAGACACATTAGCTATTATGAATATGGCTGAAATGGGTTTTTCAGTCTCTTAAACCAGTGCTCCTTTAAGTAAGACCTGGTAAACCTGCTTTTGTATGCTACAATAATAAAGCAGTCGCAGCACAAACCCTGTATTGAAATTAATGAAATGATCAGTGCTGCTTCTGATAAGAAGCTAGTGGGGGTGACTAAATATTGTAAGTGGATTGCCAATTATATTTAAAAGCCCGAATGCAAATGTGGATAAACATGGATGTTGCAAAAGGTGGTTCTGCTGACCTGAAAGATCCTGAGTCCTTATCATTATTCCCTGGAATGCAACTCAAGTTTCTCACACGACCAATTGCTCTGGGCCCTGCTGTCTGCTTGTTTGCAGCTGAGCTGACTAGAAGAGCATACTCCAGGAATGTTTTCCCAAAGAGCAGTTCTGAGGTATGTGACTAGGGTTTCCATAGTCAAATCTAAGTTTCAAAAATTCTGCATTAGGATTGCTTTTAAATGACAGGACTTCTCACAGCCTCTTCCATTTTCATCTGCATGATGGATCTTCATAAGAAGGTCTCATCTACAGGGTTTCCCAAACCCCTCTGACTATGGAAAACATGGTCTTTCTTCAAAGAAATATCTTTGTATTATGCTGCTCAGAACATATTTTGGAAAAATCCTGGCATAGAGAGTATCGTAATTTATATTCTGTCTGTCTTCCTTTACTGTTTTTGTCTTTGGGGACTTAGCCTGGTATGTGACACATAATAGGTGTTTAATAAATATTTAATAAAGTAATGAGATGTAAGCAGCATTTTCCCATCTTTAAAGCCGCATGTCCAGAAACACGTGATTCACAAATATCGTGATGTGGTCACTTTTCCTGGGGAGTCACTGATATGAGCGACTCATTTGGTCCCAAATCTAAGCTAATCATTAAAAAGTGATCCCTGCAGCAGGATGCAATATTGAAAGGTAGGAAAAAGCAACTTTAATCATCTATTTGTGTTTAAAGCAAACCTACTGGAACTTATGCATGAAGATGGTTACTTAAAGTAAATGGCTTTGAAAAAAGGTACACTTCATTCTCAGAGAAGGTTTAGATTGTGCGGCCATGAGGCATATATACTATCTCTCCGTTCATTCATTCATCATTCATTCATTCATTCATTCATTCATTCATTCATTCTTTCAGTCAGTAACTTTGCATCCACTCTGTGCCGAGCACCATTCCAGCCATTGGTAATCCAGGGGGGAGCAAAGCTGAGAAGGTCTGCGTTCTCAGGTGACTCACTCTCTAGTACAGGAAAGGTGAACACGCATAACATTTAAAAAGTAAACACATTTTAAAAATGAATGAATTGCAGCCTGAGATAAGTCCTATTAAGACAACAACGGAAAAATAAAGGGGAAGAGAGTCAGGAGATAGGACACCATCTGGGTACCAGAGAAAACACAGGGATGGAGACAAAGCCCAGGCAGGATGTACCATCAGAGATGGAGTAACAGTCTGAGCATCACAACCCCAATCCCTGTGGAGAACCAAGGAATCACAGGATTGGTGGGGGCTGGGCTGGTGCAGCTACGTGGAGGTGGCAAGAACCCTAGAACCTGGGAGCAGGCTCAGATGAGGTGTGACTGAGCAAGAACAGCAACTCCATGCAGCGATAGAGGACGTGCAAGGAAGAGATGATGTTATACAAATGAGCCAAAGATGGCCTCTGCGGATTGACCCCTTGATTGTTATTTCTTCACAGCAGGTCGAGACCCATTAGCTCAAAAGCCTGTCAAACTCGAATTTTTACACATTCAATTGTTTTAAACATACCCCAAATAAACACATTCCCCCCCCCCATTTAGAGCTTGCCTTGTTTGCATACCCTGTGATACTGTCCCATATCTGCTGGTTATATAAAAGATAAACCCCCGGGATATAAAGACCCCAGGTCAGTGCTGCTGCCCTTGGAAGCCCCTTGACCCAGAGACTCCCCGCTGGCCTGCCGAGTCATGTCACTTAGATGTGAGGGACCCTCTCTGATCTCCCTCACCACCGGGAGTTCCCTTGCCTGCTTCCTCTTCTGGATGGTGGCCCCAATGCAGTAGTCTCAGGTCAGTGTCATGCTGTGACAAGTCTTTCCTGCCTAAACTTGTCAAAGCAGCACCCAAATATAGCTTGTGTGTACTACTGCCACTTTGAACCCCCCAAGTCAGAACCCCCCTCCCCCAAATCCCTCCTGTTCTCCACAAATGGGAAAGTGGGTCACAGCCGGTCTGGTCCAGGAATGGGAGAGACCTTGAACTTGAGAAATAAAGGAGCTGTTCACACACACACTGTCGAAAGGGCTAGAGAATCTCTATTTCTGAAAATCATTTTCCACTTCTAATTTTTTGGATAAACTTGGTAGTTATATAAAAATCTACAGTCCAGGTATATTTCAGAAGTTGGTCTTAAGCTTTCTCACCTTGTGTAAGAAAGCATTCCTACATCACTGAATGCTTTCACTTTTGCCATAGTTGGAAATGGTAGTCACACTTCCTGCTACCAGTGTGAAACAAGCGAACTTGAAATGTGTGAACATAGCAGCATCAGGCTATTCATTTATTGTAAACTTTGGGCCATTCTTGTATTTTGTAAGATATAACAATTCACACTTCTAATCTAATGGCCTGAGAATAGTTAACTCTGCGGGGAGCAAGAAGTAAACCATCTATAGCACTCCTAATATAAAGCAATTTCAACCAAATTGATTTTTCTGGATAGGGTCTTTGAGAAAGAAGGTTGGCTATTAATTCTAAACTCGGGACACACAGCATGTCACAGTTATTACTGGGACCCCCATCCCCCCATTAGAGCCCATAAATACATTTTAATTATTTTTAGAGCTTCACTTGTGTGGAAGAAGACAGCTTGAGTTAGACAGAGGCGGGGGCAGAGTAAAACATTCTATAAGTGAAGTATGAAAATCAAAGTCAAGCAATGAACTATTCAGTCAGTTGCCTGTGTCTTTATCCTTCATCTGACTGAGTAGAGGCATGGCAGTTGAACTTTTAGAGTTCAGCCTTTGGTTAAGGGCCATAATTTTGAAGAACGGCACCACATACGAGACGAACCTCAAGGTTCTTCTATATAACCCAACACTGACAGGAGACTGGAGCTTGCCAAGGAGGAGGTTGTAGAAATCTTCCAGGAAAAGAAACAGTTGCTTCATTTTTTACTATGTTGTGCATTGCTGCACAGACGTGCAGTGATGCTTTTCGTAAGACTCCGTTTTGTTAAGGTGTCAACTAGTATTTCACTCAGGTACCACCTGAGTTGCAGCAGTTACTAGGAGCTTTCAGCTAAAGTCACTGATGGGTCTTAGCATCACCCAGGACAGAGTTTTCGTCTGTCCAGAAAGTGGCGTTCAGAATCGGTGTAATCAGTGCCCGATTGCATGTCTTCTGCAGCCCTCACACTTGTAACGCAGGCTTATAACTTAACCGTTGCTACTCTACATGAGATGTGGGGAATCGGAAAATTTTCAAAAAGACTTGTGTTAAAATCCTGGCTTATCATTTACCCAGTGGGGTCACCTGGGGGAATTTATTTCATCTTTCTGAGCCTGTTTCCTCATCTGTAAAGTGTAGGTGCTAATGTTTGTTTGATGGGTATCTTGTAAGGATGGCATGCGTTAAGCATTCCTCCATCTTCCCTGTCTCGATGGGTTCCACAGTGACTTGAACAAGTCTCACCAGACTCCAACCCCTTGTCCTTTCTCCTCACCAGACCTGCCAACCTTCACCTCCTGGAGAAAGGACACCATGCCATTTCTCAGCTTCTGCTCCCAGGCTTGCAAACATTCTTGGAGAGACTCCTATACCTCTGCCAGTTGTTCTCACTTCACTTCAAGTTTTTTAAGAGTAGAAGTGAAATATTGAATTAAGAAAGAATAATGTAGACAGTCCCTCAATGTTGCTCCACATTTTTGTGTCCTTTTTGTGTCTCTGGCCAAGTCTTTATGGCATGGCCCCCAGATCTTACCATGCCTCAACCCCAGTCCTCCTTTATCAACACTTCAGCCAATGACATGACCTCCTATCAAAGAGAAGATGGTCTACTTGACAAGTGTGCTATACCTTCTTTCTTTTCCACTTTAGCATTAGAAGTGGTTCTTGTTTCAGAGGAACAGAGATCCGGGGTTCTCTTAAATGCCACCCTTTCCACTTGGGAGCTAGACTCCATGCTGCCACATCTTGTGCCAGTCTTTCTCTTTCCTTTGTTTTCAATACCTTCCTGGTCTCTCTTCCCATTTACATATAAAATTACAAAATGTTCCCCATTGAAAATATCTTTTTGTTTTGTTTTGTTACTTTCCCTTGTTTTCAAGTCAAGCAATGAATGATTCAGCCAGTTGCTTGTGTCTTTACCCTTCATCTTTTGGTGAGCCTGTGTCCCGGACTGAACTTCACCAGCTCCTCTCGGTCCCCTCCTACCTCCCTTAGGTGGGACAGAATGGCTGGGGTGGGGCTGGAGCTGGCTCTAGTTGGTTATGTCCCTTCCCTCCGGTAGTTAGTTAACTAGTGGTTAACTAGTTTTCCCTGAGGGCAGTCCTGGTTAAGAAGAAGAGAATGCTCTGGAGCATTTCAAACTGGTTACTTTTTACCTCCCCCTTCCAGAAGCACAGGGGATTTTTCTCCAGAATTCACTGTGAGATGTGGTAGAACTCAGGTAAAAGTCACGAAAATGTGGTACCTTTATCTCCCCACAACCCACCCTGAGACTGTTCTCCTAGAGTTTTTAACTCTTAAGCTTGTCTACACCAAACCTGCAGCAATTCACCGATTATAGTTCAGGCTCTGCTACCTGGAACACGTTCCGGAAGTGGTTTCTGCTCCAGTAAATTGTGATTTTTGGTTTCTGCCCGTCTGTCTCTAATTTAGGGGCCAGTGGTGTGCCCTATGACTTCACTTCTCTGATGGATCTAAGGAGAGTTGTTGACTTTTCAGTTTGTTCAGCTTTTTACTTGTTAGGATACAGCGGCGAACTCTAAGCTCCTTACATGCGGGACCAGAAATCTCCGTATTTTGATAATGATATTTCAGTATCTCTGGTTTCCTCTCTAATATTATTTATTCTATCTTAGGATTTAATAACAAACAAACACGTTTTCTGAGTTTATAGATTTCATGAAAATGCCAAAGTGATCCATTGCACACAAAAAAGTTTAAGAACCCATGTTCTCAATGAATAAGGAATGAAAAAACTTTCATGTTTGATACCATTTTTGCTGTGTAGTGGGGCCTTTCAAGTTTGGTGGAGATTTTATGGAGTTTTAGGGCCATGGGTGGCAATCATATAAAGCAGCTTCTCAAAATAAATTAATCCTGTGGCAGCAGACACTTGCAAAGTTCCTTTGTGCACAGAACTCATCCTCTACCTGCTGAGGCCCAGCTCAGAGCCGCTGTGGTCTAACCATGGTTCCTTTCAGATCACAATTGGAACATTAGTGAGAATGGGAAGGGAAATCAGTGAAGGCATCAAAGTATGATACAATCTGTTGAAGAACATAATCCCTTCCTGGAGGCCTGGTTTCTAAGCCATCGATAATGGTTCGCAAGTAGAAAACAGAACAGAACACTGGACCTTGCTGAGCAAGCCACTGGGATTACAATGCACATTCTCCCTGGATATTGTCTCAGATCCAGTGCATTGTTTCAAGCAGTTTCAAAAAACTCATTGCCACATAGGCCTTTGGTTATGTTTCTGGCCAGCGACTCTTTCACAACAGCTGCTCCTAGCTAAGGAGTGAGTGTCTCATGCTGACTAGGATTTGGAGACACAAGATGGAAAACTGCAGACAGAGCGTTCTCAACGTCCGAAAGCCAGGTATTGTCTCTGTTTCGGACAATGCCTGCTGTTCGCATTGATGAACCTGATGGCACGCTGCAGGGCCATTGCTCTGCTGCTGGCAGAACCCAGGAGAATGATGCTTTCCAGAAAGGCCAGAACAAATTAAATGTCCAGCTGAGAAGAATGTAGCCTGAGCCCATTTTTCACAGAGAAAATTGAAGCTGTGCTTGTGGAGGATGTAGACACGGGTCACTGAAAGAAGGCTTAGTTTAAAGGGAAAAAAAGTAATAAAAGGGCACACTCCATTTCTTGCTTCAGCTCCTCTATTTCTAAAAAGACTAATGCAAGAGTACAATCTCAGGAAATGGCTTAGTTCCCACCCACCGCCAACTACATAAATTTTATAACAATGAGGCTTATAGCTTGCATGAAAAAGAAGCCACCAAAGGATTCCATTTCTTTATTCAAATTATTTTCTCTTTAAAATAGTTGGGTGAAGAATGTTAGTGGGTTGTTTTTTTGTTTTTTTTTTGTAATGGACAACTTAAATAATCTTCAATGATCTTTCAGCTCTTCTTTCCCATTTACTGGAGAGATTATTTATCTAGGATTTCATAACAAACAGAGCCAAGAATTTCCACAGCGTTCTCAGATCTAGCAAATTCTCACTGCATGATAAAAAGAATGTTCCATAAATGCGTATGCTAAAGAGGAGAAACTGAGGAACTGATATACGTGCGATTTAAAAGAGTTGTCCTTAGGATTTAATTTCAAGACTCAGTTGTGTGGCTTAAGCAGCTTTGTTAAGGAAGAGAAAGACCACGCAGTTGGCTCTAAACATATAGTAACACTGTGCTTTATTCTCTACTCCCCAGCGCAGACCATGTGGCTAATTAGGAGAAAATAAAGAGAAAAACATGGAGATTTGGGTGCTTTGTTTTCATCTTACCTGCACAGGGGTGTTCTAACTAGTGTTACCAGTTTGGGGAAAAGCCATATACAATTATTCGAAGTTAGTTATCCATGGAGGACATTTCTTTTCAAAGTGTTTGGAAGAGTAGAGGGATTATATGCAAGACATGGGAACATATGCAATAAATCTGGCACATTGTTAAACAAAAAATAGAACAACAATAAAGAGAGAATATTACCTACATTGTGGACATAACATGCACATTTCAAATTGATTTCATGAGGGCTTCTTTACCTGGTGTCCATGTATCATAGAATTCAGGGAGGCTGCAAACAGATGGAAAATAGTACTACCTTCTTGCTGTTTTTTTAACCTCTAACTAAAATTGAGCTTTTCCTTTAATTATAAAGATAGGTTTCATTAGATTGTCAAAGGGACATGTGACTCAAAAATAAAGGTTAAAACTTCTGGAATAACAGTATCTTCACCAATAAATGGGAAAGTAAGAATTTCTCCTGTTTGAACCAAAATATCAGTATATTCAACTAGTACATATATGAATTTAGTAAGAAATGTTTTAGATCACAGGATATGGATACTACTCAGCACACCCTAAATATACATCTTATAGTCTCTACAACTTGTATTTTCAATTCAATTCTATTTTTTGTTGAGTACTATGAAGTAGATATTATGCAAGTCATTGCAAAAGCTTCCACTGTTTTGGAGGAGACTGCTAGGTACATGATGACTATACTAAAAAAAAAAAAAAAATGCTATGATAATATTTTTTAATTTGAGAGAGCCAAAGAAACTATTCAACAACTTACTTGGATTTTGTATGTATCGACAAAGAGGTTAAGGCCTCATAGTATTAACATATGCCTTCATCCATGACGTTGGAGACCCAGTTTTTTGAGTGTCCATATGGGCAAGGCATGAAATCAAAGTAGGAGAGAAGTGTTTTGTTGGGCAGTTGGAGACACCCACACCCCCTCACTCACGCAAAACAAATATACTCTTCCTGGTGATCGCATGCATTTCTAACCAGATAAGGTACTTATACCTACTTAACTTCCTCCTCCAATTCTCCAGGTCACTTGGACCAATGGAGAGAAGACTATAGAGAGATTGTCACAAATTCATTCATTCTTCTGGACCACAAAGGAAAGTGTGTTTCCCAGAAATGGTGGTTCAGAAATATTGTGTCTTCAATATATGCTGCTTTGGAATGTTAAGATTTTATCAGGTTTGGGTGAAGTTGACTCATTTGATTTATGCTCCTTATTCAAAAAGAGATAATTAATGGGAAGATATTGGACATTTCAGTTGAAATGCTGAGTCTCCTGACTTATTACTGACACAGCAACTTTAATTTTCAAAAGAAATTGTAAAAATTGACTCTTTTAAGTGCCAATTCAGCTATAACAATATTTTAAGACTAATCAGCTGAGAATAATAGAAAACTAAGATCAAATACCATTTAAGCCTTATGTAAACTAAGCTAATTTAATGTTATGCTTATTGCCAAATGGAATATATATATGTATATAAATCCTTAAGGTGTTTGTCCCTCAGCACCTCTTGCCTAGGTGAGGATGCACATCTGTGCCCAATACCATGAGGAAGGTCTGCAAGCTTCGGTCCTCACATTCTCTCAAGCTAAGTGATGTAACCAGTGGATCTAGAGATCTCATGCCATAGAGTTTCAGTGCTGTACTGATCATAAGCCCTGTAGCTCTGTGCTAGCCTTGTGATTTTGGGCAAGCTAATCTACCCAAACCCCAGTTTCCTCATCTGCAAATTAGGCATAATAATAATAATAGCATCTACTTCAGAAGGCTGTTAAGGGGATCAAATGAGATAATTCAGGGAAAATGCGTAGCAGAATGTCTTGCACATAATGACACCAAGCACATTTTTCACTTTTATTACTGTTATCAAATTATCCCAAACTAAAGGCATTGACATGCACTTCGCCATCTTCCCAGTTTCTTCCCACCTATAAATTTATTTTCTTCATTTTGCTTTAGTCATTTCAGTTCCAGAATGAGGTGTACTTCTGCTTAATAAGGTTCCATTTTCCACCTGTATACTTGACCTTATTCCCTCACATCTCTTTCTAGATCTGCAATCTCTTTTTCCTTTTGATTTTTTAAATTCCTTCAACAAACATAGGCAAACCCATTTGTTGTGTGCCAGCCTCAGCCTATTGATAACCAGTGTTGTGGCTGGACTGGCCCATTGGTTCTTATTATGATTGCAAGACATCCTCTGCAATAACTGTCAGGAAACTTTGGAAAAAACAAAGGTCATGGAAATTACACAACATACCTGGGGCCACACTGTATTGGAGGGCTAACCTTCATGGTATATTTTCTAGGATGTTGGATCAAATAAATAATAAAGTAAATGAATATGTAAAAGTTATCTCTGCCTTTCTTCCCCCAGAGAAAGTAACCATCAGTTAAATATGAAAATCTTTAGCTGAGAAATATTAACATAAGCATATTTCATTAATTTGATCATTATTAATGATCTTTAGTTATTACATATGTCAATAGATGAATTAATAAATAGATGGATGTATAGATAGATAAATGATCTAGGAAGCAGGAGACCTGAGTTCTAATCAACTGCATAAATCAATTCTGTGATCTTAGAGAATATATTCTCTTAATTTATTAATTAATTTCTAAATTTCTCTTTATTCCTCTTTCTTAATTTCCCCATCTATAAATATGGAGATAATAGCATTTGCCCTGTCTACCTGACAGAGTTGTTAAGAGGTTCAAAGGAGATACTATATACTAGATCTCTGTATAAACAGTCAAATTGTCCATAAGTATACACTGTTGTCATTAATACAGACACAGTTATTATTCCCAAATTATTTATAATCTAGTAACTTACAACTAATTGGATAATTTCCATCACTATGATAAAAATCCTACCAAGACCTTCCATTATCTCTGTGACTGTATTTGCCTGCTTATATTAATATTTCCAAGGTCATTTTAATCCATTCTCTGTATGTCAGCAATACCTAGGTCTGTAAATTTATTTCTAGGCCAAAATCCTCATTATTTTTATTTAACTATAAATAATACCTTGAACAGCCCATTATGTTTTTCAATTTAAATTAAAATTAAAACTAAGACTTAATTTTACAGTTTTAAATGGCTATGTTTACCTCATTTTACCCTCAAATTTCAGTTGAAGTTCACCTGATGAGTGTGGTTGGTAGATGTGGTTGGTTGTCTAGCCAATATTCATTTTCCCTTTTTTCTTCTTCCTTGCTAACAGAATGCCAATTTTATTTAGAAACCTGACAACAATGATTTATTAGACCCTCCCCTAAGAGAAGAATGATGATTGTTCTGAGCCAATCATAGCAACCCCATTCCTCTTGGTCAGTGATTGGCTTAGGAGTTGGCATGTGACCCGAATCTGGCTCGTGAAAATGGAGAAGTCTGTTGTTGGAAGAATGAAAGATGTTCTAAGAAAGATTTTCTTCCCATATAAAAAGAAATAGACATGCAAAAAGAAGCCTTCTTTCTGCTTCCTTCCTGCTTTTAGATATTGTTATGAGAGGACAGGTTGGTTGGCAATGTGGGAGCCATCTTGAAACCCTGGAGGGAAAGTCAGGAGATCTACAGAAAAACTGACATTGCTAAGCTGCTGAATTAACCAACACTGGAACTGCTTACAATTAAGACAGGCCAAAGTATGGGAGAAGATATTTCCAACAAAAAATATAGAGAACTCTCAAAAATCAAAAAGAAAAAAAAAGAGATGAAAAATAGGTAGAAGACTTGAATAGGCATTTTGCACAATAGCATATGCAAATTACCTATAAATATATGACAGGATGGTCAACATCATTGGTCTTCAGAAAAGTTCAAGTTAAAACCACAAGGTACTACATATACCCACCAGAATGGATACACTGAAAAAGACTGACAAACCAATGGTGGAGAAGATATGAAGAAATGAGAATTCTCATAGACTGCTATTGGAAAGGCAAAAAACCACTCAGGGAAACTCTTTAACAATACAATATCTACTAAAACTGAACTTATGCATACCTGTTGAACCAGCCATCCCATTTCTGGATATCACCCAAAAGAAATGTGGACGTGTGTTTACCAAGAATATTTATAGCAGCATTCTTTGCAATAACCCTAAATTGGAAACAGGCCAAATATTCATCAGCAGTAGAATGGATACATAAATTGTAGGATATTCATATAATAGGATATTAAAGAACAATGTGAATATGTAAACCACTGCTACACACTGTGACATAGATAAATTTCATAAACAATTTTGAGCAAAGGAAGCTGGGCAGGTATACTGTATGATTCCATTTATAAAAAGTTAAAAAACAAGAAAAACGAATTCTCTGTTCTTAGAAGTCAAGACAGTGACTGGGAGACGGATGATATGAAAGGGTTTTCTGCTGCTGGCAATGCTCTATTTTTTGACATGGGTTTTGATTACATGTTGTGTCCACTTTCTGTATTAAAATCAATTAAGTTACATGTTAATATCGGTATACTTTTCCTGAATATGGGTTCTCTTCAATAAAAAGACAATTTAAAATAATTTAAAAAGAAGAAAAATAAGGTAAGAAGAAATATTAGTATTGAAAAAGGAACAGAAAATCGAGAAAGAGTATAAATAGAAAACAGTCCTTTCCAAGGGGCCCTGCAATCGAAGCCTGGCTGTGAGGGCTCTGAGGCATCGCCTTGTGCTTTTAAAAGCCTATGGTAAACAAAGCTGCAATGAACATTGGAGCACACGTGTCTTTATCTCTAAATGTTTTCAGATTTTTTGGGTAGATACCCAGGAGAGGGATTGCTGGGTCATATGGCAATTCTATTCGTAATTTTTTGAGGAACCTCCACACTGCCTTCCATAATGGCTGCACCAGTCTGCATTCCCACCAACAGTGTATGAGGGTTCCTTTTTCTCCACAGCCTCTCCAACATTTGTTACTATTTGTCTAGCTTTGTTTACGGTGGCCAAGACATGGAAACAACCAAAATGTCCTTCGATAGATGAATGGATAAAGAAGTTGTGGTATAGATACACAATGGAATACTATTCGGTGGTAAGAAAAGATGATATAGGAACATTTGTGACAACATGGATGGATCTTGAGAGAGTAATGCTGAGTGAAATAAGTCAGACAGAAAAAGCAGAGAACCATGTGATTTCACTGATATGTGGTATATAAACCAAAAGCAACAAAACAACAAGACAAACAAATGAGAAACAGAAACTCATAGACACAGACAATAGTTTAGTGGTTGCCAGAGGGTAAGGGGGGTGGGGGGTGGGGGGTGGGAGATGAGGGTAAGGGGGATCGAATATATGGTGATGGAACGAGAACTGACTCTGGGTGATGAACACACAATGGGATTTATAGATGATGTAATACAGAATTGTACACCTGAAATCTATGTAACTTTAATAACAATTGTCACCCCAATAAATTAAAAAAAAAAAAAAAAAAAAAGCCTGTGGTATGTAGAGGAAGTGCTTCCAAAATCTTCTTCCGGACTTTGGCCGCCTCTTGCCATTGTTGAGGGTAAAAAGTAACTTTATTTGCTCTAAAAATTTAGAGTTGACTTATTGGACCTATTCACCTGCCAGAAGAAGTCAGATCCTTGCTGTTTTGTTTCTTGGATGATTTCATGGTGATGAGTCCATTTCTATCTCTAGACAGCACAGACTCTTAAATGCATAAATTTAACTTGTAATGCTTAGACTAATTTGCTAACAAAGTCAGCACATTTTCCTATGCAGAAGAATACTGTTTTAGATATAGTGTACAATTTGGAATGTAGGTAAAGACTTTATTAACTAATAAGTTTTTAAAAAAATGTTGACAGACCTTGAAGATTTGCTTCTCTTTGGCTCTTCTCCAATGTTGGCCCCTCGTCCACATTGTTGACCAGCATTCTGCCTTGGATTGTTGGCAGGTTTGGGTTTTTTTCCTCATGTATGCTAGTCTTGGCCCCCTACCTAGACTGCAGGCCATTTGAAGATAGGGCTCATGTCTCATAATCTTTAAAAAAAATCTCTTTAATTTTGGGCTTTATTCATAGTAAATGTTCAATTTTTACTGAATAATTGCTGGCTACTCTCATGCTTGTTAGATAAGGAAAGAACATGCGCATGGGCAATGGGCAGAGAATTTTTCTTGGCAGCATTTAAGGACAGAACAGGCATTCTTCTGTTTATAGTCTTACGGGAACTCAAAGAAATGAACTAGGAATATCATGACAGTCTCTATCAGTTCTGTGGCCCGTGGATGTGACAAAAATAAGCAAATTATTGTTTGGCCTACCCAACACCAAGAAACCCATTTGACTTTTTAAAAAGAAAAACAACAGAATGACTAAATTACCCAATTGTTTTGTCTTTGTGTAGACAGAGTCTGGGATTCTATTGATGAAACCATATTTCATGCTTATGCTCTGATGCAGCTGTAGCTCACCGATTTGAAATAACTTAATGAGGTATTGATTTTGTGGCTCAGCGTACTCTGAAACAAGTACCAAAATCATGGCAGAAAACATCACAAGGGAGGGGACAGAAGGAAAGGTGCATTTCTAATGAATATGCTAGATGAGTTTCTGTCAACATGATGGGATGAAATGAATACTTTAGAATTAGAGAAATGAATTATTTAATTGGAGATGAAAAATATGAGTTCATTTTGCTCATTGGAATTTGGAATTGGAAGTGAAACACATGCACTTCAGGAAACATAAAAGTTAAAAAAAAATACTGGCTCAGAGATGAATTATAGTGGTAAGTTATTTTTCAAGCCAATTTTCAGTTGTTCAAACTAGAAGAAATGGAGAAAAACTTAGAGTGGAAATAAGACTCCAGGGAAAGGAAATAAAGGAACTGTTCCTTTTGCATGTTTCCTAAATACTCCCTGGTGGCTGCTAATGACATGGAGCTGGATGGAGTTTTGCCATAAATTAGCAAGATGGAGGGAATTTAAACGAGGGTACTGCACAGACAAGCATACAGGAAACCTCTACCCCATATTGCATTTGGTCACATTCTAATTCCATGGATAAATGGCTGGCATCTTGAGGGATGACCAAAGTTACCCAACTTTGCAAAGAACTTTCTAGAATCACTGGATCAACAAATATGTTAATCAGGTAAATTTACATTGGCCAGGCACACTTCCCTAAGCGACTTCCCCACTCTCTTCCCAGTCACCCCATGTCCTTTCATTAAGAACCTCCCCCATAAAAAAGAAAACCCAATCATTGATTATTTGCCTGAATGCAATAAATTTGGTGTTCTCCACAAACATACAGTGCTTTAGTTACAAAACAGGTTAGAACTGAAAAGGACGGCACAGTTTATCACAAGAGGAAATGGTCCCAAATGGTTAGAGGGTCATAAAAAAGAATTTCTGGTGAATTGCATATGGAGCGATCTCCGGGGTCAAGGGAACCATTGGGAAGAAAACAAACTCCTACTATGTGGAGGGGAGTCCTTTTAGAGCCTTTCAACTCTCAGATGCTTCCTTGAATTTAAATTTGATTTGGCTTCGTTGTTTCCAGCAGATTCCTTTCAAACAGTGGTTCTCACCATGGGACTAGGGTGGTGTTGCTTCCTAGGGGACATTTGGTGACGTCTGGAGGATTTTGGGTGTCACAATTGGGGAGTGAGAAGGTGCTACTGGCATTTAGTGAACAGAGTCCAGGGATGCTGCTTACGATGCCAGGATGCACAGGACAGTCCCCCCATAACACAGAGTGATCCAGCCCCAAATGTCACGAGGGACAAAGACGAGAAATCCTAGAAGGAAGAACCAATATCTGTGATCACAGAAGAAAGAAGAACTAATAAAAATTAGGAAAGCCTTAAGTTCTGCTGACTAAAGGAGGAAGAGAAATACCAGCCAGGAGAGGCAGACGTGATAAGGTGATTTACTACTTGTGTCAGGTGTGTGGTTACACACCAGTGATGTTGGACTGTGTGCCTTAGAATCGCTTTGGCTACTTGCCCAGAGCCTCAGAGTTATAACTGCTTTGCTCCTAATGATATGTTTACATAAAATATGTAGTTATAATAAATGCAAACAATGGTGGGTGGGCTTGTTTTTAATGTATCTCTTCCATTGCCAGCTAATACTCATTTATTGAGCATCTGCTAGGCCCTGGAACTGTGTTTAATATACATTGTTAAGGTGTTCTTGGTTTCGTTTTGTTTTAAGACAGCAACCTACAACAGCTATCCTCATGAGGATAATTTAATTGTTCCAGAAACAAAAGAAACTTTTTTGGGGTTGCTTGCTTTCCCAAATGTAGAATATGTTAGTACAGAGCTTTGGGAACTGAAGACTTTCAGGGTTCCTGCACGTGGAAAAGTAGGTCTCATACACTTAAAATATTAAGTCATAAGGAGCTTAAATGGATTTGCATGTCACAGATTCAGCAACGTTATTCTAGGTCTGTTTGCTCAAGTCTAAAATGATAAATTGGCTCTAATGAGTTCTAAAGCCCCTTCCTACTTAAGTGTCTAGGATTCTGTCCTTCTCTGCCAGCCAATTAGAAGTGACACAGTAGGGTCATCTTGGCATGCTACAGGATTGGTAATCATTATTTCTGGGGCTTCAGGAAGCTGGTAAAATTGGGTGCCAATCAGGGAGTAAAAAAAAAGTTGGCCTTTTATTATTGATTAACTGATGGGAAATCATGGCTATGAATGTGGGCCAAATAGGCTAAGTAATACTCTCTCTGAATTCAAAAGGTTTACTCCAGCTGTCCCCCAACCCGCCAGACAAGCACAGGTGAGCGCCTTTCCTTCAGCCGAGCAGAATGTCCTGCGTGCAGAAGGCCATGTCTCTCTGAAGGCCTGCATTGCTCAGCTCTGTCTCCCGCCACCACTCAAATGTGTGTCCCCTCCCTATGAGAGCAATAAGTGAAGGGTGGAGAGTAGTTTTTCCCTATAACTTTTTTATCTGGGATGTTGAATGCATGTTATCTACTCTCTTTAGAATGTCAGAAATTAAAAATAAATTCCCGCCCCCCCACAAATGTAAGTGCATCTCTGCTTCCACTGCAGATTGAAATAACAATATTGGTGGGGAAATAATCTTGAGTGGCTTATTTTTTTTTAAATGGAAATAAGAGCCGTTCAAAGCCATGTAAAGCATAAAAAGAATTGATCAGAGAGGTTTCTGAGAGACTGCTGCTGGTAAGGGGGAGCTGCTTTGCCAATATATCTTAAGGCCCTTTGGTGAGAGTCAGACCTTGTTAAATCGCACCAAAATGTGCTGGGAGAAAGTGCTTCAAAGCAAGACGCACAGGAGTGGGCATCAGAGACGTGACCCCCCCAGGTAAACTGTGAGCTGAAGATGTGTCATGTCCTGGCAGAGACTCGTGCTTCTGTTTCCTTTATCTAACGTTACCTTCCTTGAGTCTACAAAAAGAGCTCCGATTTTCTGTCAAACATTCTATAAATTTCAAACGCTTTTCATGTTGTAATTCTTCTGAAATAATAATCGCACTTAGCTTTGAGAAAGGTCAAAAATCCAGCCTTTGGGAGAAGGCAGGGTGTTTCCAAGGGGCTTCAGGGTTCTTATCTGTGTGGTGACTGAGTGTCCCAATTGGTCTGGTGGGTCTTGGTTTAGACCTGATGTCCCGGTATAACTATTAAATGCACTTCCATTCACCCTCCAGAGTGTCCTGGTTTGGATAGTAGATTATATGGTTATTCCACTCTTCTTTAATGCCTAGTTTTTTTCCCATTTTTTAAAAAAGAAATGGATTTATTATGACTTCTGTAATTAAAATTAGTTTTATAAAAAGCTTATAGTTAGTTTTATAAAGTTTATTAGTTTTATGAAGCAGTCATTGATATGGTGCTTTTCTCCTTACAGAATACTTTAACAAGTTTATTTAAAGGGTTGAATGGTAAAGGTTCAGTATATTTTGAGTAAATAAATAAATAGGTGAAACTGAAATGACAGCTATAGCAGACATTAATATAATAATTACACGTAAATTACCCACATTGTCTCATACTTGTGAACTTTTGTTCCTACCTATCCTAGTGACTCGATTGCATGGAATATCTTTCTTCCTTGCCTTTTTCTAGGTGATCAATGATACTTGAAATTGTGCTGGTCTTTCAAAAAGTCAGAATTTCTCCCCAACTCCTAATTCATACTTTCTTTAGTCTCTAATTAGAACTCTTGATTTTTCCAGCCTCCATCAAGCTGCCAATTATTTTAAGTATTATTGTATGAAGTAAGATAACTGGGAAGTGGGTAAACATCACTGGTCTCAGAACGAACTCCTGTGGGGCCCTATTTCCAACCCAGTTCCTTTTGTCTGACACGCAGTCATTGAAATCCTCTTTGCATATGACCCTCCAGCCAGATCTTCCCTGCTCTGTTGTGAAACCCAGCCTGTTATATCCCCATTTATTAATGGCTGTGTCACACAGTAGAGAGGAGGAAAAGCCTAGCTAGATCCACATGGATTGCCTCTCTCTTTTCTTTCCCACAGAACTCGCTGTCAGAGAGGGTTGGTGCAGTGGGATCGACGGGATCTGGATTCACACTAGTGGTTGTTCCCAGGACTGGTTGCCAACCCGTAGGCCCCAGCATGGTGGTACTGCTTGTTAAAATAGGAAAATGTATCTGAACCAGTTGATAAATAGCCACTATTGCAAAGGCTCCCTTTAAGTTGCCCCGACCCCATTTCCTTCACTTCCCCTCAGGTATCCCCAGATCCAGCAAATAAGGGTCAACACCTGGCCTAGCAAGGGGTTGAAGGCACCTTACTCCCACCTACTCTGATTAGCTGGTGCCTCTGCCGTCTGGGCTGTTGAATACCACCTCTGGTAGTTCTCTGGTATCTCTTCACCATGAATTTGAAGTGACTTTCCACAATTTAAAAAAGAGAAATCGAGCTAGAACTTTGGAATTGAGCTTAATTCTTTCCTGAGTGTGTGTGTGTGTGTGTGTGTGTGTGTGTGTGTGTGTGTGTGTGAATGGCCAGGACTCATTTTCTATCTGTTAGGGTGTCGGTTGGCAATTAACATTGCTGCTCAACAATTTGGCCAACTGTTTTATATTCATAGAAGATAGCGTTTTGAGGTTACTTATTTTTATTTTCCAAATAAAATATGGGACTTTCATCTAGTACCTATCTGACAGATGGTCATCTAGTTTTTGGATAACTTTGGTAATGGAGCGCTCACTGTCCCTGAGGTCATTTTCCCCTCGGAAGTAAATTATACTGGACGACTTACCCTCATTTCACAGAAATGTTCTTTATCACAAAGAACCATATATGACAATCAGCAACAGGATAACTCTTTGCTTGCGTCAAAATGTTTCCCAGGTGAACTTCTCTCAGCCATTCTCTCCATATACATATTATTGAACACATCATAACATTTGAGAAATGCCACAAACCAAAAGAAACCACATGGTCCTGATTGCTGTTTTTTAGCTCAGAAATAGGCTTTCTCCATATTTTGGTAATCAGTCATTAGGAAATCAATTGTTTCTATCAAATGAATGAATGAATGAATGAACAAATGAAGAACCCCAAGCAGAACATTTTTTAGTCTTTATAGAAAATACCCAAAGATAGAAGCTTCACAACTTCTGATTGGCCTATTTCCATATTTTGTCATAGCAAAGATCAATAGTTTCCCCTTATGCCCGACTAAAATCTCTGTACCTTTAATTTAAGCTAATTTCTTTTCCTTCTTCAGAACTCAGGCTCTGTTCTCATATCATCCTGCGTGTTGACTGGGCAGAGGCTGAAGGAAGAACGAAACATGGTTTTTTAGAGAACTCTATTACAAAATTTACCTCCCTATACAGTAAGCATTTACTATAGAGATAATTTCCCTTTATCATGCTAGACATCTGACTATGTTAAAAAGTTTCTTAAAAATGCTATTCACTTTTCTATAGCAAGTGAGGCCAACTGTTTTTGTATACCAGGTCATATTTGAGCTTTGGATATTCAGAGAGAGGGAAGACGCTGTCTCTGTAAACATGTAGGGGAAAACACTTTCTGCAAATTTTCTAGAAGAACTACCTGTTACAATCTGTGCTCAAATCTAAAAGTAAGAATTACGCATGAGGTATGACAATTAAGTTCGCGAACTCATCCTAGAAAAAGTGCTACATACCTCATCGTTGACTATCACTACAGTCACCTTCAATGTACTCCCCCTTGGGAAGCTATGCACCGAGACCAGCACCTAGTCCACCCTGCAAAGCAATTTTGAAACTCTTTGTCTGGAATGGCCATCAGAGCTGTTGTCATATTACCCTTGATTTCCTGAATGTCATCAAAATGTCTTCCTTTCAATATTTCCTTTATTTTTGAGTAAAGAAAGAAATCAGTGGGGGCCAGATCAGGTGAGTAGGGAGGGTGTTCCAATACAGTTATTTGTTTACTGTCTAAAACACTCCCTCACAGACAGTGCCGTGTGAGCTGGTGCATTGTCGTGATGCAAGAGCTCCTTTGGGACCGTTTTTGCACACACATTCATGCCAAGATTTTCAGTTAAGATTTTCCTGTTTCTCTATCAATGTTTACTTGGTCTGCTATGCTTCTTACAGTCAGCTGACCATTTTGACGCACAATTCAATGAATTTTTGCAATGTTTTTGTCAGTTCTCATTACTGGCCGCCCTGACCTCTCTTCATCAGTGACGCATTCTCTCCCCTCAGAAAAACATTAAATCCATTTATATACTGCCATTTTCTTCATGGCATTATCCCCATAAACTTAGACTAACTTGTCCCTGATTTTACTTCCACTCTTGCCAAGTTTAACAGGAAATTTAATGTTTGTTCATTGCTCTAATTCAAGCTCAGACATTCTCACAATGGCACACAAAAACACGCAACTACAATAATGAATGTCACTCAGCAAGACACCGCCACACGTTGACACGAATACAACTGTGAGACACTGATATACCAACGTTATGAAACTTTACTGAGCTGTTTGTATAGTGCTGTCAATGCAAGTGTATGGTGGCAGGTTCGCGAACTTAATTGTCAGATCTTGTATTTTGCCTCTTGAGATTGACCTTCTGACTTCTAATTAGGTTAATTAAGATACCCTCATGGACTTTCCCAGAGTATAATCAGGAAAACACAGAAAGAAGTTTTATTGTGAGACTCCCAGTTCTAGAACTTTTCATTCTGGTTACGCCTCGAAGTATAGCAATGGATTCTTTAATGACAAAGCTCATGATTGAAGTTAACTTTCAGTTTCTTGACTTTTGAAACGATGCTCAGTCTGAAGGGACTTTAGAGAGCATGTAGCTTAACCTTCCTGCTTTGCAGAAGAGGCAACTCTCGCTCATGTCCTGACCATAAACAAATATCTTTGCTCCAAGGACTGAGCACTGAGGTGTGTTAAACAATATTGAACACCTATATTTACCTCCTTGAATCAGATCACTCTCTTGCCCCCTCACCACCATGGCCTCCATCAGTTAGAAATATGTAGAAAAAAAGGAATACAATGCATTCAATGCCCGTGGTTTGGTGGAGGTGTCTTTTAAGACCTCTAACCCTTTTGAAATGAATTCTATGATTATGGAATACCCTTTGGACCTCTAAGCAGGTTTGCCTACTAAGAGGGAGTGCCCTGAGCAAACAACAGATGCAGATCATATTCCTGATGTGAAATAAGAAATAAATCATCACTATTCTGATTTTTAAAAAATATTTCCGATGAGTTTGATAGTTTTGAGGTTTTGTTTTGTTTTGTTTTGTTTTCTTTTGTTTTAGCTCTGTGTGGCCTTGAGTTTCCTTCATGGACTCTTTTAAACAAACATTTTTTGAATGGCTACCATTCATTTATTTATTCAACAAGAACTTATTTAGTGTCTGCTATGATCACAACTGCTCTGGAGGCTGGGAATAGAGTAGAAATAAAGGAAATCCCTGAGCTCATGGAGCTTTTGTCTCATTACAAACACAGGGAGACAAAGCAGATTCTGTCCTTGCCTCCCTGAACTTGGAGCCTAGCAGAAAAGACAAGATTTACATTGATTACTACAATTGGTATAATAAATATTCATTACAGGGATAACAGGAGGTGTAGGGTATTAGGGAAGCAGAAAACAGGGGTTGGGACCAAGTCCTGAGCTCCAAGAAGGTTCCTCATGGGGTAAAGGGGATCAAATATATGGTGATGGAAAGAGAACTGACTCTGGGTGGTGAACACACAATGGGATTTATAGATGATGTAATACAGAATTGTACGCCTGAAATTTATGTAATTTTACTAACAATTGTCACCCCAATAAATTTAAAAAAAAAAAAAAGAAGGTTCCTCATGAAAGGTAGAGACATTTAAGCTGGTATCTAAAGGCTGAGTAGGCGTTCAGTGCCGTGGATTCTTGGGAGAGAGAATGCTTCACCAAAGGGTAAAGCATTGGTGAGTTTTGGAATTGAGAGAAAGAATGGCACATCTGACAAACAGGAATAAGTTTGGTGTGGCTGGAGCAGGCAATGTACGATGGTAAGAGAGTTTTGACATGAGGCTCCCTTGCTGTGGGCTTTGCAAACCACTGTAAGGCCTGTATTTGAAGGCCCATGGGGAGCCATTGAGGGTTTTAAGGCATACTTGCACTTATTCTAAAGATAACTTTTGCAGGAATGTGGCTAAAAGAATGGCAGGAAACAAAACCAGACTAAAGGAGTTTTAAGACGGTTCACATAATCCAGGTAGGGGATGGTGGAGATCGGAACCAGAGTGATGGCAGAGGGAATGGAGTGGAATGGATAGGACTGAGTAACGTTTAGGAAGTAGAATGATTAGACGTGCATGAGAAGAACGTTTAAGTAAACGATCACATGTGCACGAGAAGGACAGTTCAAGTGTGACTTCTGGAATTTCAGTTTATGGATTCAGTCAGCTACAAATCTAAAGGCCAGACCCAGGCCTCTGTAATTTCCCATACTTCTGTTTCTTGTCCTTTATTTAAGGTCCTACCTGAATATCCAGTTAGCCAGCTGGTCAGGTGTCTCTTGCAGGTCTTCATGCCAGGGAGAGCCCCATGTCACAGGTGGGACTGTGTCCCAGGGAGACCTTTTGTTAATAAACTCACTGAACTTGCTAGATAGTTTCTGAGGGGGGCCAACCTTCTGAATTCTAGTCAACCGAACATCTAAGAATAGTTATGTCAGAATTATCTATGGCTCTGTCCACTTCATGCTTCCAATTTATCATTAACTCACTCAACTGTTTCACTCAGATAGCAGGCTAGAAATTCTGTTTTCCTTTTCTGAATTGACTGTTGTCTGAGGCTGAATTGCGTCGTCTGTTGCTTTCGTATTGTGAAAACTCAATATATCTACTCCCCCGCTGGGTCAGAAGGGGACAATTTGGATTAATATTTTATTATTTTAAAATGCCTCCAAGATATTATCCGATTCATTCTCATAACAATTTTGGGAGACAGGAAGGAAGCAGGTAAATGTGCACTTCACATGGTTTTTACTTAATGGCAAATTTAGTGCTGTTTGGTCAAAGATGAAAAATGAAGAAATTATTCATGTGGAGTCTAATTTAAGCTCATTCTAGGTGACATTTATGAGTTGCTTCTGGCAGGAATTTTGTTTGTTGTAACATGAGGAATGTTCTACTCCTTGTGTTTGAAGGTGACACCACCGTGCCTCCATTTAGCTGCACGTGTGTTTTGAGATGTTTTGTAAGGGGACAGATTTTCATTAAGCCCTTGGCACGTTCTCTTAACACAGTGACGACCGACACACATTTCAGATGCCTGGCTTGGGATAGGTGTTCCAGCCATCACCACAAGCAGAGAAAAATAAATTGCCTGCCTGAGGATTTGAACTTTTGCTCTGGCCTCATTAGTGCAGCGTGCTAACCAACTAGGGTAGCCATGGGCCTGCAATTATACAACAGCAGGAATCAAACCTGGTCTAGGGCCCTGAAACTTAACCTTTGAATGTATCCATTAGCCTTGGCCTTTCTCTAGGGGCATAGACTACACCATGGTTTGCTGTTAGCTGTTGTAAAAACTTATTTTTCAAATTTAATAAAGATAGAAACATTAGTGAATCTTGAAATAAAATTTAATGTGTTTATAATATTCAGTATTTATTTTTTGAAAGGTATTTACACATATGTCATTCGTCAGTGACAATTGCTTTCAATAACTTCTTTTTAATAATAAGGGCATGCTTGAACCACATCTGAATTTATGTTTATTCACCTGTGGGAGCAAATACCATGTTAGAATTAGATCACAAATGTCAAACACTACCCATAGTGGAAGCTTCATAGAAATGTTAGAGCATAGAAGGAGATCCATGAAGGCATAAAGAAAAAAGTAAATTCTTTGCAGTGAACATATTCCTGCGAACTATTGAAAATGAAGTACTTAATTACATTACAGTTATTACTGACTTAAAACCAGGTAAGGTTATGTGAATATAAAACCATTCAAGGAAGTGCAGATGCTACGGAAATGAATGTTACATTTATAAACTGTCTTAGTTTGCTTGGGCTGATGTAACAAAATCCCATAGAATGGGTGGCTTAAGCAACAGACACGTACTGCTCACAGTTTTGGAGTCTGGAGAGTCTGTCCGAGATCAAGTTTGGACCCGCAGGTTCGGTTCCTCGTGAGGCTCTCTTCCTGGCTCACAGACTGCTATCTTTTTGCTGTGTCTTTACCTGGTGAAGAAAAGAGAGCACTCTGGTCTCTTTCTTTTCTCATAAGGACATTAACCTGTCATGGGGGCTCCCCCCTCAGGCCTTCATCGAAACCTGATCGTCGTCCTAAGACTCCACCCCAAGCACCATCGCATTGAGCGCTATGGCTTCAATATACGGATTTCGGGGGGACATCAACATTCCATCTCTAACATAAACTGAAAGCAACTTGGTTATTTGGATTGGCAAATCATTTCTTCTGTCTCCCTCACTTCCCTTATTCAATCAGCCATCAAGTCCTGCTGATTCTGCAATCTGAATATTTGTCTAATCAAAACCCCCAGTACTACTGTGCTGGTCCAGATCCCCCCCCACCCCCCCCCGCCCCCTGCCCCTTTCTCTTGTGTGTGACAGCAACAGCTCCCAACTCTTCCCTGTGTCCAAGTTTGCCTCCCTTTATTAATTCATTTTAATCAATTATTAAAATTAATAATTGTATTATTAAATTAATAATTTAACGACAATATTAAATATTATTTATTCTGTAAACACCCAAGTGCATTTTTTTGTGTGAACGTAAGTTTTCAACTCCTTTGGGTAAATATCAAGGAGTACGATTGCTGAGTCTTATGGTAAGAGTATGTTTAGTTTTGCAAGAAACCACCAAACTGTCTTCCAAAGTGGTTGCACCATTTTGCATTCTCATCAGTAAGGAATGAGAGTTCCTGTTGCTCCACATTTTACCAACATTTGGTGTTTGTCAGTGTCCTGGATTTTGGATATTCTAATAGCTGAGTATTGGTAATAAATATTTATGAATGAATCTCACCTACATAATAGTGCTGGTATGAAAACACTGAAGGAGCTGAGATTTTTAGGTGCTATAAATGTGCATTATTCACATCAGTAATCAGAGTACAGATGTCATCCCGTTATAAACATGGACACATCCAGGGACCAGCCAACCATTTCTCTGGTCTACCCCTATGGCTCATCAGTAGTTTGTCTTCAGAGAGCAGAAAGCCCTGCTTGTCAGTCACTAAGTTCTTTTTTTAAAACATTTCTTTTTCTTTTTTAATGAATTCACAGTAACTGGCTTCAGTGGGAAGAAAAGAATTGATGACAATTACTTTTAAAAATAGATTGTCTTTAATTTTTCCAAAGAAAACTTAGCCTAGATAACAAAAGGTTCAAATTATCGAAAAGATTGCAGACCCTAATTAGTTAAGAATACAAGTACAGCTTCATGCTGAAATTATTTTTGTTACCATAGCTCTTAGTTCATAAATATGAAAAGAGGAAAGCCTAACCACATGGTTTTTAATGCATCAAAAATTCAAGTAATAGTTAAATGTTTCCAGTGTTTTCTGAGGTTCTATTTTCCAAGATCTGTATTTATTATCTATAAAATTATGAAATAAATCTAAATGCTTTTGTATAAAAGAATATGATATAGGCTTTCAGTAAAGACTCAACCAAGTTCTTCGACATAAGATCCTTCTATTATTGGGTAAATGCTTAATAGGAATAACAACTTATAATAACTACTAAAAATTGTATCTCTTTTCAATTTACTGTTAATTTATACATGTAAATATAATTTAATACTCATTTCTGTAAGCCAAATTTAATGATTTCAATTTTATAGATAAGAGGACTAAAGATCAGAGTAGTTCAGTGGCGTGTCACACAAGGTAACATAGTAATGGTGTCCCTTGCCTAGTTCATCCCCTTCCTCTGAATTGTATCTTGGACTCCAGTTAATGACTCTTGTTGCTTAAATATAACTTTGCTGCATCTGATGTTCCTGGGAATAAGTGGGCTGTCTGGGAAGATTTCTCAAAGAGCAGTCTACACGTACTCACCTAGTTTCAATTTTTCCTCTTTCTACCATTCAGCTTCCACGTTCTCAACAGTCTTATGATTGATGTCCAGACCAGCAAATTTGATGGATGTCTTTGTTTTTCTCTCTCGTGTTTGAAATTTCCAACTCATCTTCACTTAAAAAACATTCCCTTCTTACTGGCACAATCCAAACACATCTCTGTGATCTGTTCCAAATCCATACATCAAATTGCTTCCTCAACAGCTTGTTCGGTGGTTTCACAGGCATTCAAGACTCAATATGTCTGAAGCTGAACTCATTTTCCTGCTCAAATGTTTTTCTTCCTGTGTTCTTGAACTTAATGCTTAGTACCACCATCATGCTAGTAGGTGTCTGTGATGGTTAAGTTTATGTGTCAAACTGGCCATGCTATCGTGCTCAATTGTTTGGTCCAACACTAGTCAATATGCTGCTGTGAAAGTATTTTGTAGATGTGATTAGCATTTACAATCACTTGACTTTAAGTAAAGCAGATCATCTTCCATAATGCAAGTGGGCCTCATCCAATCAATTGAAGATCTTGAGTAAAAATTGAAGTTTCCTTCAGAAAAAGGAATTGCGCCTCAAGACTGTAACACAGAAAGCATGCATGAGTTTCCAAATTGCTGGTCTACCCAATGGATTTCTGACTCAAGACTGCAATATCAACTCTTATCTGAGTATTCAGCCTGCTGGCCTGCCCTTTAAATTTCAGACTTTCCAGACCCCACAATCATGTGAGACAATTCCTTAAAATCAATCAATCAGCTAATCACTCAATCAATCAGTCAATCAACCTTTCTCTCTCTGCTATTTGTTTTGTTTCTCTGGAGAACCCAGACTAATATATTGCCTAAATCAGGAACCAAACACTTTCCCTAGACTTCCCTAGCTCCCCTTCCCCCTGTTACCCAATCAAGTACCAAGCCTTACAGGGTCCCCTTTCCTAGTGTCTCCCAAATCTGCCTCCTTCATCCAGGCCCTCCTCCCTTCTTGCTTGGAGTTCTGGGGAGGCCTCCTAAGGGACCTCCCTGCCTCCAGTTTTGTCCCCCTCAGTCCACTCTGCTAGAAATGTCACTCTGTCGTTTTAAAATCATTTAGTGGCCAATTCCCTTCACCTTTAGAAAAACCTGAACTCAAGCATGTGTGTATGGCTCTTCTTGATTCAGTTCTTTTATTTTTGGACCCTCCACATTCACTTTTTGGTCCATGCAGAAAGACATCCTATTTCATACATGTAGGTTTTTCCATGTTATCATTTCTGAATGTCCTCAATTTCCTCTTCAGGTAGACAGCACCTACTCACCTTTCAGCACTTCAGCTCAGAACCATCTTTTCTAGGATTCTAGCCTGTGTCTTCACAACCTCTTGCTCACACTATCAAGTGTTAATCCCTCTGACCTGGATTATTTAGTTTACTTGCTGTCTCCTACTCTAGGAAGAAAAAGGCAAAGACTATGTGCTTTTACTGCTCTGCTGCAATTTTCTAAAGCTGGTGTTTTGTAGGCACTCAATAAAAGCATGTAGGAGGAATGAATCAATAAACAGATGAGTAGGTTGTGGCTTGAAGGCCTTTGTTATATGAAGCATCCTAGAAATGATAGGTGTTATAATGTAAGTTCATCTGTGAGGCACCAATAAGGATTGGAAATTCTTACTTTGCACACCACTCTATTGCCTGAGAGGGCTGGCTCTGTAAACAGAGGTGGGACTGAAGAAGAAAAGTGAAGAAGAAAGACACCAAATATTAAAAGGAAGGAGTTGGGAAATAGAGAAAACAAAGGGGAGAGAAAGCAAGGGAGGAAGCAAAGAAGAATCCTGTGGAAAGGTAGAAGACCAGCGAGCTGTAGTTAGAATCTCGGGTGTTCTCAGCAGCTGGAGGAGCACGAGTGTCCTGTTATCTGCCCTAGCTGGATCCTGGGTCAAACCCTGGGATCACACCACCCTTAGACTCTGGTTCCCAGCACCTTGCTTTAGATGGTCCCACTCTGACCGTTGACTGTGTGTGCTCCTCCCCTGGGGTGAGGAGTCTTCATCAATGGAACAGGCCCATGTGAATTCCCTACCTGTCCTGGGATCCCGGAATACCTTGCCCAGGGGGCCCTCAGCCTGCCTCCAGGGCCCACAGAGGCCTCCTGCTCCATCTTCCTGAGGGCAGAGGAGTTCACCTTCAGGCACAAGGACACTCCAAATGGGGTCACCACCAAAGCTCTACACCTGGGTCTTGAAGACCATTGTCAAGGCCCTGGATGGGAAGACTAGGTCTAGAGTGGCCCTGAGGTGTCAATATATTGATGGAAGAGATAAGTCCTAACTTCATTCTGACTCTCCAAAATCCCCACTGAATGGTGCCGAGGCCTAGACCTAACTGACTCTCCTATAAATCCTCTAGATTTTTCTTTTTCTTCTTAGAAATTTCAAAACCGTAGAAAATTACAAATGAAATTTTAAAAAAACCCATACTCCCACCACCAAGAATTAATCCTGTCAATATTTTGGCATATTTGCTTCTAATCTTTTTTATTTTTTTTTACGTAGCTACTGAACACAATTATGCTGGTAATATAGGGACATATTACCATTTCTTGATAAATTTTTAAAATATAATTTTAAACTTAATGGAAAATTGCAAGAATAATACAAAGAACTTCTCTATATCTTATATCCAGATAAACCAATTGTAAACATTTTACCTCATTTGCTTTATTCTTTTCTTTTTCTTCTCCTTCCCACCCTTCCTTCTCTCTCTCTCTCTCCCTCTCTCTCTCTGTCTCTCTCTTGCTTTTGATCTTTCTTTCTCTCTCTACAGTTATTTTTTGAACAATTGGAGGATAAATTCTAGTGTTTAGTTTACTCCAAAATACTTCATGTGTGTTTACTACAAACAAGGACACTCCAATGATCAAAATCAGGAACTTTCACTTTGATACAGTTCTGTTATTTAAGTCATAGTTCAGTCAACATTTTCCAATTGTCCCAATAATGTCATTTATAGCTATTTTTTTGTTTCTGGCTCAGAATTCAATGCAGAATCGTGCATTGCCTTTAGCTGTCATGTCTCCTTAGTCAATTCCTCAGCTGCCTTTGTCTTTCATGACCTCGACAGTTTTAAAGAGTATAGGCCAGTTATCGTGTAAAATGTCCCTTAATTTGGGTCTTTATGATATTTCCTTATGATTAGATACATTTTATGTATTTTTGGCAGAAACACAACAAAGTGGTGTTATTTCCCAGAATGTTGTAATAAATGGGTTGGACTCCTACAAATAAGATTCCTTTGACCATCCTGATTCTATTCCCAAATCCTGTTTCCATCTTCCCTACGCTTTACCCCAACTTGGAAAAAAGAAAACACTAATCAATATCCATCTCCAGTCCTTTAAAAAATACTTATAAACCTACTTATGTATTGAGAGACAATCTATATTATTGTTTTATACTTTTAAAGTTACACAAATAGCTATACGTGCAAAACGTTTGTAATGTGCTTGAAACCCATTCTTGATGATGCATATAGACCTACATGATTTCTTTCATCATTCTCCAGATTCTTCAGTCTAAGAGGCCAGGGAGTTTTTCTAGGTGACTAGAATAGAGATTCCATAAGGTCATATCTAACTTGTTTACTACTCTGTCCCCAGTCTAGAGCCTTTCCATCGTAGGTGCTCAATTGATGTCTGCTGGAAAGACTGCAAGACGGCACCAGGATTAGAATAACATCCCAGGCCAGCGCCATGGCAGTTCCCGTACATGTCTCTGTTAGCACCAAGGGAACTTACTGATCCCCCAAATTATGACACTTGCTCCTGGGTCAGAAACTGCTAATGAAATCTCATCCTTCTGGAAGTTTTCTTAATGTTTTGTTTTTGAATTCATGTTAAGAAAGTGGAACTGTAATCAGAATTAATGCTAGCCATCAGACGCACGCACTTCCTTATTTCCTTATTAGTATTTGTGAACAGCAAGTCTCCATATATTGCTGCTATTAAACCTTCAACACAAAGCACTTTCAGGATGTTTTAATGATCAGTGAATGACTTCATGAATGTTGAGCTGCGGGCTATTAACCCTGACTCTGCCCTCTATTAGCGATGAATTAAGGCAGAGGTGTAGGCTGCTGAGAAGGGATCAGAGGAAAATGGAGAGTAATTAAGCTTCAGTGGGTCCCTAGATTTTTGCATTTCCCATTGTATGACCTGTGTAACTGCCAAAGAGAGTAGATCACTCTGAAGCCTAAAACAAAAAGATTTCTTATTCTTTGATTCTGAATTTGCATGTGGATGAAATGGTATGCATGCTTCTTTCTCACTTTCAAGAGAGTAGTGGGAAAAGAGACTTCAGTAGAAGTAAAATTGATGATCAAGAGAAGTAACATCCATGCTTTCTACCATGTGATACCATTGTTTGGGGGAACTGACTTACTATTCATGTGTTCACCTAAATAGACTTCTGTAATTGGCCGAGCACAAACATAGAGGCTTTCACCTTCCACAAGAATCAAGCAACGCACATTTCTTCTCATTAACAGGCTATTTGATTAGACAGTATTTTGTTCAACTCTGATTTATCAAATTCAGTGTTCTTTATATATTTATAAATCATAAGGAAGTCTATAGGTCAACATGTTTACCCTGTAAGACTCTACATTTGTTTTTAATTTCTAGCTTTTGAACAACAAAAATCATTCCTAAAGGTGATTATTTGAAGATAAATTTCCCTGTTTTATGAATCAGATTGAGTCAAAATATATTTTCTCATTTTAAATCAAGTGTTTCAGTATAGGAATTTAGAATTCTAGAGACTTTTAATCCCAGTTTTCATTAGGAAGGAAGGAAGGAAGAAAGAAAAGAAGGAAAGTAGGAAGATAGAAAGGAAAAAAAGAAGACAAAAAGAAAAGGAGAAAAAAAGAAAATAGGCCCTTTCATCAAATTAAATTCTTCTTTTAAAGAGAAACGTAAAGGCATAGGTTCCCCGGAACTGCAGGCATGAAAACTCATGTGAGGGGTTGATTGTTAGTGACTGGGAGAGTCCCTAGCCAGGAAAAGGGGGTCCCACATCCTACTGACTGATGCATAAAACTTATGACAATGCCTAACTCTTGGACTTAAGTCCCAATATGCATCCTATATAAAAATAAACAGTAAAGAATTACAAGGAGCCACAGTTGTTTGATAGAAATGCTTGGAGACTCCATCTCCTCTCTCTCTACTAGTACCAAGAAGTAGGAGAATTTCCCCCAATGTACGCATCTTCTAAGAATGGTCCTTGAAGAAGCAAATGATAAGAGAAATGGAATACAGGTAACCCCCATATAACACGATGGTTAGGTTCCTAAAAAATGCCATGTTATGCAAATCCATGTTATACGAAACAAAGAACTAATACAAAAAAGGGGGTTAGGTTCCAAAATTTAAAAAATATACTATTATATTTTTACAATTAAGAGAAATATCTTTATTAAAGCAACTTTCACCAAAAATATAACATACATATTAATATGTATTAAATACATATTAACACACATTATGTATTAATATATGTATTAACACATTAATACATATATTAATATATATTAATATGTATTAAATAATGTTTTCTTCGTCATCACTACTAGTAAGCACCATTAACTGAAGGTGTTTTCTTTTTGACAAGATAGCTTAATCCTCTGAACTTAATACTCCACAAACAAAATGGATTTAAAATTCTAATAAATTTTAAAATTCTGCAGTCAAATCTGATACGACATCCACACTGGAATGAAAAATTTCAAATGAGATCTGTTGCTCTTAAAAGCTCTTGTTATGTTCCGTGTTGTTCGGGATTTCCCTAATTTCAAATGAGATATTTTTTGCTCTTATAAGCTCTTATTACGCTCCGTGTTGTTTGGGGATTTCTCTAATTCTCAGACTGTGTTAGAGTGAATCCATTTTCTAGGATGCCGTGTTGTATGAGGGTTTCCCCAATTCTCGAACCGCTTTAGAGCAAAACCGTGTTATAGAAGTGCTGTGTTACACGGGGGTTACCTGTATATGTATAGTTATATATCCCTATTATATGTATATTTGTACAACACACACACACACACACACACACACACACACACAAACCTGGGTTGAAGGCTGAATTAATAATGACAATACTAACCTTTTCAAAGACTGTGAAAATGTTTATTTTTCTTGCAGAAGCATGTTTAGCCTGTGGACAAAAAAGGGGCCACACAGTGAACCTGACAAACTTGGGTAGGCTAGCATGGCAGGTCCTACAAACTCAGACACCAAAAGGAACCCCATAGGATGGCCTGAACATAAAAATTCCTCACTGAAAGCAGGTCATGGCAGGTAGTCACATCCTGGCCCTGTAGCTTCCTTGACAAAGGTCAATCTACCTTGAGTGAACCTGTCTTTTGTCTTTTTGCATCTAAGATAACATACCCTTGGAACTGTTAGAGTAATCTCCTTTTCCAGACCTATCAGGGCACAACCACTGGCACCAGAGCAGGAGACCACAGAACCCCTCATCATTTGGTTCCCTTAATACCATTTCTGTGTCCTGTGTTAATTATTAACTATGCTGTACCCACAAATCTAAAAGAATGTGTCTCGCCATTTTATTTTTTATTCAGTCCCAGAGATCTCCCCACTTTGCTTTCTCCGGCCCCCTTAATCTACCACCAATGGATTTCATGTAACCCTCCTTACATCTCCTCCTTTGATTCTAACGTGTAAAGTAAGCTGCAGAACTACCATTCTCCAGAGCATTTTCTCAATTCATTGATATTTTGCTTCCTAGCAATTGTCAGTTTGGCTCTAATAAACTCATACACATTCTCTCGGTTTAGATATTTCTTACATCAACGAGTCCAGTTAAGCCAGGCAGACTAATGACCCCCTGAAAACATCCACATTCTGATCTCTGGAACCTGTGAATATAGTACCTTGTATGGAAAAGGAATTTTGCAGATGTGATTGAGGTAAAGGTCTTAAGACAAAGAAGTTAGCCTTGGTTATCCAGGGGGCTACGTAATCACCGGGTTCTTAAAAGATGGAAGAAAGAGGCAGATGAAAAAAAGGAGACGTGATCAGAGAAGCAGGGACCAGAGTCAGGAGAAAGCTTTGAAGAGTCTACGCTGCTGGGTTTGAAGATGGAGGAAAGGGCCACAAGTAAAGGAATGTAGGCAGCCTGTAGCAGCTGGGAAAGGCATGGATTCTCCCCTAGTGTTTCTGGAAGGAAGGCAATCCTGCTGATACCTTGATTTTAACCCAGTAAACCCATTTTAGATTCTGACCTCCAGAACTGTAAGATAATTTACCTGTGTTTTTTTAAGCCACTGAATTTGTGATAATTTGTTACAACAGCAATAGGGAACTAATACAGTGAAGCATCTTAGTTCCACATGAGACTCTCTAATGTGCTGTTTCCCTGCAGCATTGACCATAAGGGTCATGGGGGTCACGTGCTCCAAATGGTGCAAGTACAGGATGGGGGGCCCTGTAAGCCTGAGGCACCACCTGGAGAGTAGTTATTACTTAGACTGGCAGCAGACTGTGCTCGAGTTGAGAAATAAACCTCTGTTCTGATAAGATCTTGAGCTTCTAGGATTGTTTGGTTCCACAGCCTAACCTAGCCTCTCTTCATCGGTACTGAGGCTCTGTCTGATTAACTCAGGTCTTCACCAATGAGGTTATATCAGTGGTGGGCAGATAAATGGTAACAGCGAGCCTCAGAGACAAGAAAACAGAACAAAACAAAAAATCACTGTAATTTGTAGTGTTGCTGATTTCTCTGGTGTAAATATTTCCACCATGGCTAATTTCAAGCTACGAATATGATGTCACTGAACGTGGAGCTGCAAGGTCTTGGGACAGTCAGGTCTGGGGAGCCTATTGCACCCAGCAACAGCACACCTCTGGGTGACTCCTTGATTGCATTAAAAGACGGGTCAGAGTTTGCCACAATTTGTCAGTGGCATCACTGCAGAGGCAACACGAAGGTGAGAGAGGACACAGCCTCCTGAGCCAACAACAAATTGGAAAGGTTGTGTTCAGTAATATTTTGAGTAATATTTTGTATGAAGACTTCCAAACCAAGAATTAGGAGGTTGCAATTCACATGGTAAAATAAATTGTAGCATTTAAATTTAATTTAAGATTCACTTAATATACCCACTCAAGGCAAATCATTTGACAAGTTAAATTACTTTGCGAGTTTTGGTTTTAAATGATGGAGGTATATCTTATTTTTATTAAAGAGTACGTTACTGCCATATTAAGATAATGGAACATAAAAACAGAATATTTGGGGTTTTTTGTACAAGGACTAAATTAAATGAACTTTCTTACATTTATTTTATAAGTCAAAATACATTTTATTACCTATTGCAAATATTTAAGAGTATGTAAATGTCAACTTGGGAGTATAGCTAAGTTAAAATATAATTTAAATAACCATCATTTTTACAAGATGGTTCTTGTAAGACTGAAACAATGTCACAAATTATGTACTCCTATAAATTAAATATCCACTTAAATTATCCGTGAAAATATCTCGAGTGTCATTTTTAAAAAGATACTTAACATTAAGTAATAGTATTATTCTTTAATATTAATTTAAATATAATTTTCTAAAGTCCCTGATTCAATACTTAAACAGGAACTAGTTTAAAGTCTTCTGAGGAATTAAAAGTCACCATACAACTGTTGGAGATAAAAGATAATTAAGTACCATAAGGTAATTACGACTGTGTGTATTTTGAAGTGTATTCATTTTTAAGATAAAAATTTGTGTTAAACAGAGGGAAAGAAAACCCAAAAGGTTAGAAAAAGGGAGGAAAACAATGGATAAAGTTGGAGTGACACGAAGCACAGATAAGAGGCACTTGGTCCTTTGCCCATTAGAGTGAGGGACCCAGGGGTATGACTGCTTTTCTGAATCACGGAGCTGCTGATTAGCCTGCCCTGCAATCCGCCTCCTCTTTGAAGCGGTTGGGTCGTGTGCACAGGAATCCTGAGAGGAATCCATCTCTGTTATGAGGTCTATTGTCCACACGAGTGAAGGAAAAGTTCTTTGTCTTCTGCATATTCTGTCCAGACAGCAAAACTGGTTGCCCTCACTCTCAAATTCGTTACTTTCTACTTCTCTCAAATCCGTTAACGTTTATATCAGTGGTAGACAGTTGTGAAAATGTTAACTCACTGATGTTGCAATTAGAAAATAGTTACTCTGGCTGAAAGCTCAGCTAAGACTGTGTTCAGTCCTCATCTCTGTTGAGTAGTCGGCCTCTAAAAGTCCTTCAGAAGCTGCCCTTCTTCATCGTCAGTCCTTAATCTTACAAGGTCTGAAAATTAAGTCCATGAACTCATCCTAGAAAAAGTGCTACATGCCTCATTACTGAATATCACTATGGTCACCTTCAAAGCACTCCCCTTGGGAAGCTATGCACTGACCCCAGCACCTAGTCCACCCTTCAAAGCAATTTTGGAGCTCTTTCTCTGGAATGGCCATCAGAGCTGTCATCGTATTACCTTTGATGTCCTGAATGTTATCAAAATGTCTTTCTTTTAATATTTCCTTTATCTTTGGGTAAAGAAAAAAGTCATTGGGGGCCAGATCAGGTGAGTAGGGAGGATGTTACAATACAGCTATTTATTTACTGGCTAAAAATTCCCTCACACACAGTGCCATGTGAGCTGGTGCATTGTCGTGATGCAAGAGCCATGAATGGTTGGTGAAAAATCCAGGTTGTTTTCGTCTAACTTTTTCATGGAGGCTTGTCAGCACTTCCAGATAGTCGAGTTGGTTAACTGTTTGCCCAGTTGGTACAAATTAATAATAAATAATCCCTCTGATATGAAAAAAGTTTATCAACATGGTTGCAATAAGTTCATGAACTTATCTGCATGTGTGTGTGTGTCCGCACACACACACATACACATGCAGAATTCTTTACACATGCACACTCAAACACACATATGTGCACACACGTGTTCTGGAGACCTGTAGGAAGTGCTTCAAATCATTGAATTACTGGGGGGATTTCCAGAGAGCCCCTTGGTAGTCCTGTCCCTTTGCTTTTGTACCCCCATGCCTTGGCACCCAAAGATAAAGGGGGCGGGTGATAGAAATAACACCATGATTTGTATGCTCTAACTTTCAGTGTGGTTCAGCACCACTACAGAAGCTATCCTTTGAATTAGGCGACATTCACGTAAAGCTGTGATGACCAAGACAGAAGCTTATTCTTCCCATTGCTGGCCATGCGAATAGTCAGGTTGATTATATTTTATGGAAGAAATACTGCCCATAGGAATATATTTAAGTGATTGTATATGTACAAGGCTGGACAACTAAGTTCTCAAACTTGTTGCAACGATGTTCTTAACCTTTTTTTGATATCAGAGGGATTATTCATTATGAATTTGTACCAACTGGACAAACAGTTAAGCAAGTTTACTATTTGGAAGTAAACTGTGTAGGCTGCATGAAAAAGTTAGACGACCTGAACTTTTCGCCAATAATTCATGGCTCTTGCATCACGACAATGCACCAGCTCACACGGCACTGTGTGTGAGGGAGTTTTTAGCCAGTAAACAAATAACTGTACTGGAACACCCTCCTTACTCACCTGATCTGGCCCCCAATGACTTCTTTTTTCCCCCGAAGATAAAGGAAATATTGAAAGGAAGACATTTTGATGACATTCAGGACATCAAAGGTAATACGACAACAGCTCTGATGGCCATTCCAGATAAAGAGTTCCAAAATTGCTTTGAAGGGTGGACTAAGTGCTATCATCGGTACATAGCTTCCCAAGGGGAGCACTTTGAAGGTGACCATAGTGATATTCAGCAGTGAGGTCTGTAGCACTTTTTCTAGGATGAGTTTGTGAACTTAATTGGCCGCCCTCATCATATTCTTAGGATGGCAGAAGAACACATATGTGCAAAAGTGACAGGACTCATTTATTTCAAAGATGAGATCAGGGATTTTGGAACAGAGTGACCCAGCAGTTACGTAATTATTCAGGAAGGAAAGCCCAGTGGGCCCCTCACTCTAACACAAAATTAAGAACTTCTCAAATACTTTATTTCCAAATTTGGATTATTTCACTAGAGCAATAAGGACACTTATTACACAGGTAAGATTTTAAAGAAATTGTAAAGCCCCAATAGGCTAAAAAATGCTTTCAATGTTTGCATCATTAGAATCAACAGAGGCAGTGAAATATTGAAAAGAAATTTTGAGAAAAAGTAGCCAAGGTTTGGACAGGAAATGGGCCCTAGTGGCCAGGTTCCGCTTACTACACAATCTACTCCTACAGCAAATGGAAAAGCAGGACTCTGTTTGAGCCTGGATTCCCTGAAGGCAGTCAGGATTGTATCATCCTCTCACAGGGAGGGCAGCGAGTGTGCAGGAACAGGAATATAAGCTAACACAGGGGATCCCCCCATGCGAAAAGTTTACAGGAAGGCCTATGAGACTTCTTACTCCATCCTCAGTCATCAACTAGGTACCTAATGTCACTAATGTCACTAATGCAAAGTGTCCATAATATGTGATAAAGTAGTTCATTAACACATACAAGAAGCCCTACTTACTGAGCTTGGTATATGTGATACAATAGAAAGCACAGAGACTGAGTTCACATCCAGGTTTATCAGACCTCACTTGTCAGTGACTACCAGGAAATGTACCAGATCAGCCTAGAGCACCTGGTAGCATCAGGGAGTAAGGAAGTCCCCCACTCTCTCCAAACCCCCACAATGATAGAGTCTGTCAAAGGAACACAGGAGCCATCTGAAAGAGCTCCCATTGGCCAAAACTAGACAAATTTGAGCAGCAAAATGAATAAAGTAGTATTAGATTATAACCTGAAGTATACAATAAATATCCATGTATTCATACTGACATAAATAAGTGAGTAAATTAACAAATGCAGGGAAGACACAAATCTCCTGTGCAAAAATCCAAACAATTTATATAAACACTCTGCCCTCAGGGAGGGAAAGCACAGCTCCCCATTCCTTAGGTATGGGCTGCAAACAGTGACTTCAATCCAGTATGGAAGGGAAGAGGAAAAAAAGAATAAATTTTCAGTGGAAAAATTTGACAAACACTGCCATAGCTAGGTGAGGAAGTTCAACATCAACAGTCAGAATCAGGGTGACGGTCGATACCCATGATGGGATGTGATGAAAATTGCACTTGGCCTCCACGGTCTCCTTCCTGATAACTTATAACCAAGTCTTATCATGAGAAAAACATCAAATTCCAGTAGTGGGGCATTCTACAAAATACCTGAACAGTACTCACAACTGTCAAGGTCATCCAACACAAGGAAAATGTGACAAATGGCCACAGCCAAGAGGAGGCTAAGGAGGCGTGGTGACTAATTGTGATGTGGTGTCTTGCTTGGGATCCTGGGAGAGAAGCAGGACATGAGGTTAAAACTAAGGAAATCTGCATAAACTATGGACTTTAGTTAATAAGAATGTAAATGTAATTGCAATTAATTAGTTCATTAATTGTAATAAATGGACCATACTGATGTGAGATGTTAATAATAGGGAAAACTGGGTGTGATGTATATGAGAACTGTCTGTGCTGCCTTCTCAATTTTCCTATAAATCTAAAACTGTCCTAAAAATATAAAGTCCATTTTTTTTATAAAGGTGGGGAGGTGTTTGTTAAAATGCAAAATAATTTCAAGGCTAAGACTCAAAAGAGACACAGAAAACTACAGTCTCAAGTGCGAAATTGAAGGGGACCACCAACACAAACAATATTTCACGGGAATATTTTTTAAAACCAAAATTAATACAAAAAAATTCATGACAAATCAAATACTAAAAATTTGAATGGAGACAAGACTAGTGTCAGTGCCGGGTTGTCCCATAGTTGGTTCTGAGGTAAAAGGAAAAATCAGTAAACTGAATAAAATACTGATCCTATCTTCATTTAAAATTTTGATATTTTGTTCATCGTGGCCTGTTTGCATTCATTTGACTTTTAAAGGATGTTGTTGTAATACATTATTTTCTTGAGTACTGAGTTTTTGGAGTGTCTTCATTTTGTGTTCTAGATGACTGCCTCTCTTGCCTCGCCCTGGCCTCAGCCCTGAATGTCTGTCACCTCTCAGACCTCATCTACCTCTTTCCCATGTCCCTCTGCTCCAGTCACAATGGTTGCCTTGTACTCCCTGGAACATTCTAGACATCTCCTACATGAGGGCTTTTGCACTGGAATCCCCTCTGCCTGAAAAGCTGTTACCCCAGAAAAATACACAGCTTGGTTCCTAAGCTCTTCTCAGTTCTTGCACAAAGCACATTTTCTTTGAAAGGTCTACCCTGGCCACTATGCTTAAATAGAATCTGTTCTTTCCTGCAGGTTCTAGTTTTCCTTCTTAGCTCTCTACTTAAAAAAAAAAAAAAAAAAAAAAAAAAATCTCCATGGCACTCTGACTTCCTTTACTGGTTGGTTGATAAGTTTCATGAAAGCAGAGATTTTTTGTGTCTGTCTATTTTGGTCACTGCTTATCTTTGTTTTTATCCCCCCAAATGAAATATTTCAAGCAATTAATTTCAAGCAATTAGAAAGGTGTAGGTGTACTATAATAAACACTCAGATTCTCACCAATTTGTCAAATTGTATTTTCCCCTATTTGTTCAAATTTTTTTTCTTTCCTTTTTTCCCCCTAAGAAATAAAACTTGATGGCTATGGTAGATTATATACGCCTCAACTTTCTCATGATCCTTCCTCTCTCTCCAGTTAAGTACTCTCCTAAATTTGTTGTTTATCTTTCGCATGCATGTTTTTATACTTTCATTAATATGTATATATCCATAAAAAATGTATAGTTGCTTTGCAAAATTTTAGAACTTTATATAAATTGCATCCTACCGTATATATCCACCTGAAACATTTTTTTTTCTGTTGTTAAAAATTATGTTAAGATTAATCCATGTTGATACATGTGGCTTTGGCTACTGTAGCATTGCACTGTATAAATATAGCTTTTCACCATGATAAACAATGTTGCATATATCATTCCTTATGTAGACCTCCTTGTAATACAACTGAGAGTTGTATTGTATTCCAAAGTAGTTATGCCAATAGCAGGCATTTTCCATTCGATAACACAGTTTCTGTGAATTTGTTTTTTGTACAAAAATATCACCTAATTTGACCACCCACTTCAGACTCCATTATTCCTTCTGAGTGGCTTCTGACTTTCCAGAAAGCTCATCCATACTCAAAGGTTAAGTTTCTATGACACACTGAGCAGTTTCTGAGGGATTTGACATAGGGTCTGTAAGCGATTTCATAAAAGGAGCCCCCTGAATATTTTAAGCACAAGTATGAAAAAAGCACTGTATGTATCTTCCACAGATTACTATTCGGCAGGGCTATTTCTCATGCTAATGTGTATATGTATTATTTATTTTAAAAAATATTTCTTAATAGACATATTAGTAGAGCAAAGTGCAAAAAAAAGCTTGGTGGAAGAGAAGTAAGAGAGATGAATGTATTGTAAAATTAATTCAATCAGCATCATCCAAGGATCATAAATGTGAAATGAAAAGAGGAGGAAAGGATTCCTGCTGCTCTAGTTAGAGCCAGTTTATCAAGAACATTCTTGGGAGGGTTGTCACAGCAAGCTGTTCCTAATTCAGGTCAGTCTGCATTGCCTGCCACTCTGGTTGCCCATCCACCAATACTTGAGGTAGAGACATGGAGGGGGAAATAAAGAAAATTCTGCACTGCTTTCTTTTGGCAACTTCTATTATACTGTTTTTACATCAGTCAAAAGTAAGTCTTATCCCCTCCTCTTTCTAGTCCCCTATTTTCCACTCCTACTGTTCTCTGATTATATCACCTTTCCCTGTTTTGATTTTTCCCTCTGTCTTCAAAGTGAAAGATACCAAACATAGAACGGCCAGTGGTGACACACTGGGATAGAGAGAAATGTCCACACTCATTCTTGCATGAGGCTGGGAGAAACACAGGGGCTTTTCTTTCATCCCAATTCCTGCCCCCTAACCCCACAGGGCTGAAACATTCTTTGTTTTATGCCTTTTAAATCATTCACTCTTATTTCCCCCAAAGCCATTTTGGGTTAAGCAATGACTGATGCTCTCCAGGTCACCCGCCCACCTACAAGAGTACCTTATATTTTTCCTTAAGTGCCTTTCTTCAATGGGGAGAGAACCTGGTTAGACAGCAGATTTTAAAAATCTAAATAATTTGTCCATAACATTAAAATCCTACTAGTGAACAATGTCATTGGGGTAAAGAGTGTCACTTGAATTCAAGAGGACATAGTCCAGCTGCCAACTTCCAACTGTTGCCATTTCCTAACCCAGAAAGTGAGATCAGGAATCATTTGGCAGAAAATAGGTTTATCAATACAAAGCTTAATATCTTGACTATGATTGTGTTCTTCTCCTATTCCAAAGCACAAATGGACTTTGTAAAAATGCTTGTGCAGATGGAGGCTAATATTTTTTAGAACTTTAATGAAATTCCTGAACTTGCTTTTCTTGGAATAATAAGGGGATTTGACCTCAATGAAAGAGCAATTTAGAAAAATATATGCAGACTTTCTAGCTTAGCAAACACTAATGGAGGGAAACGGGGCAAATTAAGGAATTTATATTCCCGTGTCCAGGTGGCTGAAACAATGTTGCTCAACTTTTATGCCACTCACACAAAGTGTATTAGAGTAAGGAAATGGCTTTAAATGACTCCCTGAATTTTTCTTTATGTGAACAGTTTAAGAGTGAAAGAAAAACATTTTTGTTGTGTTACAGAGTTGTACACCTGAAACCTATGTAACTTTGCTAACAATTGTCAGTCGAATAAACCTTAAAAAAAAAAAAAAGGGTATAAGAAATTTTGTTCTCATAGACTTGAGAAGTGGTTGGGTTAATTTGAAATACATTTATTAACTGCTGATGACATGTCTAGCATCATGGGTGACTTGATAGAATATCATTCTGAAGCCCTAGCCTTTCCCCAGAAATACACTTAATACAAAGTGTATTCGTTTCCTAGGACTATGGGAACAAATTAGCACAAACTGGTTGGATTAGAATAACAGAAATGTATTCTTTCACAGTTCAGGAGACCAGAAGTCCAAAATCAAGATGTCAGCAGTATTGGTTCTTTTCGAAGGATCTGAGGAGGAAACTGTCCCAACCCTCTTCCTAGCTCCTGGCGGCTGCCAGCAATATTTGGTGTTTCTTAGGCTGTAGATGCATTACTTCAGTCTCGGCCTCCATCTTCACATAACCTCTTCCCTTTGTGTCTCTGGGTCCTCTCTTCTTCTTATAAGGATGCCAATCTTTGGATTTAGGGCCCACCCTAAATCTAGGATGATTTCATCTCGTGATCCTTAACCAATGACATCTGCAAGTACCCTTTTTCCAAGTAAGGTTCCATTGTGAGATTCTGGGTGGGCATGAATTTGGGTGTGTGTTGGGGGTAACTATTCAGCCTACTGCGCCAAGCAGATAAGTAAAAAATAACCTGAACAGTGCTTCTTAAAACACGGCCGGGGGCAGTGGTAGTTCCCCAAAATCCCCTGTGCTTTTGCCTCCCACCACAGTTTGAACTACTGTGTTGATGGTAAGAACACACAATCATGCCTTCCACACGGTGACACCACTCTGTCACCCCTGTGAATGTCAAGAGACCTAGATGAGAAGGAGACCAGCTCCTTTATATACTGTGTGAGAGCATAGGGTCAAATTACCATGGTTTCCAAGTCAGCAGAGATCCAAGTTTCCCAGGTCATCCTTCTAGGACATGAATTCCCATACCTCTCCAAATTCAAACAATCACACAGTCCTTTGAATCTTCTGCCCACTGGCAATAATTAATAGTCTACCAACATATGAATATAAAAATACTAATGCTATGTTTTATGTTTTTTTGTACCAAATCTTTGAAACTTAATGTGTATTTTACACTCGCAGTGTATCTCGTTTTGAACTAGCCATATTTCAGGCTTCAGTAGCCACAAATGACTACTGGCTACCATATCATATAGCTCAGCTCTAAAGAATGGTTATGCCCTAGGTCTTTTCATGATTAGTAACTGAACAACCACCATCATCTTGACTTCCGGGGTCTTACACCCTACACGACCTCCTAACTTCTTAGCCCATTGACCCTAGAACTCCCAGTCCAAGAACTCTTCCACTTTCTGAAAGCCTCTAATCAACTGATGTACCTCTCTTTGACTGTTCTTTGTCCCTCTAATGTTCATACTTCCCTCCTTGTGCAGCTTAGATTCTGTATTCTATCCATTTTGACTCCCTTACAAATACCCTCATTCCCTTGCTCACCTTTGTACTTGACTATAAAACCCTAACTCTAGTTAAGCTCAACTCTTGACGCTTATTCCACGCAGTTGAGTGTGGCTGCAGAAAACACATGAGTACAGGATCTCACGTAGGACCTCAGAACTGCCTTGAAATATGCTACATTTCCTTAATCAATGAATTCTCCCATTCTCTGAGACAACTGTTTGACATTTTCTCTTCCCTAACTGATTATGTTGCTCCTCATTTCCCTTAGAAAATAGAAGCAATCAGAGGAGAACAACCTCATTTTCCTCCAGCAAATCTATCAACCTAACAACGTCTAAATTCTCCTATTCTGCCTGTTGTCGTGTTGATGTGATGGAGGGTGCCTGATCCTATCACAGGCCAACTTCTCTTCCCGTGCTTGGGTCCTGTCCTAGCTCACTGACTCAACGACTTCTGCAACTATTGCCTCTCTTTCCTACGTGGTCAATTGGTACCTCTTCACTGGATCCAGCTCATCCATACACAGAAAGGTGACAATGTGTCACAAGTTTTTTTTTAAAAAATTCTCCTTTGATTTTAGAATCTCCAGAAACTACCCCACTTCTCTGCTTACCTTTTAAGCAAACTTTCTTTAAGGAGTTGTCTATATTTTCTATTTCCAATTCGTTGCCTCGAATTTTCTTTTTAATCTCCTCTATTTAGTTTTTTTATCCCTGTTCACTCACTCACTCACTGAAAGTTCTCTTGTTCAAGTCATTAATGACTTCCATCTTGGCAAATCTAACGTAAAATTCTTGATACTCATTTTACTTGAACTCTCAGCACATTTGATGTAGCCACTCTATCCTTGAAGCACTTTATTTGCCTTGTATGACTTTCTCCTTGTTGTCCATTTACCCCATTGGCTTTTTTTCTTTTGCTCTCTTGATGAATCCATCATTTCTCCCCTTCTCTTAATGTTGGGAGGTTCCACAAATATTGCTTTAAATGCCCTATATGATGATGTCCCCAACATTTGTGCCTCTCTCTGAGCGCTCTCTTAAGCTTCAGGCTCTTCTAACCAACCGCCACATCAACATCTTCTCCTTGAGTTATCTCAAACTTATTTCCAACTCAAAACTGATTCCACCTTTCCCCAAACCAATCCTCCTCCAGTTATTCATGTCAGAAATCAAGATTTGATTCCCAATTTCATATTTTCCTTCATATGCCATTTCTAACCCATCAGCAAGTCCTGCTGGGTCTACTTTTAAATAACACATGAATCCAACCCCAATTTTTATCACGTTCCCTTCTTCCACCCTAGACCAAGTCACCATCATCTCCCTGCTCCATTATTATAACTTCCACAGGGTGAACCTTTAAAATGCAAGTCAGTATATTTCTAATCCACAGCTTTCTATCAAACACAGAGCAAAATCCAAATACCATAATATGGCCTGTAAACTCCTACATGAACTGGCCCCTGCCCATCTTAATAATCTCATCATTTACCATTTTCCTCCTTTGTTTATTCCAGTCTATCAGCATGGGCTTTCTTTCTGATCTCTGCATACACCAAGGTCATATAAAGCCCAGGGATTTGTACTTTGTAGCCCCTCCCACTAGAACACTTGTCTAAAGTCTTTAAAGAGGTTGCTCTTACGGGTTTTTTCAGGTCTCTTCTCCAATGTTACTTAACCACCTTAGTTAAAATGGTCATCCCATGTATTGATTTCTTTCTTTTAATCTTGGATTATTTTGATTCATAGCACTTATTGGTCCTTGAGATTACATGATATACTTATTTCCTTACTTGTTTGTGTTCAGGATCCTCCTCTAGAGTTTTAGTTACATGAATATATGCACTTAGTCTATTTAGTTTATTGATATCTCCTTAGGGCTTAGAATGAGACCTCAATGCTTGGAACATAATAGGGGCTCAGTAAAAAATTGCTGAATGAACGAAAGAGTCTAAGACCTGTTTTCACGTAGCACTCCATATTCCATAAATGATCACTGTATGGTGTAACATAGTTTATGTGTCAAATCATGTTTCACAAAACAATTCTATAAGGCAAAAGCTTGCTGTAGGAAGGATAGCAAATAAGCAGCCATTACTCTTTGCTTCCGTACAGTCTGAAACACGGAATTCCACTCAGATTAATGCTTTTAACGTGACAGGACCCATGTTTTTGTTTATGACCTATAAAAAACAATTGACCTATGATATTCCCAACTAAAAAATTAATTGAGGTAATTTTTTCCATCTTGCTATTTGACCTCATCCACAAGGGAAGAAAATGCAGTTAAATGGGAACAATGACAACCAAACACGAAAAAGTTACACCCAAAGGGGAGAATTGCATCATGGGGAAAAAATTGTGCAGTGGCAAAGGGAAGGAAAACTATGTGACCATTGTACTTAAGAACTTGTGCTGGTTGGAAAGGAGAGGTGGAGAAATGAACAGATGAATAAGAATAGAAGTCACAACTGGTGGAGATTCTTGCAAAAAAAAAAAAGTCAGGTAGAAGACTATTAGGTAATAGGGAGCCGTGTGGGTTCTCGAGGGGCAGCAGTGACATGATGAACATGGGGTTTAAGACCTATGGCCCTGAAGGCTGTGTGCAGGAAGTACTAGTGGGAAGGGAACGAACTTGGAGATTCATGTTGGGGCCTTCACATCACAAGAAGGGGCCTGAAGAATGGCAGTGGACTGATCCACTGGTGGAAGCGAAATTTTGGACCTCTCATTTATACCATGTGAACATTTTTTCTACTGAGTGTGAAAGAGAACTCCATGTATTAGTAAAAGGAACTGATGTAGCACGATTCTTTCCTACTGTCATTTGAGCAATGGGTAGAATTTTCAGGGGCGACAGGAGGAAAGTGAACTAATTTATCCTGATGGAATTTATTCTGGAGGCAGAGAAAAGTAAGCAAGAGAGAGAAGTACATTAGCAATTTGTCCTTTTGAAGAGTAGGGTCCAAACTGTACTTTTTGCAAAGAACAAAAGAAATATTCTTCTCGTTGTAAGCTAAAACTTACTTTCTAGATTTATATTAGACTGGTACACTGAAATATTTTTGTATGAAGTTATATGTTTGCCTAAGATATGCTTTAAAATTGATCCGGGGGCGGAGGTGGTGGCAGTGGTGGTGGTTGTGGATAAAACAAAATTGCTGAAACAGAACACTTATCATCCTATTTCCTCTATTTTTGTATGTTTGAAAGTTTCCACACTAAAAAGTCTAAATAACAACTCAAAAATCTAGGACTCAAACTGAGTTTTCATGATATCCCAAAATAAATAAATAAATAAATAAAACTTCAAAAATCACAGATGCACACATACCCACACACACGCACACTCACACACACACACTCACACCCATACACACACACATGCACACACACACGCATGCACACACACTCACGCACACATGCTCACGTGCACACCCACACACGCACACGCACGCACGCACACGCACACGCACGTGCACACACACACACTCACACCCATACACACACACATGCACACACACACGCATGCACACACACTCACGCACACATGCTCACGTGCACACCCACACACGCACACCCACACATGCACATGCACGTGCACACGCACACACAACCCCAAACACCCTACCAACACCTCTTACCATCCGTGATACTGGTTTCCTGTCCCCACTGCCCGAGGATGTCAGTCAATGTCTGAGCAGCCCAGGAGAAAGGCAGGAACCTCAAATTTAGTCGAGGAGAGAAAGAAAGAGGAGCGAACCCTAGACCCCGCTCAAGGTGTAACCATCCTTCTCGCCCAGATGCAGGTTTGGCACCATTGCTGATGGGCCTCTAAATGGTCCCCAATGGATCCTGACAAGCCAGACCTGGAGGTGTTTGCGGCCAACACCCCATTCCATCTCTGTTCTGCCTTCTGATTTGCTTTCTCGCTTCCTCACTGAGTCTTTTTCTCTGGTGTAAACCTCATGTAGCTGGCTTCTGTCCCGCATTTGTGGCCTGTGGTAGGAGGGGAATATTTATCCAAGGACTAATTGTCATTCACTCCACCTCTCCAGCAGCTAGGACAGGAGTAAAGCCCCATGGCAACGATAAATATGGGAAGTACTGAAAACATCTAACAACGGGTGCAGCCAGGACACCAATCAATACTTAATTCTGGAATAGATGCTTTCAACACCTGGCCAGGTCTTACACCAGACAACTCCTTTATTATCAGCTCTGCTGCTCCCCAGACTTTCAAATAGTAAATTCCTAATGGAAACTGGAATTCCACTTCCAGTTGATTAAACAAAGGATCAGAATAAGATACTATAAACAATCGCAATCATTTATGGAAAGATAGAGGTTGCTTACCTGCTAGTAGCATTAGTAGTATACGAAGGCTTGATATGTTCTAGTGGAATTTTCAAGAGATTTATGTGATTATGAATTATGTGAATATTCTGAAATTCCTTCCTTACCAATCCAGAGGACTTGAATTCCGACCTCCTTTATCAGGTGATGACGGGCGTTCTAATGCAGATGTGATCAGACACGCATTACACTGTTGGCCTATGTTTGTTCAGAGGTGTGCTTATATAATTATATAGCAACCCTTATATACTTAAAAAGTAATGCAAATAATTCTTTTTAAACACACACTGACATGTATCTTTCCACATGATTACTGTTCTTGTCACATGGATGTCAGCCAGACAACACAGTTCAATGGCTGAGCCATTTTCTGCAGCTCCTCTTGGAGAATTTCTTCACAGAGATCCTTTGGAAGATTTGTGATCACAGTGGCAGGTTGTTTCACTGTGAGGATAGATTTAACAAACGTTTAAATAACTCTATTAGCTAGAAGTCCTTAAGTGACTCAGATCCAAAGTAGCAACATCTAAGACAAGATGGTTGATTTTTCTCTGTTTTAGGAGTTCGGGCTGTATCTTGGTTCTGCTCTGCAGAGTCTCTAAGGCCCCAGGCTCCTTCTGTTTGGTTGATCTGCCATCCCTATGATATGATTGGCTGTTCCAAGATGGCTCACTATCCATCAAGGAAGGTAGGAAGGAAGACGGTAGAGCACATCCTTGCCTATAAGACACTAACCTGGAAGTTGCACACGTTGTCTCCGCTAATACACCATTGGCCAGAATCTGGCCACATGACCGAGCCCAGCTAGCTGTGCGGGAAGCAGAGAAATCCGCTTTTATTCTCTGTAGTCATGCACCACATACCAGCTAAATATCAGAGGGTTATTATTACAGAAAAAAGGGTGAACTACTACTGGGTGATGACGGGCAAACTTGGATAATATATAGTTGGTAACCCCCCCCCCCCAAATCTAGAATGACAATAGTGTAATCAGTTGGCTCTTCTGTGCATGTTCATTTGTGTGTGTTTGCATGTGTGCACGTGGATTTGTGTGTGTATGAGAGAGAGAGAAACGCTTCAAAGACTGATACACTCCCTCCTGCAAAAAGAGAAACTTAAAAGTTTTGGAGGGCATCATTGGAATCAATCTATAACCTCCCAGGGTGCTGACGTTAGAGAGAACATCAATAATTTGAATTCTTAATGCCTGCTGTGCTTGTACTCTATACAAATGCATGAGGATGAACCTCATACTCTGTGTATTGGGAACATGACATGATTTATACCTGCATAACTAGATATGTGGTATAACAAAGACCTTTTTAATTTCCTCATTAGAACAAGTAATCATGACTGTAAACAGCTATCAGCATGATTACACGGTTTAGTGATACCTATGGCTGATGCGAGTCTGATTTTGGAGTAATGGTCTCTCCATCCTTCTGCCTCTTTGCTTTGCCTTGGCTGCTGTTTAATACCATCCTTTTAATCAGTTTTGATTGCTCAGAGACTTGCTTAGGGACTCCTCAGGGGCACATTGTTTGGTGGGAGACAGCTGTTCTTTCCTAGCTCACACTGACTGGAGTTATATATAGTGATGATAATAATGAATTGTCTACACATACGCACACAGCACATGGGGATCCACTGATGAAAATTAGTGTTTTATGCATATGTAGTGCTTTCCTTTGATTGCATTTACAAACATTCAGTCTACTTCTCCCCCCTCCAGCTGCTGCAGTGGACTGCCTTAGCTTACAGAGGGATCAAAAGTTGCCCCCTCAACCTCCAAGACTCCCTTGCAATTTCCTAATTAACACATTTGCTGTTTAAGTTTCCCCTTCCTTTCTATTGTGATAGAAAACGACTCAGATCTCTAGGCTTTACATTCTGCTTCTATTCTGTGAATATAAAGTGTTTCCAGACAAATTCCATGTATAAAATCATAATTATGTGTGAAATTAATGTTTGTAAAATTCAGTTATATTTCCTCTTCCTATGAGGCAGCAGTGACTGGAAAAAATAGTTTAAAAACATTGATCAATACTGGGGGGGAAATGGCACTAGATCCTTATTAATGTATTTGATAATCGTTCTTCTTTGTTTAAAATGCCAATCCAAGTTTCCTCACTGATCATATAGAATTTGAAATAATCATATGCTAAAAATGGAGACCACCTATTTGAAATAACATATAGTTTCCTTTTAAAGTACTGTCCCATGCGCCACATATTTGCTCGTGGTGTCAGCCTAATTAGGTCTGGTACACACAGTGACAAACGTCCTCTCTCACTGCCAAATGGAACATCTCTGAAGCATAAAAACAATCGTTCACTACACTCGCTTTTCAATAACATCTATTTTGAAGTTGACAGTTATATTAAAGGGCATGATACTTACACTCTGGCACGCATTCTTGCCAGGGTCTCTGGTTTTTATTTACTCTTAGGTCTTCGTATTAACATTACTTTTTTTTCTTCCTAGTTTTCCCTATCCTTCTGTTAACTTTTCATTGACATAGAAAATCCTGTTATTTTTCCTTTGTTTCTTTCTTTTCTTTTTTCATTCGGGACATCACAGCATCATCTTTATTGCAATTCACCTCACAGTTTATCACAGCAGCATAAATCAGAGCCATAATTTCTCTGTCTCCTGGTTGAATTTCATTGGGACTATTACTGCAGTGACCTAGATAGATGGCCTTCCCCCAAAGAAGGAGCTTGGAGAAGGACACACTGTGTGAGGCCAGACATAGCCCTATCGGCCACATTGTGTGTGGTACCCAAGGACAATGAGGTCAGCAATGAAAGGGAACATGGCCCCTCCCATTCCGAACCTTCTAGGTGGGCTTTCCTCTTCCAGTATATCCAACACGTGCTTTTCCTCATGGCCCCTGCTCCGGGTGCAATGTACTAGAGACTGCACCAGGTAAGGCTTGCTCTGGACTCTAGCTCTTCCTGTCAATTTTGATTTAATATAATAGATGGCATCTCTGGGCCTATGTACTTATCTTTATAATGGGTGCGGTGTGGTGTAATGGAAAGAACTTGGGAGTAGGCCAACTTGGGCTGTAATTTTGGTTTTGTCTATTACTAACTGTGTGACCTTGAACAATTTAGCGCCTCTCCAGGATTTGGGTACAATGCATGAAGCCAGACATTTGAAGGGTCTGCCTCATAGCAGAAGTTTGCATTTATTTTCTGCTTTCTTGTCCTACTGACTTCCCACCACCTTTGTGAGTGTTTGGTTAGATAAAATGAGAGAACACACTTTGAAAACTGCCTGGTAGTGTTCACATGGATTCCAGTGGTGGAATACATAATCAGATGCACATTTTGATCAGGCAACCATTAGTGATGACAATAGTTAAGAAAAAAAAAACACACACCCCAGTCCAGTGACTTTTGAATATGATTCAAATGTAGGTCAAGTTCTTATATCTATTTAATTCACTCCTATTTTCTATTTTTCAGTAATCTTGAATAATGTGAATATAATGGTGTGAAATTAAACTTGAGTAATTCAGAAATGATGTCACTTTATTCAGCTTGAATTGCAATTTGCAAGAGATCCCAGTTTCTCAAATGATGCCCGTACACAACCAATAAAATAGAAGCCAGTTAGGGCTTATTGGTTTCTGCCAACCAGCTAATTCAGTGCATTTTTGTGCCAGCTGGTCTCCATTTGTCCCCCTAAATGTATTCTCTAGCCTCTCGTCCTGCTCTTTGCCTGGAAGGAAGTACAACCCTGGGATTCCTTCGCCCTTCCAGTTGCGTTTGGCCAAAGAGAAGCACTGGCAGGGGCTCAGATGTTGGGAGGGGAGAGAGGAAGGGTATTTTCACCTCCATTATTCAGTAGCCTGTCTCTCTCAGTAGCTGATTCCTTTGTGAGTAAGCCATGGTCCCTCCTCCAAGGCTCCAACTCTCACCAGGCTTCTTTCCACACCATTTCCTGTCCTCCTCCCTCCAGTTTTAGGATTGGAAAAACTTCTGCTGTTCCTGCTCTCTCGGTGGCTCACCATCTCTTGTGTTTTCTGTTAGCCCTTCCCATGCCTCTGTGAGGAGTTCTTTGATCAGAGCCTCAGGATAAATTCTGTTTCCTGCTGGGCCCCGGACCGTGACTTAGTGCCCTCATGTCACTAGAAGTCTGCTCAGGGGACACCCATCTTCTCCAGTGCCTCTTCTCAGAGGCTGTACCACTTTAGATCATGAAAAAGCTTCATCTGTGGTCTACATCTGATTGTTCGATGCCTTTAATTGATTACAGTTTTATATGTTCACCTCAAATTGAGAATGATGGTGGCATTGAACTGTAAGTACAGGCTTGAAAAACATTTTGTTGTGCAGGAGACCCTGCTCGCTGCTTGTCGTGTGGGACGGCCTGCGGGGTCTCTGCTCCCGCTCCCCACATAAGAATGCAGGACATGGTGAGGCCAAAAAGGAACACCCACGGAGCCATAGATAGAGGAGTCATACTACTATAGTCTCGCTGGCGGCTGGGTTGGAGACACAGGAAGCAAGAGCCACACTTCGCAACCGTCACTGCGCCGCTTGCAGGCTCAGCCACCATCTTCTTGCTAGGCCCCCATTTTCTGCTAGCCTAGCCACAGCAGTTATATTAGTGGCCAATGGCTCACCAGTTACAGCTGACGGCCAACTAGCCACAGCTGATGGCCATCCAATCACAGTTGATGGCCATTTACTACCTGAGCCAGCACCTTTCCACGTAAGGCCAAGCGCCTGGAAACTGCACTCCTGGCTCTGTCCCCACACATTTTATCTTCTCTAACATTGTTAGGTGAATGTTCAAAGTCATTCAGATAAGAATCCACACGATAAACTTTTCCACCATGAAAAAGTTGGGGTATTTTTGGCTCAACAAATATGATCATTGAATTTCTCTTTAAACTCCCCAAAGCATTTTAGGCAGGAGTCAGGGTATAAGTTATACATACATACATGACATCAATGCTATTTTATTATGTCATGAATTCAGGGGCCTTTTGGCAGACAGCCATGCTGGGAAGGAACTAGTAGACTCTCCAGTTCTAAAGGAAGTAGGGACTAAAATGAAGAAATAGTAAGAAAAATTGTGGGACACAAATATCTATACAATGCTAAACCCAGTACAGTACTGAAAAAAGTTTTCATATTAAAAAACTAGGAGGAAGAGGGGAAAAGATATATGGATGTTCAGAGCTTTTTAAAAAATGGAGAAACAAGGTATAAAAAACAAAATGACAAAACATATATGGAGGAAGGGCAGAATTTTACAAGATCTCATAATTTAGGCTAAATGACCTCCCAACCTTTGGTAAAGCTAAATGAGAAAAATATTTTTTTATTACCTAAGGCTTTAGGGAGAAATTAAAGATGTATAAAACACACACACACACAAATTATTGATAATTTTTAAAAGACTACAAATTATCCAAGAAATGGAAACTTGGAAAAGGAAAAATATATGTGGTTAAAAAAAAAATCAGAGCGCTAACATAAAGTGGCCGAAGTGATTTAGAAGTGTTTTCAATAACATAGAGATAAAAACAACTTCCAGGAAAAAAAGCAATATTAAGTAGTGAGACAAAGCTCCATGATTCTTTTTGAAATGGCCTGGAGAAATTAATAGTCAATTTTTAAAAACATCGGTCTGATTTAAAAAAAAAAAGTGTATACACCCTTAAGTACATTGCTACTAAAAAGGAATTGTTAACATCTTAAATGAATCATCTGTAGGGTCACTAAAAAGGTACCCCAAACGACCTCTCCATTAAAAAATGCAAAATGTTTTACAGTTAATAAGCACTCGGAAATTGTAAACTTCTATTATGGGTTGTGTTTTTGTCCCCCAAAAAGATATGTTGAAGTCCTAAGCCCTGGTGCCTCTGAATGTGAAAATAGGGTCTTTGCAGATGTAATTGAGTTAGGATGCGATCGTAAGATGGACTTTTAATCCAATATGACTGGTGACCTTATAAAAAGAGGAACATTTGGACACAGGTACAGGCACACAGGAAGAACACCATGCGAGGACAGAGGCAGAGACAGGAGGGAGGCAGCTGTACACCAGGGAAGGACAAGGCCTGCTGGCCACCAACGGAAGCTCCTAGGATGAGGCCAGCAAGAATTCTACCCCGAGTCTCAGAACTGTGAGAGAAGAAATTTCCATTGTTTTAAGCCACCTAGTTTGTAACACTGTTACAGCAGCCCTAGGAAATGAATATAACATCCCTCTCCTTTTCTTTGTCCTTTGTGACAATGGAATACCAAAGGCAAGGTGGTGGGAGAAGTCCACTGTGGGTACAGCGGGAAGGTGGTGCGCTGTTTATGGAGCAAACAGTAGTAACAGTGGACTAAGAGTCGGTCTCTTTATTATCAGCACGCATCACCAATTCCAAACCCTCAGTAATCATCAATTACTCCGCACCCCGATGGGGTATTGCTGTAAGAGCTAAACATTTGCTGCATTCATCGTTGACTTTTAATTATGCACCTGAAGCAAAGGAAAACAAAATACATATGTAAGCTTCCAGTTAGCACATTTAAATTCTACCTGGAAGTTAATTTGGAGAATTCTCAGTTATACAGTCAGCCTGCACCACAGACAGGCTCAGCTACTCACGTGTCTTTCAGGGGAAAGTTTCCGAATTGTTTGAGCTCTCGATTTGTGTAAAGTTTGTGTCTTCAATCCTTCTGATACTACATATTCCTGTGTGTAGAGAGTAGATTCCAAGTAAACAGTGATAGCTCTGTGCATGTGAAAATGAAACAAGTTACTTTCACTCTGCCTTCCTATGTGGCCACTTGGAGTTTTTGTCTGTATTTATAATTTTTCAATGGAGGAGAGAAATTTAAAAGCTGCTAGAAAGGATAGCAAAGACGTGGGTAGTATTATGGTTCCTGGAATTTATTGCGAGATCAGATTTTTATGATTCTCTACCAAACTTATTCTTGCATTTAAGACTTTTCCTAACTGCTTGCCGGTCTGAGGCTTAATGTGAAATTCTTCTAAAAGAAAATAAACAAAAAGCGGGATTCAATCAACTATTGATTGAAACTCGATGTACAGATCTCATTATGCTGTGCATTGAACATGAATGTGTGAAGATCAATGTTGACGAAGTCGCTGAGAACTTTGCAACGGGAAGACTTGAAAAGAGAAAACGTTATGCTATTACTCATTACCGTGAAAGCTCAAATGGAAGCAAAAATCTTGCGTCCTTTTTCAAAAATATATTTTTGTAATAAAAAGTACTAATCCACTCCTGTGTTAGGTTCCTACCACAGAGTGGGTGGCTTAAAAAGACAGATATTGATTTTCTCACAGTTCTGGGGGCCAGAAATCTGAAATCAAGGTGTTGGTAGGGTTGGTTCCTTTGGGAGAGTGAGGGAGAATCTGGTTCATGTCTCCCTCCTACATTCCCATGGCTGCTGGCAATCCTATCTTCCACCTCCTTCTTCTCAAGGCCTTCCCCCGTGTCTTTCTCCTCTTCTTATAAGGACACTTACCATTGGATTAGGGATCACCTCGTTCATCCAGGACGATCTCATCTTGAGATCACTTCATATTTTCAGTGACCTTAGTCCCAGAGGTTAGGACTTGGACAAATCTTTTGAGGAGCCACCATTCAACCCATTACAGTGACTTTTTTCTTATCTTACACTGCAATATTTATTTTATTTTTTTACTCTTTTAATTTTTGTCATGTTTTATACGCAAAACTTTGTAAAATTGTCACTGTCTCTATTTCTTTCCTGGCCATTATTAACTTTAGTTTCGTTTTATGATTGTGATATATAGAGGAGAAGGGCGTGCTTATGGGCTGACATGTCAAAGGAACAAGACAGGAAGAGGAGTGCAGGCTGGATTCTTCTTCTGGGAGAAGAATCGGAGAATTCATCAGTATGGCGATCTCACTGTGTGGCACTTTAGAGTCTGACAATCAGGATTCATAACCCCGACTTGCTGCCCTTTCAATCATATCTGACATTAGCATGAGTTTAAAGAAGTACAGAGACTTTGCAGAAGAGTGTGCAAAGAAGGAAACTTAAAACCATCTTTCAACTGTTGTGCATGCTGCTAATATGGGGACTGGGTGGGTTCTGGAAAGCCTGCAGGAGTGAGGCAGAGCCTGGCTGCTCTGGACAGAGGGGTAGCCGTGTTGGGAGGACTGATCTGGGGCAAATAGAGGATGAGCTGAGGGCACTGGGAATAGGAGTGAGAAGCCAGCTACGCTCTGTTTATGGCAGGGTTTGTTTTCTTATCTGTAATGAAAAAATGAATATGAAAGAAGAATGAATGAGATACACAATTAGTAAGCCAAGGCATAGCAGCTCTAAATGGGCCTTTGCAGAAGGAGTCATCCAAACACCTTCACTTTCAAAAAGGAAATGGGAAGTCCACAGAAGTCTAGTGTGTTATCTAAGAAAGCTTATTGTGTCGGTGTGGAGGTCACTGTTCCATGGTGCAGAAAAAGTACCCTTAGCACCTACCTGTAGAGTAAGTTGTCATCATCTGACCTGGGACTTCACTTTACTACATTTTTCTGCGGAATACCTGGCCCAAGCAAATGTGCCTACACAAGTATTACAACTACAGTCTCAAACTTATTATAGGAAGAAAATCAAAGTAAAGTAAAAATATAAAATAAAATAAAATATGAGTCAAATAATACACTTTACTCAGAAATACTTACCTTGTATAAATTCCGCCTAGATATGTTAAATAATAACCACTTAGAAATGCATTACAGAATTCCTTTAATAAAATGTAAAATCCAGAGTTAATAGCTCTCTATATATTTTTAATGACATACATTTATTGCTACACATAATTCATTGCATACATTAAGTATGAAATTTCCTGTGGGCAGTAATAAATGTGATTTACAAGTCACAAATCTGTGTGCAGTCTATTTCTTATTCTGTTGAGGACAGTTCCAAAAATTATCAAAAATTAGAAGAAAGTCTAAAATAATTGGAGATTTATTTATTTGTGGAATCATTTTTGTTTTAGTTCATTCTACAAAATATATTTTAAAAAGAAATTAGCTTATTTGTATTCCTACCATAAAAAATTATACAAAAATTAAAAGATGAAATTTTAAAGCTTTCTTCATTCTTTCCAGTCACCCAAGGAACATATTAATTTTTAAAGATTTTGAGTAAATAATTTTCTTCTATATTTTACAAATTAAAAGTGAACTTTCCCATAAATAAAGCTGCAATGGACATTGGATATCTTTATGGATAAATGTTTTCAGATTTTTTGAGTAGATACCCAGGAGAGGGGTTGCTGGGTCATATGGTAATTCTATTCTTAATTTTTTGAGGAACCTCCACACTGCCTTCTATAGTGGCTGCACCAGTCTGCATTCCCACCAACAGGGTATGAGGGTTCCTTTTTCTCCACAGCCTCTCCAACACTTGTTATTATTTGTCTTGTTGATGATAGCCGTTCTAACAGGTGTGAGGTGATATCTCATTGTGGTTTTTATTTGCATTTCTCTGATGATTAGTGATGTTGAGCATCTTTTCATATGTCTATTGGCCATCTGTCCTCTTTGGAGAAAAGTCTGTTCAGGTCCTCTGCCCATTTTCTAATTGTTTGTTTTTTTGGTGTTGAGTTGCAGGAGCTTTTTATAAGTTTTGGATGTGAACCCCTTATTACATGTATCATTGGCTAATATCTTCTTCCATTCAGTAGGATGTCTTTTTGTTTTGTTGATGGTTTCCTTTGCTGTGAAAAACTTCTTAGTTTGATGTAATCCCATTTGTTTGTTTTCTTTTTTTCCCCTTGTCTGAGGAGATATATCAGTAAAAATAATCCTAAGGGTAATGTCTGAGAGTTTACTTCCTATATTTTCTTCTACAAATTTTATGGTTTCAGGTTTTACATTTAAGTCTTTAATTCATTTTGAGTTTATTCTTGTAGACGGTGTAAGTTTCATTTTTCTGCATATATCTGTCCAGTTTCTCCAGCACCATTTATTAAATAGACCGTCTTTATCCCAATGTAAATTCTTGCTTCTTTTTTAATAGATTAAATGATCATATAGGCACATGGATTTATTTCTGGGCTCTCTATTTTGTTCCATTGATCTATGTGTCTGTTTTTATGCCAAAACCATGCTGTTTTGATTACTATGGCCTTGAAGTATAATTTGATATCAGGTAGTGTGATACCTCCAGCCTTGTTCTTCTTTCTCAGTATTGCCATAATAACTCAGGGTCTTTTATGGTTCCATATAAATTTTAGGATTATTTGTTCTAGCTCTGTGAAAAATGCTATTGGTATTTTGATAGGGATTGCGTTGACTCTGTAGATTGCTTTGGGTAGTATGAACATTTTAACTATATTAATTCTTCCTATCCATTGGCATGGTATATGTTTCCATTTATCGGTATCTTCTTTAATTTCTCTCTTCAATGTCTTATAATTTTCTGAGTACAGGTCTTTCACTTCTTTGGTTAAGTTTATACCTAAGTATTTTTATTGATGCAGTTGTAAATGGTATCATTTTCTTAATTTCTCTTTCTGATAGTTCATTATTGATGTATAAAAATGTAACTGATTTCTGAATATCAATTTTGTATCATGCTACATTACTAAATTTATTTGTCAATTCTAATAGTTTTTTGGTGGACTTTTTTTGTATTATGTCATCTGCAAATAATGACAGTTTTATTTCTTCCTTTTCCATTTGGATGCTCTTTTTTTTTTTTTTTAAGGAGTGCACAGCTCACAGTGGCCGATGTGGGGATCAAACTGGCAACTTTGGTGTTATTAGCACCACACTCTAATCAACTGAGCTAACCAGGCACCGACCTCTTATTTCTTTTTCTTGTCTGATGGCTGTTGCTAGGACCTCCAGAACTATGTTGAATAAAAGTGTTCAAAGTAGGCATCCTTGTCCTGTTCTTGATCTTAAGGAGAATGCTTTCTGCTTTTCCTCATTGGGTATGATATTAGCTGTGGGTTTGTCATATATGGCCTTGATTGCATTGAGATATGTTCCCTCTATTCCCACTTTGCTGACAGTTTTTATCATAAATGGATGCTGAATTTTGTCAAATGTTTTTCTGCATCTGTTGATATGACTATGATTTTTATTTTTCATTTTACTTATGTGGTGTATATCACATTAATTGATTTGTGGATATTGAACCAACCTTGCATACCAGGAATGAATCTCACTTGATCATGGTGTGTGATCTTTTTCATGTATTGCTGAATTTGGTTTGCTAAGATTTTGTTGAGGATTTTTGCATCTATGTTCATGAGGGATATCGGCCTATAGTTTTCCTTTTTGTAATATCTTTGTCTGGTTTTGAATCAGGGTAATAGTAGCCTCATAAAATAAGTTTGGGAGCTTTCCCTTCTCTTGGATTTTTTTGGAATAGTTTGAGAAGAATAGACGTTAATTCTTTTTTGAATGTTTGGTGAAATTCCCCTGTGAAGCCATCTGGTTCAGGACTTTTGTTTGTTGGGATCTTATTGATAACTGATTTAATTTTGTTAGTAATAATTGGTCTGTTCAGGTTTTCTGTTTCTTTTTGACTAAGCCTTGGAAGATTGTATGCTTCTAGGAATTTATCCATTTCTTCCACATTGTCCAATTTGTTGGTGTATAGTTTGTTGTAGTATTTTCTTAAAAATTTTAAAATATTTCTGTGATGTCTGTTGTCACTTCTCCTCTTTCTACCTGATTTTTTTATTTGGGTCCTCTCTCTTTTTTCTTGATGAGTCTGGTTAAAGTTTTATTAATTTTGTTTATCTTTTCAAAAAACAAGCTCTTGGTTTCATCAATCTTTTGTATTGTTTCTTAAGCCTCTATTTTGTTTATTTCTGCTCTGATCTTTATTATTTCCTGCCACTTCCTTCTGACCTGTAAAGTTTGTTTTCAGAAATCAGCTGACAATCTTATGGAAGCTCCCTTGTAAGTAACTAGTTGTCTTTCTCTTGTTGCTTTTAGAATTCTCTCTTTGTCTTTAACCTTTGCAGTTATAATTATAATGTGTTTTGTTGTGGGCCTCTTTTGGTTCATCTTGTTTGCAACTCTCTGTACTTCCTGTGCTTATATGTCTATTTTCTTCGCCAGGTTAGGGAAGTTTTCAGTCATTACTTCAAGTAGGTTTTCAACTCCTTGCTCCCTCTTTTCTCCTTCTGGTACCCCTATGATGCGAATGTCATTACACTTGATGTTGTTCCAGAGGCCCCTTATACTATCTTCATTTTTTAAAAAATTGTTTCTTTTTGTTGTTCCCATTCAGTGTTTTCTGCTGCCTTGTCTTCTAAATCACTGATTCAAACCTCTGCTTCATCTAATCTGCTGTTGATTCCTTTTAGTGGGCTCATTTCAGTTATTGTAGTCTTTATTTCTGACTGATTCTTTTTTATGGTTCCTAAGTCCTTCTTTATGCTTACTATCCTTTTGTTGAAATTCTCACTAAGTTCCTTAAGCGTTCTTATAACCAGTATTTTAAACTCAGTCTCTGGTATGTTTTTTTGCCTCTGTTTCATTTAGTTCTATTTCTGGAGATTGCTCCTGCTGTTTTATTTGGGACATGTTTCTTTGTTTTCTCATTCTGGCAGCCTCTCTGTGTCTGCTCCTATGTATTGGGCAGACCTCCTGTGTCTCTCAGTCTTTGCCGGGTGTGGTAAATGTCCTGTGTGGTCCAGTGGTGCAAACTCCCTGATCACCTGTGCATGTTTTCTAGAAGTGTCCTTTTTGTGTATGCTCTTGTTCTAGCTAGATTACTTTTGGGGGATCAGTGGATGGGATTGTCTTCCAGGCTGACTGACTGTGAAGGTCGGCTGCACCCACAGTTTATGAGCTGCTGTGTAGGGGCTGACCCCTCCAAGTGGGTTGCTCCCATGGGCTCTTGTGCCTGTTGAGTCTATCCTTTGGGTGTGCAATTGTGGGGCTAACCAGGTAATGCTCTGGTGTGATCTGAAGCCAGACTTTCAGTGTGTCTTCTCTGATGTCTTTTGGGAGCGTCTCCCATGAAGGCCTATTTCAGCTTTGCCTGTGATCAGCCAGGCTACCCAGTAGTAGCTACACAGCTTTATGTGGTTGGTTGCTGCCTGTGCTGGACCTGGAGTCATGGGGGTGGCCTAGCTGTGAATGAAGACCAGCTGCCACCAGTATTGGCCCTGAGGCAGCTTAGCAAAAGGCCCAGGGCTCCCTGTATTTGTTACCACCTGCTGGCAGCCAGTAAGGCTCAGATGTTGAAAGAGCCTCCTTAGGTGTGTGGGCCAGACTGGTTGACCTGGTGTTGAGAATGCCCGTGGCAAGGCAGCCCTAAGTGGGAGGGGCCTGGTTCCAGGGAGCTGTGGGGGGGGGTGGGCAGTAGTTTTTACAGAATTAATGCAGTATTGTTTCCTGCTGGGCCTGCTACCACTTCATAAAAATGCCCTGTGAACACTGCGGCCAGCCACCTGTAGGTCCCTGAGAGCCCCAGAGGGGCCAAAGTGCAGGGTCTGGGTTACTGTCCTTCACCAATAGTCCCTGGGCCTCTGCAGGCTGTCTGCTGCTTATGGGGGCGGAGCCGGCCACTCAGCAGCCCAGAGTGCCCTGGGGCGATGCAGTACTAGCCTAGCAGGGTAGAGACTCTGGGTATCACCAAAGCGGTGCGCATGGGCGGATTTCACCACACCAGTGCCATCTCAGATTTGGTCCTTTGGAAGAGGGTTCAACATGGGAAAGATGACGCCCTGCTGTAGGCTACACGTGAGGCAGGCTCCACACAGGGATAATGGGTCCTCTCCTTTCAGCCCTCTCGGCAAAGCCACACAACTCAGTCTTTTCCTGTCTGACTCTGGCACCTCTCCTGTTGCTGCGCCTCCACCAGAGACCAGGTGAGTGTTTGCAAGCAGGCAAGTCTGTGAAAAAGCTCTTTAAGACAGTGTCTGGGTTTCCAGCTGATTTTCACTGTCAGATATTGTGGGAATGCTTCTTCCCTGGCTCAGGGCTGGGGAGCCTGGTGTGGGGCTTGGATACATATGTGGTAAATGATCTGCTTTTGTCATCTAACATTTTCTACTTTTCTGTGTAAACAAAGCTATCCCATCCCATACCCAAATCATATCAAATTGCCCCTAATGTCTTTACAGCTGGTTTGTTCCAAGAAGAACCTAAACCAGGACTATATAATGCGTCTTGTTGTTATAGTAAGTCTGTCATCTCAGACAAGGGCTGCAGGAAAAATCCATCAGAATGCCTATTTTTGTAAATAAAGTTTTATGGGAACACAGACACTCTCATTTATTTAAGTGCTGTCCATAGCTGCTTTCACTCTGTAAAGATTTGAGTAGTTGTGACAGAGGCCGTACAGCCCACAAAGTGTAAAATATTTACTATCTGAACCTTTACAGACAAGATGTGTTGACTCCTGATCTAGAAAAGTCTTCGTTTTTCATGACATTGAATTGTTGATGTGTCTAGGCCAGTTGTCCTCCAGAATGTCACATGTGGATTTATCTGGTTGCTTCTTACGGTATCTTTACTTTGCGGGGACAGAGCCAGGAGTGCAATTTCCAGGCTCTCGGCCTCACATGGAAAGGTGCTGTCTCGGGTAGTAAATGGCCATCAACCATGATTGGATGGCTATCGGCTGTGGCTAGTTGACTGTCAGCTGTAACCAGTGAGCCATTGGCCACTAATATAACTGCCGTAGCTATGCTAGCAGAAAATGGGGGCTAGCAAGAAGATGGTGGCTGAGCTAGCAAGCGGTGGAGTGCAGGTTGCAGATTGCAGGGAAGTGGATGTCAGGTTGCGGATAGTGTGGCTCTTGCTTCCTATGTCTCCAACCCAGCTGCCAGCGAGACTATAGTGATATGACTCCCCTATCTATGGCTCCGTGGGTGTTCCTTTTTGGCCTCACCATGTCCTGTGTTCTTGTGTAGGGAGCAGGACTAGAGACCCTGCATGCTGCCCTGCATGACAACTTATTCTTCTTATTGGATATTTTTGCCTATTTCACTACAATAATCTGAATTACCTTAGTGTTAGTATGACTGGCTTTCTTACAGACTAAAAGGACACACTAAATGGAGTAAGTGTAGGGAATTTTCTGGTCTTGCCAAAATTTTCTTAGTTTTCTGAAATTCCTTTAACTGATAAATATTTTCATTTTATCATCATCAACAACAACAACAAAAGATTTCAAATGGAAATACCTTGGGAGAAAGTATAATGGAGGAGATGACACAGGTGAATAACTTTAAGGCTGGGATGAGGGGGAGGGAGGAAGGTAAAGCGTTGGAAACCCAGTCATACCGAGGGGTGAAGGACTGATCCAGGATAAGATCCAGACCTGTGAGCAATAGAAGCAAGAGGCCTACAGGAAGGTTTTGGTTTCCTGACAGAGTGGAGAAAATAAAATCTATAAAGAAGAGAAAATGGGAATTTCAAAGATAAATTGTCTGTTTTTAAAATTTTGCCTGGAGTCAATTCTGAGTAGTGAATATTGTGTGGGTGAGATGGATTGCCCAACCATTTCAAAACTCATTCATGTTTTCATCTTCCCTGTGGGTTCCACAGAACAGTCATAGAAAAATAAGGAAGACACACCATGTGCCCAGTACGGTCTGGATTACATTTCTATAACATTGTTATCTATAAACTCCAAGTATCCTTTAGAGGTCTAATTCTATCTTTAACATGCAGTGTTCAGTATCAGCCAATGACTTACAGCAGAATAATTTGAAAACCATCATAAGGCTTGCTACACTAGCTTTTGGAGTAGTAGATAACTCTTTTGTGATGTTTGATTATAGCATGTTGCCTCCTCCCCACAGATCTGTTGGTTAGCAAAGTTGACTGCATTTATTAAACTTCCTGCAGCAAAGGAGATCATCATCTTAAGAGGAAGAGGTTAGGGAAAGATGGTGCTTTATGGTTGACTTTTGTTTGTTTGTTTGTTTTTTGTTTTTAAACAGAGTTTTGAGTTCTGGACCAAGTGTTTAAGATGGGTCTTTCAAAGCAAAGATTGAGTAGGACTGAAGGCCCATGACATAAAAACATAGGTTTGGTAACATAGCAAAGCAGGATTCTGATGAGCAAGCTGTTTGCATAGGTGAGCAAACTATTGCTCTGATGGGAGAGCTGTTTGCCTGGATGAGCAAACTGTTTGCCTGATATATGGGCTTGCAAGGATTTCCTGGAGCGAAAGGTGAAGTTAATTATTGGTTTACAGTCTTATCTTTCAAGGCATGAATTACCTGGAGTAATCAGATCATGCTAACATAGGTGATCTCAGCTCTCAAGAACTTCACGTAAAGCAACATTTGAAAAAACACTAAGACAAAAAGTTATTTCCTTAATTGTTTTTATACGTTAATGAGAGATATTTTTGTTTTACTAAAATTATGCTGGAAAGTTTCCAGTTTGCTTTCAGTGATTATTTTATTATGATCATTTATTTTGAGAAACTTCATGTTATTTATAAGAACAAATACTAAAAGTATGGTATTGAAGATACTGGGCCTTTTCCTTGAGTGAAATTGTTACTCCTCAGACAACTTTTTCAAATTAAAGAAGGTATCAAGCTGGCATGGTCATTGAGGGCTTCTGAAGTTGTTTCCAGTGAAATAGGAGGGAAAAACATCTATGTTTTAAAATAGATTTTTAAAACCAATATTTTCCAATTAAAATGATTTCTTTAAGTAGTTGATATAAAAAAGAGTTAGTTTTTCTTTTATACTTTCCCTTACATTTAACAGATACTTATTGGTGTGTACCACTTGTAAGGTACAATGTAAAGTCTCTAGAGAATTTAAAGGTCAATTTTTCCAAAGGCCTGACCTCCAGGAGCTGATAGTGTAATAAAATGGACAGCACAGAAAACTACAAGTGAAACAGATTTTTATAGAAATTAAAAGGAGTCGTATAATGTACTTCTAAGTGATAGTGTTAAAATATAATTTTTAAAAAGTTAAAAATATTCTCATGCAAATACAGAATGACATAAGAGTTTTATTAACTCATTAATGAGGGAAACACTGAATGATAAAGCTGGTCCAAAAAGTATTTTGAGGAACTGAGTGTTCACTGGCACCTTGAGAAAAGAATGTTAGAATCTGACAAGTAGGTTAGGTATAAAATTGGTTAATGTTCTACAGGGCAGGAAAATCAGAACCTTGAGGATTATGTTTTCTACCAGGAGAAAATCTACAAGTAAACATGAAATTTCACAGAGTCTGAGGCCTTAACAGCAAAGTGAAAATCAGGCATTTGCTGAGATAAAGAATTTTTATATGAGCTTATTATATACGACAGTGAAAATAGTGTTTTCATGTGGGAGCTCCTTGGGGATGTTATTAAATCCTGGATCCCCAAAATAATCAGTTGAGATGATGGGAAACAGGAGAAGTATTCTAATTCTCTTATAAGAATTAAAGCTTAACCATCAATATGGAGACATTAGAGGTTCAAAGGAATCCACGGATGCCAAGCAGAACATAAGAGCAGTAAATGATCATACACAGTAGAGGTAAAGGTCAACGTTTCTAGAAACAGAAAGCTTGAGACGATTTTTCTTAACAGACATAAAAGGATCAGAAAACACTCTTAGAGGAAACTGTGGCCCAGGTATAATTCAAACATGCAAACACAGATGGGGTATAGATAGGAGAAAAGAGGGCTTTCTAAGCAAAGGGAACTCTGAACAGAAGCAGCGCATTTGGAAAGTGTGAGGGGTCTATAAAACCTACAAATGGGAAAATGAAGGTGGGACCAGATGGGAGAAGGTCTTGCAATTCCACGATAGGATGTGAGTTTTATTCTGTGAGCCAAGTAGTTAAATGATTATAGCTGGGTTCTGTGTGGATAATTAAGGCTGCAGATTGTTGGCAGTGGGGCGAGGAAGTTAGGCTGAAGGAGTGAGGAGATTGGAGTCAGGAAGATGGGTTAGGACAATGTTGTCACAGTTTAGATTAGAAGTAACCCTGGTCTTAGCTAGGTTAGTGGCAGTAGGAACGGAGAACAAAGGGAAAAGAGACATTCTATTTTGGCAGTAGCTTCCAAAAGGCAGGTCAATGGTTAAGTATTATATATGGGATGGGAAGAGGCTGACAAGAAGGAAAGAAGAGTTCAAAAATAACTGTGAACTGAAATACTTATATAGGAAGCATTGGAAAAAGTAGCAGGTTTTCTGCTTTACCATTAAAATGACTTATGATGATGATTATCTTATCAATAAACTTGAATGTTCATCAAAAGAAAGGTCTTCTGTAAATTGTTTTGATTGAAATAAATTTTGTTTCTGTGTCAAAGTCATAGAAATAAATGAAAAAAACTTTTTTTCCCAAATATATTTTCTCTTTTGCAAGAGAAGTTCATTTAGACAGTAACCGGTATATGGTGGTGTCGTGCGGGGCGGCCTGTGGGGTTTCTGGTCCCGCTCCCCACACAAGAATGCAGGACATGGTGAGGCCAGAAAGGAACACCCATGGAGCCATAGATAGGGGAGTCATATTGCCATATTCTTGCTGGGTTGGAGACACAAGAAGCAGGAGCCACACTGTTCGCAACCCTCACTCTGCCGCTTGCAGGCTCAGCCACCATCTTCTTGCTAGCCCCCCATTTTCTGCTAGCGTAGCCACGGCAGTTATATTAGTGGCCAATGGTTCACTGGTTACAGCTGATGGCCAACTAGCCACAGCTGATGGCCACCCAAAGACAGTTGATGGCCATTTACTACCTGAGCCAGCACCTTTCCATGTGAGGCTGAGAGCCTGGAAACTGCACTCCTGGCTCTGTCCCCACAGGTGATCAGCGGCTTTGAAAATAAGCTAGCCCAGATAGCAAGGGTCTGGACAGAACCTCAGTAGTAGTACTCCAAATTGGGCTCTCTTTAAGCCTGGCTGTGTTTTAGTTAATATCCATTGGCCATTGACATTATGAATAGGCGATGAGAAAAACAAGAGAAAGTGTTTTGATAGATAGGAAGAGAATGCACTGGGGGAAGGAGAGTCTCAGCAGAATAATTTCTCCCCCATCTTGGAGAGCATAAGAACAGACTCTTTTATATACCCATGAGAAAATGAAACATTAAAATAAATGCTTACACTAGTCACTCATCGATTCCTTCAGTCCTAAGTAATTCATTCTTGTTCTGAGGTCTTGGATTAGCTCTCTGCTTTCATGAAGTTTTCTGCTTCTGCACTAGAGAGAGTCCTGGATATCCTGACCCAGTACACTTTCGCTCTTTTTTTTTTTTTAAGCTATAGGATGGCTATACTTCTGGGATGTGTTAGTATATGTGTGTGTGTGTGTATGTGTATATATATATATATGTATATATATATATATAATGTGATGTGTATATTTGGGATGTGATTGTGTGTGTGTATGACTTAGCTGTCTATGTTTCAGTATTCTATTTTACATGAAAGTTATCTTGATATCCAAAGGCTCTCCATTAATTAATTCAGTTTAATTATAGTCTAAGGTGTAAGGTTATCCAAGGACCTTAGAAATTATGTTTAAGCTGACATACTATAAAATATAACTACTGTTATTAAAATGTTAGAATCATGGTTCAATTTAGTTGAACACATAATCGAACCCTTCCTTGGGTTGATTAATTTGCTAGGGTGGCTCTCAGAGAAACATTTTACTTACTAGATCACCAGTTTGTTATAAAAGGATGTAATTCAGAAACATCCAGATGAAAGAGATGCGTAGGCAAGATATGGAGAAAGGGCTATGAATTTCCATGCCCTCTGCACATGCTGACCAACACGGAAGCTCTCCAAACGTCATCCTTTTGAGTTTTTTATGGAGGCTTTATTACATAGGAATGATTGAATAAATCACGCAATTTAACGCAACCTCCAGTGCTTTTCCCCTCCCAGGAGGTAGGGGTGGGGTGTGTTGGACTGAAAATTCAAGCCCTCTAATCACATGGTTGGTTGGTTTTTCTGGTGCCCATCCTTAGTGGGGTCCAAAAGCCACCTCATTAACCTAACAAAAGACACCTGTATCACTCTCTCACTTAGGAAATCCCAAGGGTTTTAGGAGCTGATGAAATGGGGATGAAGGCCAAAAACATATTTCTAATTATACATCACAGTATAACAGGCATGTTGTAGTTATTGAAATGTTAAGATAAAACTATTGTGTGGTGGTCTTTTAAAGCATATCTAGTAAAATCAACATACAATAACAATTTGATATTCAGTAATTCATTTAAAATATTCATGAACGAGTTGGAAATTTTTTGCCATTCTTTTTCCCTTGTAATCTTATTTCCATTTGATTTCTTTTACAGGATTTTTTCATAATACATCTTTATGTTTGGAAATCTTTTTTGAGCAATGTTTGCACTAAAATATGGACATTGAAATTAAATTTTAAGAAAGTCTTGTAACGATAAACTTCTAAGTATTAAATATTGTTCTTGTGTATTGAATTTTTTACATTAATATTTGCTTACAATTGGTCAAAATAATATAACGCATTATAAAATTTGACAGTAATTGTTAAACATATAAAAGGTACTGAAAATGTATCTGTTAATGAGATAGGTGGAGGGATTTTTTTTTTTTGCCAAGTAGTTTAAGTATCCATTGTTTAATATTACTTTTTGTGAGAACGAGACAGAGTTCCACATCAATATTTTCCTATTTTTTTTACTTTTATTAATATAATCCCAAAAAACTTTTCACAGAAATAAATAGATGAGACTGGAAGGACTTTTGTTCTAGCAAAGCCATTTGATTCTTCAAATGCCTTCTGAGTTATGTGGCAAAAGTCAGAGTGTGTATATCAAAAAGCATTTTGAATAACCTACTGGTTGACAGAAGGATTGGTTGTTAAAAAGGTTCTCCTGTGGTGTGTGGAAGCTAAGAATTGGAAAAGGATCTTTTACCCAGTGGCTACAGTTATTCTTTCTCAACACTTTCTCAACACCTATATCAACTTTTTGAGTTACTCCTTTGTTTGGCATGGTTGGGAGTGGGTGGCACTGTAGTGAATGAAGTTAAGCTTCCTGAGACCTCAATCGCACTGGACCTACTAAGTGCTGGGAGTTAAGAGCTTTGCTACTTGAAGTTTCGTTAGTGACTGGGCAACACCTGAGTCTGCTGGACATGCCCTAGGTACTGGCAGACATGTCGAATCTCAGAGCCCACCTACTGATCAGAATCTACATCATAACAAGTTCCCCACATGTTCATGGCTCCTGAGAGGTTTGAGAAGCACTCCTATTGGGTATTCTAGGTTAGGAAGGTAAACCAGGTTGCAATCAGTAAGCATTTCTGGTAATTGTCTAACGAGATCTCAGAAGTAAAGGACCTGGATTCCCAAGTGTCTAGTATTTGGTGTATTTTCTTTGCTCATTTGAAATAAGCATTCACTTTCATGACAAACTTCATATCTGTAGTTTTTTTCTTAAGAGGGATTCCAAATACTGCATTACCTGTAAGGCTTACAAAACCCACTTCTGCCCCTGGCTAAGGCTGAGTGCTGAGAGTAAAGAGAGGAGGGGAAGGTGAGGAAAGGTGTAACTGAAGATTATATATATATGGAGAGAGAGAGAGAGTGAGAGAGAGAGCGAGAAAGAGCGAGACTTGTAGGTAGTCTAGCATAGACTGTTTTATTTAGAATTAATAACTTTGTTTAGATTAACATGTGTACTCACTTAGCTCACCCTAGATTTTATAAGGTTTGTGTAAACACATCCTGTAATTTGCTAAGCGTTTAACAGAAGGACTGAGACTTAATTAATTAAACTTTCTTCCATACCTATGTCATCCCTGACATTGATGATTGCCAGAGAGAGCTGTTTTTCAAGGTGATTTGCAGGACTTGGGGGCTGATAGCTCTGAAACTGCCTAAAGCCAGGCAAAACAGCCTGGAGGACCCTCTGCTGACCTCCTCATGAACTATTCTCATCATACCTTCATTATAATACTGAAATGTCCTCCCAGGGGCAGAGATTTTCAGCCATTTTTAAACATGCGATGTACCTATAGGCATATTTTTCTAACTGCGCATGTGTAGGAATGTCCCCACCTACACATTCCACGATGAAGCTCACCTTGATATTTATGCCTGATTTCCCTGAATAAAGAAGAATCCAATCTTTGTTCGGGGACATGCCACTTTGGGAAGTGACCCCCGCCTCCCACTCACCCCCCTTGCTTGCCAGCTCACAATAAAGTTTGTTCCTTCCCATAAAAGTATCTCCGAGTTGTCTTTTGGCTGGCAACTACTGAATAATTGGACCTGGTTTGGTCCAGTAACAAAGGCTCAGAGAGAGTGTGAGCTTAATGTGGAAACGCACCAAGGTTGAGTGACCTGGAGGAGAGCCCACTTGAGGTTGGCGATACCAATTTGATTGGCTGTGTGGGTTTTTCTTTTCTTCTTTTCTTTCTCTTTTTCTTTCTTTCTTTTTTTTTTAACAGCACCTGGTGTTAAACACGGAGTTGGTGGGTAGGCGCATTTTTCCTGCGCAGGAGGTTTATGAGGTGGAAACTAGAGAGAAAGGAGAGGGGCGAGAAGGCTGAAGTTGTGTCTCACTTTATCCTCATGATGCCCTTAGGACGTGTGAAGACATACATATGATCACCATTTTAAAGCTGAGGAAACTAAGACTTGGGTTAACTAATTTTCTAAAATGCCACATTGTCCCTGACCCAGTTTGTCACCTCCCCACATTCACTTAGTTTTGTTTGTCTCCTGGGACTTAGCCATTTGCTCAGAGCCATTAGACTCTCTAAGCCTGGTGTGGGGGGGTGTTCTGGGGGTGTTGGCCTTTGGCATGACCTCCATGACATCTCTGAAGGAAGAGCCACTCCTGTGCCAAAGCTCAGCCTGACTTAGCCAGAGGTTCTACCTCCTCTACCTACCTCCACTTCTGGGCTCAGATGAGGCATTGTGTGTGGGCAAAGCAATATGGCTGCTCCAGCAGCTGCCCAGCAGGGCCAGGTCACATCACTCAAGTGTGTGGGAGTCAATGCCACAGGGTGGGAAATGAGAGATGAGACATAGGTAGGGACTGAGAAACAAATTTCTCCTCCTGGTGGGTGGTTCTGAGGCTCTGGGGCTCTACATTGTCCATTTGGATGACATCCTGCGCTAGGAACCAGCTGTGTCTGTCTTAGCAATCTGTTCCTGGCTCAGTAAGCATACATACCACCTTTTATTTGCTTTCTGTTCTTTCTTCTTCATTCTCAATGCCTTGTAGCTATACCTCCCTAGGAGAGACCTCAGCACACACTTACACAGGAAGCAGTATAGAAGTTCCTCATTTTCAAGTGCTCACTCTATGTCATGTGCCAAGCTAAGTTCTAGGGATGCAAAGTAAAACAAGAAAGATGTGTTCCCCCCTTCTTTGGGGGGGGACAAATTCAAGTTTTTCCATCTCTTGGTCCCATGTTTTTTTCTAGACGATATCATAGTCATTACAGTGGGTGATTCATCTCTAAAAAAAATTGGTTGGAAACTTTCACCAGATATACCCTCCTGCAGAAGGTTAAATTCCTTCATCACACTTCTCAGAATTCATCAGTTTTGTTTTCTGAGTGGATTTCATGTGAAAGTGTAGCTTGCCCTTTCTGTGTGCATGAAACAGAAAGAGATCAGCAAACAATATACCCAACAAAAATCATTTACCTCAAATGGGGAGATTATTTTTTTCCTAGAAGACATGTTTTCATTCACTCCATTGATATATCTGACACATCTTATGGTAATCTAGGTTATTAGTCATTCTAACAATGAATATCCAGCCTTCTCATTCTCCTGGCTCCTACATAATTGTCATTATTTGTACTCTGTTCATTCATTCATTAACAGAGAAAGGGTTGTGGCACTGAATTTAGCAAAATAAATTATTCACTTTTTGTATAATCTTAGCCTTTGGTGAAGATCTCACAGGCCTCCTTTGAACAATGAAGCTGGACATTTGGGAGGATTCAGAGTTGACATAGAATGGGCCATAAGGATTATCATTTCACACAGGAGGAAAACGAGTCTCAGGGAGGGTAGAGGGATTCTCCAACATTAATTCATAATAGAGCTGGGACTCCAACGTAATCAGGCCCTCTTACCATCATAATGTTTGAGAACTATTTTCTTTATCAGAAAAAATAATTTCTATTTTGATAACAAGTTTATATCCACCTACTGCAATCCTTTCTTAAGAGGGAACAACTGGAAAGAAGTCTAGTTCTTAAAGAAAGGGCAATAACCTTGGAGTTAAACATTTATGAGGAAAGCATTCCTGTTTGCAACTGCCACACAGGAATTTGGGAGCAGCTGTAGCAGAAGGCTTAGTGTAGAATGCCCCTTCCCCCACTCCGGGGACAAAGCCAAGACTGACTATCTTTGCTAAATTTTCTAGGTGATTTTCCCTGCTTTACATTTTATGCAGATTAAAAATGTCCAGAACACCTTACGTGTAATTTTGCAGAACTGACAATATTTAGTGATGCTAACATCTCGATAATCATTACTTTGAAAATGTACACCTAATGCCTGGCCTGAATAAAGAAGAATATTTACCTCATCAGGCTGTTTAGTAGATTTTAAAGTGGATCAATCAATTGGGAAAGAATTTATATGAGACTATTCTGGGTTTTTTTTTCTTTTTTCTTAAGGATAATTTTTTGAAAGTTGCTGCATAAGGATAATAAAATGAACTCCAATGAGATTAATTTAGTGTAATGATTTCTATAATTAAATTCTAACTTAAGATCAGTACTGCAAATATGAATAAGCAACTAAATTAAATATGTTTTAACTAGGCTCTAATAGTTTAATAGAAAATCTGTGTTGGAATCAAGAACTCAGATGTTATATGAATGAACAAATCTCATATATCTCATTATAAAATGGAAATCTTTGTTAAAGTTTGGATAAAAATCTGAATATGTGGCTTCCTTACATTTTAAACATATTCTTTCCCCACTTCCACCAATTTAAAAAATTTGCTATTTTAATATGAAAATATCTAAAGATATTTAGACTATCTCGATGGTTGGTATGGAGTAGTTAAAAGAACTCTACATTTCGATTTAGGGGACTTGGGTTTTAGTCCCAATTCTACAACAAAATATCTTCTTGACATAACTACTTAATCTGTTTCATTATCTCTCAAATGAGAGATCCCTCTGCTCAATAGGTAATATATGTGTTTTCTGTCTCATTCAATGACTCTATGTGAGCAGCAGTCTTTGCTCTAGCATTTTCATGGACTTTTAGCCACTGCTGTGATTTTTATCATCACACATTTGGAGAGCTTCTACTGACTTCAGAAGCTTTGAGAAATAATGTTACACAAGGAAATAATTCTATAGGTACTCATATCTAGTAATCAAGAGTGACCCTTGAAATGGCTCAATCTTAATCATATTTTAAACCTTTCAGAAACATCGTATTCTCAAATTATGGGAATATATTTCTTCCTAGGAGACATTTTCTAAATAAAAGGAAATATTGAATGTAAATAATCCTTTCCAATTAGTGAAGAAAGACATCAGGCTTCTTGTAGTTTAGTGGTAAAGTTTCACTCAGGTGAAAATCTTAGTTGGATAAACTATTTCTTGGAAATATACTTCATGATACAGCTTTCCAAACTGGCATATATTTAGTCAAAGATTTTGCACTCAAAGAGCAAATATCTTCCTGTCAAATAAAACATGGTAGAGATATCACATTTGGTCATTGACCAACTGCATAAATTGGACAGATTTATATTAGAATATTTATATTCTAATTTTACAGAAGAAAAAAAAAGAGTTTCACAGAGTTTAAGAATCCTGGTCAATTTTACATAGCTGTTCAGTTGGGACCAAACATCTAAGACTTTTATTCAGTTATCTATTTCCTGCATCACAGGTCCGTTTGAGTTGCCTAAAAGGAGAAAAATAAAAATGTACATGGAAGGTAAGAAATGACACTTTAATTCAAATGGCTGAAGAGGTTAACAAAACAACAGCAAACTCTGTGCCCAAAGAATCGCTAGGGAATTTGAAAATTTTCAAGTAATTTCTGTCACATATAGTTGCTCTTGCTTTTCTGCCCCTTATTAGAGATGGAATTTAATTGTTGAAAAGACAGGTTGAAAAAATAGTTTTCATAAAGAATGTTAAGGCTTAAACTAGGCAATAGCAGGGAAATACTCCTCTGTGGAAGGAAATACTTCTCTCCTCCATACCTAGAATATCAAGCAAGGGACAACATATCAATGAGGTGAAGATACCCATGCAGGTGGTGGTCCTCAATGGAAGGTTCAAAGGACAACTGAATAAAACCTGAATAAAAATAATTTGATTCAAACTGATGTAGATTACAACACAGATATGCTAGAAATGTAATTCTGCATTCCAAGTCAGAAAAATTATCAATAACTGATTGTGGAACAAATATAAATAGTCTGTCATATTAGAATTTCTCCAGATTGGAAAACAACTTTGGATAATTGAATTATCAACGAACTGATTATTTAAAAATAAACACAGAGCTTCCATTTTGTTTTTCCACTATTTTGCCTTTTGGAAAATTCCCTTGAGAATGTGTTTTTGGAATTGTTGACTCATTTAAGTCTAAGAAATGTTAACAGAGGCAGCATTAATGCAATGATTTTCAACACTGCACGCCCGTTAGGTGATTCAGAGGTGCAACCAGGGTGGAGAACTCCTGCTATCGTGGAAAGCACAAAGGCCCTGATGTCAGAAGACTTGAGTGTGAGGCCCAAGTCTCAAATTTATTAATTTAATTGAATTAATTAAAAACTATTAGATTAAGTTCATTAATCTATTGTCTGTAACATTTGTATTATGGTCCTTTTCTGGGGGGGAGGTGCAGGATAGCTGCAGCTCCTATAATTTGGGCGACCTCTTTGAGAAAAGAATATAAAAATATCTTACCTTTGCAAATATTAGAAACTGTACATCCAAATGAACACAAGGCTAATTGTTAGTAGCTTCACAGTAAATCCCATCTGACTTTACCATCAGAATATTGGTGTTATCTTGTTGAAGAGTGGATATTAATTTGCATTATAGCTTCAAAGGACTTTGTGTGGTATTATGACAATAGAAAGCACGAGGAAGAGGTGTTGGGAGTAGCATTTGTAGAGGAGAGGGAATCTGTTGTAAAATTCATAGCTTGAAGGAGAATTAATTATTGCTAACCTATGGTGACACCATCATTAGTACACATTTATACATTTAATATTTTTCCTAATAGTTTGTAATCAAGAGATAATCACTGAGTTAGCTTTTCTGTTGTTTTGCTCAAATAGTTTCCTTTATGATTAAAAGAAGTCGTCCTTGAAATTACTATCAGAAGTTAGGAATATACAACTTGGATCTGGAACAAGGAAAGTGTTTGCTTACATAGAAATTATATATTCAGGGGGCAGCCGGATGGCTCGGTTGGAGCCTGAGCTCTGAGCAGCGGTGTTGTGGGTTTGGTTCCTGCATGGACCGGTGAGCTGTGCCCTCCGCAGCTGGATTGAGGACAACGAGCTCCCCACTGGGCTGCTGGAGGGGCAGCCAGATGGGTCAGTTGGTTGGAGTGCGAGCTCTCAAAAACAAAGTTGCCGGTTCAATTCCCGCATGGGATGGTGGGCTGTATCCCCTGCAAATATAGGTAACTGGACTTGGAGCTGAGAAGTGCCCCACCCCCCACAGCTAGATTGAGGGACAACTACTTGGGGCTGATGGGCCCCGGAGAGACACACTGTCCCCCAATATTCCCCAATGAAATTTATTTTTAAAAAATTATATATTCATAACTGTAACATGAAAATTCCTCTTTAACTCTAATTATCTAATGTCCTTTTCTATATCCTAGAGATCTCATCTATTCACATGGCTTCAATAGCCACATATTTCTTGTTTTTCATTTTATGTACTCATGGTTGTACATTTAATTCAAGTGGTGATGAAACTCAAATATTAATCTCCAGTCCTCTTTCCTGAGTGCGAGATATATACAAATGCCTACCAGACCTCCACATTTCACCTCAAAACTCATCCATTCACAAGTGTAGGCATAGCATCTACCTAGCCTGCTGGGACCCCTATCTTAGTGAATGACACACTATCCACACAGCCATCTAAGCAGGAAACCTGGGAATCAGTCTCCTTCTTACTCCTCACCCCTGACATTTGATCCCTACAAAGTCCTATGGATTCTGCACCTGTATCCACTATCCTCTTTTCTGTCTCTCCGCTGTCTCTAATATGGGTCAGACTCTCATCGTCTTGCAATATCCAATAAACAGGCCTACAATTCTTCCCTCGTACTATTAGAATTTTCCTTCTACACTGCAAATTTGATCATGCTTGCAATCCTTCAGTAGCTTCCCACTTTTAAAGATCAGATCCTCAAAAGCATGCCACATTCAGAATGTGGCCTCAGACTGAACCCCTCTATTGCTCTTTGGTCCTATGTGGAAGAACCTCTTTAACATGCCAAGGTTCTCATGTCTGTACCTTTGGCCAGACTGCCTTTCCTGGCTTCTTTGCCTACTTCTGCATACAATACATGTGCAACATTCAGGACCCAGCATAGACATCACCTCCTCATAGAAGCTTCCTTGGCCTCTCCTCATTTCTAGGCTGAGTTAGATGTCTCTGCTGGGACTGGGCGAAGAGGAAGTGGAAGCAGTGAGTTTGGATAACTCATGAAAGAGAACAGAAAAATGAGGCAGTAGCTAGGGTCATATAGCATAGTATAACTGTGGCAGAGCAGGGTAAAACCTATCTGAACTCTCTGGCTTGGTGCCCTTAGCCCACTACTGAGCTCAGGGAAGAATCACAAACATTGGTGTTTTTAAATTAGATTTCTTGTTCTGATTTAGTTCTAGTTCCTCAACCCAATTTGTAAGATTTGTATGATAGTCATAGCTTTTAGAGATTGGGCCAATCTCTAAAACTACTGTTACTCGGAAGGTAAAAGAGTAAAGACAAAAACCATGTTTTGAGCTCTAGTACATTTTATGAAATTGATATTATTTCTTCTTTAATTGTTCAGTAGCATTAATGAGGGAAGCCATGTGGACCTGGAGTTTGCTTTGGGGAGATTTTTGAGTAAAAATGCACATCTGTAATTATTGTAGGACTATTTAGATTTTCCATTTCCTCTTATGTCAGGTTCAGTAATTTGTGTCTTTCAAGTAATTTGCTCTTTAAATGGCTGGCTTTATTAATATAAAGTGGTTCATAAACTTTCTTTATTATTCCATTAATGTCTATGGGTCATTACTGGTGTTCTCGCTTTCATTCTTGATGTTGGTGATTTGTGTTGTCTTTGTTTTAATTGCGATCAGCCACGCTTAGGTGTTATCAATTTTGTTAATATTCTCGATCTACTACATTTTGTTTTCATGATTTTCTCTATTATACATCTGTTTTATATTTCACTAATGTCCACTCTTACCATTATTAGCTCTTTCCTTCTGCTTATTTTGGATTTGCACTTTCCCCCCTATATTCTTAAAGTAAAAGCAATAACTGTTCATTTTAATCCTTTCTTCCTTTTTATGTAAGTATGTAGAAGTATGTAATTCCCCCTAAACACTGTATTCCATAAATTTGGATATGTGGTATTGCCATTATTATTCATTTTCTAACCTCTTTTTTGACTTAGGGGTTAAGACATAGTTTCTTAATTTCCAAATATTTGGGTATATTCTGATATCTATTTTTAAATAATTTTGTAACTTAACTACTTTTTTATCAGAGAATATACTCTGTATGATTTCAATTCTTTAAATGTATTATAGCTTGTTTTATGACACAACACATGGTCTATATTAGTGAATGCTCCACGATCACTTTGGGGAAAAATGCGTATTGTGTCAGTCAAGTTAGTTGACAACATTGTGCAAGTTTATACCCACACAGAGTGTTTTGTACACTTATTCTATATCTATTACTGAGAAGAGACACCGAAATCTAAAACTTTAGTTGTAGAATTTCCTATTTCTCCCTTCTGTTCCATTAGTTTTGTCTTTGTGTATTTTGAATTTCTATGGTTAGGTGTATACACATTTACAATTTTAACATCTTCATGGTGAATTGACCATGTTTTCATTTTGGAGTGTCCCTCTTTAACTCTGACAATATTTCTTGTCCTGAAGTCTAATATATGTGATATTAATATAGCCACTCCAGAAGTCATATGATGAATATTTCAGAAGTATACTTTTTCCATCCTTTTCTCTCTTACAAACAGCATATTGCTTTTTAAAAATCCAGTCTGATAATCTATACCTTATAATTAGAGTCCTGTTTGATTTAATATAAGTATCAATTATAATACTTACAATAGTATACTTCCATTTTCCTCTAGAATTAAGCAATGAGGAAAAAAATTATATTTATTTACATATTTACTTTTCATGGAGCTCTCCATTCCTTTGTGTAGAACTGAATTTCCATTTTCATTTAGTCTGAAAAACTTCTCTTAATATATCTTGTAGTGCTGTCTGTTGGTGACAAATTCTTCCAGCATTTGTTTGACTAAAATGTCTTTATTTTTCCTTTATTTTTGAAGGATATTTTCACAAAATTTTAGATTTTTGTTTTTCCTTTTTTTTTTTTTTTTTAAATTTTAGTTTTCCTTTCAGTACCGTGTTTCCCCGAAAATAAGACTTAGCCGGACCATCAGCTCTAATGTGTCTTTTGGAGCAAAAATTAATATAGGACCGGGCCTTATTTTAATATAAGACCAGGTCTTATAATATAATATAATATAATATAATATAATATAATATAATATAATATAACACTGGGTCTTATATTAATTATTGCTCCAAAAGACATGTTAGAGCTGATGGTTCAGCTAGGTCTTATTTTCGGGGAAACACGGTACCTTAAAGATATCAATCTAATATATTCTGTCTTCTAATTGTTTTAATGAGGTTAACAGTCACTCGTATTTTCTGACTCCTTTTAAGATTTTCTCTTTATCCCTGTATCTATTTTAGAAAGTAGTCCTTCTCCAAAAAGCTATCATACTTTTAAAACATTTAAAGATTGAGATTTATCCCGATAAAAATTGCTGAAAATAAACTATTTACATTTTCTGTTGACTGACTTTTCTTCTGGTGCTGCATCATATTTTGCTGCTTTTTCAAAAAGTCTAGTAATTTTCTATCGTAGGCTGGATACTATAGATGCTATGTTGCTGAATAACTGGCTTTCACCGTCTTCCTTAATAGAATATTAAGTTTTGTTCCAGCAGATACAATAGTTAATTTACTAAAGCTTGACTCATGTTTAAGCCGTTTAAGGGAAATTTTAGAGTAGGTTTTATTGTGGAACTAGATTAGCATGACTTTCTCTGGGTCTCTATTCCATGTCAGGGTTATTCAGTGAGATGTCTCTACTCTGTCTGGCCAGTACTCAAATGTCTCCCAGCCTCAGTGAGTCCTAGTAGCTGTTCAACTCAAATTTTTCCAGTAAGTTTCTTTTATTCAGTAGTTGTTTTTTTGTTTCATCATATGGATTTTGCCCCATGCATACACAGTTATGTATTGGACCAAAGACTAAGGCGAACTATATGCAGAATTCTGGGGTTTTGTTTTGTTCTTTTATGTTCTTTTTCTGCACAGCTCCCTTCTCCTCCTTTCCTGCCTCACAATTTCCAGCCAGAGCTGTGGTATCTGCCTCTTCAGCCCAGTGAGTCCTTGGCATTTTGGGCTCCCTCCCCCTGCACTATTCTTTGCAGAACCTGCGGAAAGAAAGCTGGTGTAACCGTGATGCTCATCTTATGTCTCTGATTATCAGGAACCACAGATTTGTGTTGCCTGTTATCTTAAAATAATCAGTTTCTATATTTTGTCCAGTTTTATAGTTCTGTCTGGTGAGAAGTTTAATCTGGTACAAGTTACTTTGTGATGGCCACAAATAGAAGAACTCTAACGTATTTTGAAACACAACTTGTGAAGTTTTAGCTCAGCCATCTTGGCAAGTTTTAAAAATTCATTTGTCCTATGAATATTACATGAGGACAATCTTCTGGGTTTGTTTGTTTGTTTGTTTTGTATTTCAACAATATTGACTAGACTTTCCCAAGTCCTGGGAAATAAAATTTTCACAGTATAAACCTTGGATATCATCCCAAGAGCTGCCATTTCAAACCTAAAATGGCAAAAAGAAAGAAGTAGACAAAAGCCTATAAGCAATTTTGTGCTCTGGACATTCCAGTGTGATCCTGATGATGTTTTAGAAAAGGCAGAGAGATTTATTTTTTAAGTTTGAAATGGTTGGCAAGTTTCAAAGAGCACTAGACTAAATATCAGAAGATATTGAGTTTCATCCTGGTTCTGTCACTTTCTAATCATGTCATCTTTGATAAAGGTGACAGTTTCCTCATCTGTGAAATTATATCTGGTTTATCTACCTTATGAGGTTAACATATAGTTTAGATAATTACATAGATCAGAAAGGACACCATACGCTGTAAAACACTTTATAAATATAAGGTGTGTTGCTCCTCACACACGATTTCTCTCTCTGTCTGCATACATACAAGGCAAATGAGAGGATACAGTGAGAAGGTGGCCATTTGCAAGTCAGGAAGAGAAACTTCACCAGGAACTGAATTGGTTGCCACCTTGCTCTGGGATTAATTAGCCTCCAGAACTGTAAAGAAAATTAATTTCTGTTATAAGCCACGCCTTCTTCTATAATATCTTGTCATGGCAGCCCAAGCTGACTGATACAAGAACATATATGTTGTTGAGATAAAGAAAGAAAAGAAGAAAAAGGGAAAGAATGAAGAGAGGGACAGAGGGAAGGAAGAAGGGAAGAACGGAGGGAAAGAAGGCAGGTCCAATTAGGAGAGTGACACGGAAATCAGGGAAGATAGACTATTTCCAAAGTATGAAATGGTCTAAAATCTCTAAAGACCTACAAAGATCAAGTTCAATAAGACTAGAAATAATTTCAGAAGATCATTGGTGACCTTAGCAATTCAAATGGTGTGGCCAATATCCACATGATACTAGAATAAGGAATAAATAAGAATTGAGAAAATGAAAACAATATTGACAAGATATTCGAGAAGGATGTTTGAAAAAGAAAGATAGGGTGGTATCTATAGAGCTGCAAGCAGAAGGAAAAGTTAATCTTTAGAATGGGAAAATTAAAAAAGTTTTATTGGCAGAGCATCAAGAGTCAGGAAAGTGGGAGGGTCTGAAGATACAGGAAAGAGGGAATTATTTATGGGGAAAGTCTCTGAGAAGGTGGGAAAGGGTAGGCTTAAGGAGAAAGATGACAATTTTGACTTGGAATAGCAAGGACACATCATTCTCAGACTCTGAAGAGATGAGGAGTGTGATAATACAAATAAGAAGAAAAACTGGGCAGCAGAAGCCAGAGAGCTGATGTTATGCTTTGCCCTAAAGTGGGAGAGAATTTCTTTGCAGAGAATGAAGGGGGTGGAGGTTGGCTTGGAAGCATGAGTGGCCACATTCTACGTCCTTGGACGTGCTCAAGCAGCTGCATCTTAGCGGACTGAAGAGTAGAATTAACCCAAGAATGTGACCCTGTTAAGTCATGCATCTCATTGCATCCAAGTGAATGATAGGCCATTGGAGTTGTTGCTATAATTAGGTTAAAGTACATGCCATGGGCCTTACCAAGGTTTCTATTGATCCCAGGAGATGTATGACTGCATCAGTAGAAAAAGTAAAAGATGAATTAATATGTTGAAAATAAGGAGGTTAAAATGAATTGTATCTCTAGGATTTCATATCTTGTGACTTGGTTCTATCAGCTCAGTACCTATGGAATGATAAGCAATTTTTTTAGATTAAAAATATGGATAATGATTTGAACATAATTTGTATTTGTCTAGGCAGCTGGTGCCTGTAGGCCATTTGCCTTGGAGAAAGCAGGATCCTGTCAATCTTGGTAGCACCCTTAGGAATGGCGGGCAATATGGTAGTCCTTAAGAGAGATCTTGGATAACTTGATCAACATATTAAAAAATGAACGTAAGAACTAGACATGATATTATTAACTATTGTTTTCTACTGGTTTATTAAATAGCAACAACCACCCACCTGGGCTTCTTTTTGCACCTGTTGTACTTATGTGGTTATTTATTACCATATAAGTAATCACACCAAAGCAACAAAAATCACTTTATTATTTTTTCTCGTTGTTGTGGGTGTTGACTGCACTTAGGTGGTGTTTGCTTGGGAGCTTTAATGATGTTTGGGGCTAGGGTCATCTTGTGGCTCACCTGCTCATGTGTCAAGAGGTTGATGCTGGCTATTGGCTGGGACCTCCTGGAGCTTTCGCCAGAAAGTAACCCCTGGCCTTTACATGGTCTTGCCACTTCCTCACAACATGGTGGCTGAGTTCCAGAACAAATGTCTCAAGAGGACCAGCTGGAATCTACACGGCCTTATATGTTTTAGCCGTGGGAAGTTCCATACCATCAATTCTGCTGTCATCACAGGCCTGCCAAGATTCAGGGGAAGGAACAAAGCTCCACTCCTCTGTGGGATGAATGTCAGCATCACATAGGAAGAAGAAATGTGGGATGGGACTCTTATTGTGGCCATCTTGGAAAATATAATCTGCATCCTGCTTGAATGACAGCGTATCACTGCCTAGACTGACAGGCTTAAGGCAAACTTTTTGCATCCCTTCCAACCCTTCTGTCTCCTTTAGAGATTTTATCTTTGTGGGCCTACTAACGATGTCTGCTTGAGCCATAAATGGCACCTACATATGCCATCTGACAAGTGGAGGCTGGAATTATTTCTTGTCAGAGACTTCAAAAAAGTAGAATATAATTTTTAGAGCAGCTTTAGGTTCACAGCAAAATGAAGTGGAGGATGCAAAGATTTCTCATAAATCCCCGCTGCCCTCACACATGGATAGTCTCCCATCATTATCAACAATCCTGCACTAGAGTGGTACATTTGTTATAACTGATGAACCCGCATTGCTTTGACATGTCATTATCACACAAAGTTCATGGTTTACAGTAGGATTCACTCTTGGTGTTACAAATTCTATGGGTTTTGACAAATGTATGAGATGTATTCACCATTATAATATCATACAGAATAGTCTCACTGCATGAAAAATCTTGTACTCTGCTTATTTAGCCTTCTCTCCCCCCAACCCTTGGCAACCACTGACACTTTATTTTTTAATTAAAGTTTATTGGGGGACAATTGTTAGTAAAGTTACAGGGATTTCAGGTGTACAATTCTGTAATACATCATTTATATCTCATATTATGTGTTCACCACCCAGAGTCAGTTCTCCTTCTATCACCATATATTTGACCTCGTTTACCCTCTTCCAGAACCCCCCTCCCATCTTACCCTCTGGTAACCACTAAACTATTGTCTATGTCTACGAGTTTTTGTTTCTTCATTTTTTTGTCTTGTTCTTTTGTTGTTTTCAGTTTTATATACCACCCATCAGTGAAATCATATGGTTCTCTACTTTTTCTGTCTGACTTATTTTGTTTAGCATTATAATCTCAAGATCCATCCATGTTGTCGCAAATGTTCCTATATCATCTTTTCTTACCACCGAATAGTATTCCATTGTGTATATATACCACGACTTCTTTATCCAATCATCTTTTGAAGGACATTTTGGTTGTTTCCATGTCTTGGCCACCGTAAATAAAGCTGCAATGAACATTGGAGCACACGTGTCTTTATGGATAAATGTTTTCAGATTTTTTGGGGGTAGATACCCAGGAGAGGGATTTCTGGGTCATATGGTAACTCTATTCTTAATTTTTTGAGGAACCTCCACGCTACCTTCCATAGTGGCTGCACCAATCTGCATTCCCACCAACAGTGTATGAGGGTTCCTTTTTCTCCACAGCCTCTCCAACACTTGTTACTATTTGTCTTGTTGATGATAGCCATTCTAACTGGGGTGAGGTGATATCTCATTGTGGTTTTTATTTGCATTTCTCTTAGTGATGTTGAGCATTTTTTCATATGTCTATTGGCTATTTGTATGTCCTCTTTGGAGAAATGTCTATTCAGGTCCTCTGCCCATTTTCTAATTGGATTATTTGTTGTTTTTTTGTTAAGTTGTATGAGTTCCTTATATATTTTGGATACTAGCCCTTTATTGGTGGCATTGTTTGCAAAAATCTTCTCCCATTCAGTCAGTTGCCTCTTTATTTTTTCCATTGTTTCTTTTGCTGTGCAGAAGGTTTTAAGTTTGATACAGTCCCATTGATTTATTTTAGCTTTTACTTCCCTTTTCTTTGGAGTCAAATTCATAAAATGCTCTTGGAACCCAAGGTCCATAAGTTTAGTACCTATGTTTTCTTTTATGCAGTTTATTGTTTCAGGTCTTATGTTTAGGTCTTTGATCAATTTTGAATTAATTTTGGTACATGGTGACAGATAGCAGTCTAGTTTCATTCTTTTGCACATGGCTTTTCAATTCTCCCAGCACCATTTATTGAAGAGTCTGTCTTTTCTCCATTGTATGTTTTTAGCTTCTTTGTAAAAAATTATCTGTCCATATTTATATGGGTTTATTTCTGGGTTCTCAATTCTATTCCATTGCTCTGTGTGTCTTTGTTTTTTTTTTTTTTTGGCCAATACCATACTGTTTTGATTATTGTTGCCCTGCGTTACAAGCTGAAGTCAGGGATGTGATACCTCCAGCATTGTTCTTTTTTTCTTAGGATTGCTTTGGCTATTTGGTGTCTTTTGTGGTTCCATACAAATCTGATGAGTTTTTTGTTCTATTTCTTTAAAAAATGCCATTGGGATTTTTATGGGGATTGCATTAAATCTGTATATTGCTTTGGGTAATATGGCCGTTTTAACTATGTTGATTCTTCCAATCCATGAACATGGAATGTCTTTCCATTTCTTTGTGTCTTCTTCAATTTCTTTTAAAAATGTCTTATGGTTTTCAATATATAGGTTTTTCACATCCTTGGTTAAGTTTATTCTTAGGTATATTATTCTTTGTGTTGCAATTACAAAACAAATTTTTTCTTTTTAAATTTTTCTGAGATTTCATTGTTAGTGTATAGGAATGCAATGGACTATATATAGCATCATGTTATCTGCAAAGAGTGACAATTTAATTTCTTCATTTCCAATTTTGATGCCTTTTATTTTTTTGTCTCACCTGATTGCTCTGGCAAGGACTTCCAATACTATGTTGAAAAGCAGAAGTGATAGGGGACAGCCCTGTCATGTTCCTGAACGTAGAGCAAAGGGCTTCAGTTTTTCACCATTAATTATGATATTAACTGAGTTTGTCATATGTGGCCTTTATTAGGTTAAGATATATTTTCCTTCTACACCTATTTTGTTAAGTGTTTTAATCATAAACAGATGTTGTGTCTTGTCCAACGCTTTTTCTGCATCTATTGATATAACCATATGATTTTTGTCCTTTATTTTGTTTATGTGGTGTATCACATTGATGGATTTGTGTATGTTGAGCCACCATTCTTGTGCCTCTGGGATGCACCCCACTTGGTCGTGATGTATATAATCTTTTTAATGTATTGTTGTATTCGATTTGCTTGAATTTTGTTTATGATTTTTGCATCTGTATTCATCACAGATCTTGGTCTGTAATTTTCTTTTTTTATGCTATCCTTGCCAGGTTTTGGTATCAGGGTAATATTGGCCTCATAAAATGAGTTAGGGAGTATTGCACTGACACATTTTAACTAAAACACATTGGCTCTTCTTCCTGCCTCCAGTTTATATTATACATTATCATCAGAATTATAATTCCTTAAAAAAGTCTGTAAGGAGATTGACACAGGAACCCCTGAGAGGGACTCATTACAGGCTGAGAGATTATCGAGGGGAAATGCATGAACTGTTTGGTATCAACTTCTGGGTTCTGGGTAGTGCTTTGGTAGTATGACACATGATAGAAATCAACTATATGTTTATGCCCTGCACATAGTAGTGACAGAAGGGGTTACAGAAAGGTAAGTAAGGTGTTTCATCCTTTCACAGTTATATCTCCCATTTCATCCCATTACATTCTCTACGCATCCCTCACTGCAGCCTTCTTCCTAGAATGGAACCTGAGAACTCAAGTTGCTGGGACTTTATACAAGTCCCTTCCTGGGTCTGTAATGTTCTCCCACCTTGTTGAAGTCCTCGAAGCTTCAACTGAATTGCCACCATTCCAGAAAGCTTTCCCAGATACCCCCATCCCTACCACCCCCAGGGACTTGCAGCTTCCTTTGTACCATTTAGCACAACTCAGTTTGTACCAGATTACTAGACCGTGTCTATATCTCCCCCACCAGATATCAGTGACTGGAAGGCAGAAATACAGTGGTATGAGGTGATACTATGTCACTAAAGCAATGGGCTAAGTGAACATTATGTCTGGAGAAGGAGGCTATGGTGAAAGCTGCCCACCCTCTTCTAAACCAAGAGGAAACCAGATATTCCTTTTTTACTGACATCTACTCTGTGATTTTCCTCTTCAGTAGAGATTAAATCAGATGGAAGGCTGAGTCCAGGAAGCCTGAATGGGATATTTTTATCCCAACAAGTACATTTTCTGCTAAGAAGGAAGAGAGTACTGATTTTGTACTTGAAAAAAAAAATGGATCCCGTTCAAATATAAATTAATTTCCTCTCCTCAGTGGTGGTTGCCATCATTCCTAAACTGATATGTCATCATTATAGTCATTTTGAGACTGGTGGGCCCAGGAGAAAGTGACTAAATTGACTATTTCAAAATGTGTGTATGTTTTTTTAAACATCATTTTAAACATGGACAAATAGTAGAAAGTTTAAATCCAAGACTATTTTTCTCAATAAGACTAATAGAAACTAAAATAAGGAGAATTATGTCACAAAATGTGTTTTTACTGACATGTATCGTCTTTGTTGCCATAAAGCTTATTTTTATTCCTATTTTAGTCTAATATCAAATGAGTCAATAAGGGCTAAAAATGATAGCACTCAGAACGACGACCATTCAGGGATAGTTGCAGTGAAATTAGTTCCAAGAGCAACAGCAAGTACATTTTAATTGTCCTTTTTTTCTGAAAAGTGAATAAATAGATTATATTTTAGAAAGGTTTGATATTTAATATAGCGTTTACTTATAGGTTTTGAGAGACTGTTTCTTTTATAAAATACGTTTTGTTCTTAGGAGTTTACTATTTCAACATTGTTTATTCTGCTCATTCAGTTAATCTTAGACTATGCTCTGTTATTAGTCTTGCAATGAATTGTAATGTTCATTTTGATATACAGAAAAAGAGCATGTTGTATGCAAACATTAATCCCTGAATAATCCTCTATTGAAAACCATCATGTTGGTGTATAAATCAGGGTTTTCGTGGCTTAGCTCAATGAAGGGAAAGCTCCGTGTCTGGGTCACAGCCAAATACACTTTAAGAGCCGTGAAGTACAAACACTGAATTTCCCTTTACTCAGATATAAACCTACTGCCTATTGTTAAGCAATCTTCATTGAATTGATGTTCTTCCTCTCAACTTATCTTACTTCATCATATTTATTAGGGAATCTTAGCACATCAAGAGCACATTTAGAAATAATTTCATGATTAACCTTAGGGCAAAAAAGTTAATGCAATATATATTGCCAAGTTTATGAACTACCTTTTTGATGGGCTTACAGCTATGTAGTGAAGACAATAGCCTTCAATTAAGTGAACAGTGATCTTGAGACCAGGATTTTCAGCGAGGAATAGTCAGCCAAATTATGGGCATTGAGAGGGAAACATGGATGAACATATTTCCAAGCATTTCTTAGTTCTATGCCTTATAGGGTAGTATTTGTGAAAAGCCTAAGCAAATTGGTCTGTTTGGAAAATCAAAACACATTTACAAGGTTTGGGAGAATTTTAACAAAAACTGATTTTTATTTTTACTTTTTAAAAATATTTCAAAATTTATTTTCAATTACAGTTGATATCCAATATGATTTATATTAGTTTCATGTGTACAGCATAGTGGTTAGACATTTATATAATTTACAAAGTGATTCTCCCCTGATTTGTCTAGTACCCACCTGACACTATACATAGTTTTTACAATATTATTGACTATATTCTTTATGCTGCAAGTTACATCCTCTTGACTACTTTGTAACTACCAATTTGTACTTCTTAATTCCTTCACCTTTTTCACCCTGCCCCCCAACTCCCCTTCCATCTGGCAACCAACCATCAGTTTGTTCTCTGTATCTATGAGTCTGTTTCTGTTTTGTTTATAACAAAAACTGATTTTTAGAATAGCATTTAACATACCATATAATTATATATTCATATTCAAAAGCTGATCTTTATTTAAGGTATAAACAGACGTACATAAGAAGTATAAATTATTAAACTTTCAACTGTCCTTACTCCTTTACAGAAAGATGTCATTAAATAGAAATGCAATTTAAAAGAGACAGCTAAAACTCACATAATTGATATTTTTTGATGAAGTAGACAGACACTATTTTGGGGACAAGAGTTGACTAACATCTCAAACAAAGAAAGAAATGCTTGTGGTTCTTATGTTTAATTAAGGTATATTATAATACAATTAGTCTAGGATAGGGGGAGCCATCCTGAAAGGTAATGTGTCAAAGTACCTCTCTCTTTTCCTGGAGAGTTTGCAAAGGATCAGGAGGGTAGTTGTTCAGATGGGATACTTGCCAAGGGCATATTTCTGGAGCTCACGAATATTTGCACTAAGGCAGAATAATACTCTTCTGGTCACTGTGCTTAGAATAACCCAGGAGATGGCCCATGGAAATCACTTAGCACAAGACCTGGCACAAAGCAAGTGCTCAAGACATTTAGCTATTATCATTATTATCCCGATAAAAATAATGGCATATGAGCTTTATGTTGTCAATCTCCTCCATAAGGTATGGATCCGTTAATGACGTTGATTTACTATAACTTTAGACTACTGTGAGCAAGAAAATAAAAGGTGTGACATGAATATTCTCCCTTGACTTTGCTCAGGGAAAATGAAATTCTGTTTAGCCATGTATTGAAATTAAAAACTTTCATTAAATCTGAGGTCATTTTATCCAGAAGAAATCCAAGGTGTCAAAACAAGAAATCCATTAGAGTCAGAATATTGACTTTATATCACACTTTCACTGATAAATTATCTCTATTGTTCTAGACAAAACGTTCTAAATGAATGTTCTAAAAATGCTACTCTCCCACAATAAAGACATTTGTGTCCATCAACCACTATTACTAAGAGCTGGATTTCAACATGGTAGAACTGAGCTAGGTGTTAATTTATTCACAAACAGTTATTGGGAACTTTCTTTTTTTCTAGATGATGAAGAGACTACAGAGTATAAGGAAGCCAGGTTCCTTTCTATCAGGCAGCTTACATTCCAGTGGGGAGTGGGAAGTTAAGGACACACAGTATACAAATAAATAATATACAATATATAATAAACAATGGCAAAACACAACTGAAAAAAATCCAAAAATCAAGTGAAGAAAGTAAACTCAGAGTGATGGTAGGGTTATGTGAGACTGGTGTGGAGTTGGTGACAGCCTTGGTGATGATGGTCAGTGATGACATTTGAGTCAAGACCTAAATGATGAGAAGGAGGTCAGTGACCATGTTAAGGTCTTTGGAAAGAATATTCCAGACAGAAGGGTCAGTATGATAAACAATCTCCAAAGATCACTTCATTACTGCCTTCACTTTTCATATGGTCATGCCACTCCTTTCACACTGGGGTGAAAGCACTTTTATTTACTTTTTTTCAGAAAGTGCGTAGAAAGTAAGAGCACTGTCTGACATGGCTTTCATGGGAGGGGAAGAGCAGGTTAACAGAGTACTTGTCAGACATTGGCAGAAGAATAAAGTTCTTTTCTGATTACACTCTCCCAGTTTAGCCCCTCAGTGACAAGTTCAAAAGCCCTAAGGGAGAAACAGGTTATGTTCGAAGATCTGAAAGAAGGCATCCGTGGCAGGAAAATGAGCAGAAAGCCAGGGGGGAGACTGGCGTGAAATGAGGTTGGAGAGAAGAAGTGGGCAAGAGGTTCCATCCTGTCTTACTCTATAGCCAGGGATGAAGTGTTTCAGAAAGTCAGACTTTTAGGCGGGAAAGCCACAGGATCTTATTTTTATTTTTTAAAACAACCTCTGGCTACTCTTTGGGAACTGGGTGGGACGGGGATAGGAGTGGAAGCGGGGAGACCCCTGAGGGAGACAGCCTGTTGGAGGAGTCCAGGTGAGAGACGGGAGAAGTTGATGAGAACGCTGATGGACAGAGGGTTTCATCCTTTAAAGCTCTTTAATAACTGGGTGAGAGAAGTGACCGATATATTGAGTTTTGTTATTTGACAAATTAAAGACCATCTAGACAGTTAGGGATTAGGTCAGTGTCACCTCTCAGTGCTTTGGACTGACTGTATTAGGCTGGTGCAAAAGTGATTGCGGTTTTTGCAATTATTTTTAACCTTTTGAAACCGCAATTACTTTTGCACCAACCTAATATAGCAGTTCTCAGACCCCAATGTGTTTGAATCACCTGGGAAGTGGTTCACGTGCCAATTCCTGAGTCTCTCCTTAGCTCTTCTGACTCAGCAGGAATGGGTGGGGCCGAGGGACCTGCACTGTTGAAAGCACCCACATTCTCATACAGGTGGTTCAGGGACTCTGAAAAACCATGACTCTTTACTCTGATACCTCAGGTCCCTGAGATTTCGGCGTTCTCAGATGTCTAGTTACTCTAAATTTCAGCACATATTAAACATTGCTTTCTATTTCGTCATCTCATGTTTTTGTGTGTATGTGTGTGTGTGTGTTTTTTCTTTTAACCCTTGCGCTTTAAGCACTTTCAGGACTAGCTTTTTTCCCTCTGTTCTTCTTTCTCTCTTTTTGGTGTCCCTCCTTAAGGAACAGAACTTCAGATGCATATGTATTTTTTTAACTGTTTTGAAAGCAATACAGTGTTCCCAGCGTAAAAAGCATTTAAAAGACTGTGTATCAATTGCAAGCAGAACAATTCAGAGACAGGGGCTTACTGATAGAAATAAGGGACTCGTTTTCTCTAGGAAGCAACAGAGACACAGTCTCTAACCTTTCCTTCCCATAACCAAAGACATTTTGGGAGAATGGACTTCCAAGGCAATAAATGGTAAATGAAAATATACAAATATCTTTATCGGGCATTTTCATCTAAAAAGTGAAAAACACCCCTCAGGTAGCAGACGTTTAATGCTGTGCTGGCGAACCTAATGTAGGCCGGCTTGCTTTTACCTACAACTAAATGGAATTTATTCCAGATATCCGGATAACATTGATGTAGCAGGAAATGTATGATTCAATCATATGGGGCATAATAACTCAAATTGATACAGGCAAAGTTAGTAAATGTCCCAAACTGTCCCCGGCAAGATGAGGGAGACATTGTCTCCTTGTTACTGATGACGGCATGAAGTCATTCAAGTCCTCGATGGAGACAGAAGCAAAACCTAGGTGTTATGAGAAGCCTGTTATTCTCCCAAGTAAGCAGCTTCCTCCCCCATCAAAGGAAGTCCAAATGACACTCTAAAAACAAAATATTTCTCTAACAAAATTTGTATAGGAAAAACAAAAAATTAGTTCTATTTAATCAAAACAGTCAAAAGAGAGACATGGACCTCAGAAGTGAAACATGACTTTTTGTTCTTATGTAAGTTTAAAGAACCTGCTAGCCAATGTAGACACGTTATCAAAGAAAACTTATTTACCCCAAACAGAGGCCAGATCAACATAAAACAACTAACCAAAATATAGCATTCACTAGATCTGGAGAGCAGGTGGGATACCTGATGAAAACCATGTGAGCTAACCAATCCATTGTTCTACACCACTGTACCTCAGACAAGGAGACGTGTGAACTACATGTCCCAAGCTGACAAGAATTCAATATTTAATATGCCTTGTGTAATTGCTTATTTGATTGTTACACACGGCATACAAGTGGGAAGCAAATTGGCATCCTGTCATTTGTTTCAATAAGCTGAGAAAACATTCATATCAAACAGAACTAAAATAAGTTACCTTTCAGCTACAGGCCAAAAGCTGGATGGTTAATTGATACATGTCTGGAATATATTAGCAAGTTTTATGTAGGAAAAAATACTTCCCTAAATAATAAAGTATTCTTAATGTGACTGAATTCCATAATAGAACATGGCACTCTTTGATGTTGCATCTAAAGAGAGAGTACTAAATCCTCCCTTTCTTGAAGAAGACACTTCCTTTAGGCGAAAATGAATGTCTGATAAAAAGTATTATAAATGTGAAAACATTGTTTTCTCTGGTGTTTTATGGACACATCAAGAAGTGAGACATCTGTTTTTTAAAAACCCAAAACTTCTTAAAAATTATTTATAAAAAAAATAGTTTGGTGCCACTATTTTTTAATAAATAATAAAAATAAAAATAGCCTAAAGTACAGTAAATTATTTCAGTGGCATGAAAATCCAAGATGACACAGAAAGGTTTGAGATAATTGATCTATTATCTCAAAGTAATGTCTCTACCAGAATCTACTTGATAGATTTTATGGAGTCCTAGAAAAATGTCCAATTTGGAAAAAGAAATTGACATGTCTGGACTACGTGTAGAAGTATTATGTCATTCACTTCTTTTCTCTGAAGAAAGTCCTTGGGACCCGAGTGGTTTCTATGGAAGTGTTATCAGATTGATCAAGCCATTGGAGCACAAGTTTTCAATTGAAAAAGGAATGTGTTCAGTCTTGTTAATTAATACAGGGGGCTCTAGATGACACAGGGGCAAGCCAGGCTCTGACCTCACAGAAGAGTCTTAAGAACACACTTCATTACCTTTGTATCTCTGGGAAGCCTGTAAATCAGCATGGAAGCTTCCAGGTGGAAACTCTAAACATGGTTATTTACATAATTTTCCTGAGGGGGTCATCACACTTGGTCCATACTTGTTTCCTTTAGTTTTCATGAGATTCCCATTAAATATTTACGTTTCTAAAAAGAATATCTCCATTTACCCTTTAGCTAAAAGTCACAAAAAGGACTTGTGACAGGCAAAAGAAAGCAACTACCCGATGAGACTTTTTATTAGGTTGGTGCAAAAGTAATTGCGATTTTTGCAATTATTTTTAACCTTTAAACCGCAATTACTTTTGCATCAACCTAAAAAAAAGGTGCAACTGAGGTTTTGAAAAATAGTCGGTAACCACAAGATGGTCATGGGGGGTTGAAAATTAATTTGGGGAATGTACAGAGGGATAGTGGATGGGGGGAGGGGGGTTCACACAGTGTGAGGGATATAAATGATAAACGTCTAAGTTTTGCTTTGTCTTGTGCACCTGAAACTAATTAAAAATAAATAAATAAATTAAAAAAAAAAAGAAAAAAAAGGTGCAACCAAAATGCCCTCTTCTTGAGGTTCCAGGGTTTGAAGTGATATGTGCTACAGAATGATGCATGGAAATTTTTTGTCATCTAAAAAAGTTCAAGGAGATATCTGGCCAGGGACACCAATCTGTAAAAAGGAGAAACCACTCTTTAATTGTGTTTGTTTTTGTAGCTAAATAAGGTGATTGTCCTAGATATGTTCAAATTTACCATCTGGCTCTCATTCCATATTCTCTTGGTTTAAAAAATCACTAGATCCATGACTGCCTATTAAGGCTATTCTGATTAAGAAGAGATGGGAGGACAGATGGTAGAATGATGGAGTGGAGAAAGTGATAGGGGATAATGAACTACTTAAAATTAATACTATGCTAGCATAGAGGCTGATAAATTGTTGGGTGGGAGCTCTAAGTTGAATGTTACATCTAGAAAAATTCCTGTGCAAAAATCACCACTAACAGAGGATAAAAAAATTCTTGATAAAAATATTAAGTACATTAATGTGAAAAACCTAATTACATGTGGATCATTACTTTTATTATTGCTTGCTGGAGTTAGCACTTACTGAGAACTTATATATCAGGAATGTTAGTAATTTCTTACATACCCTCTGTCATTCACGCCTCAAACAACCCTAAGAATCAAATATTCCTACTACTTCATTTTTTCAGACCAAGAAACTCAGACTTTGAGAGTTCCGCAACTTGCCCAAGGTCAAGCAACTATTCAGTGGCTGAGGAAGAGACTCAAAGCCAGTCTGATGTTGAAGTGCTTACCCAAGCCACACCGCTTCCCGTAAGCTTGAATAATGGCTAATGAGCGCAGTTCGTATTTATCTGCTTTGCTCCTCCATTCACCTTCTTATTCCCAATGCCAGCCTTCTCCTTCCACTCTTCCCTTGATGCATGCTTTTAACTTGTCTGTGATTGAGGGAGTTTCTAAGTAATAATACATCCAATACGATATCTCATTGTAGGTGTCATCTCACCAATCCTTTACATTTTCTTTCCCTGCAGTACTTCCTCACTTGCTGTTCAAAACAGCACTGATCATTTTCTAGTCCGTCTCAGTTCTGCTAACATGCATGATTAACTTTGCCGTTCCCCTCAGGCTTTTCAGGACATTAATATTTGACTGACTTCACTCATCCATTGACAGTTCATGTTTTGAATTTATTTTTAGTTCTCAGATACAGTAGATTGTAATTTACCAAGTTAAATTTCAGTTACTCTGTAGTTTTCTCCTCAATTCAGTCCTCTGTCATTGTAGCAGCTTCCAATTTAGAATCAGATTTCATTACTGTGGCATTTTCACATTCTTCCAGATTGTCAATAAAGATGTTAAACCAGACCAGACCTTCAAAGCGACCCCTTTTGTATGCTCTTTCAGGAAACCCATCCAGGAATAGCTTAGCATGAATACAAACTGTGAAATCGGATTGCAAGAAGCTTCAAAACTTGTTATCAAGGGTCAACATAGTGCCCCATGTGATAATCAAATGGAAAGTGGCTGGGGATGGCAGGACTAGAGCATGAAGTCAGAACTAGAAGACATAGAAAAGACGAAACAATTTTAGTTCTAGTTGCTAGAAATGGCATGAGGAACAAAGTGTAGTGCACCTAGAATATTGTTACTAGGTTTAAAAAACAAATTATATTTTCCCTAATATTAAGAAATAGTTAATGTCATCTTACTTTCACAGCTGAGGTTTGTTTTTCATCCTTTAAAATCATGAGACCGGGACGTGAACGTTATTCCCATTCAATGTGAAGCAGTGGTGAAGCACATGGAGACTGGACAAAGCCACGCTCTCTTGGGCATCAGACCAAGCTCCATTAATCTCCAAGGCCTAGCTTGACAGCTGTCTGAAATTTAGCAATGCAACTAGTGACTTGTACATAACAAGCGCACAATGAATATTTGGTTAGTAAAAGTCCTTTATAATGAAATCAGAAATGGTCATGAAAATTTAAGAGATGTGTTTCTATAACTAGACTATCCCACGAGCTTCTTCTCTCACCTCTCCTTTATGTCTGTGGGGCATTTGACTCCTATTTATTATGCCTGAACTGAAGACTTCCTGTCTTAATTTGCTTGGGCCACCATAACAAAATACTACAGACTGTGTGGCTTAAACAATAGATATTTTCTCACAGTTATGGAGGCTGGAAGTCCAAAATCAAAGTGCTGTCAGGATTGGTTTCTGGTGAGCTGTCTTCCTGGTTTGCTACCTTCTCTCCGTGTCCTCACAAGGCCTTTCCTTTGTACCTCTGTGGAGAGAGAGTTCTGGAGTCCCCTCCTCTTCTTATAAGGACACCAAGTCCTATCTGATTGGGCCCCATTCTTATGGCCTCATTTAACCTTAATTACCTCCGTAAAGGCCCTATTTTCGAATATAGTCACACTGAGGGTAGGGCCTTTGGGGGCGGTGGGGAGGCGGGAGATGACACACAATTCAGACGCTGCCGCCGGTGGCCTCCAGAGTTGAGAGATAATCCTGACATAGGTGTGTTCCATTTCTCCTTTACCTGCCTCTCACTATGCTCCAGTCACAACCCTACTCTTCAGGGCTAAGCCTCAGAGTCTCTGTGTACTTACCGCTCTTTATTACCACATTGCAATGCCATTCTTTAGAAGACAATGAGGTAGTTCATAGTCTCCTGAACCTGGGGAGCCACCCCTTCCTGAGCTTGTGCTGCATGACACTGGTTACTTAAAAGACAGCCATCCCTTGAGGAGAACTTTGCAGACCCCTTGGCTACAGTAGTGGCTTCTATAGTGTCCCCTTAAAATTCTTGTCCGTCCAGCAGAAATGGTGTTCTTGCAGACGTAATCAAACTAAGATGAGGTCACACTGGATGAGGGAGGGCTCTAATCCCCATGACTGGTGTGATTATAAAGAAAGGGAGACACATACACAGAGGGGAGAGAGCCTTGTGAAGACAGAGAAAGAAAGCAGAGTGATGCAGCTACAAGCCAAGGAATGCCAAGGATTGTGGCAGCCACCAGTGCAAAATTCATGATCGATTTCTTTCCTTCCATGGGTTCCTATCCAACTCAAAAGCAACATCCATGGAGGGCACTTCTGAGGTGTGTCATGAATCTGACCACTGCTTGCTGTTTCTATTCCTGTTGACCTCACCTAAGCCTTTGGCAGTTTTCATTGAAGCTATTGCGATAGTTTCTTCATTTGTCTCTCTGCTTTCACTCTTGACACCTTGTGATCCATTTTGAGCATAGTGACTCGTGTGATTTTTAAAAATTTAAATCTGATCTCATTGTTTCCCTTCTTAAAACCCTACAAAGACTTCTCATAGCAAGCAGGATAAAACCCAATCTCTTTTTCCTGTTCCGTCTCCCACTTTCTATGATCTGGCCTCTGCCTACATTTCCAATTTCACTTTACGCCCTCCTTGCTCATCCACCACATTCCAGCCACATCTGCCTCCTTCTGTGCTTAGAACAGCTATTTCCTCTGCCTGGGATGTGATGTTCTTTCTCCCAGATCGTCACCAGTCTGCTTCTTACTGCCGTGTATACTTGATTAATTTAACTATTACCTTCTTGGAGAAACAGCCTCTGGCCACACAACTGAAAATGGTCTCCATCTATCACACCACTTCTCTACAGAGGATTGTCACCGTCTGATCTTTTTCTTGTGTATTGGTTTGCTTGTTTCCCCCCCTTTATTATAATGTAAGACCCACGAGAGCAGGTACGATTTCTGCCTTGTTCACTACAAAAAACAAATGGTATGAACATGGCTTAACACAGAGTAGCTGCTCAGCACATATTTATTGAATGAATGAATAAATGTAGAGCTGAAGAAATCATCATCCTGACTGTATTCATAGAAATGTCCAAAAATCACCAAAGCCCAGGAAGCCTCCTTCCTTTCTTTTGCTGAGAAGTTCTCCTGTAGCTCTCAGCTTCCCCACTGGCCATGACATCATCCAATTTTGGAATATGCTTATTCTTTTATCACCCTGAATTTTTCAGTATCCAACCCTAATATAGGCAAGTTATCAGCATTGTCAAGTTATATTTTTTTGCCTGCCTCCAGAGCTACAAGATAATTAAAAATATGTAAATACACAATTGATAGTATGTGGTAGACTGTGCATTGGGCAAAAAAACTTTCCTTGACTGCTCAATGATGCCTGAAATTCCTTTACCTAGGCAAAGCTTTTCATTCTAAGTCAGAGATAATGTTTAAAGATAAGAGACCTGAAAGGCTTGGTGAGCAAGCATGCATTTGGTCCCTGAGAGGGGGATGGGAAACCATCTATAAGGGCAAGAGTGGAAGGTCAATTTCCGCCCATGGCTTCTTTCGCAATTTTTATTCTGGTGTAGAAGTGAAAATGTGGGTCATGAGAGCTGTATAATTCTGAATTGTTGGCAAATAAATTTCAAATACCCCGTTATGCATCATAACTTCTTGCTAGTCACTTCCTTCCCTTGTTTTGGTCCAATTTCACTCTTTCCTTGCCCATAGATAGTCTTTTCTTCATTTTCTTCAGGTCTCGGTAGTCCCCTTCTCCACATAAATTTTCTTAGGCTGTTCCTTAGGGGTGAAAAATGTATTTCTCTTAGGCTTTCCTCAGCACAATCCCTCTCCTGCAAGTTTGTTTTCAAAATTATGTTTCATCAAATCTTTGAATCCAGTCCTCTAGTAAAATTCTCCCTGAGGACCTGAGAGAGGGCTCAGGGAAGGAAAGAAATGAGACTGAAAGTCACGGATATCTCATCTGTGAAATCCACCTGCCTTCCAGCTCATGTTTCTGACTTGCCTATTTGGTCTGTTTTCTGTGGTGTCCTTCAAACACAGTCCCTGTGGACAAAGGCTATCCTTTATGTTCTCAAAAGAACCTATAAATAACTAGAACACGAGTTTTGTGGTAATTTTCTAATATCATCTGAATTGCTTACCTTGCACATATTTTCGCAATGATAAATATCCACAGTGTCCTAATTCAACATCTATTTTCAATGAGGGACACAGAGTTGATGTGAATTCAAGTGTTCAGAGCACAGAGCCAAAAGCCCAAGATACAGATCTAAGTGTAGTAGTTCCGCATTCTTACTCTCTACTTGAAATTGAAATTCAGGCCATATTTTATCTGAGAATCTCTACTTTATATGTAATAAAGGAAAAAAAGGCAAGGTGAGAGTTGTATTGGGACGCTAAAATAAAAATAGATGTTCGTAGAATAAAAGAAGATGAGGCACATAGATTCACTTTGTAAAAGACATTTGTACACAAATATAAAGTAATAATTATTTTACTGATAGTTGACTTTTTTCATCTTCAGACTAGATGATTGTTTTAATCTTTCAGAGAAAAATGATTTGAATTCCCTGATGAGTAGAAGAGCAGGGCAGGGAAGAGTAGCAAACGGTAACTTCGTTTTCTCTGCTCTATGATTGTGGTTGCAATTTGCTAAAGGAAATGGGTGAAAAATCTACTCATTTATTTTCTGAATATGTTCTGAAGATTATTTTATTATCTTTATTTCCTCAAGTTATAAATAAGCCAGTCAAGATTACATATGTCCAGTCTATGTCCTGTTCTCAGAAAAGTATTTACTCCTTAAACAATGTGTCAGTAATAACCCATGTTGTTAATTGAATGAACTGAAATTGTCTGATTTATATTGTCAAAAGTTACTGAATATTTGAATAGTTTAAAATCTTTGTTTTCTTTATCTTGGAAATTTATAACTAGGATCACAATCAGTACTTACATGTTACCAGCTCTCCTGGGGAGAGGGGAGAGAACCCCCGAAACCTGCTTGGTAGCATTTCCCAATTCTGGTGGTGTAAATACTCCCACCACAGCTGACCTTGAGCTATCAAATGTTAAGTCACTGAACATGAAGTTGAGAAGAGATGCACGTAACTGGTTCTTGCAGCTCAGCACCCTACTGCTTCATGGCCATTGACTAAAGCACCTTTAAGAATGCATTTCACTCTTCTAGGCTATTTTAAATGAAATTACAGTACCCAAGAGCCAGTCTAAAAAAAAAAGGAAGAACTCATAGGACAGATATGGTGTAGGCGGTACCTCATGGAACACAAACAAGGGCTGATTCCCTGGGCCTCGTCATGTGTGGGGACGATGTAGGCTCTGGGGGCCCCTGCAGTGGAGTTTGAGGGCCTTCCCTCTGAAGAGCTGCCACTTACTTGCTTTGGTAACAATGTCAAATTCTCTCATCTCAGTTCAAATTCCAAACTCCAAAGGGAGATCATCTGACGGGCCCAGCTGGAGTCCGTTGTCCAAAGCTAGGGCCATCCATGGTGTGACAATTAAGTTCACAAACTTGTTGCAACAATGTTGCTAACCTTTTTTGATATCAGAGGGATTAGTCATTATGAATTTGTACCAATTGGACAAACAGTTAACCAAGTTTACTGTTTGGAAGTGCTGAAAAGCCTGCATGAAAAAGTTAGACAAAAGTGACCTGAACTTTTTGCCAACTCATGGTCCAACTCTTTTTGCCAACTCTGGCATCACAACAATGCACCAGCTCACAGGGCACTGTCTATGATAGAGTTTTTAGCCAGTAAACAAATAACTGTATTGGAACACCCTCCCTACTCACCTGATCTGGCCCCCAATGACTTCTTTCTTTACCTGAAGATAAAGGAAATATTGAAAGGAAGACATTTTGTTGACATACAGTACATCAAGGGTAATATGACAACAGCTCTGATGACCATTCCAGAAAAAGAGTTTCCAAAATTGCTTTGAAAGGTGGACTAGGCACTGGCATTGGTGCATAGCTTTCCAAGGGGAGCACTTCAAAGGTGATCATAGTGATATTCAGCAATGAGGTATATAGCACTTTTTCTAGGATGAGTTCGTGAACTTAATTGTCTGACCTCATATGTCCTTACTGGATGAAAACCCCTATTCCAAGTAACAATTTTGGCTTGAGCCTTTTTGGATCTCACAGGTAGTTTGAATTAGGACTTTACATCCTCGCAGGGACCACTGATAACGCCAAATTTCAGGGGTTTTTCCTATAATCAGCTCAAAGCCAAGGCTTGAGGGAGTGGATGGTCCTTATAATACCCCAAATTTGGAGGCGGATATTACTATCTTCTTTCCCCCCATATTAGGCTGTAACCCTTTGGAATCTCATCTTCATCTAGACAATTGCCCATGAGATTCTCACCTGAGGCCAACCTTGGACATTTTGTACTGTTCCCTGTATCAGAGCTGAGGCTGTGAAAACTAAAACTCCAGTGTGTGTGTTTTGGCAGAAAACTCCAGTGTAAAAGCTGGATCTAGTGCTTGTCTCACCTTAGTTCCTGGCCAGAGAATTCATTTCTTGTGTTTTATAGTTTATCCAAGAGTTTTAGTCATTTTCAGAAGCTGGAGTGGTCTAGCAATCCAACTTACAATATGGAAATCTTTTAAAGGAGTCAGTAGTTACAAATTTCCTTGTTTGATTAAGAAAAAAATGTTATAAAATATGCCTTTATGATAAAGGAAAAAAAGAAATCCTGGGATCTGGGAGTAACACTAATACCTTGATATAATGAAAAGACAAGCATGGAAGCCAGACAGACTTGTATTTGAATCCCTGGTGTACCGACCACCAACTATCTGCATGGTTGGGCAAGTTAATAAATATCTTTAAAGCTAAGTTTCTTCTTCTGTAAATGGGGCAAAAATAACACTTATCCAGGTGGTTGAGAGGATAGAAGAGATGGTATAAATTAGTCATTGTCCCTTCCTGTCTACTTCAGTTGTCAGGCTCCCTAAATCCTTTTACTCATGTTCTTTTTTTTTCTTTTTTTAATTCTTGACCTTCTTTTGTCTTTGCAATGGGCCTTTCAGTGAGACCTGGCCACACCTAGAAGCCAGATTAAATTTTAATTAAATTTGTAAGTAAAAGCTCAGTCAGGGAGCAAGTCAAACCATATTCTCAAAAATAACTTAGAATCTCTTAAAAGAAGCCCTCCTTGCAAGTAAACAGACTACTTTCCATGTTCCAAGTACTCAACATATTCCCTCAGAGGTGTACGGTGGTGGCTACCATTAGTATTCTACAAACGGAACCATAGATAATGCCATCAGGACTCTCTTCTATGTTCTTTAAAACATGGAAGAAATAGACAAATCCAGTTTGCTCTTAGGTGACCACAGTAAGGCGAGTTCAAAACTCCAGAACAGAAATTAGATGTGTGATGATCAGAAATGGAAAACTGTTGGAATAGGGCGAGGAGACAGACAAGCTCTGGGTTTCAATTGGGTTTGTAATGAGCTATTGAGAACAATTTAAAAAACTTCCAGTGTGGACACAAAATGTGCATATTTAACTTCTATGACTTATGAGAGAGAGAGAGAGAGAGAGAGAGAGAGAGAGAGAGAGAGAGAATAGAATAGAACAGAACATGTGATGATTCTACCTCCCCTTCCACCAAAGAGCATATACTCCTAAGTGAGAATGAAATGGCAATGAATCTGATGTCGATCCCGGGGGCCTTTGCTTGAATGATCATCTCACATTACTAAACATATTTCTTGTTTTATTCATGCAAAGTGGCCCTTAAATGCAAGCCAGTAACTTAACTTGGTGTGGAACTGATGAAACTGCAGTCTGTGGTAATGTGAGAAGAGATCTGGTTGATTGGACTTGGGAGAGAAAGAATCTCTACTTTCCATTGAGTGATGGTCAAGGGTAATTTTTTACACGTGATTTTTGCCAAATAGTCTGACTTTAGAATCTAACCCCAGTACAGTGCAACTCTACTATGATTAAAATTTGTAGTCTTCACACAATAGTCAATATGTTAACATTTAGATTAGTAAAAACGAACATGTTTTTATACACATCAGGAACTATAAAAGATTAAACATAATTTGGATGAAATTAACCAACAGCTGAAGCCATCTACCCTCAAAGTCATATGAAAACCCATTTTTCTTCCCAAATCCCAATCTAGGTGCAATAGTGTTTATCAAATATTGAGGAAATTAAGTTACAGCTACTATAAAATAAATGTTGATGCATCTCATTGTAGTAGCTCAGGGATAATATTCTAAAAGATATATAAAAATTGCAGAAAAAGAGATTCAGAATCAGAATGTTCCGAAAAAGAGAATCAGAAGTAAGCGCTGTTCAGGGGGTAGAGCAGGAAATTTTATATTTCCTATCACCCAACGGATAAATATGCTTAGACTCGGTGAGCATGCAATGGCAGCAAAGAGAGCTGAATCATTCCACGGCTTATTTTATCCAGGTTGTGGGGGATTGGACACTCTGGCTACAGAAAATTATCCTCTCAGGAGGTCCTGATTGACAATAGTGGGGACCTTAGCACAAAAATCCTACAAAAATCAATGCAGATTATTGAGTATGGACTAAATGCCAAAGGTTCGACAGCAATTTGTTGTTTGGAAGATTATATTCCATAGAATTATAAAAGTTGCTGCTAACCATCTGTTTCAGTATCATGGCATCATGTTGTTGGTCAGCATTGTGAAAATGAACATCTTGTCTTTGATGAGCACCATTTAGGTTAATCTGAACATATGAAACTCTAATGGTATTTTAATTCAACATTTGTTGTGGGTCCAGGATGTGAACAATGGTAGAAGATAGGGGGAGAAAGACTTGGAAACAAGAGTCCCATTTTCAGAGTGTTTACAGGTCAGCAGAGGAGACAAAGAATGCATGCAGATTGTTCCCATAGAAGTTGCAGTGGGCTTATTTATTTAAGACATTTATTGAACCCCTATTTTATGCCTGCCACTATCCATAGAGCTGCAAATACAGGCGTCAGGGCCAAAGTCGCGGTTTTCAAGGAGGTGATAAGATTGCAGGGGGCAGCGGGTAGAGACAGGACTGCAGAAAGTCACAACACACTGTTCTATAATAAGTGCTATCTATAATAGAGGGAAAATCCAGGGAATGCTGAGTCACAAGGAAGGAGGATCCCACTGTATCCTCCTTTGGGGGCATCAGGGAAGGCTACCCAAAAAGCTGACAACTGGGCTGAGTCTTTTAAGATTGAGCATAATTAGCCAACTAAGAAAGGGGTAATGTGATACAAGGATATAACAAAAAGGGAACAAAATAATAGAGCAAAATATCTCATTGAAAACAAATTAGAGACCGTATAGAGAATGATGTATGAGAAGGTCTGCAAACACATTTAATGTGCCAATGTACAGGGGACAACATAGCAAGATGTGAGATGCAAGGGTGAGCAGGGACCAGATCAGGAAGCCCTGTCTGCCAGATTGAGGAACTTGGACTTTATTCTCAAGGGGGACTTAATCATGTCACCACGATGAGCAAATGTTTATTATTAGAAAGATGAATTGGGCAGTGGAGTGGAGAATGGCTAGGAGAGAAGACAAGGTTGGAGATAGAGGTTAATTAGAAGGCTGCTGCAATAGTCCAGGGGAGAAATGATGAAGGTGTGCCCATTAACTTTATGTATTGACTTGACTTGACTAAGGGATGCCCAGATAGCTGGCAAAACATTATTTCTGGGTGTGGGTGTGAGAGTGTCTCTGGAAGAGATGAGCATTTGAATCAGGAGACCAACTAAAGATTGCCCTCACCAGTGTGGGTGGGCATGTCATCCAGTAGCCTGAAGGCCCGACTAGAGCAAAAAGGCAGAGGAAGGACCGCTGCCTTCTCTTTTTGCTGGAACTGAGACAGCCGTCTTCTCTTGCCCTCAGACATGAATGTTCCTGGTTTTGAGGCCTTCAGTCTCAGACTGAATTACACCACTGGCTTTCCTGCTACTTCGGCTTGCAGATGGCAAATCATGGGACTTCTCAACTTTCATAACTTTGTGAGTCAATTCCTATAATAAATCTCATCTATCTATCTATCTATCTATCTATCTATCTATCTATCTATCTATCTATAACTATCATCTGTGTATCTAATCTTATTTATTCTGTTTGTTTTTTTCTGGAGAACACTGACTAATAGAGAAGGTATGGCTAGGTTGTTTACATCAGAGATGCAGATGTGTTTGTGGATTGAGAAGCTGGAAGCTGACACAATTCAATGCTCACAGGTTCCATTTTCTCTATGAAGTAGGGGAAAGGCCAGATACTAAGTAAGGATGATAATGTAAAATATTAAGAGTAGGAGAGGAGAAGAAAAAAAGTGAAAGGCCAAAAACAAGATGAAAGTAATTCTGACTAATGGATAGGACAAGATTTTGGATTTTGTGAAGTAGGTTTCATTGGATTTGGTCCTAAATGTGGGCAAGATTTAGGAAAATGGAGAGAGAAGGGTAAGTTCCAGGAAGAGGACTGGAATGAACAGAAGCAAAAAACAGTGTGAAGAGTAAAGGTCATTTCAAGTTCCTAACTCACAACGCTGATGATGTTGGTTAGATAACAGGATACATGAAAGAAATGACACAGCTATGATTCAGAAATGTCCCATTTTTCTATGTGTCTCTAGGATCCAGCATGATTCCTGGCACAGCAATGAGTCCTCAATAAATACCGGGGGTGCCAAAAAATGCAGACACGTTTTAAGAGAGGTTATCTATGTATTACTTTTTGAAGTTGAATTAGGTAGCAATGTGTAGTATGACGTTCACTCAAAAGATGGCGTTCATCAAATGAATGCTAATGTCACCATGTGACAGGCAGGACAGTCAAAGAAAATGGAAGCACGGTTGTCATTCGAGGAGCGCAAGTCCATTTTGAAGTGGTATTTGAAATTCAAGAACGTTGTGGAAGTACAAGGACAATAGAGGCATGAGCATGCACAGAACCTCCAACACGCCTAACAATTGCACGCCTTCCTGATAAGTTTGAGGCACACGGTGCTGCGTGAAGAAATTGAAATGGCATGAGCAGCGACACAAGTGGACACTTTGGTCGATGTTGATCAAGCAGTAGTTCACCACGATCAGAAGTGTCTGGACGCTGATGGTAACCACTATGAGCACCTCTTGTCATTGCAGACGTCAAACGTGACTTGTGTTCATCTTCTGTTTTCAGTGTATATTGAGTATTACAATTTTAATATAGTTTTTTCTTTTCTTAAAATGTGCATACACTTTTTTTTGGCACCCTCTGTATGTGTTAGATGAGTGAGAGCAACTTCATTTGCTCTACAGCAAACACTGGGAAATACTGGATGTACAATCTTGATGGCAACAGTTGTTTGCCGCTGGGTGGCGTCTGCCTTGGGAGACACTTGGTGGTCAAAAACCTCTGTGGAATACTACAAGGAGAGTCCCCATTTTAGGGGTACCCATTGAGTGGGGGGAGTATTAAACTCCCTGAGAAGCCCTGAATAATGCTGAAAATAATGATAATGATAATAATTTTGTTTAATGCAGCATTTGCCAATGGGTAAGAAAACTTTCCCTTTAAAAAAACACCTGTATATACTTTGAAACTATGGAAGCAAAATGTAACTAGGCCCTCATGGTAGTCAGTGTTGCAGCCTTGCATGTAAATGCCTAAATCTGGGATCCTTGGTATATGATACATGGGGCTTTCTTTTTCCTTTTTTTTTTTTTTTCCAGAATGGCTATAACAATTTCCCTCTCAGTGACTTTGGCCTAGGCCTAGTGATTTGTTTGGCTAATAGGGCAACAGTAAGTGTGACGCACACATAGACTTGCAATTCCTGTGCATCAGGTCTTGCCTTCGACATGCTGGGCTTAGAGTTCTGAGACCCCCATTTGGATAAGTGAGAGTTAGACAGCTGGAGAGGCCACGTAGTGAAGAACTGAGGTGTCCCAGCCGAGGACCTGTTTTTAAGCATATGTGTAAGTATATCTGTAGGATAAAAGCCCTCAAGTGGAATTGATGAGGCCAGAGGTATACAGAATTAAAATTTTAAAAGATACTGACCACCTTCCTAGAGATTGTATCAAAATGATACCACCAGTAACAATATGGGATGTGCCTTTTTCTCCAAATTTTTGCCCACTCAGTGTGTCACATAATCTTGCCGGCGTGATAGGTCAGAAATGGTATCTTATTGTAATTTTAGTTCACAATTCTCTTAATTCGAGATACATTTCTTTTCATGAGAAGAAAATTATATTTCCTTTTCTGTAAATTACCTATTCATAACCTTTGCCCGTATGTATAAAATTAATGGTTTCCTCCTTATTGATAACTTATAATGAATCAATAACATTTATAGTAAGCATTATATATATTTATGAAATTAAGGACATTAAGCTTTTACATGAGTGTTGCCGATGTTTTTTTGCAGTGTGCTATCTGTCAGCTGCCTTTGAATTTTGTGGTAGAATTTTTTTAGTTGCTTAACCAATTTTATAAGCAATCTACCTAGACCAGAATCTACCTTTGAAGTTTCCTGTCTGGGATTTAGCATTATAAAGGATATATCATATTCTGGGAATTTAGATTTAATCTATATTTTTAAAATGTTTGCTAGGGGCCATGCATACCAACATGCTTTTTAGGCAAATCTGAAAATTCTAGCAGCAACCAGCTTGACAGTGAGTTGATCTTTGAAAAGATTCTTCACCTTAGATGACAGAGAACATTGCACCGATGGTATAGGAAGAGTCTACATTTAAAATTATTAATAGTATTTCCTATGAATAGTGTTTCCTATGGGGAAACATATGCTTTCATGTGCAATGAAATTTAAGAGTAGATGAATTCTGTGAGATAAAAGATCAATGAGGAAATGAAAATTTCAGTCTGATATGAATACACCTGAGAGGCAGGTAGAAATAATAACTGGATGAGATAGGAAAGATTGAAAACAGTGTAAAGATAAAATAAAATTACAGAAGTCAAATGTCATTGGAAGACGAATGGATACTGCAGAAAATGGAATTATTGAAATGAAACAGACCCACAGATATCTTAGCTACATAGGAAAGAGACAAAAATATAAAAACAAAAAGAAAAGAAAGGAAGAAAAGATGAGCCAAAGGAAACGGAGGAAGAAGGGCAGAAAAGAAGAGCTGCTGACCTTGAAGAAGGCACTAGAAGAAATGTAATTAACCGGATAATGAAGACGTTGTAGATTCAGAGCTCTTCATTGCAAGCTAACAAAAACAACTGTAGTTAATTGAACCAGAAGAGAAATTTACTTAAAAATAGTGGTTAGCTCACAATATCTCCAAGAAGGTCCCAGACCTAGGCTTGGAGTCTAGGGAACCCATACTCATGCAGATGAGCAGGCAAACAGTGGGTATAGACGGCAGAAGTCCAAACAGCTGGACCTGGAAAGCTCCCACTTCACCACTGTGCCTGGGACTCGGATGGACGTGCCCAGCTGCTGCCACCTTGCATTTCCCCATGACTTTTGTTTCAAAGTCAGCAGAAGTACATCTCAGTGCACATGCAGGCATTTTTGTTTTTAATTTATTTATGTTTATTAAATTTATTGGGGTGACATTGGTTAGTAAAATCATATAGGCTTGAAGCATACAATTCTATAACACATCATCTGTATATTGATTGCATCGTGTGATCACCAACCAGTCACCGCTCCTTCCATCACCATCTATTTGACCCCCTTTTCCCTCTTCTATCACCCCTGCCCCTTACCCTCTGGTAACCAGGAAACTATATCCTACATATGAGTGAAAGATAAGCATACATCTTATATGTACCTGTATCCCAGCCGTTAGGAAGGCAGTGAATGTGGTGTGCGGTTCCCATATTCTGGAGAGGCACACAGACTTTCCCAATTCCAACAGCAGATTCTTAAACATACAGAAAACCTAGTGACAGCTTCTAGCAAATAGAGTACAATAAAAGTGATGGGATATCACTTCCAAGATTAGGTTACAAAAGACCGACCCTCCTCTTGCTGAGCTCCCTCTGGCTCTTCTCAGTTGCTCCTTTGATGAAGCTAGCTGCCAAGTTGAGCTGCCCACCTGTCAAGGAACTGAAGACACCTGAGGCCAACAGTTCAACATCCTGTGGAAGAACAGTGTCCTGCCAGCAACCACACGAGTGAGCTTAGAGGCAGATCCTTTCCCAGTTGAACCTTGAGATAGTTCAGTCCTGGCTGACACCTTGATTGCAGCCTCGGGCGGATGCTGAGGCAGAGCTCACCCAGGTGTGCCACATCCAGATTCCTGACCCAGAGAAATGGCGAGATGACATTTATTGGTGTTTTAGCCCACTACATTTTTGAGAATTTCTTAAGCAACAATAGAAAACTGATTATAAAAAAAGCCAAAACCCAACATATTTCTTAATGTTTCTTAGGTCAAGAGTTAACCAAAACTACAACTACTGATTATTTTGGGAAAAAGAGTAGCAATGAAAAAAAGTCACCTATCAAACATACAGATGAGCTTTTACTTCTGACCTCAAGGGTGTAGTCTGTAGACCAATGCCTGGGTGAGAACAACCAGAAAAGCTAGATACATTGAAACAAAGATTCTTTTGAAGGCTCCAAAAGCTGCTGAAGCAGCTTGGACTTGACTGGCCGAGCTCCTGGAGAGAAGTGAGTTTACTGGGTTAGATTTCTGCCAAGGCTGGGAATTGGGGGGCTAATATCCCAGATAGAAAGAAGAAGGTGGAAGCTGGGAAATAAAGTACTTCCCGTCCTAGCCCTCCTCTTCCCCCTAAAGACCATTGGAAGGTGCAGTATACAGAGCTCCTCAGGGGCGGGCTCCAGGGAGGACCAAGGCCACTTGTCGGCCGCCTCAGGAGGGCGGTTCACGTGAGTCTCCCATCTCCCCTGGTCACGCTCTTGGTGCCTCACTCCTACTTCTGGGAATGGTAATTCCTGATGAAGTAATAGCTTATAAGCCCTCAGCCTGAGGCTTTGCTCAGTATTGAAACTAGATTCAAAATAAATAAATGGAAACTAAACTAAAACATTCTAAGACACCAGCAATAATTAATTAAGAAACATAATGGAAAAAACACCCCATAAGTTTTATTAGGTTGTGTTTTCATTATCAGTTCAAAATATTTTTAAATTTCCATTGTGACTGCTCCTTTAGGACTATAGGTTAATATAATATATGTGAAGAGCTTAAAAGGTATATGGTAAACACTATATATATGTGCTGGCTTTGACTATTGAAAAGCATAGAGATACATGTGCTCATACGAAGTTCTGATAATTAAGTTTGCAAACTTGTTGCAATGATGCTGCTAACCTGTTTTGATATCAGAGGGATTAGTCATTATGAATTTGTCCCAACTGGACAGTTAACCTAGTTTACCATTTGGAATTACTGAAAAGGCTGCGTGAAAAAGTTAGACAAAAATGACCTGAACTTTTCGCCAACAATTCATAGCTCCTGCATCAGGATAATGTACCAGCTCACACGGCACTGTCTGTGAGGGAGTTTTTAGCCAGTAAACAAATAACTGTATTGGAACAGCCTCCCTTCTCACCTGATCTGGCCCCCAGTGACTTCTTTCTTTACCCAAAGAGAAAGGAAATATTGAAAGGAAGACATTTTGATGACATTCAGGACATCAAGGATAATCCAACGACAGCTCTGATGGCCATTCCAGAAAAAGAGTTCCAAAATTGCTTTGAAGGGTGGACTAGGGGCTGTCATCAGTGCATAGCTTCCCAGGGGGAGTACTTCGAAGGTGACCATAGTGATATTCAGCAATGAGGTATGTAGCATCTTTTCTAGGATGAATTCTTAAACTTAATTGTCAGACCTCGCGTATCTATACACATTTAAACATACAGCATTGTAAGTAAAAGACAGCTTTTACAATATCTATCACAGACAAAATAATAACAGCTGGCATTGATGGAGTGTCCTATACGTGGTCTCTGTATGACAACACTATGTACTGTTATCCACATTTTGCATATGAGGAAACTACGGCACAGTGATGTGTCCAGGTCATACAGTTGGTAAGTGATGGAACCAAATTTTGAACATAGGCAAACTCTTACTGTATAAAGAGTTTTTGAATTCTGGTCCAGTTTTACATAATGAGAGGCATAGTAATCACTTGCCCTTCTCAAACCCTGTTAATATAAAATAAGAAATATTTTAAGTAAATTTATGAGATATTAAAATGCCAGTGGGGATGCCAAGTGCATAACAAAACGGAAAATTCTGGAACATATAAAGCAGTTGGTAATAGATTGATAGTAAATGCTAACAGAGATGAGAAACTATAATCTTACTACACTGTAACTTGAGCTCCACAAAAATTAGCAGGGCCGGGAAAGCACACTGGCCATGGTGGCTGGCCAGATACTGGAAAGGCAATAGCTGAGGAAGAGCTGTTTTGTCCCCAACTCCACCCCCAGGGAGAAGCTGCCTCTGGGATTGATTCCCACACCATTGTCGTAAAGTGGAAGTTCCGGGAATGGGCCCTGGGCTAGAGATGCAAGGTTCCTTACGGTCCAGGTTCCCAAGGCCAGCAGTAGGGATGGGGAGATCTCACATCCACAAACTTGGAAAGCCAGTCTAACTCTACCCATCTTTAGATAACTACATAGTTTGGGAGGAAGCCATGATCAAGAACCTATCTCAACAAGCACAGCTAGCAGCCACTGAGAAATTCAAAGTTCAAGGTGAAGCTATCTGAAACACTAAAAAAAAAAAAAAAAAAAAAAAAAATACAGACTCCTACTGCATTAGAGGAGAGTGAAGAGGGGAATTTAATGAAACAGATGTAGACATAAAGAACACAGAACTGGTCATGCCACAAGCAAATGTGTGGAGAGCAAAGGCCGTCAGAGCAGCAGTAGTAACATTGTAAATGCTATTATGGAATTAACAATGTAACCATATGAAAATGAGGACTCTTTATTTTGGTGTTTCAAAAAAGTGACTGCAGTTTGGTTTTAAACTTGAAGTTTCTATCATTAATACAGTTATGGCTTCTGTTTCATACTGCTTGGCCCATCAATTCTACTTTAGAGATTTTTTTTCAAAGGAAATAATCAGTAAACCGTAAACAAAAATTTCTGTATTGATTATTGATGTTTATACAAACATTGATAATAGTCATTGTCCTCCCCTTTGCCCATAAAAACAAAACAAAACAATATGCAAAACAAACAAAGAGCAAAGAAAATGGGCAATGACCTAAATGTCCTAGGAGAGCATGAACTAGTGGTCCATCCGTGTAATGCAAGCTGTCTCACCTTTAAAAGTGTATTTCACAAGTATGTGAGAAAATGACCAAAATACTCTGTCAGGAGAGTAGCATCCCCTCAGTGGAGCTATAATGTTGGGAAGACTAAATGGCTTAGTTAATTAACGAAAGGCAATCTTACTAAATATGCACTCCTACAGCCTAGCTTGTGGAGAAGACTTCTTATTATGTTAATGGCATTTTTGGTCCTCAAGGCCCGTCCTCTTCCAGGCGTTGGTCAGTCTCTTCTCTGGCTTGCACTCCCATTGCCCCGGCTGAAACCCATCCTAAGGTTTCTTCCTGTTTGTCTTCTCCAGTGGCCAGGAGCTATAAAATTGGTACCTTCCTGTATACCCCCCAGGCATAGCGGGAGGGGTTGGGAACAGATTTCTACCCTTCTTGCCCCATCAGAGAGAAGTGAAAACAAAAAGGAAGTATTTGCACAACTAAGTTTCCCCTCCTAGCTGAGACACCTCTTTGACACCACCTCTGTGCAGTATTATTCCACCTCTGGCTCTTTTCCATCTCTCGCAACCCCCCTACCCCCCAGGAGGACGTTACTGCCATGGAGAGAAAGCCCCTTTGCTACAAATGCACATTTGTTATTCCTGGGTGGTAAAATGAGGAATCACCATTTTCTTCTATTTTGTTTTCTGTATTTAACAAAATTTCAACAAATAGCAGGGGAGGAAGAAGAATTTCCCCTCTACACTTCTAAGTTCTCCAATGAGACCTCCTCTGTAATAAAAGAGACTAACAGGAGAAAAGCAGGCAGAAACCTAATAATGTGCACCTCCTGTATACGTGGGAGAGAACCAGGAAAACTAAGCCCTTGAAATGGCCCACGACGTCACCTTAAATGCCATCTTCAGCTGAAGACACAAGAAAGATGTTGGGGGTGGTGGGTGGTGGGGGGTGAAGGGTGGGGGTGGGGTGGGAAGGCAAATAGGGAAAAGTGACCAGGGAAAGCCCAGTAAACAAGGGTAAGGTTTTTATGCAGATTTAAATCCGTGCCTTCTCCATTGATAAGAATTTCTAGTGATTTCAGTTATTCTCCTCGTCCTTGTAACAGAGAGGGAGACACCCTTTCAAATGGAGATTTCCCTTATAAATGTAAATATCCCTTTACAAAGAGTAACTTCTTAGTTTTCAGAGATTTTCCTGTACCTGCTGTTTCTGAAAAATAAGCAGTTCAAGATAATCCTTATGCCAAAGAGGCATATTTGGAGGTGGTTTGTTGTGTTCTTCTTCATATACAAATGATAAAATTTGAAAAAATACAATCAACGTCGTATTAAACATTTTCTTTCTGTCTAAGCATTACTAACACGATCACTTTGACGACTGGGGATTTCTTCTACGTGTTTTTGGTTCTAAACCCACTTTATTAGGATAACATTTTGTTATACAAGTTGGATTTTTTCTTATCATCACTACCACCTCTCCTAGAAATACAGGTCTCACTCTCATTGCTATCATCAAAATATGTATTGTTGTTTAGCACATGGATTTCAGCATAAATGATATAAGCATGTCCCTTTATTTTAAAACTTAAGTTACTGGGAGTTTGTCATATTTCAAGTGTAATTTTTAGTTTCCATAAAGCTAATCTTAAAACCCAAATATCCTTTGAAATCAGGGGAACGTCTCTTCATTGAGTATTGAAAATTAAGCCGAAAGAAAGTAACTCTTACTATTTTGTTATGAGTTGCCCCTTGCTCATGCATTACTTTTAATCTGATTTAAATTAGCGTTTCATTGTGAGCATATGTCCTTGTATTATGCATAGCTGGTCCAATTAGTCCTTGTGTCACTGTCCTTTTCTCCTAATTGTTTCTACTTCTTTCAAGATTAAAAAAAACAACTCTAATATTTAACTTCTCATTTTTTACTTCTGAAACTTTTTAAAAATAACATCCTTCTTTGTGTAGTTTATCATTTTCTTTCCAGGGTTGCTTTTAAAATTTTGACTCTCTCTGCTATACTCAGATCTTGGAAAGAGTTTTGCTGTTATTAGGGCAGGGCTTCTCTGTATTGGCACTACTGAAGTTTGGGGTAGATAAATTATTTTTTGTGGGGGGCTGCTCTGGGTATCATAGGATATTCAGCAGCATCCCTGGCCTCCTTCCAACTCCATGCCTGAAGCACCACCTCCAAAATGTTGTGACAACCACAAATGCCTCCAGACATGGACAAGTGTCTCCCAGAGATGGGGGTGTGGGGCGGGAGTGGGAAAAGTTGCGCCCTGTTGAGAACCACAGAGCTAGTGAAGTAGGAACATTTTCCTGTGAGTCCCCAAATGATGGCAATGATGTTGGATTTGTCAACAGTTTCTGGGCGTGGGTCGGGATCCTGTCTCGCGAAGCTGAAGGGTGGAAACCTGGACCAGAGAGTAGAGAGAGGCAAAAAGTTGTAAAGGAAAATCGTTTATTAGAGGCAGGAGAAGAAGTTGCAGCTCCTGAGGGGGGGGGGGGGACCCGAAACTGGGAAGCTCAGTGACTGAGGCAAAAGCTGTACTTTTATACCTTCCCTTCCCTGTTTGGGGAGGGGGCTGGAGCCTTCTAATAGAATTCATGTATCGGGTTTCTCCTATTTGCTCATCCTGAAGGGATTAACGAACCAATCCACTCCTATCTATCAGATCTGCTCCTTTGTTGGCCAGAAGGGATTTGAGATAATTTTTAACCTCAAGGTGCGGTCTCATATCTTTGTCCTGGAATGAAGAAGACATTCCAGAACCTGGAGTTTCAGGATATGGCTGCTTTTTGTTTATTACACCAGGGGACCCCCCCCCATCTTCCCACCCCCCACCCCCCTAGCCCTCCGTCTACTTAACAACATGCTAACTAACGTGTCTCACGAGGGTGGGTTTTAGGCTTGTCTGTTTTCAATCATGATTTATAAATGAATTACTCTCTAAAATATTAAAATGAATAGGCTTTTTGCAGCAGGATATTTTTTTCAGACAGTACACAGATAAGAGACTAGAAGTGTCACACTTACTCCACTCAATGTCCCTTCTTCACTCTTGTTATTTTTCTCTCAGTCAGTGGCATCAAAAACAATTTTGAGAGTGTTGCTATGACACATCACGCTATCAATCTCAACAGGTCAGACATGTAACAGGGCAACCCCTGCCACCCCCATCCTAACTCTCCCTGCTATTCAGGAGCAGAAATGTGAAAATGTAGATGAAACTCAAGTTTACCTCTGTTAAAAACAACAACAGGCCTCAAATGGAGTCATTATGCTAAGCCCCATGTCACCAAACTGAGACTTACAGTTCCTGCACTCCTAGAAATGGATTTTAACCCGTCAGTCAGGAATTGCCTGATCAGTACTAGTGAGGTCATCTGCCTGATAGGTCCCTGCCATCCCCTAAAGGAAAGTGACTTTGCAACAACCAACCCGCTTGTTTGCCTTGCATAACTTCCCTGGTCCTGCTTCCTCTGCCTGTAAAAGTCTTTCATTTCCGGCAGATCCTTGGAGCTCCTTCCACTCTGCTAGATTAGATGCTGCCCACTTTGAACCATGTTTTACCCAAACTCTTAAAAAAAAAATCTTAATATGGCTCAGTTTATCTTTCAACACTGCACTCCCACGTTCGTTGCAACGTTATTCATACTGGCCAAGACATGGAAACCACCTAAGTGTCCGTCAGAGGATGAATGGGTAAAGAAAATGTGGTCTATATATACACAATGAAATATTATTCAGCCTTAAAAAAGAAAGAAATCCTGCCATTTGCAACAACATGGATGAATCTTGAGCACACTACATATACTAAGTGAAAAAAGTCAGGGAGAGAAAGACACATACTGTGTGATCTCACTTATACATGGAATCTAAAAATGTTGAACTCAGAAGCAGAGGGTAGAAGACTAATTTAAAAACTGAGATTTGTTTGATTTTGAACTGCTGAAGCTACATTGATGATCTTAGCCGCCTGTAGCAGCACAGGTTTCTTTTCTGGTCTTCTCTGGAAAACAAAGAGGGAAACAAACACAGGAGGAATATAACTGAGTGATTTAGGGGAAAGGCGTGGGAGCTACAATATGTGGGTGCAAAGGCAGCCTCTGTCCGGTGCTAGTTGTCTGAATGGGGACAATTCATCTTCTCTGGCCTCACTTTCCTCATCAGTATAACCTGCTTCATAGCACTGTGGGGAGGATTAAATGAATTAACACTTTTGAAATGCTTGGAATCAAGCCTGACGCAGTAAATGATCAATCGATTTTAGTTACCATTGGTTAAGTGCAAAAGAATGGTTCGTGTAGTTGAAGGCTCATCTATTTTTAACATAAATCTTTTTTAAAAGTGTTACAGCCACTTCATTTTTCTCGTTCGTTATATAAAACTTTTTTGAATGCCCATTATAGACTGACGCATGAGTATTAAGCACTGGGGACAAACTATAAATTTTACACGTATATAAATAATCTGGCCTCCAGGAACTTTGTGATCTGCTGGTGGAGAAAGACCAGAGATAAGAGGAGGGTGCTGGTGGCGCATGCCCACAAGGGCTCGGCGCAATAGACCAGGGGCAGCGCCTTGGTTTGCGGGTGGAGGGAGAGCAGAGGGCTGCCCAGAGGCCGGCGCGTGTGAATACTTTTTAAGTTGGTTATTGTTAAGTGGTAAATATTTGTAAATAACCATATTGAAAGGGAATCTTCTGAACACGTGTCTCACCATTCTTGAACTGTTCGTGGGACTCACGCCCTTCATTGTGAATGTCAGGGACGGCGCATGCGCTAGGCGAAAAGGCAAACAACCCCATCGGCTTGCTAAACTGCACAGAGAGCTGCTTGCTTTTGTTTTTTTGCTATCATTATTTGGGTTAGAAATTGTAACTTCCAGCCCAACTCTGCTTATCTATCACTTGTTCTCCAGTCTTAATTAGATAGCACATTTTGGGCCAGGTGTTCCATTAGGCCAGAATTTAAGAGAATTGTTCAATAAAATTTAAAGATCTGTCCTCCTCCCTGTGGGAACAGTGTATGCCTGAGCTCAGGCAGCTGGCAGGAGGGGAAGCCTCTAGCGACCACCTCCTGCCCCACCGGAAACAAACAAACAAAAAACAAAGATCTAACGTATTTCCAACATGAAGTAACTAAAATTTATTCAACTATTATTTTTCTGTAATTTTAAAATTCAAGAGTTACCACCTTAGTGCCTCTTCTTGATACGGCACGTTGTTTCAGGCAATGATCTGATCAGCTTCCTACGCGAACAAGATTGCTTTTATTTTGTTGTATTCCCTCCTTCCCTTTTCCCGTTTTTTTCTCCCTCTCTCCTTCCTTCTCTTCTTTCTTTATCCTTTTCTTTTTCTAGTCCTTTTCTTCTGTCCCTACTTCTCCCCTTCTTTTACCCAACAAGGAATTTGGGGTTTTCTATCCATCTTTCCCATTCCATTTAATATGTAAATAACATTATATTATAGAATAGATAAAAAAATGATGATCCAGATGAATTAAAGATTTATTTCCCCAGCAAACAATGCTTAATGATGTACGTTTATTAAGACATAACTAATCTGAGAAAACAATGCACAATAATTGATAATAATAGTAATAATAATAATAAAAATAAAGAAAAGAAGAAGGAGAGGGAGGAGGGGGAGGAAGGAGGGAGCAAGAGCTGTTTGCTCTTAAATGGACTCTCACTACTTAGATTTTTAAATTACTGGGTGGGCTTTCTTTGGGGGGAGGGCTAGACTATTAACTATTTCCTGAAGCTGCTTCTCTGCTTACATCTCCAAATGTATTACTTGTGATTTGCTGTGGAAAGGGAAATTACCAGGTAAGCATATGTATAAGGATTCTGTTTAACATCAAATAGAACAGAGCTAGTGGTCTGACCTGCCAGGAAGTGGAAACATTAGTAAATGGATGTTTATGCGAATGTTAGGTGGGCTGCAGTGGGCTATTGGAGGCTGATTTGCGTATTTCCTGGTTCTCAGGTAGTTTGGGGTTACATTTGATGGACTAGTGACTTCTTGGTAATTAAATGGTTTAAATTCTTCTTACAGTGGTATCTTTCCAACAGAAGATGTGTCCCGCTTGTGGTAGTTCAGTGTGTAGTAGGTTCACTTTTATCTTACTTACCACTGTCTTCATGTTTTATGAACGTGGATCATATCGTCTCTCACCCTTCCTTGTCGCTATATTCTTCATTCTTAAGTCTAATAGCCACAGCAGTTTCTTTTATGTTCATGCTGTTGTTCGTAGCTGTCATGGAGTACTTCTGGCACACTTCTGTCTAGCCTTCAAAGCCCAGCTCAAATGACCCATTCTGAGAAATTTTTTTTAGAATGAATCATCTTTCTCATGCAGAATTGTTGGTATCTGTACTTCCTTTACACCTTTCGTCCGCATACTGTAACTCTTAACCTGTGTAACGTATTTATGTCTACATGCTCACCTTAGTTGGACTATGGCTTTTCTAAAGTCAGGTCCATCGATCTCTCAAAGTGCATTACCAAAAAATTGTCAGTTGATAATTGTTGATTGCACAAAAAGATGATGTTTTTATGGTTTGCACTCAATCCCTTTTTGATGATACTGATTGTGGGGTCCACCACCTACTCAGCCACTCACTCCCCCACAAATACACCAACTTCTTGGGCTCATATTTATATCAAAGATTGTTTTCCTTTCAATGTATTAACTTATGTCCGCTTATTCCAAATGTCCTGCATTTGAAAAGCCTTGAACAGCTGCAACTTATAACTCTTGGTTTTGCATTTCAGTATCTTTTAGAGTGTAGTTTCATATTGTTGGCTCAGTTGAGAGGGGCTAAGTTGGGGAGTTCAGCTGGACAGAAGGAAGGAGCTGACAAGTACTGTAAATCATATGGGCTAGAAGTCAAATTCCAAGATGTGGGGAGCGTTGGCATTTATTTGCATCTGTCAAACAGTCATTCCTCTGGAAACGTTTCTCTTCCTTTGTGGTGTTGCTCCTTACTCACCCAAACCATGTACTTTTGTTGACAGTAGCTTCAGTGACTGGTCAGCAGCTCACAGGCCAGACTTTTCCTCCCATTTCTAAGGTCTGGAAAAGGGGTGGAATATGAAATTTGTGATCTGGTATAAACATGGAGCTGCCCCCTCTTCTTGTTTGAACAGGTCTCTTCTAAGGCAGAGGGGAGCAGACCAGTGTTCCTAAGCTACACAGAAGCCCTTTGAAAGAAGTGGATACCCTCGGATTCTATGGGTAGAGCAACCAGGATTCAGGCCAGTAGCCTGCTGCAGCCACCCTCCAGCACAACATACTTGTCTGTTTCTTGCTTTATATATCCATTCTTCTCAGAAGGGTGGTGAAACTGTCCAGGTGCCCAGGTGGGTGAGGTGAATATCCCGAGGGAGAGTGGGCAGGGAAAGGGAGAAGAGAAAGGAAACTTGGGCATTTCACTGTGCTTATTCATTTCTAACTGATCCTTAGGGGCTCTGATAAAGATGTCCATAGAAGAATTTGTCTCTGATAGTGAGTTCTCTCTCTAGTAAACTAATTTTCTACTCTCCGTTCAAACATCATGAAAGCATAGCTATCTTGAAGTTGTTATTTACATGGCAGTTTATGAATAACTGTTTAAAAGTATGTATTAGTTCTTTTGAATGAAGATTTCAGTTAATGTTTACTTATTTAATCCACATTTACTGAGCTATGACTAATGTCAGCTATCATAGTATATGCTTCAGACAATAGGTTCATTAAACAGACTCAAACTCCAATCTAGCACAAGGGTTGAGGCGGAGGAGGGGGGGACCCAGATAAGTGCATAGCTAACCACAATGCAAAGCATAATATGATAAAGGTCAGAAAAATAGCATGTGAGTTTGGTAGAAAAATAGATGATTTTCAGCTGAGGGGAATCAGGGCTGGCTTTATTGGAGCTCTGTCTACAGCTTGGGTGGCTCTATCAGGTCATGCCGATTCAATGGCTTTCTAGATGGCAATCAGGTTAAGGATATCCAATGGACACAGCAATTCAACATACTTGTATGTCTTCACCCTGTCAGATAAAAAGCCGTTCAGCATTTGCAAGATTCAAGGCAAGAAAACTAAGGGAGAATATAATGCTTGGTTATTTTTTGTAATTTTAAAAAAATGCAATATGATCCTTTCCAAATCAAACATACTCTTAAGATATTTTATTGTTTTGAAGGTCCTCAAAGCATTTTGGGCTAGACTGAAGGAAGCACTTTTGGCAGAAATTAGGAAGCTAATTATCTCATAGTTTTGATGGTGTTTGTATGCAGTTTGGATACCCACGAGCTTTTGGAGGAGGTACCAATTCTTGGAGATATGTCAGGTCAAAGGAAGTTGGTGAGCATCAAGGAACCTAGTAAGGCTAGAGAGGGTTAGATTTGGAGGCCTCGAGTGCAAGAGCCAGCAGGGAGAGGGAACAATGGAGAGACACAAGAGGCAAAGAGAAAGAATGAAGGAAAGAATGGTACCAAACTTACGGGTAGAATTCACAAACGCAGAATGCAGTGGAGTGTAAAATCAAAGCAGGAACGTGATGTATCATCAACGAGATTGGTCAGGTATGGAGACCATCCATCCCTACTGCATCACTTTCCCTTAAGACCAGTGGCATGAATTTTCAAATAGCTGATGTATTTGTGAGATTAAAGTCAACCAAGACTTTGACTTCACTTTTATATGGTAGCAAATGACTAATTAGGCAGCAATTACAAATTACTAAGAGAACAGAATACTTTTAATTTGGTTCAGCAATGACCAAAAATATTTTGCCTCACATGATGTGCATGAAAATGCTGTGACTGTCCTTCATTGTCTTGCAGACTGCACTCCCACCTGGGGACTATGGTTTAACCAGCTGCACAGCGCCTTAAACACAGAGGCTGGCTAATAATTACCAGCTTGATTGTCTGAATTATTCATGTATTTGTTCAATAAGAACTGGTTGAGTAACTAGTCTGACTTGCACTCTTCTACTGTGTTTCCCCAAAAATAAGACCTAGCCGGACAATCAGCTCTAATGTGTCTTTTGGAGCAAAAATTAATATAAGACCCGGACTTATTTTACTGTAAGACCAGGTCTATAATATAATATATTATAATATAACATAATATAATACCGGGTGTAATATAATATAATACTGAGTATAATATAATATAATGTAATATAATATAATACCGGGTCTTATAATAATTTTTGCTCCAAAACACACATTAGAGCTGATTTTCTGGGGAAATACGGTAGGCACCGGGGACAGAGCAGTGAACAGTCTTTGATGGAGCCAGTGTTCCAGTGGAAGATGTTAGATGAGAAGCAGATAAAATATGCACAATATGTAAACATATGATGTTGATAGTAAAGCGATATGAAAAAGAGTAAAACTGGGCAAGGGTTAGAGTTACAATCAAAGTGGAAGATTCTATTTCAGACGGGAAGGTTAAGGAAAGTCTTTTGGTTGAGGTGTCCCTGGGCAGAGATCTGAAAGAAGTGAGGGAGTGAGCCATGATAACTGGAAGTGTGAAGAGGGAGTGCACTTGGAGAATTCTCATGGAGGTCAGCCTGGTAGGAATGAACAACAGGGAGGGGAGATAGGCTGGAGAGGAGGATATGGAGATGTCTTCACAGATGTATCCAGGAGCTAGACAGAAGACTTAAAGGGTGTGCTAAGATTTTTGATGTTGCATGAAGAGTGATGGGCAGCCATTGGTGGGTACAAAGCAGGAGGGTAACATGAGTGGACTTATATTTGAATAGGATCATTTCAGCTGTTGCAGGGGACGGATTCAAGAGTAAGAAGCACGGTCGCAGGAAGCTATTTTGATAGTCCTGGTACACCATGAGGGTGGTTTCAACTGGGATGCTAGGGGTGGAGGTGAAAAATAGTAATGAAATTTGATGTTTTGAAAGTACCTGAAAGAATTTTTTTGATACACAGCATATATAATATGAAAAATTACAGTCAAGGATGACTCTAAGGATTTTAGTTTAAACAACTGGATGAATGAACAACTGGTTTACTGGCATAATGAACGCTGGGAAATGCGAGCAAGTTTGGGGGTCTGTTTGCCTTTGGACTGGGTTAGTTTGAAATAAGTCTTAGGTATCTAAGTATAGTAGTCAAGGAGATACTGTGTGATACATAGGTCTGGAGTTCAGTGGAGAGGTTAGAATAGGAGATACAATTTGTGGACTTGTCTGCATGTGGCATTGTGTTGTGTGGTGTTGACACCGCTTTAGTCCTGGTGTACAACAAAGCTACATACTGCATTGCGTACTCACAGTACAGATTGTTCTCCGCTGTTCTCTTTAAAAGTGCCCCTCCCACCCACACAACATAACCTGTTACTCTGTTACACAGAGTTCTTCATTTCTTTTCTCTCAGTTATTTGAGGACAACTAAGAATTCTGTGTATTGTACTCAGTGGCCACAAAGACAAATTAGTGCACTGTAAAGGTGTCAACTGAACAATTATGGAGCATCTGGAAGGGCTAAACTTAATAGAATTGGAAAGCAATTCTAAAGAGCTCCCTAGGCTAACTCTCCTTTTGTTTGGAGGACACATCAAGGTCACCATACCTAATCTAGCTTCAAGGTCATTCTGAAACCATTCTGACCTAGTGTACCCTAGATTGTTTTCTAGCTAACAACCCTGAGGTGACTGCAGGGGACACCTCCAGAATGTGGTCACTAGGAAAGACCAAGAATATCTATTAACATCATTAGAGAACTTTTGGGGACATACTTGCCTGAGCCCCTCCCACTTCTCACCTATCCTTGGACTCAACTCTAGAAAGTCCTGATGTTTAAGAGGTTTTGCACCTTCATAAAGAAAAGACCTCTTTTAGTGAAGGGTACATTTTACTGTGTGTGTATGTGGGGGGTGGGTCGGTAGGGGGGTAGACATGAGAATGGAGACTTTTCAAGCATTTGTTGTCATATTTTTCTCTCTCCTCATTTATACAGGTTGAAGTAGGTTGGATGTGCCTTTCAGCATTTGCTCAAATTGACAGAATTGCCTCTCATTCATTTTTTAGTTGGTGGAGGCACATCAGCTGTTGTATGGCTGTCAGTGGCTGTGGGCCCTGAGGTTCTTCCTCTGATGTCTGTATTTCTATCATTTCTTTCACTCGGGTGTCAGCAGCTGACTGTGGTTCATCTTTTCTGTGTCCCGCATTGTTCTCCATTTTTATGGCAGAGGATGAAGTCCAAGTTACAGAGGTGTTTTTCCTTCATCCATCGAAGACTCACTGAGTTAACTGAAGATCATGAACAAGTTCCCGGTTTTCAGGGAGAGATCAACGTTGGCGGTCACAGAAGTTGGGAAATAATGCTTTTATGGGGCTACTCACCATATCCAGGAAAGGTAATTTTTTTTTTTTTTATGCTGGAGCTATTTTTCAGAAACAATCAACTGAGAGGACACAGCTAGCATTGCGGCCATTTCCTCCTTTATCTATGTGACTTTGCTGTCTGAGTCATTCGGCATTGTTTATACAGAAGCCACAGCTTTCATGCTGTCCTTCAAATAATGTACTTTATCACACCTGGTAGAAACTTACTAGTTATAAATTGACTTAGGGGATTTAAAAAAAAACAATTTAGACACCTTCTAATTCACGAACTTAGGACCAAGGTTTATGATTATCTTAAAACTGTAGCAATATAGAAATTGTGCAATGTCATTTTGACAGGTGAAGACTGTGAATGAAAGCCTATCTACAACCACATTTCTTCAATGTGATAAGTTCCTAGGACATTCAGGGATTATTATTTTAAAAATGTGCTTGCTGCCTGCCACTCTGCTACCAAAAATAAGCTAGTTTGAGGGGCCTAAGTGTTAAGAGGACATTCCTGGGAACCATTTCATCAGGGACCATTTGTGACAGCATACTTGCCTTTTCTTTTACTACTTTCTTTCTCTGCTTTTCTGTCAAAAGAGCTGGGGCATTTATTTTTTAACCAAATATCCTTCTTACTGCCAAAATGTATATTGGAAAAATTAATTTAAGCGGGTAGGTTATCTCAACTATTTCTGAATATCTATTAATGGGAGTCAGTGCCATCAAATATACTTTGTAGTGCAATACTGTTTTAGGAAGCATGAGAGAAGATTGGAAGAAAAAGTCATTCTGTGTTTGAGCTAGAAAATCTGGAGTCAGTGAGCTCCAAAGTTCTTTGTTAGTAGTCTTGTGACCTTGAACACGTTACTTTACCTGTCTTATTCTGGGTTTTCAGCTATGAAATTCAGCCAGACAAGACAGTCCAGTGTGAGTCTGTTGTGTCCTAAAAGGTGAAGTGCTACACTGGTGCAAATCACTACTGATTTGGACAGACACGTTGCAGTACAGCAACGCAATGCTGTCATTTTACACTGGGCTAATTTGGCATCCAGTGCGTGTGCACGGTCTTCTGTTTAGTTCCCTGACGGTAAGGTAGTTTATTTTCAGAAAAGGACTGCGGGGACTGTTGCCCTGGAAGATGAGTCCCAGACAGGTTTTGCAAAGTGGAGTTACGGAGAAACTGGCTCCACGGTGGGTATGACTGAGCTCGCAGGTTGCAGCCCCTTCTAAGGGAGAAGGAGAGGTGTCACTTGAGTCCTTTATACAGTTGGGATGAAAGTGACCACCCGCCACAGAACGTGGCACCAGGTTTCCTTAGGAGGAACCACTCCAGGAAATGATTCAAGGTATTTACAAATAAATCGGGATACTCACTGTAGGAGAGAGGGGCGCGAGTAGGCTAGATGGAGGACACAGGTTCCAGAGACTTCTGTTTTAGCGCTCTGGTGGCTCAGTGAGGGTGCTCTCGAGGGCAGGGGTAGGAGCAATCGCTGGGCGGCGGCGGTTACCTTCCCCAGGATCCGCGCGCCCTTTCCCGCGCCCCCCGCTCTACCTGCTCCGGCGTGAACAGGGCACCAGCCTCACGCGCCCGCACTCCCACGAGGGTCTCGGGTTCACCCATCTCCGCCCCACCCCGCGCAGCACCGCCTAACACCACTCGCCCACCCAGTAACGGTTCCTGGACCCGCAGCCTACGACCCCTCCCCCTGCCCGCTCACGGGAGCCGCAGTGCCGCGTGGTTTGCAAAGGGGTAATCCGCCCCGGAACCGACGTGAGACGCCCCGGGGCGGGGTCCGAGGAGGCGGTTGGGGGATCCCCCCGCCTCCGAATTCTGACCGGTGTTCTTCGCACCTCACGCGCGGTGCGCACCCGCACCCCCTACACCTCCCCTCCCCCAGAACACCCCCTTCGCTCTGCCGCTCCCCCTCCCCCCACCGCGCCGCTCTCACGCGCAGCCGAATTCCGCGCCGCCTCCGTCAGAGCCGAGCCGGCGACTCCGCGGAGCAGCAGCCTTTTCCGCCGCCGCCGCCGCCGGGCCCTCCGCGTCCCCTCCCCGTCCCGCCCCCAGCCCCTGGAGCCCCAGTGCTTCCCCCACCCTTTCCCTCCCTCCCACCCTCCTTCCCTCCCTGTCGCCTCCCTCCCTCCTCCCGCCCCCGCCGTTCTCCCTTCCGCGGCAGCCCCAGCCCGGCCGGACTGGCAGGAGGGCGGCAGCGGCACCACTATGAGCTTTGAGGGCGGCCACAGCGGCAGCCGGCGCCGCGGGGCGGAGAGCCGGGACGCCGAGCCGCCCCCGTCGCCTCCCCCGCCGCCGCTGCCGCCGCCGACGGGAGAGCCGACCTCGGTCCCCGGGACCCCGAGCTACCTGCCGCCGCCGCCCGCGTCCCCCGAGCGCCCCGCGGGGCCAGACGAGCTGCCGGTGGTCCCACGGCGCAGGGGCGCGGACGAGCTGCCGCCGCCGCCCCTGCCGCCCGCCGACCAGGAGTTATCGGCGGCTGGTGACTCCCGGGAAGGTCCCAGGCGCCTTCCGGAGGCGGCGGTCGCCGAGGCAGCGGCTGGGAAGGGCGGCCCCGGGGTGCCTGAGGCCGGCGCGGGCGGGGAGGGCGAGCGGCGGGGCACCGGCGACCAGCCCGAGACGCGCTCGGTGTGCAGCAGCCGCAGTAGCAGCAGCAGCGGCGGCGACCAGCGCGCGGGGCACCAGCACCAGCACCACCAGCCCATCTGCAAGATCTGCTTCCAGGGCGCTGAGCAGGTACGGCCCGCAGGACGCAGGGCAGCTGGCGGTGGGCGCGGGTCCGAGACCGCCGGTTCGCGCGCGGCGGCCGACCTTTCAGCACCACGGACAGCGCGCGCCTCCTGCTTGCACCACCGTGTGGCTCGTCTGGTCCCGCCAAGTGAAAGGTGTCTGTCTGGTCTATGTTCGCCTTTGCCTTTCTGTGAAGGCAGATGAAAATGTCCCGCTGGCGAATACAGGCTTTAATTTGATCTGCACTTTTCCCCCTATGTGGTGTTGCAGCTACACATTCCTCAGGTGCTTTAATTATAATGCCACATATATAAATAGTATCTCTTTTATTTCCTAAATGGATTTTGGTTTCTACATAGAAACAGACCTATATCCTTTTTCTACACATGTATCCTGAGGCAGCTCATGTTAGAATACAAACTGGGGTGAGTCATGTCAAAACCAAAAGGGCAACATCTTCCCTTATTGCAAATTTGATCACTTGATCTCAGTGATGTGAAATGCGTGTTACAGTTTTATGAGAGAAATAGGAATGTACTTTGGCCTTGTGAAAGAAAGGCTGTTTAGGCAACCATGTACTTTATATTTTGTAGAAACACAATTCTAAAATGTGAATTCCATTAGAGCTGCAAACAAACATATGCGAGTAGTCACGGAGACAGCAGGATAATATATCTCTCTATAAAATGTGTGGTCTGAGCAAACATTAGGTTTAATATTTTTAAAAGTAAGGAAATTGCATAAGAATATGCAGGCTTTCAAGAATGTAGTGCCCTTAGTCAATATTTATGATGCTACATTTAGAAAAAAATAAAAGCGTAATGCTATTGCAGGCTACTTTCTGGGATGCCATGCATTTCTTCTTTAGCAATGATTAAGAATAACTGCAGAGGAAATGCATCTGACCATCCACTTAAAAGGTATTAAAGAGATTTAATAGTACAGCTTTCCCCCAAGGGTATTGGGAGCTACATCTTGAAGACATTTTGTATGTTGGTAGAACATATATGTCATAACTCTAAGCAATGTCTTTGAAATAGTTTTAAAACTTTAGTTTCATTCCCATCAGAGGTATAAAAATTTAATTTCATTTTCTAGACTAGATTTTGATACTTGTATCCTTCTGGAAAATGGCTTTGAAAGAAAAGAAAGCAAGTGTTAGATTTTTAAAATAGAAACACAAACATAAATATTCATACTGAACTGTTTTCTTTTCAGGGGGAGCTGTTGAACCCCTGCCGATGTGATGGGTCAGTTCGGTATACACATCAACTCTGCCTGCTAAAGTGGATCAGTGAGAGGGGTTCCTGGACCTGCGAACTCTGCTGTTACAGATACCATGTCATAGCCATTAAAATGAAACAACCTTGCCAGGTAAACATTTGTGATTTTTTTTTTCCTGAAATAATTTTACTAAACATAAGTGCACTTGAGTTTAGTTATTACTAGGGATATTTACACATGGTACTTAAAAATATTTCATGCAAATTATGGTAAAACCAAGATTTAGAATTTGTAAAGATGTGCTTTGAAAAATCTGTGACATTTTTATCTGAGAAACTCAAAAGACATTTATTCAAATGGTTTCCTGTATTAATTTGTTTGCTGGTGAAATTATACCCATCTTGTTTCTAAAAGGGCAAGTTGGTAAAATGTCTTATACTCCAGTTAAATCAACTTTATTAATTAGAAATGTTACATGATTTATTTTAGTAATATTTTGTTAATTTAAGCTTTGAAACCCTGGATGGGCTCTATTTATAGAAAACAGATGCAAGTAAGGCAAAACTTTACTAGGATGGAAACTTTGTTTGAACCTATTATTCAAAGAACAATTATGATAATCTAGTTCTAATCTGAACACTTTTTTCATTTAATCAGGCTTTCTTTTTCATAGGAGGATTTTTCAGTTAAATTTTGATTTCTTTCATTCTTTGCTATGGTCAGCTGTGTAGAGATGCAGAAGTATTCCTAACAATTACTCTCAATAATACTACTGAAATTGTATATATTCTTAAACTTATTGTGTATAATCACAGTACCTATAAACCTGCAAATGCCCTTGGAAAAATAGGCTGTTGGTTTTTTTGTCATGGTGCAACTAATTCAGTTCTTTGAAAAGATTAGTGTAATGTGAAATACTAAATACTAAGGAAGACATATTAAACTAAGGCAGAATAATGTGTAATTGACAAGATCTGGTAGTGACATGGGGCTGAAGTTAAGCAGACATGAAAGAGTAGGGATCAAAGCAGACAAAGGAGGTAATGGAAGGAAAAGGAAGAGGCAATTGAAAAGTTAGGAGGCAAGAAAGTCAAAAAATCTAGTGTTCCCTGTTTCCATTTAAATTACCAAAATTTGTTTGCATTGAGCAGTATAAAATAGGTGAAATTATGTTTTCAGAAGGAACCTGGAAACTGAATTGCTACTATGTCAATAATTTAAATTTTGTAGTTTTTAATTTGTACATCCTTCACATAATTTGCAATTAATTTGCATCTTTGATAGCCACCATTTAAGGCATGATTAATAGGCATGAAATGAAAATATGAATTTTCTCAAGCTGACCTAAGGCTTATAAATAATCTGGAAAGAATAATAACACTGTGAATGAGTGATGTTATCATGCTGAAGACAGGCATAAACCTGACACACTTTCCCAGGACCTGTAATTGATTGAGCTACTTGGTTATCAACTTATGGATCCATCATAGTTGTCTTGAAAAGCAGATGGAACCATGTCCAAAGACCAAGATATGAGGAGTGCAGTTGAATCTGCAATAACTTTATGAATAGAAATACATGGCCGTGACAAATGGAGAGCTTTGAGGCTCCAGTGAAAAATCCCATGAGAAGTGCTATGGTCACGTGTTCAAGAGCTGAAAGAGAATGCTAAGTATTTCAAAAGCTTTAACTTATGAATACTATATATTAATTCATTTGGGATGATTACTTTTGAAACAAAATAGATGCAGATCCTTGATGTAATTTTAAAATAGAGAAGAGACAAAGGGCTGGGGAAAAATACAATTTACTATTTCTAATCCTATCACAAAATGAATGATTACCACTATGTTTTGCTTCGTTAAAAAAAAAAAAAGTAATAATTATTTTAACAAAAGCTATTTCCCAAAGTATATATATATTATGACCAAAAAATCAAAACAACCAAAAACCATAAATTAACCCAGTATTAATAATACATTTAAAATTACTCCTTATGACATATGCAAATACCACCATGATCTGTAATCTGATCTATTTATTGCAATGAACTAGAAAATAATGTTTAGAAACAAAGTTGGGCCGGCCTGGTGGCTCAGGTGGTTGGAGCGCCGAGCTCCTAACACCGAGATTGCCTGTTAGATTGGGCCAGTGAGCTGCGCCCTCTACAGCTAAGATTGTGAACAGCAGCTCTCCCTGGCGCTGGGCTGCGGTGAGCTGCTGTGAGCTACTGTCAACGGCCGGCGACCATTGTGAGTGGCCGGCAGCTGGCAAGAGCTGCTCTGAGCTGCCATGGGCAGCCGACTGAGGACTGGTGACTGACTGCCTCAGTCGGAGGGAGCGCAAGGCTCATAATACCAGCATGGGCCCAGGGAGCTGCGTCCTACACAACTAGACTGAGAAACAGCTTGAACCAGAGGGTGGGGGGAGGGGAGGAGGCAGAAGAAGGGGAAGGGGGAAAAAAAAAAGAAAGTTGATAGGAGTGTGATGATAGCCCAGATCACGCCAGAGAAAATAACTTACCAGGACTACATTATATGTATATAAAGCTCAGTTTTCTTTGTGTGTGTTTTCTTTATTTATTATTGTTTATTTCCCCCCACATATATATTTTTATTGAATTAAATTTATTGGGGTGACATTGGTTATTACATTATATAAGTTTCAAGCTCAGTACTTTTAATGAACAGAAATCAGTTATAAAGTTTCCAAAGTGTGGATTCTTATACCTAGGAGTAGTTTATTGTCAGATAAAGTTTGACTAATTACCTGACATTTCTGTTACAGATAACCCATAAACTGAGCTAGTTCCGATATTTGGTTTTATCGCTTGCTGGTTTGAGACCAGTTAGATTTAGCATTTATCACATCCATGCGTTATGGCATAGCAGAGATCCATTTCCTCATGGTGCAGGATCAACTCGGAAGCATATTATGGCTTCTCTTTCACTTGTCATATCCCTCTGTCTCAAGTATAGAGCCTGCCCATAGCGTTTAGCAGGTGGTTTCTTGGATGTAAAACAGAACAGAGAATAAATAATAACATTAAGGGAGAACATTTACTGAAGACTTACTCTGTGTCAGACACTGTTCTAAGTGTTTTACATATACTGATATTTAATCTTCATAACAAGCCTATGAGGTAGGGGATATTATCTCTGTTTTACACAAAGGGAAACTGAGGCACAGGAAAATTAAGTAACCTCTGCTGGGTACATATCTAGTAAAAGGCAAAGCCAGGACTCACACTTAGTCTGGCTCTGAGATCCATGGTCTTAGCCACTGTGCCCCATATTGGCAAGTGTTCTTCTCAGCTCCATCATAGCTGCCCTGACATTTCTAGGTCAAGGAGGAACTGGTTTCAGCCTGGGCTCTAAGATGGTCTAAAAAGGCTTTGACTATGTATCGCTGTGAAACAAACCATCTCCAATATGTAGTGGTTTAAACAATTATCATTTATTATCTCTTAAGGGCCTGGGTTGACTGAGGTTGACCAGGCGATTCTTCCCACGTGTGACCTCATATAGTCTGAAGCTATAATCATCCAGAGGTTTGACTGGATTGAATCATCCAATGTGGCTCACTCGTTTTACTTGTTCTTGGTGCTGGCTATTGGCTGGAAGTTCAGTTGGGGCTCTCAACTGGTGCCTCCGTTCTCTTTCTAGTGACTCGGACATCTCACAACACGATGGTTGCATTCCACGAAAGCGAAAGTTACACACAGATCTCTTTAAGGCCCAACCTTGGAAGTGACATTTTCATGTCTGCTGCATTTGGTCCTCACCAAGTCCAAATTGGTCAGCAGGCCTTTACCATAATTTTTCTCCCGGGGCTCAGAAATCAAGAAGGTTAAAAAAATGTCTGGGAGGTCGACTCCGTCATGATGCTTGATGCCTACCCTCGAGTCCTTTCAGAAGTGATTGTCACTGTCATGTGCCTCCTGGTGCTCAGCGGGACATGGGGACAGAGAAGGGAAGGGCCAGTCAGCCAGGAAGCAAGTGTGTGTGTGTCTGAGGGAATTACAGGCAATGAGTCTGAAAACCTTAGTTTTACTTGTTTTTCTCAATGTGATCAGAAATGTTTGAAAGTTTGGGTCTAAACTTCCCCATTTCGTTGTGACGCTCAACACCATGACCCAAAAGAAAAGTGATGTATCCTCTCTAACGTCCTTAAACCTTAATTGCTGTATCATTAGCAGTAGGAGTTAATTAAGACATTTGAACTAATTTACACGCATTTTCCTCCTACCTACTTCTGGAATCTATTTTATTGATGAACATATTCAAGATGATGCATTAATGATATTTTAAGGGTAAAAACCAGTTCTGTTTTGAATCTCATAGTATAGTATAAACCTTGTGAAATGTAAGAACATATACAATCAAATATATTTTGAAGTGTTGGTGACATTATAAACCAATTAAGCTATATTCAGGTATGTGATTACTTTCAATATTTTGTGAAGAAATATAGATGCTTGAAGAGATAACATTTACTAGATAAAGTATTGTACTGGAAACTTCAAACTTGCTGTAAGAGACGGACTACTCTGCCTAAACATGGAAAAATATAATGTAAGTGGAGGGCAAGAGCTGTATTACCCTGGACAAGTTACTAAACTCTTTGTGCCTCAGGTAACTAATCTTTAAAAGATAATAATAGCACCTGCTTTATCCATTGTGTTGAGGATTAAATACATATATATATGTAAAGAGCTTAGAATAGTACCTGGCACATAGTAGGTTCCATTTTAATGTTGGCTCTGATTATTATTACATATTCAAACAGATGGGGACCTTTAGTTGCTCAACGCAACAGAGCTCACCAGTACCTGTTGTTTTCTTCAGTCTCTTGTGACCCAAGTAAAGTTAATGATGCCTCTTTTCATACCATTCTTTATCCCTGGATTTTTATTCCCTTTTTCTGGGAGATTCCCATCTCAGTTTCTGACCAAATTTGGTACCATAAATAATGAATGAGTCAGCATTTTAAAAGTCAGGTGTAATGAAAGTAGTGATCTCTGAACGTTACCCTCCAGATGCTCCTCCCCTGGGTTGGAGATCACAACTGGAGTTAGGAGATGTTTTTGTAGGTGGCCACGTACAAGGCAGTGCTCTTCAGCTTCCTCAAGCTGCCATTGTTTGCTTGTCCTTTGTTTGGCAGGAGGTGGGGAAGCCCCAGAGATCCATGGGGGCAGTCACAAAGGGGCAGAGGCAGGTGGCCAAACATTGCTCATGAGCAGTGGCGTCCATCACCCTTCTCTCCTCCTCCTTCACTACTCAGAGCACCAGACGAAAGGACTGGAAAGGGACTTGCCTGGGATGGGATTGAGACTTGCATGTAGGCCATGTACTCTTTGCAGATATTAGGCCCTTGGCCAATTTTACAGCCTGTAACATTTTTATTAGGCTTCTTACTGCTTTTTCCTTTCAACACTTAGAATGTGCTGTCAGCAGCAGGTGCTCTCATAGCAGTAAGAATGACTGGAGAGTCTCTTAGGAAGGAGAATGGTTTGAGAGTATTTTTATTTTTATCCCTATTCTTAAAACCTTGGGTTTCATCATGACAGTTTTGAATTAGAGGGGAAGTTGGCACAAGGTAGGTTCATTTTGGCAAATGTTCTAAGGTGTATTTGTAAAGTCTTTATAGAACTTTAATTAACTTCTTGAGGACTCTGTAGTCATTATTTTCCTAAAAGGGGCTCTGCCACGAAAGGGGTATTTTCACCTTCAGAAGTGATGAAGTCATTCTCATCAGAACTGATGCACTAGGAGAAGCTGACAAATTATCATTGAAAATTGACTGATTTGAAAATGTATTAAGAGAACATCAGAGCATGTATGTTATCAGCATTGCATGCTGTCATCTGAAATACTTGAAGGCATTTGCATTTTATGGATTACATGTCTGCATTCATACAACCTGGTGACATGGTAAGCCACCAGTTTACTTTTTCTGTTGCTAACATTCTCTGTAGGTTTAATAGCAAATGACCAGCTGAAGGGAAGCTTTTCCTTACCTTGCCTGAATAACTGAGAAACAATGTTAGAATGTAGTATTTAAATACATATACTAGCATATTTTATAGATAATTAAAAATGTCAAAATAAAGAACACATACAAGGCAGTTTGCGCGCCTTTGAAATTATTTTTGTTTCATTTGCTTACTAATTCTCAAAACCCATGAATCTTCATTTTACTCACTAGAACAGACGAATGACTCTCTACTGAATAAAATATGTAAATTATACTCTACTACTCATAGCCATCTTATCTGATTTACTGTATGGGCCACGTGATTTTACAATTTATCTCAAAGAGAAATGGTTCTGAGATGGTTGTAAAAAGAGATGGAGGCCGTTTAGGGAATTGTGTGCTGGTGTTTGCTTTTACCCTTTCTGGAAAGAGGACTGGGGGCAAAGTTCCATGGATGATACCCTCCAGTACTTTCTTCTCCACATGTATCTGCTCTTCTACATTCTTCCAGCTCTTTTTAAGCGTACTTCCTTCTTGACACCTTTCTCTTTGCTCTTTTAAGTCTTCCCCACTCAGCTACCTGTAGAAGAAAGAAAATCCCTTCCTGGGTGGATCTGGGCAGACCTATTGACCAAACAAATCAAGGGGGCAGATTGATTGACAGCCATTGAGTAGCGGAACCTTGTTATGGCTCCAAAATATATCTTCACTTGATAACATTTATCTTGTTACTTAAATTGGAGGTCAGCAAATCTTTTCTGTAGTTAGATAGTAAATACTGTAGGCTTTGAGGGTCCCATCCTGACTACTGTTCCGGCAGGAAAGCAGTCAGAGACACTGCACAGATAAATGGGTATGGTTGTAGTCCAGTAACACCTTACTGGTAGACCTGAAATTTAAATTAGACATAACCGTCATGTGTCAGGAAGTAGTATTCTTCTGTTGATTCCCTCCTCCCCTAACCATTTAAAATTTAAAAACTCATTGCTGACCCAAAACAGGTGGTGAGCTGGATTTGGTGGTAGTTTACCAACCCCTGATTTAAAGAAATGGCATATTAACACGGACTTAGGTGTTTTCTGACCTGAGAAGATTAAATGGGTGAAGTGTTTTAAAATTTTTATGTTTCTTTGTAATTTTGAGTGCAATCATCATAAACTTTTATCATTTAGGAAATGGTGGTATTGTAGCTCCATAACAAAATACTGTTAACTTCTTAATATTAAATATTAAAACCATTGTTTCTTCTAAACAGTTTCTTGGTTGTATCAGACTGCAGTCCTAAATTTCCAGGAGTAGTTTTAGTTAAGGCAGAAGCAGAAGGCAGGGATATCTCAATAAGCCCTCGGTGTCCCTGGGACAGGCCACCATCTCTCATCTTAGTGAGTTTTGGAACACACTTAGATCCATCCTGAAAACAGGTTCTCCCAGGCTCTCTGCTGCCCTTCAGGTGTGCTTTCCCCTTTCCAGTGTATCGCAGTGATACTGTTTTAGTTTTCTTGGGGTTTCCGGGTTTGTCTTCTAGGAGGATAAGCATAGTAGTGGTGAGTGGGACAAATTTTAGAATAAATTATGTAACACAGATCAGTATAGCTTGAGATTCACTTTCATGGTCACTTTGTAGGCATCCAGGGAACATGTGTGGTATGAATGAATGAATGAATGAATGAATGAATGAACGAGTATTTTAGTACGGTAGACAGAATCATGGGGGTCATGTGCATATTTCTGCAGTGAGAAAACGACTTAAGGAAATCAGGCTGCGTTCATTGCTCATACATTAGCCATCTCCTGGCGGTCAACTTTCAACCTGCTCTTAAATTGATCTTCTAATAATCCTATTCTGATTCTGCCTGGGCCAATATATCCAATTCCTAGGCCATAGGAAAAAGCCTTAAGAGTGGGATCTATTTTTAAAAATCTAGAATAAAAAGTTTTCCAGTGAGAGATATCTACTCTTTTCAAAAAATAAAATGTCATGAAAAATGACTCTGCATGTGAAATTACCCATGTGTGACTCACTTGCTTTCTTGAGGTTGTCACTGGTTGAAGGATTTCATCTAGTGTTTGTTCAGAGTATTCAAATAATTCGTTGGACATTTTACTGTATGATCATAGGCATAGATGAGCTGCTAAGAATGTCTACTGGGTATAATGTTTTTTCTTTTTTTTTTGGTGTGAAATCTGCCACCTGGCTGAAAACAAGGTGACGTGGGTTTTTTTTTCTTTTTTGATGAGTGCTGTGTCCCGTTGTAACATAACTTCAATAATGATTTTCCACTTGTGAATACAATACTCAAGCACAGGGAGATGGAGCAAGAGAACAGACCATTTCCTCCTTGCTCCTTTCCTGCTCTGCCTGGTGTGTGGCTTTGCTGTGATGTGGCTGATGTTTGCTAAAGAGATTGCGACAAAGGAAACTCGGCTTCCTTCTATTTTCGGACCTTCTAAGGGTAGAGTGGGACGACTCTGAGAGCAAAGTGGGAGTGCTTCCGACCCTTCTGCGCGGCAGGGCGTGGACTGATGAGGAGATAATCGTCTGCAATTACAAGTAAATGGATGGCAGACAGTGAGGACTCAGCCAAGAAAAACTGCGTGTGGCCTGTGCTTTCCGTATCCTTGGATATTTGACAGAGTCTTCCCTGTGAGCATAACTCATCATTCAACAGCTGTTCTACGTGATTTAGCCAAACGAAGCCCCACATACGTAGAGGTGGACAAGAAGCAGTCGCATGGGAAGGTGTGAGAAAACCTGGAAGCATTACTTTCTGGACAAAGTCAGAGAGAACTTACTGAGGAGATGTTTCTTATTCCATCCTTCCTTCAGGTGTGGTGCACTCTGAAAACGACCGCCTCACAACCTGATCTCGCCAGTTTTCATCTCTTTGAAATAGTTCATTTTGACTGCTGACACCTGGGCAGTGTGTCCTTATTGGAGCAATAGATTTCAATTCCTTAATAGGCCTTTTAGTTTTGTTTCTCATTTTGGTATGCTAATTATGTGCAACTGGTCAAGGCCTAATTTGGGCATAGGGGGCCCTCCCCATATGCATCTAACTCTTATTTCAGGAACCTCCTGGGCGCTCCTTTGTTATATATATGGATTTGCAGTTGTGCCATGACTCTGAGTTACAGAATAGTTCAAATAAACCAGGAACTATTTCAGGAAATTTACACGCCTTGGTTTGTTCAGCCTGTATTAAAAAAAAGTTGTTAAGAAGGTTAATATCTCTCACAAATATCAGGGGATTTCACTTATATTCTTGTGGAAAAATACTCCAGAAGCCACAGGAAATGCTTTTGCTCTTTTCTCTCCCCTTCACTCCCTCCCCTGCATTAACTTCTTTTCTATGTTACATTTGTAGAATTTTAATATAAATATGTATGTAAGTGGCCAATGCATTAACTTAAAGGAAAAAAAAAATAAAGAAAATAAAAAGCTTATGGTAGAGTAGAAAAGAGCACAGGATTTGCCAGGCATATATTGAGCATTTAGTAAATCTTTGTTTTATCCTCCTTTGTTCTCATTCTTCCTTTTCTTGACAACATCTCACCCTTACTGTTTTAGTGGGGGCAAGTAGATGGGAGCTTTCCAGGGGAACCTCCAGTCCTTTGGAGAAAGACACAATACATAGGAGTGACAGCCCTTGCCCACATTCTGTTCTCTAGGATCCAGCATGACCAAGTTCAAACCTGGAAGTTGGAAGAAAAACTTGAATGCAATACCACCTTTCAGTCCCTCCCAAACTGTCTTTATCTTTCATGGCAGACTCTCTGTCGTAGTGCCATGGCTTCTATTAAAGTCATTTGCAGATCTAGATAAGACTTTTCAGCAGTTTGAGAAGTAGTAGTAAGACGTGGAAAAATGCCAAGCCAACAAGTTTAGAACTAACTGTACCCAAATTTATTGGATAGTTTTGGGTGATGCATGGTTCTTAGACTCGGTGGGAAAGATACTGACATTGCTCAAACAGGGTGCTTGGTAGGACACGTAAGGATAGGTGGTGAATCTCCTTACTTCCTGTCTGCCCCTTCTCTCTGGTCTGTACCCTACTAAGACTGAAGGTAATATCTGTTACAGAAAAGAAAATATGACATAGAAATATGTGACTTTCATTTTGGACACGATTAAGCTCTCCTACAGTAAACTTTAGGGAAAATAAATACCAACCATTCCTTGAATTGCCTGTGGGGAAAATTTCAATGCCAAGTAATGAGAACTGCATGGAGATGATTAATAGAACAGGGCATAGCGATAAATTAATGTGCTTATTTTTGGTCTAGAAGATGATTTTACTCATGGCAAGAGGTAGCCTCAAAATGTCTCATCTTTGTTTTTTCTGCTATGAATTATATAATCAATACTTTCTTACTGGTTATTTTTTTAAAAATTCATTCAACAAATTAACCACTATCCTGTAGCAGACACTGTTCCAGAGTTTGTTAGAATAGATAACACCTCTGCTTCTAAATTTTAATTTTTCATGGTGAGGGACAGATCACATGTAAGCAAATAAATTAAAAAAAAAAAAACAACCCAAGTAATTATAGATTATGTTAATAACTCTAGTGGAAAAACACTGGGTGATTAAAAAAGGACATGCTAGAATGAACCATGTGCTACTGGATTAGAGTTGGAAACAAGTATAAACTCATGTTTTGCTTACTATAGATACAAATGGTTACATATAGAAATGTTTATAGATATGTGCTTTGCATGGGTTAGTATACACAGAACCATTTCCTGGCCCTGTCTGTTGAGATGTCTTTATAGTGTCACCCCTGTAATACTAAGCTCACCTAGCACCAGATCTTGATTTCCAGTACTCTTCCCCAATAAAAGGAACCAGTCCAAGACAAGATGCTATTCTTATACAAGATGAGACTGCAGTATCTTGTAGCTGGAAAGTAAAGAAGTGCTCAGAAAACACAAGGATGGAGGCATAGCATGGATGTTAGCAATATGCAGACCAGGGTCCAAATTTCAGCTCAGCCACATACTAAGTAAGCTAGGTGGCCAACAGTGATGCCACATGTGTTAATTCCTTAATGTAGTTTGGAAGGTTAAATCAAGTAACATTTTCAAAGTTCTTGGCATGGGATTGTTTTGTGTGTTTTTTGTGGGTGTGTTTTTAAAATCATCCCAGTTTTTGTTTTTTGTTTTTTAAACTTTTATTTATTTAAGTGTGTGTTTCCAGGACTGATTAGCTCGAAGTCAAGTAGTTGTTTCAATCTAGTTGTGGAGGGCGCAGCTCACAGTGGCCCATGTGGGAATCAAACCAGCCACATTGTTGTTCAGAGCACCGCGCTCTAACCAACTGAGCTAACCAGCCACCCTGATGGTGTTTAATTAATACCTGACTCCTAACCTTGTTAGAACAAGAGTTGTACCATATACAGTTCTGCCAGATTTTGCAATTGTTGTTTATTGATTTATTTATTCATCCATTTAATAATACAGAAAGTATTTATTAATTACTCACTAGGTGCCAGACACTGTTCTAGAGACTGGGGATGAACACAAGAGTGAACAAAAGAAATAAAATCCCAATAAATAAATATACTGGAAAAAAAAAAAGAAATAAAATTCTTGCCCTCGGGGGGCATACATTCCAGAGAGAAAGGCTGACAATATACAAGTGACTATTTCAATTATAGTAATCCCCCCTTCTCTGCATTTTCGCTTTTCACTGTTTCAGTTGACCTATGGTCAACCATGGTCTGAAAATATTAAATGGAAAATTCCAGAAATAAAAATTTCATGAGTTTAAATTCTGAGTAGGGTGATGAAATCTCCTCCAGCCGTCCAGCTCCATCCGCCCAGGACATGAATCATCCCTTCGTCCAGGGTCCCACGCTGCGTATGCAACCACTCAGTCACTTAGTGGCCATCTTGGTTATTAGATAGGCTGTGAGAGAGAGCGAGCGGGACAGCACAGTCACATAATTTTTATTACAGTATATTGTTATAATTGTTATATTTTACTGTTAGTTGTAATCTCTTGCTGTGCCTAATTTATAAACTAAACTTTATCATAGGTATGTATGTATAGGAAAACACATAGTGTGTGTGTGTGTGTATATATATATATATATATATATATATATATATGGTGTGGTACTATGCACATTTTAGTCACCCACTGTGGAGTCATGGAATGTATCCCCTGCAGATAAGGAGGGACTACTGTAAAAGAATTAGGAAATTAATTTGTGGTAAGTGCTAAGGAAAAAATATTGGGCAAAGGAGGAGGACAGGAAATGTTGAGAGGGGTGGTTAAATTTTTAGATAGGGTGGTTAGGAAAGGCTGCCAATCCATTATCTTTGACTTTGACAGAAATCTTCCGTAGATGGCTTTCTAGAAATAAGGCATGCTAGTGAATGTTTGCCATAATTAATTTTCCTACTGAGGTTTTGTTCATTCCATTCTGAGGTTTAGTTTTCCATGAGTGAACTGGAGCGGTCAGTATTTACAGCCTATAGTTTTATAACTTGAATCAATATATTAAAAACCTTTAGAGTGGACCAATTTCCTTGATCTATATGTATATGTATATCCTGGATATTATGGGGAATATTCAAGACATTGGTTTTAAGAGCAAGAAAAAAAGTACAATCAGACAGATATTAAGAGAAAAAGAATAGTGAAAAATGTATTTTAGATTCTAAGGATCACAGATGGTCAATTTGCTCTTTCTGAGTTACTTAAAATATTTATGATGCCACATTCACTGTTCAATCTACAGAGTTATCAAAGGGTTAGGATCTTAAATAAAAGCCATATATGAGAAATTTGGCCAATTTGGATTATAATTATATATTGATTCTATAAACACAGTGATACTAACACAAGTAAAAATCTAATATTGGGCTTGTTTTTTTCATGGATAAGTACATTTTTTTTTTCTGTTGAAAAACACATTTTCTGAGATGGATTGTTTTGAAGCGAAGCTCTGTCATCTTATGGAATGTCATCTTGGCTTTTTGGAGAATGAATGTTTGAAGCTGTAATTTTCAAGGTAATATAATTGGGAGACATTGAAGTGGCTTGTACATGACGTGGCCACTATGAAAGTCTTATAATGACACAAAGAAGGGAAATGACTTTGTGTGTTGTTCATGGAGTTACAGAAATTGATATTTGGGCTTCCAAAATCCATTTGAAGTAAATGCCTTCCATGAATCAGTGCAACTGGATGCTGGGCAGCCCATCTGTTTTGAATCGCCATCATTGACAGAGAATATGAATATAAAATAGTTTTGAAGGGTGAAGACTCTTTCCTCCTCTTCAGGAAACTTTCAATAATACGGAGACATTTTGCTTGAGCTTATGGTACTTAGCCAATGAAAATGGGATAATCAGTTCTCAAAATTTGATGGGAAATTTCATCTGTAACTTAAAACCCTTAGCTTTCAAAGGCCATAAGCATACGTGGGTTATTAAGAATCTTTTCATTTAGGAGAAAAGTGATGGTCATGGGGAGTGAGATGTTATATTGATGAACACATGCCAGAAGGAAGGTAGATTATTCTTAGAGTAAGTGTCCTCCCTGCAGCCCTTGTGATGGGTTTCCTGTGTTTGCCTGATTGCCTCAGTAGCAGACTCAGTTAGATTAACTGTCAGAAGTTTAAAACCTTTCCAAAGTAGTAGCAGCAGCTCTTGAGCAAGCATCCCAGGGTTGGCATCTCTTTCCCCATTAGATGTCAGAAGAGCTTCGCTATGCAACTCTGCCCTCTAGTGTTTTCTGTTAACTAGAGTCCTGTTGAAATTTGACCAGTGGTATACAGAATTCCACTATTTTGAGATAGGTCTACATATTTTTTCCATTTTGTTTGAAAATAAATTTGGCCCAGGTTCCATTTACTTAAAAGGCTTTGACATCTGTTATTGTTCACCTAATTTGTTTCAAACAGGGTGCTTGTTTTTCTATCTGATTAATTTTTTGATTAAATCACACATTTTCTGTTTCTTTATTGCACTAAATAGTTTAAGAAAATAAAGCATGTGAATGCAAGTAGAATGTTAAATCCATTTAAAGTTATTTTAGGGAGTGCATTCAAATTTTGATTGCCCATTGACTATCTGGTCCAACAAGTTTTAAATAGAAGATAATTATAACATCGATTTCTGCTAAAATATTTCTGCCAAAATATTTATAATATATTGATGATCAAGTATTTTAGATGTTTTTGTCAAACAAAAAAAAATCCCTTATTTGAAGTCATGTACCTAAAACTGTACTATTGAGCAAATATTAGGACAGTTTTATTATTTGAAAGAGAAAGTGATTGCATTTTGGCTTCTTTTGTTTGGCTTTAGTTTTTTCAAAGAGGGCCCTTCATTTTGCTTAGGACACCATTTTTAAAGAGAATTGGATGGGAAGCAGTTTTCACAATGTCATACTTGTGAACTGTGTTTGAAAATGAGGTTTTTAATTACTACTGATTGTTTTACTAATGGCAAGCCATCCTGCTTGAGGGAGAAAATTGAAGTTCTTAGTTAACCACTAGAGGAACCTAAATTAAGTAGTTCCTAAATTAAGTATTGAGGCACCGGACATCTCATGGGTGTGTCGTTGGTGGGAGGAATTATGGAGAACAATCAGTCCAGCTGGTTGTGAATCCACAGGAAAAGCCTTGGAAAGAACTGGGAATAGCAAAGAAATAGAGGAAGCAGCAAGGAGAGGTAAATACAATTTTTCTAAATGGACAATGCAATTTTATTTCAGAGGGTCAAGGCATTTCAAGAACACTAATAGTAGGTGTCAAATTATTTGTCTGCAAGCACATGCATACCCTTTCCAGATCAATGAGGCCACCATTAGCTTGGTTTGATGCACAGAAAATACGACCCATTAGTGAAAATAAACATTGTGTAAGTAACTCAGAGAGCTTGGTTTCTCTCACTGTCCCTACTGTCTTGGCTGAGCAACTCATTTATTAAGAAGTACAGGATAGCATGACAAAAAGTACAAGGAATGGCGCTGTCTCAGGGAAAACCATGGCAACTCTATGGTTTTCAGGGCTCATAGGTGGGACTGCGGCCTATAGGAACACGGAGCTTTTCTTAAGTGATGACGTGGCTGTAACGTGCATTAAACATATTTGACATAGGGGTAAAGTGATGGAGTTTAGGTGAGTAGATAAATATATAAAACAAATACACTGCCTTTTACGTACAAATGTACACATAGTACTTTGGCCTTATCAAAAATTGAAATGTATTTCTAGGCCAACGTAGATTTCAGGGAATAGTATTTAAAAGCTAAACATAAATAGCATGGTTAATTTATAAGTTGAGTATCTTGGTAGTGTATGTTTTAGTTTGGGCAGCTAGAAAAATATTCTTCATCAGATATTGATGCAGTAAGAAAAGTGACCTATGTTACTTGGTAAGTTACTTTTTCTCTCAGCAGCAAACCATAGGGTACTAAATGATATAAACACATAGTAAAGTAAAATTATTTTACATGGAAATAACATGTTTTCAGCAGTTAAAGCTTTAGCAAAATGCAGAGCATATTTTTATGGCAATACTGCAGCAAAGGATTGATATAAAACTGGGACAGCACAACGTTTCATTGAGAGTAAGGAGAGAAATACTGACATTCATAGTGTATCTGCATTGCACGTTCTGTATTAAAATATATTCATTTAAGCATTTCCTGCAGCTCCACAGTGTCATAAGGTTAATATTCCCAGAAAGAGCTAAGAGAATGTTGGCTGTTGTTGAGGGCAGTTTCAGTTTATACTCTGAAGACAAGGCTCTTACCTCAAGTAAGGTGCTAACTATATGAGTATATGGTGACAAATGTATGATATGAAAAGTAATACAGGGTTCCTTAACAATTGTGAGTCTGAATGTGGCCAGCATTTTAGAAGTAAGAGAGTCATTTCTCATATGGAATAAGAGTCTGAAAATGCAATTTCTTCTAGTTGTCTGATCAAAACCAAGCAATGCCTGCAAAGTGACTTTACAGTGATTAAACTATACAATTATCTTTTAAGTAACTACTAAATCCATTCAGAACTCAGCAGAAAGAATATATTGCTTTATATACTTACAGATATTTGTGGGTTAAAAGTAACTTGATTGCATAGCAAATAGCAGTGGAAAGTGATGTATTAATAAATTAGATAAGCGCTTACTTTAAGCAAATTCCAACATGTCATTTCCAGGACTGAAAATATTAAGTATGGTCGAGAATGATCTGAAGTAGAAGAGTATGTTTGGGCATCTCCCACGTACACACTTTCTCAGGCTGACCATGGCTGAACCTTTGATGAGCTTGGTAAATCAGCACATTTGTCCTAAAGTTGGTGTCACACTGCAGTGACTACTTGTAGAGATTCTTACTGATGATAATAATACCTGCCACTTATTGAGCTCTTCTGTGCCAGGCACCTTGCAAAATGCTTGAGAGGCACTGCCTCATTTAAGTCTCAAAAATGCTGTGAGAATGAGCAGTCAAGAAAAATGTGTCTTATTTTGAGGTGCTTCAATTTCAGTTGTACCAACATTTAACAGGATTCATCAAACTCTCTGGAATCCAGAAAAGTTTAAATCAGGTTGGGAAAATGGAAAAACAACTTCCAATCAGTTAGGGAGCCTGAATGCTAGTTTATGAGTCATCACACATCATTATGGGTTTTTGGGTAAATCTAATAATTTACTAAACTTTTTAACTACACAAGTAATTCAGGAAAAACACACTGTTAAAATGTGTTAAAATTTCAATGATTCCGATAATATAGAAACCAGCAGTGTAAAAATGGAAAATCCTTCCTTATATTTACCTCCTGGGCCCCACCTCAATCCATTACCCCAACCCAGGTCATCACTGTTAAATGACTGGTCCGTAGCCTTCTCAGACTTTCTGAAGATGCATTTACATGCATATATGTATGTATCTGTGTATTTATAATATTCTTTCCTTCATTACCTACCTTGTTCTAAAGTTTCTTTTGCTCGACAGTATGTCAGTACATACGTCTCTCTATTATTCTTTTAACCCCGGTGCATTATACTCCTTAGAATGAATCCAACTTTTTATAAACAGTTTTCCTGTTGAGAGACATTAAGGTAATTTACAGTTTTTCACTGTTAAACAAATGCTGCAGTGAACTGAATACATACATTGGGTTGAGTCAGATGTGGAACTGTTGGGTTATAGAGTATGTGCCATTAAGCTTTTGATAACTTCCAAATATTCCGCTGTCAGCACTGTACTAGTCTGACGAATGTGTGCTAATATCAGCATGTAGAGCAGTGGCCATTTCCCCTGTTCTCACCAATACTGGAAAGCATCAGTTACTCATAGCAAAGTAAATTATTAATGGTTGATAAATACGACACCTCATTATTTTAATTTATATTTCCTTAATTACTAGTGATGTTGAACATTGCTTTCCATGTTTACTGACTACTGGCATTTGCACACATGTACACGTGTGTGAATTATATGGTTGTATCCTTTGCCTGTTTTTAATTTAAGAAATTCATACTCACATCGTTATAAATCTTTTTTTCTTACTTTTTGGTCAACTTAAGCTGTCATTTTCTGTTACATAGCTTACAATCTAATTGGGACATTGACACTAACAAATTATTATGCAATTATTTTTTAAACATATGAGGATTATCTTCGTGTTACTGATTTCTAGCATAATAGCCTTGTGATTAGAAAACATACTTAGTATGAATTCATTCTTTCAATAATACCTGTCACTTGAATTTTGGCCAAATGTGTAGTTAATTTCTGTAAATGTGTGATGTGTACTTGAAAAGAATGTGTTTTCTTCAGTTGCTGAATGCAGTTTCTCAGGTTTCACTGGATTGTCCAGTATGGCAAGCTCCACCCCTTACAGAATTTTTGAGTGAAGCTCACAGATTTGCTGGACATGTAGCCACATAAAGCGCTTTGCATGCTTTTCCCAACCATCGCAGATAGGATTTTGTTTAGATGCCAGGGGTGGATGTCCAAAATAGCTAAAGCTCAGAAAAGACAGGAATTTCTTTCTTTCTTTCTTTCTTTCATAAGTGTCAGGTGAGGTGCTCGCGGGCGGTGCAGGTTCCCCATGTGTCGGAGTCCAGGCTCTTCCTCTTACTATCCTGATATATGTGACCTCCAGCCCCAGTTCATCTTATGTCCCAAATGTCGGCTTTCATTGCAGACATTACATCCACATTCCAGGAGGAAGGAAAAGTAAGGGAAAGCACACCCCTCTCTAGATGTCTAGAAATTTCTGGAGGCTGTTTCCCAGAAATTGTGTATATAATACTTCAGACTACATTCCATGGGCTTCAACTTAGTCATAGGGTAACATCTAGCTGCAAGGCAAGCTAGGGAGTGTGTGGTATTTACACATACTCCCTAGCCAGTGACCAGCTGAGTTTGGGGAGTTTTTAATAAGAAAGGGATGAGTAGGTATCGAACAACAATTTGTAGTCTCTGCCATAACCAATTCTATCAATATATACGAGGTGTGATCAAACAATATGGTGAATGTTTAAATAAAAAAAATTTATTACAGTAAAAGACACATTGCCATTATTCCCCTCAGAAATCCACTCCCCCCATCCCCCCCTGCCCCCGCTTCAAACACACTTATCCCATCGTTCTTGCCACTTTCTGAAGCAGTTCTGGAAGTCCTGTTTCATGAGTGTCCTTAGTTGCGCTGTCGTGGCTGCCTCGATGTCCTGAATCAGTTTGACTTTGGGGAAGAGGCAGAAGTCGCACGGTGCAAGATCCAGTGAATAAGGTGGATGAGGACACACTGTAATGTTTTTATTTGACAGAAATTGCCATGTACCAGAAGCGATATGTGACACGGAGTGTTGTCATGATGGAGGATGATTTATGGCACACTTTGAAACACACATTCTTTCAACCATAGCTCACACCTGACTGACTGCACCGAACAAGTTGAAACGTCACACACTGTTACTAAAGTTTGACGTACTGCTTCTCGTATTGAAGATCCCTGCCTTTCCTTTGGATGGCACTCAGTAGCAGCATTCACCGTATTTATTGATCACAATGGAAAGGCTCTGTGACACACATCACTTCTGGTACGGCAATTTCTGTCAAATGAAAACATTACGGTGTGTCCTCATCCACCTTCTTCACCGGATCTGGCACCGTGCAATTCTGGCTCTTCCCCAAAGTCAAAATTATCACGATAGGTCAATATTTTGAATCAATTCAGGACATGGAGGCAGCCATGACAGTGCATTTAAAGACATTCATGAAAGAGGACTTCCAGAACTGCTTCAGAAAGTGGCAAGAATGTTGGGATAAGTGTGTTTGAAGTGAGGGGGAGTACTTTGAGGGGATTAATGGCAATGTGTCTGTTACTATAATATACATATTTTATTTAAACAGTTGCTGTATTTTCTGATCACACCTCATATCCATCAATTAATACTCAATTTATTGAATACAGGTGTTTTAAAGTGTAAAGAATACTGCACTTAACTTGGTGTGCAGTCTGTGCTAAACTACTTAGAATTACACCTTTTCTACATCCTAAAACACTGTGAGCGTGCTGTACACCCTTCTTAAGATTCTCTTAAGACTCCCAATTATCTACAGCATTGCATTCATTCTCCCAAGCACAGAACTCAAGGAAGGTCTTACGTGAGCCAGCCTCATTGGAGATTACCAAATGTGTGCCCACTACCTGTGCATTTTATATCCTGTTATCCTGCTGAAGAGTTAGTCATGTTTTCCCACTACAAACCATGAGTCAAGTCTTAGTTCCTGTGTCAGTAACACTCCTTTCTCATCTAGGAATTCCCTTTCTTTATAAGCAAGAGAAATCTCTTGCTTTCCAAGTCGAATCCAAAAGCCACGTGTCCACTAAGACATCTGATCACTCCAACCTGTGCATAATCTTCTCCCTCGGGGAACTGCCATGCATTTTATCTTTTCTGTGCTTCTGCAATTGTGCACACATTTTTGTCCCTCCATTACACCGTGAGGGACTCAAGGGCGGGACTGGTGCCTGAGTTATTTTTCCATCTGCAGTGCTTGGCCATGTGTATAACATTGGACAATACATCAGTAAAGGAAGTTTAATAAAATGAATGATTGTAAAATGTGTGCATTTAGTGCCATCATTTATTTTATACAAATCTAAATGATCAGACTACCTTAACGTAGTTTATTCTCTATGTGGTCCAAATGACATTGTTGGTGCGTGATCATAGTAATAAGCCGAAAGATGCATGTAGCTCTCAGATAGCATTAACTAGCTGCAGGTGGTGAGAGAAAACATGATACCACTTACTGGCATATCTTAATATTTTAACAGACTTATTCTTAGCCAACAAGAAGAAGCAGAATTTAGACACAATGCCAGTTCCTACAATTGGATTCATCAGGGGGCACTTTATTTCATAAACTTTGGGAAGGAGTGATGAAATATCTTGGACTCCATTTGTGTCTCTGACTGAGGGTAAGAAATGAATGTCAGATTTTGCTGTGAAAGCTTTGTGTAGGTAATGTTATTCCTTGGTCTTATTCCTGTCTTGTCTCGCTCAGGATTTCTTTGCACAATACTGGATCCTGCCAAAATTGGGCTTAGTTTCTCTAAGATGAATTAATAAACAGGGCTTAATAGAGCTGTGAGGCAGATCTTGATAACACTGTTATTACTCTTCTGCCATACATATACTCAGAACACATGTTTTAACTGTATTTTTGCATGTTGGTCCAGAAACTTGGAACAAATCTCATGTTTGGACAGAAACTGAAGTTCTTTGTTAGACAGCTGGGTAGACAGGTAGAAACTGGTGTATATCACACCCATTGTAAGTATACCAATCACTGTGTATTCATCTTGGTAGACGCACAAAAATGCATTTGGTAGACGTCATTTAATCATAATAGAACTGTGAGTGAAATATAGAGAAAAATGTAAAGCTCAACTAAAAACTTTCATGATTAATGACGGAGATACTAGAAATACAACTATGAATGTCAGGATCAACATGAGTGCCTGCTATCACTATATAACTTGGAAATTGTTCTGGAAGTGCTAGCTAATGCATTTAGGAAAGAGAACAAAAAAATAAGCATATGTACCATTTCCCTATGCTGGCATCAACAGAGAATATTACTCTTTGCGTTCACCCCAAATGACAACAAGAAAAAAGGCAAAACCAAAAAAGTCACTTTTATTTTATTCACATTTCTTTGGTTAGTGATGAGATTGGGTATTTTTTTATATGTTTATTGGCAATGTTAAGAGTGCAATATGAAATGTTTATTTGTGGCAGTAACTAGTGGCATGGAAGGAAGAATTCTGATTGACATCACCTTTCAGTAGCTCCCATCACACACACATAACCTTAGGGCAAAGATGCAAGACTACAAGCTGCCAGGTTTTTGTCCTTCTAGAAGACAAAATAATGAATCAGTCTCAAAAAGTTGGATGTGGCAGGGGAGTGATTATGGAAAAAGTACTTGGGGTCTATAAACCGATACTGTGTTTTGGAGTGTGGATCTAGGGCTGTGTATCTGAATGTAGAATCTTTGACTCCTTGACTTGGCAATCACACCTCAAGAGGTTTGCTCTAAGGATATAATTATACAAGTCTGAAATGATATATGTACGTGGATATTGATTTCAGCCTTGTTTGTGATCGAGGAATATTGGAAAAGACCTAAATGCTCATCCATAAGGGCTGGTGAATGGGTATGTAAATTATGTCACCTCAGTCCAGGGGAGTATTATGAAGCCAGTGACATGTATTGATTTGGAAAGATTTTCGCAACCTATAGTTGAGGACCAAAAACAGGTTACAGAACACATGTGTGTTCTAATTCCACTTAGTAGTTAAATAGACAGATAGATTCATATCTATATATCTAAACATCTATAAATATAGAGAGATAGCTAGAGAAAAGCATTTGCTAAAATATTGACATTAATAATTCAAATCTACTGGGCAAATAGATACATGCAAACACAAAGCCATTGGGAGTAATGGAAGATATTTACAATGAACTCTTAGGGTCACAGGGTTTCAGAGAGGGGGAAGGTCAGTCAGCGGAGCAAGAGAGATCAGAGAGGGTCTCATGCAGTGGGAAGCACTTAGGTTGATTCGTTTACCTGAGTTTGAATGGTGGAGAGGCAGGAACCGCTTTCCAGGTAGGGATAAAGCATTCATCCACAATATTTGTATGAAGCAATGAGGCAGGCACCGAAAATCATATATAAATTATAGCCTTCAGACTCAAGGAGCTTATGGTCCACTGGAGAATAAAAACATAAATTGCAACCCACTGTGGAAAATATATCTATAAAGAAGGTCCTGGGGCACTGTGAGAGTACTGAAAATGGGTTCCCTCCTAAGCCTTGGGTGTGTGAACAGGGGTAGAGGACAGCGGGCTGCATGGGGGAGGTTTCTAGGAGAGGTGAGTGGGAATTGAAACTCAGAGGATGAGTTAGCTACATGGAGGGTAAATAACACTAGAAACAAACATGAATGTTTACCTCAGACTTGACCGTTACACTGATACAAAAGGCCATCTCCAAATCACTGACAGGTAACGTGTTAAACCTGTTTGGAAATAGCAATAGATTTTTACTTACAGAGACAATGTGGGCTCCTCAGGCTTGCCCATGGAGGCCATTTAGCCAGGATGCCCTGTAGCACCACATACTGCGTTTCTTGAGTGAATTAATTTCTGGATCTGGGGAGGGGGCAAACCCGTTTGTCCTCGTCTTCACTCTCTCCAGCTTTGCGACTGGCTTCCAGGGCCTGGGAAATCGGAGCTGTCCCAGTCTGTACTGGTTCTGAGCAGTGCAGCCTTCTTCTGTCAGTAAACTGCAGCCAGAATTGTTTCTTACCGCTTCCTATTGACCCTGAAGCAGACACGTGACCCTCCTAAACTCTAAGAATGATATAATTTATTTCTAATAGTGTACCTTTTTATCGAGGAATGCCTCTTAGGGAATGAAGTACATAAATCTCAGGTGTATGGCTTGATGAATTTTTACACGTATCTATCTGTATAACCACTGTTCAGACCATCCCCAGCAGGGTCCCCGTAGATGAACCAATCAAAACTTGTCCTGTCGTGGCTGTGTCCTACTTTAACAGCAGTCAGCTCAAATGTGGCATCTACCATGATAGCAAATGAAAGGGAGTTCTTTAAAAAGTTCCTTTCTTTGAGAAAATGGATCTGAGAACTATTGAGATACTTTCCAGTATTTCCAGTCTGGTAAACGTGAAAGCAGTTAGCTCAGCATCTTCTCTGTGTCTGTTTCTGTCTGTCAATCTCTGTTTCTGTCTTTGTAACATTTTTTTAGCACAGGATAACAGCTAAGCTAGAATTTCCGGTTTTCCCCTTGATAACTACCATCCTACAAAGTACTAGAAAAGAAGGCAAGAGTTGTACTGCTTAAGAAATGTGGCTGCTACATACAGCCTGCATTTCTGCTTCTGCGCTAGCTGGACTGCTTTCTAATTACGTTACAGGAGAAAGCTAACAAGAGATTATTGATTATTCTCTAGTTTAGCTATTGTGCCACACACTTAAAAACTTGCAAATGACCTACTCCAGTTTCCTGCTTCTTTTAACTTGTTAAACCAGAACTTTGAATTAGTTTCAGGTCTTTAGTTGTTAGGCCCACAGATACCTTAGATATCATATATATACTCCAGGCCTCGAGGTCACAGAGCTGGTGGACTGAGCCTGACGTCCTGGTCCCTGAGTCCAGGGGTCTTTTACTATTCTCCAAGTGAAGGTGAACTGGAGAGAGTTTTGCAGTTTTGAGTGGAGGTCTTCCTCTCTCAGCCTGAATATTTTTAAAACTATTTCAGCCTTCTGAAGAGGAAAAATAAAGAACGCTTTTAGAAAATTAAAGCTTTGCTTAACTGTACTTGTTTTGCCTCTTTGTAATTTTAACTGTGAGTAGCAGACATCAACTTCCACCAATTCAGATATTTGGTATAATATACAGAAGTCTCCTGAGAGAGGTTATAGGGACCCTGCCTGCCCCTTTAATAAAATAAAAACAAATTGGGTCTTGACATTGAGACAAGGAGGTTATCAAGATCACCGGCTCGTGGCTGAAGCTGTTGACCTTATGTCCCAATTCTTCTGATTATTTACAAAATCAAGCAGTGTTTTGCTGTTCTTGAAAATTATGAGTTTTGTATTCAAATGTCTACTAACTGAATGTAATTGGATGAGACACCCTGTTTATGAAATTTGGGAGAATATTAATTGAATTAGACATAAGGGATTTGAAATGCTTCCACACAAAACCCTGCAGTGCATTAAAAGGGTAAAATTTTGTCAAATTAATACACTTAGACAAACATGGACAAAACTTATCCAGAAATGAAAGGAAATTTACTCCCAGGGCACCCATCTGAGGGTCATGTATTACATGAATATTGATATATGGAGATAGTGATTCTGTAAAAAAAGTACCACCCGTGACATTCATGAGGAAGAAAAACATCTTTATGCATTTCATTGGATAAAAGCATTTACTGCAATGAGGAAAAAAAGACATGGTTTATATCTTTTCCAAAATACAGTTATGGGGAACAACAAACTGACCTGTTCATCACATATACCATTTTGTATGGAGCAAAATATGTTTGGCCCCGTATTCCAAAACCACTTTTTTCTTCCATAGAGAACTGTATTAGTCAGCTCGGACTGCTATAACAAAATAACATAGACTGGGTGGCTTCACCAGCAGAAATTTATTTCTCACAGTTCTGAAGGCTGGGAAGTGCAAGTTTAAGCGCTGGTTGTTTCGGTTCCTGGTGTGGCTCTCTCTGGCTTGTAGAGTGCTGCCTTCTTTCTGTGTCCTCCCCTTTTGGACTCTCTCCTTATCAGACCACAGTTCTATCAGATCAGGGCCCCACCGTTACGACTTCATTTAACCTGAATTACCTTCTAAGTATACTATTTCCAGATACAGTCACATTGGGGATTAGGGCTTGAACATACGGATTTTGTAAGGGATGCAATTCAGTCCGTAGCAAAAACTTACTTCTGGAGGTAAGTGGATAACTACAACATGAGAGCATTTTGGGTATTGATTTTATTTCAAGTCTGTGAAGGACACTGAGATTTAGTTTACAAATTCTGTCCAACTGTCTTGGTGAAGCGTGGGCCCTTCCACATTGCCTCGACATGACGGAAAAGTCTAGAAAAGCTTGTGTTGCCCCCAAATGTATAGGCCTTTCCCCATTAAATTTACTTCTTTGTCTTTAAATATTTTTCCAGAGGGCCTGTAGATGATTTAAGAGCTGTTGGTAACATTAACAGGAATGAATGGATCAGTTCATCCTAGAGAAAAGTGAGTGGAGGTCATAGTAGGGGTCAGGAAGGGGAGTGAGTTTTAAGGCTCAGTGAGGGGAGCTGGCAGAGAGGGAGGCCTGTCCTTAGGGTCTGGTGGCAGACACCTAGCACCAGGGTACATGGGGACAAGAAAGAGGCCCTGTTTGGAATTCGAGGGTCTAGAAACAACAAAACATAACTGCCTCTTACTTATTCTAGCCCTACAAAATGCTCGCAATAAAAGTAATTAATTTGTTTAGTTTTTCCAGTTAGTGGTCTTTGACATTTTGATAAACTTATTTTAGACTAGTTTTATATGAGAAGATTTTGCCTAGTGGTTGTCCCACAAGCTCCGGGTACTGTCTCTGTTTCTCATTTCTGTCAGCTGTCACTCTTCATTTTGCCTTTTTTTCTGTTGTGTGCACATGGCATTAAAATCAAGATTAAGATCGAAAAAAATTCAGTTGGCTACCCCCATGTTTCCACTTCATTTAAATGTTTGCCTAATAGCCTAAAAATGCAAGATAACGAACTGAAAATCATTTTGTAATCACAGTGTTTGGCGCTGCTAAGTGATGTGCTTACACGGGCACCGTGAATTCCTCACTCTGCTATTAAATTATAATTTCATTGGATGTGAAGCTACGTGACTCGTATCTGAGCGTTCCGCTGTGGGCTTGATAAACAGATTGCAATTTGTTGCTTGGATTAAGAATCAGAATACACACTTTAAAAGCCAACCCCCCCAAATCAAACGGGCTGATGGAAAAACAAGAGGTAAGATTAGGGGATAAAGTGGAGAGGCGGTCACTGAGCACACGTTGAATATTTAGTGCTGGAGAACGGAGGACATAGAGAATAAGAGTGTGTAGAGCAGTGCTTTAGAAAGTGGTCTGTGATGGAGAGGGCAGTGAGGACCTGCTGATTATCGTACATCGAGGTGAGTAACACACTGGGAGCGTACGTATGACATGTTCTGGGCATTGTGGAGCAATTTGATAAATCCCATTGTGAAGGGCGTTAAGTTACCGTAATAAACATTTAGAGTATTTAAGAACATGTCCTCTACTTTTTTATTTATTAAACTCATTTTACAGTGTTTATTCTGACTTCCTCTGAGAAAGAATAAACATATTCTTCTTGTTTTTCCATGCACAAAGTGCTTTCATATGCATTAGTCAATAATCCCTGAAGAAAACGCTGATGTTAGTTTTATCATTAGTCCCATTTTACAGATGGGTACACTGAGAGGAGGCTAAGCAGATCACTCTGGATCGCTTGGTCAGACATAAAGAACCAGAAGTTTCTGTTTGTTTCCATTCAAGTCAGTTGGTTCCAGTTAACGTGGAGTGAGCACTGCTGACTGGGGGGAATCCTGCACGTGGATCTCCAGACTGCAGCTCTTAGCTTGAATCCACTGCAATCCATTTAAGTAAAACTACTTCTGAAGTCCTGCCAGTATTTTGAAGAGATGTCATGCGGGGTGGCCTGTGGGGTCTCAGCTCCTGCTCCCCACACAAGAACACAGGATGTGGCTAGGCCAAAAAGGAACACCCATGGAGCCATAGGTAGGGGAGTCATAACACTATAGTCTCACTGGAGGCTGGATTCACATAACGTGTGACCTGCTGTCCGCTTCTCTGCCAACCGATCGACCCCCTCGCTAGCTGCAATCCGCCGTGCTAACTGCAATCCGCACTTGCAGGCTCAGCCACCATCTTCTTGCTAGCCCCCATTTGCTGCTAGCGTAGCCACAGCAGTTATATTAGTGGCCAATGGCTCACTGGTTACAGCTGACGGCCAACTAGCCACAGCTGATGGCATCTAATCACAGTTGATGGCCATTTACTGCCTGAGCCAGCACCTTTCTATGTGAGGCCGAGAGCCTGGAAACTGCTCTCTGGGGCTCTGTCCCCACAAGAGATTTCATGTCTAAGCTGGGTTTCTTTTTGGGGGGCTCACCAAACTTAGGTCTGAGGATCATGACTGCACCTCCCACTCCATACCCATGCTCCCCTAGATCTAGACAAAATTCTCTCCAATACTTGCCTCCCTCGCTTTGACCTTGCTCTGTTTTGCAATTAGTCTCTCTGGTTTAGGCAAAAAGACTGAATCAGAGTTGAGGGAAAATGCCTGTGTTCCATGGAACACTAATTATGCAGGGCTTGCCTTTTGCTTAGGACAGTTAGTTCTCTTCCACGGGCACTTGTTGAACAGCCTATCAGATTAGCTGCTTGAGAGATCACTGGAACTCTGCAGACACAGGGCTAGGCAAGTTCATCTTGGCTGGGGACTTTTACCATTCGGTGGCATGGTGAGCCGGCTCCTGGGAGAAGGGAGGAGCCACAGGCCCGATGGGGTGGACCAGGGCAGTCAAATGGCCTTGGCCCAGGGGGCCAGACACACAGTGTTAGAGGGACAGGGAGTGACTGGGAAATAGGAGCAGAGACATATCTCCCATCAGCTGTCCTCTCCCACCCCAATGACCTCCCTGGCTCCAACACATTCATGGTGGCCTCTTACCCTCCCCCTCCCTGTGCTATTTTAGGAGTCAGAATAGAGACAGAACACAGTAGCTAAGTGATCAGCTGGAAGAGCTTCCCATAGAATGAAGAGCCAAGGACAGGCAAGGAAATGAAGGAACAGAGAAAGGAGGAGGCAGGAGGTACGGGCACAGGGCATTTTGCCCCTTGTAATGTCTGATACGATGTGCTTTTATACCTTAAAAGGTAAAATGCACTAGTGCAAACAGGGCTGCCCCCTCGAGTGGAGCTAAGAGAAGAGAGGAAGGCAATGGAAGTGAGTGATAGTGGCCCTGAGTGGCCAGAATGCGCACACACTGGGCTCCATGGAAGTGCGAGTAGCCACAACTTGTAGGCAGTTTGCATGAATGCTCAGGGCAAAACCAGGCTGCCTTGCAGTCCTCTGGAATATATATACTCTGTTACCTGATTGCCTTATGAGCCATCTACTTGGCTTAAGACACTGTTGGGCTTGGAAGAGGGGTTTGAAATCTGTGCCGATGGTCCTGGAGTGGAATTACTTTCAATGTTATTTTAACAAGGAGAGTGAGCTTGAGTGGAGAAGACAGTGACATAGGCACCAGAAAGTCATGTTATGATTGTAAGTTCTTGGATGCTTTTGCCTCTTAAAATCTCACCTTAGACATGGTTTTTCTTTGGAAAACAGAGTACAGTTTAATAGTTTTCACCCAATTTTAACTACTTGATAACTGTTTTGGTTTTAGAAACCAACTGCTCCAGTGAGGTTTTAGTTGTTTTGGCCTGAGTTGATACTGTGTGACTAAGATAGAATCTGCTGTTTTTCCGTTTAGAAATGATCATAAGCCTGCCTTCTAGATTTTTGGCAGTGAGTTATGTGGAATCATGGGGTGGCTCTGTTTTGACTTTTGAAATCTTTGTATTAAAGTGATTTGCCAGGAAAACGGGAAAGAAATCCCTAAAAATCAAGCAACATCCTGATTGACGGCTGAAGGCCTTGAGGGGGTCCTTGTGCCATGAGGTAATGAACGTGGAATACTTGGATAATGGAAAGTAATTTTCACGGTATAGATATTTTTGGAGGCAACGCCGCTCTTTTTGCTCAAGGTCAGAATATATTGTTCTCTCGTTTCTTGGCTCCTGAGTTTCAGTTCACATTTTCAAGTTGAACGGAAAGTAGATTTTATTGGTTTTTAAAAATGTCAATTTTCTTCAATTTAATGTTTCGAAACATCAAAGTGAACGTGCTGTGTAGACGGGGGTGTCCGAAGCTGGTTAGCTTCTTGTGGATGTTTCACATTTTTGTTTGATGACTTTCCAAGGACTCCCTTCTTTTATTTTGCCGATAGCAATAGAAAATGACCGAGGTAGTCACAGGTCGTCAGTTTCCAGGTGGCCTGCACGTCCTTGCGACGCTGTGGGCTCCTTAGGAAAGGACCACACTTTTGTGTTTAGTTGACTCAGCGCCTGAGATTTGGCGAATCTTTAACACCAAGAAAGAAGATTTGCACTGCTGAGTTCTTCCTGCTTTTAGATTTAGGACCAGAAAGTGAGCCAGATAAGGATGGTTTGTCTCTACTGGCATATCTCTAACACCTAAGACAGTATCTGATACCCAGTAGATAGCCAGTAAATATTAGCACCCTGGAAAGGATGTGCCTGCCATCTGACGTGTTATAAATCAGCTTTTAGATAAAGGAGAGTACTCCATACACAGTCTCTAAGGTGTCCTGTCGAGAAGGTCGAAAGACCTCTGGGAGGGAGAATTTAGACGTTTCTTCTTTTGTTGGTTTGGTAAAGAGATGAGTCCTCCATCTTTTAAAACAAATCAAGAGTCTTTTAGTGCTGGCTGCCCACCACCCCACCCACCCGGCCTCTGCACTGCCATTGCTTTCACCATTACTTTAGGAAAAGAGAAAAGGACAATTCTGAATAGGTACCCAGCCACTTAAAACCACGCCAGGCCAATAACAAGCACGATGTAAATGTTAGTCATTATTGTAGTATTAGTGATGTTTCCATATTTTTATTAAGAGGATTGAGAAATTAAAAATGGATACATTTAAAATTTTACTAAATTTTGTTCAATTCCTTCTGAGCATTAATGGAGAACATAAGATTTCTCTCTTTTTGTACCTAGCATAGGAAGAATTATATTGATATATTTTTCTAACGTTAAACAGTCCTTGCACACCTGTTATGAGCCCCATTGTTTTGCACAGTTAGGCTTGCACGTATTTACTTTGAGATTTTTACATTGAGAATGTAAGTGGAATTTGTCTGTGGTTTCTTCCTGTGTGGATGCGCTGTCTTTGGCAGGTGTTAGTGTGGAGGTTATGCTGGTTTCCTAGGACGATCCAAGAGCTTCCTTCCTCTTCTATGTGCATTGTAGATAACATTGAAGTTATGTGTTTCTTTTAACGATCTGTAGGATTCACAAGTCTGGTGCATTTTGGTAGGGGTTATTTGTTGAAAATGTGCTGCAGTTTCATTGTTGTAATTGGCAGTGTATAAAATAATTTATTTTGGTTTTTACATTTATTATGATATTTTTGAGCCAAGTCTTTTTTTATGATTCACATATTTCATGAATAATTTGTGGTTATTCCTGTATTTTCACTTCTATTTCTTTCTTCTTTATTTTGGTTAGTTAAGGCGTTATCTTATTTATTGCCCTTAGATTTCCTGACTTCAAAAAACCCTTTCTTTCTTATTTATTAATATAAGTAGTTGAGGCTGTGAATTTTCCTCTGAGTACATCGCAGGTGTATCCCAGAGATTCCCATAGAGAACATTCCATTTTTTTGCTATTTTTGCATATTCTGTATTCTTGGTTTTGATTTCATTTTTGACACAAAGTTTATTTTGGAGAATTAAACATTTTCAGAGGGTTGGGTCCCCTGATTTTCTGGTTTTGTTATAGGTTTTTACTTTTATTGCATTATGACCAAAAATTATTTTTTATTTCATTTCTACTTTTGTAATCGATTGAGGCTTTATTTATTTATTTTTTTTACTGGGGAATATTGGGGGACAGTGTATTTCTACAGGGCCCATCAGCTCCAAGTTGTTGTCCTTCAATCTAGTTGTGGAGGGCGCAGCTCAGCTCCAAGTCCAGTCACTGTTTTCAATCTTTGATTGCAGGGGGCGCAGCCCACCATCCCATGCGGGAATTGAACTGGCAACCTTGTTGTTAAGAGTTCACGTTCTAACCAACTGAGCCATCCGGCTGCCCCGAGGCTTTATTTTTGACCTGACCAATGGTCAAAATATTCCATGGAGATTTTTGAAGAAGTCAAATTCTTTATTTTAAGATATAGAATCCCATTTATATGTCAATCAGAACAGCTTCGTGATTTTATTCTTATTTCTCGTTCAAGTGATTGTTCTTTGGCAGAAAGAGATGCATTCTAATGATTCCGTATTTCTTATACTTTTGTATTTAATATAGGTTTTTCTATATAAATGATGATGCCATATTTATAATTGTTAGATGTCCATTGTGGATTGCACTTGCTACAATTTTAAAATAGCTTTTTCTTGTTGGAGACTAATTGCTTTGAATTCAGTGTGTCTGAAATTAAATAACAGTTCTTGGGCTTTTTTTGGTACTCACCTGGCATGCCTTTTTATCCAACCTTTTATTTTCAACTTTTCTGAGTCACTTTAAATGTTTCTTACTTATAGCGAGCGTACCATTTGTTTTTTTCTTTGGGAACCAGTTTGGGGGTCGTTTTGGTTTGATTTCTTAATATAACACAGATATATTTATTTATATAATAGATGTATTTAGTCTTAAATCTGTAATCATGTTTTATATTTTTGTTTTATTTCTTAAGTTTTTATTATATGGTCTTGGTTTAATTCTATGTTTTTTCTTGTTTGTATAAGTTCTTGCCTTTTGTACTGTAACGTCTTTAGTGATAACCTTTATAACTGTAGCTTCATAGTTATATTTGGTCCATTACATTTCTTTAGACAGTATCTGTTTATGACCCCTGAAACCTATGAAGAAATAAGTATAATTCCACTTATTTCTACTTTCTATTACTTCCTTCTGCCACATAACTTTAGTTGATTTCACTGTATATTTTTAGCTATTCTGTATTTACTCTTATATTTTAATATACTTAAGCTGCTTTGCCTTTTCCTCTACCAGATCTAAATTTGATATGTTTACCCTCACTATAAAAGATAAGGTGATCAGTGCGTTTTACCACCTCTCTGCTTCTCTTCCTGTGTACTCCCAAGTGTAGTTACCCTGTTTCTACCTTGTCATGGTATAAGTACTATTTCTATTCCCTTCTATAGCCATAGTTTTCACAATGGCTTTAATTTGCATTCCTTGTTTAAATGCATTGAATGATCACTACTTGTCATCTTGCTAAGGTTTTTTATTAGTCTCTTGACTTTCTTCGGAGCCTTCTGCCATGTTTTAATATTAAATGTTGCTGGGGAGAAGCCCAAGGTTAGCCGATGTCTTTCCCTACAAGATAAATTTATTTCTTTATCCTAGCTGGAGGCCTAAAGGATTTTTCTTTATCGTTGAAGTCCATTAACTTCATGTTTATTGTTATATATCAAATTTATTTCTGGTAGCCAATGTGCACTTTCAATCTGTTTCTTTTATTTCCCAAACATTTTCTTGTATTACATCTCTCCACCCCCCCTCCCCACCCCGGGGCCTATTTACTCTGTTCTCTTGTTCTGGGCAACCATTTATGCAAATACACTACCTCTTCATCTAACTGCTACCACTTTCTCCATGAATTATAGCAGCATATTTCATTTATCATCCTCCTTAGTTTATAGATAAGGAACCGAGGTATAGTAAGCGACAGGGCTGGCTAGGAATCAGAATGGGCCGTCTTCCCTCTCTTTTCTCAGGTGAGCCCCTCTTTTCCTATTGAAGAGCCTTCCAAGTTTGCCTGCCCTCCCTCCCTTTTTCCTTTTCTCTTTTTCTCTCTCTCCCTCATTCCCTCTATCTCTCCCTCAGCCCTTACCTCTCCTTCTTTGTTTTTTTTCTCCCTCCCTTCCTTCGTTCTTATTGTCTTTAATATCTTTCCCATGTCTTTGCATGGGGGTCATGTTCCGTATGAAAACGTGGCCAGTAGGGGCCAGGAGGTGGTGAGAGGGAGGGAGATGCTACAATTATCTATCATACGACTTACTCATAATTTGGGGACATTTTTTCAGATGACCACCTGGCCATTGCCAGCTACGTAATAACTACTTTTCATTCCAGGATTTAAATCTTTTCAACGGCGTTCTTTCTCTGGGCTACATGATCTCATTTCTAAAGCGATACTATTACTTATAATATTTTTGTTTGAACCTCTGTTCTTAAATTGTGGAGCCAAAAACTGTAGATGATATACATAAAATACCATACATGGCCAGTAGAGTGGGGAGGAACTGATCTCATGTTTCATTTCTCAATTTAGGTTTCAATAATGTGCTTGATTTTACACTCAGCTTTCTGATTCACATTCAGTTTCTGGTCCACTAACTCCTCGATCTATTGCAGACACACTTGCCCTCACTCTCTACATCATGCTGTGTAATTAGCTTGTCCTCCATAAATGACTCAGCAAAGTTCCCTTTTGAATCTCATCCTGTTTATTATCTCTGATAACCTCAGCATTTAACAATGTCATTTTGAATTCATAAAGTCTCCCGGTTTGGTTAACGACCCAAAGCTATTAAGCTTATATACTGTGCCAATGTGTAGTCACGGATGAAAAGATTATAAAATGTATAGAGCTAGGAAATTCACCCAAAGCTATAACCAATAGTTAAAAAAGTGAATTTATTGGCTGTAGTTTTAAAATGTATGCTTACTGTAGGCAATTTGAAAACTGTGCGTGTGTGTGTGTGTGTCTGATACTTGTTTGTACCTGTGGGATACAAAGATCACTTAGTATGATTTTGTTTCCTTCTAGTCTTCAATATACACACAGATACAATTTTGTTGAATTATAATCATGTTTTAGATACCTAAAATTTAGTATCAAGTTTTTCTTTTTGTATGATTGTTATCTCATTTTGGTAAATATTCTTTACATACGGTTTTTGTAATGGTTACCTAATTTTTAATTAAAAGGCTATATCAGAATGTATATAGCCACTGCCTTATTTTTTAAATTCTGTGTTATCAAATTTGGTCCATATTTATAACTATTTAATCAAGATGTGATCTGAGTAAAATTAATAGGTGACAGAGCATCAGGATTTTTGGGTGACAATTTTTCGGTTTATATTTGTTTTTATGAAATACTACATGTATGGAAATATAACATAAGCATGAGTGTTTTTCAGACTCAGGATGTGAGAATTGACTGCCTTTTACATTCTCACCAGGAGTGTGTGTAAGTGGTTGCCTTCCCATGTCAGCCTCAGCATTTGTTAAATTTCATCGTCAATTTAATACGGAAAAAATGGCATTTCTTTCCTTATATCTATTTATCAATGAAGTTGAGTAAGTTGTGATGTTTATTAGCCATTTGTATTTTTTTCTGTGAATTGTCTAAAGAGATTCTTTGCCCATTTGGCTGTTGGAATATTCAAATTTTATTTCCTTTAAGGGTATTTTAAATATTTCAAAATTTTTCATATTTTCGCAAATATGGGTTTGTGTGTGCCCAAGCATGTTACAGTTTTTTTATTCCTATTTAGGTAAATTAGATAGCTAATGCTGTGTAACAAAACCCTCAAACTCAGTGGCTTACAACAATACTTCGTTCTTATTGTTTGTTTGTCTTTGGGTAGTCTCTGTGGTCTGTGGTCTAGGCTGGATTCGCTCATGCCTCTGTGGATCTTAGCTGAGATCCCTTACATTTTGGGTATTGGTAGGCTGGCTGAAATCTGATGGTCTGGATTGGGGCAACTGGGCTCTCTCTCCTCGAGCCTAGGTTGGCTTGTTCAAATGGCAGAGTTCCAAGAAAGGCTTGGAACTGGTTCAAAGCTATTTCTGACATATTTACTGGCAAAAAGAAGTCACAGAACCAGACTAGATTCAAGGGATGGAGAAATAGACCCTACCTCTTGATGGGAAGAACTGTAAAATACATTGCAAAAGGCGTGAGTACTGGGAGGAGTGGATGATTGTGGCCATTTTTTCAATTTTCCACAACAGGTGACTAGCTTTTTTTTTTTTTTTTTAATGGATTCTTTTCGGATATTTCTTCATCCTTTTGTTTCAATAATTTTTCTAGGCATCTAAGAGACATAAAAAATGAACTTACTCATTTTTTTGAGGTTTTATTCAGCACATCTTTGATTATTGCATCTATTCCTATTGTATGTGTTAATGTCAATTGCTTACTCCAGTGTGAATTTTGATTTTCCTGTTATGTTTTATTTTTTTGCAATTATTTATCTTTATCGCACCCAGTTGTCTTTCTGTTCCTACTGACTTTTCATCTGAGGTTATTCTTGCCTGTTATTTTCTACTTCTAGTACTTATCAGGTGTACCTTCTTTTATATTTCTGAGGCTTCTAAGAAGTCTTTTAAAATGTTCTTTGGGTTCTGATAATAAAACATCAGCTGTCTTGCTCTTGGTCCCCAGGCTAATACTCCACACTATCTTGTTCTCTGACACTCTGAATATAAATCATCCATATCCAAATACAACTCTTACTTGCCTGTTGCTCAAACTTTTCCCATATCTTAGTCCTTTGCTTGTAAAAAAGCCTCTTCATATCCAAGGCGATTTCCATATACAAACGTTCTAGCACTGACCATCATTGGTTCTGGCAATGTAGACACTGTAGGAAGACCACGAGGGCCGCTATCAGGAGGAGGAAGCCAAACGTGGATGTGAAGTGGGAGCCCTTAGACCAGCACGGAATGGAGCCCGGAAACAGGTACTCAGTTGGGTGGGCGGGGCGCACATGACTGGCCTGGAGATTGGTAAGACTAGACCAAAAGGAATACATTCAGATGGCTGTTCTTCACACTTGGTCCCTTCTCCTCCTCAGCTATATAGTCATCTCCTTTCATTATCTCTGATCTTACACCATTTAAACACCTTGAGAATAACTCATTTTATACTTGGTTCCGAACATGGACACCAACCTGCTTCATGGAGAAGAGGAAGAGCTGCCCGTGCCGAATTCTCCTGCATCTCCTGGGCAGCCTCCCCAGCCACAGTCAGGGGAGCTTTGAGCTCTTGCCTGGGGCTCTGGATCAGGGATGAGAGGAATCCTCTAGCTGCTACAGTGGAGGGCTGCAAGCAGTGGCTTCCACTCAACTTTTATTTTCTGTTTTGTTTCTAGTTAGGTGAATTTTACCTTACCTCAGAGCATCTGTGACTTAATTATTGTGTCTCTCTTAAGTGGTGTCACCTCACCACTATTTAATATCTCACATGAAAAGTTGGCAGAAGTTAGAACTGAATAGGTATTTAGAAAAAAAAAAAGACATATATTCCATTTCCTAAACACAAAGTAAAATGATCTTTCTATTCGAGCTCTCCTTTGTGAAATGGCAGTGTTCCCAGAATATTTGAGCTGGAAAGGATCTGAGAGATCGTGAAGTTCGACAGGAGGAAATTGAGCCTCCGAGGGGTTGGACTGACTCATTCATGTTTCCAGGGTGGGCAATTGGAAGGTAGGATTCATATCCAGATCCCCTCACTCTGCTGACTTCTTATTCTTTATTTCCCCCCAGTTCTTTATAGTGCTTTGCTGACAACATGACATTTTGTTTTCAATTGTAGTTTTTCTCCCCTTTGTAGTACCAGAGTCCTTTTTTCACCCTTGTCCTAGTATAGTTACACATTTGTGTATTTGTTATATTTCAAAATTGTAAATAGTTCCAGACACTAAATAACAAACTGAAATTTATTATCTTCTGCTTCCATTTCTCCATAGCAGGTAATTCCCATGGGGTTATGTTACTGCGTACTGAACCAAACTGCATTACTGCAGGCTGTTTCTTTCATGGTGATTGTTTGCTTTGGTCCTTACAAATTAATTAGGAGTTACCATAATTAAGATTAGAATTTTGATTTTTTAAAAAAAGAATTACTTTCCACTCTTGTAGCAAGTGCCTTAATATTATGTGTAGATTCATGTTAATTTACCCTTCCCTTCTATCTACTTCTTCCGGTTTTCCTCTGTTAAATGGAATAAGCAAGGTACTGAAATGTGTACTTAAAGGCATGTGTAAATATTCAACATTGTTTCATCTGTTTAAAAGGAGGGATCCATTAGATCGTATTTGCCCGGTAAATTAACATGAGCCTTCAGGCATATGGATTAAAGTAAATTTTGTCAGATAGAAAAAGATTTAGGAAGTGAGTTTCAATGAGAATGGACAGTGTAGTGCCTGCAATAGAAACGTATCTGGTGGTAGACTGTCAGCTTATGGTTCGATCTCTGGCAGTGACACTCGGTTGGTTTGTGGTTACGCAGATTGTCTTCTGCTCCAATAATTATAAGTTAGAAGAGTATCTTAAGCATTTCTGACTTCCTTTAATAATGCTTTCTTGGTTGTTTTCATCTATGAAATTGTTGCTGTCTTTGCCCTTTTATGTTTCCTCCTTTCATGTATCTCATCATCATCGTTATTTTTTATTTTCCAAAGAGTGATTTGTCTTCTATTCAGTAGCACCCTGCACTGATTTTTATCTATAACAGCCCACTGCTCTACAGAAGTCTACCAAACAACAAAACCATATTTGTAATGCCCAAATATCATCAGCACATTTTGTGTCATGACGTCCTAATTTGTGAATGTATTTAGCATAGAAGTATTCAAGTTTAAGAGCTGTGCACACTCAGTCTTACAGAAGTGCTCAGGATCTTTGTTGGTTAGAAACGTGGATCAACGGTTAATAAATTGTTGATAAAAATGTGAACATACCTATTGTGTGTGTGTGTGTGTGTGTCTGTGTGTCTGTGTATGTCACCTAGAGTTTATGGTACTTCCACCTACACAGCAATTAATATGAATTGTTAGCTGAGAGGTGGACCTGATTACTCAAATTAAATCTGGATATAATTATTGAATTTGTTAAAATGAGATTTTACCTGTATTTATGTAGTACAGTTAGACAAAGTCTTAGAGGCAATAAATAGCTCTCATTTTTTTTTTTCTGTAACTGATGAAATATTTTGTCTCTGTTAATTTCTTAGGAAATATATCTTGAAATTCCATAAAAGGAAGACATGGACATTTTAATTTTACCCATTTTGAGTTTCATAGCAGACAGTTAGCTGTATATTCCTCTTATCATTTTGATTTTTGTTTTGTTTTGTTTTGTTTTATTTTCTTGGTGCTTGTCTCACTGGTAGGCATTCCTTACTCTGGTAACAACATATCCCCAGTCCTGTGTAAAGGTGGGAGAGGTGTCATAAAATGACCTCAAACAAAAGAATTATGTAACTCATTGGAATGAATATCAACTGGAAATTACTGTTTCTCTATCGAAATACCTGAAAACAAACTCCAGAAGGGTATTAAAAGTGCCTTACTCAATTCTACAATTAACTTTTAAAAGTCTTTTCTGGAATTGCTGAAATACTGTAGAAACAAATTATTGCTCAGCCAGCAAAGTTGTTTGAAAAATAATTTAGTTAAGGCATAATGGGAATGTAAAATAACTCTAAAATGAGTATTTTAAATATCTTTATTTGAACATCTTTATATTAACTAAAATTAAATTTGGCATAGCTACTTCAGTATAAAACACCTAACTTAAAAAAATAAGGAATTTAAAAATTTATTCTAATACATTGCTCTATAGGAAAAAAGTGAAGGGCACAAACTATATGTTAGAAAAAGCTTTCCAGAGCAATGCAAAATAAAAAGGACAATAACCAAAGAAACTGATAATAGTATGTATTCCACAACTGTAGATACCTATAAATGTCTTTGGATGGTCTGATGTTTACTGTTACAGCTGTAAGACATCTGACTCTTCAGAAATGAGAAAAAATGTTGTGTCAAGGTAAGTTGCCGAGTTGCAGCTTATGTCAATTACATGCCAATTGCATTAAGTGTGGTGAACAGTTTATAAGTTTTGAGTTGCCCCCTAAAGGACTGAGTGATGGTGTTAAAATTAGAGATATTCAGCAGGAATCTAATTTTCTAATCAACACTTGCCAATCAAGGGTTAATGGGACTTCTTTGTGTCAAAATATAAATGTGAAAAGGGGAGGTCTTGTGTACAAAACAAAAGCAACAGTTTTGAAAATGAGAACTAGGCACAAAAGGGCAGAACAAGTGAATATCTAGTTTAAATATTGAACTAGAATTGATGTTTTATGAATTACTTGTGTGAACGGATGGCCAAACTTGCTCACATAATTTTAACCTAAATTTTTGAATATCAGATCTGTTTTCCTACGGACTTTGAAATATGCATTTGAAATGGTGTTCTCTCTCTCTCTCTCTCTCTCTCTCTCTCTCTCTCTTCGGTGTATGACTCTTAAAATTCATCCTAAGGAGGTTATTTCTTTGGCTGGGCACATTTTCCCACACTACTTTCTCTAAGAAAGATTATATCCCCAGACCGTGCCAACTCAGAATTATTACATAGGTGGTGACATCCAGAGCATTCAATTCTGTTTCTCTGGCTCTTGTCCCTGCTTCCTATAGTGAGACCCTGAATGGCTTCAAACCCTTTCCTATCCATTTCTGGGTATCCTCCGTGGTTATGTCAGTGGGTATGAGCATGCCTTGTCAGTTAATAGCTGTTCAGCAATTTGCAAAGCTGTGCAAAAAGACCGGGCCACTGCCTCTTGTGCCCACATTTGAGCTCCCTGCAGACAGGTGCTGTCCCTGTGGGGTCCCTTCACCTCTCAGACATGTGCTTACTGCCAAGTCACTCACTAGAGCTCTGCAAATAGCCAACCTGCATGGTGCCTTGAGTCACAGTAGGGGGACACCTCACTGTCTCTGTGTGGTCCTGCTTTACCTGATAGTGGTGCCTGGTGTGTGTCTTGGTGTCTTACTTACAGACGTTTCAATAAAGATAGTTTTAGTTTCATTAATTACATGCAACCTGCATCAGCTCTGCTAGGAAACTGATGGATCACTCAACAGGTTTTGTAGGTGGTATGAGCAGTATGAAGAGGTAACAAGAGGTGCTGGACCCCTCTGCTGTGAAGGAGCAGGTGGAGAGTTCCTGGACACCGTCTGTTCAGAGCTGTACCTGTGCAAAAGGCGATGAACTAGGGAGTCGAGGAATGTAGCTGCTGCCATGTTCATGGTCAGGAAGGCAGAGTGCAGGGGGAGCAGCTTGCCCCCACTTTACTCCCTCCATCTGACCTCCTGCCGGCCCCTCCCGTTGGCCCCATTCAGCATCCAACCGGAAGTCAGAAGACAAGGAAGCTAATGGGATGGTTTCATTAGAACAAACAAGCAAAACAACAAAACAGGGCAGGAAAAGACAGAAATCAGAGTGGGAGGACCAAATGAAGAGTATTTGGCACACACATAGCCTTTCACGTCCTCTCCCCTTTCCCATGCCACACTAGACGTGGGTCCCAGGAGCTGGGTCACGTAGAAATCTGCAAAGCGAATGCCTTGCCACACTCAGAATAATTCCTGTCCTGTGTGGAACAATGACAGATTGTAATGGTGGCACAGCATCCTTGTCCGGAAGGCTAACAGACTTGTGCTATGCTGACCCAGGCACTTCACGTACTGCTCAGACACACTTGTATGAATCAAAGGAGGGTAGTTAGGCTGTGCTGTGGGGGCAGACCTCCAAGTCTCAGTGCTTTAACCCGGCAGACAGTACTGCTTGCTCACGGTCCAGTCCCATGTGGCTCAAGTGCTTTCCTCCATCTTGGAGACACACCGTCTGCAATACAGAGTCTGCAGGATCCAGAGGAGGAGATGCAGGAGACAGCATCCCATAACATGATTTATGGCCTGGCCTGGTGTGGCTGACATCTGGTCACTCATATCCATCAATGGACATAACAGAGTGAGCTGTACTCCTTAGCACATGTTTGTTGACTACTCAGCCCCCATGTTTGCACATATCTATTCATTCCTGTTGTCCTAGGAATTCCCTCCATTCCCTGTGAAACTTCAATGTTTGATCAGTTACTCTAGATATGCTACTTTTGTTATCTAATTATTTAATTATATGCGACTTTAATTATCTCCACCATTCGCTTTTTGAAAGACCCACTAGAGATGCTTTTTATTTTATAATTTTATTTTTTGACTGAATTGAGATGATGTAAGTAGGTAGGTCTACATTGTTATTAAAGACTTATGGTCCTTCAAAAAGATTCCCCCAATTTTTAATGCTTCAGTCTAGTTATTCATTTGAGTTCTTATAAAAGGTCGATGCCTGTTAAAAGTAGGTGTTAGCCAAAGCAGGACTCTTAAAAATGCCATATCTTAAGGTTACAACAATGAATTGTGTTATGGTGAACAGTTAAAATGGTGAGTTTATTTAATGTCAATTCTTATTATAATAGAATCTTAACTCTGCAATTAGAATCATAACTCTGCATGTCCCATTACATGAGACATTTTGAAATATTTGAAACAAAACATTTAGGACCAAAGAGTGGTCCAGAAGAAGAATATATCGTTTAACTTTTTTTGGCCTAAAAAATACAAGACCGTCATAGAATGCTAACTTTTTAATTCTATTTATAAAGCACTTAGTTCTTATTTATAAAATGTCTATACAGGGCATTAAGAAAAAATAGCTACCATAATAATAAGAACAATGTCAAATAGGGGATTTGCAATGAAGAACTTGATTCCATCTGCAAAGTATTATTTGAAATAACGTACAAAATAACTCATGTGTTAAAAATTAGTCTACCTGCCAACATTTTCTTGTAAATGATTTAGTTGTTAATTAGTGGCATTTATGTGGTACATTCTTGGCATGTGGCTTCATGGAGTTGGTGAGCACGGTGCAAATGAGGAGATGATTTATCTTAACTCTTGGTTTAACATTTAATTTTTGTTATAGTTGACACACAATATTATGTTAGTTTCATTTGTACAGCATAGTGATTGGACATTTATATATACCTTAACAATGTGATCACACTATGTATTAATCATCTGTCATCATAAAAAGTTGCTATGGTATTATTGACTATTTTCCCTGTGCTGTACATTGTATCCCCGTGATTGATTGATTTTATAACTGGAAGTTTGTACCTCTTATTCCCCTTCCACTTTTTCTCCATCCTCCCACCCCCCCAGTTAATCTTCATTTTTGCTTTTCTTTCTTTTGCTGTCTGGTGATCCCTGTGTGCTGCCCCCCACTTGAAACCATCCAAGGTTTACATTACAGTGATGGGTCCTTTATTCCTTAATTAACGATTTCTCCTTGACTGCACCAGGTTGCAATGCTTAATGTTGACAATAACTGTTAGCTGCAGTGATGTTATTTAAGAAACCCACACTAACAACTGTAACAGTGAAGGGATTCATCTGAATCCTTCACATCGAACACTTGTCCTGATGACTTTCTAAAATGGGTAAGCAAGAATTTATGTTCGCAAGTCAGAATGAGGAGATTCTCATCACACTGACTTATTATATGCAGATTATGGGGTACCACATCTTTACTGTGTCTTACTTATAAAGTGAAAATGTCGGTTACCTGCTGTTTATCAACTGAACCTGAAAACAATTTAAATTTCTCCTGACTTACTTGTGTAGCTTTTCTCTCCCTCACAGAGCAAATGTTGTTAGACTTCCTCCTAGTCAGGCTGCATATTCTGGGTTTCTTGACGAATCACTTTGATGTTGTAATGAAGCAGTGTACGTACAGGCAGTGAGGGTTCATCCGCTGAGGACGTGTCCATGGATGAATCAGTCAAGGTCTCAGATGCTTTTACAAGTTCCAGATCCATTCCTGGATGCCAGGCTTGGGACTAGATTCTTCATGGCAGCCCAAGCATTTCTGGGAAGTTATTCTATGCTTTAAAAGCCATGTGGCAGGGGGCCATTTTGGGGACTCTACAGAACTGAGGGCTCTAGGGTAATGATAGGATTTATTGAGTTGAACCATGTGCCGTTCCAGTTCTAGGATAGTCATATATCGTATCCTCAATCCACACAACAGAAGCTATACCAGTTTTTAATGCACAGCTTGGCTTCTGTGCCCAGTGCTCTGTTCTAATCCCAGATGATCGTGAATATGCTGTCAGTGGGGTTCCAAAGAAGCAGCGGTTGACAGGGTCACTCTCATTCATGTAGCATTTCAACTTAATGTGACATTTCACAGTTATCAGGGCCTGTGGAATTGATAGTGCAGATTACAGTACTTGGTTAAAACTCCATTTTTACCATCACACAACTAACAAGAGGCTGAAAAATATTCCTACAAGAAAACCTCAGATTGAAGGCAATTATAATAATCAAACCTAATCAAACAATTAGAACACGGCCAACCTGGCATTTCTTGTACGAGTGCAGCTGTTTCTAGAAAAAAGACAATGAAAAATATAATCAGATCTGTCAAAAAGCCAAAACTTAGAAATGATGAAGAGATTATTAGAAATGTGGATTTTTATCTCTTATTGTTAATTATGAAATTTGCCCCTAAGTGTATTGTTGTGTCTGTGATGTAAAGTAATGATTGTATAAATCCCTGGCTCACAAATTTATGCCCTGAAACTTCCCCGGGCCACTATTGGATATTGTAAAATTTCAAGAAAAGTACAACGCCCTCTGTCCGTCGGAAAGGGTGAATCGCTAGTTCAAGGTAGCCTAGGGTTTCAGGTTTCAACGTCAGATCTCACACCTTCCTTTTGATATCATTCTTTTGTGAAGCCAGATTTTAGTGACTGCTCTGATAAAATGAAAGTGACCCCCTGAAATCGAGGAGGAACAGGGAATGGAGGTGGTAGTGTCTTATACGAGCCCAAAATTTGACAAGCTGTGCAGTGTCTGACGGGGTTACTAGTTCTGTTACAAGTAATTATGGTCATTTAATAATGACATTTCTCTATATTATTTTTTTCAAATGGTTACTAAGTTGTTGGGAAATAAGTACTTATTGGATCCAACAACTTAATAAACAGAACTGTAAGCTCTTTCTTTTGGCCTAGGAGCGATGTGAGAAAATTTACTGTGACACTAAGGGCTCCGTGAACTGAGAAAATTTGGGAGTCTAGGGTGTAAACCCATAAATACCTTTTCAAAACAATATGCAAAACAGGGAGACAAATCTCTTGCATCATTTCCATAAAGATAGTTTCAAATTATGTTTGAATAGGGCAGACCATTTTTATTGATGTCCCTTGAATATTTTTGAAGGTCTTTTCTGGGAGTTCTTATCATGTCTACAAACTTGCATTAGGCTTACATCAGTTCTTATCTTGAGATATCAATTTTCCTGAATTGGTTACTGAATTTGCAAAACTCATGGCTACCTTGGATTTTAATTTATTAAACTGAGATGAAACAGGCTGAGGACACACCCCAAACACCAAGCTCCCTGTAGCTGTCACTCTTTACAGAACTGAGGGCTGTGAAGTCCGTGTGATAGCCTCTTTTACCTTTCCCTATGGGAAGCAGGAAACTTTATTGATAGAGCGTAAGAGAAACAGGCTGTGCCTCCAATTTTGACTTTAGTTCCAGAATAATTTTGTATTCCCTGCATGTCTACTTTGCTTAAATAACAGAAATTTAGTGTCTCAGAGTTCTGGATGCTGGAAGTGCAAGATCAAGGTGTGGGTATGGCTGGTTCCTTCTGGTCCTCTCTGCTCCAGGCCTCTGTCCGTGGCCTTTGGATGGCCATCCTCTGCATCTTCACATGATCTCCCTTCTTTATGTGTCTGTATCTCCAAATTCCCTCTTCTTAGAAGAACACCTGTCATACTGGATTAGGGCCCACCTTAATGACCTTATATTACCTCAATTACTTGATATTACGGACTGGATGTTTATGCACCCCCCAACTCTTACCCCTAATTTGTATGTTCAAATGTAATCACCAATGTGATGGTATTTGGAGGTGGGGCCTTTGGGAGGTGATTAGGTCATAAGGATGGCACCCGAATGATGGAATTAGTACCCCTATAAGAAGAGGGAGGCCAGAGATAGCTACCCCTTTTTCTGCCACTTGAGGGTATAATGAGAAAACTGCCTACAACCTCAAGGAGGAAGGTTCTCACCAGAATCTGACCATTCCGGCACCCTGACCTCAGACTTCCAGCCTCCAGGACTGTGAGACATAATTTCTGTTGTTTGTAAGCCAGTCTATGGTTCTTTCCCTTAGCGGCCTGAATGGACTAAGATACCTGGTAATACCTGTAAACACCTGATCTCTGATACAGTCACATACATTCTAAGGCACTGGTGGTTAGGAAATCAACACATGAATTTTGGGGTGGGGATGGGGAGACACAATTTAGCCCATAACATGTGGGAAATAAGTGGAACAAATAAGAAGTGATGCCTTTGGAAGAGGCAAAGACTTGCGTTGGAGCAGATGGCCTCTGAGTTGTCTCTGCAGAGTGGGAACCCTAAGCTACCTTGACAGGGAAAGACAAGGCAAGTTCATGAGGAAATGCGACTGCATTTACTGTTCATAGCATCAGCATGGTGGAATGACTCATCATAGATGTAAATGCCAAACCAAGATGACACAAACTAGCCTTTCTGGCTTCACGAAGTGTGACGTGTTAGGTGTCCTTTTCTTCAAGGAACATGGACATGAGCGTGGGGTCAGTTTTTTCAGACATCTCTGTGGCGCTCTCCTTTGTGATGTGCCCTCTCTTCTGAAATGGGCAAACAAAACTCCATCTCTCCAGACTCCTTGCCTTTCTACAAAGATGGTTTGATCTGCAATAAGGAAGAAATAACCATGATGGCCGAGGCAGAGGGAAGCCAGGGCCACTGTGTCACGAGTGGTGTCATGAGAAAATGAATGCCAGAGAGGGAGGAAGAGAAAACCATGGAGCTTCCCTGCGGATCCAGACGACTGGAATTGACAGAGCAGATGGTCCTGGCCACCGTTTTGAGACAAAAAAGCAAGGCGATCACTGGGCACAGAGAAAAGAAAGCCATTTTGTGAGCTTTTAGCATTTGTGTAATTCTCCTTGTTTTTACAATATTGTCCTTAAATATTACTTATTTTTGCTAGGCTTTTGAAAGGCAGTAAATACAAATGCATTGGTATTTCAGATTGCTGACCGAGAGATGGTCCTGGAACTTGGTCAGATGGTAGGTGGCACGACGACACTGGCTATCATTGTGAAAATGGAGACACTGATTGCAGTTCTCTCCTAGGAAGCTTTCCTTGTCTCCAGCACTGTGCCCTGTGCATGCTTCCGTGTGTAGGGGAACAAAACGCCATCCATTCCCAGGCTTCTCAGGGAAACCACAATGCCTCATGGCCAGTACCCGGAAGTTTCCTTGTGTCAAAGTTCAGGGCAAAGCAGGAGGATTGATGTGAGGCAGTGAATCATGGATGAGAAAGGGTGTAGGTGTCAGAGGCAATTTACCTGTGTTTAAACCCAGCCTGGCTGTTTTTTAGCCTTTTTAGCCTTTGGACAAAGTACCTAAATGCTGTCTCCTCGTTTCTATCTGTAGGAAAAGGATAATAATGTGCCAATGCATTGAAACCCATAGTGTGCCTAGAACAATACCTGACACAGTGAAGTGCTCAGAATAGTTCATGTTGTGATTATTGGCAGCTGTGATGGTGTAGCTGTAACAATATTGGTGGCATAAATGATGGGAGTGGTCAGGATAAGTCTGCCTGCTTATGGTAAGGTGATTTTACTGGGCATGGAAGCTTTGGTCCTGCTTTTAGAATCTGAATGGAGACTGTTCCTGTGCTGAAGTAGCAGCGTCAATTGTAGTTGGGAACAGTGACACTGCTGGTGTGGTACTTACATGCAACATGGACCTTTCATATTTAGAAGAACTTGAATTTATTCAGGTGTATATTCAAGTGTCACCTCCTCAGTAATGCCTTGTCTCACCACCGACTCTGAAGTGGACACCCGCTCACTTACTACTTCATCCCCCTATTTTAAATCTTTTTATAGTCATTATTTGTATCTTATATTTCCTTGTTTGTTTCACTCATTCATCCACTTATTTAATCAATATGTAGTGTATTTCTACCATGTACCAGGCACTGTGTTACTGCTGGAGACATAGGGATGACAAAATAAGAGAAAGTCCTCATTCTCATGGGACTGATATTTTAATGGGCAAGGCAGATTGAAAATAAATAAATAAATAAATAGGTAAATATACAGTAAATATAGCATGTCAGATGGTTACAAACTCTTTGCAGAGAAACAGATGATTGGGCTAGAGTGGGCACGTGGGTTTGCAATTCTATATAGTGTGTGCAGGAAAGGCCTTACTAATGGGTCACAGTTGGGCAGAGATCTTAAGGGAGTGATATATGTGGTTATCTGGGTGAAGCGCGTTCTTATTTATTGGGAGTAGCAAGTACAAAAGCCCCGAGTACATGAATACTTGCTGTATTCATGTAACAGTAACGAAGTGGGCAATGCCAGAACAAGATGGATAAGGGGCAATGTATCAGTTAGCTTTTGCTGCATAACAAACCACCTCACAGCTTAGTGGTTGAAGACAACTAACATTTATTTAACTCAGTAACCTCTTTGTCAGCAATTTGGCTGAGCTCAGCTGGGCAGTTGTTCTGTTGGTCTTGACTGAGCTCACCCCTGTGTCTCTGGCAGCTGCCAGGAAGTCGAGTGCTGATTAATCTTGTAAACTTCAGGCAAGATGGCTTGTCTCTAGTCCACATTGATCTCTCATCTTCCAACAGGTTATCCCATGTTTGCTCACATGGCAAGGCACTTTTGCCACATTCCATTGGTCGAAGCGAATCTCATGGCCAATCCAGGATTCAGTGGGTGGGGAACTGTCTCCACCTCTTGATAGAAAGAACTGAAAAGCATATTGTGGCCATTTTTGCAACCTACCCTAAAGAGAGTGTCAGGACATGAGGCCAGGGAGTAGCTCAGCTTTGTAAGTTGTAAATGCAATTAGATTTCATTTATAATGTAGGTAGCTTGGAAAGCCATCTGAGGGTTTGGAGCAGAGGTTACACATGATCTCACTTAATTCAAAAGTATCTCACTGGCTGCTCTATGGAGAAGAGACCATAGAGTGGTAGAGTAGACGCCTAACAACCAGTTTGGAGGTTATTGTAATCATCTTCAGTGAGACTTGATGGTGACTTGGACTGGAGTGGTGGCACTGAAGGTAGTGAGAAGTAGTCACATTCTAGATATAAGTGCTAGAATGCCTTTCTGTGCTTATATTCTCTCTCTCTCTCTCTCTCTCTCTCTCTCTCTCTCTCTCTCTCTGTCACCTTGACAGAAAGCTCCTTGTGAGCAAGGATTCTTTTATTTTCCACAGTGTTCTCAGCACTGGACTATATCTGTTGAATGAATGAATGAATGAGTGAATGAATCTGTTGGACTTTAGATTTCCAAGGTGAATTCACTTGCAGAAACAAATAGAGCCCCATTTTCATAAACTCCTTAGGGGACCCCACTAGCTCCAGGCTGCTCATGGCAGGCTGTGCTGCTGTAGGCCTCCGCTTATAAGATCTATGAATGAAACTTGTCCTTGGACTGTCGGCTGGATGGGGGTGTGCTTGAGTTAAGCACTTAGCAGCATATATATGGACAGAAAGCCTAGGGCGCTGCATTTGTGAAGGGTTACTTAGAAATGCATTTTCAGCCAGCTCATTTTACTTCATTGCATTCCGCATGTTTATTTGAATCTATGGGTTGAGTTTCTATTACTATAAATAGAAATTAAAAAACCACAGAGCCTTGGGTTTTTTGCCTTAGAGGAATAATCGGGGGAATAAACTCAAAACTTGAGGGTTCCTAAATGGTACTGTCAGCAAGTGAAAGATCTTAGTTGTTTTGTTGGCTGATGGGACTTTAAAACCTCAAACATAGAATGTCATGAATAAGCATCGTTTAACATTTTAAATTTGCCAGGCTTCCAAGCTTTATAGCTCCGGGAATTTGGAAAAATTAAAATCACTTTCTTTTTCAAGTCCTATGTGGGATGTCAGGGTGGTGCTTCCTACGTAATTTCTGTCTGTCTGGTACAGCGCTCAGCAGTTCAAGGTTTTTGTTCCCTGGTGGTTTCTTCTTTTTCCTGACTCTTCAGTGTCTCTGCTCTGTTGGATTATTCCCAAGAGTAGTTGTATAGAATTCCATATTCTTTGCTTCCTCATCTAAGAAAAAGCAAAAACCTAACAAACCGTCCCTTGACCCACCCAGCCACTGCTTTTTTTCAAAATCTCAGCCATAGACCTTAAAAGTACAGTTGACCCTTGAACAACACGGGTTTGAACTACACTGGTGCTCTTCTATGCAGGTTTTTATCATAAATATTGTAAAAGTATGTTCCCTTTCTTATGATTTGCTTAGTAACATTTTCTTTTCTCTAGCTTGCTTTATTGTAAGAATATAATACATAATACATGTAACGTACAAAATATGTGTTAATCAACCATTTACCGTATGTTATCGGTAAGCCTGCTGGCCAACAGTGGGCTACTAGTAGTTAACCTCTGGGGAAGTCCAAAGTTATACGAGGATTTTCACCAGCCTCTTGTTGTTCAAGGGGCAGCTGTGTCGCCTCCACTTAACTGTTTCCAGCTCTTCAATCCCTGTCATTTTCAACCCACTCTAAGCTAGCTTCTGCCTCTTACTTTGCTGAAACTGTTCTTGCTACAGCCAGCCATGGCCTGGAAGAAGGGTCTTCAGACATCTCAGACTGGACACAGTGAGCAAGGCCATCCCCCTTTCTTCTCTGGCTTTTGATTCCTCTCTCCAGGGTTTCCCTGAACTCTGACTGCTCTGTTCTGTTTCGGTTTTTAATCCTGTTTCTTCCTTCTCGATTGCAAATGGTAATTCTTTCATGGTGATAAATGCAACTACCTACCTGGCATCTTCAGTTGAATGTTTAATGGGAATTTCAAACTAACAATCTATTACAACTCTTGGCCTTTCCCCTCAAACCTCCTCCTCCTCTAGTCTCCCCACCTCAGTGTGTCACACCTCCATTCACTGGCCTTCTTGAGCCACCCTCTGGCCGAAGTCATGGCCCCCTCTTATTTGGACAGTCGAATGACCTTCTCCCCTGCACAGATCCATTCTCTGTACAGCAGTGAAGGGACCGTCACCTTCAGCTTTAAAACTCTTTAGTGGTTGGTTCCCCAGTGAGCTTGGGGAGAAAACCTCAATTCTTAAAAGGACTCACAGGCTCTGCCTAACCCCGGCCATGCCTGCGCCTTGGAGCTCATGTCATGTTGCTCATTCTTTCACCTGCCACATTCCATCGGCAATCCCGCATGTCTCTCAGCATCGTCACGGGTACTTCAGTGCTCCACCCTTTGCCCTGCACACCTGTCCCCTGCTCTTCTCCTGATGCTTACCCATCCCTCAGGCTCAGGATAAAAGTGCCTTTCGCTCCTACGTGAGTTCTTCCCGTTTTCCTCCTTCGGAGTGGCCAGGGCTCTCTCATAGCACTTGTCACGGTTGATAGTTGTATGCCGACTCCCTCTGTGCTGTTTTTTTTGGTCTAGCGTCCATGTTTCCTGCTAGTCTGTAAGCTCCTTGTGAGCAGGGACTTACCTGTTTCTTCAGCCAGGTGCAGAATGAGCACGAAGTTACAGGACGGACGAGTGAAGTTTGTTTTCCTAGTTTATTTTGGAAGGCAGTGGAGACTAACAAAAGCAGTCACCAGTTTCTGTGAGCCTTTGGCTTTCCTGAGGGACCAAGCCCAAATGCGGGTGTGCCTGTCCTCTGCTGCTTTTTGAGGAGCACTCTCTGCATGGACTTTTTTCCCCAGACGTGTAAATGAAAGTTAGCCCAGAGATGCAAGAAAGAAACTAGTGCTGAAGCAGTCTACCCAAATGAATCAATTTAAGAAAAATTTGCACCATTTTATCAGTGGCTTTCAAAGGTTGGTGAATAAATATGCCGAGTAGGTACATACTCAAGAATAAATAATTCACAGCATCCCAAATGAGCCATAGTATATAGCACAGCTAAATTAGTCATATTTTATTTATCACCATATTGAAGAAAATCAATTTGAGAAAATTTCCAGAGCAATCCTGGTGCTGAGTGACGCTCCCTCCTTTGTGTGTTAAGTTGGGTGTTTCTTTTCTGATGGAACAGCTACAAAACTCATCCTTTCTCTTCCCTTTTTCGTCCTCTGGTAAGTTCCTCACTGCTGTTATTATTGCAGTGTTTACACATTTGCCCTTCTCAGTGTATTTCTGGCTTGGAATTTAAATAATCGCTCTGAGGTTCTAAGAGTGAGTGACACTATGTTAGAGTTTAGTTCTCTCCCATTATTTGCGTCCTCAAATGTGCTGGCTGGGCAAGGTCAAGTCTTCTCCTTGAGCTTTTATCCCTGTGCCTGGAAACAGTCTTAGCGCCTCCCGCTGTCTGACCTCGCACGAGGTGGAGGAACTGTCTGAGAAAGCAGTTTCTCTGGGAATTGTACCCAAATCCAATTTCTTAAAACATTTATCCATAGGTTCAGGTATTTTGTGCAACTGTTCATTATTGCATGAGGTCATACCTTTGAATTCTTTCCAAATATTCCAAGATGTGATGTCATCATGCATGGGTGGATAGCGACTTTTATTAATTATTCCAGTGGCCCAAGCATAGCAGCTTTTACTGATTGTTCCAAGTAGTAGCTTTTACTCATGATTCTAGTAGCCTACGATTCAGTTTTCTCAAGTCGCTACAGTCTCCTACTCTGTCCAAGTAGACAAAGGGCAATAAATACCTCTAGAAGTTCATATAGTAGCAGAAGCTATATTCTAAATCACCTGTAATAACAGTTTTCTGCAGTTTGGAGGTGGGGGTTACACTGAACGAAGCCATTTGAGCTCAGAGTTGTTTGGTGGAGTCTTAAGCATGGAAAAGCAAGCAGTCTCAACCCACTGTTAGCTGGGGCTCGTGTGTGAAGGCAGCGTAGTGGGTGCAGTGTGTGCCCTGGTGGGAGAGAATCCCAGGCACGGATTCTGGAATGTGGTCAGTTTCATGTCAGAGAGATACATTCAACTTCACGGCTACAGACGGATAGACAGATAATAAGCTTCATGGGACTGAAATGCTTCGTTTGTAGACACTAATTTCAAGAGTACTATCTATGGACTTGATAAATGTGATTGTCGCCTGCTGTGCCTTCTGACGGTCATTCATAACCACATGTGTGTCCCAAAGGCTGGTATCATGCCACCAAACATACCATCTCTCTCTCCAAGTGATTTTTCAGCCTCAAAACACGGATCAACCTATGCTCAGGAGCGGATTTTGTCCCTACGCAGGCATGTGCAAAACTGTCTCAACAAAATGGCTTATATTGAAATTTTCCCTCAAAAAGGTAAGAATTTTGTGGGAAAATTTCCCACAAAGCTCCAAGTTTCAATTTAACTGGTACAAAATTTTGCATAAATCTTTTTCAGTCCTTCCCTCTTACCCAACATGTTCAAAATACCGGGTGACCACTAACATACATTCTTTCTGAAAGTACTTCTGTAAGAAACACTATTCTCCTTTCGTGCCATTACTTCTATCCTCTCTTCTACTTTCAGGGCTCTTGATTCAGATTTACTGCTGACTTCATTCTTTTCTCGTACACTGATGAGGCTGTGGCATCAAGCTGTACGTGACAGTCTCCTCAGCTGAGGAGAAAGCACAAAAATGGAGTTCAGAAAGCATATGGAGGAACTAAGTGCATATCAAATGCAAGTGTTAGGATGAAAGTCGATGAATGAAGGAACTAGAGGGCACTTATTACAAAATAATGGTTTAAATTAGACTCACAGATTTTATCTTAATAAATAGATTAACTAAATATTTCATTTTAAGTTATGCTTTTTGCAAAATGCCCTTTGCAAAGATGCACCTCAGCCTCCATTAAAAATGTTACTGCAGGGTCATAATCTTATTCATGAACCTCACTGGTGACAGGAATTTAGTCCCTGCCAAAGGATGAAATAATTGCAGCAGTGTGAGCCATGATGTGTAGTTAAATGCTGTCGATAAATATCGTCAACTGAAAAGGCTTAGATAAATGTTTTTTGATTCCACCACACAGGTTTTTTAATTCTTAAAACAACATCCAAAATAATCAAAGTAAATTTAATCAAGGGAAAATGAGAGAAACCACATTGTATTTCATTATCATGTTAATAATTAAGGCAGCCATTTCTTCTTGATTATAAAAGAAAGACTTCTAAGAAGGTCAACCCTTGTACACATGGAACAAGGTCCTCCAAATCTACTCTTTGGGAAATGTGGCAATTCTGGACAAAAATGGGAGATTACCACTCTACCAAGAGTAATGATGCTTTCTGGTTGATAAATGAGCTGGAATTAAGGAAAAACGGGCATGTGGGCAATTGGCCCACAAACATAATCTTTGCAGAAATGAAGCGCAAGAAATTTTTTTCAGATTTTAGATTCTTTCTGTGTTTTTTTTCCCTTTAGTTATCTCGGTTTTCATCTTAAAACCAAGTTTCTGTTACTTGTACTTCTGGCATTATAAACCAGCTCTGAAAAAGTAAGATAATAGACTTCTTTTGAAAATAACAATACTCCCTTGATATAAAATATTGAAATTAGGAGGGTGGATGGTATTGTTAACAATTTTTCAAGACAGCTTGGTGTTGAGATTCTGATGTCATTCCTCAATTATGCCTTCTTTATCCTCATTCAAAACATATATTACTTAACTGGAGAAGATAGCCTGTTATCTAAAAAGACTTTAAAACTCTGTCTTTTGAAAATTCAAGCACTGGTAACATACTGAGTTTCTTCAGCATGCTTAGGAATATTCTTTTACATTTTAGTCATACTTTTCATTTGATCACTAGTCAACATTAATTATGGTTGTTGTATTAAAATGGTTAACTATATGTTAGATATATGTTACTTCCTTTGGCATGGAAATCTCCATTCTCCACCACCACCAAAAAAAAATAAAATCATAAGATACCTTGAATATTGCCATTCCAACATGTAAAGAGCTTTCTATAGATCATGTTAGACTACTAATAATTTTAAGGAAACACAATATGTCTATTAGAGCCGATTTAAAATATATCATGTATTGTCTAGATATTAGTATACTAGTGGTTTGGGCAATGGGGCAATTTTCTGTCATGGAGACCATAAAAAAATCATGCTTTCTGTTTGTATCATTCTTTAATTTGTCAACTTTTGATATTAAATAAATTATTTTCTTGTCAGGCCTCAAGGAATACAGTAACTATTACTTCATAGGCTGGGGATTAGAAATATAAATTCACACCATTTCTGAGTCTCCTATTACTAATTGTAAGGTAAAGATCTGTAACTTTTGTTATGTTGGCCATTAACTAGCTGTGTGACTTTGGGTAAGTCACCTTACCTCTGTCCTCAGCTTCTATAAAATGGGAGTTTGGACCAAAATGTTTCTAAGTGTTTTTTTTTTAAACCTCTAATATTTTCAAGTTCAAATAAATGTCCACTTTATGTGATATGATATTAATCATTTGTACTATGATTGTGTACTTCCTACATGAAATGCGGCCCTTCACCCACTACTCGTAGTCCATATTTGAGTACAATAGTGGAAACATGCAAAAGTAGATGGGTGGACAGCCTTCTTTGTTACATCCGGTCTCCTTTGAGTCCAGTGACATGATTCAATGATTCATTTGTAACAAATAATCTTACAAATACAGAAAATGAATTATGTGATCCTGGTCTCAGGCAGTATCCTAACCAAGAATTCTTTGCATTGTCATTTTTGTCTTTTAAAGGGAACCTTCAGAATTGCACATATTTTAAAATTTTCTAAGTTAACAAAGAACATATAAATATAATTTGCCCAGTTTTTTGAGAGAACTGGGAAGAAAATGTGTTCCTCAAAGGGGACTTCAGTGACATATTAGTTCAATGGTCCTGGGGAAAAACAAAACAAAACAACAGTGGCATTTGCTGTCCTTGCCCACGTGAGAACACATCCCCGGGCCTACGTTCTCTCAGGGCTCTGATGGTGAATTTCTGGGCACTCCATGCTCTTAACAGCTAGATACTGCTCTTTAAGTGCTTATGTTCTAGGGATGCTACTAAACATTTCATGAAAATTTTCTGCTGTGATGCTCACAGTAGCCCTCTGAGGTGAGTAGTACTATCCTGTTTTGCAAATGAGGACACTGAGACTCTGAAAGGTTAAGCAAATTTCCAAGGATATATAGGGAATGCCAAAAGTGGGCCTCTCACCGAGGTCCAACCACATTGAGGTTTGTGATGTAAATTGACCATCACCAGGCGGAGGGCACAGGCACGTAGTCAGAAACATAGACGCATGCGCACGGACACCAGCATGCACACACTCGCTACGCACATGCCATCTCCATGAAGGAGAAGCACAGCCTGGAACACACCCTAACGTGCCTCAGCTGCCTGGAAGGACAGGCGCCTCGTTTTGTGCTGCCGCCTCTCCCGCTGCCCTGGTCTTGTAATGCCAGTGAGAGCAGCTTTCAAAGATCCCCTGGGCCACCTCCCCTGGCCTGGCCTCCCAACTGCGTGCTCTCTGAGCCTCTGGCTTTGCAGTCCTCTCTTCACCGTCCCTCTTCTGTCCCAAGCTGGCTGAGGCTTCCAGAAGTGACCCTCTGTGCTCCTTTCCCCCACATGGAGCTTGTCCTGTCCTAGGAACAGTTCTGCCACTAGCAGGTCCCCTTCCTCTTTGCAGGACTTTCCAAGTTCTGAACCACCACGGCTACCCCGTGCCTGTCCTCCTTCTTTGTCTCTTAGACCTGGAATGTCAGATACAGGCTTTATTTATTTTAGTGAGGGAGCACATTTAATGTTGTTGTAGTTATTTAATAATTTATCATTTATTTGGGCGTACAAGTTTCCTTATTTTACCATTTGCAAAGTATGCTTAGCTCCAGTCGGGCACGCCTCCTCCCGGCCCCCCCAGTTTTGTTTGTTCGTTTACTTTGTTCTTTAGATTCCACAAATAAGTGAGAGCACATGGTATTTGTCTTTCTCTGTATGATTTATTTCACTTAGCATAGTACCCTCTAGGTCCATCCGTGTTGTCACAAATGGTAAGATTCCATTCTTTTTTATGACTGAATAATATTGTTTGATTACAAAACTTTTGTCAGATTTGTTGAAGAGTCAATTATCCTTTAATAAGAACATAACCTCCAAAAAAGCAATAATACAGGATCTGATTTCCAGAAGAGATCAATAGTACTTCCCCTCAGGTCCTTCACTTTTCTCCAAGCCACTTAGTTTATTTTTTCACTCTTAGGCATTTCTTGGGGGAGGTAAAACTCTAGAAAATGCCTTTATATCTTCTATCAGATAAATCTTGTTCATAAGTAAAGTTACTTAAAAGCTAGTTCAGCTGTCATGTGGCTAAATTCATATTCATCCCTTCTGTAATGTTTATTATTTTGGAATGTTTTTCAGGATAGACTGAAATTTCCTAAGAACTACAGGTGCAGCTTTGTTAATACCTTGCCTGCAGCCAGGGCCCTGGCTGTCCTCTGGCATCACAGGCCCTCCCCCAGTCACCTCTGATGTTTTGGGTCCTGGGGCAGGAGGTTTCTGCCACTGTCATAAGTAATGGGCCAGCTCCCTTGGATAGGCAAACAATTCAGAGTGAATAGTACACTCTTACATCTTGTGAATAGTTCATTCACAAGAGTGAATAGCCCATCGTATTGAGACAACAACCCAAGCTGAGGAAGGGAGGAGTTGCAGGGTATTTTCAGAGTAGCTGGAACACTGGACCGATTTCAGTGGTCATGCTCACATCCCACCGGGCAGCTCGGTGGCCTTGCCATAGCAGTTCACTTCTCTGCATGGACTACTCTTTTCCTTAAGATGAAAGGCCTTTGAGGAGCTTTCTGTCTTCTTCTAAGTGTGTTTTTTTGAGGACGGGTTCTAAATTGTGTAGATTCAGATGCGGGATAGGCTGAATTCAGTCTTCGGTGGACACATTTTTCATTCATGCCCACTGTTTCTCTCAGTACCAGGTTTCTTCTGCTTTTCTCTCCTATCCAAAGAGCCATCCCTTCTCCGAAACAATACAGTCATTTAGTCTGTAGGGCAGTTTCCCCCCCTGAGGCCTAAAGGTGGCCTGATCCAGGAGCTGCTTGGCACCAGAATGTTAGCATCATTCTAACCTTTCTAGATAGCTTTCTTCCAATTCCCAACCCCAAACAGAAAATGCCAACTGTTTCTCTTATTTTGCGTGATTATAGTGTGTGCAGACGTAATGCAGGATGGCCACACAGTTATTATGAATGTTATAGTGACCTTAGCCTTGGATGAGGGTAGCTCAGCTTGTTCATACGTCTATCCATCCATCCATCCATCCGTCTGTCCATCTGTCCATCCCTATTCATCCATCTGTTTGTCCATGTGGCTGTCTGTCTATCATCTATCAATCATCCATCCTCCCTTCCTCCCTCCTTCCCCTCTCTTCTTCCCTCCCTCCCTTCCATTCACCCATCTATCTCTATCTTATAAAGAACTGTTATAAAGAACTCTTTATAAAGAAATCTTTCCATAATGAATATGCTTTTTCCTTATCAATGCTTCATGCATTCATTAAAAAAATTAGCATGCTGTGCTAATATATACATGCAGATTATTACACGCAGAATCACAGAGTTTGAACTTGTTTTTAACTAGGCATCTTGAACATATCAGCACATGTGTCACCACCTGACATTGTCCTCTCTGCATCACCCATTTCTCGTGCATTTTCTGGCCACAGTCACCACATAATGAATGCAGTTTGCTGGCATAGCTCATGGCAGTATCCCCTTCTGCTCTACTGCCTGGCCTGGCAAATGGTGGGTTCTCAGTTCAAATGTGAGCAAATGACCTAAAGTTTAAGCAAAGGGAAGATCTTGTTAGTAAGAAAAAGCTTGTTCTTTATTATTCTTATAAAACCCTTATCAATGGGAAAACTGCTAGACAGTAAGGAATTCCAAGAACTAGTGAGAAGGCATTTGTTTACTTATTTTATTAAAATATTGCTCAAAGTAAAGATAAAATATAAGAAGATATCATAGCTTTTCCTCCTCCCATCCCTTCCCTTTAAGAGATTTGTATGAGGTCAGACAATTAAGTTTGCGAACTCATCCTAGAAAGAGTGCTACATACCTCATTGCTGAATGTCACTACAGTCACCTTCAAAATATTCCCTTTAGGAAGCTGTGCACCAATGCCAGTGCTTAATCCACCCTTCAAAGCAACTTTGGAACTCTTTTTCTGAAATGGCCATCAGAGCTGTTCTCGTATTACCCATGAGGTCCTGAATGTCATCAAAATGTCTTCCTTTCAATATTTCCTTCATCTTTGAGTAAAGAAAGAAGTCATTGGGGGCCAGATCAGGTGAGTCGGGAGGGTGTTCCAATACAGTGATTTGTTTACTGGCTAAAAACTCCCTCACAGACAGTACCCTGTGAGCTGGTGTATTGTCGTGATGCAAGAGCCATGAATTGTTGGCAGAAGTTCAGATGGTCTAACTTTTTCACGCAGCCTATTCAGCACTTCCAATTAGTAAATTTGGTTAACTGTCCAGTTGATACAAATTCATAATCTCTCTGATATCAGAAAATGTTAGCAACATCGTTGCAACAAGTTCGTGAACTTAATTGTCAGACCTTCATAGTTTCTTATGTCAGTGGAAAAGGATTTCTTTGCACTCAAGCAAAGTGTTATGCTAACCATGGCAGCATGTCAGGAGTTGGGACGTGGCTAGAATGTAACTGGGAGCTGAGTGTCAAGACACACTGATGATCACTCTTCCATCAGACTTCATCTAGAAGCAGAGAAGTTCTCAACTAGGGCTCTTGAAATAATGATGATAAATTATGAATGAGCACCAGCTATGTATGTGCCCAGGCACTGTGGTGTGTGTGTGTGTGTGTGTGTGTGTGTGTGTGTGTGTTCTCATTTAATTCTCACCACAACCTTATAAATAGTTACTGTTACACCATTTTAAAGACGAGGACAATAAGGTCCTTCTTGCCCAAAGTCATATAGCAAAGAGGTGGGAATGTCAGACCCTGTCCAAGGTGGAAATGTCTGGCACTTCCACACTCTGTATCTGGTGTGCAACTTTCTAGGAAGAAAAAAGCTGAGCAGACTTAATTTAGGTGAATGGTCTTTTTAGAAGTTCCTTTTCTCTTGGTTTGTGCTAAAAGTTATATTTAATTTTAAAAATTAAGTACATTTCAAGTATTTTAGGATAGAAGATAACACACATGAACTAAGCAGATAATTGCCAGAATAATTTCACTCATTTTGCAATTTTATAGATTTTTTGAGGGTTTAAAAAGTAGTTTCTTTGAGGTATAATTTGCATAAAATTTACCCTTTTGGTTGCGTGCAATTCAATGATTTTTAGTAAATTTATAGACATGTGCAACCATCACCACATTCAAGTTTTAGAACATTTCTGTCACCCGCCCCCCCATGAAAAAAAAAAATCCCTCATGTTTTTAAGGACATTTTGTTAGAGAATTCCTAGGGGGTTATAGGAGAAGGAGGTGGAGAGGGGCAAGAGGAAATGTGGGAAGGAAAAGGGAAGGTTACGTAATAAAAAGAAGTGGGTGTTTGGGGGGTTGTAGAGCAAAAAGAGGTCTTAGGGGTGATGTAATTGAAATCTTCATTTTAAAAATGAGAAGAGAAGGGTGGAGAAGTTGGGCAGCCTGCCTGCATTGGTGATACACCAAGAGTCTGGTTTACTGAATCTCAGCCTATTGTTCCTGGAGTTACCACAGTGCAAAGAATGATCAGTGATTGGAGGACTTCCTCAAAACTGTCCTAATTATTCGTGATTTCAGACAACTCTTTGTTTGTTTGTTTGTGTTTTGCTCATGATTTGTGGTTGGAAAGGGTTCAGCTGCATGATTTGTCTGTGATCGCTGTGACGTGTCCTGAGGGGCTGGGGCTGGAGGATCCACTTCCAGGCTAACGCCCTCACTCACATGGCTTGTGCCTCGGTGCTCTTTGGTCTCCTTTGGTCCACATGGCGGTTCATCTCCCAGGGCCTGTCCGCGTGGTTTGAGGTGCTCCTGGCATGGTGGTCTCCAGGTAGTCATACTTAGATGACGTGGCTTTCAAAAGGGAGGAAGAAGACGCTGTCAGGACAGTTAACATAAATGCTTGGATTTGATATGTAAAGTTACGTCTGCCATAAACTCTTGGTGAGAGCCTCCCGTACACGAGGTGGAGGGCTCCATGCGCTTCTTGGTGGGGCCAGGCCTGCTCACAGGGCAGAAGAGCACATGGGATACGATATGTTGTTGTGCTGACCTTTGGAAAACACAGGCAGCAAGAACAGGACTGGGCAGGTCGACCTCCGAGACGTCCTGTCACGTTCAGACCTGGTTCTGTCTTGGGAAGATCTAGTAGCCATGGCCTTTTAGGAGAAAGTTGAAGCTCCATAGCTAATCCTGGAAGCCCCTCACGAGCCGGCTCCCACCACTTACCAACGTGCATTCTACTCTCCAGTAACAGTAAAAATCTCACTGTCTCCCAAGTGTACCAGCTCCTGTGTACTGCTTGGTCCTGTCTGCCCTTCCCATCTCTTCCCAAGGCTTCAGCACACTCTCTCTACCGAGCACTCTTCTTAGCTGTCCTTTCAGTCTCAGCTCACATGTCACATGGAAGCCTTTTGTGTGTCTTTTTCTGTTTGTGGGGTGATCTTGTGAGAAGAGGATGTTTTTTCTCAGTCTAATGACTTCTTTAGGGTCTGGCACATTCTAGGCATCCAATAAGTATATGTTGAATGACTACATTCATACATGTCACAGATTAAAGGGGGCAGCCTTCTGTGTGCATCTGTACATTGGTGGTGTCACAGTGAGACTTCTCTAAGCAAGAATCGTGGCGGAGCCCAGTTCCACGGAGTAGACACTGACTCCTTAGGTGTCACTGCTCAGTTTGACGGGCTGTGTCTTCCCTGTTACTGACTCAGCCACTTGATAGTGTTACAGCCACTGGTTCAGTCCCCAGGACCCAATTATGGAAAGAGAGTAAGGCATGGAAGCATCAGTACACAATTATTCTGAGACCACTATGTCAAATGTCATTTTATAGAGAAGAACACTGAGGTCCTTATGAGAAAAATAACTCACTTGGTACTAGAGCCAATTCACAGCTCTCTGTCCCAGCACATCATGTTGCTTCCCGTAGCCAAAAAAAGCCGCTTTGTAAAGACCCTGCCGAAATCTGACAGAAGTGGTGATCTGCCTCATGCTGTGGTACCTGGTCACCAACAGTGCCGTTCTGACCACTAGGAGAATGCACAGTGTTTGGTCTATGTGAATAGAGGTATGTAAATGGGAAGGTAATTGCTTTCCATGAAAATTCTGCTCCAAAAGCAAGGTTGAAAACCATAGCAGCCCATTGAGAGTTTCAATAAATTCCTAGAGCAAAGATAGTTTTCAACTCCTTCTGGAGAGAACAAGTAAATACAATTATGACCACCTCCTAATTACTTAGATAGAGATCCCCTGGGGTGCCTGTGTTTAAACATAATTAATACTGAATATTGAGAAGAGTAATGAAGCAAAAATGCATTATATGCAGACACAGTTTTAATTCATATGGGGCAAAACCTAGTTACTAAGACTAACTATATTGGACAGTCGACACTTGGGGCAAATTTCCCTGATTTGTAATAATGGATATCACCTGCTTTTGTTACAAAAAAGGAATTAGCACAGAGAGGGAGGCAACGGAACACTGAAGAGCTAAAATGTCTTTTTATTTTAACTTTTGGGCTGTTAAATCTGGACTGACAAGCCGTTGACAAGTGTAATTATATTGAGAGATGAGCTATGGGTGGTTCTGGAATTAGAAGAAAGCAGTGGAGGAATAAATATGCTGTTTTCTCAAGTGAGATCCAGAATCTTTGGTACTTCTATGTGGACTCCATACCCTGCAGTTGCTAAATTAAGCTGACTTGTTAGTGAGTTTGAAAGTTGTTTTTCCTGTCAGTGATCATTTGAGAGATTTTTCTCAGTCAGGTGAAACCTTCCAATTAAGGATACGCCTCATCCCTTACAAGAAAACTTCGTACCTTCTGCTCTTTGACCTACCACTTCCTGCGAATCTGGAGATGGCCAGATAGGGTAGTCTGCAGGACTGTCTTCAAAGACTTGGCATCTGGATAAGTGACAACTTTTGTTCGGAGGGTTTTTCTGGACAGACGTTTTATTGGAAGGCTCATGGCACTTGTGTAATCAGTGTCCTGCTGCTGGCCATTCACAGATGCTTCTCCTGTTCTGCGTCCCTCCGACTGTGTGTCTCTGGGCCCCCTAGTCTGGCTTCTCACTGAGTAACTAAACCTTCACTTTGGATTCATTTCCTCCCCTCTTAGAATGGAACTTTCAAACTTCCCCGGCTTCCCTCATCTCTCTGGCCCAGCTCTCGATTCTCTGTCCTTGTGCTCCTTCTGCAGGCGGCCTCAGGCCAGTTTCACCTTTGTTTCGGTTCATTCCGGACTTTGTTCTCCTGGCTCTGGAGTCAAAGGACACCCTTGCCTGTTTGCGCGTCCACCACCGTTGAGCCCAGTTGTTGTGGGGAAAGCTGGGAAGACTCTCAGTACGAGAATGAGTCTTGTTAGACGTCTTCTTCTCCCAGGGGCTTCCTTTCTGGGAGAAGACAGTTTCTCTCCTGCTTTAGTCCTAGGACCGCAACACACAGCCCTGGACACTCAACCCAGGAACCTCTAAGGTGACCCTCTCCTCGAGGGGCTCAGCTTCTCTCTGAGCTGCAAACCATACTGAGCCTATCTCCACAGGCCTGGGACCTGGCTTGCCAAACCTCTTGGGATGTCCAGGTTTCTAGGAAAACAAAATGTATTGATGTTGTGAGTTCTGTACAATAGCATGAACCACTCAAAACATTTCCTAGTACGCGGGGGGCTACCTACCCATCCACCTCTCTGCATTTCTGTTGGTCACATGATGTAGTTTCAGGTATTTTAATTAAACAAAGCAATAATGTGTTGCCAAGACACTGTCCCTGGAAGGATATGCATTACCAACAGCCCAGGGAGCAGTAGTAAAGGTGGTTCCCCCAAGAAAGTGGTTCAGAGGGTTTTCTCCTGCCTAATTCTTGTGGAAATTGCAACCAGTGATGGGAGATACATTTTTCTTCTTTAATCACTGTGAGTTAAAATTAGATTGATCACTGATCGATGATCATTCTGCGTGGTTTCTTTTCCAAAAAGGTGAAAATGACAAGCAGCCTTTGTTTTTTTGATAACTATTTTTCTTGTATTTTAAGTTTAGATGTTAAATTTGGGAAGAATGGTTTTCTGAACAATAGTCTTCTAATACATAAGTGCTATTTATTGAGATCTTCTTTAGTTTAATTTAATCTTTTAGCAATGATTTGTAGATTATCTTTCAAAAATTTTAGTCCTGTGTAATTTTTAATTTGTGGTGCTTTTTAAGAAGTATTGTTTTTGTAATTTTATTTTCCAACTTTTTGCTGCTGGTATTTCAATACAACTGATTTTTTTTTTTTTTCTACCTGGTATTTTGAGGCGTTGCTAAGTTAACCCCCTAATTTTATTAGGTTTTCTTGTCAATTCCTTTAGATTTTCTACATAGATTAATTATGTCTTCTACAAATAGAGACAATTTTATACTTCTTCCTTTACACTCCTTTTTTTTTCCCCCCTGGAGTTTCCGCGTTGTGGCCGTCATCCTTTATTTACCGCTAGAACGTCTCCTTTACGCTCTTTGTACCTGTCTTTTTTTTTCTTTTTTCTTTTTTTTCTTGCCTATTCCACTGAGTAGGGCGTCCAGTTCAATATTGAATAGAAGTAATAAGGGTAGTATCTTTGCCTAGTTCCTGATCATGGGTGGGGTGGAGGAGCATTTTTTTTTCCAACGTAAGTATTACTTTAGCTTTAAGTGTTTTGTAGATGCTATTTTCAGGTTAAGAAGTTTACTTTCTGTTCCTAGTTTTCATCATGCATAGGTGTTTGTCATAATTTACCACATCTATTGAGAGAATCTTTATCTTTTTCACTTTGTTGATAAGGTCAATTACATTGATGGATATTTGAATGTTATATCAACCTTGCGTTCCTAAGGTAAACTCCACTCACCCCTTTATAAATTGCTGGATTTTACTTGCTCATATTTTATAGAGGATTTTTAAAAAATCTGTGCTCATAGAATATTTGTCTGGAATTTTTCTTTTCTCGTAATGTTTTTGTCAGATTTTGGTATTGGGTTTATGCTGGCCTCATAAAATGAGTTGGGAAATGTTCTGTCCGCCTATGTTTTCTGAAAGAGCATACGTACGCACGTGTAAGATTAATATTATATTTTCTAAATGTTTGATGACATTCTCCAGTGAAACCATCTAGTCCTGGAGGTGTTTGTTCATGTGTTTGTAGGAGTCTTTTGAATAAGCATTCCATTTATTTTATATAGGGTTATTCATACATTTTATTTCTTCTTGAGTCAGTTTTGATAAGTTACATTTTTCAAAGAATTTGTTTCATCGATGTTATTGAATTAATTGGCATAAAGTTGTTTATGCTAACCCCTTAGTATACTTTTTATCTGTAGGATCAGTCATTATACCTCCTCTTTCATTTCTTGGTTAGTCTTGCTCAAGCTTTATCAATTTTATTAATATTTTAAAGAAGCAGTTTTATTTCCCTAATTATTTTCTCTAAGTTATTTAGATTTCATCTTTTTCAGAAGCGAATTTCTTATGTCTGATATTTATCTCAGCTATGATTAGTTTATGAAGATGCTTTTCTATCAGAGAAGACCCATAGCAAACCACGAAGTCACTTTTAACATGCAGCCTATAAATACAACTCTACGAAGAATGGGCGTATAATAACTGAATGTTGCATCCACATGTCAAATTGATTACACACTGAGATGTGTTCTGCCAGCATTTCCAATCCCAACTTTAGTGGTTCAATTTAAAAACCATCTCAAGATGATTGAAAATATGTTTTAGCTAAATTCATTCTACAGAAGAGGACACTTCTTAAGAGCAGATATTCTGTCCTGTGACACTGGTGAGTAATCCCACTTGTCACCTATGTACTATAAATCATGATACTACAAATCTATTAGCTTATGATTCATATCTGGCCTGCCTTGTAAAAACAAAGATAAAACATTACTTTAGACTGAATGATTCAATGCACACTGAATAAATACACTTTCTCTGAGTTCAGCCTTATTCTCTCTGAGCACTTGTTATTTTCAGGGAGAAAATTGAGTTCTAAATTGAGAAGGTGCATTAACTCTTTCAGATAATGGAATGACAGCTACATCTTCCTAAATAGCTTCCTGGAGGCCTAATGAAATGTATGCCTTTCTTCAGTTCTTATCTTTCTGATTGGAAGTAATTTATACTGTGTTTCCCTGAAAATAAGACCTAACCGGACCATCAGCTCTAATGTGTCTTTTAGAGCAAAAATTAATATAAGACCCGGTATTATATTATATTATACCTAGTATTATATTATACCTAGTATTATATTATATTATATTATATTATATTATATTATATTATATTATATTATATTATATTATTATTATACCTAGTCTTATATTAAAATAAGACTGGGTCTTATATTAATTTTTGCTCCAAAAGATGCATTAGAACTGATGGTCCAGCTAGGTCTTATATTCGGGGAAACACAGTACAAGGGGGAGACTCTTGTCTTGGTCTTACCTTGGCTTGGTCTCCCATCATTTCTTTAAATTCCTAGCTTTTCCTTCCACCCTTTTTTCTCTGAAGGCAGTAACAAACCTGTGTTGATTAATAAGATTTCATTAATAAGGACAACAATTTTTGCCATGGTTTCACAGTTATGTGTGGTAGTTATTGGGGTACTTATTTAATTTTCCATGAAGAGTGCCACAATAACATGGACCCTCACACAAAATGATACTCAGTTCTGGGCCACGTACATTGTACCTTTTTACAAGTGGTGGACCTTACTTGGTGCATCTATGAACAGTCGTGTATAAAGAGAATATTAAATAATTTCCAATGTGAGTTTATTTAATTTTTTGTAACGTTCATTAAAATTAAAAAGATATGCTTCCTTGAGATTGTCTTCTTAATGTTAATACTTATTTAACAAACTGCAATTTTCAGACTCAAGAAATATTTGAGGATGCCATTTAGGAAGCTGTAGGTCAGATTTAGTCGGTGCTCTACTGAGCTGCTTTTTGCATAGGTTGACTTTTCCCCATCCTTACAACTACCTTTTAGACAGGTGTAAGCATGTCCTTTTTGTTTTTGCTTTCAGATGTAGGATGTGTCAGTGCAAGAAGGCAGAAAGAAAGAATGACAACAGATAGAGAGAAAGGCATTCTAGATAGAACTTAGTTAGGGTTTGAAAACGAATCTGAGTTTAAATTCTCCCCTCTGTACTTACTGGTGGTTTGGTCAGAGATGGAGCTTTATCCCACAGGCAAAGACAGAATGGCCGTGAAGAGAATGTTCATCTGGCAGCCAGGTGGATGATGGAAACTAAAGTAAGGACACCGTATATTTATAGCATTTATTGGGTATTGGCTGTGAGGGGGAGAATTTCCCCTCTCTACCCCTCTTGCGTTCTTATGGGTGAACTAATAATAAAATTGAAAAAGGCCAGAATAATAGGAGAAAAAATAATTTAATATTTGCACACAGGAGACCATAAATGATACTCTCAGAATGATGAACTAGCAGCTTTCTGTACTTTTTAGGCAAAGAAACAATAAATTTGATGAATTGACAGGACAAAGATACTTGAGTTTGGGTGCTCCCCAGTGAGGAATCTAAACTGAGTTTGGGCTTGGGTAGCAAGGTTTGTTTATGGAAGCTTTTTGGCCCTGGATTCCTTAACTCTAGTGATAAGGTTATCTCTCTTAGGAACCTCAACCCCCCACCAGAACAAGTAGGGCACCTTTCACAGGGGAGATTTATATCCCGCCTTCAAAGCAAGGGAGAGCCAACATGCCCTTCTAGCACTGGCTGCTTGTCAGGTAACTTTAATTCAGAGTAATCAGTATGCCATTTTGGTATATTTTATGGTACCCGGCTCTGGGTCCCAGCAGTGTGTTCAGCTGTTTAGTGAACATAAGGGGAGATGAGACTCAGCTTCTGCTGTTATGAAAACTGTAGTCCATGAAAAAAAGGGAGATAAACATCTATCTGTGATCCAAGTGAGTGAAATCTGCACTAAACAGAAGTATAAACAGTGGATTGTGGGGTCCAGAACGAGGGATTCTGCTTAGAAGAAGAGTGGCAGGAGGGGGTTAGGTTTAGATGGCATTAGAGTCAGTCGTAGATGGATGAGTGATTTCGTGAGGTGAAAAGGGGAGAAGGGCATTTCATGCTGAGAAAGGAAAATGCTCAAGGCAGAGAAGGGGCCGAAGTGAAAAGTACATGGCATTTGGGAGAATACCAAGAAGTCAGATGAAGCAAAATTGAGGAGTGTACCTCTCAACCTCTCTCCTTCCTCTCTCTCTCCTTTCTCCCTACCTCCTTCCCTCCTTCTTTTCCTTCCTCCCTCTCTCCCTCCCTCTATCACTCAATTCCTTCTTTCCATCCAACTTGTAACTTCCTTCCCTCTCTGCCTTGTAATAGTCCTCCATCTTTTCTTTCATCTTCCTGCAACTATCCTGTGCCGGGCACTGGGAATATGCGCTGAACCAAGCATTTAGCCCCCCTCGGTGGAGCTTAGAGTCCAGCCTGGCAGGGGCAGCTCTCCTTTCATTAGGAATGTAGGCTTGGGAGTTACACAGAGAATCAGGGAATGATTCACAACTAGAAGGATTCACAACTAGCTGGGAAGCTATTTCAGTAGACCCAGAGAAGACAGACTCAAAGCTTTTATCAGTAAAATCTCATGGCCCTGTGAAGATGGGGTATATGCAATTGATTGTTATCAGAGCTCAGTGGAATTATTGCACAGTATAGTGTAAAGGTTCAGAGCATGAACCCAGCAGCCAGACTACCCGGGTTTGTGTCTCAGTTCCAGTCCTTACTAGGTGTTTAACCTTGGACAAATTGTTTCATTTCTCGGACTCAGTTACTTATTTACAAAATGGGGATTATAATAGTAATACCTCCCTAATAGAGTTGTCATGGGGATTAAATCAGTTCATAGGTGTAACTGCTTAGAAAAGTGCCTGGCACATGTTAGCCCTATATAAATATAGGCTATAATTATTTAATTATTTCCAGTTTGCTAAATAAGAATGAACTTCTAAAAGAGGAGCTAATCGGTCCCTCTTTTGCTAGAAACAATACGTCCTGTAGTTTGTGTAGAAGTGACTAGCTTTTCAGGATTATAAAAGTATTAACACATATCCCAATGTTACGGGGAAAAATAAAATAGTAGCAATTATTCAGAGCCAATCTAGTTATTGTTCTATTACTTCCCTTTCCAATCTTGGGAAGAAATTTAAGTGAAAAAAAGTAAACATACACACACACACACACAGATCAAGTTTTAGAGGAGAAAAGTATGTTCAGTGGTTTACTAATTTTGCTTAAGATTCAGAAATGTCTTACAAACTGAAATCCAGGCCTTGGGTACCATTGGGGTAGAGAGAGAAGCCCCAAGAGACTCATCTTCTATTTTTATTGTCTAAGCTAATGGTCCATTAGCACAGCTCCTTGAGGCTGAGCCTGTAGATAATGTGTACCGTCCAGGGCAAAGATGCTAGGTGGATGTTTCCTAGTGGTGGAAAGCAGCATTATTTTTCCTAGAGGAAGAATGTGAACATTCCCACTTTTTGCACATAATGGTAAAAATAAGAAAGATCAGTAGATAGTGGGCAAAGAAATTCCCAAGATAATATCAGTGTTCAAAGGAAAATGCCTATGTTCATAATTAGTTTAATAATTTTGGTTTCAATAATGGTTTGTTCTTATTAGCTATTCAGTTAAATGGTGTTAATTTTAAGGTCCATCAGTTGAAGAAGAACATCTATGCACTTTCAGGCAGGTTTGTATTATTAGCGAAGTGATATAAAATGAAAAATTTCAGTAAGCTCATTACAAATTTGAACTGTTTATCTTTTAAAAATAAGCTTCAAAAATCTTAAATTCTTATATCCACAACAAAAAATAATATCTAATGTGATAAGGATCAATAATTAAGCTTCCCAGTGTATAGTAATCAAGAGTTGTTCTTTTTTCCCTAGGTTCTGACATAACTTTAAACACATTAATTTCAAATTGCCAGGTATTTACATCTTTAATCATTTTAAATTTGGTATCACCAAGCAAGCGTGAAGCATCAGTGTTTCTTATTTCTAGTAAGTCTGTCCTTTAATCACTCAGCTTTTCTGCGAAGGAACAGCTAAGCCTCATGTGTCGGAAGCCTGCCATCTGAGCACGGCCTCGCACTCCTTGCAGTCAGGTTGACTCTGAGACGAGAGCCACCACAATTTCCGTGTTTCCCAGGAGTAGCACCACCACATAAAACCAACCCCACCAGTTCACCCAAATCCGTAGTAGGGCCTATGACCACCATGCTGTTACTGAATTGACCTGCAGGCAGTCTTGGATCAATTAATTAGTAAGCCTAATTGAAGTGAAATATAATTAACCATACAATATTAAGCTGTCCAAATTTAACTCCACTGAAATTATGTAATGAATCTGGAACATAAAGGATTACTAGCAAAAAGAAAACAGGTATCAGTAAAGATCACGCTTGGTGAATCCTCCTCACTCACCTTTGACTGACTACCCGTGACTCTTGTGACTTAGGCAGTATGTATTTTGAAACATGTGGCCCACCATGTGAAAATCAAACACGCACAGACACACGTGCATGCACAAGTTGGACGCCTTTGCCTCATGGATTTAATAAATCTGTCTGATGTGATTAATAAATCGATAAAAGGTAACCCAGTACATATAGACACGGTAGCACCCATCTAGGATAGATACTAGTTGGAAGTAGTTTTCTATGTGGCTTACCATGTGGTTGTATTTGTAGAAAATCTTAGTGAACATCAGAACTCAACGAGACATTGACACTTCATCCTTGTTTGATGACACCAAATTTAAAATGGTTTAACAGTCAAATGCCTGGCAGTTTGAAATTAATGTGTTTAAAATTATGTCATGAAGTTAGTGAAAAGACAAATCCAAAAACATGCTTGAAATACAACATTGATTGATTTGTAATGGTAAAAAACCATATTGATTAGTTTAATTATTCATCCAGAATTATAAAAGCAGGCACCATTTTTCCACAAATGAATCTTCATATTGAAACAATTAGAAATATCTTTCTTGTAGAATCCTACCAAACTGTCATTCGATTCTGTTTTTTAAAATAAAAATAAATGATTTTAGACAACAAAATATTTCAAATGCATTTTGATATTTAATCTTTAATAAGTGTAGAATTTAAAAGTGTATGCATGAATATGCATGGTCAAAGGCATACTTAAATAATATATGTAAATTATTTATGACGAGAGAGACACAGAGACAGTAAGGGGGAGAGGGAAGTTATGGGCAGAGATAGACGACTTGCCATTTGGCGATGTACATATTCAGACTGAAGGTAAGTAAAGAATTTAAGAAAATACCAGATTCACCTAATGGACGCTGATTGTTTAAGCTCATTTGTTTTTAAAGGTTATTTAAACTGTTTAGGAATTATTTTTGACAAGCCATATGTTGCAACAGCCAGAGCTCTTTCACACAGAAGATTGCGCAGGTTGTTTTGAGTTTCATTGTTTACTGGCAAACCGTAATAGCAATTTTAGTTTTGTTTCTGTCTCAATTATGTGAAAGTGAGAACATGACTAATTAATTCTCTCAAGTTGATAACACCCTTGAAAATTTTTGAACATTTATACTGTAAATCCTCTCAAATTACTTTCCCCACTGAATAGTGTGTGCTGCATACAGTTTGTGAGTTTCAAAGATTCTCCATTTGGGTACAAATTCTAAATCTTGACAAAAATGGCTTCATGGATTACTCTATAGATAATTAAATGTCAGTGATAGCTGAGTAAATATACCAATAACTGATAATGTACCATTTTATAGTTCCCGTATAATTATTCTAGTGTTTTACCTTAAGCAACTTTTTCACTGATGTTCTTATATCATTTACTTATTTATTTTTCACATTTTCTCACAAAAAACAAGAAATTCCCTTTTTTGCAGTAGCCACATATGTTTAAAGCAAAATAAATTTCCAAATAGAGGAGTCCTCATCATGTTTCTTCAGGTTGTTTTTAATTTCATGCATGTGTGAAAGAAGAGAATGTAATTCCCAGGTACTAAATGTCCCTCAGCCGTTCACGTTCAGTACTGCTATCTGGAATAAAACGAGATTGAATTTGCAGAATGGCGAATTACTGAAAATAATGACACTAAGGCGACTCATTAATCTTTATCTGCTTGTCTATTTGTTATAGCCTGGATGAAATGGAAACATTCATTTGGGGGGCCAATCAGATGGAAAAGGGTCTTACTATTATGAAGAGAAACATGGGGCTGAAAATGTGTTTTTTTTTTTCCTTTTAAAATTATACACAGCGCCTTTTTCTTACATGCCTCTGTTTTTCTTTTAGTGGCAAAGCATTTCTATAACACTGGTTGAGAAAGTTCAGATGATTGCTGTAATCCTAGGATCCCTGTTCTTAATAGCCAGTGTGACCTGGCTCCTCTGGTCGGCCTTCAGCCCCTATGCAGTGTGGCAGAGAAAGGACGTCCTTTTTCAAATCTGCTATGGAATGTATGGTTTTATGGATCTAGTGTGCATAGGTAAGACCATGCTATTGAACGTTAACAAACTGTCAGTAATCCGTTTCTTGCAGCTATCGTATTGTCACCAGTTGGATGTAATAGAGAATGTTGGGGTTCGCACGGTCTTCATTCGTGCGAACGAATTAACTATCTGGGGCATCACAATCTGGCCACTTTTCTCACAAAGCAGAGCATCTGTATTCCCAAGTACTCTGAAAAAATTAACAGGATACTGCCCATGTAAAGTGATATATTTTGCAATGCGAAGGAAGGAGGAGTGGAAGAAATTATTGGGAGTGGGCGATATAAGGACAGACATTGATTTCTAAGGAATCAGAGCAAATCAGTCTCCCTTCACAAAGCTGGGATAGTATTGACTGGTGACGATGGTGATCATTGTGTTTGGGGACAGGACCCACACCTGGAGGTCTTAACATCATGGATGGCATGGTGACTCAGATTCTGCAAGGGCGCAAAGGGCTCCTTGGAAGGGTTTAGGCTTGGGGACAGTTTTCCTTGCTGCCCTGTGTCTCTTTGTTTCACATTATATTCAGTGGCTTAGAAGAGAAAAAGGATCAAACATTTTAGCTTAAACAGATCCTACGATTAAAGGTTACTTACATGTTTCACCTGATCTGTTGTTTCCCTAATGCCATGAGGAAATGGAAACCGATTCATGCCCTGGTCCTGCAGTGCATACGGTGACCAGTTGGCAATAGGGGGTAGGGATAGAGAGGGACAACACTGTACCGAGGAGCCATTCCCTGTTGTGATGGGGTTTAGAGTTTAGTGGGATGTACAAAGAGCTGAGGGCGGCAGCCATGGTTTAAAGCAGTGATTCTCCAAGAGTGGTCTGAGGACCACCGGCAGCAGCAGCCTGTGGCCCCTTTTTAGAAATGTGCATTCTCAGGCCCCACCCCAGACCTGTCGCATCAGAACCTTTGGCCCCAGCCACCTGTGTTTCACAAGCCCCCCACAAGGCTCTGATGCACGTAAAGTTGACAACTGCTGACTTCAGGGGATGGTACTCCACTGGGGTCAAATGACTTAGCCTATAATCCTGGCCTCCGCTTGAACACATCAGTTCCGTCTGTCCATATTCCTGTTTTCTCCCCTGTAAAAATGGGAATAACCAGTCCCAGCTCACAGGCCTAAAGAAAGGAAATAGTGATTATAAAATAATGTTATTAATTACAGGTTGTAGATTAAGTGTATTTGAGTAAGTCACAAACATTGAAATAGTTTGACTCACTTAATGCCTCTGCTCACTAGAGCCTTAATGAGGCTAGCAGTTTCAATATTCACAGTCATTTTTTTCCAAGAGAACTCTATAAATTTTAAAGTTTGATCAGCTTGAATTTCCCCTCCTTCTTTTCTCTTTGTCACTAGTGCAAGACTAATAAGAAACAAAATGATCAAATTTCAGGCCAGAAAGGCAAAAAGAAGGAAGGGAAATGCCATGAATAATATGTGAACTGAGCAGATGTTGCCTGGATAATTGGACTAATCATGTATATGAACAATTTGCATTCAATGTGATAATGCATATGTAAGCAATTGGAAATTCTAAATCTCGGTACAAGTATAATCTCTAGGGTGATGCTCTAAATAAAGAAGAATCACAAATTGTTCTATAAATCCCTCAGCAAATTCAGAGGTAGTGTTTATTTTGTTTTTCAACATTTTCAAATGTTATAAGATGTGGTATTCCGTTGATATTAAAAGGGGAGGTGAAAAACAAAAGAACCATTGGATTCCCAATCCAACCTGGAGGGAAAAACAATTCCAGTTGGCTTTCTTGATGTTATTATAGCACTAAAAAGGGCCATCTATTTCCTGGCTAGGAAATCATTTTCCTGAATTTCACAGCTTGCATTTGAGTTATTGTATCTCAAATTTTGACTGTTAATGCCATACTTTTAACCAAGGGTATTAGAATTCTGCTTTTGGAAGCACTATATAGATGAGCTAATGATCTTTCAACAGTATATGACATATTTGGGATTTTCTTTTGAAATCTGGGTGTTTACGCAGTTTATGAAGTCAAGTTTCATAGGCACAAAAACCAATTGACATTTTCCTGGAGACACTTTGGAGAGTGAATCTTTATCTAAATTTTAAATATTGACAATACTCTCCATTGTCTTTTGGCTCAAACCTAAATGTCATTACTCAATGATTTATTTGTATATTTTGAAAGATATTAAAGAATTCAGACTGAACAATATTGTTGATTTCCCTTAGCAATCTCATTAATTAGTCTGTTTGGGCCAAGAGAAAAATCTTATTTTTTTCCCCTAAGAAATTAGGCAACTACCATAGCCAAGAAAGCAAATACAGGTAGGCTTCCAATCGCCAAATGGATCATAGGCTGTAATAGAGCCGATGCTTTCCTGCCCCCAAGGAACTTCCACCCACATGGGGAGGATGGACATGTAAGTAGGTAACTGGAATGCAGTGGGATTTCACAGTTATGGAACTATGCACAGGAGATGATAGTTAGACAAAGTAGGAAGAGATTAATGCTGGGGTGTTGTGTGCAGAGAGGGGACAGTTTCAGGCAGATTTCATGGGCCAGTGAGAGCCAAGCAGGCTGATAAATGAATAGATGCTTTGCAAATGGGAGATGGCTTCCTTGTCACCGTTGGAGGATGAAATATTGGCTTGCCATTCAGAGGGCTTTAAATAGTTGGAAACAGTCCTACATTCCTGTTCGGCTAAGCTTTTCAAACGTGTTTATACCTAAATGCTCTTTTTAAAGAATAATTCTTAAAATCTATAGAAGATTATTCTAGAATCAAAAAATGTTATAATCCAGCCAGGTGTATGTAATACTTAGTAGGAGATTATTATTGGATTGTTAAATAGCAATGTAAAGATTTGTAGAAAATTTATTTACTTGGGGAAATGTATTTACTTGTAACCAGACACAGTGTATTGGTTTGTTGCTTTCATTCATTATTAATTACTGCATTTTCTGATTTCCCAAGATCTTTCTTGGAAAATTTTCCCAAGTTTCTTCTTGCTATTAAAATTTTGAAGTCTCCCAAGGGTCTAGGTACTATTGTAGTTGAAATACCTAAATCAAGGCTGCCCAGTAGAGCTTTCTGCAGTGATGAAAATGTTGCATATCTGTGTTTTCCAGGATCATAGACACTGGCTACCTTCGGCTATTGAGCACTTGAAATGTAATTAGTGAGAATGAGAAACTGAATTTTAAACTTAATTTTATTTAAATTAATTTAAATTTAACTTAAATTTAACTTAAACATGTGGCTAGTTGGCTTCCATATTGGACAGCTTTTGAGATGACGGAATTATAAATGCATGAGAGTTTTATTAACAAGTTTCACCTTGTCTGTATAAATAGGTGGTGTTTCCTTAATGACAAAGAAACTGTTCCACAAGAGATGAATAAAGTGAGAATGAGTTTAATAGGATTAAGAGAAGGAAGGGTATTAAAGGTGAGGGTGGTGCTCAAGAGGTATACAGAGCCATAAGAGGGAGACGTGTCTTAAGCAAATGAAAGTACAAAAAGATAAAACTTTATATTTGGGGAGCTCTTTTATATATTTAAATAGATAGCATTCCAACTATAGTTGCACACCAGGAAAAATAATATAATGGCTTTAAGTCACTGAGATACTGTAGCCCAGGGGCAGTCATTGAGGGAGAAGTAATAACCAAAGGAGGCTCCCATTGGCTCCCTCCTAAGGTTTGCGCTGTGAGCACAGGAAGATTAGCAAACTCAGGACTGAAGAGCAAATGCTGGCAGAAGGCACTGGGGGCCGGATATGGTTTCTACCTCCGTACTTTGCACATTGAGAAAATGGAAGGCTCTCGCTTCCATTGGTCATGTGATTCAAAGGAAGTTTGGGCCATGAGAGGAATGTGCTTATTAGTGACTGAAAGATTGAGGGACTAAGCGATGGCCGTGAGGACAGGGAGTCATTTGATTAACTTGCATCTAAAAAGTGAGAGTAGTTACCAAGTCCTTTTGGTATCTGGTAGAACAGAGGTGAGCTCAGTTTCTTGTAGAAGCAACAAGCTAGAACTAAAACCCTATTATGAGAGTGGGATTCCGGAAACAGAGATAGCAGTGCTTATACTTAATCTCATTAACACATAAAGTAGTGCCAAATCCATGTCTGGAAAATGTTTTCATCTTCTCTGAGATACTAAGGGAAGGAACTGTTTATGGTTACAAAGTTGAAAAACCTTGAATTACTTTTGTTCTTTTAGAAATTTTTCTTAATTGTCCACATAAATATATACATATTCAAATAAAAAACACCTTTTGTACTTATAATTGTGAAATATATAAAGTTTTAAAAAGACCATTTTACTGGGCTTTCTGTTGCGTTTCTCCATTTACAGAAATGTCCCCTCTCAACGTTTTGATGCATAGCCTCTAGATCTGGGCACCGAGACATTTACGTATTTTATTTTTCATATAAGCAGGACGTATTATTGAATAGGCTTCTTCATTCAACAGTCTGATCTAGAGCTCTTTCCTTATTAGATGTATACTATTTACTTAAACTTTCTTCTGCTGGCGGATATTTAGGTTTTCTCAATTTTTGCCATTAGGGACAATGTTGCAAAGGACATCCTGTTATGTATTTTTGTAGGCAGGATTCCGAGAAGTGGAAAGTCTGGTTTGGGTAATAAGTGCATGTTACATTTGGCACCCTGAAAAACCTTTACCAGTTTATACCCTCCCCCTAATATATGGCATTTCCAGTTTCCCCACACCTTGACAAATGTGGATGTCACTTTTTGACATTGTAATTGGTAGTTTGAACTATAGTGTGTAGTTTGAACTATACTTAACAGCACCAGAGTGGTTTTCTTAAAATCCATTCTACAACTATTTAGGTCTGTGGGGTAGTTTTATCTAAGAAAATAAGAGTGGCCACACTGGGCCCTGTGTATATGCAGCTCATCCGTCTGATGTCTTCGGGGATGCCGGAGACGTGATGTGCGGGGACATACTGATCTTTGCTGTAAGCATCCAGGTGTTCTTTCTGAAAAATGCAATCCAGCAGGGTGACCGGGGGCGGAGACCACTGCCCCTCAACCCTGCATTCTCCAGCACATTAAGACGCTCTGGGGCCAGCGTCTTCTGTTACACTGTTAACACCGAGGGGATTTCACTCCTCAGTCTGTCTCTCTTTTTGTGTGTAGAAAGTGCTTCCTGAAATTGCTTTAAGAAAAATTGCTTCTCTCTGTCACGTGGCTCTGTGGCTAAAGTACTGATTCTGTTATTGCTTGTTCTCCGTATTATTTTATTTCTCAAATTAAAGCACAAACATGCAGACTGGAGGATAGACACACACACACACACACACACACACACACACATCAGGAGCCAAAACTATTTCTCAGGGCTCTTTTGAAATAATGAAATATAGTATAATATGATTGTTTATCCTGTCTTGCTTTTGAGAGCTGCAAAGATTAGGGAATTTTGAAAAATAACCTGAGATATAGTAGAATGAAGATCAGACCAAAATGTCTTCTCCTCACTGTACCAATTATAGTCAATACTGAAAAAAATGCTCCTTCTGCAGAAATGTCGTCCTCTCCAACAAACTTTCATTTTCTTAGATTTCCAAACTAAATAATATTTTAAAAACTCATGTAAATTTTATTACTGTTAGTATAGCCCTTTAGAAAAATCTGTTTTTCATAGTTGGTAATATATCTAGCTAAAGCAACTTTGGTCATACACAAGAAAACTATTTAGAGTTCCCAGTTGGTAACTTTGATTCACATTTCATTATAGAACTTCAGAACAATAAATAAATACAACATATTCTTATGGTCTTAGGCTGATGATATTAGACATATGTTTACATTTCTAAAAGCTAAGGTAATATTTCTGTCTTACTTTTTATATTGCTTCACTTTGCTGTTTTTTTCTTCAGGCAAAGTAGCTAAAAGGAACGCATGGTTTAACACTTTATTGACATGAAATTTAAAATGTACATTTTCTAATACTTTGATATTATATGAGGAAAAGTGAAGAAGTTTGACAACTATTTTGGGGATAATCAAAGTCTCGGTTACCACACTGAGCTTTTGCCATCAAGGATGACCTGTCCTCTATATAATACCAAGGTTGTTTCCTTCTAAAATGGTGCTTTCAGGTCACCTTCTTTCCTGTGGCTTGCTTTCAAGTATAAAGAAATTAGCACAAACAAAGCATAATTAAGGAAGTAAATCAACTAAGGAAAAAATTTCTAATGCATTCCAAGCAAATATAAATGACTTTTAGACTCTCTCCTGTTTAAAATTTTCCATGCTCTCTGGCTCTTCGCAGCATGATTCAGAACTTGAATATTTCTTAAACTATTTTAGGTGAAAAACATATTTACTGAAAGAGTTAGGAATTAGTATTGGAATGGAAATATGCTGTAATTTAGAGCGGAAAAAAAAGAGTTTGCTGGAGGGCACAGGAAAGCGTCCAGTTCTTTCGTAGCCGCCCAGGGTCATCGACCACATAGATGAATATGCCAGGTTTGCAAAATGTGCAGCCCTTGGGTCATTGTATACAGATAGCATTTTTTAAGCTGTAAAATATTTATAGATAAAAATAAAATTATCAAATAGTTCCAAGTGAAAATGTAAAATTACCAAGAGAACACGCGTGTTCACTGGTTCACCGAACTCTTTCCGGCCTGCACAGGTGTTTGCGGATGTCTGATAGAGTGAGCTTTTTCCTAGCCCTCCCTAAGGAGAGCCAGGACCAGTGTGACCTGACGTGGGCCATTTCCACATTGAAGATACTTTCTCTGTGGGGAGTGAAGATGATAGCTGTCAGCCACCAACACCCCCACACCTGCCCCGTCCCATTTGAAATTGTCAACAAGTTTAATCCTAAGACTTCAGATCTCTGTAGATTATTTTTTCCATCACAAAACATTAGGAGCCTAGATCTAACCTTCCACCACACTCCACCCCCTCCCAACCCAGTCAGCACCCCCACCACCAGCACTAAGTCTGGGATCTGAGCTACTGGGATCTCTCAGGAAAGCAGAGCTCTGAATGTCAATAGGTCAGCATTCAGCCACAGAGTTGGCGCTGTGTTACAGTGGAAGGCGGATTCTAGGAGGTGTTGTTGCCGTTGTCTTATTCTGAGTTTCATAGGAAGCACTAATGTGGATAAGCCTGTATGAATCATAGACTTGTGAAAAAAGAAGCTCAACTTCAACACTGTTTGGCAAAATAACAAGAGAAGTTGATTCACCCAGTATTTATTTCCTTGTTGAATCTTCATATCACAATTTTTCCTCCGACAGAAGAAGACTATTGGCCACCTCCCATTTCCTGATCTATAATTTGACTGGGGACCTACATTCCTCAAGTGCCACAATTTGGCTACTTAGGAGACTGACCTTGGCCCACCTGCTAGTGTAGGGAGGGCAGAAACCTACTCTGGCCCAGAGCCCCTCTGGGTTTCCCTTCAAAGTTCCTGCCAGTCTTAGGGCTGTGTTGTGAGATTGGCCGTGCTGGTAGCTTCTGTCATCCCTGAAGCCATGACTGTTACCAGAGTCGCATGATCTGCTAGCTTGTTTGGAGTTATTTGTTAGAGTAGAATTCCTTTACAAGCACAGATCATTATTTCCTGATTTCATAATATCTTAGCATGCTTCATACCCCAGGAAATGCCACAACTTCATTTAGAAAGAGGCTGATGCAGTATCGTCAGCCTGAAACGCAAGCGGGACTCTATCCTCCAACACCAGCCCCAGCCTCGAGTCCTTTACGGTACTAATTTCTGAGCACATTCTCCTCAGGCGCCTTGGAGGGAGAGGCGGAGTAGACCTTTGCAATTCAAAATTCATAAAGGAAAACCAAATTTTTATCCTTTGTATGTTTGAGAAGGCCGTTATTATCTCTTTACTCTGGAGATACAAATTATAAGTTTTTCTGTGCCTTAATTCTACTGATGTTTACCAATTTCTCTAAAGATTATTATCATCGTTAGTTATTAGTGATATCGCTGCCTTTAAAACCCCAGGAAATTAAATAGAAGGGAACTTGTTTTTGCTACTTGCCTTTCATGCTGTGCCTGAAATGGTCTCTCAAAAAGCTAATTAACTCTTTAGGCCTCCTTGGGGGAGAAAACCCAACCCAACACCTTCCTTTCATTTGACCTTGTAAAGTTCAAGTTCTTTCAGAGAAATAGTGGCATAATTAGCAAAGCAGCAGACCAAATATATTGTTATTGTTGACTTCCATTTCCTTCATAGGGAACAGTGTGAGTCTCTCAGCCATCTCTCTCAATTGGAGGCAGTTTAGCCAAAGAGGTGTCAGTCATCTATTGGGCCAACAGTCATTGAGTATTTACTGTGTCCAAAGCCTGGGGTGCCAGGTGGAGATGTGAAAGGCACAGGGATATTCTTGGACAGCCCATGATGCAAGAATGGTGTTTACGTTTTGAAATGGTTGGAAAATATCAAAAGAGGAGTATTATTTTGCAACATATGAAAATTGCAACAAATATAAATTTTAGTGCCCGTAAGTCAAATTTTATTGGAATACAGACATATCCATTCATGTGTTATCAACAAGTAATTACAGCCGTTGAGAGACCATAACATCACATAGCCTAAAATATTGACTATCTGCAGAAAAGGTTTCCCTGGTGAGAGACAGGGAAATATGCAATTCAATTACAACATGGAAAGTTCCAAGAGGAAAATATATGGGAGAGCAGATGGGTGAAGGTTAATCATACTTAGGGTCAGTAAAGTCTATGGGAGGAAGAAATCTTGAGCTCACTTTTAAAAAAGAGCAGGGGGGGGGCTGACTTGTCAACACATGAAAACATGTAATATTTTTAGGAGTCATATGTAACTTGGTGTGGCAAGAGCAAAAAAGATACTTGTTGGAAACAGGGCCTTATCATCTAGAGGGCTGCTATGGTGGAACCTGGCAGTGGGACCAAACTGAAAGCTTGGGGAGCCCCTACAGGGGTCTGCACCTGATTGTTTACTTGCTATTGAAGTCAGGGCCTAGATAGCCAGGGGATGTTGAAGGGGAGGGAGTAGGAGGGCCATGCAGGAGAAGGTAAGAAAGATGTTCCAATAATCCAGGCATGTGATTAGGCCTACATTAAGACTGGAGGGGCAGCTGTTAGAATATTAGAATATTAAAAGTGGTTAATCATAAGGTGGTGATCGATTCAATGGAGGTAGGGCGGAGGCAGGGCGACTAACAGAGAGGGGCCAACAGAGGCTGATTGACAGGCAAGTGAGAAGATGGTAAGTTCCTTTTGAACATTTTCTTTTTCTGGGGGATCTAAGCGGATATGGCCAGTAAGCAACTGGGTTTGGGAGTCTGGAGTTCAGGATAGAAATTTGAGCTGGAGATTTATATCTGGTAGTTGAAACCAGTGTCTGCAAGAAAAGTGATTCGGGTGAGATGAGCGGCAGTTTGAGGAACACAGAGAAACTTGAAGAGAAGGCAGAAAGGAGCATGAGCAGTGAAAGAAAGAGGGGTCAGGTGAGGAAGAACCTCAGGGAGGAGGAGCAAGTGGCGAACAGTGCCAGATGCCAAGTCAAGAGTAGATGAGAAAAAGCTGAAGTGTACTCCCTGGATTTGGCAACATGGGGGTTGGATGGATAGACACGATTGCAGTAGGCTAAGAATGGCTGGGATAGGCAGAAGCGGACTCAGAATGTAAGTTCACAAATCTTGGCTGAAAAAGGACACAGTTAAATGAGGGCAGAATCTAGAAGGGCGGTGTGTGGAATTGAAAAAGGTTCCTGTTTGTTTTAATGGCAGAGGTAGGCATGGGCAAGTGCTGAGCAGAAAGACTCAGAAGACGTGAGAAGATTGAAGACCAGGTGGGAACGGACAGCCTGATGCTCCTGAGAATGCAGAAATAGAACCGAGCACACAGGGGAAGGGTTTGCTTTGCACAGGGGGACCTGGTGTCCCTGAGATGGGCAGGTGGGAGGAGAGGGTGGCATATGTGAGATGGCTGCATATGCCACTCTGGGAGAATAACCTGAAGGGCCCCCTTGCAAAAGACCTCCTGTTTCTCAGACAGGTAGGTAGTATGGTCATCTGCTGAGACAAAGAAGGCACAGTGTGGGGAAAGGAGTCTGAGGACAGCGTTCAAAATGGCGCTCAGCTGCTGAGCGCTTTGGGAGAGGGAGCTGACCTCAGAGACACTGGGTATGATCAAGTGCCCTCCTGAGGCGGAAGCAAGGATGGCCCCAGTCCCCACGGCTTTGTGACTGCAATTTTACCCAACAGGGCTGAGGAGGAAGTGCGGAGCAGTGACATGGTGAGACAGGGCTAAGATGGGGTTTTGTGTGCAGAGTTGCTGGAAGGCACCAGCAAGCCCAGCCTTGCCTTTCACCTCCAGCGGCGGGAGGAGGATTACAGGACGGGCTGTGCTTTCTCCGGGAAGGACCCACAGCCAGAAAGACGCTGGTGGATTGGGGAAAGATTGTGCTGTCCGAGGGCTCCAAGTCTTGAGGAGGTGGGACAGGATGCACTGAGATTAAGAAAGTGGGTGAGTGAGAAGCAGGGCATGTGTGATTGTCAGCAGTAGCGTTTCAGAGCTTGCTGCTGGAACCGTGTCTGGAAGGGAAAGGCCCAGGCTGGAGTGAAAGACGGACATGGAGGGCAAGGCCTATGCACGTCAGGTCCTGGCTGAGTCGTCCATCTGGGTCTGGGGCCTGAGGAGACCCGGGGTGCACATAATCTGTGGTGGTGGAGAGCGGCTGAGAAGTCAGGAGGGGACGTGCCTTGTGGCTTCACTCTGTAGACAAGTGTGCACATGTGTGTGTTCGTGCAATTTTACTCTTTCTGTGACTTGACCCTTTTCCAGAAGAGTAGTGGTGGGAATTCTAAACAATGAGACTTGGGAACAATTGCAACATTAGAGAAATCTGAGTGTATCCATAGATCACCAGAAATGAGGTTATTAAAGAGGCCGCCTTGATTTGGGACTGGGAGGGTTTCCTTGGAAGAGAGGGCAAAGTAGATTGTGTGATAATGGGAACCGTGACAAGAAGAGGCAGCTTCCTTAACCTACCAACCCAGAGAACTGGCACCCGCCTCCTTGGGCACCTATCTCCTGGCCTCGTTCTATTTTGCAGCAAAGAACATTTTTTTTATTGAAGAGCATATGTGAATATGATTATTCTCTTAAATGATGCTTTTCTGTGCAATACAGAGAATGAGGGCCTGGGTGTGCTGACAGGGAGCAGGTGACAGACTCGTGGGTCATGAGGAACCACAGAAATGAGGCCCGTGTATGTTTTAAACTGCTTCCAAATACATGGAAATACAGTTTTAAAGACCGTATCTCCACTGATAGCTAAGATCATGTCTTCTGTGATCCGGGCAACACCTAAGCCCTTCACCTCCGTTTTCATACATAACAGTCCTGTCCTGTGTACATACGTTTATCAGTCTTATCTCAGAGATGAGAAAGCTACAGCACCACTAAGCGGTTTCCCCGAGGTCATACAGATCGGAAGAGGTACCCAAGATTGGAATCTGGACCCTGGCCCTCCAGAGCCTGTGTGTTTATGTGAGTCAGTTAATTCTATTATTTGGTAAAAATCCCTCCTTCTATGCTGAGCTCGAATGGCTAATTTACAAAAATGCTATTGTCTATTCAAAAAAGCAAAACTACTTCTTTAGTTGCTGTCTCAAACACCTGACATCATGAATAAATACTTTTTTTAAAGTACGAAGGAGTTGATTTTAGGTTAGAAATGGAGAATTTTTTTTCCCCCTAAAAACTCAAGGTAATGTAGCTCTTTTGTGAAGTCTTTACTCATTTATTCTAAATTAATAGAACCAAAAACATACAGAAACATTAGTAATGAGAGTGGAAAATATTTTATACACCACTCCAAAGCCATCTCTCTCTCTCCATTGGTCTGAGTGAAACAATTTCTTAAAAATTATTTATATAAAGAATCACATCTCAACCTTGAATTTTGTTGCTAGATCACAGACTAGAATATTAAGGACACCGGAGGCCTGAGCGTTTTAATATTCAGGTTAAAAATTCCATTAACATTTTTAATTAAATGAATCTGATTGATGTGTGAATGAAGTCGAAGAGTTAGAAATTTTATTTATTCTTAGGTGGTAGCTTCTGTTTAGAATTTTTGCCCACTGCCTGTATGATTTAAGAGAAATGAAAAACAAGGCCAAGAAAAATGAAATAGCCTATCACAGGTCACAATGATAAACAGGATTTAATTAGATATTTCAGTTTAGATTTTTAAAAATATGATTCTTACCCTGAAAAAGAAAACAATCAGCACCTTTGTGGTTTACCCTGCAGATTAATAGAATCATGTTCTGTGAGTTTGCAGAAGACAATTTATCCATTGGAGGAAAAGGGGGAAATTAGTGGTGTTTATTTCTACTTCCCAGGAGGAAAAATCCACTAATAGTCAGTCTTCTAAGAACTGGCTTTAGTCCATATAGTAGAGCTTGGAAAACGAATGGAAATGTGTCCAAGTAGATTCCTGATCCTAAAAGCTTTAATTAACACAGAAGATGGAGGTTGATAGGTTTTTTTTTTTAACCAAATACTGTTGCCTCGAGATTTGCAGAGTGATCTGCTTTTAGAAATTGTGAGGATCACCGGAATCCTCCCATCTCCATGTCCACATGCTGCCGTGTACCCTGGAGGATAAAGGCCGGAGGACACTTTAGCAGCCCAGCCTCTGATGTCAGGAAAGGAGGCTTTGATTCTATCTGTTTCATAGTCGGTGTAATATCTCTTGGCCCAGAGACACCATGAGGACTGGCTTTGCCCAGGGCTGGCTCCTGTGGTCTGAGTTCTTGCAGTGAGGACGCTGGACCAGGTGTGAAGGGTCTGGCTGTGATTCTGGACCTGGACTCCAGCTAAGAACCCTTTGCCAAGCCGTGTCACTTCTCTGGGCCTCAGGGTCCCCATGCCCCTGAATGAAGGGATTGGATTAAATTAGACCCAATATTTTCTAATTTTGAAATTCAGTGACTGTGCTTGTCCACTTCTGATCCGTGGGGTACATGACATTAAACTGTTGCTACAAGGTGTTTCGCCTGCCCAGGAATTGAAGGGCAGAAGTGAAGTTGCATTCAACTGAAATTAAACTGATTCTAATCCACGCTTTCAGTTTTACGAGCATTCCAAGATATCTTTGTTATCTATAAGAGTGTTGGGCTCATTCCATTATTTCTTTTATTGAAATAATCATAGCCATAGTTTTGTTTTTTTCTTCTCAAGTACTTTTGGGTAGAAACTTGGATGATGTAACAGTTCTCTCCAGTGAATTCTTTTAATCCTCTTATAAAAACTTAATGTATCACATATTTTATAATTGTGTAACAAAGTTTTCAACTTTTGAGGAATATTCTGTGAATATACTAATGATAGATTTGTGCTGCAGGTTTAGTAATTGGAAGATCAGGAGATTCTCCTAAGGAATAAAGAAATCATTAAAATGATTGATTGAGGATGGATTGGCTTCTTAGAAAAGCAAGTGGTCAGATGAATGGGCAGCACCTTTTTTATCCTCTCTGTTTTGCTTGGAATCCATATCTGCCTCTTAAGCTGTAGGCCTGGGTACAGTCATTTTGTAACTCTCTGGGTTCATGAGTATTTGATTCAGGCAAACATTTGATGACCAGGCCAACAAGCCAGTGGGGGAGGCTGCTACAATTTATTGGGGCTGAAAACAAATCCTTGTAAATAATTTTGGCTCTTCTGCTCCTGTAAGACATGCACACACAATCACACACACACACACACACACACACACACACACACACACTATCCCCACCCCCACCCAGGTCCAAAGTCCACTGTCATGAAATATGGGTCCTGATCCCTGAAACCCTTTTCATCTCTAGTCTTGGAATTCATGTCTCAGTTTGTCTTTGGTTTCTTAAGATATTACTCTAAAAAAAAATTAAAAAAATAAATAAATAAAAACAGATATTACTCTCACATTTCAAAGAGCAATACTTGAGACCTTTTTCTGTTTTGATAACACTCACAACTAGATGAAGATGAAGTCCATCCTAGTCATCCTTTAGGGTCCAGTGATGGCTGTTGTCTTCTTTCTGGCTCCCTCTCATTTAGCAAAGATTTACTGAATTCCTACTGTGTGGCAGGCATTGAAGTAGGAATAGGGCACCTATCGTCAGGAAGTACACCGCTGACCAGGGTCACGGGCATATAAACAGACTGTTCCGAAACAAGTACAACAGTGCAGGTATTTCTTGGGTGGAATGGTGGTAGAAGGTAGGAGAGAGTGATTAAATTTGAGTGGTTCAGAGAAAAAATGAGTGTCTGGATTTTGAAGCATGTTTAATAGTTCATCATGCAAATGTAGGAGAGTGCTGCTTCCGGGGAATTCTCTGGTTTACGCTTTTATGTCAGATTTGCTAAGCAGTGAGAATTAGCAGAATTTAGTGCAAGAGGATAGAGAGGAGTCTACGTGATTCCCAGGTTTCAGCTTAATTGACTCAGGGGACGGTCCTTAACTGAAATAAGGATGGCAGGTGAAGAAGCAAATTCAGCCTATGTGAGGACCTTCTGCTTCAGTCACCGCAAGTTAGGAAAAGGTTGTAATCCTTGTTAGAATTTGGCTTTGCCATCTTGATCTATTCCCAGGCAGTGATGTCATCAGCATTGAAGATGCAGCCCAGTGTGTCTTTGCCTCCAGGCTGACGACTGCTGATTTCATTCAGCAGAGAGGAAGACACGGAGAGTGGTGGTTACAGGACACACACCGTGCATTTTCTTTTCTGAGCTCTCAGAGAAACAATCATTTAGGGTCTTCACTATTTAGTAATCATTTCTTCATGTGCAATGTGATCTGCTTTGGAGGTGGGGTGGGTTAGATTGTCCGTATTTGGAAATTAGCCAGCCTGTGGTGTCAAAGGATTTCATGGCTTCGGAAGTTCCTGAATACCTCGTTGTCCTTATGTTTCTTGCACAGATTTTGTTACCATCGATTTGAGTGTTGAGCCCCTAAACTTTAAGCTGTCATGACCAGTCTGCCATTCTTAACTTGGTTCTGTGTCTATATATATAAAATTTATACTCAATAGTAGAAAAATCAAGCCATCTTTTATAGATATAAGTGCATTTTGTGCGGGATCTTTCTTTACATTATTTGTTCTGATATGGGAAACATTGGAAATACATATTCACAAAAGTCTCCATGTATAATCAGGATATCATGGTTCCCAGAGACCTGGCTTTTAAGATAGCAGTTTGCTGCAGCTTTGTTTCGTGAGCTTAGGGCCCTCTGTGATAACATATGTACTGCTTTCAGCCTTCATCTCGCTGAGTTTGATATTTTTCATTGCTGTTTTTTTTTTTTCTTTTCTTTAAGCTCCATACATTGTTCCGCCCCCAAAGCGTTCAGCACACACAGCAATAATGACTATGGTTATTTCTTCAAGATTCATCTTAATAAGATTCAACAATGGAGGAGTGACTTTTCAAGTGATCGCTGCTACACTCACATCCAAGTTTCCATGACTGCTGGGCATTTAAATTTGGGGTAAATTGGGAAGATGTGCCAGGAGGATTCATGCATTTTATTACATTCTAGCAAGGATTATCGCAACAAAGGGTATCTTGGGCCAAAGTCTCATTTGATTGACCCTCTTTGATCTAACCATGCTCTAGTGTTCACCAAGTAGCGGTGAAAATTAAGACGTTACAAAGGGGCCACTTTAGGAGATTGACGCTAAACTGTTCTTGAACGGGACCAAATGGGACCCAAAGCCCCCATTCTTCTGGTGCACGCTGACTTCTCAGAATGACACAAGGTTATCTAGAGAGTTTGGTTATGTGTGGATTTCAGAGAGAGGGAGAGAGGGAAGAAGCTAGGCTAGGGAGGATGGTGAGATTGAACCTGGACATCTTGGACATTTTCACAATCAGGAGCCTTTTTTGGCCACATATCCATGGTGAGTCGTGAGTTCTTTAGGTTTCTTTCCCATGAGTCATTTTGATTGAACAGCACACAGGGTTTTAGCCTGTGTTTCTTTGTGGTTTCACCAGGATCTTGCACTTGTTTGAAGGCTCAGTGTGTGTGCATCTTACCAGATGAAGCTCTCTGTACTTATAGCGTTGCCTTCAAATTAGGCTCCCCAACCCTTTTCCCTCCTGTGGGTGGGGAGGTGAGAAGAGCTGTTTCATTGACAATTCTAGAGATATAACAGGTGTAGTGACACCCAAGGATAGTACAAAGGGCAACTGATTGTATAACTTTGCCCAAACCACAGCCTCCAGGACTTAATTTGCTCGTATTTTAAATGAGGGTGATGTAATTTATCTACAAGGTCTGCCTTCGTCTGTTCGAGCTATTGTAATAAAATACCACAGACTGGGGACTTAAACGACAAACATTTATTTCTTACAGTTCTAATGACTGGAAAGTCCAAGGTCAAGGTACTGGCATATTCAGTGTCTGGTGAGGGCTCTCATCTTGGTTTCCCGATGACCGTCTGCTCACTGTGTCCTTCCGTGGCCTTTCCTTGGTGTATGCACAACAGAGGACAACAGAGAAAACTCATATCTCTTCCACTTTTTATAAGGGCATTAGTCACATCATGAGGTCCCTACCCTGATGACTTAATATAACTCTCCCAGAGGTCCCACCTCCAAATACTGCCTCATTAGGGATTAGGGCTTCAATATAGGAATTTTGGGGCGATAGATACATTCCATTCAAAGCAAGGTCTCTTAGTCGGTCATCATTCTATGACTAGGAGAGACTGCCTTCCATTAGAAATTTAGCACAAGTAGGAATGTGATACTCAAGGTTTGCTAATAGACAAATTTGAGCTCCAATCTCATCTCTGATTCCTAGAGCGTCACGATGTTGAACAAGTTGTTAAATCTCTCTAGGTCTCAATTTCCTCAACTGTGAAATTGTTCAGTAATGGTATCTACTTCTAGAGTTGCCATCCAGATTAAATGAAAATGGTGCATGTAAAGCATGCAGCACAGTGCTTGGCTATCAAAATAGATCGTTGATAAAAACTGGGCTTTTAAATTATTAAAAACAACCAAATTGATTAGGACACAAGCTGAGACTAGTAACACTAAAAATGAAATGGTTTTACTAGTGGCTTTCATCATTAATACCAAAATTTGTTGGTATTTGACCATAAATTTTGGAAGTCTCTGTTAATTATACCATACCACATGTCTATATTGAAATGAACATAGACACGTGTGTGTGTGTGTGCACATGTGTGTGAACACATATACCTGACGGTCTTCACCATCATTTCTTTGGGTAATGAGCTTATTTTCTACTACCATATAAGAATTTCAACTAACATCTAAATTTGGGGTATATTTTACCCAAGTAAACACTGTGCTTTTACTTCAATGAAGGCAGAAACTATTTAACCATGCTTTGTTTTTAAAGATTATTCCCTGACAAAAATGTTCCTTTGTATATCAATAAGGGGGTGCTCCAATTAGATGTTACTGGCAAGGAAATGATGAAAACCACACACACTCACACACACACACACACACACACACACACACACACACTATATACCACACACACACACACACACACCCCTCAACTCTTAAAAGCCCAAATTCCCATGAATCACACCTTGCTGACATGCCTGCCATTAATAATGTAAGCAAGTATCCTAAAATATTTAATACTTTAGACTTCATAGAAATTATAGATTGTCCCTTCAGGTTTAGTGACATAGACAAAAAAGTAAATCTAAGCCTGTTCTCATGACCTGAAATGTCAAGGTGACAAATTTTTTTTAAGGCTTAACTGGTATTACTCAGAGGGTAACAGCTACTAGGAGAAGTAAGCTTCTCAGTAATGAAACAAGAGACCAAACAACATCAGTAAGAAAGGCTGGCTGTACGATTTTTAATAGCTGGCTTTGCAACACATGAACTAGAATCGAATGAATTCTTACCCCTGGATGGCAAGGATCAGAATAGTCATATCTTCTCATAACCACTAATACAAAAGGCATTGGCTGTAACTCCAGAACATTTAAAGAAGGAAGGGGAAAATGTACATTACAGAGGACAGTTTCGGGGAGGGGATGGGCTGCCTCCTATTTCAGTAAAATTTAAGCTTCCAGGGCAAAGGAGTCATTCTGAATGCTCATGGGGACTACAACACAATCGCAGCATCGTTTATAACTTGAAATGCAATTAAGAAACAGCACATGGAGCTGGAAATTCAAGAGCACTGTGTCTTCATGAAAACCTCAAGTAGTTCTCTCTCTTTAAATTAGGTTCAAAATGTGCTATAAAGATCTGTGGGATTTATTTCTGCACACTGGGTGGATTTCTGTATTTAGAAAAGGACTACCAGGAATATATGCCCAGAAAGTGACTTTAAGCTCTAGCAAATGATCTGATTTCTGGCCTTCCAAAGGAAATCAATAATAAAAAAAAAAGAATAGGATTCTATAAAATGAGTGGTTTTCCCCGGTAAAGCTGTCCCCCGCATTGCTGCACTTATCTAGAATGAGCCTGTCACAAGCTGTAATAGTTATGTGATTAGTGTGAATGGATGTTCCTCACCACGTAGATTCACTATTGATTTTTTAATTAATAATAATATCTTGTATTTATATAATTGCCATCTTCGAGGAACTCTGAGTGCTTTATAGTTGGTGAATTATAATTTATCTTCATACTATGCTGCTGAGTGTATGGATTAGGTATTCCAATTGCATTTTAAGGAAGAAAAATAGACCCAGAAAGTTAAATCATTGGCTACGGGGATTTCAGAAAGCTAATAATGTAATCATCCATTAAAATCTCATAGTAGACTTCTAATTGTGGCTGTCTCCCAAAATCATCTGATCAGTTGGGTCAACTCTGATTTTTCCTTAGGAAAAAGAAGTTGATCCTAGCAATTATTTGAAATTGCTGTGATTACAGATGTTTACATTTCTCCTTATTAATTGGGCTTAAGACATTTTTATTTATTAGGCCATAGCATTTTTAGGGGCCTGTGACAATATCTTGAATGCTGTTAAGTCACTCGTATCTGAAGTTGATCTCCTGGTAAGGGAGTGATATAATACTTAAATTCTGCTCTTAGGGAGGTGTGATTTTCCAAGGGCTGGATAGCTCCATTGCCTAGCTGATATCGCTTTAGCTGACAAAAAGATGAAATAATCTCCACAAAAGCATGTTCAAAACTCATTGTTCTTACCATGCTTTTAATCGCCTATTCCTTCAGCCTTAAAAGTTTTTTGTATTATAATTTCTGTCAATTTTTCCTCTGGCTAGTTTATTACTTTGTCGCTCTGTACTGCTGCCACTCTACCCCTCACATGTTATGGGGTAACCTCCTTATTTGTCTCTCCTACTTCAGTTGTCTATTCCTCAATCTGTCTTAGATCAATTTTTCTAATAAACTCTGTAATTTTTGAAATTATGAATTATTCAGGAATAATTTAAAAAGTATACAGAATAATATGTTGACCACCCTTACCCTCACCATCCAGCTGAAAAAAATGCGACATTAGAGATATAGTTGGAAGCCTTCTTTGAAGTCTCTCCCTAATCTCTTTTCATTTTTTCCCTCCCCACTACTGTGAATTTAATAATTATTCTCAGGCATGTCTTTTTATACTTTTACCATATATATCTATAGCCATGAAAATGGATATTATATTTTCACTCCAATCATTTATTTCTGAAGATTCCATTTTTTTTTTTCATTGTGGCTTTGAGATTTTCACTACTGTTATTTCCTGTGACTGTTTCATCGCTATAGTCCTTTGATTCCACACACTACACACTATCTGTTCTCCTAAGGATGGATATTAGGATTGTGGTGATTTTTTATCCTCAAAACCAAACAAATAAGTAAATAAACATTTTGAACATGCTTCCTTGTCACATTTATGAGAGGTTCTTGAGGGCGTATGCCCAAGGTTCTGAATGCCCGGGAAGTAGGAGCTGGTCATCTTCCAATTTATTGTTAAAAAGTGGTGGTGTCATCTGATGCATTCTACTTACGTGCCATGTTCCTTCTAAAAAAAGACTTCACTGGCCTCTCCACTGACTTTCAATGGAATTTCAAGGTCCTGAAAAAGGGAGCGCCTCCTCACATTTCTGTCTGAAGAAACCTCCCCCCAGGGACTCCTTTTTATGAGGGGGTCACAAATTCAAAAGCTCTCAGACTCCATGCTAAAATATAAATGTGTGCAAAATACAGGGTGTGGTGGGATCTGGGTGGAGGCCATGTGTCAGGACATCGTATCCGACTTACTGACTGCCAGTTTATAGTCCCTAAGCTTCTTGTAGGACCCAGTTTATTTCCTTGAGACTGTCTCAGAAATGTGTGAGCATCCAGTTCACGGTGCCGCAGCAAAGACGAAGGACCCAGAACCAGCCTGCTGGGTTTGAATTCCCGTCCTGCCGCCACTAGTCTGCTCTTGAACAAGTTCCAGAACATCCCTGTGGCTTGGTTTTTTTGCGTGTAAAATGGGGGGCGTGCTCGTATTTATGTCATGAGGCTGTGGTGGGAACCAAATGAGATAATACACATAAAGCCTTTAAGGAGGTGCTTGATAACTTTTTGTTGAATTGTTGAGGAGAGTGAGAATAACAAAAAAAGTTGTATCATACTTCCTGGCATTGTTTTAGGACCTGGGGAGATGGTATTGACCTTAATATTAGTCTCTTTCCCCAATTAAGTTGCCAGCTGGGACCAAGCCCCTAACACATTGTTTGGTTCACGGTGGGCACTCGAGAAATATATGTCGAATGAATCAATGAACCTAATGATTCGCCTAAGGCAATGACAGCAAAGGTATGTTCTGAGCCATAATGGAGCAAGTAGATTACATCCGAGATACCTTTGCTCTCTGCATGGCAGTGGATTCTTATTCCTTGAATATTGACTATTCCTGTGTCATATGGGTAGTGCCTTGTCATTAGTCAAAATACCATACTTTTTACAAAAAGAATGGGTAACAGAGATTTGACTATTTCATTACTTCCTTAATTGTATATAAAATAACATTCCCGACTTTTGATTATGACCAGTTATTTATTTATTTATTTTCTCCTGGAACTTTAGGTCTCATTGTTCATGAGGGAGCTGCAGTTTACAGAGTATTTAAGCGCTGGCGAGCCGTTAACTTACACTGGGATGTATTAAATTACGACAAAGCCACAGACATCGAAGAAAGTAGCCGGGGACAGTCTTCCACAAGCAGGACTTTGTGGCTGCCGCTGACGGCGCTGCGGAACAGGAATTTGGTCCACCCGACGCAGCTGACCTCCCCCAGGTTTCAGTGTGGCTATGTGTTACTACATCTGTTCAATCGGATGCGGCCCCATGAAGACCTGTCAGAAGAGAACAGCTCGGGGGAGGTTGTGATGAGAGTGACTTCCGTGTGAGAGAAGCAGCTGACGGTGCAGCGCGGACTCTCCTGCCTACTCTGGAATGTAATTGCAATGAATGGCAACACCCTAACACGTCAACACACACACGTCTCTGAACTTTTTAAAATTTATGCTTTTTATATGAACATTTGAATTGCAAATACATTTTTCTGAAAAAAATAAAAGCGTCCTCTTGTTCTTTGCTTTCTGATTTATCACGTATTTTATAAGTTGGTACTTGAAATCATTATACATATAATTTAATTCTACTTGGTGAAAAAAATGATGAAAGTTATCCTTAAGGCCAAAACTATTTTTTCTTGCTTGTTCCAAATATATTTTTATCAAACTTTGTGCTCCATGTGTAATTTTTCAGACGTGCCACGAATGGGGATGAGTGTATTTAGAATGTCATGGGCAGGTTCCAAAGTGCCTGGCACGGGTGCAGCCTAGGGGTGCTTCCCACTGCTCTGCCCCGAACTCCTCATGCCTCATGCTGCTTGGCAAACTTGACCATGACTTTTGCTGAGATGAAATAACCTGTCATCAGGAATGCAAATTCTAGGAATTTGGCTCGTTTTCTAACTTCAGAAACAGTACCAAGGGCTTATAAAAAGATAAGGATGAATGGAATAGAATAGTTTTACTCCAGTACATGTTACACAGGCAGGGCATCCTGCATACTTACAACCCTAAAAGGTCACCAAAATGTTGCCTCATTGCATGTGTAATAGTAATACGGCCGCACCTTTGCATAACCTTCTTGTAGACCTATCACAATTTTGGTTAATCATTAGTATCTTGATTTTTATGAGTACCATCTTAGTTAGATTTTCTTTTTGCAAAAGCGTGTATACCTACTTAATCATTTAAGCACTGATCCTATTACTTGGTTGAATGAAATCAAGGGGAAATGTATTCACCAGCAGTGAGAAGTGTTTCTCTTTCATTAGATAACTATTTTTTAAATGAAAAGAGGAAAAGAAAAATGAGGCTATTGACTCCCCAGGAAAAGGTTGCTAACTAGTGGTACCTGGAGATTTTCTACCTCTGGATCCTTCTAATGGAGGTAAATGGCACATTTTAATTGGGAATGACAGACTAGATGAGGAGGTGGGGTTCCTGCTTTCCCTAGAAATTCGAGTTGAACATACAGGCCATTTGAAGTAATTGATCACATGAAATAACATTCTTTATATTCTACTTTCTAAAAATAACCTTTGAATGATTAATAATAGAATAGTGAATAGTTTACAGGTAGCATTGTGATTACTAAATAGCAAACTCTACCGAAATTTGAACTAATATTTTCCCCTTTGAAAAACTGTGTCACAAATGAGTTAAGGATGTGACAATTTGCAGAAATGTGAATGAATCAGCAAATCATGAAACAAGGGCAGTTCAGCCACCACTTAGGGACAGATTTAGGAAGTGAGAGAGTTAAACATTCTCACTCCAATTGTTCTTTGTTTTAATCTGACATGGCAGGAGCACGACCCTGGGTGTGGTACTGAGATGTCCAGGTCAGTCCTGTAAAGCTGGTTTCAGTCTCTCAGCATCCTGTCACCTGGGACAGGAGGCAGATTATTTAACAAAGACACCAGGGATGCAAATCTGCTGTCAAAGCAACTGTCTATTATTTGTACCCTGAAGGTGTTAATATTTGTCTTGGACAGTTTAATCACTAATGGCACCACATTTCATAGAGAATAATTGTGGGTACTGTAGTTTAGAGCATTGTATTAAAAATGATAGAGATTTTAGATGCAGATTAGACTGTCACTACTCCAGTGTACTTAGCAAGCGCGCCTTTCTAATTAGTGTACAGTTTGTATTCAGATCAACTCATTGGAAAACAAAAAGGAGCAGTGGGTGAGCACCTCTCTGTAACATCTGTGTGGAGTACATGAGGTAGAGATGTCTGCAGATGAGAGTGCAGAGTAGAAATGTCAACCTGCAGGGAACACGCACCCCTAGACACCCCCCTTTCCAGCACCTTGCCCTTTGGATGGACCTTTTGTCTACACCCATTATTTCCCGTCACCGTCTTTACCGCTGCCCCCTCCTAACACACTCATGCCTACACTTGACCCGAATCAGCGTTTTAGTAAGGCTCTGGCAGAATTTCCACTCAACAAAACATACCGCCCTTAAAATGATTGCATAAAGTCTCATACACTCTGAGTGTGTGTGTGTTGGGGGGGGGGCGGTATGTATTTAGAGAATTAAATGCACAGCTTAACATAATTAAAAATTTAATATGCAGTATGAGTTATGACATAAACAACTTTGAATTGTCAATGCTGTAATTCCAACTTGGGCTGCCTTAAATTTTAAAAACATGGCTGGTAAGGAAATGTTGGAAATATTTTAAATTAATTATCTTAAAGATCTTTTTCCACATTATAAAAACAGAGCTGCGTGCAATCTGTCCCTTTTCAACCTCTAATGTGCAGTACAGATATTTATGGAGCGCCTTGTGTGTGTCAGGCTCTGTTAGCAGTGGGCCAAGGAGAGACCCAGGTTCGCAGGGAGCCTCGGCGTGTGGAGACGTGCTGCATCGCGTGGTATGTCTCGGGATATAGGGGAGCGAAGGGAAGCGGCAGTCCAGAGGAGCCGTCAGTTTTCCTTGGGCACCTGGAGAAGGCATCACTGAGGAGCTGGCCGGCCTGGGGTCGTGCAGCATGAGTAGAAGTTTGCCAATCAGACAAGTAGAGAAGGACATTCTGGAAACAGCTTGGATGTGATAAAGGATCATGTAATGGTGAGAGAGTTCACATGGGGAAGCATGGGATGTATGTGAAGACAGGATCCAATGTGGGGGTGGCTAGGTCGCCGGGATTGAATTCGTGGAACCATGAGAAGATGGTGTCCAAGCAGCACGGGTAAGTGCTGGCAAAGTCATCTCAGGGATGGGGGTCCTCTCTCGACCTCTGGGTGACACTCCCAGTTCTTGAAGTCGGGGATAAAATGTAATGAACGGTGATCATAGCCTCAAAAGAGTATGGAGAAATCCTACAAAATGAAATAGTGGACAGCAGTTACACACAGGTGCAGTTGATATAAATGAGATAATACAATAGAAATATTGGGGTATCGAATGAGCTTTCCTCACCTCTTCCAGAAGATGGCAAATCCCATAATTCTAAAGAGGGAAGCACATTGTAACTCTTGTGAAGTAGAAAATAGTTTTTTCTCTATTGAAAGTACCCTGAAACACTTCCCAAAGTATATCAAGTTTATCATCTGAGTTGAATTCTTTAATATTTAAAAAATTTTTCTTCTGTATTTCCCATTAACTAAAATATGCCAAAATGTAGCAAGGTCTGTTTGCTGCTTCTGTTTCTGTCTGGGACTACTTTTTCCTTTCTATTTTTTCTCATAGGTTAACAATATTAATGTAGCCTATTATTTTTGATCATGTACTATGATAATATTCAATCATCCCTATCTAAGGAGTTATACAGTAAAATTAATTTGTCTTTGCTAATCCAGAATCAGATTAGTTGCCATGTACCAGTTGATATGTTATTTTAAACAGAGACCATGCTTTGTCTATATTTTCCTTTATAACTTGTTTGAGTTACAAATTTTAATGACTAGATTACAAATAGTCGATATTTAAAATTTTTCTTTCTAAGTTCATCCTTTATCATGCTTCAGTGGCAAAGTTTGCTGTTCAATTTTTATGTATATGTTTGTATAAATGACATAAAGATAATTTGATGTTCGATATATTAAGAAAAAGTTGGTTAAAGACCTTAAGGAGATATAGGCAATTACTTCGGTCCTAGTTTATCGTTCAGAAAAAAAAGTTTCCATCATGTGTTTGAGATACAGAATCACAACAGGTGCGGTAATTTATAGCAAAGCTCAAAGTTCAGGCTCCAGTGGGAACTAGAGATTAATTCATTACCTTCATAAAGATGCCTTACACACGCAGTGGCTTTATCTGGTAAATTAGTCAAAGACGTCAAAGCTATTTTAAGAGATATTTCTCTAAGGAATTAAAGGACACTAGGAGCCAGTAGGTGAATGAAAACAATGCACAATTTCCTATCAAATTTTGATGGTATGTTTTTTAAAAAACACAGCATCAGCCTCTCCCTAAAGTATTTTATATTGATTTTCCAAAACAAGTTCACAGTCACTTAATTTTCTGGTAACTTTTTCATATTTTTGAGAAGTTTTATATATGCAACATGGCTTCGCAGGGGACGTTATCTTTTTCTAGTGTTACAAGTAGGAAAAAGCAGTTTTCTGTACTATGCCCAGGGAATGGAGCCTAATGTATGCAGGTGGATAATGGTGACCTGGGCACTTAAAACTCCTGCCTTGTGGAGCCATCACGTAGGAATATTCATTCCAGCTGCTGGACCACAGAGTGTGCATTGATTAGTCTTGTCACTGCATATCTAGAATTGGTCTAACAGCTTTTGAATAACCAATTTTTCATTATGTCAGCTTCCTAGGGACTCCTCCATGGGTTGTCAAAATGCCTATGCAATTAATGTCTAAATGTCCTGTTGCAGCATATTGGTGATGAACAGAGTCAAATAAAATTAGTCTTTTAGTTACATAGAGGTCTTCCCACTTGGAGAAAGAGTGAGGGTCTACAAAGAGTTAACATGAGTTGTCCAGTGCCAAATCAGAAAGAAGCATTTGGTGCAGAGGGAGTTTGCCAGAGAAGACTTCCACGTGGGGTCACTTCTCAGACTATCAGCTGCACGACACGAGATGCACTGGGAGACGGTGTATAAATACCTTTTTCCTAAATCTTCCAAGCTTGGAATGCATGCGTCAGAAGTTTGGATTTGGCCACTGTAGCTTACTGAGACCATACTTCAAATAAATCTCATTAACTCAGGTTGGATGTCCACTGCCTCACTTTTGGCTGGCTTTTGGCCAACTTTCAATAGTCCCCGTTTCCTGGTGATTAATGGAACTGTGAGGAATAAAACAGACTCTCTAACCTTATTTCTGGTGTCTTGGAGGCATGTGGAGATGCTCTACCTCCTACAGCCTGTGCCTACAGAGAGAAGCGTGTGTGTGTGTGTGTGTGTGTGTGTGTGTAGGGGAGTGAGCAGAGGGATGTGGCCTGGAGGGGGGACCAGAAGCTGTGGCACTTCATGTGTCAATGTTACTTAACAAGTACCTTTCAGCCTGGCCTCCTCTCTAAGAGAAATTGAATAATTCATGAGAAGGAGGTGACACATGACCACGAAGCTAGCAAATGATAAGGTCTTGTATTAGTTTCCTGTTGCTGCTGTAACATGACCACATACCCCAGATGACTTAAGACAACACAAATTTGTTATCAGATGTTCCTGCAGGTCAGAGTTCGAAATGGATCTTAAGGAGCTAAAATCAACAGGGTTGGTTCCTTCTGGAGGCTCTAGGGAAGAATTGGTTTTCTTGTCTTCTAGCTTCCAGAGGCTGCCCACATTCCTTGACTTTTGGTTCCTTTCTCCATCTTCAACGTGCATCACTCCAACCTCTGCTTCCCTGTCACATCTCTCTTTGACTCTCCTGTCTCCATCTTATAAGGACCCATGTGGTTACATTTGGTTCCCCCAGATAATCCAGGATAATCTCCCCATCTCAAGATCCTCAGCTCAATCACATCCGCAAATCCTTTCTGCCGTGTAAGGTATTTACAGGTTTCGGGTATTCGGATGTGTTTATAGGGCCATAATTCTGCCATCTTCAGTCTGTGCACATGGGCAAGCACATTATTTTGAGCCTTTTCCAAGTTCGGGTCCCAGTTGGGCACGGGTACTGCTGAGCACAGTTTTCTATACAAACCAGAAATGTTTCCAGAGATGTCTTCATCACAGTCATCAAATTTGTTTTTTCTGTTAAATCTTTGAAGCATGTAGCATCTAGGTCACTATCTAGCCCCACAAGGGAGGGTTGGGGAGAAAGAAAGAACTGTTCGGCTGTTACCTCCAGGATCCAGAGCTGCTGTTCTACCAAGAAGAGTGCTGCTTTCAGCAGTCCTATTGAAGTTGCAAAGTGCTTACCTGCTCAGCCTCCATGAAGACCCCAGCACAGAGCAATCTGCTTCAGTTTCTTAGGAATCCCTTTATGGCAGAGCACCTTTTATCCCAGGGCTGCCTCTGGAATTAAGAAGCCCAGTGGAATTCACTGGTAATGGAATGGAGTCAGACCTGCAAGCGGCATGTGTCACTCTCCAAATTTCCCTGCTCTTAATTATGTATGTATGTATGTATTTATTTATTTATTTATTTTCTGTTGTTTAATTTGAGAATTTTATTTAGAAATTATGGATGAGCATGGTTTTTAGAAGATACCGCTTTAGGCTTTAAATCAACTGATTATCTCTTTAAATATAATTTTCTATTATAATAATGAAATACAATGACTTATTTGAACGCCTTCAGAGTGCATGATTTCATAAAAACAGTTAACATTAATGAGTTCTTGTTTTGAGCTAGGTACTGTTTGAGATGTTTATGATTTGTGTCTTATGGGTGAAGAAACTCTGGCATAAGAGGCTAAAGGACAGTGGAGGGCTACCCAGTTTCTAAGGGGCATCGTTAAATGCAGGCAGCCTGATTGAAATTCCTCTATCTTCATTACTCAATGATATCCCATTTTCCACTTAGTTGTTTTAGTGTCATATAAAGATAAAGCTCTCCAAATCATCTCTTTTCTTTCTTTTCCATTTAAGGAAAGGGGTTTCCATTAAACCCTTTCAAATAAAGGGGTTTTAAAAATCTATTAGAATAAGGTATAAAGAAGATGCCCCGTGTAGACTTTCCTCACCACTAACACTTACGTGTTGCTTTGGCCAATCTGACAACCATCCCCTACTAGCGTATATCTTGCCTTTTGCAACTATATATATAACTTCATAAATTTATTCTTTCAGTATTTGGGCTAGGGATGCTATGTGCCTCTGTTCTGGAGGAAGAGACAGACGCAGGCGCCTGGTAGTTAGTGCTGGGAAGTTTCTGATTTCCTGATGAAGAGGGTCAGAGTGGTGACACTCCCTCATCCTGCCTGCTTTGAGTGGGTGTGGTGGCCAGAGCTGAAACAGCCATCTTGAAATTGTGAGGACAAGAGAACTTCAGATATGTTGATTCTGACATCATTGAACAGTTAAGCCAATGTCAGCAAGGACTTACCTCTTACTTAGCTTTGTGTTATGTGAGAAAAGGAAAACTCTAAGTAGTTGAATTTTCTCTTTCTGTTTTATGTATCCTTGCAAATAGAACAGCAAATCTCCCAATTTTCTTTACCACTCTGGAATTCTCAGCCAAGCATTTACTTTAGTTCTTCTTGAATCTCTTTATTTTCTTTAAGTCCATGCCAAAACTCGGCTGAGTTTTAAGACGTAAAAATCAACAGGACCTTGGATGCCTCCTTTTGGAGGTCCCATGTGCATCTCAAAGGAATACGTTAAAAGTTAAACTTGTCATCTTTTTTTGTTTGGCCCTCAAATTCACCCACCTGTATTCCTTTCCTCAATAAATGGTGTCACAGTCCACCCCGTTGCCCACTCCAGGATGCAGGCACCGGTCTTGTATTCCACTTTCCCACAGATTTACTTCCTTGATGTTATTCAGTCCCATTTCCTCCATGCCCACTACCACTATCTCAATAAAGACCCTCAGGATGTCTTGCTTAGCTTTCATCAACAGCCTCTTAACTATTCTCCCAGTTTCTAATTTTGATCACACTCAATCCCATCCATCTGTCAGAGTGATTTTTCTAAGCCACAGATCTAATTGTGCTATTCTCTGATTTAAAATTTCCCAAAGCCTGCTCCTCTTTGTCTTCAAGGTAGAATCCAAACTTCTTCACATAACACCCAAGGGCTTGGTTCTTTCCTGTCTCTCCAGCCTCATTACTTGCCATGGTCCCAGCTGCTCCAGCCAGAATGAAGATTCAGCATCAGAATGAATGATCAGGATTGAAATATAAGTACAGTAACCCAGGTGTTCAAACATAAAACAAACAGGAATTTTAGCTTTGATAAGCTGAGGATCTGAACTTTTAGAGTCTCTACTCTCATTGAGGGTACTAGTTGGGGTGGGGGTAGGATATTTGAATTTGCCATTTAAAATAACTCCATCTTTTATTTACTTACTTTTAAAGTTAAATTTATTGGGGTGACGTTGGTTAATAAAATTATATAGGTTCCAAGTGTACAGTTCTATACTACATCATCTGTATATTGCATTGTGTGTTCACCACACAATTTAATGAAAAAAATAAAATAAAATAACTCAATCTTTTCTGGTTGAACAGCACCATTTTCTAAATAAAAACTGCATCTTTTGGACAAATTCTTTTTCTAAAAGACATAATTTTTTAGCCCTCCTTTTTCTTCTCTTTTAGTTGGAAGGTGGAAGGGCGAAGGGAAAAGGTTTGCGACCTGTCATGGTGGTGGGGAAGGTTGTCTGGTCTACACGTGTTCCATTTGGCAGGCCCTACTGTCCTCAGTCTGGGGTGTACCTAGTTGCCGCAGGACTTTGGGCATCAGCCTTGGTGCTCAGGGCATCTGCTGTTCCAGAAGCCTGCGTGCCTCCCCTCTCACCTGGGCGTGCATAGTGGCTGCTCCAAGGAAGTCTGGCCATCATTCCCGCTGAGTGTCCTCCCTGCCCCGGCTCTCACTAGGATGCTGACCATCTGAGTCTCACTCAGGTCCTGCAATCAGCTCCCAGTTTGGGGTTTTCTTCCCAATGGGATTTACTTGTCTCAGGACTTAAAAATTCCCTGCAGAGGTGCAAATACATTTTTTCTTATAAACTAATTTTGAGTTTTAATGTACACACAGCAAAATACACACACATTACGTATGCAGTTGATGAGTATTGACAAATGTATACACCTGTGCAACGAATATGCCAGTCAAGATGTAGAACATATTCATCACCCCAGAAAGTTCCCTTATGTCTCTTTTCAGTCAGTGTCTATACCCTGCAGTGGCATCTGCTGTTGTAATTTCTATTGAGATAGATTATCTTTGGCTGTTATTGAACTTCATATAAGTGAAATATGTATATACTATATACTACTGTATGAGTCTTTATGTCTGATAACTTATGCTCTTCCAAATGTGTTTGAGATTCATCTATAATGTTGTAGGCATCTATTATTGTTATTTTTTTTTATTGTTGGGTAGTATTCTTTTTCTTTTTCTTTCTTTTTTTTTGACACTCTCATCTCAGTTTATTTTTTATTTTTTAAAATATTTTTGTTAAAATATAGCTAACATACAATATTAGCTTCAGGTATACATCATAGCTATTCAACAGTACCCACCTAGTACTGTACGGTGATATTATCACATTATTGATTATATTCCCTATGCTAAAGAAGTTAAACATCTAAGTTTTGCTTTGTCTTGTGCACCTGAAACTAATTAAAAAAATAAATTAATTAATTAAAAAAAAAAAAGAAGTGATCACCATGATACGTCCAGCATCCATCTGACACTGTACCACACGATCACAATATTATTGATCTTTCCCCCATTTTTAAAAATTTTCAATTAGAGTTGATATTCAATATTATTTTATATTAGTTTAAAGCCTATAGAATAGTGGTTAGAGATTTATATAATTTAGGAAGTGATCCCCCTGACCAATACCACCTGGCACTATATATAGTTATTACCATATTATTGATTATATTCCCTATACTTTACATCCCCATGACTATTTTGTAACTACTAATTTGTGTTTCTTACTCCCTTCACCTTTTCCACCCTGTCCCCAACCCACCTCTGATGTATTACCCCATAGACCTAGTACCCTTCTGACACCATACAGAGTTATAATATTATTGCCTATAGTCCTTATACTGTACCCTACATCCCCAGGACAGGACTACTGTGTAACAACCAATTGGTACTTCTTAATCCCTTTCCCTTTTCAACCATTTCCAAACCCCCTCCCATCTAACAACCATCAAAATATTCTCTGTATCTATGAATTTGATTCTGTTTTGTTTGTTTGTTTATTTTGTTTTTTAGATTCCACTTATAAGTGAAATCATATGACATTTGTCTTTTGCTGTCTGACTTATTACACTCAGCACAGTACCCTCTAGGTCCATCCATGTTGGCAAGATTTCTTTTTTTACGGCTGAGTAATATTCCATTGTATACAGAAGGTGCCAAAAATGTATACACATTTTAAGAAAGGAAAAACTATTAAAATTGTAATACTCAATATATACTGGTAACAAAAGATGAATACAAGTCACGTTTGACTTCTGCAATTACAAGAGGTGCTCAAAGTGGTTTCCATCAGCGTCCAGACACTTCTCGTTATGGCAAAGCACTGCTTGAGCAACGATAACCAGTGTCCGTTTGTATACATTTTTTTGGCACCCCTGGGATACCTCCTCTTCTTTACTAATTCATTCATTAATCCATTCATCCATGCAGGGGCGCCCAGGTTGCCTTCATATCTTGGCTACTGTAAATAATGCTGCAATGAATGTATGGATGTATTAGCATTTTGGGTTTGTTCAGATAAATACCCAGAAGTGGGATTACTTGGTCCTTCTTTGTCTCTTGTTATAGTCTTTGTTTTAAAGTCTGTTTTGTCTGATATAAGTATTACTACCCCAGCTTTTTGATATTCAATAGTGTGTATATATGTGTGTGTGTGTGTATATACACCGTGTTTCCCTGAAAATAAGACCTAGCTGGACCATCAGCTCTAATGCGTCTTTTGAAGCAAAAATTAATATAAGACCTGGTATTATTTTATATTCTATTATGCCCAGTATTATATTATATTATATTATATTATATTATATTATATTATATTATATTAAAACTGGTCTTATATTAAAATAAGACCAGGTCTTACATTAATTTTTGCTCCAAAAGATGCATTAGAGCTGATGGTCCGGCTAGGTCTTATTTTCCAGGAAACACGGTATGTAAAACATAGGGAATATAATCAATAATGTGTTAATAACTATATATAGTGCCAGATGGTACTAGTCAGGCGGATCGCTTCCTAAATTATATAGATGTCTAACCAGCTTTTTGTTTGTTTGTTTGTTTGTTTCTATTTTCATGAAATATCTTTTTCCATCCCTTTACTTTCAGTCTATATTTGTCTTTCAATCTGAAGTGCGTCTCTTGTAGGCAGCATATGTAAGGGTCTTGTTTTCTTATTCATTCAGCCCCTTATCTTTTGATTAGAGCATTTGATCCACTTACATTGAAAGTAATTTTTGATAGGGATGTAGTTATTGCCATTTTGTTATTTATATTATTTATTTATTTATTTATTTATTTATTTATTTATTTATTTATTTTGTTTTAAGGAAGTCCCTCTAACATTCCTTGTAACCCTGGTTTGGTAGTGATGAACTCTTTTAGCTTTTTCTTGTCTCAGAACCTCTTTATCTGTCCTTTGATTCTAAGTAATAACTTTTCTGTAGAGTAATTTTGGTTGTAGGTCCTTGTTTTGCATCACTTTGAATATTTTCTGCCAATCTCTTCTGACCTGTAAAGTTTCTGTCAAGAAATCAGCTGACAGGTTTATGGGGGTGCACTTGGAGGCAATTAACTGCTTTTCTCTTGCTGCTTTTAAACTTCTCTCTTTGTCTTTAACCTTTGGCATTTTAATTTTGATGTGTCTTGGTGGTGGCCTGTTTGGGTTCATCTTGTTTGGAACTCTCTGCACATCCTGGGCTTGTATATCTATTTCTTTCACCAGGTTAGGGAAGTTTGCTGTCATTATTTCTTCAAATAGGTTTTCGATTCCTTGCTCTCTCTCTTCTCCTTCTGTACCCCTATGATGAAAATGTTGGTATGCTTGAGGTTGTCCCAGAGGCCCCTTAAACTCTCCTCAATTTTTTGGATTCTTTTTTCTTTTTGCTGTTCTGGTTTGGGTAATTTCTGTTTCCTTTTCTTCTACATCATTGGTTAGATCCTCTGCTTCATCTAATCTACTATTGATTCCCTGTAATGTAGTCTTCATTTCCAATATTGTATTCTTTATTTCTGACTGGTTCTTTTTCATGTTTTTTTTTAAATCTGTATTTTTATGTTTCTTATCTCTTTGTTGAAATTCTCCCTGAGATCACTGAGCATCCTTATAACCAGGGTTTGGAACTCTGCATCTGGTAGGTTGCTTGTCTCCATTTTGTTTAGTTCTTTTTCTAGAGCTTTGTTCTATTCTTTTATTTGGGACATGTTTCTTTTTCTCCCCATTTTGACTGCCTCTCTGTGTTGTTTCTGCATATTTGGTAGGACTGCTGTGTCTCCCAGTCTTAGTAGAGTGGCCTTATGTAGTAGGCGTGCTGTGGGTCTCTGTGGTGCCGTCTTCCTGGTCACTTGAGCCACACACTACAGGTGTGTGTGTTGTGCATGCTCTCCTCTTATAGTTGATCCTTGGTTGCAATTTACACATCAACAGGAGGGCTTGAACCTCGGGCTCACTGGTTGTGAGGACTGGCCGTGACTACAGTGGATAAGTGGTGGGGCAGGGGCTGATCCTACAGAGCAGCGTCTGCCTCAGCAGAACTCTGGTGCCGGCCCAGTCTGCTCCTTGGGTGTGTTGTTCTTGGAAGTGGTGGGTGATGCTCCAGCTCATTCCAAAGCTGACCACTGGGGGCGCCAGCCCCAGGACCACCTTGGAGGGTATCTGCTGCAGGTCAGGTTTAGGGGCAGCCTATTCCCTACCTGGGGCCACCTGGCAGGAGCCATAAAGAAATCTGAAGATGGCTGCTGCCTGAGCCGTGCTTGGAAGTGCCTCAAGAGGCCAAACTGCGTACCAAAGCTGGCTGCCACTAGTGCCAGGCTCAGGGCTGCTCAGCCAGAGGTACAGGATACGCTCAAGCCGGATGCTGCTTGTCTGGGTTCTGCAAACCTTCCAGAGACCCTAGGAAAGTCTGCAGCATGAGCTAAGGCAGGCAGTTTGTATGAAAAAGTCACTGGAAGTGGCATGGGTGTGCCTGAAAGTTGAGCGGGGCGGGACCTCGAATCACCTGGCTGTGGTGAACAATCAGCAGAGACTCGGATATAGCAGCCGCCTGCGTCCTCACGCTGGGAGAAGGGAGGGCTCAGCAAAGCGACAATGGCCTCTGTCTGTTCCCCCGTCCAGGAGAAAGCCGCCTCTCCAGCCCCCATCCCAAGCCAGACAACTCAGTCCCCCACCATACATCCCTACTGCCTTTCCAGCTGCTGCCCCAAGAGCTCAGAGCCAGTGCTTCAGTAGGTAAGTAAGCTCGTGCGTCGTCCATTTAAGAGGAGCACCTGGGCTTGCAGCCACTCTCTGTCTCACTCAGTCACAATCTCCGCTGCTTTTCACAGCCAGAAATTATGGGGACTTCTCTCCCTGGCGCTGGAACCCTGGGCCGGGGTGGGGACCTCTCGCTCCTCCATGGGGGACCTCCACAGCCAAGATATCCCTCCTGATTTTTAATGGTCACACATGCGTGTGGGACCAGCCTGTTCTGCATCTCTGCCCCTCCTACCAAGCTCAGAGAAAGGTGGCTTCCTCTGTATGTCCCCAGTTGTCGAGCTTTGGTTCAGCAAGATTTCAGGCGATTCTCAATGATGGTGGTTTGGTAATTGTAATTTTGACGTGGTCGTAAGAGAAGGTAAGCACAGCGTTTACCAGTGTGCCATCTTCTATTGTTGAGTAGTATTCTAGTGCATGAATAAATAACTTCGTTTATCCATTCTCCTTTGATGGACATTTAGGCTATTTCCAGTTTGTTTGGGGTTATTATAAAGAAAATGGCTGTGAATTTTCTTGCACAAATCTTTCTATGACCATGTGTTTTAAAATATTTCTTTTGGGTAAACATAACTAGTTGTAGAACTGTCGTTTATAGTTTAGTGTATACGAGGTCTGACAATTAAGTTCGTGAACTTGTTGCAATGATGTTGCTAAACTTTTCTGATATCAGAGGGATTATTCATTATGAATTTGTACCAACTGGACAAAAGTTAACCAAGTTTACTATTTGGAAGTGCTGAAAAGGCTGCATGAAAAAGTTAGACGACTTGAACTTTTTGCCAACCATTCATGGTTCTTGCATCACGACAATGCACCAGCTCACATGGCACTGTCTGTGAAGGAGTTTTTAGCCAGTAAACAAATAACTGTATTGGAACACCCTCCCTACTCACCTGACCTGGCCCCCAACGACTTCTTTCTTTATCTGAAGATAAAGGAAATATTGAAAGGAAGACATGTTGATGACATTTGGGGCATCAAGGGTTAATATGACAACAGCTCTGATGGCCATTCCAGAAAAAGAGTTCCAAAATTGCTTTGAAGGGTAGACTAGGTGCTGACATCAGTGCATAGCTTCCCAAGGGGAGTACTTTGAAGGTGACCATACTGATATTCAGCAATGAGGTATGGAGCACTTTTTATAGGATGAGTTCACGAACTTAATTGTCAGATCTCGTATGTCTTAAGAACTTTTGGTATAATCATACCCTCCAACTTTGTCTTTTTTATTTTTTCCAAAATTTATTTGGCTATTCTGGAATTGTTGCATTTCCATACACATTTTAGAATCAGCTTGTCAATTTTACAAAAAAAAAAAAAAAAAAAGGCTGCTGGGCTTTTGTTTGGAATTGTGCTGAAGTTATAGATGAACTTGGGGCTAATAGACATTGTAAGAATAGTGTCTTTTAATAGATGATCATTTATTTAGGATTTCATGAATTTATCTCAACAATATTTTATAGTTTTAAGTGTGGAGTTCCTTTACATCTTTTGCTAAAATCATTGCTAAGTATATTTTTATATTTTTGTAGGTGGAGTTTTATTTTAATTTATATTTCTAATTGTTTGTTGCTAGCATGTAGAAATATAGTGATTTTTCTGTGTAGACCTTGTATCTTGAGACCTTGCTAAATTTCCTCATTATTCTAATAGGTTTTTGTTGATGTTATTGACCAGGCATTCTCTACAAACATGATCAGGTCTATATCTGTAAATAATAACGTGTTCTTCTTTTCATTCATGAAATTTGGGTTCAATTTTTCTCTTCTTTTTCTACCTTCCTAAGCTGGAAGCTTGAATCAATGAATTTTAAACCTGTATTCTTTTCTAAAAGTTTAAAACTATAAATTTCCATCTAATTGCTATCTTAACTGCATCCTATACATCTTGTTATACTATTTTCCTTATCATTCTGTTCAGAATATTTTATAATTTCCCTTGTGATTATTTTCTTTGACCTATACATTATTTAGAACTATGGGCTTTATTTCAAAATATTTGTAGACTTTCTAGATATCTTTTTGCTAATGATTTATAATACTTACAATTTAACTCATAGTGGTCAACAAGATACTTTGTATGGTTTAACTCTACTGAAACTTGTTGAGATGATTTTTATGGCCAAGTAGATGGTCCTCCTTAGTGTATCAGAAGTCTATTGCTTCATAACAAGCCACCCACAAAATTAATGCCTTAAAAACAATTTATTATTTGTGTTAATTCTCTTGGTAGTCTGAATGGTTCTTGTGTTAATTTCCCTTGATCTCACTCATGAGGCTGCATTTAGTTGGAGTGACAGCTGGGGCCTGGGCCCAGCTGGGACATTGGCTTAGCTGGGCCTCTCTCCATGTGATTTTTCAAACTCTCTGAAGTTAGCCTCAGCTCCTTTGCATAGTGGCAGCAGCATTTCAAAAGGGTGGGGACGAAGGTCTTGAGTAATAAGTAGTAGAACATTGATTCTGCCCTACTGTATTGGTCAAAGTAGGTCAAGAGACCAGCTCAGATTAGAAGTGGTAAATAGATCGTGGGGGAAGGGACAGTTAATTTGTGGCCATGTGTAATGTACTACGTTTCATGTCATTTTTTATGGATTCTTAAAAAAAATGCTCTTGCAATAGTTGGGTGTAGTGTTCTATACATTTATATTATGATAAACTGGTCAGTATTGTGAAAACCTATATCCTTACAGATTTTTAAAAATTACATGTCTTTATCAATTGCTCCACTATGATTGTAGATTTGTCTATTGCTTTGTCCAGCTTGTATTAGTTTCATGTGAATTGAAGCTCTGCCTTTAGGGGTGTGTGTGTGTGTGATCATTATGTCTTCTTAGATAAATGGACTTTTATTCATTATGAAATGTTCTTCCTTATCTCTGGGATGAAAATTTACTGGGTTGATATTCATTTTGCCATACCGGCTTTTTTATAGCTATCATTTGCAAGGGTACACATTTTATCATCCTTTTACTTTTAAATTATTTGTGTTTTCAGACTTAGAGTTTGTCTCTTCTAAGTAGGATATCGTTGAATCCTGCTTTTTATTTTGCCTTTTACCTCCCCTTTGTCACATAAGGTCACATAATCACTGGTTTCAGAGATTAGAATTTGGACATATTTGGAGGGGACATATTTGTGGGGGGAGCATCTCTTATCTCCCATCTCTTCCAGGACCCAGTATCATTCTCCTCAGGGAAAATGACAATAATAATAATAATAATAATAATAATAACAACAATAAAATGAAACAACAACAAAAAACTGTCCACAACCAGAAAAAGATGCAAACACAGTGTTGGGAATGGGGAACGGAGAATTATTCTCTTACATGTTAGTTTCCCATGGACATGGGGGGGGGGTGTAAAACAATTAATTAATAGTTAAGATTAATAAATTATTTCCCCATAGTTTACTTTCTTCTCTCTCAAATTCATAAAACTGTCTCAAAATCTCTAAAGATAAAAGTACCATTTAAAACATCAATTTATATAATTCTTTGTCAACATCTATGCCCAGCGCACCAATCATGAGTTTAGGCAAAGATGGATTTCCTGAAGCTGAGGGACCTTTTAAATGTCAGAAGAACGTTCAGGGAAGGAGTACGACATTCATTTCTCACAGGTTTAATCTTTGTGCTGGCCTTAGATGTGATTAGCCTTACAGGAAACAGAATTCTAAGTGCACGTTTGAATTACACGTGGGGAGAGTTATATGCCTCAACAATCTCTTTTCCATTAGAAATCTTCATACGGCCATGCTTATGAAGAATTCATTTCCAAATAAAAATAAATGTATTGACAGAAATACAGGAGGAAAATTTTCTTTTACTTTTCTTTTAACTTTTACTTAAAATACCCTGGGGTATAACCTATATTGGTCTTTTTCCGAGGCTAGTAGAAGTAAGTTTAATCAAAATGACAGGCAAACTTCTTTTTTTGTAGAATGGTATGACTCAAGTCCTTTAGGTTTGGACTAAAATAATATTAAAACATCTAGCTGCGATGAACTAAAACTACTACTTCCGTGGGTAATGATTTTTCTGGATGTGGCAGAGGATGTGCTTCGAAACAGCTACTAAAACAGTAAGTGGATTTCGGTTTGTGACACACACAGGTTTAGAAAGACTGTGTCTTGTAAGTCTGGTGAATAATACTGTACTATTACTATTACTGGTGTTGGATGTGGAAGGTTCTGTGGTTCCGCAGAGGCTGCTCTGAAGATATAATCAGGATGAGTCGTTCTTTTTAAATTAATCTTCTAAATGTGCAGTTGCAACATTCTACAGAGCAGCAAAGTGACCCTGAGCTCCAATCATTTCCACTTTACTTGGTTATCATTAGCAGAAGAATATGTGTACTGGGTAGGGAGATGGGCAGTGTCAGCTGGGCATGGATGGGAGGAGAGATGACAGCAGTTTGTCAGTGTCAGTGGAAAATGTCATTGTTAGGACAAAAGGTTGGGACAGTCAGTGCTCAAGGTTTCATTCTCAAACGTCTAGTGCTTGCTTTTTGTCACCATTCATTGAGCCAAACTCTCCTCTCTCATGCTTTCTCTTTGGAGTCACTTACAATCAATTCTAGCTGCTCTCAGAGGTGTGTGCAAGCCTGGCTGCTATCCCAGCTTTGTGACCTCACTCAGGGCTGACAGTCTTAAACCTCAGCAGCACCCAAGATTGAAAATGTAAAACTTGCCTTCGGGATTAAGGTTACTTGATTCAGTAAACATTTATCTATCATCAATCATGAGCCAGACACTGTGAAGGATGGCTGGGGTGAGAGTTTGCAGAGAAACACCAAGAGGGATGTGGGGTCAGTACTGTCCTTAGAGTTAAAAAGGAGCCGTGCCATGGTTCCCGCACTGTACAGAGTGCTGCTCTAGTCCCTCTAGCTGTAACCCTGCCCTGGCACAAGGAGACTGTGTGCCAATAGTCCATGCAGAGCCCACCTCTCTGCTCTAGACACTAGGATCCCAGAATTGTCGACCCAAATGGCTCAAGTCCACTTCCTGAGCCCACATGGCCCTCTTCCCTGGGTTCATTCACCTGGGGCTGACCGTTATCCAGCGTGGCCATCCCTGGACCTGGCTCTGGCCAAGAGGCAGCTGATGGAGCAACAGGATGTGAGCCTGAGCCTTGAATGCATGGGTTGTAGGTTACGCACATGTGAACAAAGCCCTTGTAGTGAGAAGATCCAGAGGTAGGAGCAGAAGGGAATAGTCATAGAGTCCAAGAACTCAAGCCTGGCCATTTAGATTTCATGAAGATATCTGTAATATTTGTAAAGTTAAGACTATAAAACTTGCTTTATTTACGTTTTTAACTTTGTTTTTAACTTTCAAGTATTGGACTCCCGGTGTTAATATGAAGGGCTTGTCTGTAAGAATGGAGTTAAGAAATCAAACCAAATTATTATGTATCATCCACAGCTACACATAATTTAGTAAGGGCTTCTCAAACTTTTTTCAGGGATATAGTGATGTAATTCTAAAGTCAGACTTCTGAGTTCAAAACTAGGCTTTATCTTTTAATGCTTGTGTAATCTTTGAGAAGTTACAGGGAAAGTTTACCTCACAGACCCACTGGTTGACCTATGTCCTCCATTCCCTCTGTGAAACGCACCAATGGCACCCGAGTCCTCATCCAGTTATTTACTGCTGCATAACAAACCACCCACACTTAGTGGCTTAAAATAACTACCTTCTACTCCGCTCACTAATCTGTAATTGGGAAGTGCTCAGCAGGGACGGCTCATCTCCAGTCCAGATGGTGTAAGGGCAAGTGGCTTGACGGGGACTGGAGGATTGCTTTCGAGATCTGCTTTCACATGGCTGGAAAGTTGGTGCTGGTCTCTGCTGGGAGCTCAGTCCAGGCTCTGGGCGAAGGGCCCTGGTTGCCCTCCATGTGGCATCTCTGCAGTTTGCTTGGGTTTTTCTGCAGCATGTGGCTGGGCTCCAGGGAGCAGTGGCATTTTATGACTTGAGCTTGGAATTCACGGAGCATCATTTTTGCCATGCTCTGCTGAGGTGATCACGAGGCCCCTCTTGATTTAAGGGGAGGGGACATAGAGCATGTGAGATGGTACATGTAGTTTTAACGATCTTAGACTATAGAACCCTCTCTAACAGACCCAGACCTACATTCTCCTACCAGGAGATTTGGCTGAGTTACTTCTCAAATCTCTTAATACCAGTTGTCATTGCATAATTTAATTAAATATGATAACTAATGATGAAATCTGAGTGTGAAAAAAAGGTGCCCTCCGTGCCCCATGAAAACTAGGCTGAATGCTTTGGAAGGACTGGATATGAATGAGCCATGCAAGTTGGATGTTGAGAGAATAACTATAAAAGGTTATAAAAAATAAAAAGAAGTCTAGAAGGATTCTGCATTGGATTGCTTCACACATATTTCCAGGTTTATTTTGCATTAAAGAAACTGAAACTAAAAAATGTTGAGCATATGTTATGAGTATGGTTTCTGCCAGAAAAACAGTGCTGAATTCCAATTAGCAATTTCTACTGAAAGAAAATGCCTTGTGAAATTGATATACATTTATATGTTTAAAAGAAAGTAAAATGTTTAAGGTGTACATGAATCAGTTTTTAACAATTCCTTGTTTCAATTTGCATTTCAGTTAACTAATTTCTAGTACTGATTGCATTCAATACGAAGGCTTCCATTGTACTCGACCTTCTTTTGCCTCGGTTTACTTATCTGTAAAATGGATATCATAGTTATATTTATTTCATAGTATTTTTATTTTGTTTTTTCTTTATTTTTAAAATTTTTTCTTGTCTATTTTATTTTTTCATCGTTTTTTCTTTTTCTTCTTTTGTCTTAGTATTTTAAAAATAATTAAAACATAAAATCTACTTAAAACATTTAGCATATAATAACATTTGATCATTATAGTTATTATTATAATTACATTGGATCACAAGGAGGAGAGATACACTTGAGATACCTCAGGTGATGGGGATCCAGCAAGGAACACTTGGTGAAGTGAGGAGAGTGGGGAAGCCACCTTACATCTCCCGTAGTAGGTGTCACAGGAACTGAAGCATCATTCCAGATCCTCAGGAGCTTTGGTTCCCTCTTGTCCTCTCAGCGACAGCATCTGTTGGTACCTTATCTAGTGAGTCTGTCATTCTCAACAGTCAGCTTCTTTTCTAGCTGCGTCTCCTTCTACTCTTGGGTTCTCTCTATGGCTGCCCTGCCTCTATTTCTTCTTTCTACTTTATTACTCATTCAACTCTCCCAGAGAGAAGACTTGGCTGGCCTTCATCCAAAAAGGAGCACACTTATGTGGCACTTGGCCACCTCGTAAGCCACTGGGATACCACAGATTTCATGAGGCTCTTAGCTGAGGAGCCAATCTCTGGTTTGACCTGTTGCAGCCAAGATATCTACATCTGATGGCACAGGGCAAGACAACACGTGCACTGGCCATAGGTGTCACAAGGACACAGAGTCTCTGGAACTTCGATTCATGGCTGGTGTTCACATGATGTATAGTTACGGCCCTGCTGGAAGTTTATAACTGGCATTCACTCTGTTTGAGCAGTTTTGGGTCTGCACCTGTTTTCTGGACTCTCACCTTTGCATAGTGATTACTTGATAATAACCATTTAGAAGTAGAACATGGGTGGGAATCAGATCCTGGTTTTTAATCTTCACCAAAAGAATCTCTCTCTCTCTCTCTCTCTCTCTCTCTCTCTCTCTCTCTCTCTCTCTCTCTCCAATTACTCCTAAAGCTAATTTGAAATAAAAGTCATGTTTCATTATTGCAAAATATCCTCACAGTGTGCATCTGAGCAGACCCTGCAGATTCATCCTGTGATCGCTGTCCTGCCAGCGTTACTGTCTCAGATGTATCATAGCAGCACCAAGAAAGAGAAAAAGAAAAACGAGAATTGAAGCCATGTACCCAAAGTGACACCTGAATGCAGCTAGATTTGCCATTCTAGTTGCTTAATATTTCAGTATCCTTCAGTCTTTGGTGAATATGTACATTCTATCTTTAGAACTCATTTAGAGAAACAATTCCAAAAATGATACAAAGAAAGTCCATCTGGAAACAATTGTTTAAAATATTCAGCAAAACTCTCCTTCTCTTTGGAACACTCCAATCTCCTAAATAGAGTTAAGATTACAATAACTCTCCCGTCTCACCCCTGGCCAGTAAGTGGGGGAAAGGGATATTCCAACATTATGGAGTGAGAATTCCCACAAAAGATTCCTTTGTATTATGTCTAAGGGGTTTCTTCTGGCCTTACACCTCCCTGCATTTGCCCCTAGCTTGCATGAACCTAGCAGTTCATTTCTTTTCTAAATAGAGTAAAGGAACAGTGAGCTCACCCAAAAGAAGAGACGTTAACAGCAGGAGGTACAAATAAAATGACTGATAATCAAATGGGCTATCTGGGCAGCACACCAGCCTTAGCTGACAGAATCCAGAGCATGGCTCAGTGGTGTGCATTTTATAACTTGGCAGAAGAAAACATGTCTGTCCATACTGGCTAGGAACAGAAGACCCATTCTTTAGTAGGCAGCCAAACACACTCACTCTTCCCAGTTTGGACACGTAAGGCCCCTTCAGATTGGGTTTCCTAGAGGTTTATCAGAAACAGTTTTGGTTCTTAATATGTGCAAACTTCAGGATATAAATAATGGACCAGACACTATTCAAAGTGATTTTCAAAAACACCAGGAAAAATTGGTTTCCTCCCGTCAAGTGGCTTTCACTACCCATAATCCCAAGCTTCACATCTCCCAGTGTCTCTTTTTATTCACCCTAATTAGCAATAAGTGAATCCAGTCATGTTCTGTGGTCAGCCAACTTACAATTGGATTTTATGTGCACTTTAGACTCAGCAACCTGCTGTTATTCAGCTCCAGGCACCGCCTCATCTATGGTCAAGGAAGTGTCTGTGTTTAATTTGTTTCTACCAGAAATCAAAAGGTTGATTCTGGATGCGTATCTGCTACCGTGTTCATTTTATATATTTCTCATTTTTGAGATGTTTAAAGATTTAACAGGCAAGGACTGATCTGTGCTGCTGAGCTGAATGTGTGGGGTGGGCATTAAGATTCATTTTGTAAAGAAAAGTTATCCAAGGTCATAGTGGTCATGCAGAGGGAGTGGGGTGTCGGACAACAGAGAAGGACGAGCACATTGTCGATGCAGAGTGGGCCTTCTGAGCAAAGATTCGAGCACAGTGGTCTCTGATGTAAGCCCACCTGAATGGTAACCTACCTGGAAACATTCTCTGTATCCCCTTCTCTGTCCACCCCCCCCCACCCCCCGCCAGTCGCCTCGCTCTCTTCTTAGTGATGGACACGCTGCAGCTGGGGCACAAATGCTTTTGTGAAGAGGAAGAAATGCGCTCTGCATGTGTCATCCAATTCAGAACAACAAAAAAAAACCCCTCTGGACCTCAGTGGTTTGCCATCCAAGTCTCACAGATCATTTGCAAATGATACGCCACAACCCTGCTGCCTTCTGGGAAGTCTGATTTATCCCATCCTAGGCTTGAGCTGGGCCTGCTGGGATTTCTCAGCTGCTTGTGAGGGTGAAAAGGGATTGCTTAAAAGCCCAAATCACCCCCATGCAGTAGACCCAAGAGCTGTGAACAAAAAACTCCACCAGCTTGTCAAATACCAAGCCCCTAGGCTCCTGTGGCCCAACAACACACAATTCCATACCCATCTGTCAGATGGGGAACTTCCCCAGTGTCCCTTTTTGTTCGTCCTAATTAGCAATGAGTGACTCCCACCTAGGGTCATGCCCTTGGCAGGAGCCTGGGAGCGGAAATTTCCCTGTGGGTTGGCTAGAACTTGCCCTGAAGCAGCAAGGCTCAGTTACACAGCCAGAAGGGTCAGCAGCCCAAGCAGCTTGACCAAGTCCATCCGGTCATCCTTCCCATGGTCAGTGTGGTCCTCACGGCTGTGAGGAAGGTGCTTCTTACTCGGTCCTAGGTTCCATATGAAAACCATGACCTAGAGCACCCAGGGACGGGGACTGGCAAAAGACCGAGTCATCTTTCCTGACCACTCATCACCCCCGCACACCCTCCACTGACCATACTGTTTATTACCATTCCCAAATGGCTGCTTTATTTGATCAGGGGCCTTGTAAAAGGGCTCCTAGAACTGACCTCGTGACATGCTTTCCATACTAGTCCTCTAGGGGAGCTCTCACATAGCCCGATTCTCTGAGAGCCTCTCTCTCAAAAGACCTGGTGTTACCACTGATTGTACAGTCTAAACGTTTCCTTTCCAAATCATCTGTACTTCCAGACATCCTCAGTGGGGGAAGGGAGGAGGTAGATACAGAATCACACTTTCGTTCATTCTAAAAACATGTAGTGCACACCGGCTCTGGGCAAGATGGGATGGGTGCGTGAATTACAGTAAGGAAGAAGACACAGTCTCTGAGCCCAAGGACATGACCAATATCTAGCCAATGGCCAAGAGAGGGTATGATCAGGACTTGGATCAGGAAGGCTCGGGAGCTGAGGGGCCTTAGGGGAGGGGGCCTGACCGTGCACTGCCAAGGTAAAGATGCTGTAGTAACAAGTCCACACACCCACGTGCTGCTGCACCTGCTGCCTTTGGACGGAAAAAATAATGCCTCTGACGTATTACTTTTTCAGCTGTATGAAGTTGTCAAGTGATACTGGATGTAGGGAATCCTTCTGTACTCATGTGGCTCCTTTAGCAAGAGCAGGTACAGTCAGGAGGAAACATAGCACGGATGTTGAGGGCTGGGACCGTGGAGCCTGACTTCCTGGGTCACAACTCAGCTCCACCCTACTGGTGGGGCTGTGGCTGGGGCAAGCTGCCTGAACTCGGTGCCTTGGCTTTCTCATCTGTAAAACGGCACAATACGATTTACCTCATAGAGCTGGAATGAATATTAACGGAATCAATACACAGGAAGCACTTAAATGGGGCAACATGGGGATAGGTCTTCTACCATGGTAGCTACCATTGTAATCAGGGACAGGGGCAGGGAATATTTTGTAGTTAAAAAAGGGGTTGTTGGAGAGTTTGGGAATGAAACTCTTTTCTAAAGGTCTGGATGGGAAGAACTGAGCCAGTTTCATCCATAGGCATAAATCCTACAAACTGTTGTCACCAATTCCTTAAAATAAATCTCTATCTATCTATCATCTATCTATCTTATCTATCTATCATCTCTCTATCTATCGACCTATCGATCTAATGTATTCTGTCTTCAGACTGAAGAAATGATGACAGGAGTGTTTCCAAGATCCCTGGACTTCGGGAGACAAGACCATTGCTGGAAATGTGAACGTTTGTATAAGGGACAGAAGCACATGAAAACCCACCCAGAAAATAAATTACTAAGCAACTGCTCACTGCCAAACGTTGCCCTAGATGGATTGCATAGTCATCTCATTTTATCTCACAACAATGCTATGTGGCAAGTTGAAGTCTCTCTTTCACAAAAGTGGAAATATGAGCCTCACAGAAATTAAAAACATTCCCTGGTGTCACATAGCTAGGAAGAGGTAAATTTGTCCCAGTTTAGCCTCCTGACACACAGGAAAAAATGGATTCAGGAGAGAACAATTTTAAATCAATTAAAAAATAAATTAAATAAATAAAAAAAAGGCCTAAATGCATGTTTTTTGGGACCCAAATCGTTTCCACAGGAGCAGACAGCCCTTTAGCACCCAACTGGACACAACAAACCGACATCCCTCAGCCTGTGCCTCTGTGTCATCGGTCCTCTTCCTCCAGCTAAACATCCTTTCACCCATCACTCCTTCCTGGACGAACCTCCTTAGCTCTCCAATAGGAGCACCTTGGCCATCAGCTGCTGACCTGGGTGCCCCCTCCATGCTGACTGTGTGATTGTTCTCAGGGTGTTTTTGGCAGCGGACTCCTCACTGGGACAGACGGCCTCTAGAAACTCCTATGATACCTGCTTCTTATGCTACCTTCCTCCCCTCAAATCCTCACAAATGCATGAATGGGGAGTGTCAGTTTTTGATGAGATTTCTGGGAAGTTGGGTTTTAAACAATATTAAGTATTTCAGGTTGTTTTTGTCCATAACCAAAATATGCTTCCACAAGTACTTCAAGGCTAGTGAGCTAAAGCACAAACATGCCCTGTTAGACGCTTTGGTCTAGTTTATCCATAACCATTGAGTGAACTGGAACAGAATCAGTAGTGTTAGTCTTTGCCCTGAGGGTGGAAACAAAGTCATTCAGCAATTGAAGAAGGGATTGGTGGTCCAGTGAAAAGAACATGGGCTGTACATATAACACTAACTAGCTTAACTAGTTGTGTGACCTTGGTTAAGTCACCTTTGCACTCTGTAAGGTAAGACTAAGATGTACGTCCTTCTGGCCCCAGAAGGTGCTATGTTGATCAAATGAGATATTGGCTGTGGGATAGTTTTTAAAAATTTATTTTATGTAAAAATATATTTTACATAAAATTTATTTTATATAAAGATATATATATACACATATGATATTATATAAACTATAAACACCACTTCCATTAAGCCAGGAGCTGAGTCACTCAGACTGGCAATGAGCAAATGATGAAAGACAAAAGGTCAGGAACAATCTAGACGTGATACTGAGCTGAGTCATTCTCCTTGGGTCCTCATTACATTGTGGCAAGTCAACAGAGGGTAACAGTGGAGGGCACATCAGGTGAACAGTAGAAGGAGAGACATTGAACTTTTGTTTGGGAAGTGGTTCAGATGCTAGAAGGTGACTAAAAAAGGAACAGATTGGCAGCTGAGGACACCCCATCAGTGAGCTGTTATTCCTTCCTTCCTTCATTCAGTCAGTCAGTCATTCTACTCATAAGCATTGAGCTCCTATTATGTGCAAGGCATGGGGCTAGAAGCCATAGGGGAGGCAGGTGGCAAGACATAGTTCTACCCTCAGTCATATAAGTAACATAGCCTGGAGAACTGCAAGTTGAAACAAGTGTTGTAAATTAGGCATGGAAATCCCTCCCTCCTCATGTCTTAATCTCTGTTTAAATTTTAGGCAAGTTCACCATCCCATCCCAAGAAAGGATGTAGGACTAGCGCTTCCTACGTATGTGTTCCCATTTAGCCCTTTGGATGTAGGTATTCCACTGAGGGGCTGTGCATGTGATGGGGAGGTAAACCAGATGAAAATGCAGGAGTAAAGTTTTGGTTGTTTTGAAAGAAGACCTTTGAAAAAATTACAATGCTGTAGGATAGGACATAGTTGCCGAATGAGGCGTAGGACAGTCTCCAGGTTGGCCTAGTGGAAAAGAGCCAAGGGACAGTTCTAGTCTTGCTTCCAGGGCACTGAACTACCTCAATCCACTTAGCCCTCAGTGTTTCTGCACCCCCATTTGTAAAATGCAGATCATGATATCTACCCATTTGGAGTGTTGTGACAATTAACATAGTAATAAGTGTAAATCACCAATCACGGTGCAGGTCAGATTGGTGCTCAGTAGAATTCATGGCTCCTCAGGTCAGCTTTTCCCCAAGGGTACATACTGCCCCAGTTATTATCTTCTGGAGTAGATACTCCTTCAGTTATTGTCTTCTGGAGTGGATAATGCCCCAGTTATTGTCTTCTGGAGTGGATAATGCCCCAGTAATTGTCTTCTGGAGTAGACACTACCTCAGTTAATACAATTGGAAGGAACTGGGTCTTAATAATACTTTTCTTCCAACTACACAACTTCTTTGAAAATGCCATATCAATATCAAGCTCCCACTCCCCCCGTGTTTTGGATATTCTCAATATACAGAAAGGACTCCTTCCTATGAGATCAAATGTTATTCTTTATCTGGCTGGATACATGAGAGGTTGGGATAATAACCAGGGTCCTGTGCCTTGTGACCTTTGCATTTGTCTAAACAGGGGCTATAGTCTTTGGAAACATAATTTTCAAGGGTATTGTGACTCTTCCCTGAGTCTGCAGTAGGATGTATTGGATAGAAATAATTTCACCTGCAATATTTAGAGGTGGGACTAATGTATCTTCATATCTTTTCAAACTCATCTATTCTTATTTAAAAGCAATGAATAATGACAGTTTGGAAAGATGTACTTGTTCATTGGCGCAATAAAAAATAAATGGCATTGCAATGCAACGTTCTTAATGTCCTTCCTGGAGAGGAAAAAAATAATTGCTACAAGGAATTAGAATTTAACTCCTTGCTCTCATTCCTTCACAAAGGTTCACAATCATTTTTACCTTTTTTCAAAAAAAATTTTCCCTGTGCTTTGCTCAATCTAAGTGCAGAATATTTTACATTTACATGTACACATTAATATTATTTTTTATCTGTATTTGGTCTATTGATAACAAAATAAACTTTCGTTTTTTTAAACTTTCATTTTTGAATTTTTTTGGTAAAAAACTTAAAGAGCTTTAGAGACTTAAATTCAGCTTATAGAGTTTGGGTATCACTCTCCCCAATTTACAGATGAGTAAATAGTAGGGACTGGCAATCTTTATCTCACACTTTCTAACATGACAGGAGTCTCAGGAGAAAGCTCTAAGTAAACGCAAAGTAAACATGTCCTTGAGGGAAAAAAGCGGATAAATGTATGTTAAGGAAGAGAGGCTCTTAGTATTATTTTCTGGATTCATTAGAGAATGAAGAACAGAGTTAAGTTATATTCATGCTTCTAAGATTGTTTCAGTGGTATCGTCGAAAGGGAGTCAGGATATATTGATTCTGAAACACGCTTTTTTGCTAACTAATAATGTGACCTTAAGGATATCATTTAATGTTCTTGGAGCTCAGTTTCCTCATTTATCAGAAGGAACAGTAGACTTAGAGATAGAAAATTGTTAGCATGTCTTTCTACCACTCCCAGTCTTGTGTTCATAGCAGACATTAATATCAATGTTGGCACTAGTCCCTGTTGAGACCACACTTGGCCTTGGCATATTTTCAGTATCATGCTCTAGGTAGCTACAATCAATTGATGAGGGTTAACAATTGAAGTAAAATCAATTTGCTACCACTGGACTGGAAGATTTCAAAGGTGTCATCTAAAATCTTAGGCTTCTCTTTCTTACACAGCTTGCCTGAACTTAATAACAATGATTTAAAACAACTGAACATTTGGAAAGCACCCATAATACCCTTTGTTAGACGGAAGCCCCCGGGCACATGGCCCCAGACTAATGAAGTACGTAAAACATCACATGCATGGCCCACAGCAGTCAAGTGCTCTCTGATGGGCTGTTGGGGTCTGACCTCAGGATACAGAGATATCATTTGGTTTCTCCTAAACATAAGCTGTACTGTGTGATTTAAAACTGTGCCACAAGCAAAGGAAAGAAAACACTTAACAATAAAAGATCCAGATATTGGCAGCAATACACTATTAGACCTCTGAAATTTTTGTTTTTGTTGCTGTTGAGATGGCACACCAAAGGCCGATAGCTCTGAGCCCTATTTTGCTTAGCCTCCTGGACCTAACTGGAGAATGACATATATTATTAGCAGGCTGGGTCTGCAATAAGGAATTCCATAGTTACATACATCACCCAATGGAAATGACTTACTGGAACATATTGTTTAATGATTGCACTGATTAGGTACCTAGGAATTGATGCTAAAACACATTGTCCCAGCTTGTTTTATTTTATTCTGGACACTAAGTTTCCTCAGGCTGGAGAAATCAAGACATCAATACAAGAAACAAGGCATTTTGAAGTGCACTATTGATTTATACTTACAAACGGTCAATAGCCTTGGGGCAAATGAAGGCTTTTGTTTTGTGAGTTACTTGTGATATGATTTGAAGCTCAGTCTCCTTCCAAAATGAGTCTATAAATTGATACTGATGAGGACACGCTGTTTCTCCTCTGTCTGCAAATAGCTGCAATTCTTCCCAGAATTTCCTCACTGACTTAAGAAGACAATCCAATGCTACTGCTCTGGTGCCAGAAAGATGGAGCTACTTGAGGTAGTTTAAGGTCAACTCAAGGGGGAAGTTGTAACTGTGTCAATTCTTCTGTAATGTCCCATGTACACGTTCATTTTTCCCTTCCTGCTCTTCTCATCTCTGTATAGCAAACATATATTGAGCATTTTTATTAGTTTACTTAGGCTGCTGTCGTAAAACACTACAGGCTGGGCAGCTTGCACAGCAGCGATTTATTTTCTCACAGTTCTGGAGGCTGGAAGTTCAAGATCGAGGTGCCAGCAAAGTTGGTTTCCTCTGAAGGTCATAAAGGAAGGATCTGTTGCAGGTCTTTCTCCTTGGTTCCAATATCTCAATTTCTTCTGCAGTCACTTTCCTCCAATTAAAAAAATCTGTCAGATCAGACAACGTTTCCTGCCACTTGCACAGACATCATTTATGTGGAAAGGCACGAAACTAGATAGAGAACGTTTATATAATCAATATACTTGTTATTTCGTTAGTTCAAATTTGAAGCCTCCATCAGTTGCACTATCCATTCACACACAATTCCACAGTAAAATCTTTTTATTTCTTCATTACCTCAGCCAAAGGAAAACTCCTAAGTCCATTTCAAAGACAGAATTTGCTTAGAAATAACTGAAGGTTTCCCTTTGCTCCAAATCCACAGCCCCTGCACAGGAATCCTATAATATCATTTCCTGGATTTTCTTTGTTGTGGTCTTGTTTCCCTCTTAATTCACACCAAGGTATAGTGATGAATACCACCATTATTTTTTATTCAGATTTCTTACCCTCCAAGTTCTTGCTCACTAGAAGTGCAATTCTTTCTAAAAGGAAGGCTTAGAAAGTATGGTGGCCCACTCTTAGAGCTTACTGCAAGGAATAAGAAAAAAAAAAAGTGGTGTCTTGAACCCTTGTCTCTGCTTTCCAGACCTTGTGTGTGCAGGACTACAAAATGACTGGTGATCAAACAACCCAATAGAAAGAACCAGATGAATGGAGGAGACTTGCCTTCACATAAGCTGTTCTGTGGCTGGGAGACTTGGCATAACCTTGACATTACCCAAACTTTGATGGATATAAGCCAGGCTCTTAACTCGATTTTAATGTGGTTTCTGAGCCTGAGACACACACTTACATATTGTATACAGCTGTGGCTGCTTTCAAAAGCAAAAACCTCTGTGCTAATGATTTTGTTTTGTTTTGGACAGTAGTATCATACTTGTATTCCTCAATATACCTCTAAAGTTTTCCTCTCTATGAAACCAGCAATTTTATCTGGCTTTTGGTTTCTAATTTATGTCTCTAATTTGGCTTTGATTCAAGGTGGATGGCTTCTTCAAATGTTATTTCTCTGGAAGTCATCATTTGTCTGAGCCCACTGTCAAGAAATAGCTGTGATGAGTGACTGAGGTCTCATATTCAAATATTCTCAAAGCGGGAGGGTCCTTATAGAGTGAAGAGTGAAGTCCTTTCCTACCCCTCTCTCCAATTCAAATACAAACAAAACAATGACCCAGGCTCTTATGAAAGAGGCTTACATCCCACCAGATCTGCCCATGTTTCAATGTCAAGGTTGGCTGAGCCCCCATTTCCAATCTGTAGATGGAGGAGGAGCTGAGTTCTTCATTTGATGCTCTGTTTTAAGGAAAAGGAAGATGCTGCAGGGTAGGGAGTACTTTTTTCCCCAGTCACTCTTCATCTACCCGTATTAGTAAAAACTAATAATAAAAGCTAATCCGTATTAGGTCCTTATTACTACCCAGGCTCTATTTTTTTTTTTTTTATCCCTCCCTCACCCAGCTGCCATGTCTCAAATAAAGCCACAGCCTCAGTTGTTTTCACAACTACTCTTTGCCGGGAGGAAGTGGGAACAAGTCAGATCCCAGACCTCCTCAACGCCATGTCTCCCCATTCACAATACAGACCAGGTAAAGGGCTTGGGCTGAGGTGTGTATGAGGTGGGTTTATTCTGCCTCCTCTTTCTGTACAGTCAGTGTAAAAACACAGCCTGTGGTAAGCACCGGGAGGCCCCAGGCCCTATTTTAAGCCTTTTGCAACTGTTAGATCACTTAACTCTCACAACACCCCTATAGTAGTTTTCATAGAAGGGGAGACTGAGGTAACATGAGATTAAGTCCAAGGTCACAGACTAGCAAATGGCAGAGCCAAGATTTGAACCCAGGATGTCTGGGTCCAGAGTCTATGTTTTTAATTTCATACATAATTTAATAGATATGAACCACAACTTCATATATATACATCTAATCAAGTAATTTTTGAGAAATACTTTAAATTTAACTAGTAATAATGACTATCTAATATACAAAATCCGTGTCTTAATATAGGAGTTGGTTGTAGAATAAAACACAAGGAAATTTGCAGACACAAGGAAATTTGCAGACAATAGAATATCTTCAAGCATTACAAAGTGCTACACTCAAGGGAGAAAAACATGAGCTTACATTATAAAGCCATAATTTGGGGAATTCTTTGACAAAATAACACTCCCCTCACCTGCCACAGAGGTACCACTCATCTTTGGACAGCTCTTGCCGAGTAGGGCTTCGTGGGCCACCGGATCAAACATATTAGTTCTGGAGAACACTGGCCAACATGTGTAAAAAGTAGGCCATCCTAACATCCATATAAATTGTGACTCTCCACACTTTCCATCTATAAAAAGATTTCCTGGATGAAGGAGAGAGAATGATAACAAAGGCCAGACAGAGAGGTGATCTTCGCTAAGAATTTTGCCTCAACGGTAGAGAACCTTTAAAACCAAAGTCAGGTGCACTGGTGCAGCCTGGCCTGCAGGTGGGTGCCTGGGAGCTCGGGATTCTGCTTCCATGTGTCTGGGGTTGGGACCCAACACCTGCATGTTTAAAAGGCTTTCATCCCGTTGATTTCTCTGCCCAAGATGTCTTAATCCATTCCAAAGCCTTCGGTTTCCTATTTGGTTTATACATCCAAAAGCAGACTCATATACAGAACTCTGGAACGCTCAGTGCTTGTGTTTAGCTCATTAAAAATCCTAACACATTAACAAGAGTGATGTTTCCATCCAGTGAGCATTTTGCCTACTCTTAATATAGAGATGCACTATGGAGCTAACCATTTCTAGAAATGTACTTAAAAACCATGCAGTTTCTCTTGTCTCACCGCTGGCCTTGAGTTCTGTCTACGGCCCTTGACTGCTCACTCTGCTTGTTGAGTGAAGACCCTCTCAGGCCCCACCCGGGGCAAAGACCAAAGCAGGAGAGGAGAGTTAGCATTTTATTGGTCAATGGTGACATCATGCTTTAAATATCTGACTTTGGGGATTAGAGTAATTGAAAACATGCTTCCATTCTCTAAACACCACTGTAACACTGCTTGTCTCTCACATCTGTAAAACTTTTCTCCAACTACAATTGTCTGTGTATCAATGTTTTCTTGAATATAAGGTTTTATTCTGTCCTGTTCATAGGCAAGGAGAGTAGTCAGTAACTAACAGATTAATCAGTGTCTCCCATTTTACAGAATGAAGAGTTTCTAATGTTGGTGGAGCACTTTATTACTTATAAAACTATATATTATATCAGTACATGTATGTATCACGCATTATATCATGACATAGCCATTTTCTTTTTCACAGACTTGGAAGAAATATGAAAGATCTCTTAGTTCAAATCTTACACAATTTTTCATGTTATAAAATGAAAAGCAATTTTTAAAACTTCAAATCATAAGTTCATGATATCTTCTTTTGAAAAGAACTTGCATTTTTCGCTCGTGCTCTATCTTTTTCTCGTTCTCTATTAGGCTTTTAAAAATCTTGTCCACATATGTATACGATATATTGTATGTCCTTATTTTATCTGCTTTGACAGTTACTATGTCTGACTACTGTTCCTATAGACAGATGACCGATATGTATATATATATACACAGATATATAGGAACATACATGAAAGGTGCCAAAAACATGTATACATATTTCAAGATAGGAAAAAACTGTATTAAAATTGTAATACTTGATATATACTGATAACAGAAGGTAAATACAAGTCATGTTTGACTTCTGCAATTACAAGAGGTGCTCAAAGTGGTTACCATCAGCCTCCAGACACTTCTGATTATGGCAAACATTGGTAGACTCCTGTGGCGAGCGTGTAACCTGTTCCAACACCTCAGCAGAAGCAGCAGGACGTGTTGCTGTGTGAGGCCTCCTGGATCTTCTCTTGTGCACGTACACCCAGTACCATGCATCTCAAACTTATCACGAATGCGTGCAATTGTCAGGCGTGTTGGAGGTTCTGTGCATGCTCACGCCTCCATTGTCATTGTACTTCCACAACGTTCTCGAATTTCAAATACCACTTCAAAATGGACTTCCGCTCCTTGAACGACAATTGTGCTTCTGCCATTTTCTTTGACTGTCCTGCCTGTCACATGGTGACACTAGCATTCATTTGATGAACGCCATCTTTTGAGCGAATGTCATACTACACATTGCTACCGTAATTCAATTCAACCTGGAAAAGTAATACGTAGATAACATCTCTTCAAATGTGTACACATTTTTTGGCACCCCCGGTATTTGTGGTGTATGTGTATTCATAGAACAGAGCCCAGAATACTGCGTTGTATAAGTATTTGCCATTCTTATGATGAAGACAAAGGAAGTACAAGGTGCTATGAAATCGCAGAGAAAATTAAGTTTCAAGCGGACACCCGAAGATGGGATGGAGAGTGGGCAATCAAAGTGAGGGGTGATGGATGGGTGAAACAGAACACGCGGAATCTCTGAGGCAGGAAGGAGGAGCGCAGTGTTTTACAGGAACAAAGGCAACTTCTTTGTGGCCAGAGCAACGTGTGAAGGGAAGAAGGAGAGGCAAGAATTGAAACAGGCGAGGTATCCAGAGGCCAAGGGTAGGACATAAAACACATGGTGTTTTCTTTTGCCGTTCACAATCTCTAAGATTGATATGACAGCCATAAAAGTGACTTTTGTTTATAAAATAATAGTAATTGATAAACCAGTAATTTCATAATTGTTATCTGGAACAATGTGTATATTATTTTAGAGAAACTTTGGTGGGTTCAAATGAACTCAATTTGTCTTTCTGGTTGGTTTCCAACATTTATAAATTAAACATAATAAACTTTAAGTTACTGGACAAAAAGAGAAAAACCAGCCCCTTCAGCATTTCACTTGCCTGCCACGGCCGAGGTGAGTGTGAGGGACCATCCATCCTTCTCAGGGTTTGCTCAGTTGCCGAGGGACAGTCCTGAGCCACAAGACAGCTGCCCATGATGCCAGCCGGGCAAACAGAAAAGCTATGGTTCATGTCAATTAACTTGTCCTCAGGCCTCATCTCTCTTTGGGAGTTCCTGAAGGTCAGCGTCATGGAACATACCTTCTCTCACTGACAGGAGCTAACCCAAGCTTAGGAACCCAGGGCTGTAAAGGGCAGAAGTCGTTTCACGGCATTTCACTAGTTGTAAAAGCCAGCTGAGATGCTCTCATGTCAGGCAGAGCAGCACCGGAGAGGCTGGCCTGGCTTCTTCCAAAGAGAGCTAAATTGCCTTCCACAGTCTTTTCCAAAGTTCCTGCTTTGACACAGTGGTAGCAACACACACTGAGCCATACCGCTGCCACGCGTGCTGCCTGTTTCACAGCCGGGCACTAGAAACATCAGGCATTCTCTCTCAGTATTGGGAGCCCATACTCTGCCTTCAAAACAATCAATGCTTTTGGTTTTCATAGCATCCCCATTGTGTAATCCCATCGGTTCAGCCCATCATTCTGGGTAGTTTGATTTCTATCAAACACACCTACAGTGATTTTCCCATTTTTGCTTTGAGAACAGTTGCTGACTTTTACTGAGACCATTGTAGGATTTTTTGTTGTGTTCTGATCATGAAAAATAATGCAACAAACATTATTTGCTCAGGGTTGGCATTTTGGCTGGATCAAGCCACACAAAGTTGGGCTGGGAGATGTAGGCTGTTAATTTTTGATAGTTTATGTAAAAACATTTTGTAATTGTCAAAGTGTTCTGCAAATAGTTATTTCTGTTACTCTCATTATGGCTATTCATCACCCCTTCCCCAGATTGAGGAAGATGTAATTACTGAGCTGTGAAATGATTTTCGTTCTTACAAGCTAACCTTGACTAACCAAATGTTGAAGGAAAAGACACACTCTTTATGTATTTGAAGAGGTGGGAGGCCTGCCCCTGAAAATGATAGATGTCATAGAGACTCCACAGCTTAAAAGAATTGTTTTCAGAATCTGAAGGAGGAGAAGATAATTAAAAGTTAAGGGGCCTATTCTGGTTACAGGAAAGCATCAGTAATCAACTTACAGAGGGCTTTTTATAATTACCACGTATCTGCCTCAGAGTGAGATGGAGAGCATACCCCATTGTGAAACACTAGTTGTCACCATAGATCAATGGAACAGAATAGGGAGCTCAGAAATAGATCCATCCCTATATAGTCATTTAATCTAAGACAATGGAAACAAAAATTTACGGTGGGGTAAAGACAGTCTGTTCAATAAATGGTGCTGGGAAACCTGGAGAGACACATGCAGAAAAATGAAGCTGGACCACCTTCTTACACCATATACAACAATAAATTCAAAATGGATTAATGACTTAAATGTAAGATCTGAAACCATAAAACTCCTAGAAGAAAATATAGGAAGTAATTTTGCAGACATTACTCTTAGTAATATTTTTACTGATATTTTCTGTCAGGCAAGGGAAGTAAGAGAAAAAATAAACGCAAGGGATTACGTCAAACTAAAAAGTTTTTCACAGCAAAAGAAACCATCAATAAAACAAAAAGGCATTCTATTAAAGGAGAGAAGATATTTGTCAATGACACATTTGATAAGGGATTAATATCCAAAATTTATAAAAAACTTATTCAACTTAATACCACAAAAACAAACAACCCAGTTAAAAAGTGGGCAGAGGACATGAAGAGACATTTTTCTAAAGAGGACATACAGCTGGCAAACAGACATATGAAAAAATGCTCAACCTCACTAATCATTAGAGAAATGCAAGTAGAAAGCACAATGAGATACCACCTCAATCCGGTTGGAATGGCTATCATCAGTAAGTCAACAAACAAGTGCTGGCACGGATGTGGAGAAAAGGGAACCTTTGTGAACTGTTGGTGGGATTGCAGATTGGTGCAGCCACTATGGAAATCAGTATGGAGGTATCTCAAAACACTGGAAACAGAACTACCTTATGACCCAGCAATTCCACTCCTGGGTATCTAGCCAGAGAAATCCAAAACACTAATTTGAAAAAATTTATGCACCCCATTGTTTACTGCAGTGCTATTCACAATAGCCAAGATATAGAAACAACCAAAATGCCCATTGGTAGATGACTGGATTAAGAACCTGTGGTACATTTATACAATGGGGTATTACTTGGCCATAAAGAAGAATGAAATCTTACCATTTGCGACAACATGGATGGACCTAGAGAACATTATGTTAAGTGAAATAAGTCAGACGGAGAAAGACAAATACCATATGATCTCACTTACATGCGGAATCTAAAGAATAGAATAAATAGAATAAATCAGAAACAGTCTCAGAGACATAGAGGAAAAACTGAGGGTTGCTGGATGGGCGGGGTGTGTGAATAAGGGGGAAGGTGAGGGTATTAGAAAGCATAATCGGTAACCACAAGATTGCCACGAGGATACGAAAGTCAGTTTGGGGAATGTAATCAACAATGTTGTAAAGATTTTGTAGGGTATCCGATGGACACTTGTCTTATTAGAGAGATTACGTCATGGGCAGTGTAGATGCCTGATCACTGCAGTGTACACCTGAAACTGAAGCTGAGCAATAATGAATGCCAACTATAATTTAATATATAGTGACAGGATGTGGAGTACAGCATAAGGAATAGAGTCAGTGGAACTGTAACAGCTGTATATAATGTCAGAGGGAAGTAGAGTGGGGGAAGGGAGTTATCACTTTGTGAGGGGTATAAATGTCTGTTACATGTTTTGTACACCTGAAACTAATAATTAAAAAAAAGAAATACTAGTGGTCACTCACGTGAATATTACTGCTTACCTCTGCTGGTTTGAATTGGTGACAAGTAGGTAAACGAGGAAGGAGTTGAAGATGGTCAGTGAAGCTACTAGTAGGTGACCTCCTGGCTCTGAGACACGTTACATAATCTCCTCCTTAGTATAGGAGGCCCTCTATTTCACTTTGGGGTTTTGTGATGTTGATTACAGAATCATTTCTGATGATCTCAAGAGGACCCAAGGCGAAGAGAGTCAGAATTCATCACACACTTAAGACTTACAATGCAATCATTTTATATAACCAGATATTAAATTTGGCTGGAAAAGTTCAAGATGAAAGCCTCCATTTCCTGGCACTACAGCATCTGCACCCCATGTTTGCCATCTGTGCCCAAAGGCATATTTGTGTTGCTCACCACTCAGAGATGATTTGGTTTTGCCTTGGCTTTATAACTTGAAATGACAGCTGACCCGGCCTCTCCACAGTCATCCATCCCCTGGTGGAGCTGGGTGGGTCAGAATCACACAGATTGTGCTGCTTCAGTCCAGAGATGTCTGCTCTGCAGCCCTGATCCTCCAGCCCCCAGAAGAGCTTATTCTTAGTCCATATAAACCAAGGATGGTATCCACTCAAAATTTTCACTTTGAGTGGTGCTATGGACTGAATATTTCTGTCTCCTGAAAATTTATATGTTGAAGCTCTAACTCCCAAAGTGACGATTTCAGAATGTGGGGCATATGAGAGATAATTAGGTTTAGATAAGGTCGTGAGGCTGGAGCCCCCAGGTGGAGCCCCCATCATGGGATGAATGTCCGTATAAGGAGAGACTAGGGTTCTCCCTCTCTCTGCCATGTGAAGACTCAGCGAGAAGGCATCATCTGCAACTCAGGAAGCAGGTTCTCCTCAGACACCAAGGTGGCTCATACCTTGGTCTTGGCCCTCCCAGCCTCCAGAACTGTGAGAAATACGCTTGCTGTTTCAGTTACCCAGCCTATGGTACTCGTTATAGTAGCCTGAGGAAGAATTTTAGCGAGAGTCAGTATACTTCTTTTTTAAAATAAGAGGAGGCTGGATTGGAAATATTTTAGGCTCTGTTGGCCATCGGTCTACAAGGATGTATTGACTACAAACATACAATAAGATGGACCCTTAGTGCTAAGAGTGAAGGAGAAAAGAAAGAGGAGGAGCCTGGGTCTCTAACAGCCTAGAGCCCCTACCTCCCACTTTCATTTAAGAAAGAAATATACTTCTAGCAGGTTTAAGCTGTTGATATTATGAGTTTTAGGCTGCTTACTGCCTAACGTGTTTCTCACCAATACAGGTACCTAAACTATTGCTCACAATATTTTGAATGAAATTGATCCTATATGCTATCCTACTTTATTTTTTCCCCTTCACTCAGGATGGAGAAGAAAGGTAGACAGTATGGTGTTTCCAAGGCGAAGGTAGAGAATAGGACTAAGAATGACATTGGCATAATAAGAGCAAGATTGGTGCCCCATGTAAATCACACAGAGCTGGAAGTTACATGGCCCCATCCCAGCTCTGCCACAAGAGCATATTGATTTCTTGTCCCTAGTGGGTCATGTATCAGTCAGGGTTCTCGCTTGTAAGAAAGTAAAACACAAAACCAATTTAAAGAAACAAAACTTTTGGCTGATTAAGGCAGACAAGTATTTTATTGAGAAGACATGGTGTAGCTCTCAGTAAAACCAGGAAGGCCATTAAAAAGGCAGCAACTAGGATCGTGCCAAATGATGGGACAAAACCAGGCAGGAGAAGACACCATTGGTGGCTCCAGAACTGACCCAGAATGCGGCCATTGTAACATCGAGTCTAGAGTTTCTGAAAACATTGCTGTCACCTCTCACCACCAGAATGGAATCTCCCTGCTTCTTTACACCTCAAGCTCCCAATTCAAAATTTGGGATAAGTACATCTGATTGGTGGGGCCTTGGCCACATGCCATGCTTTGCTGAGAGAGAGGCTGAGAATGTAAAAGTCTGGGGTTTTCAGCATCAATAGTGAGAGTCAAGCTTTGCCTCTGTCCCACTGAGACTCATGAACTGAGGAATCATCCATTTGTAAGATGGCTTAAGATGCTCAATAGCCAGAGATAGAGTGAGGCAGAGACAGAGAGACTGTCTATAAGACTCCATTTGCTCGTCTGCAAACTGAGAAGGTTGAATTCAATGATCTTTGACATTGTTTTAGTTTTTCAGGTGTTCTGATTCTAGAGAAATACCACTTAGATGCTTATGTATATTATTATTATTTTCCTTTTTTAAAAAAATTAGTTTCAGGTGTATAAAACAATATAATAGCTAGACATTTATCATTTATATCCCTCACAAAGTGATAACCCCCTCCCCCAATCTACTACCCCTCTGACATCACATACGGCCATTGCATTTCCACTGTCTCTATTCCTAATGCTGTACTCCACTTCTTGTAACTATATATATATTATATATACATATATACATAATATATATATATAAATATATATAAAATATACATATATAAAATATATATGAGTTTATATATATATATATGTATATATATATACATATATATATATATATATAAAATTGTAGTTGACATTCATTATTGTTCAGCTTCAGCTTCAGGTGTACAGTGCAGTGATCAGGCATCTACATCATCCCTGAGGTGGTCTCCCTAATGAGACAAGTGTCCATCAGATACCCTACGAAATCTTTACAACATTGTTGATTACATTCCCCAAGTCAATTTGCTTATGTATATTATAAATATGTTTCTTGTCATTTAAAAATGTGGGAGGAAGCAGCACATAAAGTCTCGGCTTTCTGAGCTGCTTGGACCTGGCTACGAGTCTTGATGGCAAGTGGCTTCTATCATGTATGCTAACTTCTACTCTAAAACTCCTGTGCAGGAAGTAATTCAGAGAATGACCCTATATTCATCAGGAAGGAGAGTTGGGTCAATTCTCAGGGACTTCCACCCAGGGACAGAAATGGGGAGGGGTAGCAGCTGTGTGACCTATCTACCAATTCTAGCCTAAACTCAGAATAGGGTGCAGAGTCTCCCCTTTGCATAGATGGTGCCCTTTCTCCCCAAAGAGGGAGCCATAAGTGGGGACTCATCCCTTAGGAGATGTTCAGGTCATGGTTTAAAATAGCCCAGATGTGATGATTAATTTTCTGTGTCAACTTGACTAGGCCATGATGTGTCCAGATATTTGGTCAAATATTATTCTGGGTGTGTCTGTGAGAATGTTTTTGGATGAGGTTAACACTTGGATTGGCATACTGAGGAGAGCAGACGGTCTCCCTAATGTGAGTAGCCCTCATGAAATCTGTTGAAGACTGGAATAGAATAAAAAGGTTGAGTAAGAGAAACCGTTGCCTGGCTGACTCTTGAGCTGGGACGTTGGTCTTCTCCTGCCCTTGGACTAGCACTTACAATATTGGCTCTCTTGGTTCTCACGCATTTGGACTTATACTGGGACGACACGTACTACACACTATTGTTCCAGGCAAGGGAAGTTGAATGAATAAAATCCAAATTTAATATGAGGTGTACCTTTTTACATGAGAAGGCACTGGGGAGAGACAAGGACCAACCGAGGGCTGATTTTCAGCTGCCTGCCCAAAAGCAAAAGTTCTCTGTTGCCAGGGAACAAAGATGCCAGTGTTAGGGGCGGGGCCTGAGCTGCTCTGAGGGTTGTTACTCCTGAGAGCACTGCACAGTTTAACACTGCCACCAACTAAAGAGTGGCCTTGACAATGGTAGGACCGAATGTCTCAAGGGTCTTTAGAGAGTTTTTATTAGGTTGATGCAAAAGTAATTGCGGTTTTTGCAATTGTTTTTAACCTTTTAAACCACATTTACTTTTGCACCAACCTAATAGATTAGCCAAGAGTAGCCTCACCCAAATGAAACTCAAATGGTCCTCACAAACTCTCAGTATTTATAGTCTAAATGTTCCCTTCCCCTAGTTGCTTCTCCACATGTTCTTATCAATAAGCTCCCAGCAGGTCCCCTCAGCCATTGAGCTGCTTACTGTTTATCAAGCACAATAGATGTAGATGATGACATCCCAACACAATTTACTTCATACTTACATCAAAACAACGTTTCTGGGTTTTTTTTGTCTTTGTCATGAATAAGTGGATTAAAATAATTTTGCTTAAATCGTAAACAGATGGATTTGAAATCATATTAAATCTATACAAAACAAAGTTATTTTTATTTCTAATCTATTCATATGTTCTAAAAACTGTGAAAGCAAATGTCAGGGCAAGTGTTTGAGCCATGTAAGATTCTCTCTCTCATTGTAGTCACCTCTCCTTATTGGTTCTGGATGACTTTTTGTTGTGCTTAAGTCACATCAGCCCTCCAAAAATGACAACAGTCCTCTATAAAGGGATGTCAAGGGAGTATATTACATTCTCTGAAGATTGTTTTTGTGATGAGGCGCCAAAGAGAATTTACCCAAAAGCAATATCATCAGAATCAGTGTAGAAATTCCCAAGGTGGTAACTTTGAGGTGAAGACAATCACTTGACTGTATAAATTCTTGAATGGCCAGAAACATCCATCATATAATTTTATAGTCAGGATTATTTCACAGGCCTTCATGGAAGGCATTTCCATAAATTTTCAGGGTAAGATTTGTAACTCTTTCTTCCGGGAAGCTCCTTTTTATGTCAACCTATAACCTCTTCCCCTGCAATTCAGCTGATTACATTCTGCTTGACCCTGAATTGTGATAACCACAGCTACTATTTGATCTCTGCCTATGAGGGGGCTATTATATTCTTGTTTATGGATTAATAACATCAGGTTTAGTGGGATTAAACACTTTACCCCCAAATCACACAGGATGGAGAAGAGCTGGGATTCACACCCATTCAGAATCTGAGACCCATCACCATTGCTCTTCAGTGGAAATGGCTTCTCAGACACAGGAGCTCATTTTTCCTAGGGCTGGACATAGACACAGGTTTTCCCAACCCATGAAGAGGACTCATCTTGGGATAGGTTGCTTTATCTTGAGTCCCGCCAGGTCTTGTAAATCCGATAAAAGTGAGTGGCCCAGCATGGAGCTGTCCATAGGATATCTGCCACACAGTTGTAGTGAGCTGTTGTGTCTAAACAAGGTTTCCTTAGAGAAGCTTAACTGCATTTCCTTGAAGAAGCTAGCTCCTTTGCTTGGTTGCTAGGTGACTCACTGCACCAGCCAGCTAGAATTACAGATGCAAGGCAGAACATACAAGGAGTCCAAAAATAATCCTCTTCGTATACCCTTTTAAGGACCCATGTCCCTGGGCCCTTGGGAGACACCATCATAGTAATTTATACCACCACCTTCTAAGAGAAAAGAGAAAAGGGACCATAGCCATGCACTACATACATTTCTTGGGTTTTCTACCTTGGATATTTAGAATCCGCCCTGTGAGATACAAACATACATTCATAAATTGGTGAGAAAATCACAAGAGGCAAACTAGACAAAGGTGAATAACCAATGGAGCCTTAGTTGGTTGTGTGTTCCACCCAGCATATTAATCCGCAAATGTTAACTTCTGCTTTCCCACCAAACAGCCCCTTGCTTCTAGGGAAAATACATAAGCCATCCCACCCCAGTTTCAGGTTAAAATTGCTTTTTCCAAAAATCACTCAACAACGTCTCTGTTTTAACAATCTATTTAAATATCTCTCCCTTCCGGGCTGTTGTATGTTGGGAGAGGTTTTCCCAGTAACCTCCTGACCTCCCAATAATTTTAGCTAAACTTCCTCTGGATAACTGATGCTCTTCTTCCACCTCAGTTCTAGTGGGTAAGTTTAAAATATTGGCTCCACTTTTTCACTGTCCTGTAATATTACATTTAAGATTGGCCATAGCAGAGTGATAGAGAGCGTGGCCTTCCTTGATGACTTTGGTTTTAGCTACTGGCTGTAGTAGTTCCTATTGCTGTCATAACAAATCACCATAGTTATTAACTTAAAACAACTTTCACCTATTATCTCCCAGTTTCTGTAAGTCAGAAGTCCAGTGGGCTCAACTGTGTCCTCTGCTTTGGGTCTCACAAGACCTAAATCAAGTTATGGAAGGGCTGGACTCTAATATGGAAGTTCTAGGGATAAATCTGCTTCCACCCTCATTCCAAGTGTTGGTCAAAGTTAGTTCCTTGTGAATGTAAGAGTGAGATCTTTGTTTCCTTGCTGGTTGTCAGCTGGGGGCCAGTCTTTGCACTTCATTGCTTCTCATGCTTTCCGTGTTGCCCTCCCCAGCAATGGTGGGTTGAGTTCCTCTTGTGTTTCAAATCTCCCTAACTTTTCTTTTCGTTGGGTCTCTCTCACTCCAGCTGAGGGAAGCTCTCTGCTTTTAAAGATCCGTGTGATTAGATTGGGACCATCCAGATAATCTTGGACAATCTCACTATTTTAAGGTTTATAATCTTAATTATATCTGTAAAGTCCCTTTTGCTATGTGCAATGTAACATATTCACAAGTTCCAGGGATTAGGGCATGGGCATCTTTGGGGTCCATTCTAACTACCACATCTATCATCAGGATATAAACAGAGGATATGCAAGCAGAGAGTTGCAGTGTATATGCGAGAAAGCTTTTATCTTAGGTTTTTCCATCATCACCATGAGAATAACTCACCCTGGTAGCTGATGGTCCTTTTGTCTGGGCCCCAGAATGAATACACTTGAAAGAACTCTGAGCCCAACACCTAGTGAGGATTCAAGCTCAGCTCAACCTGCACTGGAAGCAGAGCCACCCAACTGATCTCAGCTTTTGTCAGTCCATCTGTAGTCAGTTGACTTGCAGACCCATTATCCTGAGAATAAACACTTACTGTCATCTGCCACTGAGTTTGAGGGAAGTTTTTTTACACAAAATTATTGTGGTAATTGCTGATTGATATAACAATTGACCTTACAAAGTAAAACAAAGCACACTTTTTTCTCTTTTCCTTTATAAAACCAATCTGTTTCATTTCAAAATCTGTTCCAACTCTATTTCATTCTAGACTCTAAGCTTTATTACTGTAAAAATTCTCTGGTCAAGGACAGAAAACTTGGTCTGAAATTCTGGCTCTATTTTTGACTCATGTGATCTTGGACAAGTCATTTGTGTTTTAAGTTCTTTGATATATAAATCAAGAAAATAAATCCAAACTCATAGGATTATAGCAAAAATTAAATAAAATCGTAAATCCTCTCATTCATGAATGTTCTTTGGTACATTCATGAAATTGATACTTCTTGATTTCCTATTATGAACCAGACATGATATAAAGGATCGAGGAATCAAAGATTCATTAAGACAAATTTCTTATTTTTAAAAAGTCTACCTCCCAATGAGAAAAGTGTTTTATAAACACTAGTCTAAAAATCCAAAGCATTATTGTTATATTTCTTCTCATTATTTTTCTTATCCCTTCCCCATAGGCATGAACTGCCTTTTCATACTTCCTGTCCTATTTTCCTCTATCCTGTCAATCAATATCCCTCAAATTCCACCTTCACATTCTTTTTCTGAAATAGGAGGTTACATTTATTCATTGAATTAAAAACATCTCACTTCAGAAAGACCCAAATTCACTAAGCCCTCCCTGTAGGCAAGCATAGGCACTTTTCAGTTGAAAAAAAATTAACCTTTCTTAGATCTATTGAAGATTGTCTTATTTATTCATTTTCCTCATAAAATGCACCTCAGGGTATATATACCTCAGTACCAAAATGCAACACCAACACAAATGAATTACATGCAATCCCAAATAAAATATTATAATGGATATTGCCTGACTTTATTTGTTGCTATAATCCTCCAAAGCCCCACCTAACTATTTATCTTTTCTTCAGCATGAGATCATTTCGATAAATGCTTATGGTCCTTAATAGTTCTTTTTTTCCAGACACAGTCATTATTCAAAGTGTAACCCAAGAGAATATTTTTGGAACATTGTGTTACTATCATTCGCCATGCTATTTTAGCTGTTGGTTTGCTTCCCCGCTTCTTCTATCTCCTTTTCCTCTTGTATTATGTCCATGGACCAGAGCAAATATTCCTTTTTGGGGGCTGCCCCTAATAGTCAAAAATAATACTAAGTGTGCATAGCTTGATGTGTTCTGGAACAATTTGCCAACACTCTAAATGACAGAATATTGGCATAGAAACTCACCTTAGGGACACAGTGACACTCTACCAAGAACCTCCAGGAAGGCTGCTGCACTGTGATAAACTTCCGTTTCCCTCCAACGCCGACATTGGCAGTGCTTCTGGGCAGCTATCTTAACTCTGTCTTGAGAAGGGTCTCTGGGCCAGGCCCAGAGTTCACTCAAGAGCCACTGGATGGTCACTCATCCAGGTCTCCTCAGTGCTCTCAAAGACTTTTCTACCTTGAGTATATTTTCACATAGAGTGATTGAATAGGAACAGGCACTCAGTACCATCATACTTTTCTTTTTTTCTTTCTTTTTTTGAAAATTAAAGTTTATTGGGGTGACAATTGTTAGTGAAGTTACATAGATTTCAGATGTACAATTCTGTATTACATCATCTATAAATCCCCTTGTGTGTTCACCACCCAGAGTCAGTTCTCCTTCCAGCACCATATCCCTCATTTACTACCCCCTTTACCGTCATCTACCACCTCTCCATCATACTCTTCAAAGGGAACTGCCAACAGGGTAGAATTTGTAGCCATACCCAGTTCAGGGATAGATCATTCACTAGTGAAGTGAGATGTGTTTTTGTCATTCTGGTCATCACTGTACCAGTGTATGATAGTCAACGTTTGGGCTTAAGAGCCAGAGAAGATATGACACATCCTAGGGATGAAAGACACTGCTTACTAGTGCTGACCTTGGGGGAAGCATAATGAGGCAGGTCAGAGCAGCATGTGATGGAATTCTGACCCAGAGTCAAGAAAAGAAGACACCCCTTGTGCAAGGGAATAAAAATATGGTCAGAATCTGGAGGGAGAAGTAAACAAACAGAAAAGGAGATAAAAGAAAGGTACCTGAGGGCAAGACAGAAAAGGCAAGATGGAATGAAATTTAAGTTTAAAATAATGTTGTTTATGGAAATCCCATACTCCTACTATCTCATCTACTTTGAAGCTTACTGTGTAGTGTCGGTCAAAAGTGGAGGTCTTAAATTAGCAGGCTGCAAACATGTTCCATGTCTTAATTCTGTAACTTAAGTGGATTCAATAAAAGTAAGTCTGCTTCTGCTTCCTCCCTCCCCAACTGCATGATAAACTGGCTTTTCCATCAATGCCTTATAGTGTTATGGTTACAAGAAACCTCAGAGGCCATTTGGATTACTCTCTGGCCTTTAGGTAGATCTCTCTAAACCATCCAAGATTATTCTTCACCTTAACATGAGGACATTACTACATAAGTCAAACCAGAGAAGTTAAGGTTCCCAACATGCATTTTGGGTGTTATCTCTTCTTGAGAGTGTCTGACCAGCAAGTTTCTGGGTTTTGTCTATCCATTGTAATAACATTGACCTGGTGATGGATAGCCAAGATGGATAGCATCGCTTATTCCTACCTCTATCCTCTATTGGGTTTTTCAATGCTTGGTACACAGTAGGTGCGTCAGAAATGTTTGTGGCATGGGTGAAAGACTCAGACACAGATCCTTGGCACTCTCACAGCTGATGAGAACTGTTAAGAATTATAATAACACTAGACCATACTAGGCATGAAAATCCTCACCGTACAAGTTCCACTATTGGAAAATGGTATCTAGTATGACCCTTATTAGGAGGGAATGTGGTTTGCATTTCAGTAACATTGCATAGATATGAGCTGAAATGAATAAGTGGGAAAGCACATGCAAATCCTTCTTGGTCAAATCAACCACATTCTGAAGAATGATCATTAATAAATTGTGTCTATGACAATGAATTAATAAACAAAAAGATTACACGACCGTATCAATGCTGCTTTAGTGCAGAAAGGATACTAGACACAAGGAAACTCGATTTATGGACTGAGCTAGTCTTCAAATGCCAAGTGACCTAGAGCCTTGGACTAGGAGGGAGTAGGTTGTATGTGAGCTGCGCTAGGGCTTTTTACATTTAAATGTTTATTCTTTTCCAGTTTTATTGAGATATAATTGACATATAACATTGTTTAGGTTTAAGGCATATACAGTAATGGTTTAACATATGTATATACTGTGAAATGATTGCCACAATAAATTTAGTTAACATTCATCATCTCATGTGGTTATACTTTTTTTCTTGTGATTAAAACTTCTCAGATCTACTCTTAGCAACTTTCAAATATACAGTACAGTATTGATATCTATGCAAGAAGAGCAAACATTACAAATGGGTAGAAAGAATAAGGATGAGTTGGTGGAAGGAATATATCCATTTGGTAAAATAATGCACAAAGATTAGAAGCAATTTTATCCCTTGGATTGGGGCCAATCTTGAACTTGATAGGTTTGGAGAATCCTTTTGAATTTAGAAAGGAGCAGCCAGTACACTGAGATCTGAATGTTCACAGAACATGGTACCTGGCTCGGTCCTAAAATCCCTGTTAGTCCCCAGCTGACTCCCTGTGTGGGCAGTGCCCTTTCAATATCCAGGACGCTTTGAAGACTACGTTCCTAGTCATTTCCCTAATGTTAGTCAACAGATTGTACTTAGGTCCTCGGTGCATTTATTTGAAAAGGTTTTGAGATATAATTCAGTTAAACTCTGGGGGGCAGGTCAGAGTTTACAATAATAATCAGCCATGTGGGACCAGCCACCAGTAAGAGTTATTCTTAATTCAGGATGCACATCATAACCGATGGGCACATGTTTACAAATAAACATTCATGGGCCTGAGTCAAGGTGAGTGTGTATAGTAAGTCTGGGTGAGGCAGACTTCCTTTGGAGAAACTTCCTTTGGGAGAAAAGGAAGAGGAAAAAAAAAAAAAATATATATATATATATATATATATATATATCTTTAGTAGGGCAATATAATCAAGATGAAATGTCCATATCTTTTGAAGAATAACCAATAAATACGCACTCACATGCCTCAGTGCCAACATATAACTATTAGCAACAAACTACGTGAGCTTGAGAATACAGCGACATGCTCACCTACATAGGCTAGGACTCAAAATCGGAATATGGTGATGGAAGGTTATATCTAGTCAACAGAAACAGAGGTACACAAAGGGAGGCAGAGTGTCAGGTTCCCATGGGTCTTCCCAGAGCCATTTCTGTGCTAGTCTTCTTACTCATTTATGGGAATTGTTTCTCCTATTGGAACTCTTGAGATCCAAATGTGAGGTGCATAATCTTGTGTCACTGTCCAAACACACAGGTGTAAGGGTGGGCGCCTACATCAGGGTGGGCTTGTCAGATTTCAGGCCCCAGTGACTGCTCCAGAGCTGTGCTGTCCAATACGGTAGCACTGGGCTCAGAGGACAGTCCAGGCCACACAATTGGACAGTATTAGAAGTCAGTGGGAGTCCTTTTCAGGATTTGTTGAAATAGAGTTGGCGAATAGAAGTCCCTTTCTCATAGCTATCAAAGATGGGAAGAGGGGAAGCTGTTGAACATTGAACACCCTGGGAAGTAAACCCTGAGACAGAGATTAGCTTGCAAGAAGTTTTTTGAGGAAGTGCTCTTGGGACAAATAGTTGTGGAAGAAAAGGGAAGGAAGCAGCACTGAGCAGTGAAGAACATTTGGCTGAAATGTACTCTTGATGAAGGACTTGGCTGAGCACGTGGGGAGTCTGAAAGAAGAAAGGACCTTCAGAGTTACCCTGAGGTAGACTAAGAGACCAAGCCTGCATACTACTGCACTAGCCAGTCATTGGATGTGGGCTGCCCTGGACAATGGGTATGAACTTGGGCAATGGCCAATAGTCAAGGGCATCTGAGGGGAATAAACACTTTGTTTTTTAGTCTTGGAGACATCATGTCACAGAATTCACTAAAGAATCCCAGTACTCCTGACAAAGGAAGAGATAAAACCCAAGGGGAATTCTGATGGCATTTGAGTTCGTGATTCTATGCATCCTTGCACTTCCTGGGGTTTGTTTACAAAAACCAGTTAGGTTTTTTTTAATTAATTTTTTTATCTAACTTAGTTCAAATTGGGTTTTCTTCATCTTCTGCTTTAAGAATCATGTCTAAGACAACTAAAAGTATATATACCTGCATGGAAATCTATAAAACCAAAAATGGGAAGCATGTCAGAAAATTTAGACACGGGAGTGGGTAAAGACAGAAAATAATAAAATTATTATTATTTGAGCATCACACTGTAGGGAACTTGACCAGATGGAGGAAATGGAGGATGCTTACAGACACAGGTGAAGTTTAGTTACTGGGGCCAGAGGATGAGTCTTTGAGGGAATTCAATCTCATGACCATCTGCTGGAATATCATTGGGCTGAAAGTAGAAGGTCTGATACATTCTTGACTAGCTCGTCTTACAAGTTGATTTTTCCAATGATAGAAGAAACAAATAGAATTTTTCCTATGGCCTCAATTCTGGTGGATCAAGGGATTTAATTGCAGAGGAGGAAGTTAGAAGAACCACTGAAGAACATGCATATATTGCTTTGGATATATTTTGATAGCTTAGGAAGAAAAGTCTTTGTATGGGTGGAATCTAGATTTAAGGAAATGGATAGTTGCCGTGCTATGAGAATTGATTGGGGAAAGTGCTCAGGAAGGTTGGGCAACTCCTAAAACTCAAATTCTGAGTTTATAGCCCCCAAACAGAAGAAAATAGAGAGGAAGCAAGGTTATATATTCCCAAGATAAATATAAATGGGAAATCATTTTTCATGATCTTTGAGATATTATGAAGAAAAAGAGTGGTACTCCTTAAGATAGGAGCAGAGCACAGGGATGGCAGAAGAAGGGTGTCCAGCAAAGGCTGACATATAACCAACTCTCTGCCAGTGGGCAGGCCATCATCTCAGCAGTGGGACTCTGACAGCCTAGAGGAAGGGTTCTTCTTTCTCTCTGCTCTACCAGAGGGCGTCCATTTTGCAGTTCCTCTGCCTAGACGTGGAAAAATCCTCATTCACACAAAAGTGCTTTGTGCTCTAGAGGTCCCGGAAGAAAGGTAGACTCAATCAGTGAAGGAATGAATGTGAGAAGATTGAAGAAAAAGAAAATGTTAGTGCTGTTTGCAACAAGATGAATATTGTAGATTTTGAGAATTAGCAGCCAATAATATGACTTCCATCCTGGGCAAGATTCCTGGAGAGGCTTATTAAGTGAATGATTTATCTTCCACTGTCATGATTCACGTATTTTTGAAAAGTTGAGAGCAGGGATTACGTTAGGATATATATCCACCCTGGCAGAGGGAGTCTTATATAGCCTTAGCGTGCATATTTAGAATATATACCTATGTATGTTTACATTTATTTATTTTAAGATAATACGTGTTCAATAAATATTTTCAAACAATGAGTAAACATATAATATGTGAATACTGGGAAGGTAAAATGAGTGTACATATTTGATATAGCGGCTTTCAAATTTGGCCATGCAAATCATTAATTGACACAGTAACAACAATGATCTCATTCATTTTTCTGATCTCAGAGTCAATGTCCCTTCCTTAGAGAAACTTTCCTTGACTTCAAAATCTAAATTAGATCCCTCCTTGTTATTTCTGTTTAAAGCACACAAATTCTTTGTCTTCATTTTATTTCCCACACATAGTAATTATGTCTACGTGTGTGTGTTCATTTAAAGCTGTCTCAGCAGTGGCTGCATCTTCTTTGCACCTCCAACACCCAGCACAGTTTTTGGCACATAGTAGCTGCCTAATAAAATTTTGTTAAATTAAAAATATGCATGAAAGAGGAGATAACATCTCTGTTTAGTAGTTCAGATGACAGTGGTTATTGCTGCCATTCTGGATGTTACACTTTAAATGCATATGGACAAAGAGGAGTATTGAGAACAGAGGAACAACCCATTATCAAAGTTAATCCTGAGCTAGAGGGGAGATTTAATTCTAAGTTATATGAAGAAATGGCATCATTTAGCCCACTGAGAAAAACCTCAAGGTAATTAGTAGTGACATGGATGATGACAGCTGGCTACAGGGGTTGTCTCTGAGTAAATGAGTATTAATACACACACACACACACATACACTCACTCTCACACTTTTAATGTGATCCTAGGAGGTAGTTTAGGACCAATGTTGACAATGGTATTTCCTGAAAGGTAAATATTTGAGTTCAATGTAAAAAAAAAAAAATCATTTTTAACAGTTAAATCTGCCTCCAAATTGAATGGACACCTTGAGGAAGTCTTAAAATCTTCAATTAGGTAAACACTTAATGGGGTATATTTGAGTAAAGATAATTACTGCATGGGAGCTGGACCAGCAGAAAATGGATAGCACTGGAGAGATCAGGCTCGTCATGGAGGCCTTGAACTTGTGTGGGCTGCTCAGATAGATGGTCGTTGGCTTCTTCTAGCCCCAAAGTTCTGCAGAAATGATTGCAAGACCCAGGACTTCTTAGAACCTTGATCATCCATGCTGCTCTTAAAAGAGGCTGAGTAGAAAATCTGGCCTTTTTTGTTTCAAGTACATAGGGTTTGTCACGGCAACTGTAGTGCTTTATAAACTCATAACAAATGGGTTATAATTTAATAACCTCATTTTTTCAAATGGAACATGAGAAATCTAAGCAATTGCCCCAAACTGTCTAACTGTTAACCTTGATTTATTGGTAACAAAAGCAATTACGTATTCTTGGTAATATAAGCCCTATCTAGACACAATATTAATATTTATTAAAACAATTTTTCTGTACAGCAAAAAGAGGTGACCTATTTTTTTCCCAGCAAACCAAAATTCAGCAGCATTTTGACTAGCAAATAATGTTGTTACACAGAACTATGAGGTTATAACTCAGACTTGTCATGTTTTCAAACTCCATAATCCTTGATTGAACCGCTATAAACTGATCTCCTAGGAATAGATGCAGTGCCGGGCAGTTGTCTTGTTCTTTATCTTTGTTCACTACATTTAGGTCAGAGAATGAGTGTTTCTATATTCTGGAAAATTCTTGTCCTTGTCAACATGTAAGATGATAAAATGTTTCAATATTTTATTTTATTTATGTACATTTATAATCATTTTCCTCCATCATCCCACACTCCTCCGTCTCATCAAGTCCTAGTTGGGAAGCGAATAACCCAACCCAACACCTTTCACAGTTTATGGTGTTTGTAGGTGTTGCATTAATATTTTTCCTATCTTATATCTGTATGTTTATAATTTCTGAGAATATCATTCCAACATTCACTACTCATCAGGCCCATTTGACCAAAAGCAATGCTCATACATCAGACAGTTTGGGGGACACTAGTCATATTAGTGTACATGGTGAATAAATGTGGCCTAGATTCGGCAGGGATGTCCTTTTCTCAGTCACCGTCAATACTGCACAAGCCCTGTTGCCAATGTTTCTCAACTCATTTTTTTTCCCTTCACATTCTTTTTAATCTTATTTCTCTCCCACAAATTATGAGGCAAACTGGCTGTGCTGAGGCAAACTTCAGTACCAATAAATCAAGGATTCCCATAAAACTGTACAATTTCTTGCTGTTGGCACTTGAAGAAGAAAGTTATTAAATCATTACTCATTTAATATGAATTTTTCGGATGCTCTAATACTTTTCACTATAGACTTTGCCTAGTACGGTCACAGTGTAGACATCTAGATATCGCATAGACCATCCCGGCAATTTCCTAGTAACGTTCAGGGCTTAATACTTGGCCTGCTGTTGCTAATGACAGAATCGATGAGCAGATAATTTTCAAGAATGCCTGCTTTCCTTTAACTGCAACAGCCAGAGCCTGATGCCACGCCACAGGGAAAGATGGACTGGAGTCAGGGAATGCAGGTATGACATGCCTGTTGGGACATGTCATGAATGAAGACTCTTACCTCTGCATTCCCACAGCTTGGTGCTGCACACAGCACACTGTAGGTGCTTATTGGTGGATGAGATGAATTTAATGCTTGGTCACTAGGGTGGGGAGGAGAGGCACAAAGCATATAGATGACAAGAGACCCTAATCTTTTCAGGCCAGTGGGCTGATAATTTGCTTTTCTTGGAGGTGGTGTGGCCGGAGTGGTGTTCCCTGGAATGGGGTACCTATAGGCCCTGTAGCTGGGACAAAGATTCCCCTGCATGGGTCAGGGCTTGGGCCCTGAGAGCACCTGAGGTTGTAACAATCCTGGAGCATGAGCCTTCAAAGTTTTGTTCATAGTCCACAATTAGGAGGCCTGAAAAGACAGAAAAGCCAGGCCCAAGGCTGTATTCTTATAAAAATCGCCCCTATCATAAAGCCCAGGTGTATGTGCTTCTCTGTGGACAGAAAGGAAATCTCTCAGAAGCTGACTTGCAGTGTTTCGTCCTCCACAAGCCTACTTAGCGAACAGCCACCTTTGGCACTGAATGGTGACCTCCTGGATGGCACGTGGTGAGTGCAGAAGCCCAGAAAGCTGAAGTTTTCCACAGTATTGTGGACATAGCGTGAGGACATTTGCAACTATGATGTCAACTACAATGGTCTGAACCCCAGGTGATACGGTTTAACGTATTTAACTACCCACAAGGGCATGACCAACCTGTTGGAAGGCTGCAGGGACACCGGAACCCATTTAGGGACCAGCACCTAAAACTGTCCCATTACAAGCTCATTTCTTTGCCCTAAGTATTGTCCTTCTCCTCCAGTTATCTTCATGAAATAGCCCGGATGCAAGTTAATATATTAAGTCGTTAACACCTTAGGGTGAAAGAGTTCGTTAAATCTAAGGACAATAGAAAAGGTAGGGAGACGAGAAGTTTAAAGCAGTGGCAGGAGAATATGAAAAGATTTAAATTAATATATATATACAAATATATACAGATATATGTATATATTTGCCTGGGATGGGAGGATTGGAACTCATCTGTAAGCATATCTTTCACAGTTTCTTTTCTTCTCAAAGCAGAATTTCTCCACTTTGACATTAGGCTTGGGGAATTCTCTGTAGTGCGCAGCTGTGTTGTGTGTTGCAGCGTGTTTAGCTGCACGGTAGCCCCCTAACCACTAGATGCCAGTTGCAACCTTCAACCCAATTATGACAATAAAAATGTCTCCAGACGTCGCCAAATGTCCTCTGGGGGGCAAAATCACCCCAGCTAAACGCAGTGCTCTACTGTAAATTATAATCTCGATGTTAAGGGTAGAAGGCAGGATAACTGATTTCTCCCATAGATGGAGCTCTTGTTCAACTAAGTGCTTCATTAAAGGGCCATGGTGACAACCCAGAAGGAATAATAGTTCACTGGCCCCTTAATTAACTGCAAATTGTCCCTGGGTTTTGCCCCGCCTCTAAATCAGCTAGAAATGAACACAAATGGAGAGTTCTAGTTCATAATGTCTGCCTTGACCCTCTCTGGGCTGGTCAGAAAGGCCAGTTTTGAAGATGGAAGGTACTAGTTCTTCCCGAGGGGCTCCCAGGCCAGTCCGGGTGAACGCCACGGTGAGCAGAGCGCTGCTTAAAGCACAGAACCATTCCTATACTTTTCCTCCTTACCCTGTACGTTTTGCCTCTAAATTGCTTTCATTGTTTTATGTGGTCTGTGGTACACACCTCATTTCTTCCAGCTTGCAGCCATGATATTGCCAGCCATTAGCTCGTTTAACGGAAGTTCCTTGTGTTTTTAGGCTAAGGAGTCAGCATTAAGGTAGGGACTAGAGGTAAGGGGTTAGAATACATAGCCCTGAGGTGAGAGGTGATTAATCACTTCTACAAAACAATTTGTTGTTAAAGAGAGAAGGAATAATCTTTGAGAACCGAAAGACACACTAAGAAAGTCTCAAAACTCCCTTTGGCATTTTGCTGAGATTACCTGGGACTGGTTATGCATTAGACACATTTCAGTTCTCACTTACCAGGTCAGGGCAGTCATGCTATCAGGAAGCAACAGTGATGCTTCTTCCATGTGGATGCACATTGCAAACCTAACGCTTTCTCCTCCACCTGTTAGTGAGTAGGTTGACAGGTACAGGATAGCGTACCTGTGTGACGCACAGAGCTGACATTCTCTTAATTTGTTACTAGCAGCAGAGTGTCCAATAGCAGGACTGAAATTCATCATAATTGGGAGCTGTTCCTCAGGCCCATTTATTACCAGTAAACTCTCTTTAATGAATTCCATAAGGACTCCAGTTGCCCCGATAAACACTCCAGAGACCAGAGATTCAGGCCCATAAGAATTTTCTTCAGATTCACTGATTCGAGAAGTACTTTTTTGAGGGTTTACTATAATGCATGTGTATACTTTGTCCCTTCATTGGCAATGATGTCACTTCTACCAGCAGTAGGTATAGCCCCGCCTGGAAGCACAGGGGCGCATATGCAGGACACCATCTTGGCCACGTTATCTTGTCAACACTCCAGCCTGTCCTGTTCACAGCCTCCTGGACCTCTTCCCTTTGTCTGCAGTAGCAGCAGTGACACAGGATGGGGTGTTCCACTTTTAACTTGGATATTTAACCAAGAAAGCAAGTCCCAGGTGCTGTGCTCCCATTGACGCCATCCTCCATCACCAGCCGTGACAGAAGTGGGAGCTCTGCAAACTAAGGAGCCTGATTTAGGCTGAGGGTACTTCTTGGATCTGCATTCTTCCAAATCTCCCAGGATGCTCCTTGGATGTGCTACTGGCTTAGAATCATTGTTTTGATAGAGAGATTCTCATCCTCAGCTTCACATCGCAATCACGTGAGAGAGCTTAAGAAATACTACTGCCCAGTTCCCATCCCTCGAGGTTCTGATTTCATTAGTCTGGGGTGGGGTTTCTCTATGGAAAAGTAATAACATTTACATCAGTGGTTCTCAATCCTGGCTGTACATTAAAATCAGCTGGGGACCCTTTAATTATCTTGATGCCTGAATTTCATCCCAGACCAATTAAAAATGAACCTCTAGGCTAGAGCCCAGAATCAGTAGGTTTTTATTTGAGTTCCTCAATGTATTCTAGCGCATAAGTAATTTGGGCCCACTGATACAAATTCTAATACTTTCACGGGGAAACGGTTTATACCTCCAATCCAAAAGAGCAGAAAAGGTCAGTAAAAAAAAGAGTCAGGCTGGGATGATTCTTGTGCATAAAGAATCGAGAGCCAAATATTTCTTCTGGAACCCATGAGAAGTGTGTGTGTGTGTGTGTGTGTGTGTGTGCACGCGTGTGTGTGTGCACGTATGTGTATGAACATTAGTAGGACAGGCTTTGCAGAGCTGCGTGAAAAGAAGTAGGAAACTCATAATTAAGAAAAAAATAAATTTTGTACCACCAACATCTATTAACCTCCTACATGCCAAGGACTCTCAGGGAAAGTAAGGTAAGACTGAATGTTTCCTTCTGATTGAGGAGCCTGCAATCTCAAAAGGAAATACTACTTTGAAAGGCCTAGTAGAGTGAGTCAGAGGGAAACAAGAGAGACAAAGGACCAAATTGTGGCTCATGTCCCAAAATGTGTCACTTATGTGACCTTGGAGGAAGTTCAATACCTTTGTAAGCCCTTGTTGCTCACCTGTTGAAGGTTAGATCAGAGATGCTGCCGGGTTCCTCTTCACTATAATTTTTTCTTTCCTACCGTTTCTACCACATACAATGGGCACTCATCCATGTCCCGAGGATCTGGCCGAATTCCTGAGCCCACCCTCCTCCTCCCCCAAATGGCTCACCTGTTTTCTATGCCCTGTTCTAAGTACTCTGTTCTCTGAAGTCCCCAACGACAGCTGATGGGCCATGGAATTCTCTACAGGTGAGGTGCTAATGAATAATAATGGCATATTTTGTTTCCCTCCCAAGAATGAGTGACTGAGAGCAAAATGCCCAGAAAATATATTTTCTGGTGAAGGTTGGAGAAATGTGTGGGGAAAAACATGGACTTCTCTGTGAAGCTCCTCAACTGACTCCTAGGAGTGAGCTGCTTTTTCTGCCTGGGATGTGATTGTGTGAAGGGCCACTCTATGGACATGTCACCTGTAGGAGGCTTAGGACCCATGGTAATGAAAAAATGAGTCCTCTTTACTGTGCCCAAATTTGTTAATGTTAAGAAATCTGATAAGTTTAAAAATCTAGAATTGTATTCTGTTGAGAATAGTAACTAATTTCCAAAACGTCTCTTTTTGAATTGAACTGAATCCAGGGTGCTCTGTGAAGGAACAATATTTTTAGAAACAGATAGTGATATCCTGACTTTCTACTAAAGTGATGGAAAAATACTATTTAACTCAATTTGCACATCAGACAAAGGGTCTTGTACGACCTTGTTGATAAAGCCTCCTGTGTTATTCCAGCAAGGAATAATGACTCCTTTCTCTAAAATTTATATCTGAAAATAATGTCCATTTTTAATGACACATCAGTTTCTCCTCATTTGAATGTGATCTGGATACTTATGTTATTTTTTGAACCAACTGTAAACTCCTTAAGGCGATTTCCCACTTTCTGAATGGTGCTGAGCTCAATGCTGGGACTGCATGCTGGCAGATCCAAATAAAGGCACATAAGTGTTTATATTTGTATGTTAAAATAATGAGGGAAGATAGAAATAAATCCCATCGTGTAATGGGTTGGAAAATTCATACAAAAGTTAATTGCATTTGCTTCACTTGTAAAATGTCATAACATTTTAAATGACTGGCTCTTGGGAATCCACAGTGAGACCTTCTGCAATGTAAAGAAAGCTTTCGTGGCACTTGGGGCAAAAGTCAAGGTGTTGGCCAGGTTGAGTCCTTGTCTGGAGGTTCTAAGGAAAAAATCCACTTCCAGTTTAAAATTCTTATTGATGGCAGAATTCAGTTCCTGTGGTTGAAGGACTGAGGTCCCCATTTCCTTGCTGGCTGTGAGCTGGAGACTGCGCTCAACTCCTAGAGGCTGCCATGTTCCTTGCCACATGGTCCCTTCTGTATTCAAGCCAACAGTGGTGCATCAAATCCTTCTCATACTTCAAATACTGACTTCTTTGTCTCTGACATCCAGACCCACACTTAAGGGCCCATGTGATTAGATCAGGGCCACTTGGATAGTCTCCCATTTTTTTAATCAATTGTGCCATATGAGCTCACCTAATCATGGGCGTTGGATCCATCACTTTCACAAATCCTAGGGATTATACAGGGTGTGGACACCAGAAGTTGGGCATCTTGGGCACCATCTTAGATTTCTGCCTATCACATCGCTCCTTGAGGAAGCTTTGCTATAAATGGAAAAATAATATGACGTAATCTAGAAGGATATGGGATTAATTGAATTTTTTGGAAACTATGTTCAAAAATAAGCCTTGAGCAAAGCTATATGCTGAAGAGAAAGAAGGGAAATAGAAAAGGGATTAAAACTCTAGGAGAATAAAGGGAATTGAGGAGATGGGCTCCTGAATACAAGATTCAGCTTCAAGGAAGGACCAACTCTTCCTCAGAGAATGGAAGAAAGACTGTAAGGGTGGATGCAGAGGTGGAAAACTGTCTATGCACAGGCAGGAATTTGGTGGAATATTGACAGATCACCTCAGTGCTTTCCCTGAGAAGTAAGAGGCAAAGATAGTCAGGGATAGAGAGGACAGATAGCACTTGGAGGAGGTTGAGAGACGATATTAGAAAAGGGACTTAGGATGGCTGACCTACGGCCTCCACGGGTGCTTAGAGGATTAGTAAATTCATCCAGTAAGCACCGAAAGATGCAGGAGCTGCCTTGCACCTGTTTGTGAGGGCCCACTATGTGCATCTCTCCCCAAATCTGAGTTCAGTAATATAATTTTAGTAGCTTGCAATGGGCCATTTATACCTTGGTAAATGGGCAAACCCTACAATTAGGGCTTTTTACATTGAGAGCTGGTTGTTAAATATTTACTCACACACTAGTGCTGCAGGGACTGTCCTTTTGGTTCCAAAGGCATTAGCCTACATCAAATTGCTTCTGGTCATAAACTGTTAGTTCCACAAAGAGGTCATAGAAGCATCTGGATAAGTGGCGGTTAAAGTGATCACAGTTTACAAAAAGGTACCTGAGGTTGCCAAAATATATACCTCTCATATCAATTGTATGTACATCCATAGAAAGGGCGATACAGCTAAGGAAGGCCTAAGGATCAACTTATGACTCTTTTCTCTCCACAGAACACACAGTTTTTAGCCTCACAAATCCAAATGTGAGGATCAGTGGGGATTCATGATACGAGGAGTGTTTTAGATGGTGAAATAAATACGGGCAGATAATAAAAAATTCCCTCCCTCCCTCCCTCCCTCCCTCCCTCCCTCCCTCCCTCCCTCTGTCTCTCTCTACCTCCCTCCCTTGCTCCCTCTTTCCCTTTCTCCCTCCTCCCTCCTCCCTCCTTTCCTTCTTTTCTTCCTTTTTTACAATATGCATGTTTTTAAGAGGAACATGGTATTGGGACTTGTTTAAGAAAGCCAAGGAAAGACAAAAGAAAAAAATGAGCTAGAAATGAAGGGAGATGAGCAGCAAAAAGAAAAAAAGAGATAAGTAAAGAAAGGTACAAAGGAAGAGATATTGTATCTATCTATACAATATCAGAGATATTAATAACATCCAAAAAAGAACCACTTCCAATGAGGCAACTAATTAAATCCTATATTCTTCTTAATAATTTCTAAATTGCCAACAGTCTTCCTGATATCAATCAGGGGAACACACATTTTGATTCTTTGTTTGAAAAGTTATATTCCCTCAGCGACTCCAAATATTCATGAGGCAGTCTGCTGTATGAACGATTTCTATTTCAGAAAAAGGCATTGGAAAGGTCTCTCGATGAGCAACAAGACACTCTTGCCATCCCACCATGTCTTCTGTAATTTACATTATCTACTTCAAGCAGCTCTCTAAGGGGAAAATATTGAGTGCAGGGAACGCAGGCAAGTATTACAGAATTTTGATTTCTGTACATGATTTTAGTTCAATGTTACTTGCAATGAAAGAAGGTACTAGAAAACTAAGACAATAAGAAAAATTGTGGATTACCATTGACACACTGTTCAAAAGATTCAGTCTTTATTCTATTTTTTTTTTTTTAAATCTGAGACAGTTACCATTTAGTGATTCTTAGTTTCGTTGGAGAGGTCAACATAAAAAAAGTTAATTGTAATAATGTAAGGATAAATTTTACGTTTTTATGTCTATCTCTTGAGACCAGCTTAAATGTCACTCTTAAATACACTCCTAGGGAGGAAGGAGCTGAAGGAAAAGGCTAAATGCAGAGGGGAAAGCATTGGCTCTCCTTGCTCTAAGGTCTTTGGGACAGTAACTCGAAAGCATCGTGAAGGATACATTGGGATTCTGGTCAGTTTCTCAGCACTGTCTTGTGTGATGAACTCTCTGCACCGAGGTGCTTCATCAAATGCTTCACCAGTGTTCGCAAAGGTTGCCATGATTTATCACAGCTCAACAAATGTCTCCAAGTGGGTTGTCCCAGTGGTTGTATAAATTAAAGTTCATTCAGGAGTCGAGATAAATTAAAAAGACTAAGATTGCTTTTTCTACAAGGCTGTGGTTCAATATGATTAGATATCTACAAGCAACTTGTTATATTAGACTTTAGACATTTTAAAGAAATTCAAGTTCCTCAAGAAGGCAGACTACCAATTCACTGATTCCTTAATTTGCTTTTTAAAAAAGTTTAAGTGACTCTTTGAGCAAGGATATTATTTAACTTCTGGCATTTTAAGGTATGGAACAAGTTGAATTTTAAAATTAAGTTTGAATAAATTGTTGAATAATATATAATATCGAAAGTTCCAAATCAAAATAATTTTAAGACAAGTCTGTACATAAACATATAACATAAGTGTGAGAGTATTTACTTTATCTAAAGAAATGTTAAAAATTAAGACAAATATTAATAATATACTTTAATTTTAAAGTCATTAAATAACTGTAAAGAAGGTTAATAAAAATCCTTGGTTTACACTGCTGGAGCACATCCTGACCCAAATTCTAAGAAAGGTTGTATGGAAGATAAACTTTTTGAATCCATGTGTGTCTAAAAATGTGTTATTATACACTCTGGCTAAGAATTCTAGCTTAAAAATTTTCAATTTCATTTTATATCTTGCATATGTTACTTATTTTTAAGATGACTTCTTTATCCTTATTGTATAAAATGTGGACATTTTTCAATTATTATTTCAGCACTTGGGATCCCTTCATCTTTGGGAACTGTTTTTCCTGTGAAAATTCATCACCTCTATTTTTCTCCTCCATCACTACCTCCCTTTTTTTTGCTTTCCTTCCCTCTTATCTCAATTTTTTATATTAGTTGGATGTTGTATAAGATAACATTATTTTCAGATATCAACTGAGTGTTATAACATTGTTATCAATGAATAAAAAATGATACTGTTTTAATGTTATCTAACTATATTAGATAACATTATGATCTATTTCTAGGTAAAGAGAAACCTGACTGAAGTTGTTCATTCAACAAAATACAGTTTTGAGTTTTGATATAATGAGAAATCTAGAGGTAAGCAGCTGAGGTCTGGTATGGTAATTCCACAATGCCATAAAGACCCAGGGTCATTCTCTTTTCCTGTCATCATCTTCACCATGTACCATTCACCTTCAATATCCAAGATGGCTGCTCCTCTGCAGATATCCTCCCTGTGGTCCAATCAAAAAGTGGAGGGAAGAGTCAAGGGGAATGGGAAAAGCCTCAGAACTCCACTTTACACTAAATATTAATGCAGAAGAAATGGAGAATGGATGTTGAATAGGCATCTACCAATGTTTGTTAAAGATTTCTTGATGTAATCTCTGTTTCCCTTGTCCTGTCTCTTATTGTTATAGTCTCTATTTCTTTGTGTGCTTCTATAGTATCTATTTCTTTGTGTAGATTTCCTTCAGTGTATTTTCCAACCCTCCTACTGAATTTTTAAAAATCTGAGCAATCATGATTTTAATTTTTCAAAGCTCCTTTATTGTTTTATGAATGCAGAAATCTTTTCACATTTTTCCAAGGGACTAATGGTAGGATTGAAAAAGTTTCCTTTAGTTACGTAGTCACTTGAATTATCTCTGTTTGCTGTGGGTTAGAATTTTGTATCTTTATCCTTCTTTTTCATGTTTCAGGTTCACTCAAATGCATGGCTGGGAGCTCTGCGTGTCGCTGGGGCATTTCAATCAGCAGCTATTCTAAATTCGAATGATAGTCCCTCCTCCCCCAAACCATGCATCCAGCGCACCCCTGCTTCTGTCCACACACCTGGATTTCATTCTCTTTTCCTGTATGTGGCATGTACTGCAGTCCTGGCCGTGTGTCAGCAGGATTGGAGAGTGAAGAAAGAACAGATTGAGGAAACTTGGTACAGATATATTTGAGAAATGCTATATTTGATTTCACTTTTGGAGCGTGATCCATATCCTCCTTGATCTTTGAGATCTTTTTTGATCAGACTTTCAGAACTAAATGAGAGGTAATTCAACTTAGGAAATCAGCAGCACATTGAGAAAAAAAAAAAAAGTAATGACATTTTACAACCCCCAGTGAAGGCATTTAGGATGACAGCTAGATTCTGAAAGTGCTTGAGCCCCACTTAAAGTTAATTTTGGTATAAATTATGGGGTAGCTCACTCAGGCAGCACCTCTCATCTACCTAATTTGTACCATCTCAGCACTCAACATAATTTGCTTTTCTGAAAAAGTAGTGGCAATGGAGAAGGGACTGTAACAGTATTTGATTAACTCCCTTTTGCAAGTAAAAATTATGCTTTTCCGTAAAGAAAATAACCATCACATTTTAAAATTACTTACTATATTTTAGCTGGCCATCTATATATTGTGTTCAATTGCAGCATGAATATGAATCAGAAAGTGAAAACTGGATTGATTTATAATGTTCAAGTAAAATCTTTGTGTTTTTTTTTTTTTTTTCTTGGTCTATTTCAAAGTATCTCATGAAAATACATTCTGCCAACATCATTCTGAATGGACTTCTAAGCTTTCTGCCAGAGGAAGGAAAACATTTTCTAGGAAGAGCCAGTAACCTCACACATGCTATATCAATTTAAGGTTTACATGGAAGAACAAACCCCTTAATACAGCTTCGGCTTTTTATTTTGAAAGAGCAAAACTTTTTAATAGCTGAAGTAGAGAAGCTATAAAAATATCAGTTACTTAAAAACATACTTCAGCTCCATACTATGTATTAACATAATGCAGAAGGATGAGAAAAGGTGGGGGAAGAGGAAGAAAGAAAGACAGATGGGAAGAGGAGAGAGAGAACAACGGATTTAGAGACCAGTGAGACTACAGAGGAGGAGGTCAGCAGATTATGAAGAGTGAAATTATTTTCGTTACATGATGCTGTCTCCTGGGCTGAGTTGGGTATTAACAGAATCATCTGAAACATTAATTTATTAGCATCTGTTCACACATTCTTAATTATTCTTGCTTCTTAAATGCTGTTAATTGTCACAGTAGTCTACCATGGGGCTATTGAGCTGTCTTCTCTCATTTATTTATTCAATTATTTATTTAAGTCATTATGGACTTAAGGGCTGCTTATTATATTCCATTTGTTATAGTCCAATCTATCATTACTGATTTTGTTGCTCAGCTTGTTTCAGTTTTGGATATTGGGAGCTCTTTTTGTTTGCCTCCTGTGACCTTGTGACAAGCTCCAATCCTTTTTTGAGCACTTCTTTGCTTTCTGGTACCACAAGATGCTCTGGTCTCATCTTATGTTTTCTTTGCCCCATCCTTGGAATCAACTACCTCTACAAGGACTTCTGTAAGAAAATGACATTTAGAAACAAAGATCTGGGCTCTAGGTATGTTCATTATTACTGGGATATCATTGATTCTAGACTCCAACAGTGGTCATGCTTTTACCAATACCATGCTGTCTTGATTAATGTGACTTAACATTGAGTCTTGAGATTGTGTAGTGAAGGTTCCAACTTTGTTTGTTCTCAAAATTGCTTTGGTTATTTGAGTTGCTTTTCCTTTATATGGAAGTTTCAGAATCAGATTGTTATTATCTACCAAACAACCTGCTGGGATTGTTATTGGATTTGCATGTATCAGTTGGAGTGAATTGACATGTTAACAATATTGTGTCTTCCAGATCCTTGCTTTTGTAAAACTCTGATTTCTATATAAGATTCAAGCCAATGCATGGAAAGCTATTTAAGGAAGCTGAGGTCAGGAACTGAGTCTCTGTACTAAAAACAGATCATAATGTTAGGCAATCCAAGAGTTGGGTAGGAAGCAATTCATAAAGTCATTTTTAATTGGATTTTGTTTCTCCCAAGTCAATAATGGATAGAGAAAAGAGAAAAGAAAAAGATTTCCATATGGTAGCGGAGTAAGGGACCTAATAGCAGAATTTATCTATTTGCTGCTAATGCCCTCAGTAACGCCCACACCAGATGTCCTACTAAATCTGAAATACTGTAAAAATATTCTTCATTCACAGAACTGTAACTTTATTTATTGATTCATTTATTTATTGCTTTGCAAATATTGAAAGTATGCCTCCTGTATCTTTTCACTTTTATACTCACCCCCATATATTGTTTTTTGGAGAGAAAAAACCCCAGGACAAGAAAACAAAGGAGTAAAATTATTTTTCCACCATAAATTCATCATTTGTGGAACCACCTTCCATTTTATTTATCACAGGGACCTTAGAGTAATCATTTCCAGTGCATCCCTTGTGGTTTGGAAACTAAAGAAGACTAGCATATGGTCTCCTAAAGCTTGTTTATGTGTTTGAGATGTTCAAAATTTAATATGTTCACTGACATTTTATTTTAACTTCATCTTATTATACACAGGTTGGAAGGACACTTGATGGGGGTGGGGAATATAAGTAGGTCTCTGTGGTGGTTTAGAAATTAGTCATGTCAGGGCAGAGATGACTCAGAAAAGTTTATTAAACTCTATGAAAGGATAAACTGATATATTAACTTCTAGAAGCCCATGTTCCCAATGATGGCTTTGTGGAAAAGCTTTTGATGAAGTAAATTATGCTGTAATATAGTAGATATGTCCTTGTTATTTTGGCTGCTGGTTACCTTGGCGTAGAAAATAAAGGGGGGTAGGATTATATTTTTTGGCAGTGAACTTTATTATTAGTTCATAAAATTTTATTTATTCAATTTTCTCACTACCATAAAACACACTAACATACAATTTACCATCTTAACCATTGTTAAGTATATAATTCAGTGGCATTAAGTACATTCATGCTATTATGCAACCATTACCATTATACAGCTTCAGAACTTGTTTCATCTTGCAAAAATGAAACTCTGTACTCACTAAAAAGATAACTCCCCATCTCGTCTTCCCCCAGACCTTGGCAACCATCATTTCATTTTCTGTCTCATAAATTTGACCACTCTAGATATCGCATATTAGTGGAAACACATAGTATTTTCTTTTTGTGACTGGTCTATTTCACTTAGAATAATGTTTTCAAGGTTCATCAATATTGTAGCATATGTCCTTCCTCTTTATGACTGAGTAATATTCCACTAGATTATGTACATTTTATTTACTTATCCATTGATGGCCACTTGGTTTCCTTACATGTTTTAGCTATTGTGAAGAATGCTTCCATAAACACGGGCCTACAAAAATCTCTTTGAGACTCTGTTTTCAGTTCTTTTAGGTATATACCCAGAAGTGGAATTGCTAGATCATATGGTAATTATATTTTTTAATCTTTTGAGAAATTTCCATATTATTTTCTGCAGTGGCTCTACCATCTTACATTTCCACCAAGGCGTTTTAGTTTTTTGGAACATGTCCCATGTACACTTGAGAAGAATGTGTATTCTGTTGTAGAGTGTTCTGCATATGTCTGTTAGATCTAGTTGATTTATTGTGTTGTTCAAGCCTTCCATTTCCTTACTTATCGTCTGTCTGGTTGTTCTATCGATTATTGAAAGCAGGGCACTGAAATCTCCAACTATTATTATAGAACTGTCTACTCCGAATTTGTTAAATTTACCTCACATATTTTGATGATATATTATTAGATGTGTAAATGTTTATAATTGTTGTATCTTCGTGCTGTATTGAAACTTTTATTAGTATACAATGTCTTTCTTTGACTCCTATGAACTTTTAAAATTTAAGGTCCATTTTGTTTGATAGTGTAGCCACCCTTGTTCTCTTATAGTTTCTGTTTGGGAGGAGTATCTTTTTCCATTCTCTCACTTTCAACCTATTTGTGTCTTTGGATTTAAAATGAGTCTCTTGTAGAAAACCTATAGTTGGGTCATGTACTTTTGTATTCCATTCTGCCAATCTCAATCCTTTGATTGGAGAGTTTAATCTATTTACATTTAAAGTAATTACTGATAAGGAAAGACTTTGGCTATTTTCTATATTTTTATAGTTTTTTTGTCTCTCATTTTTTATTTTACTGTCTTTTTTGTTAGTTTACTTTTTGTAGTGAAATGTTTAAATTACTTATTTCTTTTTGTGTATATTTTACAGCTGTTTTCTATTATCATTGGGGATTATATTTTATATCCTAAAGTTATAACATTCTAATTTGAATTTATACCATTTTAATTTCAATAACATACAAAATCTGTTCCTTTACAGCTCCTTCTCTTCTCCTTTTAGTTGTTGATGTCACAAAAATACATCTTTGTATGTCCAAAAACATAAACTGACAACTTTTAAATGCATTACTGTCTTCAATTATGTAGAACACAAAAGGTGAAGTTACAAACCATGGTTACAATAATAAAAAAAATGTATAATTGCCCATGTATTTACCTTTATTGAGAACTTTATTACTTCACATGGTTTCAGGTTACTGTCTGGTGTTCTTTCATTTCAACTTGCAGGATGACCTTTAACATTTCTTACAGAATAGATCTAATAATAACTAACTACCTCAGCTTTTGTTTGTCTTAATTTCTTCATCATTTTTGAATGACAGTTTTGCCAGACATAGGATTTTTGGTTGACAGTTCTTTTTGTTTGTTTTTTGTTTTTTAATTTTAGAACTTTGACTATATCAACCCCCTGTTTCCTGGCCTCCAAAGTTTGTGCTAAGAAATCTGCTGATAACTTTGAGGGTCCTTTTTATGTGATTAGTTGCTTCTATCTTCCTACTTTCAAGATTGTTATTATTATTATTTTGTCTTTGGATGGTTTGATTATAATGTGTCTTGGTGTGTGTCTCTTTCAGTTCATCTTATTTGGAATACACTGATCTTCTTGGATGTTTATATTCATGTCTTTCATCAAATTTGGAATGTTTTAAGACATTATTTTTTCAAATGTTCTCTCTGCTCCTTTCTTTCTTATCTCCTGGAACTTCCACAATGTGTATGTTGGTCCGTTTGATGGTGTTCCACAGGTTCTTTAGTCTCTGTTCACTCTTCTTCAATACTTTTTCTTTCAGTATGATAGACTTGATGATTTCATTTTTTTCTATCTTCAAGTTCACTGATTCTTTTCTCTGCCTGTCCAAATCTGCCTTTGAATCCCTCTAGTGAATTTTTTTCATTTCAATTATTGTACTTTTCAGATCAAGAATTTTTCTTTGGTTTCTTTTTAGATTTTTCTATCTCTTTATTGATATTTTCCTTTTGTTCACACATTGTTTTCTTGACTTTATCCTCACCTTGTTTAGTTTGGGGGAATTTTTAAGACTGTCGTTTTAAAGTCTTTGTCTAGTAGATCTACCAACAGATCTTTTTCAGAAACAGTTTCTGCTGGTTTATTTTTTCTACTTTAAATGACCTTACTTTCTTGTTCCTTTGCAACATTGTGATTTTTAATTGAAAACTAGATATTTGAATCTAATAATGTGGGCAACTCTGGAAATAAGACTGTTGCCCTTCCCTAGAATGTGCTCTTTATTTATCTTGCCTTTTTTTTTAAAAAAAAAAATTGTTATAGACTGTCTCTGTTCTGAGGATCAGCCTGAGGTGTAAACTTAAAGTCATTTCAGGTCTTTTCTGAACTTATGCCTTTCTAATTTCCCCCATACGTGGGGTTGCTTTTAAATGTCCTTTTCTCTAATGTCTGGCTCCTGAAAAGGGAAAAGAGAAAAATGGAAGGGGAGGGAAGATGTTGGTCCGTTGAATTCCCTGGAAGGAGGTGGAGGGGCTTGCAACAATGACTACCCTCCTCTTTTTCTCCAGCTCTGTGCAGAAATCAGCATCAGACAGAGATCCCTGATATTTAGAAGTCAAGGTATTTTTTCCCACTCTGGCTCCTGCAAGATGTGTGGAAACTGCTCCAGGAACACATGCCCCTGGCTACCTGCCATGGGCTGGAGGTGGGGGATGGGTAGCTGTTGTGAAGCTAAGAGCTGAAATGGACCACAATTTACCACCCACACCTTTCCCTGGAAGTTGCAAACCATCAAAAGATTCTAGAGTTCCAAAATAATTCCATCAGACAGACTCTGCCTGTGTATTTGTTGTCTAGGTCAGTAAACAGATTGCTGGTGCTTCCTACTTTGCCATCTTCCCCAAATCTTCTCATTTATAGTTTTTGATGCAAAGATAGTATTTTTCATGATATACCTAGTATATCATAAAAACCAGCTTTCAGGTGTAGAGATCCATGTGCTTTCACGTATGCATGCAGTCACAAACCTCCACCACTAGGATATAACAGTTCTATCATTCCAAAATATTCATTTTGTAATTAATTCCCATCCACAGCCAGGGAGGAAAGCACACATTTGATAAGGTAGTGTATCTAGAGTATCTAAAAAACTCTCAAATCTCAACAATAAGTTAAATAAATACATGAAAAAATTAAAATAAGTTAAAAAGTTTCAAAAAATTTGAGTAAACATTTCACCAGAGAAGATATATGAACAGAAAGCAAGCATGCTAAATATCATTTGTCATTAGAGTAATGAAAATTGAAACCATAATGAGATATCACTACATATTTGATAAAATGGGTGAAATAAAGGAGACTGACCATATTATGTGTTAGCTAGAATGAAGAGGATCTGGAACTTCCATATACTTCTGCTGGGAATTTAAAATGCTACAAACTCTGTGAAAACTGGCAGTTTCTTAAAAAGTTAAACATGCACTTACCTTATGATATAGTTATTCCACTCCTTAGTATTTACACAAGACAGAAGAAACAATATATATCCCTACAAAGACTTGTACATGAATGTTCATAGAAAACTTTATTTGTATGTTGCCTTTGAGTTTGGCTTCTGTGTTTGGGACTCATACAATGATGCTTTTAAAATGAACTTTATATTTTATACTTTATTGGTTTTCTTTCCAGTCCTTTAACATGACCAACAAATACTTTTAAAGAATATGTCTTCTATGCCAGATGCTGTCCTAAGCAGAGGATATGGTACATGAGACTCTGGTGACTGTCCTCAAAGGGCTTACAGTCTAGCAGGAGTGGTGGGAAGGATGCGAATGTTATGGGGGACAGTAAAAAGTTCAGGTTTCCAGAGGAACACACATTTGCGGAATTAATAATTGTGGGGGTATAAAGCTTTCCTGAAAATGAGGTGTTTAAAGTTAAGTGTAAAGATATAGAAGAGTGTGCAGTGGTTTCCACATGCTTGTCCTAGAACCAGTGCTCCTCCGTCATGAAATTTTCCAAGGTCAAATAAGGAAAACGTAAGGAACATATTGTGAAGTTATAACTGATTTTGCTTTATTCTGAGATTGTGTTTCTCCTAATTGTTTTTGTGTTAAACTTTAATAATAACTACTTGCATTTGTATGTATATGGAGAGAGAAAGAGAGAGAGAGAGAGAGAGAGAGAGAGAGAGAGAGAATTGTTGAGAAAAAATAAGACAGAGAATGAGAATAATAAACAAATGTGGCAAGATATTAAAAATTAGTGAGTCTGGATAAAGCCTAAATGGGAGTTCTTTGTATTATTCTAGTAAGTCTTCTGTAAGTTTGATTTCTTTTTCCAAACAAAAAGTTAAAAAGTTCTTTCATTAATGAAATTAGAGACTACTAGATGGTGATTATTTTTATTTATAAAATTAAAAGTTATTAATATTTTCCCTCAGTTTTGAAACGTAACTGCTGTGTGAATTCCCAATGGTGGATAGATTAATTTCCCTTTGTTGCTTTAACAAATTACTACAAACTTGATGACCTAAAACGTACAAATTTATTAAACAATTTTGGAAGTCAGAAATCCAAAATGGGTCTTGCCAGGCTAACATCAAGATATTAGGCAAGTTCTCTTCCTTCTGTAGGCTCAGTGAAATAATCTGTTTCCTTGCCTTTTCCAGCATCAAGAGACTACCTTTGTTCCTTTGATCATGGCCTCCTTCCTCCATCTGCAAAACCCACATTACAGTATCTTCAAATCTCTCTCAAACTCTGAGTCTGACTTTCCTGCTTTCCTCTTTCACTAATAAAGATACTACTGGGCCCACCCAGATAATCCAGGTTAAGCATTCAACCTGAAGATCAGCTGGTAGGAACCTTAATTCCACCAGAAATCTTAATTCTACCTTGCCACATAACATGGCGTACTCAGAGTTTCCAGGGATTAGGATGTGACATCTTTGGGAGACTATTATTCTGCCTACCATGTAGGGAATGTCGGAAGAACATTTCAGATCACAGGGTAGCAGTGAAAAGAAATGGAGTGTGACATGAAGGGACAGTGAAGTTGTGGGAAGGGGCCAGGTAGTGCAGAACTTTAAGGGCATGTCAAGGACCTTGGACTTCACCCCCTGGAAAACCACAGAACCCAGGCCCAACAGGATCACCTCCCCTTTAATAAACATAAAGTCAACTGATTAAGGGCATTAATTACATGTGAAAAATCCCTTGATAGCAGCACTTAGAACAGTGTTTGATTGAATACTGGGGAGAAGGTGTGTGTATACTACAAATTGGCAGATGACTTACGTCCATCCTCCAACTCTTATGAGAGATATCCCTTGCAGCTCATCATCCAAACCACAAACATATTAGAAAGGGAATTCCGGAGGCTGTAGCTCAACTTCGCCAAGTCAACACATCACAAAGTTATCACAAGGAGGAAGAAGTGAAGGATGTGGCAAAAATTCCTGTATGAGCCACTGGGAGGGGGTTTGGGGAAGGCAGTCCTGCCTGTGAGCTACAGTGAGTTATACAGTGGACAGATCCTGTTCTACTTTATGTCCTTAGTTATGATCATGATTCCACACAGAAAAGATGGGGGTAGGGAGGGTAAGAGCATAGGAGGGATAGCACTGCAAGATCAACAGGCCTCATTCTGGACTTCTCTTTCCCACAGTTTGTTGTGACTCAGCCTTAGATCTGCAGGAACCATAAGGCAACAGCCCCAGGAATCTGACAGATGACATGGTGACTGAGACTCGTAGCTTTCCTCTGACATTTTACTGCCTGGTAGAAATACTCACACCTCTTGAATTCTTGACCTCCTGGACACTATAAAAATGGCCTTGATTCTACTAATCTCTCTGGGGTGTATTCATAGGAAGCTGGAGCATACATTTGAAGAAGGTGATGGAGAGGATATAAAGCCGCCATCTTGGCTCCGTTGCATTAGAATACACAGGTGGACGCTCCAAGGCGTCTTCTGTTCACTCTTGGCCAGAGACACGCCTTGCAATGTATGAGAGGGGATGGTTTTGCTTTTTGATGTCATCATTAGAAAGTTAGAAATATCTCTACCCAAGCATCCTTCCTGCAACCAATGCAATTTAATTACTGTATTTGCCTCAAGTTATTATGAAGTTTTATGATGTTTAAAATTACTTTATTAATCCTGAAATTTGGAAAAATGTTTAAAACCCCCATGCATTAAGCCTGAACTATGTGTGATATTTTTTTCCATGCATCTTATTTTTTTCCACAGCAAATCCAAGAGATGGGCATTATCATTTGCAAATGAGGACACTGTCCAGAGTCACACTCTGAGTAAATGACAGAATGAGGTTTTGAAACTATGTCTCCTCCCCTCCCTCCCCGCCCCGTCCTCCTTGCGCCCCACCCCCTCTCTCAGATATCACAAACACAATGAAAGAAAGGGGGTTGTCTAGGGTTGCCAAGTATACAGATCATTCACATGGGGAGTTGTTATGCAGGCAAAGACCATATGAAAGTACATAAGTTTATAAAATGTAGATGTTCATGAGTTGGGGTGTACCTAGGCTGGAAAAGGGCCCTTCTCCTTTGGAAGTTAATCTGGTGCAAGGAAATAGGTCCTGACCTGCGTGGGAGGGAGCCTTTTCCATCTAGTCCATTTTCATCTTTATTCTTTTGCTTTTAGACCAGAGATTTTGGTCTAAACGTTGACCTTGCTAGCTGTTGGACAAGTTACACTTTTTTACTTCCTTTTAGCCTCAGCATTCTCATCCACAAAATGGTCATCATAACAATACATCTTATAAGGTTGTTTTAGAGATAAAATGTGACAAAGAATGCACATTCTTAGATAGTGCTTGGCACAAAAATGTTATTTCTTGTTATTATGAGTATGATTTTTATTATAATTGTGTCATAAAACTCATCAGTGAATTCTTTTCTACAGTTATTCTTCAAAGATAAATCATCATTAAAATATGTTCATGTTTCTTTCGTTAATCCCTTATAGGCCTAAAACTTGATTACTATTAAAATGTCTAAAATTTGGCAAAAATAAATAAAATACATTTCCTATATTTCTAAGTCTTAAAGATAAATACTGTTAACACTTTGATTTAATGTTTTTTTTCAGTCTTTTGCCTTGAATTTTTATGTTGTTGTGTTACAGTATATAACATTGTATATAATAAATTTTTACGGTTGATATTTTCTGACTTAAAATTATACATTTTATTCAGACTTATAAATATACATTATAGAAAACTTAAAAATGCTTATGAAATTTATACTCAAGACATTGAAAATATACAGCTGTTACTTAATATTTTGAGTGTATTATCTTATAGCCATTTTCTATGCTTTTAAGAAACAGTTGAAAACATACTGTACACATTGATGTTTAAGCATTAATAAGGGGACATTTATAGATCTCATATGAAAAATTTTGTAAGCAACTATTCAGTAACATCTAGTATCAGTTTCTGAGTGAATTTATTACATTTTCCTGATTAAAAATCTCCAATAATTTCTGTCTTCAACATGAACTTTAAAGAGGCCAAAAATTATTACTCAAGTAACTTGCAATGCAATTGGGCATTATATTGTCTATGCATCCATAATTTTATGACGAACGAAAACAAATGAAACTTTTAGTACTTCTAATTCAGTGTCTCAGGTGTGCAAGACTTTAACCATAGTTGGTAAGGGTAGGTTCAAAATAAAAACAGTTTTTATTTCAGGTATCATCAACCATAGCTATGGAGTGATCATAAAAAACACATTTTCTGTTACTAAATGAGTTAAACCTGAGGGAAGCACTCTAGGGTCAATTCTCATGCCTCTGTTGCATCAATTCTAGATTTGGGACAAATGCTGTGGAAAGGAAACCTTCGCTAATCTTTTAGATCTTTTACCTCCATTCTCAGAGAGAATGAGATAAAAAGATGAATCAAGCAGACATGGTCTGGGTTACTTTGTATAATAGAAAGCTTTATAGTTACGTTGTTATGTTCACATAAGTTACATTGTGTTAAGTTATGCTATGTAGACTATGTATTAGATTTAAATTTTGATTCATCTCTCATCCAATCGAAATGTTCAACATGCTTTCTGGGCTGTTTCTGTGACTGCATCCAAAGTACATTAGTTGGGTTACCTCCCCTCGCATGATGTTTGTGGGGGCAGAGCCCCAGAAAGTAGTTTCCAGGCTCTCGGCCTCACATAGAAAGGTGCTGGCTCAGGTAGTAAATGGCCATCAACTGTGATTGGATGGCCATGAGCTGTGGCTAGTTGTCGTCAGCTGTAACCAGTGAGCCATTGGCCACTAATACAACTGCTGTGGCTACGCTAGCAGGAAAATGGGGGCTAGCAAGAAGATGGTGGCTGAGCCTGCAAGCGGCGCAGCGAGGATTGCAAATTGTGTGGCTCCTGTTTCCTGTTTCTCTAACCCAGCCGCCAGCGAGACTATAGTAGTATGACTCCCCTACCTATGGCTCCATGGGTGTTCCTTTTTGGCCTCACCATGTCCTGAGTTCTTATATGGGGAGAGGGACCAGAGACTCTGCATGACACCCTGCACGACAAATGGCGCAGCGAGCAGGGTCTCCCGCATGACAATGTTCTCCTTCAAGATTCCTTCATGCTCTGGAATTTCTGTCTTCACCGAAGTTAAGCATAAAGGTACTACCACATTTCCAAAATCATTAATGCCTAATTTTGTATTTCCATGTAGATGAGAATGATGGGTATCATCTGATTGGTACCACCCTTCCCTTTCTGAGTCAGAATCAAACAGTACATAAATTTCCATCAATTGTATAGTCATTGGAAATTCCCTCAAAATTCTGGAAATATTTGCCCATCAGCTCTACTTTTCAGAGCCCCCTGAGTCATTGTTAATTCATTCATTGACTGACTGAGGGACTGATCGTTAGCCAGCAAGATCAGAAAGTGAAGCAAAATGTTTGAGGAAGCTGGGGGAGGTTTCTTCAGGAACTGTTAGCCAGATGTCATTTCAAAACATGAAGTCTGAATCCATCCAGTGTGATAAGGGGATGAGATTCAATTTCATTTATGTAAGTTAAGTCTGCCTACTAAAGCAGACACTTAATTGAATCAAAGTGGGCTTTTTTCTTGGACACTCTGCACAATTGCCTCAATTCTCCATTTAGTGCATATATTTTGCTGAAATGGTGTTCAAGGGGGTGGGAGAAGGTAGATCTAATTGGCAAGTCTGGTTTTATAAACATTCTGGTTTCATCTTGTTCTTCTTTGGAAATAATGAGGTTTGTAAAATTATTGTAAATATATGTCTGAACATGTAACCCTCCTCAAGTCTCTCTCTTCATGATTTCATAAGCAGCTGGTGTTACCGTGGTAGTTTAACAGAATAACCTTGCTCATTTGGGGACATCTGTATCCAATATAGACTATCTCTAGCATGTCTGTGTCCCTTCTCTGTGTGTAACATGATGGAAAGCAGGCTCAGCGTTTTGGGTCCTTGCCCCATGTACTTCTCTGTATCATGAAGTGAATAGCCACTTCCTCTCCAAGTCTCGTAAATGCTATGGGGATTTTCATTTTCTATCAAGGGGAGGAGATTTTCTTTCTCGCCGTGATCTCAGAAGTCTTTGCAGCTGGCACTTAGCAGAAAGTGCAGAAAAGGTCTTTAGGTCCTTGATTGTATCATCTGCTCTACAGCGTCATAATTCTAAATACATAGTGAGTCCCAGCTTTTCATTTTGGTTTTGTGAATAAAACCAATAGACATAAAGCAAGCCATAGTTGATACCCAAAGTTGAACAAGATTTGGTGATGCCTATAAGGATCAAATTTATACCCATGTCCTCAGTTTGTTCTCTATTTTCTTTCTTGAATTTCCCATTCATAGACATCAACTTACAAAATAGTCTTGGAAAGTATGCTTTTGCTTACAAATTCTGATGTTATTTTATTTTTATTTATTAATTTATTTTTTAAATAAATTGTATTGGGGAATGTGGGGGCAGAGCCCCAGCAAGTAGTTTCCAGGCTCTCGGCCTCACATAGACAGGTGCTGGCTCAGGTAGTAAATGGCCATCAACTGTGATTGTATGGTCATCAGCTGTGGCTAGTTGGCTGTCAGCTGTAACCAGTGAGCCATTGGCCACTAATATAACTGCTGTGGCTATGCTAAAAGAAAGAGAGAAGAAAAGAATGGGGGCTAGCAAGAAGATGGCGGCTGGGCTGGCAAGCGTGGATGGCGGTTTGCGGACAGTGTGGATGCAGCCTCCAGTGAGAGTATAGTGCCGCCAGAGAGAATATAGTGGTATGACTCCCCTATTTATGGCTCCGTGGGTGTTCCTTTTTGGCCTCACCATGTCCTGCGTTCTTATGTGGGGAGCGGGACCAGAGACCCCGCAGGCCTCCCCACATGACAGGGAATATTGGGGAACAGTGCATTTCTCCAGAGCCCATCACCTCCAGGTCGTTGTCCTTCAATCTAGTTGTGGAGGGTGCAGCTCAGCTCCAAGTCCAGTCGCCATTTTCAATCTTTAGTTGCAGGGGACACAGCCCACCATCCCATGCGGGAATTGAACCAGCAACAGTGTTGTTGAGAGCTCGCGCTCTAACAAACTGAGCCATCCGGCTGCCCTCTGTTATTATTTTAAATGAATCATAAATAGATTAATGTGCCTTAAACCTGACCTTGTCCCATTTAGAACAAAAGAGTTTGCTTAACAGAGAGAGTACTTAATAAGGTCAGAGTTCTATAACAATGGTTCAGTGCAGTCCCCAGGCCAGCAATAACAGAATTCCCTTGAAACTTGTTAAGGATACAATTTCTCAGGTCCCATCAAAATGAGAACATCTGGGGATGGGGCCCATATGTGTGTGTTTTAACAACCCTCCAGGTGATTGCGATGCACTCTAAAGTTTGAGAACCCCTGGTTTCTAAAGGGTGATTGGTCAAGTGGAATTGAAAATAAAATTAATATATCTACAGTTGTTTGTTTAGATAGTGACAAAGTAACTTTTGAGCTGATCTACTTTTTCTGTGAGGACTCACTTGAGTGCTCTTCTGATTTACCTGTATTAATTTAATTAATTCTCCCAACAATTCTATGTGATAGGTGCTGTTATTCTTACTTTCAAGATCAGGCAACTAAGGTTAAGTACCTTCAATAAGGTCATCCAATTTAATTAGCAGTGGAAGCACGATCCAACTCGGGAAATCTGGGGCTAAGAAATGGTCACCTTCCCTGATTTGTAGGGACCTGGGAAGGAGCTGCAGACTTTTCATAAGGAACCCAGGGGCCGCCTAGGCGAAGGGTCTGAAGCTGGACCTGCTCCCAGAAGTACAAAGAGAGCTTCTCAGGGAAACTAGGATACAACTTAATGTGGCAAAGATCTTGTGCTCTCTGATATATAGGCATCTTTGTCCCTAGGATCACACACGGGTACTCAGGCCTAGTGTAGTTTTATGTAGGTAAATCCATTTCTCAATGTTATAGCTCACTCTAAGAGAATACATCTCATATTTTACTCCTAATGTAACACTTTTCATCAATTTCAATTTCCAAGTCCAGTGTTACTGATGGCTAGAAAGTTCTGCATTCTGTGAAGAAGAAAGCACCTGGTGGATTGGATCTCCTGGGGAGTTATTTCAAATGTATAGGCTACACCTATGTGTGAGTATTCCGAGGTGCTTGCTTATACTCTTTAAATTAGAATTTAGTTTCCTTCTGCTCTGAACACATGATAGAAACCTGGGAAAGAAAGTAAACATTCACTTATCTAGAATGAAACAGATGAAAGTTCAAATCTTAAAATTCCTCCTGGATTGTCACCATGAAGCACCATTGCATTGTTTGCAGCATGACATTGTTGGTAAGAGTATTTTATTGCATTATGTACCTATGGTTTGAGAAAAAAAATCAGGACAGTTCAGCGTGAGAAAAGTGTGGCTGTGATATAATGAAGACCTGCTATTGCTTCCTTTTGTTGGTTTATACCAGCTGTTTGAATAGGTCCTGCTCAGTGGCTAACTTGGACAGCCCAAATCACAAACGCTCTTCTAGGCCAACAAGGACAAGTGAACAGGACTCATGAGCCCGGGCTCCCCTTTCTCTCTGACACTCCCCGAGACCGTGGGTGTGCACAATCTCCTTCCCAAGCCCTCGTTGGTTTTGGCTCCCTTTTCCACACAGGACTGTGGCCTACTCTGCTCATGCTCACCACAACCGGGTCTGCTCAAGTGCCCAGAGCTGCCGGCTGAGCACAGCCCCTCAGTGTGGCTGGTGGGTCACCTCTGTCCTCACTGACGCGCGTGGCCAGAGCCATCAGCTGTGGTCAGGACCTCGATCAGTGTTGCCCAGACTGCTCAGTCACGGCCTCTTCCCTCTCCCTTGGGTTTTGCTGTCACTACCATGACACTGCTCTCCATGTTTTCTCCCTTCGTAGGCCAAAATGGAGCAGACAGAACAGAAAAGGACTTGAGGAACAGGTTTCCAGGGCTGAGAATACCAAGGCACTTGGTGCCTAACGGTCCCTTCTCTGCCACAAAGCCCCCTGGAATGTTACGGTGCCCACTCAGGAGCCAGCTTCTTTGAGTAGGAAAGTGATATGTTAGTAACATGGGAAAGAAGACAAAATTTGAAACATGTTGGTAGTGTCACTGACTAAATCCCAAAACACTAAGTTAAGTATTTTCAAAGCTGCACCAAGCCTAGCTAATTGCTTACTCAGTAGGTGAAGAATTACCATTTACCAAAACATACACTTAAGCACCAAAGCCCATTCTCAAACCGTAGGCATGTTGAAATTGAACTTAAGGATTTTTTGAAAACGGTATCATCTTGATTTTCAGAGATATAGATTATAGATTTCTTTAGACTCAAAAGAAAATGTCCACACGGGAGAAATGAAGCCAACGAAGAAATATTAAGTGACCTGCCCCAGATTACAACAGCTAATAAGCCATAGATCTGGTATTTTTGATCCCAAGCCTATTGATGTCTCGATGACTCCAAGCCATCTCAGGAGGTGGCAGTGAACAACTCACTTTGGCCACTGCTTCTTTATCCCAACAAAATAATGACGGAAGCAGTCACAGGAGGCAGTTGGTCATGGTACAGGGGATGAGTGATGATGACAGTGATGGCATTTTCAAAGCCACCACTTCTACTTCCTGATCCCTCCACCCAAGAAATCGTAGTTGATAAAGTATACTTATCAGCCCTGCTATCATAACAAACACCTTTAAAGGGGCGCACCATCCATCAATACTTCAAATGTACATATGTCTGGACCTGTGTGCTTGACTCAGCAGCTAAACATCCCACTTTCTTCATTCAAAGGCTTGCATCGGTCCGTGGATGGGTTCAATTGATGTCTAGTGGGAAAACATCATCGCGTACGTTTAGCAGAGATCAGAAGAAAATGGATCTATCACTTATTTATCAAAGTTGGCCACTGGTCATCACAGCATGGAAATTCTGGAATAGCTCTGCTGCACCACATTCTGAAGATGATAATAGAAACTCAGTGTCATTAGCAACACCTCCTTTGGATGCATAAATATTTATATCCCTTTTATGAAAAGGAAATACTACTGTAGTTTAAAAAAGAAAAGGAAGAGGGGAAGGAAAGGAAATATCTGTATGCCTTGTAGCTTATCTACAGAGGACATTTTCTTGGTTCTGAATTTCCACTCATCAACTCTCCCCACCCTCTCCATCGACACGCCTCACTTTACTAGGTCATAAGATCAAAGTAGTTGCTGGAAATGTTATCCCGTCATGATTTTAGCAGAGCTGTGCTATTTCAAAATCCTCTGGGCCAAGAAGTGCTCTTATGTCTCTCCTTGGGAAGGCAAAAAGGATGTGTCAATGGGATTTTAATGTGAATATTGACCTGCGATGCCGCCATTCGGGGTCTCTCCCCCCAGCCCCAGGATAAGGTCTATGCCCCGCTACCAGTCTGCATGTTTAACACATGCAGCGATGTAAAGCAATTTCAAAAGAACAGACGATGACAATTGGTGGGTTTGAGCAATAAAGGACACGGCCAACTGTGGTACTTCAGAACCAAGTGGAGAAGCACAACCTTTGGGCCTGACAGGAAACAATCTTCTCTGTGACACCCCTTCCCCCTCATTAGCATTACCTTACCTCAGAAGACTTCAGAGGAGTGAGGTGTTGGTCAGATTGACTGTGCTTTAGATGCTTCTAGAAATTCACTTGGGATGTAGCTGATACCTGTGAGCACGACTGGTTCCCTGTGTTCAGCCTCTATATGGTTTCATATCTTCAAACCAAACTGTGGCCAATTATCATTTGGTCCTGTTTATAAAAATATTGAAGGTTTCAGTCTTCACTGTTCTGTGGGAAGATGTACTAGTGTATTAGTTTATTATCCTGTTTCCCCGAAAATAAGACCTAGCTGGGCCATCAGCTCTAATGCATCTTTTGGAGCAAAAATTAATGTAAGACCCGGTCTTATCTAAGAAAATATAATATAAAATCGGGTCTTACATTACTTTTTGCTCCAAAAGACACATTAGAGCTGATGGTCCACCTAGGTCTTATTTTCGGGGAAACACGGTAGGACTGGCATACAAAGTAGCACAGATTGGGTGGCTTAAACAACAGAAATTTATTTTCTTGCAGTTCTGGATGTTAGAAGTACAAGATCAAGGTGTCCATAGGTTTATTTTTTTCTGAGGCCTTTCTGCTTGGCTTGTGAATGATTATGTTCAACCTATGTCTTCACATGGTTTTTCGTTTGTACACATCTATGTTCAAATTTCCTTTTCTGATCGGGACACCCATCGTATTGCATCAGGGCCCACCCTGAAGAAGTCTTTTTAACATAATCACCTCTGTAAAGACCCTATCACCAAATACAGTTACATTTTGAGTTGCTGGGGGTTAGGACTTCAACACATGACTTTTACTAATGGTTGAGGGGGTGGCGAGACCACCATTCAGACATAACAAATAGTATCCAGGTTGACTTAGTAGGACAAATCTGAATCATCTCCTACTGGCTCCATGATTTTCAAGAAAGAACTCATATTAAAGATTGCATCTTTCTCAGGATACTGGAGGGATCAGCTAGGCGTCCTCCATTTTCAGTGTGCCGCTGGAACTGAGTGACAGTACTTGTGTATATGGATATAAGCTATGGAGCTTCAGTCATCGTTTGCTCTTGGATGAAGGTGTCATAATTTACTGTCTATTTGGAATAAAATCCTACCTACTATAAAATGATTGGTGATGGTATATAACTTTAAACATAATGGAAAAAGAGAAGAAAACTAATCGTATGAAACTTAGAGAACAAATAGATGTTACTAGTTACCAGGAAAGAGGTAAAGATTATTTGATCCTTAAGTATTTTCTAGATTTCCTGGAAACAGAAGAAGACAGAGAAATATACTGAGATATTCGTGGACTGTTAAAAAAAAAAAAAAAAAAAAGCAGGCTAGCTTGCCTAGAGAGTCAATTTTCCCCCTGGAACTAAACTCAAGGAGAAATTTATTGCATGAGACATTTTGTCGAGACTTGAGTGAATTCGGAGTGTCACATGGTGCATAAGGGTTAATGGATCATAAACTAGACAATGTCTTCAAATAGACTTAATAAAAGTAATTATTTATAATAAAAATGGCCTTATAGCAAACTTTAAGGCTATAAGGGGAATATTTGGCATAGTTCATCTATTTGGGGAACTAAACTCCCCTTTCTCCTGGTGATATTTGGAGTGACTGTTTGTGGGAGAAAGGAATGTTGGGCTCCTGAGTAAGCTACCGCACTACAGCAAAGCCAGCTAATGAGTCTTTGGACATGAAACGGCACGGCTAGCGATGATCTGGGTTTAGGGGCTGGCAACACTGAAATGGGGTTTAAAAGAAAATGCAGAAATTTCTCTTTTTTTCTTTGCATTTTATTTCTTTTCTCCTCTTCCTCCTTCCCCTCTTCCTGCTTCTTCTCTCCCTCCTCCCCTTAACTCTCTCCTCTTCCCCCTCCCCCTCCTCCTCTTTCTCCTCTTGGCTCCCGAGAGAGATGGATCAGAAGAGGCGATCAATGCTATGACTGAGTAACTAAGAGCTGAGTGGCTCTCAAGAATGGGATTCTATGTATTTGATGTAGCCAGCCTCCAAGATGGCCCTCCAATGATCCCAGACTCCTGGAATTCACGGCTTTTGTAGTTCCCTCCAACATTGTATCAGGGTCAGTCTGTGAGACTAATAGGATACAGCAGAAGTGATACTATGTTACTCCAAAGTAAGGTCATTAAAGACACATGGCTTCCTGCTTGCTATCTCTTATCATCTTTCTTGGATCACTCGTTCTAGAGGAAACCAGCTGCCATATCAGGAGCAGCCCCATGGAGAGGCCCAAGTGGCAGGGCTTCCTGCCAGTAGTCACTGAATGAAGTTGAAAGTGGGTTCTCCAGCCTGTTAAGTCTTCAGATGACTATCACAGCCTGGGCTGATAATTTACTGAGAGACCCCACGCCAGAACCACTCAGCTAAACTGCTTCCAAGTTAGTTGCCAAATTTTGGGGTGATTTGTAATCTGTAATAGGAAACTAATAACAACATTCAATTGCAAATTGTCAGCATTGCTACAATGTAAATACATCCTCTCTCCTGCTGAAATGTCATCCCAGCGCTTTCCCCAACCCATCTATGTAAAGTAGTACAACCCCCTCCTTCAGCATTCACTTTCCCCTTAGTTTACTTTAGTTTTCTTCTTGGTCATTACCACTACGTGATATTATATTCTGTTTTATCTGTTCATTGTTTGTCTTTCTAAGCAAAGTAAGTTTCACAAGGGTAGGGAATTGTCTGTTCTGTTCATATTTTCAGCCCCCTAAGAAAGTACTTGGCACACAGTTGGTGCTCAGTAATATTGGTTGAATAAGTTAAATGATTAAGTCTTTTGGTGACTCTTGGCTCACGATAACTGAACGATGGGAAGGACATTATAACCAGGAGAAGCCACTGAAGAGATGGCCACAGGGGACCTGCTGAGTGCAGGATTAGGCAGAATCCAAAGACGGTTGGTAGGTGGAGGTGTCAAGTAGTCTCTGTGTTGCTTTCCAGAAATTTCCTTGGGAAGAGAACAGTGGTTACTCCAGAATTTCTGGAAAGAGAACAGTGGTTACTCCAGAATTTCTATAAAGAAGTTTGGTTGGGAGGCAATCTGGTTGAAGATGAATTTCCACAGCCTCTTATGAAAGACTGAAAGAGACTGAGGTGTCCATACAGAAGAAAGCAGTTTGGTGGAGGGTTGACTATAGCCATTTTATATATTATCCATGCAAATTGCCAATGTGGGTAGATGAATGGACTTCCCCTCATGAACAGGACAGAGCTTTGAAGTTTTTGTTATGTAGACAACCCAGGGAATAATGTCTGGCTTTATTTTGTGTCCCTCCCAATAAATCTAGAGCATGTTTCAGTTAGCTTGCAGTGATCGTCAGTTGTTCTCTTTGCCTCTCAATCTACGTCCCATCCGTAAGCAAATCCTGTCGTGCGTTGCCTTCAGAACATGCCCAGAATCTGACAACTTCTCAGTGCTCCTACCTCCAAGCCCTGGTGGAAACTACTCTCATCTCCCACTTAGATTGTTGCAATAGGTTTTCTAGCTCCTCTCCCTGCTTGGGCCCTATTGTCGCTTAGTCTATTTGCACACAAAGCCAGAGGGTACCTTTTAAAATCCAAGTCAAATCTTTCTGTTTAAAAATCCTCGTCTTACTTGGAGTAAAATCCAAATTCCTTGCAATGGCACATGTGTCCCACAGCTGTCCCCATGACTTCTGCTACCCCATCTTCCACTGCTCTGCCCCACTTTCTTTGCCCCAGCCAAGTTGCCCACCTTGCAGCTCCTGGAACAAACTAGCAGGATCTTTGTGCCTGCCTCAGGGCCTTTGCAGTCACTGTTCCATCTGCCTAGAATGCTATTCCTGCCTGGATGTGTGCTTGGATACCCACATTGCCTGTTCCCTCACCTCTTTGAGTCTTTTCTCCAATGTCACCTTTTCAGTGGAGACTTTTCTGACTATTCTTTTAAATATTAAAACCTCTTCACCTTGCACTTTTTGTGCCCCTTCCCTGTTTTCTTCTGCACCATAGAGCGTCTCATCCTCATCCAGACGCACACAAACGCACACATATATGTACATATACATGCACATAGTTCATTTATTTCATTTTATTATTTGTCTGCCTCTATAGACGTGCTTCTCAAACTTTATTCTGAGGATGCTGTTAAAATGCAGAGTCTGAATTTTTAACATCCGAAGTGTCCAGAGACCAAACTCGAGAAGCTAGTTTCTAGAACTGTGCTGTCTAATATAGCTGTCCCTCGCCATGTGTTCACTTAAATTTAAATTTATCCAGATTTAATAAAATGTAATATCCAGTCCCTCAGTCCCAATAGCCACATTTCTGGCGTCTCTAGCCACATGTGACCAGTTGCTACCCTATTAGCACAGATACAAAACATTGCATTGCCGTTGCGAGTTCGGTGAGATAGCATTCGCCTAGAACTACTCTGTACAAAATGGTGGTCACCAGCTGCAGGTGACTGTTTAAATTGAAACTAATTACAATGAAATCAAATGTAAAAGTCTACTCTTTATTTGTTCTAGCCACACATCAAGTACTCAGTACCCACACATGGGTAGTGGTTGCCGTACTGGACAGCAGGGATGCAGAAAGTCCTGCTGGATAGGATGGAATATAGAATACCAGTTTCATGAGAGCATGGTCTTCCATCTTTCTTGTTCACTGCTCTATCTCCAGTGCCTGAAATGCTAGGGCCCATGAGTGGGACTTCAACAAACATTTGTTAATCTGAATCAAATGCCATTTACATTTTGGCCTTCCCTCAATAGATGATGGGTGTCTTAAGGAACTGTGATTGGTTTTTTGTTATATCTCCAACTGTCATTGATGGAAGACCATCAATAAGCATCCACTGGATTGAACGTTCAGAACAGTTTCAACTTTCCTGCTCTTGAGGGATCAGTGTGCAGCAGGACCACATGCAAGCTGGAAACGGGGCACAGGCAGAGCTGTTAGACTCTTGCTTGTGACTCTACCCTCCTTGGTCAGACAGAGAAAGGGCTCAGAGGCTGCTGCCTTTTACACTTTCAGAGAAGAAATGCTCAAGTCCACTGTGGAAAGCAATCACCCTGGTGTCACGAGTTCATGCAAACTCTGACCTAAACAAATTATATGTAACAGTCCTTTCCCCCTTCTTGCTCATTACTCCACACTCCCAGATATGCCACTAAACAACAAACAAACAAACAAACAAACAAAAACAAAAAGAAAGAAAGGAAGAAAAAAGATGTTTTTATTCTGAAGTAGTAGCAATATGACCTACATGTTCAAACTCTTTTTTAACATCTTTAGAATATTTAATATCTTTAGCCCTTTAATTGTGTTTTTCTATAGTCAGATCTAACTCTTCTGTCAAAAAGAAAACACTAAGAGGCAGCACATACAAAAATTTCGCTGTGTTCTATGGAAATAATTTCCCTAGAATGCAGGCTACTTCTGATTATCAATGGTATTATTCACCCTGCTATATTTTTCCAGAAAAAAAAATCTGGCTAGGGAATTTAAAAAATCAGTACAAAAGACACATTTCACTACCACCACATTGGAAAAAAATATTGTGTTTGGCAAAGGGGAGACTTTTGGATGCCATCAATAAATACCCTCATCTTTGGTCCCAGTAACTAGAACTAGAAAAAATCTAGGCCGTGAAGTCCTGTCTGAATCCTAATTCAGATGGGTTATTTATCCCCTTGGCTTTCTCCTATAGCATTTCAATTTTATTGGCTGAGTCAAACATCTTTTTTGTCCTTACTCCAACAACAGTAGAATATCTCTATTCTTTTACACTTTTAAGTTGGCCAGACTGGCAGGATTTAGAGTGATTTTGATAAAAATTGAGGGCGGATGAAGCATTCAATATTTTTGATAGATGTGGCTCCATTGCTTTTTTGTCCTGTGCCTCGAAGCTAATGTGTCTCCTAAAGCTAAATAAAATACTACCCTGTTTCCCCGAAAATAAGGCCTAGCTGGACCATCAGCCCTAATGCGTCTTTTGGAGCAAAAAGTAATGTAAGACCCAGTCTTATTTTACTATAATATAAGACCAGGTCTTATCTAACATAATATAAAACTGGGCCTTACATTAATTTCTGCTCCAAAAGACGCATTAGAGCTGATGGTCCAGCTAGGTCTTACTTTCGGGGAAACACAGTAAGTGAGTGAGAATTTCAGGAACACAAGAAACTTTAATGAGAAGGTATTTATGCTGGCTGCTCCTCAGCCAAATATATATGTATTTTCTATCTTTTACATGAAAACCAGCTCACCAGATAAAATTTGAACAATAGTCATAATTCTAAAGAGCTCGACCCCTTAACTGATGTTGTTGTCATATCTTCAAACACAGAAATAAAGTGATTCTTCCAAACATGAACAGAAAATGAGTAGCAGAGCTAGGAAGCTAGTTCTGGACTGCTAAATCCTAACCTAACAGTTCATGTGATCAGACCTGACCATGTTGTGGAAAGTTAAAGGCCACTCTTTCTCTTTGTATCTGCAGTGTGTACTGGGCAGCGCTGGTCAATGTTTCTGTGTTTGGGGTCTGTAGGGTGGGACTTTATTTTAGTACAGTCAGTGAGTTCTACCACTCACTCACTCTGAGCTCCAGCGCTGGGGCAGCAGCTCCGCAGGCTCCAGGGACATATGGAAAGAACTGAGTTGTCTGCCTTTAGAGTGAGGGCTGGAAGGGCGGCTTTCTCCTAGAGGGAGGAGCTAGTGGAATCCTGTGTCTCTTTGTTGAGTCTTCCCGCTCTGTGCAGATGCAGGCCGGCGCCATAGCTGAGTCACCACGAAACTGGCTAATGCAGTTCATTTGCCCTGATGATTCTGAGACCCTCTTCCCCCCAACTTTTGGGCACACCCAAGATATTTCCACTGAATTTTTCATCCATATGTTCATTGTAGCTTTGTTTACAATGGCCAAGATATGAAGGCAACCTGGGTGTCCCTGAATGGATGAATGGGTAAAGAAGAGGTGGTGCATGTATACAATAGAATATTACTCAGCCATTAGAAAGAATGAAATCTTGCCATCTGCGACAACATGGATGGACCTAGAGGATATTTTTCTGAGTAGAGTAAATCAGGCAGTGAAAGACAAATGTCATATGATTTTACTTATAAATGGAACCTAAAGAACAAAATAAACAAACAAATGAAACAGAAACAAATTCATAGATACAGAGAACATTTTGATGATTGCCAGATGGATGGGGGTTTGGGGGTGAGTGAAAAAGCTAAAAGGATTAAGAAGTACAAATCGGTTGTTACACAGTAGTGATGGGGATGTAGGGTACAGCATAAGGAATGTAGTCAGTAATATTGTAGTAACTATATATAGTGTCAAATGGGTACTAGATTTATTGGGGTGATAGATGGGAGGGGGATTGGGACAGAGTGAAAAAGGTGAAGGGATTAAGAAGTATAAATTGGAAGTTACAAAATAGTCAACGGGATATAAAGTAAAGCACAGGGAATATAATCAATGACATGGTAATAACTACGTATAGTGCCAGGTGGGTACTATAGTCTAGTTAGGGGGATCATTTCTTAAATTATATAAATATCTAATCACTATGCTGTATACTTGATATAATGTGCAACATAGGGAATATAGTCAATAATATTGTGATAGCCTGGTACGGTGTCAGATGGTTGCTGGACTTATCATGGTGATCACTTCTTTAGGTCTATAAATGTTGACTAACTATGGCATACACCTGAAAATAACATTGTGTATTAGCTATATTTTTAATAAAAATCTTAGGGAAAAAAAGAAGAAAAAAGCAGGACCATCCAGGGAAAGGAGGAGGAAATTATGAGTGACGAGTGAACATCTACAAATAGATCATGACGTTTTTGGCTTGGCCCACAAATCTTTCAAATTTGTTAAACTTACAGTTTATAGTTATGGGGTAATTAAGACTGCATAGAGTTTGCAATTTACCTACCAGGAATGGAGTGGGATACTTTTGTGGTTTTCCAGATTGAAGCTCATTGTATTTCTAGGATCCTCTCCAAAACTGTTCTACATCCCTGACAAATTAAGTCTCACGTTCTGACAATGGTATTTTCCACTGGACATTGGGCTTTCCACCCTCAGCAATGCTGCCTGAGTTCTTTGAAATCACGATAGACCTCCACAGGGACACAGCTCCTGAAAATGGTGTATGACTCAAGAGTGTCCAAACCTACCTAGCGCACCTACAAAAATGCACAAGGAGAAACCACACAGCACCCAAACTTGAATTTGTATTTCATCAGTCTCCACAGAGAACTCAATGGATAGCACTCTACAAAAGGAGGTAAGTACATGAAATTTATCCCACTAAAATCGAGAAATAATAACCTTAAAAAGTGTTTTCAATGTTGTATTTGCTATCACCATAAGAATTGCCAGGTGCTCCTTAGTTTTAGCCAAAGGAGAATTTTCCCAAGGCCTTTCTTGGATCCCAGCTCCACAAGGTTTAATAGTGGGTTCCAAGGCCTGCAGAGGACTTTGCTAGCAGTTGCTGATATAATGTGTTACATTGTTCAGAAAAATCAGATAAGACAGGTCAATTTTCTCCCTGGCCAGACCAAGCTATTGGCTGTGAGGAGTTAGGCACTGGAGCCCTGAGGCCACAAGGCCAAAGAATTTAGGGTGAGGGAAGTTAAACAGAAACACTCAGCACCTGAGAATGTGTGGCTTTTCTTTTTGTAAATGCAAAAGGAGTTGTTATAGAAGGAGTTGTTATAGAACGAGATCACCCTGAAGGTTATTTGGCCACAAGCATTTGGGATTAAGCACAAGTTTTAAATGGAAGGGAGACTCTCTTGCTGGCAGTTTTTGTATTTCCTGTGCTTTCCTGTGTGCACTATTTTAAAAAGAAACATTACACACAGGAGCCCCAAGGCGATGGTACCAGTGAAACAATACCAGTTTGGAAATCCAGAGGTGACTCTGGTTTTCATTATGTGAGTGAGAGGTCATTATTTGAATGTTTCGCTCTCTTTCTTTCTTTAAATCCGTAGCCTCTTGGTCTCCAACCCTCCGGTGCGTCCACGGTCATTATTCTTTGGGTGTTTTAAAATTATAAATGTGCTGGAGGAGAGCCAAGTGGAGCTCACAGTCCGACTAGCTAATGGAAAACCTTTGCTTCGGGGACGTCATTCATAGAGATCAACTCTGTCATAAATCACATATTGGCCGGTGTGGTTGTAATGAGAGCAAGAGAAATGGTCTGAATTCTCCTTCTCGGGTTCTACTAAGACAAGGATCTGTTCAGCAAAATGATCTCTTCAGGGGCTTTACTAAGTGGCAGGGGAGCATGGAAAACCTTCTCACATTTCTCCATTATCAGGAGGTGGGACTGTAAAATGAGTAATTGTACAGTTGAAATCCAAAGCATTTGCGGAATTAATCTGGAAGTATGAAAAATGTAAAATTATACAAAGGTAGTTATATCTGCTTTGGTCTCCATCTCCAAAAGAAAGGCTTTGAGATAAAAGAAGGCTATTTATCAGTGGTGACAGTGCTGTCCCTTTATCTACTTTCTCATAAACGAAAAAGCCCATGATAAGTTTGTTTAAACTTGAAATGTAAACACCAATGAGGAATACATTTATGATGTGAAACCTGGATTTTTTTTTTTTTTAACTTTTCTCTGTAAAGGGTAGCTGTGCTCATTAGTAGCTGGTAGAAGATTGGAGAAGAAGGAAGTACCAATTACTGGTTAATCTTTGTAATTCAAAATCCTTTCCTTTGTCATTCAAAATCCTTCTGTATCTTGTGCATAAACTTAATAAACCTACTCAGAATTTGGGAGACATGGAGCTCTGAAAAATCATGAGGCTAGTTGCCTCTAACTGCAGCAAAACAAGGATTCAAAGCTTCCTACCCCTTTTGCACTTTCTAATGGCTTTCATTGTTTAGTTTATTGTCACCATGGGCAGATAATTTCACATTCACAACCCTGATACAATTTGAGGTTTCAAAGGACCCCTCCTCGGTGGGTTTACCAGTAAAATCCATTTCCTGGCAATTTTAGCAGCTACTTAATCAATCTTACTTGGGCCATCCACTATTTTTAAAATTACTGACATAGTCTAGTTTTAATAAAAAGGCACGGTAAATTGAAAAACCTCAGTTATTCTGACCATTCCCATCATAAATTTCATAACAGTTAGCGTGATACCAAAGAGCCGATACCCTGATGGCTGAAGGATCCAAGGATTATTGAGGAAGGAACTGCTGTCGTCCTCTCTCTGAACTAGATTCTGGGGAAATCATGATGGCACGTTCGCAGACGTATGGCCGTATTTAGACTTTTACTGCATATGGTGTTTGGGAGGACAGTCAAGCTGCTTTGAGGTTCTTAGAGTTTGCTCGAGAAATTATGTTTCCATGTTGTTTTCATAGAACAATCCCATCCTTTAAAAATGATATTCTGTGTGTACGTGTATGTGCATGAGAGAGAGTGTATATGTGCACACAGGGATTGGATCCATGCATGGGATGACATTAGAACAAAGCCAAACCTGCTGTTTCCATATGAGTAACTCAAGCTATGACAACGTTGACATGACAATATTGTGATCATGTTAACCTATGGTAGAGAGAAATGAGTTCATTAACCTTATCAAATATTGTCTCCCTGCGTGAGCTCCATGTATGCTGTTTTGGATGTTCAGATGCATCATGGCTGATGATGCTCTCCTTGTCTGAGTTATAAAATCCAGCTCCAGGATGTTCTCCTCTGGGAGGAGTCCCTAAACTTCATCCATCTCTCCACATGGTGACGAAAATGATTTCTTTGGTAAACTCCACGAGGGCAAGACTCAGTGCCAGCAGAGTGCCTGGCACATATTTGGTTCTTAGTAAATACTATTGGGTGAATGAATGAAAGAATGTTGCCTCTCTTTTTCTATTCCCCTTCCCCTCCTCCAGTTCATTACATGACATTATAATTATTTGATGTGTGTTCCGTTTAGGGTAAGGATATTATATCTCATTCACCCAGATCCTATCACAGAACCCTGCCAATAAACCTTAGTTAAAGGAGTCGAGGGTTGCTGAGGACATAGTCACTGGCACTCCCTGGGAATTCTTTGTTCATAAAGAATGATTGCGATTTCCAGTCTCCATCGTATGTTCATCACATGGGCCAGGCCAGAATTCGGACATACTGATCTCATCAGTGTAAAATTCAGTAGTTCGTGACTGCAAAGAGAAACATTCCACAATGTAGAAATGACTAGATTTGGAAATATTTAGGTCAAATTTTTTTTTTTTTTTTTTTTTTTAAATGATTCTTCAAGTCCATGGTTTGGTACCTGCATGTGCTGATTGCTAACACTTGAACAACAATTTAGAGGTTAAAGATAGCCTTGTGGGTGGTCCACGAGACCGGCATCCCAGTTGAAGGTATTTCCTGGCACAGTTCTGTGAGAGATGCCAGAAATGTGCTGGTGACAGGCAGGGATTGTGTCATATGCAGTTGCCATATGGGGAGGTTCCGGTCCTCCCATGTGGTTTCAAATGCAAGATCTGCTGACTGGAGAGGGAAGGAGGGGTTTACAAAATGGACGTGTGGCCGTAGGCGATCACGATGCACTCAAAGGACAAAGGGGGAATAATCACAAGGGTGCCTTCCTTCCTGGATGGGCTGCCCCCAGTCTGAGTGTCTATGAGAGTGTTGCGTCCCTCCTGGGAACCGCTCAGCCCACCTGGTGGTCATCTTAACGAAACCCGCCTGCGTTGCTCTGGGGCAACTGGAGCTGCGTTGAGGCAAGTCTCATCGATAGCGGCAGCACCCCCTGCAGACAGGCACTCCCTGTCCCTCTGCCCTCTCCTTCCTGCAGCATTAAGGGTCACTTCTGGTGTATGGACCAAAATGAAGACACCATTTGACCAATGGCGTGCATGCGGAAAACCAATTTTGTTTCGTGGGAATGTTTACACTGCGGTATCTACCTAGTCGCTAAGTATTCTCTCCCTCTCTCCTGCTGTCGACTCAGCATTTCATCAGATTAACTTCTCTGTGAACTAATCATGATTGCCAGCTATTGAACAAATGTACCACTTTTGGTGACTTTGTGAAAATTGACACATGGTAAGTAATTTATTGTATTACTTTTCCCCTTAAAAATAATTCTTTGTTTTTATGTTGAGTGCTCTTGGATATCAAACTTCTTGAAGGCTTTTTCTAATTCTAAACAAATGTCAATGTAAGACGTCATGAACGTCAAGGGCAAATGCATTTTATTTACTGCTAGCCTTAGTCTGCGATCTTGACAAGAATTGCATGGGGCGAGCTACCTACCGCAAGTTAATGTTGAAAGGCAGTTAGTAGAACTGCTGGTTTATGTGAGACTCATTGAGCTGCTGACATAGGGTGAGATGAAGGTTGAGGACAAACAGATTTAAAATTGACATCTCTTAAAACCTTTTTACTTGTAAAGATGAAGTTTGCCATTCGTCTCTCAGTACTTGGTTTCCACCATGTTGATTTCTGAGATCTAAAGGTTTGGGTGAGTAAAGATTTGGCATTTTGCTTTTTCCAAGTGGCTTGATAGTTTTTCCTTTATAGATCAGTTGCCATATTCTCCTTTGAGATTTTAATGCTCTGAAACTTTTTTAAAAAATTATTTTAACTTGTAACGAGTTACAGTCAGCATAATTTTGAAAATTTCTCCAATGTTTGTAACCAGTACCAGAAAAGAGGTATATTCAGGTCCACAGTTACTTATCCATAATTCTTAAGTCTAAAAGCTCTGAAAAAATAGATTATTTTTCATTATGTTTGGCACAAATTAATTTGGTGACAAAACCTGACTTGAAGGGATGCAAGCTATTTATAGTCTGTAATAATTTTATGTTGTGTGACTATTCATACCTGTGGAAATATTAACATGTTTGATTAAGGGTGCTGTCCCAGACTCTGCTAGGGGTGTTACAAAACACAGCACAGATAACGTCTTAAAATATGAAAAATTATGAATTCCAAAATACATCAGGCTGCAAGAGTTTGAGTTAAGGAACTGAAGACCCGAACTAAACTGCAGGTAAAGACTTTTCACTTTGTTGCTAATTTTCAGCCACAGTCATTGAGCCAAAGGAAATAATAAAACCGTGGATGTAACTTTAAAGGGACAACAGCTGCACTGACCCGACTTGCTCTCTCCTTCAACATAAGGCAAGTTTCTTGCTCACTCGAGTGTCCCATCTGAATAGCACACTCCTCTGGGCAGGATATAAAAGGAGGCTTAGCCCGATTACCAACATATTGCTTTATTTTCTTGGTGGTAGTAAATTAAGGCTTTCTAGAGTCATACAGCACGCAGTGATTTGAACATTAGAATTTAAAAAAAACAAAAAAACAAAAAAACAATGAGCATTCAATTTAGCAGAGGCAGGAAGGAAGCAATGTTTTAAAACAGATAAATTTCCTAGTGAGGCCTTTTGTTTGGTCTCTCAGAATCTGCTGAGCTGTTTCCCCAGTGACCTCTGTCATAGATTCACACCCCAAGGGGAAGCAGAATGGAAGAGAAGATTGGAAAAGAGGGAGAAACTGGGAAAGACAATATATGCTGGGCAATCAGTGCGAAAGTCGGCTTTGTCTCATGTTTCGGAAGACAGGTTAGGTGGTGTGGTCAGGTGGTGCTGATGAAGATATTTGTAATGGGACGCACCTTCTTGGTTCAGGGAGCCATTTTGGCTCTCCCTTCTCATTCCGGGAGTATTAAAGCAGCTCACTTGGAAGACATGAGCACAAAGGGTTAGGAACAATTCTTTGTGACTCAAATTTTGAAACTTTAGACAGGGTCAGAAATCACAGAGCAGGAGAATGCTACCTTCCCCTTCTTTCACGGTTCTAAACCCTGTGACTATCCTCAGCCAAACAATTCATTATCCCCTACGGCCTTGATTGCACAGTAAGGTGTTGGCCTTGGTGATTGGCGAGGAGTCCGTATTTCATCTGATGCATGAAAGAAATCCCCTAGCTAGGCAGACACCACGTCACTCTATCTCCTTCTTCCCAACAAAAGACAAAGGAACGCAGGGAGCCTACAGTGGGAATGCAGTTGTCGAGCAATGTGTACACTTGACGAAAACCAAATTCCACGTGCTTGCCTTGGAGATGCAGAGGTTCTGGCTTTGGGTGGTGGACCCTTTGAGAGAGAAATGGATGAACCGTATGAACACTGAGAGAGGGGCGCGGCCAGAGAATAATTTGGAAAGGTCATGTGTTTATTAACTAAAGGCGACTAAGTTTCAGAAAATGAGCAATGGCATTTCTTCTGGCATCCCAATTTCATCTGAATGAGGCTAGCAAATGGATTTCTATCCAAATAGGACTATTTAACATTCATACTTGGCAATAATTTTAATGTTCTATTCCAAGGGCCTCGTTGGTGGACCAGCACCTGAGCCTTCTCAATGTGTTCCTGCTTCCATTTATCTGGCACTTTTTGAGTGAACAGTATTTAAATCACCTGGACATGTGCCCTGCATTCTTTGACACAGAACATGCAGACAGCCACAGGGTGGCACTCTGCACAGTTAAGCACTTAGGATTTAACCCCTACAGGCTTCATGTGATGAGGTCTGGATGCACAGAAAAATAAATAGATGAGAAGAGTAGGAATGTGATCTGAATGACAACGAACTGAGGTGTCTGTTTCTGCCAGCTGCAGGGCAGATGTGCCTGATGCAGCCATGTGTGCACTGAGAGGGATTAGAAAAAACCTTAGAGGACATGTGTTCTCTTGGGCCTCGCTTCTTAATTAAAAATTGTGAGGGTCTTTGCTCCTATTGAAAACATTCTGAAAGATCAGCTAGATTGGGGTTGTGGGCTTTGCTGTGATGAGGAATCTCATGATGGTGTGAAGTGGGCGGATGCTAAAAGTACGTGGGCACAGAAACCATCCATCGAGCAAGGTGAGAGATGCCCAAGAGACTCACCCACCAAAACAAACAGGGATGGAAGTGACACTCAGATTGGAGTGCAGGACATATAGGACACTGGCACTGGCACTTCTGAGTCTCCTGAAAGCATCCACAGCATTCACACCCTTGGAAGAGGTAGATGCCTCGTGTGCTCTATGCCAACATGTTTCTGCTTATCGACATCTCAGTTCCTTCAATTCTAAAATGGGCATGAGGCAAATCCTCAAGCTGGATGGCCTCTGATTTAGTGCTGGAAGCTGAAGCCCATAGTGAGTGGTCAGGTGCTTTGCTCAAGGTCACAGAGCTAGTTAGTGGCAGAGCTGGGGCAGAATTCAGGTCTCCTCCTTCACCATGCTTCTTGTGGCAAGAGATTCTTTAAAAAGGTTTGGAAGTACTTTGTGTATACCAGATGCTGTGACATGAATTTAACAAGAATTTGTTTGGGTGTGAGGTTGAAGAGTGTGGCTTAGGCCAATCAAGCAGTTTGAAGAGGAGAAGGTCTGGAGAGCATTACTATTCTGATGATTTGTTATTGCTGTTGGAGAGGGAGAAGTGGGGGTAAGAGGGAAGGAGGTGTAGGATCCTGGAGATGTGGCCAGGAGGAGAGAGATAGAGAGAGACACTGCAATCAGCTTTCTGAGATAGATCTTTTATGAGAAGACAAACTGCCTACAAGTGACCTGGTCAGAAACCCGTTTACTGTAATAGAAATCTCCTGCCACCTGGCCTCCTTCCTTTCCATGACCTTTGTTGCCCCGGAGAAATGAGGAAACATAAAAGTCCCATGCCTAAGAATCTTCCTGGAAGAAAGAGCTGTTAAGAGTGGGTGTCCGTGCTCACATATGCTGCTTTAAAAAACATGTTTTGTTTTGTTTTGTTCTGTTCATGTTTGTATGCAAACAGCACTGGATGGCGGCTGTCCCTTCAGAAGAAGGCAGGGTTGGTGTGCTCGATGACGCAGCGCTTGCAGTGGCGTTTCACAAACCGCAGGGCCTCCACGGATACCTCGCAGTCCTGGACATTGAGCAGCTGGAGGTCGAAGCAGTTGGCTGCTACGATCTGCAGGCCCTGGCCCGTGATGCTCTCGCAGGACTTGAGGCTGAGCCGCTTGAGATTGAAGCAGTTCAGGGCCAGGTACTCCAGGCCCGTGTCGGACACCAGTGGGCACTTGCCGATGTCCAAAGACTTGAGTTTGGTACAGTTCTTGGCGAGGTACTCCACGCCGTGGTCCGTGATGCCCTCGCAGCCCCTCGCGTTGAGGTAGCGCAACTTGCTGCAGTACTTGGCGACGTAGCGGATGCCCACGTCGGTGACCCGGCCGCAGTGCGCGATGCTCAGGTACCGCAGGCGCGACTCCAGTTTGGCGATCTCCCGGAGGCCGAAGTCGCTGACGAAGCGGCAGTCGCTGACGCTCAGCTCCTTGATGGACGTGCAGTAGATCATCAGGTAGCGCAGGCCCTCGTCGGTGAGGCGGACGCAGCGGCGCAGGTACAGGTGGGTGAGCTGCGTGCAGTGCGCCGCGATGGTGTGCAGACCCTCGTCCTCCAGCACGAAGCAGTCCGTCATGTCCAGGTAGCGGATGGAAATCTGTTTGCCATGCAAGGGGGACAGTTTAATGGACGCCTCCCGGGTCAAGCTGATGCAGGTCACTTTGGAGCACCCTACACAAAGAGACAGAACACGAGCTCAGAGTGACCGCTGGCAATGGGGGGAGGGGGGCGCCTCGCCCGCGGTGAGAGGCTGTCACTGACCCTTGCCTTCCCCTGAGCCTCATTCCCATGTCACCCCTTCCTTCTCAGCCTCTGCAAGGAAGGAAAGCAAGAATGGCTTCTCCATGTTCATTGGATGATTTAACTACTTTGATTATCTGGGTTTCAGGGGATTTGTGGGCTTTAGAACCAGAAGGACCAGTTTCCAATTCCATATCTATTGCTAGTTGCCAGACATTGGGCAAATCAAGCCTTCTGAGTATTTCTTTTGTCTTAAAATTTGGACGATGATGGTCCCTGTAAGGTGGCTGTGAAGAAGAAATGAGACAATGTGTGTAATTATCTTGCCCTGGCCCTGGAAAGTTCTGGAAGCTCAGTAAAGAGTAGTTCTCCCTTGCAACAGTCTGGTAGCTCTCAGATCCAAAGAAGTGAGACATGAGAGAGAAGGCTTGGCCCTGACCTTGGTTTGGGAGAAAGAACTCTGGTTTGGGAGTCACACGCGGTTCAAGTCTACTTTTTATGGCCTCAGGCAGGGGTCATAACTTGTGTTTCAAGACTCCTTTATGACATGGGAGTGAACAGCTGGCATGTCTCCACTATAGGGAAATAGTGAGGATGCAACCAGAAAATGGATGTGGAGGTACTCTGAAAACTCTACGGGAAATTCATGTAGTTATTAGTGTAACAGGGTAACCCTCAGGGGAGTCAATTCAACCCTGCTCGGTGAAGGAAGAACTGTGCCATCTGCATTACTGTTCTAGCCCCTCAGCCTGTCTCCCTGCCCTACCCTCACCCCCTATCTTCCTCTCCTTACAGCTGCCAGATTCTGGAAAACAGAAATGCAATCATGTCACTCTGCTCAAAGACTTTGGATGGCACCCATGTCACTCCAAGTGTAAAATCTAATGTCTAAGTGGGACTTAAGGACCCCATGTTCTCTGACCCCCATCTCTTAACCCCACTCCTCTAACTCCACTCGCCTCCTTGATGATTTGCAGACACCTCAGGTGCCCTCCTGCTTCAGGGTCAGTGCACTGGGCAAGGCTCCAGCAGGTGGCCCTCACTTTCCTGTCTCTGAGCACATTGCAGGTTATTGGACAATTTTTCCCTAGTCACTCTGTATGAATTAGTATCCCCGACCTTATTCCCATTTATTTTCAGTACTCTCTGTCACTTTGTGGTATTATATATTTTTTTTGGTCACTTTTGTGTTTGCTGTACTCACTCAGGAATGTCAGCTCCTGAGAAAAAGGACTCTGGGCTGTTTCTGCTGTATCTCTCATACCTGGTTCACAGCTGGTGCTTGGTAAGTATCTGTTGAATGAATGACTGAGTGAATGAATGATTTATAGAATGAATAGAGTCTTCTATAGGAAGATCAGGTAGAATAATCCAACTTCGAACATTTAAATGTCCTCAGGACTTTGACCCTGGCTGATGCATAGCCACACTGAAAAACAGCTGCCTGTAATTAACTATTTTATAGTTAATTACAATGCCTTTCATTTGTGTTGAATTATGAAGTTTACAAAGTGCTTCTATCAACATTTTCTTACCTGATTCTTAAAACAATCTATTTTACAGATAAGGAAATTAATACTCAGGGAAGATATCTTTAGATACCTCCCTAAACATTGTTTCTAACCCCTGGTCCCCCAAGAATATGTGTATGTATAAATTATATCTATTTACACTATATGTTATATAATTATTAAATATTTATGTATAATATATGAAACACTCATTTCATTGTATATTTAAGTGCACTATATATTACTATGTAAATGTGCACAGTATATTTTTAGTGTGTAAATATAAATAATTAATATGCATCGCCTATATATTATATAAATAAATGCATATGTACATATAGTGCATTCTATTACATAGGCTGTATCTACATTTTTGTTTTCTCTCTGCTCTTCCCTAATCCCTGTGGCAGGTCTAAAGTCAGGTGCCTCACCTTGGGCACCTCGGTACCTTGCTGCCCACATAATACCCCACGCTTCCAAGGCGACCCCCTGGTAACAGAGACTTTCCTCCCACCACTCAGCTGGCTGCCCAGGAAACGCATGTAACATTCAGGTCCTGGGAAGAATGGGGTTCAAAAGCTGCGTGCTACCCAAAGAATTTCAGGAAGGAGTCAAGTGCACAATGCAACACTGGAGAACAGCGATGCAACTTGTCAGAGGCTGCCCATGCTGCTCCAGTGGGCTCCATGGTTTTGCAGATGGGGGTTGGCACCCCTCAACTTTAGCTTTGAAATTTTCCTTTGTTTTGAGTTTCTTTCTTGAGGGTGACTATACTCCTACTTATACTGAATTTACATGTCCACAGTAGTTGTTGGCCACCTCTGATGACTGAGAAGACACTTTGTTTTTCAAGAGTACATGACAAACTTTATTCCTAAACTCTTAGTTTCAGATTGAGATAGAGTATATATATCTATTTATATCTCTATCTCTATCTCTATCTCTATCTCTATCTCTATCTCTATATCTATATATCTATATATATATCTGTTGCCCTCCAGGAAAGATACTATATTTAGTCCAAGGAAATATATGCCTTGTTTTTAAAAAACTGTCCCAAATTTAATGAGTTTAGCTCAGTTTTGGTAAAGAAACTATTTTGATATGCTTATACTACTTTAGATCAATAATTTTTAATTTTAGCTTTAGCCTTAATTCTTACAGATTTGCTAAGTTTGGGTTAAAAAAACAAACTGGTTCATGGCTCAGTAGGTAACATCTATGGCTAGTCCATGCATTCACACATTACAGACATAGAGAGGACCTTAGAAATTATCCAATTTAACCTTCATTTTTAAAAGATGAGACACCTCAGGCTCAGTGAGATTATGTGACCTGTATAGTCAGACCAGGCAAAATTTCTCGATTCCTAATCCAAGGCTTCAGTTATAGGAGGACGTGGCATGTAACTGATGATTCACACACGAGATTTATGGTAAATACAAGTACATCAACATGAAGTGAACATTCAGACATTGGGAACTCAGAAATCCCGGAAGTGATGAAATCGACAGGGGATTCTTGAAAGACAGAAACAATTTGAATACATAGATATGGAGTCCAGGAGTAGAGAGACAAGAAAGCATGGGCCTGGGGTACGGTGAGGTGGAGTGAGGACTGTCCATAGGGTGGAATGTAGAGTATCTGAGAGGATTTAACAGAAACTAGGATAGGAATGTTCTGTTGGGATCAGATCATGGGGTGGGGGGTGCTCCCTTAATATTCAGGGTAAGGATATGACTACTATTCCTTACAGGGAATGGTCAATATGGGTTGAAGACATCTGTGGTGGTGTTTTTTTACCCTAAATAATTCCAGATTTGGTTCAGCTTTCACAAATATGCTTTTCATACCTTCATGACGAGGTTGAGATGGATGTAAGGAGAATGGATAGAGAAGCATGCATTCCTGTAGACAGGTAGAGGAGAGGGGATGAACCCCGATAACTGAAATTCTGTGTTCTTGACTTAGTTCCAGATTCCCCTAGTTTTAGTCTCTATGTACACAGGTCACAGGGATGCACTGGGAGGCATGCGAGGAAGCTACTGAAATATAGTTGGACCTGCAAATTACCCAGGTTGGTAGAGAGGAAGGGTATCAAAACCTACATAATGGTTAGTTACAGGGTGCTAAGCCGGATCCACTCACTCAGGCTAGAAGCCCAGGGATTTCCATTCCCAAATAGACAAAGTAGTTTTTGCATTTCTGAATTTCAACAACATTCCAAAAGAGAGGGTACAATTCCCCACAGCCTGTATTAATGGTGCATGGAGAGTCCCTTTAATGAAGATGGGAATTCCAAAAATAAATCATTTTCTAATCGGAGAAAGGGAAAGAAAATGAGGTGTTTATAAAAGAGGCCCACAATGCACAGACTCTTAGAATGTTAAAGAATCCAATCCCTTGCCTTTTTTTTTTTGTTTAACTGAAGAGGAAACACATCTAGAGAAAGCTGTGAAGTGTCCCAAATCACAAAGTTTTGAAACTAGTTTCCACCACATCACAAAGCTTTCTCTTTCCAGAATTCCTTGGAGGAAAAATGTAAGAAAACCTCTTCGTTTCCTGCTTCTTTATGCCAATGGCTGCTCACGACTGAACATACGGTTACTATGGTTTTGTACTGAAGCCAGCTGAAGAAGGGGAGCAAAATGTTGCTTTCCAGCAAGGGAAAGAATCTGCAAAAAATAATTGACTGTCATCTGAAATATTTTCAGATGTCGGCTTTCGAAAGGGAGAGCAAGCTGAGAGAGCTGGCTTTTACCTCAGGTTTTGTGGGAGGGTATCATTTACCTCAGATGCTTGTAAATCCCAAATTCTGTTTATTTGCCCGTCACAGTGGTTTTTCCTTCTTGACCCCTCCCCAGCAACCCCTGAGGTTGTGGCTCATGCTGTTCATTTCTTTAACTCCCTGATGCATCTTACACGTTTCAGCCTCTCGAATGTTCGTCTTTTGACTGGGCAGCAGATGAGATAAAGAGAGGCTGTTAGTCTGGCCGGATCCATGTCTGGCGCCAAAGTGTGAGTCTGGGTTTTAATTCTTCCTGCCTGAGAGAGGTTTTCTGAGCAGAGCAGCCATGCTGGGATTTCCCTCAATTTTTAAAAGAACTAACGGCTCTGTTCATTAGCCTTACCATTGCACTGTGTAACTGAGAATTTTGCTTAAGAAAAGATACAAAATCAACCCACACTTGAGAAGAGTAGGGGTGAAATATAAGGAGACTCTTGGCCACGATCGATTTTCCCCAGTGTTTGCAAACCAGCCCCCAGCACAGCTCTCGGGCTCTACGGAACCATAACCAGCAGAAGAAGGGGTGGTTTCCCAACTACCTGTATTGAGTTAAGTATCTGGTTCCCATTTACCTATAGATTGGATACTTGGTTCCATTAGCTATGGTTGCTCTGAAGTAACTATGAGAGTTATGGGAGGGCAAAACATTTAAAAGTCACGCTAACTTGAACTCCCAAAGGTCCCTCTAGTTCCTCTAAGAAGTTGACACTTGATGAAAGGGATGCCTCTGGCCTCCCGGGGCCTGATTGCACAGAGACAGTCACTCTGGAAGTCAGCCTGCCTCCCCCCCACGCTCCGCCTCTAATGGCTGTCAAGAAGGGACCCCTGCAGAGGTGGCGATGTTGTCTGCTTCTTTGGCTGGGGCCTTGGGGAGGCCACACTGACCGGAGGTCCACTTTACCTGACACATCCAGGTGTTCCAGGTTGGGGCAGAGGGACACCACGTCAAACACGGCCTCGTTGGAGATGTTGTAACAGCCCGAGACCTCCAGGCGCCTCAGTTCTGGGCAGCACTGGGCAATGGTGTAAAGCCCTCTGTCCGTGAGCCGCCGGCAGCCACTGACAGTCACGGTTTCCAGCATGAGACAGACGTTGGGTGTGTCCTGGCACAGCCTGCGTGTCAGCACCTTGAGGGCGCGGTCCACGTTGATGGTCTCGCCCGTCAGGCGGATAGTCCTCCAGAGCCGCGGGTCCCAGGCCAGGTTGTACCAGCGGCGGCACACGCGGGCGCAGCGGCACAGCTGGTTGGTGGGCAGGAAGGACAAGATCTGGACCATGGAGTGGTCTGGGAGCCGCTCTATGCTGGCCTGCTCCTTCTGGGGCCTGGAGGCGAGCCGGATGAGTGGGTGGGTGAGGCGGGTCGGGGGCGGGGAGTGGACCATGGCCACCGTCTCCCCGGTGATGGAGGACGAGGAGGTGGATGAGCCCCTTCCATTCTGAAATCCCGGCAGGTTCGGTGGACATATCAGTGCTGGGCTGGGCGTGCTCAGTGTGCGCATGCTCAGGTCGGAGTCTGGCAAAGGACAGAGAGCAAAGGGTTAATGACGTCCAGCTCGGGAAGGAGGCGAGTGGGGCTGGTGACACTCTCACTGCCCCAACACCCATCCTGGGCAGACCCTGCTGCATCCGCCTCTGGAAGGGGAAGCTCGTGCAAGTTTCACCGGTTCCGGGAAGGGGCTCACCCTCCACCAGCTACACCGGGGGTGGGCACACTTTTCTGTAAAGGGCCAGATATGAAAGATTGGAGGCACTGCAGGCCATATGGGCTCTGTCTCTGCTGCAATTACTCAGCCCTGCTGTTGTGCAAAAAGCTGCCATAAACAATATATAAACGAACAGGCGTGGTAGTTTCAATAAAATTTGTTTTATAAGAACAAACCAGCTGGATTTGGCCTGAGGGACATCGTTTGCTGACCTCTGATCTACATTAATGGTGATTATCTAAAGGGCACAACTTCAAAGTTTCATTATTTCTATTCTGGGAGGAAACTTCATATATTATGAACACAAACTGATTTAATTTCCTAATTACATTTCGGTTAGGTGGAAAACACGCTTCATTTACAAATGTGGATAATGAGTTTCAGAAAGGAAGTGGGGCAGGCGGGCGGGTGTAGAGCAAGTTCCCTGTCCTTGCCATCACCTGCTCCCTAGCAGCCAGTCCCCTGTCTTTTGATAACAGTATCCTAAACTTTGGGGCCCGGGTCTGGGGAACACCCCGCTTCTGTTAGATTTCAGATGGTACTTCCAGGCCTTGAATATCCGTGACAATATTTATTTTTCATTCTTATGAACAACCCCTTCCCTTTGCTTTTGAATAGTGTGAATCATATTCTGTTCCTTGGAGCCATATAGTCACTTGACGAGGGCACAGTGGTTTTTAAGTTTATGAGGGATTAAGTTCTTCAGAATACTACATTCTCCCCAGCTTGATGTATATGTGTGAGGAGAATTTATTCTCTATGAACGTATGTTATATATTTAACATATATATAGGATATACTTATCTAGGAAGATATTTATTCTCTCTAAATATGTTTATATATTTTGTATATTTAATGCATATACATATATACATATGTATGTATATATATATACATACATATGTATATATATGCATTAAATATACTATATATATATATATATAGAGAGAGAGAGAGAGAGAGAGACAGAGAGACAGAGAGAGAGAGAGAGAGAGAGAGAGAGAGAGAAAGACAGAAAGAGACAAAGAGACAGAACGTATTTATCTCCAAAATACAAATTTCTTTGTGAAGTTGTGAGTTGGGCTAGATGATTTCTAAGTAATTTCCCGATCTAATATAGCTCTAAAGACATAAAAAAATTTTATCCTTGTGTGCTTTTCCACATTTCATATCTTGGGAATTTTCAAACACTGGTGTTTTCAAAGGACTTCTACCAATAACATACAACACTAGAAATTCTGACACCTACATCTCCACTTAGTGTCTGTGTGTAGTTTTCTTACCCATATATTTTTTTCTCGCTGAAATAATGTTTTTCTTTTAATTTATGTCTTTATAACCTAACACTGTCCTTCACATACCCACAACTTTGCTCTTGAGCATCTCTGAATTCTTGTCTGCCCCTATCCTGCCCCCCCTACCCCCCCTTGCCTGCTTTTTGAAATACAAACACCTTTTGTGACTGAATGTGAATACCACCTCCTGTAAGAATATTTTCCTGGTGTCTCTGAGAGATAATTAATTCCTTCCCTTTTGAATTCCTCACTGTTTTTTTTAATCACTTGTGAGTTTATCTTTCCCTAATGTGCTTGATTATATTATTTTTCTCAATTTTACACCCCTTCCTGTATCTCCACATCCTTTGTCACGTGACTTGGTAGTTCCTCCCAGGCAGAGTATATTTCATTGATCTAATGATGCTGGGCTTGGCCATATGACTTGCCATGAATGCTAGGGGATGTGATGGGGCTGGGCTTGCCCTCTGGTGCTTCTCTATCACCATGAAAGGAACACTGCTGGCTAGTCCACTAATTGCAGGATTATGAGAGGCCCACGGAGCTGACAGAACCGGCCCCGACTTGCAGCTGAGAGCCAAGCTCAAGCAAGCCCAGCTGGAGTCAAGCAATGCCCAGATGAGCCACACATGTGTGAGCTAAAATAGAGTTGGGGAGTGATTTGTCACACAGCATTACTGCCTTCTATTACACTAAAAACTCCTTCGCGACAGGGATGAAGGCGTTTTCTTATTTGTGTCCTGGCAGCAACTGATATGGTTTATGGTACGCAGTAGGTGCACTTAAATGTCTTGAATTGGATAGAAATATTACATGTTTAAAAATTAATAATTTATAGCTTGACATATACTTTCTATCCTAGGAGGTAGACATGCTGCAGTTTAAATCATTCATAAGAAAAGAAATACATACTTCTCACTTTTGTAACCAGCTAAATTAAATAGTAAACATTAAAGGAAAACCTTAAGTGTAAACCAATTAGGATTTCAAAATTGGCAGCCGAGCTACTGCGGTACTAACCTTCATCATCGCATGAACTCTGGGAAATGCCTCTGAAGTTGGATTTGTCTTAGGCAGGAGACAACTTATTTTGGGCCAGGTGGAAAGGGCAACCTCCGGCTTTTAGCTCTGACATGTTAGCTGTGGTGAGCACTCTGAAATCTCCCTCCTGCCTGCTTAGGTTCTATTCATCTTGAAAGAGAAGACATTTAACAGGGCTCAGGGGAGACCAGCACGGCTTAAGGGATCCACCCCTGAGGGACGAGAGATACTTATGGTGGGAGTGGGGGTGGCTGCCTAGAAGCTTCATCTTTAAGGGATCCCCTTTTCTTCACTTCTGATGCTCTCGGCACTGAGGGGAATAACGGGAATGCACAGAGCTGCTGAGCACTTAGTATTGCTTTCCTTCTGTCATGTGGGGTGGCACGCGGGGTCTCTGGTCCCGCTCCCCACATAGGAACGCAGGACATGGTGAGGCCAAAAGGGTGTTCCAAAGGGAACACCCATGGAGCCATAGGTAGGGGAGTCATACCACTATAGTCTCACTGGTGGCTGGGTTGGAGACAGGAGGCAGGAGCCACATGATCCGCGACCCGCCGTCCATTTGTCTCTGCCAACCAACCTCACTTGCTAGCTGCAATCCGCCTCTCTGCAATCCGTAATCCACACTCCACCATGCCATGCCACACCACCACGCCACACACTTTGCTAGCTCAGCCACAGCAGTTATATCAGTGGCTAATGGCTAACCGGTAATAGCTGATGGCCAACTAGTCATAGCTAATGACTGTCTACTACCTGAGCCAGCATCTTTCCATGTGAGGCCGAGCCTGGAAACTGCTCTCTGGGGCTGTGTTACCACACCCTTCCTTCCTTCCTTCCTTCCTTCCTTCCTTCCTTCCTTCCTTCCTTCCTTCCTTCCTTCTTTCCTTCCTTCCTTCCATCTTTTCTTCCTTCCATCCTTCTTTCCTTCCTTTGCCAATAATTGTAATGGAATTCACACTGAGATAGAGACGGCAGCCTCGCACACCTGTGAGGAACATTCTTCCCTGGGAAGGATGCAGAAGCATGGTCAGAACTCCCCTGCTCCCCTGTCCAGAGCTTAGCAGCAGGCCTTCTAGGTGCTGGGCCCTGCTCCCCCAGGTGGGGAGACGAGCACGGAGGTTTCGGCCAGGATAGCCGGCTGTCTATTAGGCCAGAGCATACACCAGAGTTCTCTGCTTCCTTCCAATTATTCTAGCAGGTCAAGAACCTTAGAGTATTTTTGAAATTAGTCTAATAGAGTAATTTAAAATATGCATGTCTTGCCACACAGTCTGTCATGATTGAATCAATAACTAAAAAACAGTAAAGAACGATGAGTGATGCTGCATTCTGAACCTTGTGCCTGCCTTCAAATTCCTAGGTTGAAATCCTAATCCCCAAGGTGATGGGATTAGAAGGAGGGGATTTGCGGGGGTAACTCAGTCACGAGGGTGGCGCCCTCACCAGTGGGATTCGCGCTCTGATAAAAGAGACCCCAGAGAGCTCCCGTCCCCCTCTGCCTTGTGAGGACACAGTGAGAAGACAGCTGACCGTGAAGAAGTGGGTATCACCAGACACCAAGCCTGCCAGCACTTTGATCTTGGACTTCCCAGCCTCCACATCTTAGAGAAATAAATTTGTTGTTTATAAGTCACCCAGTCTGTGGTATTTTGCTGTAACAGCCCGAATAGACTAAGATAAGTAACAACTAGAGCTACGCATACCTAGAAGTTGTCACAAAATAGCTTTTCTTGATATTTTACCTAAATATATAATATATATATTTATATAACTATATAAATTTGATATGTGTAATATATATATTATACATACTTACTATATACATTTATAAATGCATATAAATATAAATATGTATTTTCCCCCAAATACACACACATGCACTTATATTTTTTTAATTTGGAAATACATGCTAATTTGGATAATATATGCATGTCTTGCCACAGAGTCTGTCTTACCTTCTGATACCAGGAACCATTTACTGACACTAGGTATGATTTCTAAAAACAGAAGAAGTTTTTCATATAGAATTATCAAGAATCCCAGATTATAAATGTCTACATACCAGGAAAATAGGACATGACTTCAAATTCAAAGCAAGGATCACATCCACCCCCACCTTCCAAGCAGGATATTTCATTTCTACCAGGCTCTGCAGAAAGACCCAGCACACTCCTTGTAATAGTTTTCCCCCCTCTGTCCCTTTCAGAGGACATTGGCAATAGCTAAATGGACATTGGCAATAGCTGCTAATTTTCCTGATAGAGCTTAGAAACTAGGACGCCGATGGCCTGATACCTGGACACACACTCCCAGAAGACGGGATCAAAGTCAAATATTAAGAGTTAGGAAAGCTGGAACCCTTCTCCTGGCCTGATGACATTGCAATACAAACAGAAGCAGAAAGAAAGCTGACTTTATTTGAACTTAGAATATGAATAGAGAATATTTTGTAGGCATGAACGTATTTTCATATACGAATACCCATTCCAAGTGAGTTTCTGCCTACCTGATGTCTTGGGGACAATGTGGCCTGTTTATCTTAGAACTATGTGTTGGACTAAAACATAATTTAACAGTAATGCTGAGAGGATCTTATTCCTAATTTTAACACATCATATGTATTTATATAAAAATTATCTGTTATGCTACATCTTTCTTTACCTTCCTCCATAGGCAAATGGTGAGATGCATGGATAGTATATGGAAGGTTTCACACTGCCAGACACTATTTAGAGCAGGGAAAATAGAACTTGCAAAAAGTGCCAAATGAAATACACATTTCCAAAGGCTTCTATCGAGAATCAAATTCATTGATGCCCACATCAAGGGTCCTTAAATGCTGAGAAGTCCTTCTGACAATTGGGAGTGGGATCATGATGAAACGGCACACTGTAGTTTGTTTAATAGCATAACTTCCTTGTCACTCCTGTGGTGTCTATATCGCCAGAAGGAGGAGGTATGACTCACAAAGCATTCTTGGCAAGAAACACTGCAGAGAGGTGTGTACACAGAAAGCTCTCAGTCACTTATATGAAGATAAGATGTCCCCTGAAATATCAGGAAAAGGAATGCTCAACCTCTTAGGAGAGAAATACATCTTCATAACATATGAAATATTTCCAGAATGTAAAACACAAGTGGCTTTTTAAAAAGTCTACCAAGACCACTGGTCCCTCTACAGACATTCTTGAAGCAAATCTTTTTTCAAAATAAGTCCATGAATTGATAATGTAATCTTTTAAAGCTAGATTCTATGAATTACTTTGCGATAGGATGAATGGGTGGGTGCATGGAGGGATGGACAGAGAGACAGACAAAGCTATTAGAGGAAAAATCTGCAAAAATGGACATGTCTCATTAATTTCAAATGTAAGCATTAGAAAAGAGGTTGTCAATTAGGAATAGGTAAGATTCCAAGAAAGGTAGAGGTGAACACATGTAAATAGCATGAAAGTAGAATGGGAGAATTTAAAAGAGAGATGATCACATCTCTTAATTGCATAAAAAAGATTTTTTTTCAATAGGATGTGAATTTTGTAGCCTAACTGCATCTCCTAATGATATTGAGAAGGCAGGTATATTCAAAAGATTGAAATGGAACAAAAAATTCACATTGCACTGATATTTGCAGGAAAATATACAGACAGACTGCAAGGAGTACATAGGGATTGTGTTAAAATTCCATAAGTGGGGCTGCTACAAATTCTCGGATTATAGATTTACAGGGAGAAAAAAAAGATTCCTTCATCCACTGGGTCATTTAACACACATTGTTGGGGCTGTCTGAGTTCTTGGTTGGGGTCTCGGAAGGGAGGAGTTTTTGCATGACTAGCGTATAAAGCAAATTCCTAGCCCACCTCGTTTCCTCACCAAAACCCCATTCAAGTACCTCCATAGCCTAGATTCTAACCTCTCCAACCTCTTGTATCCTTTAGAGAGAGAGAAAAATACCCCTGTGTTTAGAAAGCACTCAAATCACCCCAAAATCCAGGATGGTAAGGGACAGAAAAGTTTGCCCAACTCCGGAAAAAAAGTCATTTTGAGAAGTCCCAGGTGAAGACAATGAATGTTGACTTTCCCACTACTGGAAAACATTGGAATTAAACAGTACTTTTGGATTTTCTGAAAATGAGCGTCATCTTTGACACAATGGACATCCTAAGTCAAATAAATATAATTATACTTTTTTATATCGATATTTTCAACTGCTGTCTAAACTAGAGATAGTTGATTCTTTAAAGTTTAAAAGCTTGTGGCTTCGTTAATAATCTAAAACATTTCCAAATATGTAATTTACATGAGAACAATATGTTTTGTGTTCTTAAGTTACTCTAAATATGTAAAGAATACCCAAAAGTATAACTATCATTTTCTGGGGCGGGGGGGCGGGGAGAAAAACCCTATAAAGATTTTTTTTTCTCATGGTTTCAGAAGTCCTGGAAATTTTACATCTTTAGTAATTACAGTACAGGATAAAAAATATTCAAGGCATCTCATACACACATGCTTATTAAACACATTTTCTTCTAACTAGATAGCTGCCTGTTTTGTACAAGTTTTTATTTTCAAACCACTGCTGTTTACACTCTAGGAAGTCATATTTACATTACACTGGCCTTTCAAAGTCAAAATTTACAAAGCTCCACTGCATTTCCCCCCTCTGATTACCAAAACTTTTGTGCAAGATGCTTTCCATTATAAGTGGTCTTTCTACTGGAGAACTCTTGCCATAAAAAGCAAGGTTTCTTTTCTTAGCTTACACTCAAGCTTAAAAAAATAGATCTCTAAAATCTAGCTAGTGAAGGAATAATAGCATCTGAAGGTTCTTTTTTCTTCTTGTTTTATTTCAAAATATTTTTTTTCTTAATGGGGTTCACGTCATATATGCACCTAGAACTGATGTAAGGCACTGGTTCCTGTAAAGTGGAAATTTCTGTAGACAAAGTACTCTTGCATTTTGCCTGGAGCAGTAACCGTTAGGACACCAGGGTCCCCCTTGGTACTGTCATCCAGTAGGTGGCATCCACAGGATCAGATTATGGCTAAGACTTCTGTCCAAGAACAAAAAAACCTGCTTTTTCAGTCACCTGGACTAGTCCCAGGAGGGCAGAGCTCTAGTGAGAGCCCTGAGATCTTCGCGAGGACAACGAGGCTGCTCTAATATCGGGGTACGTGGGCCAGGCCAATGGCTGGCTCTCTATTTATGCTTGAACATCGGTTCCCCACCATTACCCAGTTTCTGACTGAACTAAGGGGACTGAGCACGGATTCTGTTTTCCCCTTTAGCTCTTCTACACGGGAATTAGTGACCGCTAAGGAAGCTTTTAAGCCACACTGGTCGAAAAGTGAAAAACATAATCAATGCAATATACAGACTGGCATCTCTGGAATCCATAGTGAGTTTGACTTTATCTGCAACGTGACTATCTGGAGAGCATCTTTTAGGAAACTTATGCTCCAGGAACTGTCAGGTGGTCTCAGGAATTATATGAGTCCTGGATTATAATTCACCAGCCTCCTTATGATTTTATTTTGTGTTGAAACGATAACTTCTTAATACCCTTCTTTTCCTTACATGTGAAATGGCAACATGATCTTATACTGTTTATTCTTTAATGGGAAGCAGAATGTTTCATTCCTGAGAGAGAACCATTGCTGTTAGATGCCACCCTTCTTAAAAGGCAAGGGGATACTCTCTTTATGGTACAGCATGTTTTTAGAATCTCCCTTAATGTTTGTTAATCTTCCTTGAAACAGAAATAAAAAGCTGGCCTCAGATTCAAGGTCTTTGGAAGACAACAGCATTTAGCTAGCATTAAATAACATTTTTATTTTGGGGTTTTTTTATTGTTCATGATAATTTATTTTTATTTCAAAAAATCATCCTCTATTTATGGCAAGTGATACTGGTTTTTCTAAGTAAGGCAATGTTGGAATATTTATTTTGTACACAATAATTTAAATTTACTTTTAAAACTATTGAGTGAATAATAGTGCAGGGGGTGAGTAAATAGGGCAAAAATCATGATGGCGTTTGTAAATCTCTGAAGTTTAGGAAATGCTGTTCAGGTAGAAAGAACACAGACAGAAGGAAGATGAGCCTGGATTCCTGTCTCTGCTTTACTACGTGCAACGTGCATCCTGGAACTTCAGGAGCCCTAGGTCCCTCTCTTGTCAGCTGGAAATAACTCCACCCACTTTGTAGAGTAGTTAGGTGGGGTCTAGGGAACGTGGTATTGCTGTCCGTAGAAGCGTTAAAGAAAAACTATACCACCTCTACTGAGGACTTCGTGGGGAAAAAATTGTGGGCCCTCCTGCTAGGGGGCTATGTTTTTAGGGGCATATTATTCTGGGTTCCCTGGCATAGTCTCATCTTTATAAATTCCTTACTGTTGCTTCCAAAAACTTTTGAAATGTCTTTCATGTCAGCGGGAGGGGGTTGGGGGCAGAAGGAAGGAGGAGAATAAAAATAAAAACCCATGGTTGGCGCACAATGTATTTACTCTTGGTTAACAAAATACAGCCATTGCATTTATTGGTAAAATAATATTGTAACTGCGAAAGCCTTGTCTCATAGTTTATTTAATAAAATCTGTTTTTCTATGACATGGTAGACTGCTCTCTCCTTGAAATTTCTCCTGTGGCTTTTGCAGCACTAGTCTCTCTTCTGCTTTCTCTGTCTCCTTCTCAGGTCCCACTGGCTGGCCCTCTTCTGTGGTGCTCCACTAGTACATTGGTGTTCCCCAAGGGCTTCACCTGTAAGTCTTCTGTGTTAACATCTGGCCTCCTTCTGGGTGCGGTCATGAACTCACTGGCTTCAGCAATTACCTATAAGCTAATGACTCCCGAAACTCAATGATTTCCAATAGGCACCGTGCTCTTTCTGTGTCTCTGTCAGACATTGAACACATACACCACATGCTTGCTGGACCCAGTGCTGTGTAACATGGTAGCCAGTAGCCACATGTAGCTATTAGAAATTATGTTTATTGAAATGAAGCTAAAACTGCAGCTCCTTGGGTGCACTAGCTACCTTTCAGGAGCTCGTCAGCCACATGTGGCCAATGGCTAGCATACTGGGCAGCGCAGATACACAGGAATTCCATCACTGTAAAAACTTCTACTTCACAACGCTGTAAGGGCCCTTTCCCCATGAGGGCACTCCCATGTCGCCCTGAAAATAGGACCCAGCTGGACCATCAGCTCTAATGCATCTTTGGGAACAAAAATTAATATAAGACCCGGTCTTCTTTTACTCTAATATAAGACCGGGTATAATATGATCTAATCTAACCTAATCTAATAATATAATATAATATAATATAATATAATATAATATAATATAATATAATATAATATAATACTGGGTCTTACATTAATTTTTGCTCCAAAAGACACATTAGAGCTGATTGTCCAGCTAGGTCTTCTTTTCGGGAAACAGGGTAGGTGTATCTCCAGTACAATATGTGCAAGGCTGAAGGCATCAATATCCTTTGCAAAACAATCTTCTTCCTTACATTCTGTATTACTGTTAACGGTATCACCACTTGTCAAGTCTGTCTCCTAAGCTGGAAACCTGGGAATCATCTTGAATCCTGCCTATGTCTAATCAGTCGCCAAGTCCTTTACTTTGATTAGCTTACGGATCTAAGGTCCCCCTCCCTCCATCCTCTGTCTCCATTGCTACCACTCCAGTTCAAGTGTTTCATCATTTCTGTCTCCTCTCAACAACTTCTTAACTGAGATTTCTGAGTCTGGCTTTACTTCCACACCCTCCACCACTCTAACATAGCCTCTGCCCTACATTTAGAGTTAACTTTGTAAACTATGGTCCAGTTTCCCTGCACCAAAACATGGAATGGCTCATTCCTTTTATTGCAGGTTGAATTGTGCCCCCCACAAAGATATGTTGAAGCCCTCAGCCCTGGTACCTGAGCATGTGACCTCATTTGGAAATAAGGCCTTTGAAGATGTAATCAACTTAAGATGAGGTCATACTTGAGTAAGGTGGTCCCTTATAGGGACATGACTCCCTTATAGGGAAAGAAAACAGAGACACAAGGAGAGAAGACACAGCAATGCACAGATACACAGGTAAAATGGCCGTTTAAACATGGAGGCAGAGATTGGAGTTAGGCTGCCACAAGCCAAGGAACACATGGGCTCTCAGGACCTGAAAGAGGTGAGAAAAGATGCTTCTTTATGTCCCTGCCAGCATCTTGATTTTGAACTTCTAACCTCAGAACTGTGAGACAATAAATTCTGTTGTTTTAAGCCACCTGGATTGTGGTACTTTGTAATGGCAGCACTCCTGGAAAACAATACACTTCTTTCCACAATTTTTTATTGAAAGTTTCCTATGTGCCTTGCATTGTGCTAGGCACCACCCAAGGAATAGAGTCTAATGTTCAGAGTGTGTAGGAAACCTTTCCCCAAAATTCACAAATCAGAGCACCTGTTCCTATTGTTCTCCCGACCCAGAAAGAGGTGGATTCCTCCAGATTACCTGGTAGATTGTCAGTTATGGCTCAAGTCCCAGTAGGAAGGATGCCAGCTTCTCTGTAAAGCCTTTCCAGGCCTTTGGCTACTTTTAGTGCTTCCACTGGATTCAAATATGCCTGTCTCATAGCCATTTCCACACAGTGCCTCTCCACCCACTAGACCGTGAGCACCTCGAGGCCAGGTGCTGTCTCGTCTCTAAGTCAGTGTAGACTGTCACCTGGACTCAGCCACCTGGCAACTGTCCCACTAACACATCAAAGGGAACAGCCTTTGCTTGGTCCTGTAACAACTCCCTTTCCGTTTCCTTTCGGTTGCAGTTGGGAATATTTACAGGAGCTACTTGGAGCAACCAGATGTTTCAGATTGAAGAAGTTGGAACCTCTCTGTGCTTTATCAACATTTCATTTTGAGGTCTTTTTTCTCTTCCCCTCCACTTAATTTAGGCTGAAGGTAGCACACACACACAGTTTAATAAGATTAGTCTACTCAGGAGATAGTTGAAAAGACAGATGCTCGCACAAAAACTATCTCTTGCAGCACCATCATCTTAAGTGTCTCAGAGCCAAATTCTTGGTGCTTTTTTTGTGTGATACCTGCTACTGTGGACTATTCACATCAATGCTCACTCCTAACAACAGTGAAACGTGGAAGTACATAATAAATAAAAAAAAATAACTGTTTTATATTGGCCTAGAATGTTAAGACTTACTTTGTTTAAGTTTAGTTACCTAAGATGGAACAGGAACTCTTGTTTTTCCCCCAGAACTGATTCACACATCAACTGTAGTGACTGGAACTGGTTTTCCTTCACAGTGCAGGAGAACCAGTAACATTTATTCACTGCCCTCCAGAGAGCTCATGGGTAACTTTGCAAAGCGGAGTGAGCCAGCTCTTGTCGTGACAGGAGAAGAAACACACAGATTTTCATGAAAAGTCTTGCAATCTATAATTTTCAACCTTCAAGTTTCACTTTGTATGGCTGCCTTGTTTTCTATCTTATATTGTCAGATAATGCTTTCACCTTATTTCCCAATGAATAGTTACAAAGTTCCAACGTTTGCATCTTTCAAAGTGTAACGCATCGCAGAGTATTGCATTTAGATTCTGATAAAGAGAAACTTATAAATTTTCAGTTCACAGCAGAAAAAGCCCCCACAGGGAGCGACAGCCTAGCTCACAAATTCAACTTTCTAGTGAGAAGAGAAATTGCAGCAAACTTATGAACATGTAAAAGATCAATAATTAATCACAATGTTTCTAAGCAAAGCAAATCCTGAATTTCCTGAGCCATTTGAAAATGTAATCCACTGTTGTTTCAATTATTTACAACAATTTCTTTTAATGTAAGAATATGTCTAAAGCATTATTATCTACAAGACACTGTTCTAAGTATTATATAAATATTGACTCATATATACAATGTCCCTATTATCATTTTTAAATGCTTGGGGAAAAACAATGACCAAATGATGTGGGGAAACATTTTATTCTCTCTGTACTATCAATAGAGAAGGCAACAATGAAAGGAACTTATTATAGTACATTTAGATATTGTTTCATGTGCCTGCTGAGGTTCTTTGCATCCTGCTGGGTGGATGGATACCTTTTGCTGACCTGGCATATGCATGGGGAGTTCACTGGGCCTATAATAGTCCAAGTCCACCATCGCTTCTTGAGAGACTGTAGGGCTACCCTACAGGGTGGTGTTTTTCTAGGGAATAGACCTACTACTCAGAAGCTCAAAACTGGCTTTTCAATGGGCTCTTGGGATTTGGAGGCAGGATTTTACATGGTTGGCTCACATGGCCCAATTCAGGACTGATTATCTTATTTTTGAAAACTGAAATCATACCTTTTTTTTAGGCGGGCCTCATTTTAAATGGAAATTAATAATAGTCTTTTGGAAATTCAGCTGCAGAGTAGAATTCAAGCAAACTGAAATACTTCTGGGAATTCCTTCCACATCAACTGCATACTATTTCTCTGTAGAATTAGGACCTTTCACCAACTTTCCAGTTCACACATATTGCAACCAGTCCATAATTTCTGGGTCATATTTCTCTTTAGGAAGATATTTACAAGTTTCTATTTATTGAATGTATCTCTTAAAAGCATTTGGACCAAGATTGAAAAAATAAATCTAAAAGTTAGTTCCTAATTATAACACGTGGCATTAGGCAGTGTTTAAAGCTCCAACTTAATCCCAAAATCATTTAAAGAAACATGCTTGCAGTGGAGGTTGGGACCCCACAGGGAGGAAGTACACATTTGATACACTGGAGATATCTCAATTTGAGATTGTGTTTCTGGACAATCTGTACTTTTAGTTCCCTTTTAACCAAAATTCAAGACTTATACTTAGTCGTAAAGCAAACAAATAAGTTAGTTTTTTTGGGTTAAGAAGAAAATCAAATCTCTTAAAATGGTTCAAAAGGGGAAAATAAGATGAAAATGGCATCTTAATTTTAGATTTTAAAGAGAAATTTAAAGGCTTGATCGTTTTGGAATTAATTTTAGGTCATTTTAAACAACAAAAAAAGCATGATTTATAACTAAAAGATTGCTTTGTGTTGTGTCATGGATCAGGCAAATAAAAAGATGATTAAAACAACATTTTGCAAAATGGTCAATTTGGCTTTTTTGGCCATGTCAAGAGCCTTGTGAAATACTATAGCTGAATATCCAGTAATTGACTATTGTGATACTTAAGTACAGCACAGAGGAGCACAAACCACAAATAAATGGTCAGTATTTGTATTTTTAACATTCTTCTTTGGTCAGTCATGTTAACTACAGGACATAGGTTGTGTGTGTGTGTGTGTGTGTGTGTGTGTGTGTGTGTGTTTTAACGATTAAAAAATAACCCACATAAATACAGTCAAATAACTATCAAAGAGAGATTTTGTTTTTTTAGGGGAAAATTTTAGAAACATCTTGACTAAGATTAATGTGCAAGATAGCAAACGTGTATTTAGTCATGCAACTTTCTTTTTTGTATTTTATACTCCTGGAAATCATTTTGAGCTTTGACCAGAGCTGTCCTTTATCCCTGTAAACAATTTTACTTCTTATGATTTTATTGTATAATGCCAAGATAAAATGAAAAGCAACCCATCACAACCATAACCTACCTAATAGTTAGTCATAGCAAGGAACCTCTGTTTTTGCCACAAAATCCACAAAGGGTTTATAATTACCCCTCTTTAGAGTTTAGCATTGCTATATAATCAAAATAGGGAACAAAGAGCATTGTGTCTTCACATCAGGGTTATGAGTTTTGTATGTTTTCATTGTGAACGAATATATAAAATGTCAGGAAAGCATCTGTTGCATTTTACATTTGACTAATAGATAACCTAGTATGAAAAAACCTGGCTCAAATCTTAGAAACACATATATCACAACACATAAATCAAAGTCGCCAAGAAAAATAATAGTTGAAGCAGTCCTATGATTTTGATATTAAAATTAAATTTATAAATACAATAGAAAACTGAAGATTTCAAGATATTAATACATTGTACCTTGAAATGTAAAAACTACTACAGGATGTACTGAGTACACCGTATTTCACGGTGTCAACCTTAAACAAACAAACAAATTTCCAATTCTTCCCTTCTCTTTTCATAGGCTGTAAAATTGTGCTGTGTAAAAGTGACATAATGCGAAAGCCATTATGAATAATCCTGATTCCTAGATTGTGAAAGGGCAGATGGTATCAGTCCATATTCTACTGTCCCTGTATTAGATTTCTTTGAATGAATTAGTGGCACTCTGACCTCTAACCTGTTTTTAAAAATTGAGTTAGATGGGCATTAAAGACAAAACAAAACACTAAGGCAGTTGCTATATTAACGTTTCTGTCTTGCAAAATTAAGAGCTAAAATCATTTAAAAAAAAATCCGATGTCTGAATAAATTCTAGGTTCCCCTACCCCCTTCCTATTTTTGCTTGAATATAAGGAAGAATTGTTGCTAGTCAAAAATCATCTGTTTTCATGTATGTATAGAGGACAGAGGGCAGAAAAAGCTAAAACTCCATCAACCAATGTGTTATTGCCCTTTCCGGAGGGAAGTGTGCCAGAGTATGGAAAGATGAGCAGAGCCTTAATCAGATTTCCTGGTGTTTACACCTAAGCTCCCTCCTCCCAACTCCGGGCTTTACCAGTTTGCATCCAGAAGGTACAATACAGAGAGAGGGCACAGTGGGGGGTGGGGAATCAGAGAAGGACCTCTAGGTAAGCACCATTTGTCAGAATCCCTCAACTAAAGAGTTTTGAGTCAGATCTTTTAAGGAACATTTCCTTTCCTAGATGGGTCCCATTTTGCCTCTTTTATTCCGGAAATGTTATACATGGAGTTTAACACATCCTTTGAAATGGCTTCTACCCCTCCATATAGTCATCTGGTTTGTCCCGCTTTCAACCAGCTGCATTTTCTGCAGGTGGGCTCCCAGCTGTCATCAGAGTGGTGACTGCTGTAGCCTTCTCTTCCAGCACTTTCGCTGAAATGCTCTTGAGCCCAGACATTTGCTGGGCAGGTCACTAGTCACTCCTGCAGAGCCTGCTCTGCTCTCATCACCTGGACCTACTACGTGAAACCAGCATCATCAACATTATCACAACTTTGCTGAGAGACTACTCCGTGCTCACCTAGAGATCAGAGGGCAAGACACTGACGTCACCCTGATGGACCTACAGTGACAACATGGTGTCGGCTTCTCTCAGTCCAGGGGACTTGGTGAAAGAAGCATATTGTACTGCTGTCTCCTGAACTGTATCAAGCCAACTTGAAAACTATTTAGCAGCCCTAACACAGAAGCTGGAAAAGTCTCTCGTAAAGAGGAAATTCTCCACTCAAATATGAATGCACTGTGAGTCCCCGCATTGCTGCATCGCTCGGTAAGCCATACTTTGGGATTATAAAAGCAGACGGAAGGAGCATATCTCACGGGGAAAACTGGGTTGGACACTTTTTTCTTTGAATCAAAGCATTGATTTCTTCCTTGTATATTATTCAGTTGTCAGTTGTCTTCAGTCAACATAATGGCAGCAAATGGTGAAAATGTGCTGGCTCAAAACATTAGACCATTTAGAAAATAATAATTGTGTAAACATAGATGCAATGGTGGGCACGTTCTGCTCTGAGGATGTTAAAAGCTCTGGGACTTTGCATGTTGGGGCATCTGTGCCTTCTAAGGAAAACAAACTGATAACTCCACAACTTTAAACATCCTGTTCCATCCCAAATATTAAACATATGCTCTAAGGAGGGAAAAAAGCACATGTGGAAGCAAGACAACCAATATAAACTGTCACTATGCACTCTATGGGCACAGAGTGAAAGCCAAAAGTGGCAAGATGGGAGACAGCTGCATGGGACCATTCCCATTTGGAAAACTGGACAAGGATGGAGAAGCAGGGTCGCTGGAGTGAAGTACTCAATGCAGTTCAATTCCCTATGAACTGCATTCTCAAATGAGTGATATTAACCTGAAACAATAAACTTACAGCAATACATTTACAGCAAGGCATGGCAATCACACGCAGCTTAAAAGTCATTCAGAATGCAAAGCACACCATTTAGATTCACGGCTGAGTATTTAGCGCCTTGTGCTGGGTATGATTCAAAAACCCTTCTAGAGGTGGGAGAATGATCTTGGCCTTGGCTATGCTCCAGAAAAGCCTTGTGTGAAATTTCATGATGTGCCCTAACTCTGGCTTTGTCAGATTCTTGATCACTCTAATGTTCTGGAGTTTACTTAGAAAAAGTCTTGTGGGGAAATAAATTATGACTTGCCAGTGAAAAAAATACAATAAGAGGGAATATTTGGTGCTTCCGGCATTCATTTTGCAGTGGACTGTGGTAGTGGAGTATGTGGCTTTTAGAAATTGGAGTAGCCACTCAAGGATCTCTTTCTGATTTCTGTGATTTTTCTACACATGTTTTTGAAGTTAAGTAGGTTTCTACTTGATGCTTTTGGAAGAATTTAGGTTTCAGTAAGACTCTACCTTCTAAAGATTCTTAATTTCAGTCAAGCCCTCGTCACAAGTTATTTACCTCATTTACTTTTGGATTGCGAAGTAAAATTGTTCTAAAGAAAACTGAAAATCTATTAATTCAGCCAATGGGTACATAGGTTGGTAAATATTATCAGAAGTTATAGTAACAATGATTTTCTCCTTCTCTGAACCAAATTGTTTACATTTCAATGCTTCAGTTTCTACAATCATGGGCTTCAGTTTTATTGATTCATTTATTATTTGATTGGGAATATGCATGGCATACTCCGATGTTTGCTCCTAAGATTCTAGAGTTTACATATTTGATTGATTTTCATATGTTGCTTTGACTCTGACAGGGCACCCACAATAATAAGTTCACTGAAAATTACAAAGTATTTAATTTAGAAGGTAAAAAATTCCTATCCAAAGGAAGTGATTCTCTTGCTTAATATCTCCAGCTGTCATGCTTTCTCTCACCACGGACGGCTTTGCTGGTAGTGCCATGAACAGACTCTATAGACTCAAGCACCAGGAAAAGTAAATTCTTCTTCCTTTGCAATTCTTCAACACAGGTCATAATATGATGATGCAGGGCAAGCTGTATGAGAAAGGATTATGCTTCCAGCTGAGAAATGTGGCGAAGATGACATTCCTTTGCTGTCCCCAATAACAGGTTTTTGTCTATAGAGATGCCCTCCTGTGACCTCAGGTTAAAATGAAGATATCTCTGGAACAGGGGAATGCAAAGTACTAACAACCATTAACAAATTGATTATATTCTTGTGGGCATAGATGGCATGAAGTTACTCCAAGCAGGACGGCTCCCACACAGTTCTCCTGCTAGCCAGTGCTCTTTTCATCCCCATGGAAGGTGGCTCTTGAGTTCATATATCAGACTTTCTTTCATTTTCTATAATTCTCAGTACCAGGGGCACATTTCTACATGAAAGACCCTGAAGAAATACTTGGTGATATTTTCTTAGGTATGTATCCTTAAAATAGAATTAAAGATTAATTTATTATCTTTGATCGTTACCATCAACATTCTTATAATAAGCATATTAAAAACTCTATCTCTTAGCAATTCCATTTGTAGGAAGATTCTTATGGGATCTTGCTATTTTTTTCTTTCCACGAATGATTTATTTTGTTGGGGTTTTTGTTTTTGTTGTTCCTGTTTCTTTTTCAGGTGTCTGAAGACTTCCTGAGGGGGCCAGCTAGCAGTGCACGACCCTTTCAGGCTTGTCTAATACACGGATACGGCTATGCCCTGTGTCTTACGAACTGCAGGGGCATAACCAGCATTTTTGCATTTTTTTGTTGTTTCCTGAATTATTTTATCAAGTCATTCACATCAAAATTTTAAGCTTATAAGAACTTGATTTTTCAAATATGTTTATCTCAATGACAATTCCTTTCCTGTGTAAATGATTTTACACGCTATCATATCCATCAGCAGAACCCTTGAAATAGAACAATATTTCAGAACATTTAGAGTTAAAACTACTGTAATGATGGATAGCATCTGTGTATGTGTATATATTACATATGTATATGTTTCTTAAACATCTTTATATATCTTACACAGTCTTCATATAAATATATTTATATATACACATACACTATATATGTATGTATGTATATATATATATATATATATATATATATATATATAATGTATTCTTCATTTTGAAAGTGCTATGAATTATTCAGTCCTCTACAAAAGGAAAGGCAAACAAAAAAATCCCTATGAGAAGCAGAAATAGTTGCCCCCCCCAACATAAATACTTGGCAGACGAGCCGGTGCAGTGAAGTGACTTGTCAGCTGAAAGAGAAAATAAACAGGAAGTGACATGGCAAATGCATGTGACCTAGAACAGGCTCACAATACAGCTCCGAGCTGCAGTTCTTCCATAGGTCTAATGAACTGGTGGAGCCAAGAATACATTGAGTTCTCTCCACGCATCTCTGGAAACTATTTCAAGTAGAAAGCTAAATCCTCTGACACATATTTTTAGCTTGGGGCTGAAATCTAAATTTTTACCGTAAACATATTTTTTCACATAGCTACATAGCCCAAGGACAATTTTGTTGGAATCAATGCATAAATATCCTCTAGGAATGATGAGTACTCAAGTCAAACTCCTCATTTCTCTCTTCTATACTGACTGATACACAGGAGACCTCTCTCTTTTCCTGTTTCTCTTGTCACACACATAAACATTCTGTGTCTGTCAATCAACCCAGCTGCGGGCTGGCATTGCTCTTCCACCAGAAATAATGGCTGGTTTTACACACTGCTGCTTACAGCCTCACCTTCATATTTTCAAGTAAATTAACAGAATTCCCAGTGCAGTCGAGTCATTTGTTCTCCACCAGAAATGGGTAGCTGATGGGTGGTCGCTGCCTGAACAAATGTTCTAGCTTATGAGGTTCCTGGGTGGGGCTGGATTCACTCTGTGAGTGTCTGCTCTGCATATGGGTAGAATACTGGTTTCTGCTACTTCCTATTTGAGATGCCATCACTACACTAAACAAGGCCTAAAGAGAGATCTTTATATTCCTGAGTTTGGAAAACATGATATTTAGATGGGGGAGGTACACAGGGGTGGGAGGCTCTGGCTTGATAGCTTTTTTTTTTTTCATACCCACCCTAAGTGTATTATGTTTGCATGTTGGCTTTGCAGTGTGTTTCATTATTCTTTGTATGAGTTACAGTGACATTATGAAAGGTATTTAGTGAGAGTGATGGTCTTCCAATGCGTTTCACAGCATTTACTCCTTTCCAACTCTAATCCGTTCTGGTTGGATCAGTCTAAAAACACACCTGTCATCTACTCACTCCCTTACTCAACATTTACTCTGCTTTGCCCATGGCTTGCTAAATTCAGAACAAACTTCTTGTCTATCTATGTAAGGCTGGTCTTTTTGGGGCTGCAACACAATTTTTCAACCTTTTCTGCTAGTACCTCCCTTGGTGTGGCCTAACTTCCAGAAAATTGGGCTATTCACTGTTTCCTGGAAACCCTCTGATCTAAACTCTCCCCTACCCAGGCTGTCCCCTCTTCCTTCATGTGAATATATGTTGTTGTTTTAAAATCTTTTCAGGCCTGGCTCAAGTACCATCTTCTTCATGAGCTACTTCCTGGGTCCACCAACTTATGACGTATGTCTCGTTTAAACCATCACAGCACTCCCCATCTTAATTAAGGTATTTATTTAACTTCTTATTTACTAGGCTGCAAGCTCCATATGACTGGTACTGATTACCTTGCTCAGAACCACGGTCCTAGCGTCTTACAAAAGTGCCTCGTACCTCAGAGGTATTCAGTAAGTGTTTGCTGAATTAATAAATGGGATGAGTGAAGGCTTTAGAGTTAGCTCCTTGAAATCTTTCTTTGTATCTCTTGCAAGCTGAGTGATTGCATAGAAGACTCTCATATATATTTATTGAATTTAGAAGCCCTCGAAAACATTTGTTAAATTAGGAAAAAATTACATTTCTCCCCTAAAATTTATAAAACACTTTTAGGTATATTATCTTTCTTTAATCTTAATGCCCTACGGTGTGCAAGTTAGGTAGTTCTCCCCTTTCAGATTGAGTGACTAGGGCCTGCAGCGAAATAGTAAATAGCAGCCCTGGGAAAGGATGGCAGGTCCTCTGATGTTTGTCAACAGCTAAGAACTCCCGAGAAAGTTGTCCAGGTAATTTGCATTTCAAAGGGTCAGAGGAGGAAGAAACTGGTGGGAGTTACTCTCCTTACTTAGCCTGTAGGCACTGGGCTAGAAGCCTGGGATCCCGCTCTGCCCCGATTCTGCATAGCCAGGATGTACAAATTGGCTTCAAGGTCGTTATTTCCACACTAGGGGTGGGGTGGGAAAGTGGGGGATTCTTCCATCACTGGAACTAGGAGATGTGGAATTTTAGAGCCTATTTTGCCCACTCCAGGCTCTCAGGATGCACTGATGGTTTATCTTCCATACTCAGAGTAGGTCTTTTAAGGAATGTGTGAGAGGTCAGCAATTTTAGTACTGTGTGCCCCCTTACCTAAACTCTCCCTTTTCCGACCAAAACGTCTTAAGGTCAAAGTAGATACTCCATTATTAAAAGGTGGTCCCCTCACCTGACCCTGAGCCTGGTGTCCTAAATCACAACTTTACAATAGCTTTGGACTTAAAAATAGACTTAAAAAAAAATGCCCTAAGCATTGAGAATAGGATCATCACTCCTTTAGATGATGGAATTTAAAGGGTCAGAGATATCGAAGTTGTAATGTTTGCAAATGAAGCATCCACTAAAATGCAATGCATCCAGCTTATTACAGCACCTTCCTTACATTTTACAATTTAATTTCACATTTTTTTCTGGAAATTTTTGAAGGATTTTTCAATGATTTTTTTTAAAGCTTTCTGTAAGAGTTTCAATTTTGCCCCAATCCATGTATTTTACACTAAGCATGATACTTGGTTTCCTTGCCTTCAAAATTAGTTAGATATTTATTTTAAATAGCTTCATAGACTTCAATTATATACGTAATACACACTCAGTGCTAAAAGTTCAGAAGATACAGACTATCATAAAGAGTAAAGAGGAGTATTTGTAATCTCCTAGGTAATCATTTTATCCTTTTGATGTATATCTTTCTAAGCATAGGTGAGTAAGAAGGTAGGTAGACTAACAAGTAGAACAGACAGGATAAACACATTTTGGAATGTTGATAGTTTTGACCTGCTTTTGAAACATACACATGCTTTGATCTTCAGAGTTTGACCATTCATTTTACAGAAATGAATGGTTCAAAACCAGAAACATACAGAGAAATCAAATTCTTATATGCCATTAAACTGTTTAGAACGCTTGTTTTCTTCTCTTCTGTGAAGCAACTTACTATCACCTACTAAAAAAGTGAGCATCCACCCTGTCCAACTCTAACAAAAAAAGTTTAAAAAACTTATTCAAGCTTCTCCTTGGGCCCAATAGCACAACTAGAATGAAGTTGAGGGTTAGTGGTTGGGCAGAATCCAGATGTGCCCTTCTGTGAATCTGCTTTTTGTGAGGTTGATTCAAAACTCTACCTCATAAATACTGTGTCAAGATATAACATACTTTATGCATACTTATTGGAAATGTGGTAGAATCTTCTCCTTGGAAGGAATCTTTTTAGGTAACTCCCATAGGCTTTAGATAAAATCTCATCTAAATCATAAACAGAAAGCACTATAGAAAATACAGTTTCATATATAAGACAGCCTGTCCCATTATCAATCGATAACCTCTCTTATATCATGCATGATACCTGTCACTGATATTTACTGTTTGTACTCTTGCCAGTAGGTAGTCAGGTAAGGCTCATATTTCAATTTGCCCTGGAATGAAAATGTTATCAAGCCTTATTTTTCTTCTTAGAAATTCTCTATGAGCTGTGTGTTAGAATATTCTCTATGAGCTGTATGACCAGCTATTCCAGAAGTCCATTTGACATATCTGTTACAGAGACTGATATTGGATAAATTCTGTCAGCTTGAGGATAAACAAAGACCTAACTTTCCCAAATGTTGACATGCTTTCTCTACAGCCCTACCTGATGGACTGGACTCTTTCCCAAATGCAAGTGGGATAATGCCTTCATATGGCCGTTGACCAGGTGTATGCACTGAATTTGAGTTTGCTTCTTCAACACAAAGTAAAGTGGAGAGAAATAATTTAATCTATGCCATAGCATTATGTGATTAAATATAATTTTAAAAATAAAATATTGACTTAAATTATTTTGATCATAATTAGATAACTGCCATTGACGAATTTTGGTCTAATGCTGCATTAGAAATATTAAAAAGAATTCTTAACATTGTTATTGTTCAACTGGACCCTGTGGACGAAGGCACAGTCAGGACTCAAACAAACATAATTATTTAAGGCCCTGCTTTTATGTAGTAGGTTACCTCAAATTCAACAGGTTGTCACTGTTGTCATCTTTTCAACGTATGCTGATCACTCTATTCAAATTAGTTTAGATGATGAGTTCACTGAGCCCATCAGTACTCATTTTGTGTGCATAAACTCAATAGTGATTCATAACATCCCAAAGTCTGATGCTCATGTCTGCTTATTAAAATGGATACACGTTAACATGGACCTTCGCCCCCACACAATTTCATAGCATCCTTTGTAACAGATGTTGGAAGAGATTTTGCCAGTGTCAGATAATAAATAATATCTGTCCATGTCTTAACATCCCTCACTACTGGGGGCATGTGGTTAGTGGTAGAGCTCTGATCTGGGGTCAGAGATACTGATTACCACCCTGCTCCTGCCCAGCTGAGGGACCTTGCACAAATTACCTTCAACTCTCTAAGCCTCGATTCCCTAACGTGCACAATGAGGAAAACAGTAACCTCATAGCGTTATGAAAACAAAATGGAAAACAGCCTAGGTTACACACTTTGTGAAGAGTCTCGAGCTAAGGAACAACCTGAATGCATGCCTTGCACATAGCTACTTAATAAATGTCTGTAAAATAAACGAAAATATCATGAGAGGTTTTCAGCTGTAATAAGATGGCAAACACGAAAAACTATGGAATCGATTTTCTCAACACTTCTCACTACCTCTTATTTCAAACTACATAATCTCCCATCTGAACGTCTCTAATCTCTGAGTGACCCCTCAGAATCTGTTTCCCACCCAGCAGCCATGGGCCTCCGCTTCTCCTCTGCTCAAAACTCCACAGCAGCATCTTCAGCTCACTTCTCTTAACATAAGAGACAACGTCCTTGTAGAGTCCTCAGGGTCCTACATTGCCTGGCCCCCACTCACCTCAGTGACCCAGTTTCCGACAAGGCATCCATTTGCTCCCTGAGCTCCAGTCCTGGAGACCCCCTTGCTGCTCCTAGAGTGTGCCAAGAACATCACCTCATCCTAGATTTTCCCACTGCTTGGAGTGCTGGCCCCAGGACATGGGATGGCTCACTCCATTCGCCTCCTTTCCCTGATGCTTTCTCTGTGCCCTGCTCTCTGTGCTGCAGGAGGCTGGCCCCTAAAAAATGCTTTTTCCAGGCTCCTTTGTGCAGTGGCTTCCAGTCGGACAGCACTGACAGGAGGCAAGAGAGCAGGAGGAGACGCGGAACTGGTCTCCTGCAGCCATCTGTCCTCGGCCTGCTGGGGATTTGGGCAATGGCGGAGTGCCTTTACCTCTAGCCCCCCCTGCTGGGAAGTAGCCCCTGTTCTTCAGTTACAGCTCCAGCTGGGTCCCGGTCTCACGGCTGTCTCTCTGTTCCCCTTCAGGAATGTGGGCAGTAATGGTTTCCCTCTGTAGCTAGTCCCTGGGTACTCACTGTCTCTTCCCCTCAAGCCTACCTATCTTTGTGTAAATAGTACCTTTACTCCACTGCCTTCAATGACTCCTTGTGCCATCTGTTCAGGCTCATAGGTCACTCCCCTAGGAAGCCTGCCATGATAACCTCTGTAAAACAAAACTCCTCTGACTTGTTTACCACACTTTATCCATCTCCAAGGCACTTGCCGCCATCTGACCTACAATACACTTGCTTTTTGGTTCAACTGTGTGCCTCCCTCTCCTAGGTTGTAAGCTCAAAGAACTTCATCTTTCTTTGGTTTCCTGATATGTCTCCAGCTTCTACAACAGAGGCGAGCTGACACAAAATATGTGCTTAAGAAATATTTGTTGAGGGGACAAATTCTAAAATACAGAAAATTATATTTAGGAATCCTCTTTCCTTCCAAGATTTTTAAATGGTAAAGGCTGCGACTTAATATCAACAGAAACTACTCTGACTCGTGCAGAGTAAACTTAAGGGGAGGATGGAATATAAAATCATTGGAAGTCTACTGTTAGGCCTATAGTAAAAGTAATTGGTAGGTACATCTCTGACCTGAGAAAGAACTTGAAGACACTTAAAGATTTCACTTCCCTGGCATATCTGAGTGCATATGGTAGAATTAGGAAGTGAAGAATTACTTAGTGTCAGTAGAGGTTTGTCACTTCTCAGTTTGACGTATTCAAATGGTAATAGGTTATAGCAAAACAATACAAAAAAGGATAAATTATGCAAGAAAATACTAAGGGTAATATGGCTATAATTAAGCTTGACTTCTCTCCACACAGACAAAAGATTTTAGCATTTCATAGGTAATTCTAATTGTGTAGATTATCTTTGTTAAAAATATCACTATTCAAGTCTTTTTAAAAAAAATCTAAAACACTATCACCAAGTTTATTATAAGAAATTAGTTAATAAACCTTTGGCTTCCTTCTGGATTTGTTTATAGTATACAGAGTTCACATATTGAATGGTAAGGCTAATAAGCCAAAATTCTTGGAGTCTCATGTCGATTTCCATTTTCAGATCATCTTCAGAGGATACGGAAGGTGAGCTCTGCCCAGGTCCTGCTCTTTACTTGGAAAGAGAGAGTGAAGCCTGATAGTCCCCCGATTTTTGTCCATTACAGAGTCAGCACTATGAGAAATCTTTCCAGGTTTTGTACGAATGGACCACCTTCCTCCCACCTCACTTCTTAAGTTGGTCTGGTTGAATTTTTGTATTTTTTTTGTTTGATTTTACAAATCTTAGCCTTGGTTTTTATTTGGGGGCAGCTGCTATATTTATGGAAGGAAAGAATAAATGGACCTGGACATTGAAATGCTCAAAGCACAGAGCCGCCCACCTGCTGACATTTAAAATGCTCTGTTTAGTGCACTGATTCTCAGGTTTGACTGCGTTAAAATACTTGGTGGGGGTAGGGTGGGGGTGGGGTTAAAACAGCTCTGATGCCTGGATCCTACCTCCTGAGATTATTTAAATCAATGATTTAATTGATCTGGAGCACATCATAGGCACTGGAGGTTTTCAAAGCTGCTGGGTGTTCTAATATAGGCGGGGTTTGGGGAACCACTGATTTAGAGACCTGAACATCCCGGGCATGTCCTTAATGCAGCTTCTGCATGAAAGATTCAGGTCATACGTAGCTTCTGCTGCTTTAACTCTAAAACACCATAGGTGCTCCTGGTTTTCCTCATTTGGGGTCATTAGGGAAATCTCTGCTGCTCAATGTTTTTCTAAGAAACACAAGCTTTTGCTTTTCAGTGAGGATGACAACCAGAAGTCATGTGCAAGTCTCCTGAAAAATCACGCAAGGAGGAATCTTATCTTAATCCCAGGTAGGGCTGTTTGGGAGTGCATCAGAAAGGATGGATGCTACTCCTTGAAGAATAAACTCTTGCCAAGTTAGTCTTCAACCACTAAAACCCAAGGGGAGGATTTTCATTGGCTTGTAGCCAGCTGTTGGTACATTTCATAGTGTTTAATACCACTTATTGTCCCTGGGAAAGTATTAATGTCCCCTTTCCCCCACTTTTCTGCTCTGCTGTTTGTCCCACTGGATTTGTCATGATGACTGTGTGTGATGTAGAGAGACCAGTGCAGGTACTCTCACAAGCAGGAACAAAGAAGAAACTCTAACTGGGGGAAGGAGCTCTAGTATTGCCTACATCTAGGTTTAAGGAAGATAAAAACCAATTTTGCCTTTTGTCATGAAATAGAGGGACATTTACACATGAGTAGCGTGACGGACACTGAGAATCAGGTGCAGAAGGTTCTCCTGGACTTCATCTCCTTATAAGATTTTTTCCCAAACCTGACCAAGTGGTTCTCTTAAGAACTCAATAGTTTAAATATGTCATCACACAAATACTAAAATCATGGGGGTGGGGTGACTCAGTGGCTTTTGGAAGGCATCCATATTAGCATTTTAAGTGAAATTTATAGGTGGGTCACAGTAATCACTTCAGCAGAATTTGGAAGGCAAAATTAATAGTTATTGACAAGTTCCTAGAAGATAATGCAATGTAAATTCGTTTAGCTACTATGAATGTACTTTATGAAATCTCTTTAACTAGGTCTCTGATTGTCTAGCCATGGGATTTTGATTGTGGAAAAGAGTTCAGGGACATCTAGAGGTTGTGGCACCATCATGATGGCACACACGAGGAGGCTCAACTGTAGAGTCTGTTGTCCAGATGCCTGGAGGGGCAGGTGGGTGGATATTCAGCGGGAGGACGTGGCAGCCACTGGGGGACAAAGAATCCTAGAATAAGGTACCATCTGTTTTCTAGCACTGGCATCTTCTCTTTTCTCCATTGGAAAAGCACATACGTATTTAAAATAGTTTCACAGACACTAACACACAGTCAATCCTCTCGAGTTTGCCATAATAAACACACATGAGATACTTTCTAATTCCCACCCAAGAGCTATTTTATGCATGATTATCAATAGATTGCCGAGTGACAGCCGTCACGGGAGGCAGAGTTAGTATCATGGTAAATATGTTTAGTAAGGTACCGATTAGCTCGCTAGCTTCAGGGAGACTCCTAAACAAAAACTAGAAATGCCTATGGTCAATATTTATATTTGTTATACACGTTGGGATGGTTTGGAGCCATGTCTGAAAATAGCTGTGCAAATGGCTGAAGTTGTGGTACTTTCTCAGACTTAAACCTTCATTTGGCAATTCCTACATATGTACAAATTCTGGAAATATTTTCACCTTTGATAGGAAGGAGAATCCAATTTGGGATTTAAATGTCAAGTGAAGAGGAATTGTCCATTTTCCTGCTTTCCGTTTTACATCATATTTTGTTTTCCTCCCACGTTCTCCTTCTCAGTGACAATACAGGCTGCCATGATTTCCACTTGAGAAATTCCCAGAGCAAGCTCCTTTGTGCTGTCATAAACATAAGGGGTGAAACACTGGCTGGAAATGTAAACTTGGATCGAGCTTCCAAAACACAACAGAACAATTGGTGGTCTTGTCGGGTCCAGTCCTTTAATTGGACAAAACCATAGCATTGACTAGGCTGTACTGTTTATAAGGCTCTTCCCCACATATAAACGATTTTTAAAAATTATGGGAGACCCACGTTTATAAAGGCAATGAGCCTTTGTTTAGAAAAAAGCAATTTATCTGTCTCTTGAATTGTTAAGCTTTTTCTCTTTTCCTCTTTCCAGCCCAAAGCAAAACAAAGCACAGTTTGGCCTTTTCACTGAAGGTAAGCCACACTGAACTCGCTCAATGTGAAGGAAATCTTCACGGCACTTGAAATCGTTTTGGGGAGAGAGTAACTAACTGTCAGTAATGTTGCTTTGTGAGCCACAACTCTTGGAAAATACATGCTTGTGAGAGACAGGCACACATGGGTGCACACACACACACACACACACACACACACACACACACGCCTGCAGCTTCCAAAGTTTCATCCAATTTTATTATAAATGGATTTCCACCAGGGTTCTGTGCTAACTACTTGTACCCTGCTAATTAAGTGATATGGGATATCCTTGGTTTATGGGGTGAAAAGCCCTACTGGCAGGATGGTCATCCATAAACCAACATAATGAAGGAGCAGAGTAGGGATAACTGAAATTAGCCTCCATCTGAAGACAAAATATAACCTGGGAGACGTACTGAGTAATATCCACTGGGATTGCTGTTTGGAGAAAAAAGAAAATAGCATACTTCAGAGAACGAAAATGCCTTTTGGAGACAGGACTAATTTAGGCCTCTCCAACTTAAGAAAGTCCCTCTGCCCAGTTTTATGACCATAGTGAGAAAGGAGCAAGATAAATATACAAGGCCACCCACTTTCCCCTGCGTGTGTTCTTACTGTAAAAATACGCATGGCCACACGCATATGTGTGCACGTGAGTACATGCACATGAACACACAGAGCTCAAAATTATTTCTTGATAGTTTTTTCAATTGATTAGTAGAAACAGAAATGGCTAACAACATAGCCAGGCTGCAAATAGTACAGGCTATTCCAGCTGTTTGCCTGAGTTGATTTCCCTCTCCCTTTTTGCTTGCCTTACCTCCACACATTTTAAACAAGAAAATATAATTTTTAGAAGTATGACTAATGATAATAGGGATTGTTAACTTGCCAGTTCTGGCTATATATATGGTCATAGAAATTGAATCAGTTCCTAGAAAGACAATGATTTGTATATACGTTTTTTTAACATTTGGAGGAAAGCCATTAAATATTTTTTTGGTCTTCCACCTTTCATTTTATCACTATCAAAGTGGAAGCCAATCACCACGTGTGGTAGGTACCTTCTGACATGGATCCCAATGATCTCACCTCCTGGCATTAGCTAACTTGTATAATCCCCTCCTCTCGAGTGTAGACAGTACCTAGTTACATGCTTCTAAAAAAAGTCACTTCTGAGATTAGGTTATAAAAAAGACTGTGACTTCCCGCTTACTTTTTCACTCTATCTCTCTTGCTCTCTCACTTGCTCATGCTGATGAAACAAGATGCTACAGGTGAGCTGCCCTACGGAGAGGCCACATGGCAAAAAAATGAGGGAGGCCTCTAGCTAACTGCTTGTGAGGAACTGAACCCTCAGTCTATCAACCTGCAAGGAACTGAATCCTGTCGACAACCATGTGACTCAGTGTGGAGTGGAACCTCTCAGTCAAGTCTTGAGATGACTGCAGCCCCGCTGACACCTTGATTGCTGTTTTGTAAGGTAAGTAGTCTTGTTAGCTAAGCTGTGCCTGATTCCTGACCCATAGACACTGCGAGATAATAAAAGCTGTTGTTTAAGCCACAAAATTTTGGGGTAATTTGTACACAGCAATCAGTAGCCAATATATCATTCTAAAAACATTCTCCATCATTCATTGGTACATTGAATTGTTTTAAAAAAGGTAAACACTCACATACACAATTTATTTCAAGTTTCCTTCCACTTTTTTTTTGGCGGGGGGAGGATGCTTTATTTTAAATCTCATCACTTGTCTTTCTGTAAAAGAATCTGTTAGATTAACTGTAATTAAAATGTAAACATGTTCCCAATGAAATAAGACTGTTTATACCGATTGAATTCCTTACTCAGAAAACTGTCTTTTCTCCACTAACATCTTGAATTTGATATTTTTAACGATCTATATTAAAGTCATTTGTAAGCAAATTGTGATTTTTCCCTCAACCCTGTTTTATTTGTTCATTTCAGTAACAAAGTAAAAGATAGTCAAGATAAATGTAATTAGTTGGATGAATGATTACCACTTTTTTGGTAAAAAAAAACACACACAAAAAACTAATCCCATAAGCATTTATTAGGTAGTTAACTATACCTGAATCTGTATTATACATTTTGGGGGATAGTTGGTATTTATAAACAGATGATCTTTACTGGGAATAGTCTTTCAAAAATAGATGGGTTTTAGGATTTAATTAGTTTTAAGATTCCAGCCACATACTCTTGTCCCCTGCAACCCACTGAAAAATTGTTTCCAGATGTTCAACAAATGACCAGCAGAAGTGGCAATTTGGCCAACATTGATCTAGGACTTAAGGGAATATATCCAATACCACATTTGGGACTTACTGCCCAAATCTTCCCAGCAGAAAGGATCCCTCTCTTACCACCTATAAAGTGGTGAGTGAGTTCAAAATGCCCAGTTTGGGGTTATAAAACCATTTTTTACAACATCAAAAACTGTTATGCCTATAACTTGTGATGACAAACCAACGTGTGGGAAACCTTATTTGGTGAATAGTAGCTTTTGTATATGAGGGATTTAGAAACCATCAAGTATTTCCTGATTTATTTTCAATAAGAGTGGGGACAAATTGGTAGTATTTTCTCTTCTGGGAAAAACAAACAAACAAACGAAAAAACTAAAACAAACAAACAAAAAAAAACTGAAAAAAAAAAATCAAACCTTAAAATTCTCCTGTCATGAGTAATGTGCTTGGGAATATGCATTCTTCTAATTTCACTGTCCTGTCACAGTGGTATTGTGTCTATACTAAGACAGTTATTATGCCAACACTGAAAATGTAGATACAAAAATATCCTCATATATCCTATCTTACCTCAAATGCTTGAAGAGTACACCCTGACATGTGAATAATAAACGTGAAAAGGATGGTTTTAATTACACTGAAGAAGTTTTCAACTGTTGAGAGTTAGCCGCCATCTTGAAAGATGAGATCATTTGTTGTAATGTGTCTGAAACTAAGAGAGAGCAGGTGAGGCCTTACTTTATTGACTTTCTTTTTAAATGACTGGACTGACAGATCAGAAAATCATTCAGTTTATAATACATATTTTAACAAAAATACCGGGGGTGCCAAAAACATGTATACACATGACTTGTATTCATCTTTTGTTATCAGTATATATTGAGTATTACAATTTTAATACAGTATTTTTCTTTCTTAAAACGAGTATACATGTTTTTGGCACCCTCTCTGTGCTCTTATTTTTCAACATGAATTTCTGAGATTGGAACTGTATTAGGTTTCGAAAGAACTGCCTTGCATCCTGATCCCATATTCATGTTATTTCTGTTCTGCAACCTCAATAGTTTCACCTCAGCTTAGCCTTAGAGGTTTGATCAAAGAAAAATAACCAGTTCTGTGACCACAGAGTAAGGTTTTCTTCTAATAGAGAGTATATTAAGAAGAGACTGATTTATTGCATTAAACACCATTTGACTTCACAGGATTCATTGCTTGTATCTCCTTCCTGGGAGCACTGATGTATTTCTGGTTCTGTATAGTGACTTTTTCCAGGTCTGAAATGCAAGTTTTCTAGAAATCTTGGCTGTTTCTGAGTAATGAGGGAGATGGTTTGATTCCTAGTCATGAGAGCAGACATTTCCTGTCTCATGTGACTATGCCTTAGATGAGTCCGATGCACAGGGAAAGCTCTGCACTGGGACACCAGCCTGAACTGGGTCCCACAGGAGTGCTGTGTGGGATTCCAGGCCCTGACCCTTCAGGTGTGGGTATATTGTCTCTGATGGGTAGCTGAGACCAGAAGTAGTAGATGACCTGTAGTGACCACTTCCTGTCTGTCTTGTGGGATCTCATGCTTGGTTAGGTAGCTCCACTTTCTCTATGAGGCGGAACAGAGACATCTCTGGAATTTAAATTTCAGTGAAGTACTACAAATATTTTGATAGAGAATTACATGATCTTTTTCAAAAAAAGTAAAAGGATTAACAAAACGAACTTGCTAAATTTTGGAAACAACGATAACAACAAATCAAGCAAAACAATAAAACCACCTATTTTGCAAGCCATTGTTTGTTAAAAATGGTTTTTAGCTGACTCAGAGAAACAGTGAAATCGGCCAAAGAAAAGACAACTTTTCACAACTATTAAGTTACCTCCTTGCTGCCCTTATGTAAGGAGCTTCCATGCAAGAAGGTAGTGTGGTTTACTCTTAGTGGGGAAGAGCAAAATTTCTGGAAACAGACTGCTTGGAAAGTTACTTAATATCTCTCTTGATTAGTTTCCTCATCTGCAAAACGGGAATAGAAATAGTGCCAGACTCATAGTGTAGGAAGGCTTAAATGAGCACGCAATAGAGACAGGCAGAAGGGTAGAATAAGTACTCAGTATATTATTTATTATTAAATGAAAATATAAAACTTTCCTTGGCGGACATGATTCAAAATTTAGTTTACTAAGCACACATCACAAACCTAGTTACTTATATGGTAAGAAGTAGTGCTTTTCAAACTCTGTGTTAAAGGACCAATTTTTTCTTTTCAATCCATCCTAAACCAATAGTTTTACAAAGTTAAAAAAAAAAAAGAATTTGCAAAAATCTTTTCCCATTCAATTGATTGCCTCTTTATGTTGTCAATGGTTTCTTTCGCTGTGCAGAAGCTTTCTAGTTTGATATAGTCCCATTCATTTATTTTAGCTTTCACTTCCTTTGCCTTTGAAGTCAAATTCATAAAATCCTCTTTGAACCCAAGGTCCATAAGTTTAGTTCCTATGTTTTCTTCTGATAAGGCACTAATATCCAAAATATATAAGGAACTCATGCAACTCAACAACAAAAAACAAATAATCCAATAAAAATGGGCAGAGGAACTGAATAGACATTTCTCCAAAGAGGACATACAAATGGCCAATAGACATATGAAAAAATGCTCAACATCACTAATTACCAGAGAACTGCAAATAAAAACCACAGTGAGATATCACCTCACCCCAGTTAGAATGGCTATCATCAACAAGACAAATAATAAGTGTTGGAGAGGCTGTGGAGAAAAAGGAACCCTCATACACTGTTGATGGGAATGCAGATTGGTGTAGCTGCTATGCAAGGCAGTGTGGAGGTTCCTCAAAAAATTAAGAATAGAATTACCGTATGACCCAGCAATCCCTCTCCTGGGTATTTACCCCAAAAATCTGAAATCATTTGTCCACAAAGATATATGTGCTCCTATGTCCATTGAAGCTTTATTTACGGTGGCCAAAACATGGAAATAACCAAAGTGTCATTTCATAGATGATTGGATAAAGAAGATGTGGTATATATACACAATTGAATACTATTCTGCCATAAGAAAAGAGGAAATAATGTCATTTGAGACAACATGGATGGATCTTGAGATTATTATGCTAAGTGAAATAAGTCAGACAGAAAAAGTAGAGATCCAAATGATTTCATTGATATGTGGTATATAAAACTGAAAACGACAAAGGAACAAGACAGACAAATGAAGAAACAAAATTCATAGACACAGACAATAGTTTAGTGGTTACCAGAGGGTAAGGGGAGAGGGGTGGTAGATGAGGGTAAAAGGGAATCAAATATATGTTGATGGAAGGAGAACTGACTCTGGGTGGTGAACACACAATGGGATTTATAGATGATGTATTACAGAATTGTACACCATCTTCACTAACCATTGTCACCTCAATAAACTTGAATTAAAAAAGAGAAGAATTACAAGCAAAATGGAATAAAGCTGTATAAGACCTAAGCCTAAACTGCTGTGTCAAATGTTTCTGAAAACTTCCTTTCAATTTCTGTACTTATCCCTTTTCGTCTGGTCACACAGTTCACAGATGGGCACCTGTCTGAAGATAGCCCCTCACACTGGCCCCCGGAGCAACACTGCTGCAGAGGACAGTTGGTTTTCTTTAGGATTCTTGTGCATCTGCACCTTTTTCTGTGTTGAGGACCCGCCCCCTCCTCAGGTGGCACTCGCCTCGAACTCAGGCGGACTCAGACTTGGAATGGAAGCTACATCTGAAAAGCAGGGAGAGCACAGAGCCAAGTCCAGTAAGTGCTGGTGACAGCAACAGCGATGGCCGCCACCTCCGAGGTGACAGCAGCAGTGATTCTGAGAAGCAGTCTGGAGGTGTCCGTGGGCACGGTCCTTCAGCAGGCCAGCATCCTGCCATGACTGGTCCACTGCCCTGTGGGAGCTCCCAGGTCCCGCTTTCAGATTCTGCTGGAGAGTGAGTCATCTGCTTAGAACATTCTCCTTATGAGTTCTTTCTGCTGAAATTAGCCAGTAGATTTATATTGCTTAAAACTAAGAACCATGAGTAATATACATGGAATTACAAGACAGAGTCTTGTAGAAAAAGTCTAACCCTAACCCTGGCATTTGGCATCTCATTGACTCTGGACATCTTATGGCTGTTTAGAAACATACTTTGGTATTCCTTTGATATTACTAATTGTATTATTATCTCATTACTAATCTCAGGTCTACTGACTTCTTTTTCGTCTTGTTTCCTACACTGCAGTCATTGATGTAAAGACACATTTCAGTTCAGCTCTAAAATCAACGAACATTTTGTACCACATTCTGACAAGCTGAAGTGACATGGGCCAGGAGGTAGGCCCCATGTCACAATTATGAAGGAAATTGGTTTTTCCAGGGTGTCTTTTCTTCACTGGGGGTATTTATAGGGGGAATTCATTCTTTTGTGGTCTTAAGCAAAACTTTAGCCCTGCAAAGCTGATTACCCATGTAGGAGACCACTCAAGTGACATTTAATAGATGACAGAGGTCATTTTCCGCTCAATCGATAAATACCTCTCTAACCACTAGGAGGCGCTCCCACCCATTCACGGCACGGCACATGCAGACGCTGTCTCGGCATCTTTTAAGAAAGCTCTAGATTTAGAAAAGATTAGGCCTGAGGATTCCTTTCCCCCTCTTAAATCTGGGAAACTGCTGTCCTAAAAGTTTCTCTGGCTCTTAGGAATATGGAGCTTCCTACTTAATTAGCTAGCACACTTTACATCAACATATTTCCTCACATGTCAGGACCCAGCAAACTGTGCCTGAACTCCTGACCCACGGAGACAGGGAGAGAATAAATGTGTATTTTTCCCCAGCGTTACGGAGGTATACTTGATGAACAAAAATTGTATATATTTAAGATGTCCAGCATGATGTTTTAAGATACGTATACACTGTGAAGTAATTACCACCATTAAGCTAATTAACATACCCATCACTTCACCTAGTTATGATTTGTGTGTGTGTGTGTGTGTGTGTGTGTGTGGAGAATATGTAAGATCAACTCAGTGTATACTGTTTTAAGTCATTAAGTCATGGGGTAATTTGTCACACAGCAAAAGATAACTAATACACATAGTCACTCTAGTGATAAATGCTACAGGGAAAAAATAAAGCACGAAAGAGCACTAGACAATGATGGGGATGAGGGTGAAGGGCAGAGCCGAAATTTCAAATAGTGTTACCAAGGAGGTCTCATTGAGAAGGTTCCGTTAAATAGAGACTGAGGGCAGTGAGGGAGGGAGTCATCCTTCCAGGCAGAGGGGCATGGAAATGCAACAGGGCGGAAGGGAAAGTTCTCATGGACCAAGCACATGTTAAGTGCTTTCCCTGTATTTTCTCAGGCTATCCACACAGAAGCCTGAGATAGGCATGGGATTGTATCCGTTTACAGATGGGGACCCTCAGGCTTAGCACCCCAAGAATACACTACCGTAGCATTGCAGCTGGGCACTAAACACAGGCTGTTGAGTCCAAGTGCATGCCAGAGTGTGTGTATTGGTTTCCTATTGCTGCTATAACAAATAGCCACAGACTTGGGGGCTTAAATAATGCAAATTTACTCTCTTACAATTTTGTAAGTCAGAATTCCAACACGTTCTCACCAGGCTAAGATCAAGGTCTCAGTAGGGGCTGCATTCCTTCCTGGAAGGTCCTAGGGGACATTTGTTTCACTGCTTACTCAGTTTGTTAGCAGAATCCAGTTCTTCAGGGTTGTAAGACTTTGGTTTACAGGTTGGAGGTCTTGGCATAATTATGAATATTAGGAGACAGGCAACCACTTTGTTTTAGGTGTTATTTCTAACACTTTTCATTTTTAGCTTACAAATATCAAGAAATGGTCTCTGGCCATCCTGTTTGCTTCATTTCCTTCTTGTTACCGCTAAACAAAGGAGTCCAATGGCCAGGTAACCGGTGAGGAATTCTGCACATGATACTGATAGATCCTAGTTTCAGTGATAACATTTTGCTCTTTGGGTAGTTGAGTTAATTTTACTTTCAGATGAGCCTATTCAATGGAGGAGAATGCTGAAATGGGCCACCCTGCCACACGGAACAGGACTGTGCCTCTGAAGCAGCTGGATGGGATGAGAATGAACAATGGGAAGGGGAGAAACCCCGAGTTGGAGTGGAAGGTGGGGAGCGCTGACGTGCAGCAGAAAGGAACCTCGGCTCCACCAGGCTAGCAGCTGGGAAGCCATGTGCTTCCCAACCTGGAACCTGTCCCTAAGCTCTGCTCTATGCCACATCCAGTGTGAGGCTGACATAGCTGCTCATTCTCATTTAAGAAAGCCCCTGGGGGACTCCAGCATTTTTCTGAATGTGAGTGTCAGTGTGTTTTGGGAGCAAGATCTTCTGTAAGGCTGTGTGTACACTCTCCACAGAGATATCTTGATTGATTGCAATCCCCACATGTTACGTACAACAAAAAGTTTAAACAGTGCTCTACTAAGATTTCCCAAAGGCACTGTCAGGTGGCAGGCTGTCCACTTGAAATTAGATCGCATTCTATTTGCTCTTGGGTACCAGTGTCAGTAAGTAGTAAAACCCCAAGGATGGAAAGTCAGAAAGAGAAGCCATAAAAGGACGAAGAAAATCCCAAATAATGAAGGATTTCCAGTATTAATCTGTTCCACTTGGAGCATGTGCGTTCCAGTTATCATTTTATTTTTAGAGCCCATTTTTATTTAAGAAGGATTGTTGATATCATTGCTTCTACCAGAAGAGTATAGAATTCTGTTCACAGCTGAAATTTGATGAGTGCCAGGCTCGTTTGATCCACATGGACTTGGTTTTAAAAATAAGTACATGGGGACTTTAGAGAGTGGTGGATGTGACCTCATTGGATGACACATTTCTTACTGCCCACTGTTGTTTCTGTGTTGCTGTTACTGTTTCTGGAAGCCCCATCACTGATCTTCTAAGACTACAGTAAGGGTGGGTGCCCCTCACTGCTATTCTACTGACTAGAATTTAGATGGGTGTCAAGGACTAAGAAGTACTTAAAATGGACAAAAATACAGGAGTAGCCCTCAGGTCTCCCAGAGGGGAGAAAAAAAATGTTGGCAGAAATAATTTACCACAAGTGTCACAGAGCAAATAGAGAAACTTAACGGGAGAAGCCAGGAAAGTAATGCCGATGGCTGTTAATACACAAACGTAGCCAGAGGCGTGGTTTAGGTTCAGTAGAACCAAATCAATCGATGCGGCAGAATCAGTAGGTTTTTACTTCTATCACAATCAGACTTAGAAAGATACTGAAGAAAATATTTCCACTACAGGGAATTGAAATCCACCTTAAATTAGCTTTCAGCTAAAATGGCATCTATTGGCTGGTGCAACTAAAGCACTCTGGTGGTGTCTTGCTTAGGCTGAGGCTGGCCAAGTTCAGGTTCTATGAATGGTCTCAGAGAACTGACTCTTCTTCCACGACCTGGCTCTGATATCCACAGTGTGGCTTTCATTCACTGAAGGATTCTCTTTATACAATGGGGAGGATTACCGTTTTAAATTCAGATGGCCCTAGTACCGTAAAATCTCAAAAGGACAGAAACCAGCTTTGGCTCCAAGCATCCATTTCAGTCCTCACAAGGGCTCTAGTGGGTTAGCAGGCATCATTTGTCCAGTTTCTGTGGAAGACGAGGTACCCCCTGACTGACAGCTCTATCCTAATCCCATGGGGGTGGGGGATGGGCGGGTTCAAAAGGAAAGGCACCAAGGAGGGCCAATAGGAACCACAGCTCTCCACTACAGCCCTCTAGGTGATCCCGGTCCCACAGCAGGAGAAACAGAAAGAAAATGGTAGCTAACCTGGATACAGCAAGAGGGCATTCATTGGAATGTAGAGTTTTAGAGACCAAGGGGAGAAAGATTTGAATTGGGATTAGATTTATCAGACGGATCCAGAGGCAAAGATGATTCTATAACTTAACTCCTACACTGCATAAAACTAAAGTCTCCATCAGCACTTCACAAATCCACGGAGGAAGCTGAGAATTGATGACAGGCCACCAGGTTTCAAAATATCCTCTCCCCTAATCTTTCATGTCCTCACTCAGCATTCTGCTTACTCTGTTCTTGGTCTCTGAGTCGCTCTCTCTCTCCTTCCCTACTCCCTCCCACACTTCTCTCTCTTTAAGACAGCTCTTTGAAAACAATACACAATAGTACCATTTGGGCAGGACAATTACTTTCAGTCCACTTTTACTTAGAGCTGTTTTCACCATAATTGTTGCTGAGATGAAATACTGACCTTTCCAAGTTGAGAAAATTAAAAGTGCCTAACTGGTGGGAGAAAACAATCCTCTAAATACCAGCTTCAGGGGAAATGCCCACATAAAGTGACTGCTCCCTTCCTGACTCTGCAGCATGTAATTCTCCAGTTTTCCCAGAAGAATAGATCGACCGATTGTTTTCATCTCGAAAGACTCCAACAATGTAACCCCTTAGCCCAGAAGGCCCACAGTGGCCAAATAATTCTTACAAACAAGCAATTGTGTGGATTTTTTTCTCCTTAAGACAAAATCTACATGACCAAATTTGTTACCTTTTTCCAGAAATGATGCACAAATGGAACAAATGCAGACCTTGGTTTTGGTTATGCAGAAAATGGCTGCAATGCTACACATTATTTGTCATATATGGATACAACGAGCTATGAAAGAGCAAGTAGTATTAGAAGTGAGTGAGGTTGATAAATGGTGCTAAGGCAAGACGTTTTCCTAACCATATGTGGAATTAGTTAAGTGACTGAATTCACTATCTAATATGTGATGTGCCTATCAGAGGAAACCAACAACACACACACATATATAAATATATATTTATCGATACACTAGGATACACATATGTGCATATAGTCCTGCACACAGATAGCCTCATGTGGTCAGACATTTCCAGACGTTGATTCAATGAGAACTAATTCCTATATTTATAACTGTAATGTTATCTGTCACTAATGGCCATCACTTATATGAAAGGGGCAGAATGAGCCAGTTGTTGTCCTTACCTAACCTGAGAGTTTAGTTAGTAACATCAGAAACACGCATTATGGCAGGAAAATATATTTGGAGTGTGTTAAGGATGAGATGCACATATTCGCCACTTTACATATAAATCACATTTCAAGCTTCCATAATTCGAAGAGCTTGTAAATTTAAATCTGTACCTTTGAGGATAAACTTCCAGTATTAATTGCGAACTAAAGCCCCCTCTCTCTGGCCTGCAATCATCACGCCTTCCCTTCTCTACGCAGCTGGTGTGAGTTATTCGCGTGCGGCTCCTTGAACTGATGTGAGCTGTTTATCAGCTCAGTGACTTTGCTCCGGCTTCTCTCTGGAAGACTCTGCTTATCAACTCTGCCTTCTCCTGAATATCCCGCAAGACTCAACTCAAGCATGCCTCCTACAGAAAGCCTTTCGAAGGAAGATTGTGGCCAGTCCCAGAAATAACATCTATCGTGCAGATTACACAGACCAATCACAGCAGTGACTGATTCCTTGTTGTTCAACTCCAACATAGCATCAGTGTACTTTCAGTAATTCCGAAGCTATTTCCCCGAAGTGCCCTTCTGTGGTGAGCAGTATAATTGCCCTCAAATTGCCCACAGGACAATCCCTGGAACCTGTGACTATGTTACATTACATGGCAAGAGAAATATGCATATTCATAAAATGTCTGATAGTTTCCTAATATTCGTAACTGTCTATAAATGGATGCTGGTTTACAGCTTCTGATAGTATTACTTACTACCTGAGAAGACATGGGTTTTAGTGATGAAGAGCATCAACCTATGAGTCAGTTCTGAGTTCGGCTCTAACTCTGCCATACACAAACTGTGGGTCTTTTAGAGCCTAACGTTCCTTCTCTGTAAAATGGGAGAGTTTCTCCACCTGGCACGACTGAAATTTTGGGTATGATAATCTAAGCAGCATCCCCGGACTCTAACTGCTAGGTACCAATAGCAACTTGCAGTGGTGACAACAACAAGAAAAAAGGTTTCCAGATTGCCCAACATCCCCTGAGGGGCAAAATCATCCCAGGCTGAGGGTCTCTGAATTGGGGTACATATGCTTATTTCATGTGTCACTGGGAGGATGGATAGAAAATAAATAGGAAGCTCCCAGAATGTCCTGTGAACCTTTTCTCTTGACTCCAGTCCTGGTGGAAACACTGGGGACCTTCAAAGACTCCATCTATCACCTCCTGGAGTCACTGCACCATCCATTCAACACTAGGGCACAATTAGCTTCTTTGATTCCTGTTCAGCACCTACTCATGGTGACAGGCTTTGCAAACCTAACTAGATGAGATAGAGGAGGAAGAGGAGGCAAAGGCTACAGGGGTTTTGTAAACCCCAGTATATTAAAGATAGACATTATATATGGAAATATTTATTAAGCCACATTAGTGGAAATTTTCCCAGGCCATACTGTGTATTAATCATATTGTAGTTCATAGCCATAAAACAATATTTTATTACGTTACGTCTCTGATGATCCACTATAGACCCATAAGTACCGTGAAGATGGATCTATAATCCCCTAGATAATTTAAGTAAAAAAAAAAAAAAGATAAAATCTGAATAATGGTTCTGTTTTGGCTTTGACCAAAGGGGTAGAGGCAAACGACTTAAATCAGGCTAAAAGAATAAAAATAATGTGCTTATTTTAAAAGAAAGAAAAGATAAAAAACTAACACTTGGCCAAGGTACCTTGATCCCTTATGAAGTCACAGTTGGAAGTTACTGAAGACAAAATAGTACAAATGTGTACATTAGATATTCCCACCAAATCAACTCTTTGCAAATAAAATTAATGGACACACAGGGGTATTGCTTGTCCTGTGTAAACACAGCACTTAACAATAAATGCCCCCGGAGAATTCTACAGTTCTCAGATCCCTTGGAGCTGACCGCCATAGAAGGGCTTAAGTTGGAAAAACTACTGGCTTTCTCCCAAAAACCCCTCTTTTATCCAGTGAATAACAAAAAGAACACCTTTCCTGACCAAAATGCTGGCTAAATGGGTTAGTGCAGGATAATCCTTTATCTTTGTTATCAGTGATGTGATATCTATGATTATTTCTCATATGATAAATTGAGTGTTTGATTCATCTTCAGTAAGTTTTATATATATGTATATATCCATATATATACATATATACACATATATGCATGTTCATAAAATGAATATGTATATATATATATTCCCATTTTCTAATAGCTATAAGGTTGAAATTTGCTATGGTTTCCTTTTAGTGTTGTAGAATTTTAATGTGAAAATAGACATGAAATAAGGCTGGGATACGAAGCTATGGACTTGGAAACAAATCCAAACTGCCATATTGATGAATACTACCTTTTCATGTGCCAGCTCAGAAGAATTGTTTAGCTTGTCTGTTTCTATTTCCTCAATTGATGGCTGTTGATCCTTGAGATAGAAACATTTCAAACATATGCATCAAATAATTATATACACATACACACATATATCAGAAACTGTATGTTATATATTGAAAATCACCCTTTGCAAGTCATCTTTGTATATATCTGTTAGTGGTTAAAAAGATTCAGAACTTTGTTGGCGTAGAAAGGAAATCATCTGTTTCTGCATAATTAAAGTAAGCTCAAGTATGTTTTCTGGTCACAATCCAATCAGGTTGGTTTCTCACTTTGCTTAGGACCACAAGAAAATATCCATTACTTTTACCAACTTACTCCATTGCTAATTAACTTTGAATAGTTCCTCATTTCTAGAACATGGTTTTCAAACTGTGTTCTTAAGAACTCTAGGCTTCCATGGACTGCTATCAGGGGCTGCCTGTGGAACAAGAGAGAGCCTTTGTAGCTGGTTGTGGGGTTCTTCTGTCTCCTCAACTGGTGCAGCTTCATTTCAATCTGAATAACACATGGGATATTTATATTCTTCAAATTTTTATTCCAAAGGAGGACCCACCACTGGAACCAAAAGTCACTATAGGTTTCCAAAGCCTTGTGGAATGACGGCTTGAAGAAGAGAATGTGAATTCGTTTTACTAAAATCTTATTCTTCAACCTGAGTCCATATTAATCCTTCTCTTAGGAGAGGAGGGGAGAAGAGGAAAAAGGAGGGAGGAAAGAGGAAAAGAGGGAGAGTTTTAAAGAACAGAATTTGCAGAAAGTGAGTGGGGCAAGGCATGTTCTCCTGTGTCACCAGGTTCTGTGGCAAATGGCAAGGAAAGCTTGGAGATGATTTCCTGGCTGAGGTTTGCAGAGCATCAGGACTCGTGCCTTGAGGTGTTGGAAGAAGATGGTCCTGAGGTGTTAGAGCAGTGCAAGGGGCCACTGAGATTCCCAGAGATGTTCAGGGAGAGGAAAAGGATCCCAGAAATGTGTGGGCCTGACTGTGGAGGTGAAGAGGGGAGGTGGGGTTCAGAAAGATGGGCATTTTGTGTAACAGAAGAGGGCAGGCAGGCAGATAACGTCTATCTAAGCTCCCAGAGGGACCCACCAACCCTAAGAGAGCTTTGAAGGAGGGAGATCCCCTTACACCATAAGTTGCTATACCTGGAAAGCAAACACTGAGCTGTACAATCATTTTGAGTGGAGAATCTCAACTCATTGAGGTATAAACTTGGAATGGAATTCTCCCATAACTTACTAATTGTGTTCTTTTTGCTGAATCATAGGAAACACCCTAAACGATACCGCATTTTTAGTTATTTTCAGTGAAGAATTTTCCAGTCCTGTTTATACCCCAGTCTCATATTCAATCCAAAACCTTCCCTGCCTGCTAGGTTTATGGCTCAGATGGCTTGCAGAGAGCAGGGGTTGTGGTCTCTGCTCTCACTCCTAAGAAACTCCAGCTAGAGTTCATCAGTCAGAACTGATGGCATATTCTCTTCTGCTTGCCCATAGCACTCCGCAATCTCTCTCTCTCTCCCTCTCTCTCTCTCTCTTTCCTTGATCCTGTTTGTCCTCTATGTTTGATGATACATACGAGTTTTTTATATTCATGCCTTTTTAATGGACTTGTTGGGCAACTTGGTTGGAATAGCTCTTGCAAACAATCTACTCTGTAGAAAATAAGTATAACATAGAAATTTAGCATGCAGGTTAATAGCATGGACTCTGGACAAGTCTAATCCTAATATGTGTTGATTTGGGGAAACGTCACTTAGCTTCTCAGTGCCTCAGTTTCCCTATCTGATTACACAATTCATAGGGTTGTTGTGAGGATAAAATAATTTTAAAAGTGTTTCAAATAGTGGTTGGCTCTATGAAGTGTTGCCTATTGTTATTATGGTTTATGTATTTGATGCTATAATCTCCGCTGCGCTTGACCCCAGTTATAACTACACTGATGATGGGCAAACCTTTAGCACCTCTCAGGTTCAGTCTTCTGATTATTAAAATGAGAAGGATGAATGACCTCCTCTATCCCTCCTTTGCTTAGGGCTTACAGATGACAGCTGGGGCAGTGGGAAAAGGGGCACTCTTACATGATGCCATGGGAGTAAAAACTGGTAAGCCCTTTTTGGAAGGCCATGTTGCAATACTGTTTACAATTTAACATGTGCATACTTTTTAGTCACAAGAATCTTTAGTTTTTGTCATTTATCTTACAAACATACTTGCATACATACAAAAAGATAGATATGCAAGAAAGTATACTGAAACATAGTTTATAAAGTGCAAATATGCGTTTATTAGGAATTGGTCAACTACCGTGTTTCCCCCAAAATAAGACCGGGTCTTATATTTATTTCTGCTCCAAAAGACGCATTGGGGCTTATGTTCAGGGGATGTCACCCTGAAAAATCATGCTAGGGTTTATTTTCTGGTTAGGTCTTATTTTCAGGGAAACACGGCATGATAAATAATACTAGCCATTAAAAAGGAGTTTGATACTCATGGACGTAAACAGCCAAGTGAAAAAAAAGTACAAGCTGTAAAACAGTATATATTATGATCCCATCAAAAAAAGCAAGAAAAGGAGGGAAGAAAGAGAAAATGTATGAAAGCAATAAAAAACTGCACATTATCTTATATGCATAGAACACAAGTTGAAAAACTATATGACACAATTACCAGTAGTTACTTTGGCGGTGGAATTATAAATGTTTTTATCTTTTTATGTCATCATATTTTAGCAGTGTGACTTTGGGCAAACTGTTGAAAATCTCTGAATCTTACTTCCTTTAACTGTCAAATGGATAATACTGAATTCTCCTGAAAACTGTACATTTTAAGTAAAATAGCAGATTTGATTCCCTATCACAAAGCCTGGGATACTGTAAATATTCCATAAATGTCAGTTCTCTTCCCTCCACTCTATGCTACTCCCAAAATAGCCACATAATAAGTCCTTTATCTTAAGAAAATAGAAATAATGATTTGCATTTAGCTCTATGAGTGACACATTTAATAGATCAAATTTTTGATCATCCTTATTTTAAATACATCATTTTCCCTAGGATCATTTTTATTTTAGACAGAGAAAAAATATATATAAGCTAAGGTGGGAAAGAAATTGTTAACTGCTTCTCCTATTTTACAATAGGCCCATCAGGACAAAGAATGTGTAATTTTTGTGTCCCAACCAATTTGTAATCCAGTGAAGCAATGCAGAGTAATACGAGAATTATTTCATTATAAATGTTTATAAATATATATTTATACAAGCTTACATAAATATACACATATGCAGAAAAAGCTCCTCTTCCCATTAATAGTAGCTATCTTTAAGATGTAAAATTACAGGCAAAAGGCTTTCCTTTTGGGAACTCCTTTATATTTTAGATATTTTAAAAACTTAAAATTCATATTTCTTTTGAAACAAAACATGCACTATAAATGCTGCAAATATTTATTTCCTTACATGTAAAATATGTAGCATTAAGCAATGATGGAAAATAAACCAAGGTCTTTGATAATCACTTCATTTTTATATCCTATCAAAATTGCGAGGGCGAACTTTCAAGCTCAGTGTTTTCCTAATTTGGATGAGGTCAACTAAACTCTGCAAAGGAAGTGAGAACAATGGATTTTGACTTGTTTCTAACATTAGGAAATACACTGGTCTTATCATCACAACAGTGGACTAGTAGCCTGGCTTCATTGTAAACAGCTGAACAAAACATTAGTCAAGAAGTTGATGGGTATATTATTCAGAGAAGAGTATCTGCTTTTTGAGGCTTGCCTGGATCTGTCATGATCAGTTTAACTAGTATATTTGTGAGAAAGGGATAGTTATCACAGTGCCTATTCCAAATAGAACTCGACTCAAAAATGTGGGTAAGTTAACATAATGGGGAATTGTTGTCAGAGGTAAGGACTGTTTGCTGCTGATATCAGCCAGAACGACTTACTCCATGCTGAAAACACAAATACGTAGCAGGTGGGAGAGCAAGTGGAGGGAAAAAAATGAAGCAATGTGCTCTTAGCAGGTTCATATTCAAAAAGGATTAAAAAGGTCATCCAGAGTTTAATGTCTCTTTTTATAGAGAAACACCTGATTGGAAGCGGAACTTTTTCTTGAACCTGAACTTGAACCAGATACACTACCTCAAACTTCTTCCTCTTTTCCTTTCCACCCAAACATGCAAATATAATTAACATCCAGGACGGTCACATGGCAAACAGGCCTAAGATTACCTAGACAGATGCAAAATCCTACTGAAAGATAGGTTCGTTAACATCCTGACGGGTAACAGGATGTTTATTAAAAAATGGTTTCGGAATTTGATTTTTTCACATTTAGGCTGACCTATTAATTACAGTCAACAATTAAATGTACACACTTATGAGGACAAACATGTGTGGGTGTTGCGTGTCCAAATGAAGCTAGCATGCCTAGGTCCTCTATAAATATTTGTCGGATGAATCGTTAACAGATGGTTATTTACTGTATGGATTTCACAGCTCCTTTGCCTCTCTCTCTCTCTTATTTCTGCTTCATATTCTGGTGCCAGAACCATTTCTCTCTAAAGGCAGAAAGATGAAATCAGAGTAAGGAATCTCCCAAGTGGTCCAGTTTATCTTATTGAATATTTTGGTCCATGGGTTTGGCAGAGAGAAACTGTAAATGTTGATGAAAACAATCTGTTACATCTTTGTCACTGTTCATTAAGAGAGTTGCAAGGATCAAATATCTGTATGTCATTCAAGAAGATAGCTGATGTTATAGCAAATTTGAGATACAGAGTGGTGTCCCTTACAAATTCAAGGTCCATACAGCTGCCACACTGATTTTTCTAAAACCATCACTGTAGGAGATATTTCCAGTTACTGATCGTAAATACAAACCCCTTGTGATCGCACTTCTGGCCCCACCTTTCATGCCCTGCCCCTTCCTGCCATGTATTTAAGAATCTAGGGCTCTGAATGGCTTTACTCTCAAGTCAGAGCATGAATATACTTAATGTCAAGGGCACGAAGGCTTGGACTGTAGGAAGGCAGTGCGACATGTTCCTCCATGAGGTCTCCTCCATCTCCGACTCCACGTTCAACGTCTCTGTCCCCCTCCTAATAATTGACCAGGATTGGGACTCAGTGCTCAGGTCCCTGGAATAGAAGCTCCTCTCCTGCCTCTCACTACCCCTCCCACTAGTGCCAAGTACTATTTCTAAACGCGGGGCCTTTGCTGTTCTGTGTCCGCCCATTGGCAGGCTTCCTGAGTCTCTTCCTTCAACTAGAAACCACTTTCTCATCCCTTACATCTCCATTCAAGATGTGACGTCCTTAAAAAGACAGAAGCACAATTGGAGATTACACCTTGAGTCCCACCTCCCCAAACCTGCAAGATGCCCCTTCTCTGTGCCCTGCAGTACCCAGTGGTTACCTGTTTAACTGCAGCATTCACAGTGTTGTATCAGTGTGTAGTGGTTTGGAACACGGACTCTGTAACCAGTACACCTGGGCTCAAATCCTGGCTCCTTCCTTTGCCAGTGGGGTCAGTTTCCTCATTTGTGAAATAGACATAGTGGTAGAATCTACCTCACAGAGAGAAGGGTTAAGTGAACCAATACATCTAAAGCTTACACCAGTAAGTCCTCAGTGAGTATGAGCGATCAATGGTGTTTATCTGTATTTGTTCTTCACCCTTGATAGTCTGGTTTGTATTCTCAGGGAAAAATGTCTTAGTTATTTGTATATCCCTTGCTGCTTACATAGCACTTGGCATCTAGTAAGTTCTGCATACATAGCAGCAAAACTGTACTTGTAAGAATAGTTTCAGAGTCATATAATCCTAGAATTGGAAGTGTATAAGTATCAACTCTTAGTTCCAAGTTCATGGAGCAAAGAAGCAGTCTATGTAGGCATGGAGAGCCATTTTTTCCAGAGAGGAAACAATTAAACATTTCAGAAGATTCTATCCTTGACTGTAAACATGGCCTCCTTCAACAGCACAGTCTTCGTGTAGCTTCTGACTAATACCCAAAGGCTCATGTCCATGCAGGGTATTCATTATAGTTTTCAACAGAAAGTGTAAATTACAGGATGCCTGATAAATTCATCCAGAAATGCTTAGAAAAACAGATGTTATTTTCCAAATCTTATCAAACGATTCCCTTTCTCTTCACTCACCAGGTTAGTTTTGGGCCAAATATGATGGAAAAGTAATTTGCCTGCCCCCGATCATTTACAGGCTCCAGAGGGAGGGGTTGTCGGAGTAAGTAAGATATATTGATTTCCCACACTCTGCGCTCTTCCTTCTCTGGGTGGTTAAAACAAAACAAAGTATTCGATTTCCCCCATTTTTCTACTGATGAAAGATGACGGATCCAATAGTTGAGCTCACAAATGGAAATCTTTATTTTGTATGATTAGAATCTTTCTCTCTGTTTCCACTGTAACCAATCCAATATCAGAGAGATATTCCAAAGTCTGGAAGGACAGTGCTAAGGGAGCTACAATCTAGCATGGACGGGCCTGCTTTTCACCAGGATGTCATCTCCCTGCACACTCAAAACCTAGCCTGCCGGCTTTGCCCTGGATGAAACAGACAAGCAGAGAGGATGGATTGTTTGTGCTAAGCAGTTTGTATTCTAGATATCTCTTTATTGTATTTTAGACATATTCTTCTTTAGTGAAAAGTGAACTGGTTATACGTCTCTTTGTGAATCAAGAACCTGCCTTAGAAAGAGGCCACGGTGTAGCTGCATGTAGGAAAAATCTCTGTTTGTTAGGTTATCTATACATGTATTGTAGCTTGCAGACTCATTTCATTTTCTATTTATTTCCATGGATATAACAATAGACAAGCTCACATTTGTCCTTAGATACCCTTAGGTCCCTCAAATTACATTAATTACCCAACTATTAGAAAGAATTAATAAGAAATTGAAACTATAAGGCAAAATAATATTTATTCAATTCATATAGACTCAGCCTTGAGAATTACTGTACACTAAGACACAGTGACTAAAACTCATTCTCAGGTATAGCAAGAGAGAAAAAGTGTCCTTATGCTAAAAAGCATGTTTTAAATGATTGGAATGGTCCATTATATTTCTTCAATTCTGGTTGCTTATAAAATGAGTTCTAGCCTCTGGGAGGACAAGGAAAGACAACTAAGTTCCTAGTAGGTGGCGTTGCTCTGGTCAGGTGCTGTAGCGACCCAAACTCATGGTCTGTGTGAGAGATTCTGACTAAGAGAAAGTCTGCTTTCAACTTGGACTCCATTTTGCATACAGGCTAAAACAGGAAAAGGGGCCATTTGTGCATCATTTTCAAATGGAAAATACTTGATGGACAAAGAATTCTCTGAACAGTGGTAAGACTCTCCAAATAGACAAGGGGATGCCAAAAAAAGGAGTGATTGTGGACTGAGCTGGCCACATGTACTTCAGGAAATGGTCGGGTATGTGTATCCTTGCTGATTACACATATAATAGCTCCAAAGCAATGTACTATATCAAGAAAGGCTGCATTTCAGAGCTGTGTTTTCAAAAGGAAACAGAAACAGCACTCTAATCGAACCCTTTGGAAAGAAGCAGAGTGATTTTAGGAGCAGAGAAGAAATGAGGAGTTCTTGTGTGCTGGTGACAGAGTCAAATTGCACAGGAGGAAAGATTCATGGGCGCACAGCATGCATTCAAAAAGAAAATCCAGTGTTGACTTATTGCTACAGGATTTAAAAAAAAGGATTCAGGAAAATCGAAAATCAAAAGCATAGATCATTATGTGGGAAATCCATCTCTCTCTCTCTCTCTCTCTCTCTCTCTCTCTCTCTCTCTCTCGCTCTCTCTCTCTCTCTTTACTTTGTGAATGAGATCCTTGAGGGGGAAATGGTAGGTATAGGTAGGAACAAATGGCCACATTCAGATTTTATGTCTCAACTAAGATCACCTGAACCCCAACAATAACGGAAAATAGCTGCCTGCTACCCCTAGTTGACTGGGGAGGGAAGGTTGTGAGAATTAAATGAGATCATGCTTGAAAGCATTGCTACAATGCCTAGCACATAAGTTCTATTAAAAGTTCTAATTCCTAATGATAATAATAATGATAACAAATGGCTGAGTTTTAAGAGGCCCTTCTACGTCCGTCATTTGGAGAAGACATATAATCACAGTCTACATGGCTGTGTACGTGGTCTCCCTAAGTTCCAGAGCTGATTTACTTGATTTGGGGGCCCTTTTAGACATGTCCCCTTCTCTACAGAAGCTGTGGTCCAAAGGAACCATAAAATAGACACTACTCTGAAAGGGAGGACACAACAGAATTTAGAACATGAGCTTAACCCTTAGAGATCAATTGGGGAATAATTTTTAACCTGGAATCAATCACATTAGTGTATCTCCCTCAAACTTATCAATTCAAAAATTTCAAATACGTTTCTATCATTGCCTGTATTGCCTTAACCTCTTTCCACAGACTTTCTTGACATCTCAAGATGTATATTAAGTTTTCTCACTTTAAAAAGGAATTGTTACTAATTTAAAATCAGAAGAGAGTTTTAATTGTTGATGACACTTTTCCATGAAGTTATGGTATATGGATGTCTAGGATATCTAAACTCTAAAGTTTCTAGGAAGCGTGCTAGTGTTTGAGAAGGCAGGTCCTGGAAGCAGCCTGCTGGGGTCCAAATCCTCACTCTACCTCTACCTACCTCACATGTCAGGCAGGCTGAGTGATCACTCCACGCCTCAGTATTCTCATCTGTACAATGGAGACAGCAAGAGTACTTCACTCAAGGGAGAACCGAATGAGTTAACACTTACGAAGTTCTGAGAACAGGTGAGGCAGAAGCAGAAAGATTTTAAGGGACTTCAAGTTTTTACAGGTAAATTGAATTCAGAGAATCTGTCCTAATAGTATTAACAGTTTCATTTCAAGAAATTAAAAATATTAACATGTACTATGTTTGCATTTTAAATTAGTAGTGATTTGTTTCTTCTAATTCATTCATTCATCTATTCATTTATTCACCAAATGTTTATTACCTTCTAATAGAAGGTCGCTTTCAGATACAATGAAAAGTAAAAAAAAAAAAAAATTGATACTAAATTTTAATAGGCAGATGAAGACGGTTTTAAATGCAGAAAGAATCACTTGCACAAACCATGTATCAGTGGAGTTCATTAAACTGCACATTACTTGAGCAATAATTTATACATTCTGCTTTAAGAATACCCCAAAAAACATATTCAGTCTTGCCAGCTGCCATCTTGGATTTACTTTTCCAGAAGAGAGAATAATTCCAGGCAACAGCATTTGAAAACATTAACCCTGGCTTTCTTTCCTTTTATGCAGCCAAAGATTCAGTGCTCCTGAAAAATACTGTTTGAAGTAACAATGAAACCCCTAGAGTTTCTGGAAAAGCAACTCCTTTTTCCATGAAACAAGTTTTAGATTCTCAGCCACAACAAAATCCTGCAGTTACTTCAGTTGCAGTAGAAAGCTTGACTTTCAGAATTCTCCCTTAGTTAAACAATTCCATGAAAACATTCAGGCATGTGTGCTTCCTTCACATCTATATTCTTTCATTCAATTTTGCAATAAGTAATGTTTGATTTTAGATTTGAGAAGATAAGTAATGATGCAATGATGTTTAATCTTATTTCAGTATGACCCATTGCATTTTACGGTATCTGAGTTATTTGAATATTGTTAAGTCATGTTTTATATTTGAGGGATATTCATTTGGCAATATGAACTTTTTCCATTCCTTTATAGGGAGGTTAGTCCTAATTTTCCCAGTTGGCAAGAGGAGACAACTGGGTCTCACTGAGTCTGCTACTTGACTAGTATTTAGAGGGCTGGTTAATATGGAAAGTGGAACTGTAACCTAGATGCTCAAAGTCCTGTCCGAATACCGATTTTGCACTCACACACAGCGGGAGCTCACAGCATGCACGTGATGTTGGACGGGGCTGGTACGTGCAGAAAGATGAGTTAGAAACCTTGGGTCCCTTCACTGCATCAGGAAAGCACACAAAGTATCTGCTAAGAACAAAAGGGAAATCATCCAAATATGTTTCCCCTCAGGTTGGAAGAGCCCATTTCTCAGAAGGACCAGGTTTTACACCGCGGTGAAGTCACAGGGATCAGTACGAGTAGATACCGAATTGTACGGAGGAGGAAATAGGCGGTGGCCCAGTGCGTAGGGACAACTCTGCCTCTGGGCGCACAGCACAGAAAGCTGGTGGCTAGCGGGGCGGTCAGCTGTGTCCGACTAAAGGGAAGGAAGGAACAAGATGGATCCTGAGGCTAAGGTGACTTCAGGAAAAAGACATGTTCCTACAGGGTCCCCGGCCATCTGGAGTTCCTTATATTCGCGACTCTGTTATTTCTAAAGTCTTTTTTTCATTTTGGGGGGGGGGAGGACTAAGTGATGGTGTCCAGAGCGTGGAGACCCTGGAAGGACTGGAGGAATCGCTCTCCCCTCCCCAGCCTGGACCATTTCTCCTCATTTAGCCCAATATGGCTGCACACTCAACTCTGAGCCGTCTTCTAGAATTAGGGAGAGATGGCAGCACCCCACTAGGCTTTCTATCACTGCCCCAAGGCCAGGATTGGGAAGATCCTGGGAACTGCCCCCCGCAGTGCCAGGAGCTCCTGCGGCAGGTTGGCAGGTTTGGAGCTGGGCTCACTCCAGAACTGCTCCTGCTGGTATTGGAGCCACTTTAACTCCTCTCACAGTGGGTTTTCGGGGGTAGCGGCTCCAGAAAGAAGACAAGACTTGCTTCGGCAGCTAACTGGAAACAGACCTCTGGGGTAAGCAGTCGAGGTAATACTTCCCCTTTCCCTGGCACGTGAACTGAAAGGACTGAAGCAAAATAAAAGGGCAATCTGTATATAATTAAAAGCTTCTACTGGCAATTGCTTTTTCCCCTTGTTAAAACAGTAGAAATCCAAATTTTCCACCTTCTCAGGCTATACTCCCTCCAGCACTAACTTGCCACAGTTGGGAGAAGTGTCTCTAAGCAGTGCAGGCAAGGGGAGATCCATCAAAGGAAGGAAGGGTTTTTTAAATTAAAAATTTTTTTTTTTTTTTAAACATATGGCATTTCTCCAAAGGTTTTAGCCTAACCTTTGGAAAGTATCTATATTTTTGCTACCCGGGTCCATACATTCTTCTTTAAAGATTAGTTCTCTGACAACTTCTTAAGATTTTAATTAACTTTAAGATTTTAAAACTTAGACAAAAAAAAAGACAATAAAATCCATCAATTATTCAGCAATTTGTAATCTTCTGGAATTCTTAGCAATTCTACAGATTTTGCAATCCTTCTATTCTTTCATTCATCATATATAGAAATTTGAAGAGAACAATTGTCACATCATTTGTGTTCTGAACACTATTGTTCTTCACATTCTTAGAATATAGGACTGGATGAGCTATCAACCACACAGAAGGAGAAATCCATTTCTTTTTATTCATTAAAGTATCTACTGAATTCCTACTATATGGTAGGGATACATCAGGAAAAATAAGAGAGGTAAAATCTCTGAAGCTGAATAATATTGTATGTCAACTATAATTTTATATATATATATATAGTCACAGGATGTGGAGCACAGCATAGGGAACAGTCAATGGAATTGTAACAGCTGTATATGATGTCAGAGGGATAATGGATTGGGGGAGGGTTATCACTTTGTGAGGGGTGAAATGTCTATTACATTGTTTTGTATGCCTGAAACTTAAAAAAAAAATCTCTGACCTCAGGGAACTTTCACTCTAGTAGGGAAAGACAGACAGACAGACAGACAGACAGAAAGCTAATAAACATAAACGTGTGTGTGAGTGAGAAAAGCCTTATGATGAGAAAAGGAGGGTAGCAATATGGACAGACAAGTGAGGCAGTTTATTTTAAGTTGTGTATCTTAGAAGAAGAGGAGGAGATCTTAACAGAAGCAAAAGTTTTTATGAATCATCATTTTATATTGAAATATATACATTTCTTAGCACTATACATATGTAGGGAATTTGAGGAAAGAGAGCAATACAAATGTTTCCTGAAATTTATATAGAGAATCACCAATAAGAATGAGGCTGACATAAGGATGTTTCGAAAACATAACTTTGTATTTGTTAGAGGCACTTTCCTTGTTTCTTTTTCTTTTGCTAATCGTAGGCAGTAAAATGTGGTACAGCTTAAAGGAGCTACTAGTTGCTTTCTTACTTGTTTCACCCAAAAGCATTTTGGTTCATAAAATGCATGTTTCTTTATCATAGTTAAATCATTAATACATAACGAGTTTGCCATAACGTCATTTAAAAGAGTTATGGCAACTGAGCCTATTGTCACTGGCTTTCTGAAGCCACTACTCAACCCGCACTGTTCGTTCCATTCTGGAAGCAGCCTCCTTGTCCACATTCCACCTAAATCTCCACTTAGCGAGTTCTGCTGGTTTCAGCGGGGCCAGATGGGATTTTCTGAAGAACAGTAGGATCCTGAGATGATGACGTAAGGATGTATTGAGGAATGCAAGGGTGGTTCAGATCAGAAAATCTACCACTGTGATTTATCAGGTTAAAGAAGGAAAAATATGAACATCATTCTAGATGTTAATGAAGCATTAAAAAAAATTCAACACACTCATAGTAGAAACTCATATCACACTATAAATAGAAGGAACTTTTGTAGCCAGAGAGAGGATTTATTTGCCATCCAGAGCAAAGGTCAAATTAATGGTGAAACTTCAGCATTTCTATCAGTCAGGGACAAGAAAAGAATTCCCATCAGCATTCCTACTATTCAACATTGTATTAGAAGTTATAAGCACTACTAGAAACCAGCCTACCAACCAACTAACCAAGCAACCCATCAACCAACTCACCAACAAAACAAACAAAAACAGAAAAGAACTCAATGGTATAAGAATAAGAAAGAAAAAAAGTTACAATAATTGGCAAATGCCATGACTCTACGTTAAAAAACAAAACAAGAAAATCTCTAGATAAGGTTTTGGAATTAAAGGGAAAGTTATCCAGTGTTGCTGCACACAAATCACAGAGAAATCGGTAATATTGCTATCTGCCTTAATTGATTAAAAATGTGATAAAACTTTACCCACACAATAACAGAAACTATCAAATGCCTAGGAGGGCCCTATGGAAAATACTACAAATGTTACCGATGAACATATTATTAAATAACAATGCTTACCATATTCATGGCTGGAAATATTCAGTATCATAAAGGTGTCAATTCTCTCCAAATTAGTCCATAAATTGAATGGAATGCCAACCAAAACCCCAACAGGATTATTTGCAGAACTGATTCTAAAATTCGTTTCAACTGATTCTAAAATTCATTTGAAGGAGTAAAGTCAAAGTGAATTCTGGAAAAGAACAAGGAGGAGGGACTTTTTCTAGTAGATAGCAGGACTTACTACAGAGTTTGAGTCAATAAGACTATGTGATATTGACACAGGAATAGAAAAAAGTGGGTCAATAAGATGGAATAAGAAGCACATAAATAGAACTAATCAGGGCATCCCTGAACATTCTTCCACTGCCGTCTTGGGTCTTCTCGGACATTTATATTATGACACTGTTCTTTCAGTGAGGAAGGGATGGGTTAGAAGAGATGTCACTACTGTTCCTAGAATGTGTACCTCACGGCGCAAGGTATTTCAGAGTAGGAACTCATTTATAAAAATGCAAAAAGGGAAGGACACAGAGACATAAGATATTCTGCAGAAGTTTTATTTTTTCCTTGGGGGGAAAATGTTTCTTTGCAGGCAAAATAAGAAAATAAAAGTCATAATGAAATGCTATCACTGTGAAGCAGATGGCCTATCCTTTTGTTAAGCAGTCACCTGGTTGAGCTAAAACATGGTAACAAAAGTGGGAGGACTGGATCTATTTGGACATTGAAAAGGAAAGAGGGAGGGGGAAGGAAGCAGAAGGAGAAATAATCTTGTTAAGTATAGAAACCAGTATGACTCATGGTTAAATGTGTTTTGTTATTATTTGGTTGGTAAATAAAGGAGAACTAATAACATCACCACCACTACCACCAACGAAAATACTCTTTTGTTTGTTGTTTGACAGTGCTCTGAATATTCATTTCACTGGTTCATAAGGATGAACCAATAAATTGATCAGGGCACTTACAGAAGTTTGGGATAAGAACAAGGAGACGGAAATAAATGCAGAAAAGATGGCCTATTCAATATTTTGTGTTGAAAAACCTGGTTTCCCATAAGGAAAAGGAAATCATATTAGATCTCTACATGATAGCATATAACATATAAACTTGAGAGATTAAAGATCTAAATATGAAGAACAAAATTTTATAGTTTTTAGAATAAAATAGGAGACTCTCTTTTTGATGTCGGTTAGAGAATAATTTTTAAAAGAAACAGAAGAAGCAGAAATCGGAAAGTGATGGATAAATTTCATTTTCTTAAAATTAAGACATTTGTATGACAATAGTCACCACAACTGAAAGATAAATTATGACCAGGACAAAGGAATTAGCATATTGTGTAACAGTGAGAGGATTAGTACTCAGAATATATATTGAATTCGTATAAATAAAACACCCAGAGGATCCAACAGAAAAATGGGTGAAGTGTATGGAAAGCCAATTCATAGTAGAGAAAATCTAAGTGGCCTAGTAATGCCCAAAAAGATTCTGAACAATAAAAACATATATATATATATTTTTTTAATGAGAAAATCATAGTGAATGAAAAACAAAGAAAATAGAATATTAGGAAGTAATGAGGAAAAGTAGTTCATAAAAGGCATGCTGGAAATACAGTCACTATCTGGTTCATGGAATCTATGAGTTTAAAAAACAAACAAGCAAAACCAAATATAATTATAGTAATTTAGTAATAGTCACTTTTATATACATACGTATAGATAGGGCTATAGTTAGATTCTAGGCAGTAAACCAGGGTTAAAGGCAAGTTTTCCATACAATTTTTAAGTCATTAATTTTCAAGTAGTTAAAACTCCAAGTGTGCACCAGAAAGTACACGGTGAGCAAAGCAAAAGCAGGGGGTGCAGGAGGACCCTTCAAAGAGGACGAACATTTTCAATGTCTACGTAATAAAGAGGAAAGAGATACCAGAAAAGCCAGATGGCCTTGGGCCAGGAGTAGACAAAGTCCCGCAAACAAAGGGTGAAAATATTTCAAGAAGAAATACTATTTCAAGAAGAAATAATTATTTCAAGAAGAAATAATACTATATTATTGCCAAATGTAGCAGGAATATGCACTGAAATAAAGACACAAATACTTGCAGATTTAGAAATTTCAGCATTGAGAATGGTCTCAGTGGATCCATGCATGACATGCTCGCCTAGTTCCCTAATGGGGGGAATGAGCAGACTGGGATACCCTAGAACCACAGCAGAATGAGGCCCACCCATCCGTCTTACCCATTTCTATTCCAACACACGGGACTAAACAGTTGTCTTTATTTGTGGCCTAACAACCCAATTCCACAGGTACACCTTAGAAATGTCAAGAGAAATGAGTATATGTGTTTTGCTCCCCAGCAAAGCTTACTCCGCTATTTATCTTCCTTTTGCTTAGTGCTGAGTGATTAAGTTTCAAAACGCCATTAAAAAAAAAAAAAAAAAAAGCCCTACTGCTGATCCTAGAGAAATGCAAATAAGCATTTAGAACAGAGTCTGTATCCAGGAATCCACAGCCCTGAGAACTGCAGCTGTCAGAGCCCAACCTCAGATTCCTGACTCTGAACCAAGTTAGTTTGGAAGAAGATGCACAGTGTTCTGGGTCTTCGACCAACTTGACTTCTAGCCACATCCTTGGCTTTCATAGTATCTCAACACTAATCATAGTAATAATATTAACCAAATAGGAAGTGATTAGGAAATAGATTATCTACAGAGGGTGGTCTAAGTCGGCTCTATCTAGAATTGGCTCGATTTTCCTTTGCTGGATTCAATCTCAGAGTGCTTGTTTTAAATGTCAATTGTCACCAAACATAAATGGCTTGTGAAAACAAGTTTATCTTCACTAAACTTAACTGTGGTCTCTGATTAGCTGTTTGGAATTTAAATAAAGGATATTCATGGTGTTTCTCCCCTTGATGCTATGTCAGCTATATTTGGGCAAAATTGATGTCTCGGGTCCTTTAAAATGTCCTGGACTTTCTTCTGTGAACTTTGAAAGAACAGGTATCACACTTAATTTAATCCAACATGGGCAGTTTACTGTTTTATGAAAGGATTCCTTATTAAAGGATTCACTATTGAGTTTCTAACGAAAAGCAACTATCTAATTGGATAAAGTAAAATTATTTACAGTATTTTGATTTATGTTGAATTTTAAAATTTGAATGTTATGACAGCTTCAGTGCAAGTTGGGCAAGTGCTCTGACTTGTGCCAGAGACTGCATTTTTATGTCCCCCAAATTCATATATTGAAACCCAGTGCTCAATGTGATGGTGTGAGTTGATTAGTCTTTAAGAGGTAATTAGCTCATGCTGGTAGAGCCCTCAAGAGTGGGATTCGTGCCCTTATAAAAGGACCCCAAAAGCTCCCTTGCCTCTTCCTCCATGTGAGGACACAGTGAGAAGAGGGCATCCATAAACCAGGAAGTGGGCTCTTTCCAGACAGTGAATCTGCTAGTACCTTGATCTTGGACTTCCCAGCCTCCAAAACTGTGAGAAATAAATTCCGGTGGTTTACAAGCCACCCAGTCTATGGTGTATTTGCTATAGCAGCTCAAATGAATTAAGACGACTTTTTACCCACATGCAGGGACCTTGGTATCATCAATTAGTGAATGACGTAATGTTTCGGCCCTAGGCTATGTAATTCTATGTGTTTGTCTGTTAGATACAAGGGAGGGATGGAAACAAGTCTGGATGCCTTAGTGTTTTCTTATAAGTGAAATAGCAAAAGATGCCAAGAGTTCACAAGATGTCTAAGAGGACATCCTGCCTAGACAAAGGGTGAAGAAAGAGTTGGCAGGTGATTTATCCCAATGCTCTTGGGAGAAGATAAGACTCCTCTCAAAGATTGCATTATAGTTTATGATGTGGGTGGCCATGATGTTTGGTTGACAAGAGGCTGAAACCAGACAAAGGCCAGGTCATGTGACCCGCTGCTCCAAACCTTGCAGGGTTCCTTGGACTAACTGGGCATAACATGGCATATGATCTGACCTCTCATATGTCTCAGGCCCCAGTTCTTACCACTCTTCCTCTTTCCTATTTAGCTCCAGTGCACTGCTCGTCACTGTTCCTTGAACACATCAGCCACACTCCCACGTAGAAGCATGGCACTAACTACCTGCTGCCTTTGTTGGAATGCTTTCATCACAAATACCTCCACGGCTCAGTCCCTGTGTTAGTCCTTGCAGGGGCTATAACAGAGTACCTCAGACTGGTGGCTTAGAAACAACAGACAGTTATTTCTCACAGTTCTGGAGGCTGGAACCCCAACGTAAATGCACCAGCAGATTCAGTGTGTGCTGAGAGCCCACTTCCTGGTTCATAGATGGCTGTCTTCTCACTGTGACCTCACATAGAAGAAGGTGCTAGGGAGCTCTCTGGTGTCTGTTTTCTAAGAACTCTAATCCCATTCACGAGGGCTCCATCTTTATGACCTAATTATCTTCCAAAGAAACGCCCCACCTCCTAAAACCATCACATTGGGGGTTAGGATTTCAACACATGAATTTTGGGAGGACATAAATATTCAGTCTGTAGTACTCCCTCACCTCATGCAAATAGGCTCAAACGTCACCTTCTTGATGAGGTTTACCCTACAGCATCTTATTTACAATTGCAGTCCCTTCCCTCCCACCTTGATCTTGCCAATATCTCTTACTACGATCTATTTTTTTGTCTTTCTTTTTTTTCTATAGCACCTATCACCTTCCAAAGTACTACATAACATTTCTCATTTATCACGTCTATGGTATATTGTCTACCTTCCTTTGCTAGAACACATGTTCCAGAAGAGCAGGGATCTTTATTTTGTTCTCATAGCTCTGTTTTGTATCCCAAAGCTGAAAACAATTTCTGGCACACAGTAAGCGTGCAATAAATATTTGATGAATGGATAGATGGATGGATGGATGGATGAATAAATGAAATTTGTAAGTATTGTGCAATAAGAACATTGGGAGTACGAGCAGAGAGACTATCTGGATTTTGTTCACCATGATATTTGCAGTACCTACTACAGAGCTCAGCAAAGAATTTTTGTTTAAAGTGAGTGAATGTTATTGGGTGAGGGGTTGGGTTCATAAAACTTATATAAAGATTAGTTAGAAAGAAATACCGTTGGGTCAGAATTGAGGTACTTTCATGCCCAAAATCCTGCCAGAATTCTTTAGCTGCATGAAGGTCATAAAATTACCCAGGACGTTGCAAGGAGGATTATTCTTTTTAGTTACCTGAGAACTCCAAAGGGCTACAACTACTTAAATGAAAGTCCTCAGAGAGGTAATAGCATCTGTTACATAATACAAAGCAAAAGTGATCTGTTCTGTGACATATGTAGCAGAGTCCACTGCAGTATGAAATCTCGCTCACTAGAGGGTGACATGTTCTTGTGTTGTAATTGGAGATCACAGGCTTCGGAGTCAGACAGACCAGTCCTGCCATCACGGCCCAGGCTGGGTGACTCTCAGATAGTCACTGTGTGGACCTCCATTTCTCATATTTTAAAACAATACCACTCTTCAGGTGGGTTGTTGTGAAACTGAGAAGGATGTGTCAATAAAATGCTTAGGAGACAGTCCAAAATACATCACTATGTCCTCTATGTCCTTTTTATGCATGATTATAATATTTCTGTTGCATATTATAATTGCATAATATGCATAATAATACATAATTACATATTATCATTTAAAATAAGATTTTGTTTTCTCATCTAAGGTCTAACCATTAGACCATTTTGTTCCTTTTCTTCTTGCATTTTGCACTGGAACTGTATAGTAGGAAATGCCACTAAAAATTGAAATTAAAATACAGGCCATTTCACTTCTTTCCACAGTCCAAATCTAGCTGGTGATAGCCACGAGTGGTTATTAATGCTGTGTTCCTTAAAATTTATAGCGTTGCATCATCATTAAATAAAAGGGCAGAGCAGAGACTTATAAGTTATCCACTATTTACATTTGAAAGAAGCTGATGGTGTATATAACCTTGAAAAGCCATGACTTGACTAACAAGCAAAAGTGACCATTAAAAGGTGAAACTGTAGTTTACAATGAGTGGCCCAGCTCCATTACTTGAAAATATTTCTTATTGAAACGTGATGAACATTTAGCTTCTGGAATGGAATAAGCAAATTAGTAGCCAATGAGTTTGCTAATTTTTTCTGTGGCCTACTTAGGTCTACATAGACTCCACTTGCATAATGTAAATCGTATTGAAAAAGAGCACTTCTGAAATCTGCATACGTCCAGAAGGCCAGGTTTCAGCGTCAAGGCTATAAAACATGTATGCACACTGTAAGAAGAGGAAATGGGAGCATAGAAGGATGGAGAACTTTGATAGGTCCACACAGCTTCTATGTGGCAGAGCTGTGATTTGAACCTCTTGGAAGAGAAGCCAGTTAAGGCCAGAGGATATGAGAGAACTGTGCATTCAGCTTGTCTGGAGTGATTCTAGCCCATCAGATTCAGAGCACCAACACTTTTATCTGTTTTATGTATGTGTTTTTCATGGAGAACAAAGATCCTATTTAAAAAAAACCCCCTATAAACTACTTGTGCCAAAGTATAATTTTAAAAACCTGAAAAACATGACTTTCATATATGTAAAGAATGAACAAAATGTCAACATTTTCTTTAACTCTTTAATGAGGGAACCAGTAATGTATTCAAAAGAGAATGAGGCTATGTGGGCAGTGGAAAATAATTTTGTAATAAGATTTCTGGATCCGATGCACAACGGGGCAATGCCCCACAGGGCAGATACCTTTCTGCAGACAGAGATCCTTTGACTTCTACTGGACAAAAACCTACATGTTAACATATAACTTCATAGAATCTAGGCCTTTAGTCAATAGTACTTAGAAAGCCAAACAAAGTTACACTCCCTAAACAAGCATACAATTCGCGGGTGAACCTGTTAAAACAATTTCCTGTATGACATCAAAACGACATGTTACTTCGCTTTGCCTTATTTTCAAGATTTGGATAACTTTCCTTAATTCCTAGTAAGTGTTTCCCCAGAAACCGAAAATAGATTAATAAATACAATGAAGATAATGGTTCATTTACAGATGGCTCTACAGCTTACTATTTTATAATTTATAAAATTCCCTACACGCTGAAAATGGCACCTGGATATTTCTGATGCAAGAGGGCATGACTGTTATTTTCTAAGAGGAGATGCCAGATCTTCCCTATAAAGAGGGTTACCAAAATATATATTTCAAACGACAATGATTATTGTTGTCATAGTAGTTAAGAACATCATGGAAATCTTAGAAAGCCCATGCCTTCCTCTCAGACAGCACTAAGAAGTGAATGCAAAGGAGGAAAAATGATGGATTGAAGGTGATTTCTACCCTGGATGAGCAGATAAACAAATCTCCTTTCAGTGTTACGAACTCCATTACGTTGAATATCGGTCTTCTGTGATCACAGTGACAAGTGACAATCACTACGGCTCAACATAACTGGAAGCAAAGCCAAGGTGGAATTGAAAGGACTTGCCTGTGTGTCCATTGCTTTAGAGAAGGAGGCTTGCCACATGTTTGCTGAAATTAAATTCAGAGGGGAGATGCTGGAGCTGGCCTATGGCAGCAAAGCAGAATGGATAGCCCACCAGACTCCCCCTGAATCTTTGAGTCAATTATTCCAACGTACAGATAAAGGTTTCTGAGGTCTTTTACTGCCAGGGTTCCTCTCTGCACTTGGACAGAGAGAACTTCTATAAACTGGGTGTTGTGTGTCACTGCCATGTCTGTATTCTCTTTCATTGCTCCACCTGCAAAAACGTCCTTAATTGGACTAGCTGTTCTCATGATGGTTAATCTGAATACCCTGTATGAAGAAGGGTCATTTAATCCAACATGGAATCAAGATGTTTTTTATTCATACTTCTGAGAATTATTCAAAACTCCATTACTTTTGAATATATAAGTTCATATTAAGGTATAACAAACATATTTATTAAGAGAAAAATGATTTTCTTGCTTGATTTATTCCCTAGCAAGTGTGATTTGTAGAATTTGTAACAACGACCTTTAAGCTGATGTAACGAAATCGTATTTTATGATATTACAAGGCTGCTATTCCCTGAGGTAACTTGTTCTGTGATCCTTTTCGCCACTATTTAGGCTGCCTGAAAAGCTTCCTCCACAGGCTTTTGAAATTCAAAGCAGAGACAACAATCTTGAAAGTCAGAATAATTTAAATTCACAAGAAAGGCCTGCGCCTTTCCAGGATAAAATAGATATGTGGGTTCCACCAACCAAAGCCTGGAGTATTGAGAGCTTGGAGTTTGTACTATAAATTCTGGAGCAGGGAGGGCTGTGTTAAGACTGATAGCGGCTTTCTAAACCTGAAGGCCAGGGGTTGGAGTGGAAAGGATAGAGGTCCTGAAGGGTGGATAGGACCTCGTTTTGTAAAAAGACACACCATCTTTTTACAAAGAAACAAGTCATAACATGAGGCTGCCATATGTATGGTAGATGCTCATTATCTTCTTTCTTAATGAAAGATTTTATGCACGTCTCTGCCACATCTCCTCCCCCACTGCTGCCCCCATCCCCTCAAATCTTGCCACATCCCCATTACCCTCTCAGAATTTACGTGCTTCTGCAAAGAGGAATAGTCTCACTGCCCTTCATGAGAGCAGCCTGGTGTGATATTAGAACAGTGTTTCCTAGAATGAGTTCCAGAGGACACAATTTGCAAAACAGACCTGCACATTTCCCTAGACTCACCCTGCACATTTCCCTAGAGTATTTGACCATAGAAAATCCATGAAAACACAGACATCTCTTTCTCTGGAATTATACTGACATCCTGTGAGGCTACTGTTCCGTGAATCGTACTTTGGGGAACACTGGGCCAGCTCTCTGGCTGTGGGATCAGCAGTGTGTCCCAGGGTTGCCTCCTGTCTATGTTTTCTCAAAACAGGAATACCACTTAGAACAGTTGGCAGTATCAGATGAGACGTGTCATACAAAATGTACAGAAATGGTACATGGTAAGGCGCCCTGTCCCTTTCCTTCCCTGCCTTTTGTTGTACACGTACGGCTGAGAGTGTTCTGACTCACGTCCTCTCCTGTCTACATTCTCCTCAGCCTTCACTTTGACACGCCACTATCTCCAGGAAGGGTTCAGCTCTTCCACTGACACGCTACCTCCCTTGAGCTCCCAAAGCATTTGGTTTCACTTGAAGTTAGACGAATCTTAAAGGTCCTTAGTATCACAAACTATTCTTTTAATTACTGGTACTGAAAACATTCTGCTCTACATTATCATCATCCAGGTATCAGTCTATCTCCTCCATAGATAGAAATTTCCATGAAGCCTGAGACTAGATGTTTTTTTCCTTGAATTTTATATACCTAGAAAGAACCTTGACTAGAGTAGGCACCCATTTGATATCTGATAGATTGAGAAGATTGCTAGAAGAGAGAAGTGGGGGGACCAGAGGGAGAATCTTAAACATTATAAACAGTGCATCAGTCAGGATGAGCAAGGCTGTGCTGTAGTAACAAACAGCCCCAGAATCTTAGTGGTTCAAAAATAAAGACTTACATCTTGTTCATCTGACATGAGGGTGAACTAGTGGTTTTACACCAGTCATTTCCGAGATCCGGATGTTACCTGGAATACTGCTTGGTAATGTGACAATAGGAGAAAGAACTCTGGAGAGTCCCCAATTAGCAGTTAAATGATTAGGCCCACAAGCTGTGAAGTCAGGTCTGTTCACAACTCTGGTTAGAACTAGCCACGTGGCTGGGCCTCTGTTGCAAGGCTCTTCCTTTTGTGTATAGTCAGAGCCAATGCGTGGAAGCCACCTTCTCTGGATACCCTCCACGGAGACCTGATCTAAAGCAGATGTGCCCTGTGTCCCCTCGCAGAGGCTGCTGCAGGGGCACAGGAGGTGCGTAAGTACTCAGTGTATCTGGAACCTTCAAGGACCATGGCTTCACAGCTGGAAAAGGGACTTCAGGGAGAAGACCCCCAGGTACACAGCATTGTCCCTGGTGGTACTTTCCCTCCTCCGTCCTGTGTAGTTTTCCAGCATGACTGAATGCTTTCAATTCTTTACATTGTTATTTCTAACATTTTCTGGAAACAATTTTTTTTTTTTTTTTTTTTTTTTTGGGTGTAAATAAGCATTGCCTTAAAACAGAAAAAGAGCTGGGAGGGTGAAGTATGTTACCGTGGTTTTCTCAATGAAATCATTGTATTTGTTTTTCAGGAATGGCCCACTGTGGTGAGCAGAGAGGCACTTCTGATGTTGGGTATGGAAGGTGAGCAGACAGGCAATTCTGGCTCCTAGATGACATGAAGGGAGACAGGACAGGTCACAGTGTGCTAAGGAAAGGCATAAGCATCCCCAGGCAGAAGAAACACATGTGAGAAAGCAGATGCCTTGATTGAGAAGGCAGACTCAGACTGTTCTGAAATTTGACTTTGGTCTTGACTTACCCCCCAGGAAAGAAAGGAGGAAACTACTGTCTCCCACCCGCCACCCCTTTCTCATTTCTCAGGTCCTGAAACCGGGAATTCGGCTGATATCAACTGTGTTTAAGCCGGAATAATGATGTATGGTTTACTAACTTACTTAGTTTTCATATAAGAAAATCTCACGGTCTTCTTCAAGAAAAACTAAATGGAGCCCTAGGATGTGTGCATTTTACAGGAGTGTTATGTACGTTGTTTACCTCTAGTAGGTACTTCTGAAAAGGAATCAAATCAGTATCTTTTATGTTATATTATTTGATTTAGAGCCCACTTAGTTTAAAAAGTGAGCTGAGTGTGACTGTAATAAAAAGCATAGGCATAACACTGAAACCAACAGTGCCAGAAGAAACAGAGGGAGAGGGTAACAGAGGCAGGAATCCTGGGCTGAGGACAACAGCACTGATCAACATTTGATGGGCATTTTCCATGTGGCAGCCATGGGGCTACGTGTCTTAGGTCTGCTTATTTAGTCCTCACAACTGCCCTATGTCAGATTCCTTCACAGCCCCATTTTGCAGAGGAGGAAAGTGGGGCATGAACAATTATGTTGTCTGCTGACATACCTGTAAGGAGCAGATCTGAAGTCAGGAAGTCAGGCTGAGGCTCTTCCTGTTTCACCACCTGCCTCTCATGATGTCACAGGACATCAGTAACATGAGTGAATGGAAAGTGCAGCACTGAACTTTTAAGGCCCCCCCTCCACCAGGTAAGGATGAAAGTCGGTGGAACTGCACAGGTTCTCCGTGCGTAACAGATACCCTTCTCTTTTCATTGTTTCACCTGAGCTTTTCCAACTCCAACTAACCATTCAGCCAATTGCACTGGGCCCAGTTACTCGATCAGGTATGGGCGTGGGGGGAGGTGATAGACAGTTCCAGAAGACTGATCACAACCACACACCGACAGAACCAGCAGTTCCTTCTGATTCTGATTATCACTGTAATTAGAGTATTTTTATTAAAGGTGTGTATGCCAAGGCTGCCATTGTGTTTCATGCTTTGCCCTCTGATTCTGAGGAAGAGCTACTAGGGTCCAGGATGGAGGGCTTTGTGTTTGAGTCTCTCTAGGTGTCAAGATTGGGGGAAAATCAACCCTAGGTGCATAAGGGAAGAGGGAGAGGAGGCGGACTCCAGGGGAAGGGCTGGGATTGGCTGTTCTCACATCCCCACTCTCCTCACCGTCCCACTCTCCCTTGGAGCAAAGTTGATAGAGACCCAAAATGGCTCCAAGGCCAACATGTGACCAATAAACACAACAAAAAATGTTCAACTTCATTTATAATCCAGGTTATGTGATTAACCCAATAAGCTATATCTTAAAAGCAGGAGTGGGCCCTAGTTTAGTGGGGCTCAAGGTTTGTACAATTTGGAGTTCCTCTTAAAAAATGGAGAGAAAAGTTGGAAAGAAACTATTAAATACCTTACTTCTGCAAATTCTTTTGAAGTCTGTGTGAATACACTTCTAGATCTCTCCTAGGATCTTGGAAGGACCAGGCAAGTGGGAGCCTTAAAGTGGGGGACTCACTGACTTTAGGATAAGTCCAGTTTTCAGGGAATGGTTTTAAGCAAGGAGCTATGTGGTCAGGAAACATGCTATATGAGTTCACTTTTGTTCAACTGTCAACCCAACCTATAATTCTCTAGGTATGTCTCAGGATGTCAATGATTCGGATTTCAGTTTTATGGTAAATTACCGAAATAACAGTTTTGTACTAACAGAAGATGGAAAACCTGAGGACAATCACTTTTCAGGATCTTTGGTAGGAAAATATCCATGGGTCACATATTATACTTTTGCTAATAATACAATAATATTTTAAAAGCAAATTTTGGTGTTCAACTTTCCAAAGTTATGGTCCCACTGTAGAATAACAACTCATATTCAAACTTTCAGGAGCACTTCTAGGAAAATAGAGACCGAGTGTGGACTGGCAAACTTATATGCCGACTGGTAAATTTTAAAGCAAAGAGAGCCAATACTATTAAGATGAAAATAACTGTATATGATTCAGAACCCTAAATTATTACCATATGTTACTTGGGTGACTCCCAACATTAGAAAATATGTAAAAATGAAAAGAAAAAAAACCCTCCACGTTTTATTTTTAACCATTTATTTCTTGAGATGGTGTTGAAACTTTGATTTTAAGTGTACTTGAATAATAGATGTAAGCTTTCCGAAACTATGAGGTCTGACAATTAAGTTCGTGAAATTCTTGCAATGATATTGCTAATCTTTTTTGATATTAGAGAGATTATTCATTTTGAATTTGTACCAACTGGGCAAACAGTTAACCAAGTTTACTATTTGGAAATGTTGAAAAAGCTGCGTGAAAAAAATTAGATGACCTGAAATTTTTGCCAGCAATGCACCAGCTCACAGGGCACTGTCTGTGAGGGAGTTTTGAGCCAGTAAACAAATAACTGCATTGGAACACCCTCCTTACTCACCTGATCTGGACTGCAATGACTTCTTTCTTTATCCAAATATAAAGGAAATATTGAAAGGAAGACATTTTGATGACATTCAGGACATCATGGGTAATACGATGGCAGCTCTGATGGCCATTCCAGAAAAAGAGTTCCAAAATTGCTTTGAAGGGTGGACTAGGCACTGGCGTGGGTGCATAACTTCCCAATGGGAGTATTTCGAAGGTGACTATAGTGATATTCAGCAAGGAGGTATGTAGCACTTTTTCTAGGATGAGTTTGCGAATTCGAACTTAATTGTCCAACCTCGTATGTACGGATTATACTCAGACTGGCAATATTCTGGCTATATCACTCTAGCTAAGATTTCTACTACAAATTCTATTTGGCCTTTCTAACATACCATGGCAAGTCAGGGGAAGACTAAACCCAGACCTAAACCTTGGAACTAAAGGTGCACTGGATCCTGCAGAACTTTGAATCTCTGGTTCATCCAGAATTCCTGATTCAGTTTCAGGCACCTATTTCATTACCTGAGCCGACAGTGCAACAGGTCCAGAAGCCATCTCAAGGTGTTCCATCACCAATTAGAGAAAGTCCCTGTTGGAGGGACTTTATACATTCTGTTCAGTTGATAAAAACAGCCTTTAGAGCAATATTCCTAAACTTCAACTAAGTTTGTTTCATTCACTCACTGCCAGATTAGATACAGGACACCAGTTAAAATCTAAATTTTAGATAACAAATCATTGCTGAACATCAGTACAGAACATACTGCATGGAACATATATGTCATAAACGAAGTATGTGTTGCGTTCCTAAAAATCAAATTTAACTGGGAGCCTCCTATTTTTATTTTCTAAACCTGGCGCACCTAAGTCAATCTCATATCAACAACCAGCAGCAACACCTATGTGTCAGGCATGAACATGGTTTTATGTGCTTTTCTCTCTTGCAACACCTCATGAGGTCATTATTGTCTCCATCTCACAGGTGTGAAAATGGAAGCACAGAGAAATACCGTAAATGTCCTCTTATGAAATTAAATATCTTAAACATGGACACTGCAAGTTTAGATGGCTTCCTGTCTTGTGGAGGTGGTCAGGGCAAAGGTTTCCCACAGAGAAGAGTTTTCAGCTGCTTGAAGGACAAGGACGAAGGCTTGGTCAATATCCTTAACAATCTTTCGATTATTGTCATATTCGAATATTGTTATAGTCGTAAACTTTTAGTTTGCAAAATATCCCCAGCTGGTATTACCAATTGCCCACAGCCACCATGAAAACTCATAGAGCGCTGAATTTTAAACACATTCCAGATGAGCCTTCCAAGATAAACCAGGTACAAAGCATGCCACTTAATAGTCAAAGGATTCGACTTGTTATGTGTTATTTGTACCTTGTTATACCATAAAAGAATGGCCAAAATAAAAATTTCTGCTTTAACACAATTCCAGTTATTATGCACCTCCTATGTGTCAGATCTAGGAGAAAGACACATAGAGAAATAATCTAAATGCAATGTACTGAATATTAAGGTGGAGGGGTACACAGTAGCTGTATAAATGCACAGCAGAACAGGGCGCCCCATTTCACCATTAAGGGACGACAAGAAAGTCTTTGCGGAGGGGATGTGGCTGAGTTAAACCTTAAAGAATGAGAAAGTGTTCATCCAGTAGGAAGTTGGAAAGGGCGTCATAGATGAAGTTGACAGAATGCAATGGGAGACTCTTCCCTCTCGTTATCACTGGGCAGCTGACCCATCATTCTTTGAGCATATTCCTGGTAAGAAAATATGAAGCCATAGGGACAGCCTAGAGGAGAATGCTTGGCTCCTGCAATGTCAGGAAACATCTAGAAGGAATACATTTATACTCTGTTATCTCAGTCCTCTCTCCTTTTTACCATTATTTTCCTGAAGCCGAAAGAGACCACGGACAAGATTAGGTCTTAGTGCATGTCAAATAGAGCAAAGAGAGGATATCACAGAAAATGTTGGTGCTACCTTTCCTTACTCCATACTTAAAAGACTGAAATATATACCCCATAGCCACTGTTTTCTCAAAGCACGAAACTTTCTCAAAGTTCATATATGTTTTCTAAGAGTTTCTCAACTTTAGACACGCGGCATTAAATGAACAGTTTCTAAAATATTTGAAATGTGAATTCTTTCTAGAATTTTCAACGATGTTACTTTGCAGTTAAGGAGTGGGAAATAAAGACTTTGCAAAAGAATGAACTGACGCGGATATTGGTCAGACATACCAAAAATCTCACAAAACATTGGCTGCAGTACAAGAGAAGCCTTATTCTAAGCCTGGCCCATTAACTAGGGGAGAAACATGAGCTGTGTCCTCAGCTTCTGTAAAGTGTCTCTCGTCATTTTTAAGTTCACGAAAAACTCCATAAGGAGGCTTAGGTGATGTACGTTAGGCAGAGGGTAATGAGGACCGACCTGGGAATCAGCAACCCGAGTTTGCTCTTGGTTTTGTTTCTTACTTGGGTAAGTCATCACACGGTTGAATTTCTCCTTTTCCTCACCTCCAAAAAGGGACAATTGAAGTGGACAACTGCTACAATCCCCTCCAGCTCTGAGAATTCTATTTCTATAACGTAAGTTGCTTGAAGAAATTACTTTTACCTATTTGCATTTCAATACTTTTGAGTCACAGATTTAACAAAATTGCACTGTCCTGGGATAGTATGCAGAGAAAAGCTGGTAATGCCTCCACTGACCTGAATGCATAAGGATTCAGAATTTAGAAAACATTTAAAATAAAATTTCCAAAGCTTTACATTTTGCAACAGGAATTGAAATAATTGCTACTCCTGATAGAAATACGACAGGTCTCCTCCATTCAAATGCATGTGTGTTCCTTCCTTCTCTTGGCTGGAAGCCAGGGAAAACCTCAAATTCTAAATAAGTATATTGCAAAGTCGCTCTAGCTAGGAGTTGTAAGATCTATTCAGTATTTTACAACATATGTGGTGTTTTATTGAATGAAAACCTTATATTCCATATAAAGTCATATTTTTTAACCAAATAAAGATTATTTTACTGGATCACATTCAGATAATATTAATATTTATGGACAAATTCCAAACTTTCTTTGGTTTCTAGTAATCATATCTGAACGAGAGTGGCTACAACAATTCTGTTAATATATTTACTTCTGTCAGAAGCTGCATTAGCAAGCATAACAAGAAAACATAAGAAAATAAACGTTGAAAATTGGACTTTTATGGCATCCATCACAGCTTACGGATTTTACTAAATAAATGCCAAAATAATTAAATTACTGAAAATTTTTAACTAAATGTTTAGCATTTATTTTGGCTTAAAATAAAAGACTCAGAAAATTTAAAATATCTCAGGTTCCAAAGTTAATATATTTGATTTACCAAAATAAAAACATGTCACAATGAATTACGTTTACATCGGATACTCATAGGCTGGCTTTGACACTGCTGTGCATCAGGGAAATTCTTCTGACTTCTCAGAAACTTGGTTTCTCATTTGTGAAAAGTTTGGCCTAGTCATTCCAAGTGTGTCTTCAAGCTCGGAGAGTTTAAGATTCAAGATAGCAGTTTCAAAAAACTACTGAGAGGATCCTGAAACTATTGTGTTAGATCAATTCCAAAGATCTAATGTAAAAATATCCTATGTTTCCAACATCGACCAGTTTGTGAGACTGTATTATTTAGACCAAACCACATTGGTAAAGGGTGCTTATAACGTCTGTGTACCACGAGGAAGACAATTAGTGTTGTCTTAAATCAACAGATGCTATGTTCCCCTTTGAATCGTACTTCGCTTTTTCCTGGAAAATGCAAACGTTAAGAACTCTGAAGAACAGCAGAGGGCGGTACAATCACAACCAACCAAACAAAGAAAAACCCTGGCATCGCATCCAGTGCCAGGAACTCCTGAGCCCTGACTGAGAAAATGAGCCACAGCCAGGTGGGAACAAAACACGTTCAAAGTGAATCTGGGAAATTGCCAATGAAAATGGTTCACATTTAATCTCAGCATCCATTTCCAGATCAAGGGCTACATAGTTTTCTTCCTTGGGTCCCTCTGGAACATTTCATTCACTTTGGGACACTGTATTTGTGAGAGGAGACGGTGCCAGGTTAGAGAATGCCCAGGGAAGGCGGGGCAGGGGCCAGGAAGATGGCTTGTGGTGTACAGGGACTCAGGAAGTAAGAGGGCAGGTGTAGTTTGAGATTAGAATTCTGGGGGTGGTGTCTTCATACACTTGAGAAGGTCTCATGTGAAGCATGAGAAAGGCTTGTGTGTTGCTGGAGAGCACAGGTCTAGGACGGAGAGAGCTCACAGGAGGGCAGGGTTGGGGGAACTGTGGGAAAGAGCTTTAAAACACGTGGGGCCACCCCCAACTGAGTCAGATGCCTTGGAAAGTCTCCAGGCAATGGCTGCCTGCACTTCTTTCATAGACCTCAGAGATTTATAAGTCTGGTGAGAGGCTGGAGTTGATAAGTAAGAATCTATAATCCTAATGCATTAATTACACTTACCATTATGTCAAACTGTATAGCATCTGAGTTACTTCTAGGAAATAAGTATGCAACCACATATGCTTTTAAAACACAGGCCCATTAATTCCATATAACAGGTTATAAGGACTGTGATGAATTCAGACCTCTGTTAGTAAAACAAACTAATGATGAGAATTGTTCAAGTAAGCATGAGAAGGATTAAAAGAATTTGCTAACGGTTATTGTTGGTTGATACACAATTGGACTCAGTGGGGTGTCTGGTTATTATATACATGTGTATATTCATCCACACATATGCACAGACACCCATGTAGACACGCGCATCTATATGAGAAAAGTAGAGACTGGCTTGTAGGGAGACGCAGGCAGTCAGTCCTGTCTAGTTATCACACAGAGTAACACAAAGGCTTCTGAGGCTTGCTTGCCTCGGTTCAAATCTAGCCTCTACCACTTATTAACTCAGTGGCCCTGGGCAACTAACCTGATCTCAGTGGCTCTCAAGTGGTCCCCAGAACAGCAGCATCCCCTGGGAACTTGCTAGAAATGCAAATTCTCAGATCCCACCCCAGCCCTCCTGAATCAGAAACTCTGGGGGGGGGGAGGAGCAGAAATCTTTCTTAACAAGGTCTCTAGGTGACTTCTGGTGCACACTAACATCTGAGAATCCCTGCTCTATCTCCACAGGCCTCAGTTTCCTCATCTATAAAATGAGGAAAAAGAGGTCATTGTGAGAAATAAATGAGTTAATATGTGTGTGTGTGTGTATGTACCTATACACACACACACACACACACACACACACACACACACACACACACACAGAGCATGCCAAAAAAAGTGTATACACATTTTAAGAAAGGAAAAAACTATTACAACTATAATACCCAATATATATCAATAACAAAAGATGAATACAAGTCACATTGACTTCTGCAATGACAAGAGGTGCTCAAAGTGCTTACCATGAGCATCCAGACACTTCTGATTATGGCGAACTACTGCCTGAGCAACGTTGACCAAAATGTCCACTTGTACACATTTTTTGACACCCCCAGTATCTATATACACACACCGTGTTTAGAACAGGGCATCATACCTGCTAAGGAGTATGTAAGTATTGTCTAATATTACTATACAAATGTCAATAGCCATTAAGAAAATAAAGAGTAACATCAACGAAAATGTTGATGCTAAGAGGAAGTAGAAACAATGGAAAAACTCTTATTTTGCTAAGTGCAAAAACTGAAATAATGAAACCCACTGAAACATGCAATGGAGGAAAAACCAGGCTTCTCAAACCAGGGCTTACAGGAATTCCTAGGGAGGAAAGGCCAGGCAAGCCATGCTCACCAGAAAGCAGCCCTACCACCCTCATTGCCTTGACCTGCACACTCTATCCGAGCACGTTTTGAGGGACATGGTGTGGGTTAAGGCTGGCCCACCTCTAACCCCATGTAGGATGATTTCTACTGAGGTAGCTGAAGGAGCTTGGTCTAAAATACCGCACCTTCATATTCATCCTCAAGATCAAAGTTCTTTGGGGCTCTGCATTTTTTCCTAATTGAGAAATTAGAGATTAGCTAATGCAGGTGCTAAAGTGTGAGGGGAAATGAAAACTTTCTCAGGCACTTTCAGCTCATCCTCCTGAAATCTCAGAAAAGTCAGTCCTGACTTTGGTGGTTGTGAATATCTTTAAAGTGGAAAGTCTCTAATCCTGCTTCTAAATGTTTAGAATAGGGATGGCGGTGGTGGTGGTGGTGGTGGTGATGATGATGATGATGATGATGATATTACTTTCTTCCCAGGGCTGTGAGTATCAGATAAGAGAAAGGACAAAATGGCAGCCACCTAGCAAATGTCCTATATCCACTTCCCATTGCAGAGTTATTAAGTTTCACAGCTAAGTAAAATGATGTTTTGAGAGGTTCAGTAAATCGCCCAACATCCCTCAGCCAACAAGTGGCAGAGTTGGAATTCCAAGCCTGGTCTGTTGGATTCCAGAATGAATGTGCTCCTCGCTGCACCATGGCTTCCTGAGAGTGGCCATTTTAGAGCAATTGAGATTGGTCTCCCTCAGGAATAAAAGGAGATGTAATTCACACCGCATTATGAAATTAGAAAAAAAAAATATCTTCACAAGAGAAAGATTGATGCTGATAAAAAAAAAACTATTTAAAAAAAGGTATACCTAGGTAATAGCAGGAAAATTATTATTGTAATTAATGAAATTGCAATGAGTTCTTACCTTTGCAAATTAATTCACAATGAAGCTATCCAATTCAGAAACGAGTTACCAAGGAAATACCATGTGTCAAGTCCTGCTCAGTGGATGGGGAAGCAGAGTTGAATAAGGGATCTTCTTGCCATCGGGGAGATGGACTTCCAATAGACAGCAGCTCATTTCTATTATAGCACTTAGTACTCCAGACCAATTACATCAGGATTCAGGGGTAGGAGGGTGAGGGGTGGTGGTGGAGTAGGCATCATGAGATGTCTAAAGCTTCCTTAGACGACACTACAGTGCAGCCAGCTTCAAAAATCACAAGAGTGGAGGGAGATGATTTTTTCCTGAACCTGATTCACGTCCTGGGATTCACTGTCTCTTCTCTGGCCTGTGTGGGGGTCAGGGGACCCTTCCTGACCAGCCATCATTCCTGATGGGGAGAAATCTGGAACTACTACTAGATATTGTGGTGTGGCCAAGTGCTCAAAAATAAAAGTATAAGACTGAGAATTCACTGGAGAGAAAAATGGGATAATTGAAATTGGATGCTATAGAGGCAACCTACAAATATCCAGGAGATGAGGAGGACCGAGATCTCAGAGAGGTTTCTGGTATGGAGCTTGGCCAAGGTGAGGAGGAGGAAAAATGGCACCTGAACTGTAGGAGGGGAAGGAGGGAGGGAGGGGGGGGGAGGAAATGTGTGTGTGTGTGTGTGTGTGTGTGGGGAGAGAGAGAGAGAGAGAGAGAGAACTTAAGATGAGAGAGGCTTACTAAATTCTTGTGATTAAATAAAAAAGAGAAAAGATAAAGTGAAGATAAGGCAAGGGTAACTAATGGAGTACTCTCAGAGAAGAGAGGAAGGGATGGGATCCAAAATCAGGTGCCAGGAAGAGCTTCCTGAGGTAGAATGATGTCTCTCTCAAGGAGAGCACTTGAGAGCAGGTGAGAATGGGTACAGACAAGGAGTGGACCAGAGTGCGGGTAGTTCAGTGTGAGTGTAACCATGTAAGGTGCTGGTGCCAAAAAGAGATCTGTGCAGTCAACAATTTTTCCTACACGGTGCAATAATGATAAAAGTGCTTCTAAAATTAAGTATGAGGGATCTTCCAGAAATAAGCTGGAATTCTTTCCACAAACAAACACACACAAAGACTTTATGTTCCCTGCATTTGCAAGGAATACAAAAATATCCTAATATTGATGTTCACTAGGCTCTCAACAAACATCTGGTCTCCTCTCATTCTAGAATTCAATATGGCGCCCACCTTTCCTTTCCAATATGATTTTGCAAAGGAGGAGAAGTCACAGGAAGAGTTTTGCTACAGGACATGCTTTCCGCCTACTATCGTTTAAGATTAACAGCCACAACAAAATCCAGCAGGACATGATTCTGTACTATCTACTCTTTCTGAAGAAAGTATTCCTTTTGAAGCTTGTCTCTCCAGAGTTAGAACTCAGATAGGGGTCAAGTGGGGAGTATGTGGATGGTAGCTGTATGTGTGTTATGGGGCTGGTTTTATCTCTTAACAAAACATCTTTAATTTGCAAACTGATTGATATCAAATGAACTCAGGGCTGTTGTGGCTTTAGTTATGATGGTTTTAAGAGAGTAGCTGATACTCAAAAATATATTGCCTTTTACTAGAAACATCTTTTCCCTCCATTGGTCTTTGTTTTAAAATATCAGACTTGAAGTGAAAACAAAAGGTACAACTTTACTGTGTTTCCAGCTTTTTGAATATGTTGAGATCACTCTTGGATTGAAGTACACAAAAGCTTAGTAATAATCATAATGATAACGTAATAGGTGTTTTTTAAACTTCAGATTTCCAAACATCCAGATGTTTGGCCTTTGCTGAAGGTATCCAGATGACTGATGGGAGTTTTTCAGTTTTCATACAGCTACAGGACTTTATGGAGCCACAAGTTTTTAGTTGCAACAGTGTAATTAGAAATCAAAATTATTCTCCTATCATGTATAGGACCCCTGTGAGCAAACTAAGGTCTGCAGGCCAAATCCAGCCTGAGCCATTTCTTTATGTCTTGTTCCTGGCTCCTTCACACTGCAAGGCAGAGCTGAGTACCGTGTTTCCCTGAAAATAAGACCTAACCTGAAAATAAGCCCCAGTTAAGATCGTCAGCCAGACAGATGCGCTTAGTACTTTATGACGATGTTTCAGAAGAAGATGACATGACTTTATTTGAATAAATATAGATTGTTATACATGAAAAAATAAGACATTCCTTGAAAATACGACTTAAAGCATCCTTTGGAGCAAAAATTAATATAAGACCCAGTCTTATTTTCAGGGAAACACGGTAGTGGCAATGGAGACCTTATGGCGGCCATGCTGAAAATATTCACCACCTGGCCCTCTGAGAAAAACTTGCCAATCCTTTATGTGGATCTTCTCCTTTCCTTAGCTAACTGGCTTTCTACGATTGTCTTTAGGAGGTTTTAATAAATCAATATACTTTATGTGTACATGAATGATAAACACTGAGAAAATGCACTCATGAGTTCGGCCATTGTTCAGAAGTGAGCTTAATGGAATTTAATGTTCAGGAGGCCAATGGGTTAACTGCTCTTTGCCTTGGAAATCATTATGCATTTGGTTAAGAACATGGCTAACTTCAGTTGCACAGGTAAATGAATAGCTAATATATTTTTCACAGTTTCCGGTTTTATAATTTACCTCATGGGAATTTAAAATGATACATATTACCAAAAATGATGGAACATTCAAATTCACCTCAACATAAAAACTTAAGTCTTACTGAAATTTATTATGTACTAATTATTACTAATATGCCTATTTAATGACCAGTATTAAATTGACATTTAGATACAGAAAGCTGAAGAATAAGGAAAACATTTAAAAATGTAAATTAGTTTACTACTTTTCTGTATCATTTAAAACTTAAAGTTTTGTAAAATTCAGCTTTTTAGCCTATTATTTAATAATTTTTTGAAAGAAAGGGTTAATTTAGCCACGTTAGTCCTCACAATTTATAACAAATCTGAATTAATAAGTATTTACTGAGAAACTAAGAAATGGGTTTCTCCTGCAAGATGTATTGGATAAAAAGGAGAAATGCAATGTTTTCCCATCTATTTCAATGTCTAGCTATGAAAAAAATAAAGTGACCTTTCCTTTTTCACTGGTTTGAAAAACAGAAGGAAAAATCCACAGCGTATCTATTGTCTACCGATTCTTAGGTTCTCCTTCAAAGATGACCTGAGAGTCTCTCCTAGTATAGACAGTGCTTTGTTAGCTTTTACCTCTCCATAAATACTACTACACACACTATTTACTGTATTAATATATGATACTAGCATTATATATATATACATATATATATATATATTATATAATATATGAGGTCTGACAATTCAATTTGCGAACTCATCCTAGAATAAGTGTTGCATATCTCATGGCTGAATATCACTATGGTCACCTTCGAAGTACTCCCCTTGGGAAGCTATGCACCGATGCCACCACCTAGGCCACCCTTCAAAGCAATTTGGAACTCTTTTTCTGGAATGGCCATCAGAGCTGTCATCATATTACCCTTGATGTCCTGAATGTCAAAACGTCTTCCTTTCAATATTTCTTTAATCTTTAGGTAAAGAAAGAAGTCATTGGGGGCCAGATCAGGTGAGTAGGGAGGGTGTTCCAATACATATTTGTTTGCTGGCTAAAAACCCCGTCACAGACAGTGCCATGTGAGCTGGTGCATTGTTGTGATGCAAGAGCCATGAATTGCTGGCAAAAAGTTCAGGTCATCTAACTTTTACACGCAGCCTTTTCAGCATTTCCAAATAGTAAATTTGGTTAACTGTGTGTCGAGTTGGTACAAATTCATAATGAATAATCTCTCTGATATCAAAAAAGGTTAGTAACATCATTTTGACTCTTGATTTGGACTGATGGAACTTTTTTGGTCGTCGAGAATTGGCTGATTTCCATTGTGCACTTTGACGCTTTGTTTCAGGGTCATATTTGTACACCCATGACACATGACTAATGATAACATGGCCCAAAACATCGTTTTGCTGCTCCAAAAGGTCTTGGCAAACTTTGACCCTCCTCTGCTTTTGTTCATTGATGAGCTGCATCGGGACCATTTTTGCACACCTTTCTCATGCAAGATTTTCAGTTAAGATTTTCCCGACTGTTTCTCTATCAATGTTTACTTGGTCTGCTATGCTTCTTACAGTCAGCCGATGATTTTGACATACAATTCGATGAATTTTTGCAATGTTTTCATCAGTTCTGCTCATTACTGGCTGCCCTGACCTCTCTTCATCAGTGATGGGTTCTCTCCCCTCAGAAAAACATTTAATCCATTTATACACTGCCGTTTTCTTCATGGCATACCTATAAACTTGGACTAACATGTCCTTGATTTCACTTCCACTCTTGCCAAGTTTAACAAGAAATTGAATGTTTGTTCATTGCTCTAATTCAAGCTCAGATATCCACCTGACAGCACACAAAAACATGCAACAACAATAATGAATGCCACTCAGCAAGACACTGCCACATGTTGACACAAACACATCTGTGAGACACTGATATACCAACGTTATGAAACCTTACCGGGCTGTTTGTACAGTGCTGCCAATATACATGCATGGTGGCAAGTTCGCGAACTTAATTATCAGACCGTGTATATATACATATACTATACATTCATGTATATATATACTATATACACATACATACAAGTATACATATATGCAATGTATATATAATATATATAATATATTACAGATGAAGAATGATAGTAATACCTGCCATAGGCCCAGCTATTATCACACAGATTCTCTCTCTGGCTCCTGAGTGCTAGTTCGTTCTATACTGTGTGGAATTACTGCAAAGGACATACAAACACTTGAAGCTGCATCACAAGGACATGTGCCTTCCTTCGCCTTTACTTTCCAAGTTGAATCTGCTAGTATCCAGTTTGTAAATTCCAGTCTCTAAATTTTCTCACCTATCTAATCATCCTGTTCATATGCTTACCCTAAACTTGCTTTACTTATTACTGAGGTAGAAAATTTTACCTGCTGGTCAGGTATCATGATCCAGCCAAAAATGTAAATATCTTTCTTTTTTCAAGTTAGCAAAAGTCATGCATTTAGGAAAGTTGGTCTCTATTGCATCATCTGTCTTTTAAGAGGATATCTGTGTGCTCACTATGACCCATGCATCCAGTAGTTGCAAAGCCTCAGGCATCTCCTCCCATCACTTTTTGACTTGTTGTGAGGGACATCATTCCCATTTCACAGGTGAGAACACTGAGGTGAGGTCACAGTAAGTGACTTGTTCAAAGTTTATAGAAGAATCTGTGTTCTGCTCCCAGGTTTTTGGGCTCCAAGTCCAGAAAATTTATAATTGTCTCACATTGAACCACAGACTTCTCATGAATCTACAGAACCGAAAAAACCTACACAGAAATTAAAAGAAGCTTTTTCTTTGAATTCTGGTTTTTGACAAAGGTGGATTTGTTATGGCATTACATTTTATTTTCTAACAAAACTCTCAAACATGATTATTTGGTATAAAATAACATAATACATTTCTCAACATAAGATTTTAAATAGATTGTCAACTTTGTTGCTCTCACAATCAAAATAAATAAGTAGCAAAATTGAACATCTTTAAATTAACATTGAATTTAAGGGTAGAATAAAAAACATATCGACTATCTGTGTTGCAATAGTGTAAACGACAATATTAAAAAAAATGTGAGTGTGGCAGCGATGCAGAATAGTGAAGAAGATGTGGGTATCACTGAGGCAAAGTCTTGGATAATTTTTAATTTCATAGATGAGGGAAATGTGGCCAGGAAAGGTCAGGACTTTTCTCATAGCCATTTAATAACAGATCCAATGGTTTTCTTAAACCGTGTTGCTTTACTGACATATGTACATCAGGATTTGGCTGTCAAATTAACTGTATGTTCACTGGATTAATAAGGAATACAAAACCAAAGGGCATTTACAGCATAAGGAGGCTGTCACTCTTCAAAAAGAAAAGAAATCCTTCTAGTGATGGGTTTTACCATATTCTCCACTCTCACACTCACAGCTTTCTCCAATTTATGGCCAAAAAAGAGAAGATAACAAGAAATGAAACCGTTTTTATTTGTATACCTAAGAACAGAACAGAGTAGTAGATGAATTAGAAGGAAAACCAGTTATTTTGGTAGTATATCGCCACCGGGTAATTTCTGAGCACTTTCTATCAGAGTGATAAGATCAAGTATTAGAAAGTTATAATAATAGTTTTTGTTACAATAACATTTTGAGCATCGAAACATATTTCAATTATGCTTTATATCTAAATCTTGAGGTAGACGTGGAAAGTTTGGATGACGCTGGTGAGAACCCAACAGCACTTTTCACATACAAACATCTTTTTATAGTTTTCTCCAGATAGTTTGAAATGAAACATATATTACAAAACTAATTTAAAAGAAATTACATTTTCTCAATTGCAGGCATTGGCTGTCACTTTACTAAAAGCACCATTCAGCCAAAACTGAATATCTAACTATTTGATTTAGCACAGGCCACGGAGGTTTGATGAAAGCAAGAAAGTGTGAAAATTTAAAACCCTTAAAGCAAATACAGGACATTTTATAGGTGATGAAAATAATTGAGTATAAATCTGTATTTTATTTCAATCTCTCACAAAATTGTCCTGTCCGAAATAGTCAAGTGTCTTGACTGAGTAGACTTTAATGTTCCAAAAATAATCTATCAAGGCAGAGTTTTCCCATCAGCTGCACATGACTCTCATCACCTTTAAGTATTTCTCATTAAATAGGGATTAATTCACAAGGCCCCTACTCTGCGAAGGGCCCACTGTCAATACGCAATCGTTCAGGGAACGTTAACATCATTATCAAAAGCATTAATGTCCTAAAGTGCTTAATAAACGTGCCTGTATAATGAGTCCACAAAGAATTCTGTTGCCATGGAGACTGGGCACCTATTCTGCACTGAAACCCTATTCAAAGTTGTACATTTATGTTTCCTTTCCTCCAAGAGGCAGGTCATTGAATCTCTTCCTTTCATCGTTTCTTTCAAACAATGAGGTAATTGGCTGCAAAAATGTTATCAAGTGCCAATTGTGATAGAGAAAGGTTCCAGCGCCACCTCCCAACCTGGAGTGAGGAAGTGGATAGAAACACTGGTAACTGGGTGGTAGGATGCAAAAGGAAAGTCATACTTGAAGAAAGAATTATTACATGCTTAAAGAAAAGTCCTCTGTCAAACTAAGAATGTATTTTGGAGATGGCACTGAGTTGGCCTTGATCACTCATCAGAGATTGGACTTACCGATGGGGTTACTTAGGGTCAGGCAGATCAGCAGCCCTTTGTAAGAGCACTACTCAGAGGCAGGGCTGCCAGCACAGGGCTGGGCCACCACTTCGATTTGCCAAGTGGGTGTCCCTAAGACTTCCTGGAGTGTTAAAAGTGTGGGTGACTGAGGGAGGGCTTCCCAAAGCCCGGGAATATTCCTAGTGCACTGTAGCATGTTAAAGGGATCTTTTAAATCTGGTTCACCAAGTATTTCTCAAACCAATTTATTTGGTCATGGCAGACTTTCATGACTGCATTGTTATGAGCTGAATTGTGTCACCCTCAAATTCATATGTTGAAGTACTAGCCCTCAGTACTTCAGAATGTGGCTTATTTGAAGATAGGGTCTTTGAAGAGGTGATTAAGTTAAAATGAGTTCCCTCGGTGGGCTCTAATCCAATATTACCGGTGTCTTTATAACAAGAAATTAGGACACAGATACACACACACAGAAAATCACGTGATGACACAGGGGAAGGCAGCCATCTGCAAGCCAAGGAGAGAGGCCTCAGAGGAAACCAACCCTGCTGACACCTTGATCTTACACTTCCAGCTTCCAAAATGGTGAGAAAATAATTTGTTTATGCTACTGAGTCTGTGGTACTCTGTTATGGCAGCCAGAGCAAACCAACACACACCTTAAAGATTCATTGGAACAGACTACTGTCTTACAGCAAAAATGTCCTATAATTACAGGGATGTAATTCCTGCAATGGAATGGAAGCACAAAGCCCAGGGACTATCTTATGGCTGCATCCACCAGGTGAGCAGCTGCTACTGATAGCGTGGAAATAACTGTGAGCATCATCACCTTGTATGCTTGTGAGTTGTACATTTAGAGATACTTCTGCAATTTATTTTAATTTTGCCCAAGGATCAATTTGTATTATTATTATTATTATTTGGTTAGGAAAAGTGGAAAGGGTGAAAGTGCAGATGTAATACCTCCATATCTACAAGTGTCTATATACACACCAAGAACTGTGCTACATAATGGGAATAGAAATAAACAAGTTAGATCTGGCTCTTGGATTTTAGAGTTGGGAGGAGAAGAAGAGGTATTAAACAATGATTGTTGCAATGCATTGTGTGATTTCAGTTTTGATAAGTGTTATGAAAGAAAAGTATTATGGCAGCTGACCTATAACTACATATAGAAAGAAGCTTTTACTAACTAATCCAAGGCAGATAAAATAATTATCAAATGAAATTTGCAAACACGGCATTCACATTAACATTTTCAAATCTGTATTTCATGTATTACTCTTTTTAATTTTAAATAAGCTTTATTGATGATCATTATTCAGTGGTACATGTTTATTCACCTCAATATTATTTGTGGTGAGAGAGATCTAGAAAACATGAAGAAATATACATCAGTTTAAAATGCTTTCCTCTATTATTTTTCACATGAAATTAAAAAATGAATCATCATTTTCTGATTGCATTACTGATATGAATTTAAATTAAAAAAAATCATACCAGAATAGACTAGGATGTTATTTGCTAAACTATCCACACAAAAAATTCTGTGTTTCCAGAGAAATTCTGGGAATTCAGAGTCCCATGTATATGTTGCATTATTTGAATGAAACTGTCATTCATGACACTAAGGAAAACTGTCAGGATTTGCAGTTTTGGCTAATAAAATATTGTTAACACTCAGATACTGTGTTTCAAATGGGCATGTTAACATTTCTTCATTTATGCAAAATACTAAGTTATTCTCAAGTCATCTTTTCTCATCTTTTGCTCTTCCATTTCAGGTTCATTATTATTTTTCACGTCTTAGTTCTGTTTGCTGTTTGAATAATCCTAGTCTCTCTCTGCTTTTGTTGCTGTCTAGCTATTGCTCTTCCATCAAAATATTTAAAGCTTTTTTTTCTTTAAAATGATTTGATCTTTCTAGAAGTATAAATCATTTACATGCATAAATGATTATTTCCGGAACACTATTAGTTCTTTAAGACTCTAGTGATGATAATATCCATGGTTAATAATTATTGAGTGTTCACTCCATTTAGAACCCATGCTAAACTCTTTATATACACTATTAAATTTAGTCAGCCTAACAGCCCTGTGTAGTGGTGAGAGAGATCTAGAAAACATTAAGAAATATACATCAATCTAAAATATTTCCCTCTATTATTTTTCACATTCTATTGGTGGTGTTTTTTTCTTCAGTAGGAAATGAATTTTAGGGAGGGTAAGCAAAAGGGATTATAATCCAGTCCTGTTGGATCCCTGATCCCAGATCTTGAGTTTTTACCCACCAAGATCACTGACCGATAAACGAGTGGGAGGTCAACGTCTCTATAAGCTTTGCAGGATGATTTCCCACAGGCAATTCTGAAGTTCAACACTCAAATAACCATGTGTATAAACTATCCAAGGAATATGTATACACCATCTGGCTTTAGCATATACAATTATACAGATGTCTGTGATACGGAGTCATTGATATACATTTCTGTTAAATTTAGCAACTTCACATGATGATGATTATGGGTTGATCACTGAAAAGAAAATATTTCTGCACAGTTAAATCCACGATGGTGGTTTAATATTAAGGAAGAGCAATTCTTCTGTGAGTTCCACTTTAGAAAAATCACTGGGGTTTGGGTCTTTTATTGGGTGAAAATTAACCAGTTGTCTTTAGAAATCCAGGATGGGTCAAATGATATAGTTAATATAAGCAGACTTTTAAAGAGGGACCCACGTGAATTCTGAAGCACAGTGGTTAACAGGACAAAACACACCTACACAAGCTCACAAGTTGTGCTGTAACTAGATTCTACACATTGAGTTCCTACTAAGTGTCAGGAACTCCCAAGCACTGGTGACAGCAGAATACAAAACCACGCCAGTCCTTACTTCTGTGCAGCATCCAAGCTTTCACTTACAAAGGAAACTCAGGCAAAGGGAATCACTTCTAGGAACCAGCCACTTGGGACAAATCTCTCTTATGTCAAAATTTATCAAGCTATAATGGCTTCTTTATGTGTTGGGCTTGACTAGGGAAAGAAAAAGGGGCAGAGGCTATGTCATATCCATCGTTACTTTCAGGTCCCAGCCTGCATCTTTCACTCTAATAGGTACTGAAGGACCAACTCCAAGACATCAGGGATACACTGTGGGAAATACGTAGCCAGGCTCACAGTGTCAACTGAAGATGGGGGAGGGGCGGGTGAGGAAGGGTCTCTGGGAGAAAGCTACTGATCATCAGAAGTCCACGGCCAGAAATGGAAGGATTTACAACTGAAAATATATTTTACATAAATTCAGGAGTTCATCTTATTCCACTTAAAAATGAAGACAGATGCATGTACATGGAACACTTGGCTTCAAGATCTTCAGAATTTGATACCACACCAAGAAAGACAATGAAGGAAATCTAAAGAAAAAGGCCCATTGTGAACTCAACAGGAAGCAGGCGAGAGGTTAGATCACTTCCATACACATATTTCAGCTTATTTGGAAAAAAGGAAAATCAGACATTATCTGGTCCTCAGGAGTGTGTGAGCAACTTCTCGCACAGACATGCCCCCTGCTGCTGACACCCCAGAATGGCCGTCTTGTCTCAAGTGCCTGATCTCGGGCTGCAGTCACAGGGAGAGCGCTCTATACCTATTACCAAGTCTTCACTTTCACCCAGTTGAGGAACCGAACAATTTTCAGCTCTAGACAACCTGTGAATTCAGAGCAGAGGGGGTTGTAATGCTGACTTGCCCAGTCAGACGCAGGCGTTCCCCCAACCCCTAGCAAATGCCTTCCCTGAACTGCTTCTGGGGCTGCTGTGCTGCTAGAAATCTGTATCTTGTATGATTAGAAGCAATAAGTGGGAACTGTTTCTGGAAATGATGCTTGAGAGTTTAGAAGATCAAGGTAGGATAGCTTCTTCAGAAATGTAAAAGGAAAACAAGTGTTGGAGGCAAAAGTAAACACCTGTAGTCAGGGGGAACGTGATTAATACCAGTTTGCAACTTTACTTTTTCATCAGGAATGCTGAGCATTTAGTATTATCAGAAAACCCCATTTTAACCCTCTTACCCACGTTTCATCAGAGTGGGAGGGCTCTGCCCACTGGCCGCGGCAACTGCTTTTCCCTTTCCAGCCAGCGGGGGCTGCTACTTCCTGCTTCTCCATCAGAGCTCTCTGGGGTGCCCCCAGTCTGCAGCTCTCGCCTTCCCCTGGATGATGGGTCAGCTGAAACATACGGAGGGTTTTGAAAGGCAGGGCAACCCAGATTCCTCGTGTTAACTTGGTGTGTCTCACCATGTCAAAATGTTCACTTTTTGTTTCTCATTGTAACATGTATTTTTTATTGTTTAGAAGTACAATCATGCCATAGATTTACAAATGGAAGACGCCTCTCAGGGTAGTACACGTTTGACAGATGGGTCCAGACAGGTGGACTGGGGAAGCCACACCGCAATCACTGTGCACCTCGCGCAAGGCTGCTTCTGCCCCTTGTCCAAGGGGAGAGCTGCCTCTGGTCACGCATGGGCCTTACTCTCTTTAGCTTGTGTGTTCGAGACACACACGTATGCATCCATGATTGGTCCAGTCTGTCCCAAAGATCTCTGCTACTGTGTTTCCCCGAAAATAAGACCTAGCCGGACCATCAGCTCTAATGAGTCTTTTGGAGCAAACATTAGTATAAGACCTGGTATTTCTGTTATGTTATGTTATGTTATGTTATGTTATGTTATGTTATGTTATGTTATGTTATGTTATGTTATGTTATACCTGGTATTATATTATATTATAATATTGTATTTATTATATTATATTATTAAATTAGATTAGATTAGACCCAGTCTTATATTAAAATAAGACCGGGTCTTATATCAATTTTTGCTCCAAAAGATGTATTAGAGCTGATGGTCTGGCTAGGTCTTATTTTCGAGGAAACACAATACGTTAATTTTCCTAAAGAACAGGGTGAGCATATGGCCAAGTTTGGGGGCAACACCTTGTTTTCAATCTAATGTCCCAACCTGGTAATTATTAAAACACCCACTCTCAAATGAGCCTCAGGGTGGAAGATAAATCGACGGTGCTGCCCAATGTCACTTTGCCACTCAAAATCTTTAAATTTATTTTCCTCCATTGCTAACTTCCTTACCTTTTAAAATAATAATTTATTTTTAAGTTATTTACACTATTTTTTTTTCAGGTTATGCCACAGATTTATTTTTTGTTTTTGTATTTACATTTGTCAAAGTTAATTTAAGCAGACACCTGGGAAGGTAATTTTGAACTGAATCATTCAGGAATCAGCACAGTGTTTGGGGAGTTAATTTTTCTGCTTTGACTAAGGAAGCAACAAGGAGCAAAGTGGCAGACTTTACATTATTTTAGAAAATAAAAACAGCTCTCTGATGTAAAATATAAATAAGCAAACTGGATAATTAGTGTAATAAATTAAACAGGTATATTTTTAAGTTTTAAATAGTTCTTTGAAATTGTTCAATCTGCAGTTAAACCATTTTGCCTTTCTTGTGTCTTGGTTGCCACATCTATAGATTATGGGATCAGATCAGATGATTTTGAAGAACTTTATCACTCATTTAATACTGTGATTATGAAGTTTTTTTTAAGCTGGTTAATTTAAGAAATAAACACAAAGGGTTGTACAACAAAAATCAGCCTTCACTTTTCACTATATATTTACTCACACCCTGAACAAGAAAGGTGAGCCTTCCATCTCCTTCAATATCCAAATAATTTTTCAACTTAAAATAAATTAATAAAAGTGAAGAAATCTATTTCATATCCACCAAAGTTACATGATTAAGTAAATCCCATCAAATACTTAAGGTATCATAAAGAACTTAACTTTCTTTTAAAAATCCTATGATTAAATAACCTTTTCTCCCTGAATGGATTATTTTTCTCCTGGAATTGATTATGGTTGATGTATTCTGTGACCTTTGGGGTCACACAGGCCCAGGGGCCCTGTGTTGAGTATTTATAAAGCTTTTCCATGGCTATGGTGATATGGTTTCTTAGAGAACTTCAGAATTAATGGCATTATATGAATCCACAGTGAAGACTTGGCTCTTAGAACGTTAAGTTAAATCCATAAAAGATTAAAAATCCATAAAAATTAAAAAGTTATGTCTTAATATGATATTCTACTACATTTAATATGATCTTTTATTTTAAATTCAGATCATGGAGTAAATGTAGTTAACAGATTCAAAGAGTGTGGATTTCTGTTTGGGAAGGCTGAAATTTCAGGATGTAAGAGACATTACCCCTCCTCCCTGGCCTACAGATGGTCGTTACTCTGTGTAATTCAGCATAACACGCTTCTCCTGTAGTCTCTCTCTATAAAGTTGGAATGGGCTGAGTTGTGTCCCCCTCCCCCAAATTCATATACAGAAGTCCTAACCGCCAGTACCTCAGAATATGACTGTATTTGGAGACAGGGCCTTTAAAGAGATTTTAAAGTTAAATGAGGTTAAGGGTAAATGAGGTCACTAAAAGGTCACAAATAAGAGTAAAGTTAAATGAGGTCATTAGTGGGCCCTACTCCCATATGACTGGTGTTCTTGTAGTAAGGGGAGATTAGGACCCAGACAGGCACAAAAGAAAGATGAGAAGGCAATATTCAAGCCAATGAGAGAGACTTTGGAACAAACCAACCCATACAGCAACTGAATCTTAGATGGCTAGACTCCAGAACTGTGAGCAAATACATTTCTGTTGTTTAAGCCACCCAGTCTGTGGTACTGTGTTATGGCAGCCTAGTAAACTAAAACAATAGTGAACTTTTAATTTTTTATTTTAAATGTGGAGAAGTACATTAAAAATGCTTCAGTGAAAATAAACTGCAACACATATACACACAGACGCGTATATGGATTCTGGTGTTAACAAATGATATTGAAGTGTAAAATGAATTATTTTAATATTTGGGTTAGAGGAGACAATCACAACTAACTGTCAATGATGGTAAGAACCTTGTGATGTCTGCTTCAGAGAGAAGAGCTATCACCAGTCTTTAGAGGTGGTTGACTGTTTCTTCCGATGTAAAGGATGTGTATGGAAAGGTCTGGGGGGCTGCTGTGAAATGTCCCAGTCCCGCCCCTCACACATGGTGGTTCCGTTTGTGTGAGCCCCTACACCTCCACTGGAGTGCCCCATTTCCCCTGCACACAGCGACCTTGCCCTGGTCAAGGGATGAGTTGGTGGATACGGGTAATGAAGTGCGATGCAGGAGCATGGAAACAGATGTGCTTAAAAGTCATCTGCCTTGCTTATTTCCAAGGGAAATGATTAAGATTTTGGATAAAGGTAGAGATCAGGTAATTAATTTTTCCATCTGAGGGTACATGAAATGTGACAAATCCTGAAATAATGGTGGGATTTCAGAACCGTTAAACGTAGGAGAAGGAGGTGAAGGAAGAGAGGAACAGAAACACGAGAAGCAAAGAATAATTAATTTGGCAAAATATACAATTTCAATCTCCTAATTTAATATGAAATTTATAGCAAGATAATTTACGCTTGGTTTTATAAAAATTGACTCTGTGTTCCCTTCAACCACTCATTTGCTAAAGCTTTTCTTTTCTTTTTGTAAAATGCATTGAGAAGATAATGTATGTAAGAAGAGGACAAAGGGATTATGGGAAATACCAAAATAGGGTTTTATCTGACTCAAACCCATTGTTACATAGATAGGTATCTATGAGATTGGGGGTCAAGGTTAGACCTGTGGTGTATTTAGGGATAAAATATTAGTCAAATATTTTTAAGTGGTTCGTTTTCAAAGTTGGAGCATAAAACTGCTAAAAATCATCTGGTCCACAGATATTCATCAAATGTCTACTATGGGTATATTTATTGGCTCTGAGACAAGGACTAGATGACGTCTGCATCTTCAAGGGTCTCACTGTCTCCCAAGGAGTAACAAACAGACATGAAATCCATCAACAGACTAAAATACATGATTTCGGATAGAGGTACGTGCTAAAAAGAAAGGCAACTGGCAGCAGTTTGGTGAAGAAGCACTTGAGAGCAGTGCTGATTCAGCCAGGAGGGCTGAAGAAGGCATTCAGAGGGGAGATTTCCGCTGAGGGCCAAAGAAGAGGCCAGGTAAAAATCTGGCGGTGCTCGACGGGTGGAGGGGAAGGAAAAGGAAGGGCTGGTGCAGATGATCTGAGCCTGGCGAAGCTTAGCATGACCAAAGGAAAGAGAGAAATGAATGGCTGGATGGCAGTGGACGAGGGTGAAAGTAAGATACAAGTGTGGATACCTGGATTCAGAGAGGTGGCCGAGATCACACAGCTCTCCCTCGGCCATGCAGAGAAACATGGATTTTACCTTAATTGGATTCGATTTTAAGCAGGGACCTGACATGATCTGGCTCATACTTCTAAAACTTTACTCTCACTGCTGGGTGGAAAATGGACTGTTTGCGTTAAGAACAGACCGTGGGAGATTCAAAGAAGGGGTGAGATGACAGCCTCTTGGAGTAGGTTGTCACGGAGGAGATGGTGAGAAGTACTCAGATTCAAGATAGATTTTGGAGGGAGCGCCCAGTGGACTTGTTGATGAATTGCCTCGGGGACGTGAGGGAATTGGGGAAACTTAATCACATGTGTGTGGCCTTGTGTCATCTTGAAAGCTTTCTTTTTTCCATTGAGTTGAAAAATACTCCAACAGCCTAACCTTTTTTACCCGAAGTACCAAACATCTATGAATTTCATGGTTAAAATGGAGATAAATATGCCTCTCTCAAAAAGTTCATCAAATGCTTCAAATACATCAAATGTACTAGTAATCAGCTGGCAAACTAAACTCTAGCAGAAACTTCTAATGAGGTTACTATGAGGTCAGACAATTAAGTTTGCGAACTCATGCTAGAAAAACGGCTACATACCTCATGGCTGAATATCACTATGGTCACCTTCAAAGTACTCCCTTTGGGAAGCTGTGCACCTAGTCCATCCTTCAAAGCAATTTTGGAACTCTTTTTCTGGAATGGCCATCAAAGCTGTTCTTGTATTACCCTTGATGTCCTGAATGTTATCAAAATGTCTTCCTTTCAATATTTCCTTTATCTTCAGGTAAAGAAAGAAGTCATTGGGGGCCAGATCAGGTGAGTAGGGAGGGTGTTCCAATACAGTTATTTGTTTACTGGTGAAAACTTCCCTCACAGACAGTGCCATGTGAGCTGGTGTATTTTTGTGATGCAAGAGCCATGCATTTTTGGCAAAAAGTTCAGGTCATCTAACTTTTTCATGCAGCCTTTTCAGCACTTCCAAATAGTATACTTGGTTAACCATTTGTCCTGTTGGTACAAATTCATAATGAATAATCCCTCTGATATCAAAAAAGGTTAGCAACATTATGCAATAAGTTCGCCAACTTAATTGTCAGATCTTGTATGTTGACCATTTGGGCTTAGAATCTTCTGCACTGTTAAGTAGACATTTTCAGAGAAGAAAGTAAAAAATAGGAGCTTTTATCCAAGCACATCCCAACCCCTCTCTCAATAAATACTTCTAAAGTCAGGAAAGAATATTGCAAAACTCTGGCTTGCTTTTTTCACTATGGAGGATTTTGTATCTGTTGACAAACAAAAACCTACAGTGAAGAAAATTCTTTACATTGTTCTAGAAATGACATGTCTTATCTTGCCTTGTCAATATGGAAGTTATACTTTTGGCCCAATCGTGCTATTTCCTACACACCATTTACAATTAGCCTTCCATTAAAAGTTCTCTATACAGGTGGCTTACTCTGCAATCCTTTCAAATGGTAGTTTTGTGGCCTTAACCTTTCAGTTATTATCATCTTGTATTCTAGTCAATGGCAGTGGCTGGAATTGCTTGTGATGGTTAGTTTTATATATCAACTTGGCTGGACTACAGTCGTCAGAAATTTAATCCAACACTAATTGAAGTATTGCTGTGAAGGTATTTTGTGGATGTGGTTAATATCTACAAGTGCTTGATTTTAAGTAAAGATTGCCATCGATAATGTAAGTGGGTTTCATCCAAACAGTTGAAGGTCTTCACTGAAAAACAGGTTTCTCAGCAAAGAAGAAATTCTGCCTCAACTCCTGCCTGAGTCGGCTGCCTGCTGGCATGCCCTGTGAATTCTAGACTTGCCAACTTCCACAGTCATGTGTGCCAATTCCTTAAAATAAATCCTTTCACACACATACACATACCCCTCTCGGTTCTGTGTGTATGTAAACAGAGCCCCACTGGTCCTGTTCCTCTGGGGAACCCTGACCGGGACATTCCTGAAAACAGTTGCTTTCACATGTACCTTGTGAGAAGCCCTGTTTGACCCAAGTCTGCTTTCCGGTTTGGATGCCAGAACTGCTGAAGAGACCCCATAAAGTTCTGTAAAAATACCCAGAACACAGTTCCGTCAAACACAGTGGTCTCCAGACGCCTGAGTATGTTTAGAAATGGCCTCACCAGTCTACCTTCGGTACTCACTACTTATTCGGGGTATACTTCACCTACTAAGTTGTCATTTTCTCCGCTACAAAATAAGAACAAAATACCTGCGTCTTTAGTTTGTTGTGAAGATTCAATGAAATGATTTACACCATGTACCTGGCTTGTAGGCGCTCAATCAGTATTAGTTACCACTCCCTCCCCACTCATTTTTTTTGGGTTGGTTTGTTTCTTTTATGAATTCTCTCAGACTACTAGGCCTGCCTATCATTCACGTAACAGAAATGTATTGTTTTCTGTCTTTTGTTTCCATGTTATGAAGACAGCACCTGCGGTCTGCGGACACGAGGATGGCTGCTCCTTCCCGTCACCCCACAGAACTCTCTAGTTAGCTGCCTCTTGTTCTGCGCTGTGCATCTCACCTGTGACAGCACACTGACGTTGCGTATATATGAGGTAGGACAATTAACTTTGCGAACTGGTTGCAGCAATGTCGTTAACCTTTTTTTGATATCAGAGGGATTACTCACTATGAATTTGTACCAACCAGACAAACAGTTAACCAAGTGTACTATTTGGAAGTGCTGAAAAGGGTGCGTGAAAAAGTTAAATGACGAACTTTTCTCCAACCATTCATGGCTCTTTTATCACAACAATGCACCAGCTCACAGGGCACTGTCTGTGAGGGAGTTTTTAGCCAGTAAACAAATAACTGTATTGGAACACCCTCCCTACTCCCCTGATCTGGCCCCCAATGACTTCTTTCTCTACACAAAGATAAAAGAAATATTGAAAAGAAGACATTTTGATGACATTCAGGACATCAAGGGTAATACAACAACAGCTCTGACGGCCATTCCAGAAAAAGAGTTCCAAAATTGCTTTGAAGGGTGGACTAAGTGCTGGCATTGGTGCATAGCTTTCCAAGGGGAGGACTTTGAAGGTGACCGTAGTGATATTCAGCCATGCGGTCTGTAGCACTTTTTCTAGGATGAGTTCACGAACTTAATTGTCCAACTTCGTAGCTCACTGTCTCCTCAATACTGAGGCTCCTCTGGGCAGAGTGAAGGTCTTGTTCACTCTTATCTGCAGCTGCTTGGCCAGTGCTGTGCACGTGTCAACCATTCACTGCTTATCTTAAGAGTCCAAAACACACTTGGTCATCAAGTAGGAAAATGTGTAATTGTCTGCAATAAACTCTGGCAAAAGGGACTGCTTCAACGCGTCCTATTGTACCACAAGGGCCTGTATATCATTACATTGAATTTTCAGTCTAGGTTAGAATCCTCAGTGGCAAACGGGGAATTTCATCTCCCCAAGGTCGACCAGGCCAAGTTAGAGGTAAAAATGCATTGAGAGCTCTGACATAATCATGCCAACCACATTCTCTCAGAAGAGTGGATGTCTGTTAGACCTTCCAAATAGTACTGAGGAAGAGAGTGTGCATGAATTTGTTCAAGTTGCTGCTGTCTTTTGTTTATGTTTTCATTTTTAAAATATTTTAACTTAAAATTTTGAATAGGTAACAAATTCACCAATACCATAAGTGAAAACAAAACCAGAAACACAATACACAGTGAAAAATCTTCCAAATCCATCTCCTGTCTGCTCAGCAAAGCCTTTCTAACATTACCACGATCACTAGTTTTCCAGTATCACAGAGACTATTTTTTACATAACCGAATATATTCTTTCCCACTTTCTTCACAAAATGGCACTTCATTACAAAAAGAGTCAATTCCAGTGCAGAAGAAAGTTCAAGACAATGTGGAGAAATTGTCAGATTCATAAATGGAAGAAATGAAATTAGCCCAAAGGAGAAAGGGGAACTGGACGAAGAGAATCATAAAGTGCTTAAGTGAGTTTTATTTCCTTCTCCATCATCCTTGAGAAAAGTAGAGCGAGTCCACGCTTAGCACAGTGTGAGGGTTCTTGGCAAGCTGGTGGGTGTCTGTGTGCTTTGAGGCAGACATGTTTGGTCATCAGTCTTTCCAAATAAAAAGCTTAGGGTCTGCCAGGAACATGAAAACAATAGCAGGCTGAACGGTTTGCTACAGCTTGTGGTCAGAAGCATTACATGAAATGGCACCAATGCTCTAAATACGATGGCCATCTTGCTTTATTCCTCCATCTCAAAGTTCCCATTTTTCTTTGCTACCTCTTTTGTGTCATCTGGGCTCTATTAATGGAGACATGGGGGAGGGAGGGGAGAACCACAGCAATTATCTGGAAAATTAAATGGAAAAAAATCCAAATTACTTTCCTCTGAAAGGTCTGGGCAAATCCAACAGCTAATATTTCCTATGATTGAGACGACTTTAAGTCTCAGAACATCCAGTTTCTTGAAGGAGCATAAAGTTACATTTTTAAAGGCACAGACATCACAAATTTCTTATCTAAATTGTGGGCTATTCTTAAGAACTGTCTTAATTTGTTTTTATTAAAATCTAGTCTTTTCCAGGTATTCAAAATGTACAAAGTTCAACTAATACTGATTTTAGATCAAGACCGAAATGTTGCATATATTGAACAAGCTGCATCCCCACAAACCTATTTTCACTACCATTACCACGTCTCGTGCCAAGCAGCATAGCCACATATGGTTGTACCCTGCCAGATGCTGGGCCAGCTAGTGGCTGATGTTCAGTGTGCCATTCAGTGAGCTATGCCCTCTACAAAGCAGGGCTGCACCAGCCCAAAGGAAAGGGAGCCAATCTCTAGCTGGCCACAGAAAGCAGTGCCTTCTTGTAATTCTCACAAAGGTGCTGCATACTCTAGCTCAGCCCTGAAGCTCAGCACTTTCAAACCACTGGGAGAAACAGGAGCCATCAGTAATTAATTTATATGGGAGACAATACGCATCAGGTTCATTGAGGGTAGTTCTGTATTGTACCTGTTGACCAGCTTAATTATCACTAGCACCACTTTTAAGAGTGTTTGGGACTGGATGACCTGTTATATCGGTCATTCTAGACTTGTATGTTCTGTCCCACCTCTGTTTTCATATCAAGGAGACTAACTTATGGGCAAAACTAAATCCCTTCCAAAGCCACACTCATGACAACAGCCAAGATAATCTCTCAGCTGTGTTGTATTTCTCTTTGAAATACACTTTGTAGTTCAGATTTCTACAAATAATTGTACATTTTTAAAAACCAGCCAACAAAGTGTAGTTTCATGATAATTGTGACAGTTGTGCTCTTCCTTTGACTATCACGTATACGTATGAAATGAGAGAAAAACAACTATTTTGCAATGCCTCTCTGGGTCTCCCACTGAGTAGTTCTGGATCTTGTTATGCACATTGTCAAATCTGTTCTGCGCTACATCATCTGTGCCTAATTTTGATCAGCACCTCAGGCAATTGAGGGAATTCTATAATCCTCACTGGGCTGGTACAACGGATCCCAGTGAATACTGGAGTGTGCCAGTAGGAGGAAATAATATTTATTGCTGTGGTGCTAAAAGATCTGGATGCTTCCCTCATTTGCCATATAAGAAACGGATGTCATGGCAGGGTATAAAATCTGACTGCTTTGATTTTTTTTTTTTCTCATGCAATTACCTGTGTCTATATCAAGGCCTCTGTTTTCATTTGGCAGTTTGGGTCAGAAACTGGTGCAGAGTCTAAATAGGCAAGCTAACAGAGCAGGGGGGTTGGCAAACTTTTTCTGTAAAGGGATGGGGAATAAATATTTGAGGCTTTGCATGCCAAAAGTTGCTGTCCCAAATACTCGGTTCTGCAGTGTGGTGCAAAAGCAGCTGAAGACAAAATGTAAACAGATGAATGTGGCTGTGTTCCAATAAAACTTTATTTACAAAAGCAGCTGGCAGGCTGGATTTGGCTTGTGGCCCATAGTTTGCCCACCCTTACTATTAGAGGACTCACCAGCCCTCTGGTCTTTCCCATTACTGATCTATTGGAGAATGTGCCCTTATCATCATTATGATTCATAGGAAAGTCCCCACCTCATCGTTCCTTAGCCAACAAGACATTCTTGGTTTCTAAGGCAGAAAACCATTGAGGGATTTTTCAGAGTAGATTTCAGAATCCTATTACACCTCAAGGTTTCTTCATACTTGACCAGTTTATTCTACAGGCAGAATACACAGCACTGAAACATTAGGAATAATAGCTTGACTTCAAAAGGCATATATGTTAGTAAGAAAACGTATTGAATAAGTTGCTTATGAGAAATACTCTGTAAATTCAAAGAAATAGATTATGGATTATCTATCATCTAGAAAAATAGATTATAGATTATCATGAAGACCTCTGAGAATAAGAAATTAATATCTTGGGGCCTGCTATTATTTCAGTCTTAAGATATGACTCCCTTTTCTCTTCACCTGTTGTATTTATGGTAGTACAGACAACCCCTGTATAACACGGCACTTCTAGAACACGGTTTCGCTCTAACACACTTTGAGAATTGGGGAAAACCCTCGTACAGCATGGCATCCTAGAACACGGTTTCAGTCTAACGCGGTTTGAGAAGTAGAGAAATCCCCGAACAACACAGAACGCAATAAAAGCTTTTAAGAGCAAAAGATATCTCATTTGAAATTTTTCATTCGAGTGCGGATGTCATATCAGATTTGACTGCAGAATTTTAAAATTTATTAGAATTTTAAATCCATTTTGTTTGTGGAATATTAAGTTCAGAGGATGAAGATATCTTGTCAAAAAGAAAACGCCCTCAGTTAATGGTGCTTAGTAGTGATGATGAAGAAAACATTATTTAATACACATTAATATGTTATACTTTTGGTGACAACTGCTTTAATAAAGATGTTTCTCTTAATTATAAAAATATAATAGTATGTTTCTAAAATTTTTGGAATAGTATGTTTCTAGAACTTTTCTGTACTAGTTCTTTGTTTCATATAACACAGATTCGCATAACATTGCATTTTTTTAGGAACCTAACAACCATGTTATACGGGGGTTTCCTGTAATGTGATGAGTGTGGCGTTGATATCAACAAGATGCTTATGGCCACTTGGAACTCTGAACAGGCAAAAATATTAAGATGTGTGCTCACTTCCTTCTAAGTTAAAATAAAAATATTATTCTCTACCATATCGTCTCCCACCCTCCCCATTTGGCCCCTCAAATAAAGAACAATGAAGTTTTATCCATATCCACCCCTTGAAAAAAACACATAAAGCAAAATGTTGAGCTGATTTTAATGATCAAACACACCATTTGTTTGCAAATAATTGTTGTGACAGAGTCCTTAAGAAAAGCACATTTTGTTCAAAATAGCAATACTTAAAGGACATGAACCTTAAAGTTCTTGCCATAAAATAAAAGGGTACATGGATAATTGTAATATCTGGCTTTTAGGCATATCTTCTTTAGAATTCTATATAGTTTAAGGCTTGTAGACTGCATCAGATTTTGATGATTATGGTTGGCTTCCCAAACAGATAAACATTTAAAACCCTGGTTTGAAAAACGGAATTATTTTTGACTACATCCCTCTGAACTGCAAACAATTACATATTCAGGAAAATTGTAGTCAAATTATAAGAAGAAGAAAGTCTTTCCTGTTCTGTGCATGTCTCTACCTCTTTATTCCACCCCCCCACCCGCATCATTTCTCACAGGTCTTTCATTTACTCTCATCACAGCCAAGGATTCTCCAGTCACTGAGCTGGATTCCTAGAGGAAGAGAAGGCTATAGAAAAACAAAACATAAAAACAAAACACCAGACTGTGCATGGGGTGTAGTCAGCCATGAGGCGTCCTTTGGCAGAGCTCTTATCTACCAGCCTAAACCTTAAATTGTCTTTTAAAGTTTCATGAACAAGTCATTGTAAGGCATTACACTAAGAAATGAAGCCAAAAAAAGTTGAAAAATATTTCCCACAGGAAATGCGCCCTGCTCGCTCTCTCTGGCCTGTATTAAAGCCAAATTTCTATCTATGGAGGAAGGACCTTTTGTGTTGGTTTTACCCCCCTCCCCTCTTACATTGTTGTTAGGTTGCAAACAATAGCTTTTTTTTATTGTAAATCAGGAATAAAAGAGCCTAAAATCAGCATACAATTGTGTGATCATTGGTTAGCCTTGTATCCCAAAATTAAGAAAAGAAAAAAAAAGATACAGTATTCACAAAGCCAGTATCCAACTCACACCAAAAGATAAGGAAAGGCTGGGGAATTTGTGAGCCAAAGGCCTCACTACCCCACTTATAAGGCTCGACAATATTTTCCACAAGGGTCTGCCAATTTGCAAACACTTTTTCTTGCTTTATTTACCCATCTTTAGTCAAGGGAGATATTATTAGTTCTGACCAGCCAGTCCTTCATTCTTCTGAACATGGGGGTAAAGAGAATAAGAACCTATAAAATGCTGACGGCCTTAAAACAACATATTGGCAAACACCTTTTATTTCTTTCTTTCAGACCTTACTGGTATGAGTAATTTTCTATCACATTGAAAGATTTCTACCAGTTCGCTCTCATTTTGGCCAGGAGACGTCACTGTAGTTTGATTAAACAATCAACAGAGCAATTTGAGATATTCTGGAAACCGTCTGAATATTAACAACTCCCTGTGGAACTCTCATAAGTATATAGAAAGCATTCTGAGGTAAAAGTGGACTCTGTATAGCCAGTTCTGCTCTTAGCTGATAGTTATGACATTTGTGTTAGGCTCCAGATTGAGAAGAGAATGCTCATCTCCTACCTCCTTTCTCAAATACAAATCTACTAGAATGAGATAGCATCATACACTTAATGATTTATACATCTAGGTGACTAAAGGTTTTAGTACATACAGACATGAGAGAGCTTTGTTTCAGTTTTTCACAGAAAGAAAATAAATCCTAAAAATTGCACAGAGCCACAAAAGATCCCAAATAGCCAAAGCAATTCTGACAAAGGAGAACAATGCCAGAGGCATCATACGTCCTGATTTTGAACTATACTACAAAGCTATAGTAACCAAAACATTATGGCATTGACATAAAACAGATATAGACCAGTGGAATAGAATAGAGAGCCCAGAAATAAACCCCTGAATATAGAGTCAACCAACATTTGACAAGGGTACATAGAATACTCAATGGGGAAAAATAGTCTCTTCAATAAATGTTGCTAGGAAACTGAATAACCACATGCAGAAGAATGACCCTGGACCCCTATCTTACACCATACACAATAATTAACTCAAAATGGATTAAAACTTGGATGTAAGACCTGAAACCATTAAACTCCTAGAAGAAGACATAGGTAGTCAGCTCCTTGACGTTGATCTTGGCAATGATTTCTTGGATTTGACACCAAAATCAAAGGCAATAGAAACAAAAATAAACAAGTGGGACTACACCAAACTAAAAAGCTTCTGCACAGCAGAGGAAACCATCACAAAATGCAAAAGCATCCTATGGAATGGGAGAAAACATTTGCAAAACATGTATCTGATAAGGCGTTATCCAAACTATACAAGGAACTCATACAATTCAATAGCAAAAATCCAAATAACCTGATTAAAAAATGGGCAAAGGACATGAATAGACATTTCCCCAAAGAAGACATACAAGTGGCCAACACATATATGAAAAGGTGCTCAACATCAATAATTATCAGGGAAATGCAAATCAAAACTGCAGTAAAACATCATCTCACACCTGTTAGAACGGCTGTCATCAAAAAGACAAGAGGATAACAAGTGTTCATGGGAATTTCGATGGGAATGTAACTGGTACAGCCATGGTGGAAAACAGTATGGAGGTTCCTCAAGAAATTAAAATAAAACTACCATATGACCCAGCAATGCCACTTCATGTGCTAGCAGATGACCCAGCAAGGTATATTTCTCATTACAGTAGTATATCCTTTGGAAAGGTAAGACTGCCCCAGTTATGAATCTTTAGTAAACATGTAATATTTACCATTTAGATACATGACTAAGTATACATTCCATGTGGATGCCTTACATTGGGAATAAAATAGTTTTTATTCAAATTATCAAAACCAAATTCTTCGTGGAGAGAAGGAAATGAATATAGGCAACAGAATATTTGAAACCAAGAACCATGGAACTAAACTTGTTAGATGCAATCACAGGTTTATTTTTAAATCCTGATTCCGCTTTCGGTATTAAATGTGGAGTCCAGAACAGCACACAGGCTCCAGAGCCCACACTCTGTCCACTGTACTGGACCACCCCGTCCCGGGGGACACTGAATACTCAAGGACTTCCCATGGTTCAAAGGACTTTAAGAAGCCTGGAGCCTTAAAACAAGTCTGTTTAATTTTACATCCTCTAATCTTCCAAACAGATGTCCTCACAGAACCATTCTCACAGAAAACTCATTAACATCTCTTCCATGAATCGCTATTTGGAAAACGGGGTGTTTCACTTCTGTGCCTCTATTTCCTGAACTTCCGCTCTTAGAGCCCAGTCTGTGTCCGCCATTCCTTCTGGGTTCAATGACTAAACTTCAGAAATGCTACTCTACAACATCAGGTGCACTGGAGAGTTCCAACCACGACGTTGTTTTCAAAAGGATGTACCATATTTGTGAGAGTTTCAAAGCATGTCCTAATTTGATGATGATAAGGAAAAGGAAAGCGGAATCTTCATAACAGGAAATTTTCTTTAGCGCTTAATGATTTTGGCAGTGCCTGGGCTAGCGGTCATCTGATAAAATGATTTGCTAAGAAAAATGCTGGTGTGGGGGACGTTCATAGTAACGGATGTGAAACTAATAGCTAACATTTCAATTAGCACTAAGAAAGCGCAACGCACCGAAGTTCAGCTCTTCACATGAGTTGCCTCATTTACAGCTCATGGCTTCGCTTTGAGGTAGATATGATTATTAGTGCCTGATGTTACCGTTGAGAAACTGAGGCACAGAGAGGTTGAACAAGTTGTCAATGTCACACCGCTAAAGCAGAGGGAGTGTCATCGAACTCCAGGTCGTCAAACTCCAGCTTCTATGCTCAGAGGGAAGGTTTCATCTGCTTGACAGACGCTCCCTTCCTTCTATTATGGAACAGCCAGACTAATTAAAAAAATAGTCATGGACAGTGAGCTCAACTAACTGCAAGAATGGACTGATTTTTAACAACATAAAATGTAGGGTTAAATTTTATAATCAGGTCTGATTATAAAACATTCTAGTTTCATGAGTTAAGGGAGGGTTAAAATTTGGCATGACTGTAGAAATGATCTGGAGATTTTAGTTAAAGGGAATCTAAATAGGAACAAGCAGTGTTAGAGGGCTGACAATGGGGTCTATTGCAGCATCAGAGTAAGTTCAAGGCTCGGAATCGGCACCTCATGAATTCTCCCAGGCATGCCACGTACACAAAAAGGCTTTATTTATTTGGAGTGTTACACTTTAGAAGGCCTTGTTTGGAGGCAAGTCATCAGTACGGTGAAGCGACTCACAGCCTTATCTCATGGTGTTTCTACAGCACCCCGGGCCACCCTGCCTCCTACTCCATCTGCCCCAGAGCTCGCGACAAGCCATGGAACCAGAGCCAGGGAGCTGGCTTCGAACTGAAGTGAAGAAGAAAGGTTGGAGCCAAAGAGGTGGGTGACCTGGAGTTTGCAGAGGATGGGAGAGACCCACATGATGGCAAAATCTCAGCCAACACTTGGGTGTAGAGGCCACAGCAGGGCAAAAGGCTGTGACCCCAAAGCTGAGTTTGGAGCTCATTAGTGATGGAGTTAGAACACAAAGAGCCTGAAAACCTGTCCGGTGGTGATAGCTGATGGCCTTGAATATCATCACTCTGTGCTTCACCTTTATGCTCAGCAGGTATGGGGCAGAGGAGAGCACTGGATTGCCTTCAGGACACAGGACACAGGTGGTCTGTTGAGGTGGAAGAAGCCTTAGGTTGGCCATGATGATAGCCATAAGCTACCTGGAAAGCTGTCATAGAGAAGGACCTAGAGATAAAACACTCTAGACGCTGGGGATACTTCTGTGAGCATATTAAGCAATCTCTTGTCCCCATGTATTGCCTGGTCTAGGGGAGGCCAGATACAGTAAAAAGTTAAGAGGTGACATTGTTTTACAGATGCCACCCAGAGCCACATGCTGCTATAGCCAAAGCTGGGGACTTTACACTTTTGCAAAGTCAGAGCAAACAGAACACAATATATACCAGATGTAGCTGAACTGAGATGGGGCTTAAAAGAGTTTAATCGAAAATGTCCCAAATCTCCTTTGCACAAGAACGCTCACTGGGGCTGTATGCTCTTTGATATGGTAATACAGCCAGCTGCCAGCTCATCGCTCTTTCCAACACGGTCATCCACATCGCTTTTCATCTTTTTTCCATCAAGCACGTGACTTTTAATATTAGGAGGGCTCATGATTCCATATATGAGGCTCATTTCTGTCCTTTAATTGGGAGTAGGGAAGTGGAGATTGCCTTATATTCTTGGAAGCACAGAAAGATGAAGGCACCATTCTCGACTACTGCTTCTCTTCTCCTGTGTATAAAATACTCCAAAGTAGCTTGTCTGAGTTTCTAACCAACTGATGCAAAGGTGCTTAGGTTGTTGCTGGAAGCCTGTGCCACACTTTGTGTTTGTGTGTGTGTGTGTGTGTGTGTGTGTGTGTGTGCACGCGCGCAATGGACTTGTAAATGTGGAGTTCACCCTGTGCTCCAGAAGACCACCTGTGGTTAGCCTCCATCTTTCTTCCCAAATTGCTTCCATGGCTGTTTGGTGAGAGTGGTGCAGAGCATCCAAATGCCTTTATACATGTGGTGATGGGAAGTTAGGAAGGCCAAGCAGGGATTCTTTTAAATCTCATAATTACAAGCTATTTTTCTGAAATGCTATTAATTGCATAACTCTTGTGCTGGTGAGATAGAAGCTTGCTTCACCATGTCCAAGGCTATTATGGACCTTATTCATGGAAATAGATATACCCAACCCTCAGATACATGAAGGAATGAAAGAAAAGGAATGTAAAAACACAAAAGAAAATGGGAGTGGTGATTGATAGTACATATTGCAATTATGCATGAATACGATATATTCTTACATATTCTCTCAATTATAAATAGGCAACATTACCACATACGCCCAAAAGGGAAGCCCATCAAGTGTGCTTCTTTGTAAGTCAAATATCCTTGAGTATTTCTGTCCGACACTATGGTTCAAAATCCTTAATTTTAAGATGTTACAAACATACTTTCATATATTTAATGTTATAATCACAAAAATTTAAACCTGGGCTATCTACTTTTCTTCTTTAATAGGAAAGCTGAGACTCATAGATGTGGTAGGACCTGCCCAGGTTAGCAGCGAGAGCGGTGATAGAAGCACGCTTGGCCTGACAGGCTCTTCCTCTTATGTGTATGCAGCATCACACTGTTACATTCTCTGAGGTAACCTTTGTCAAGGTTACTGCGGGACTCTAGTGGGAGGTAGAGAACGAGGCCGCCCAGAACTGTTAGAACAACGTAGGCTGTGCGAAGAGCATTCACGGTAGTATTGCCAACCTGTGTTTGGGGTCACTGTGCTAGAAATGAGTGCCCATCTGCTGGTAAGAAACTCTCAGAACACATTCACTATGCCCCACATTCCTGTTCACCTCGGCCATTGTCAAAGTTCAAGCTTCCTGTGAAACCTGATAACCTTCATTCCTACTCCCATACATCCAATTTCATGACCCAAAACTTCACTCTTTCGTCCCCTGCTAAGCCTTTCCATCTTGACTACTGGTGCTCTCAGTCAATAATCCAGCACACGTTCCTCACCTCCTTAACTGCTTGGAATGCTCCCTTCATCTCTGTGCTTTAACGAAGAGCTGTCCTCTGAGCACACTCCTTTCTCTGCAGCCCCCTTCAATGAACAATGTATTTTCTCCAGTATTCTCTGAAACTCAGGGCTTGGAGTTGATCTTGCTACTCCTTTTAACCAGCTACCCTATCGTTCCTGTAATGTCATTCTCCTTTGAGGCTGTACAGTTACACTACCCTCTCTCTTCATAACTGTCATGTTGGTTATCTCATTCACAGATGACTCACCATGATCGTTCTTGGACACTTCGGCGTCCATTATCCTGACCTTTCATTTCCTTCACCTCACCTCCAATGGCTTTTCTTCTACCCTACCTTAGTCATCTACTCCCAACATTACACGCAGGACCTTTTCATCTCCAGGAGCTGCATCACCTCCTAGTTTTCTACCACCCCACTGTCCTTCCAGGTCACTTGCTGGAAATAATGATAGTTCCATGATTTCAATTCTTCATCTTTACTGACACTCATTTACTAACCATACCACTTGCTCACTATTTATCAGCCACCTTCTGTTTTCACTTCCTCCTTTGCCCAGCCTAGATTCCTTGGCTCACCGCTATTTTCACTTGAATGTGAAAATATTCACTCTCTTGCTTCTCTGTTCTGCTGTTGGACTGAGCTGTCAAAACCCTAAATTTCATTGCTCCTGCTTTCTGTTTTCTATCTGCCTGAACAATAGTTGATTTATATTGCTGGAGAAAATCATATAGCTGTTTGGTTCCACTTTAAATTTATGATCGCAAATGTCAAATAAAGTCTCAACATTGCCTGACAAATCTGCTACATTTCCTTCCTAAATTCACTTTTCTACTTTATGTATCCTTTCTTCTTAAACATCTTTCATCCCTTGGCCACCTCTCCAATCCCAACCTTTGTCTTAGAAATATCCCTTATCCTTTCAAGGCAAACACCTTCACTTTGGCTGTAAAGCTCATCTTCCCGTTCTTTCTCAAGAATTTTGCTTCTTTGACCTTTCCATGTTTCTCCTGTGTTATTAATCTCTCCATTTCAACTCTTCAGTGATATAACAAGAAACGCACACCTCAATATCTCTACTTAAAGATAAGGTCTTCCCTCAACTCCTCCACTGTCTTTAGCACCTGCCTCATTTTTATGCTTTCCTTTCCAGCCATACTTGTCAAGAGCTATCTACATATATGGTCTCCACTTCCTGGTTTCTCAATTGAATTTAAATTTTTATTATTTTTAAATCAAAGTAAAGCACTTACATATTTTAAAAGGTCAAATGCTACCCCCCACCCTCGAGGCAGCTAAATCTCCTGTGATTTACCTTAAAGACGTATTTACAAAATACATTCCTATTTCTCAATTTTAGACACTTATATTGGCTTCTTATTACTGAATATGCCATTTTACTCTGTTATTCAACACCCCCCACACACACACACATTCATACACACTTCTTTCTCCATCCTGCCAATATCATACTTTTTGGTTAAACCAGGATTCAATGGTATGGAAATACTATTCATTAACAAGATTATAGTGTCCCATGGTGCATTTTATTTTTTGAACAACTTTTAAAATTTTTTATAGCTGTCAATTGATTTAATTTTCTAATTATTTTTCTTTTTACCATAAATTCAATCTCTACTAGAGTTGTGGAACTTCTCTTATATATTCAAATATAGTAGATTTACTATCAGTTCCAATTTCTATTGGACAAATCCTTCCTGGAGTCCTCTATCCTCTGACCCTAACTGGACCATGGTGGCACGGGGGAGACACATAATCAGCAGCTCCCGTGAATCATGGTCACAACTGCACGTGCAGTGTATCTTACAAACAGAGCCTGGCCATGAAGTTTAAGGAGGTGCTAATCAGACCATAAACAAGAACAGTTTCAAAAACAAGTGGAGTCACAGAGCTACTCCTTTTTATAGCCAAAAGGAGCGATTGCACCAGAAGGAAAGAATAGAATTTTCCTGACTTTTTGGTGCAGCATGCAGAGGCAAGCAGCTGCTGGTGGTGGTGAAAAGAAAATCTGACTAAATGACTGCTCTTGTTCCTTCATTTGTGTGCTAAATGCCAGTTCATCCATTTCTAGACTAAATTCTTCAGAATATTAAAAATATTAATATAGATGAACTGAAAGGCAAAGTTTTGTGAAAAGTCTGAATAGAAAAAACATTTTTATCTTTTGTAGAGTAATTCCAACCACAATTCCCAGAGTGTTTACTCCATCTGCTTTACGGAACATACAGAACTCACCGACCGTGTGTCTTAGAGCTGCCTATTGAATAAACAATATGCTTGTGTCAAGCCTCAAATCATTCCTATCTCTTAGTAGGTTTGAAAATGGTTAACAAACTGTTTTTTTCCCCCCTAGAAAACAAAGCAGGTAACCTTTGGGCAACTCCAACTCAAATTATGGCATATTCTGAATTAGTGGAGTGTGAATGATTTGCAATGTAAATATACATATACATATATATGTATAAATATACATTGCATATAAAGATATATAAATGTAAATATATATATATATTTTTTTTTTCTTCCAGATTTTACCAGAGATTCCTTCAAGTAACAAATATGGCTTCCCTCAGTTCAATAAACACAGACAAGTTACCATAGTTAAACTTTGGCTTTTGACTTTGAATGATTATATACTGAACATTTACCATTAATTTTCTATTTATTTAGTGACACCAACTAGAATTTGCTTTGTTTTCAACAAAGAATTATAGACAGAGCAATGGCAATTGAAACCCAGTTACTCACCCTCCCCTAACCTTCTTTGTAGATCCAGGCTTCCCGCCCCCACATGTTACAATGGAAATCATCTATTTTATTCAATACCCACATGATGTGGCAAATATTTTTTGAATATATTTTTGACAAACACAAATAGGATATCTGGAATGAAGTAGGGATGATTAGGTTTGAGGAGAAAAGAGCAACAAATGGAAATTTCAGAAATCTTTACTGAAGAAACAAGTGTTCAGAGAGTAAGTGGTTCTGTCTTCAAAATAAATTGCTTTTTGAAATAAGCAAATGCTATCGAATTCTGCTACAGAATAGATTTTCCATGATGATTCTTTGGCAAAAGCTATAAATCAACAGCTTAAGCAATTTTGAAAAAAGAACATGTAGATGTCTATTGTTTAACCTTGCTATTAATATATTGTCATTAATTTGTTGACTGTTGCTACAAGACTTCAAAATGCTCAAAGATATATACTGAAATTTATTTTCTATGAATTATGACTAAAATACTCAAATTTAGTTTAAATCCACGTAAAATTTTATCTAAGTGATCTGAAAGACCGTTTTAAAAAAATTATCTTTAATTATGGCTGACCCACAATATTGTATTTGTTTCAGGTATACAGCATAGTGATCGCCATTATATGCCTTAAGAAGTGATCACCATAATAAGTCTGGTAACCATCTGTCACTGTACATAGTTATTATGATATTATTGACTAGATTCCTATGCTGTATGTTACATCCCCATGACTTATTTTATAACTAGAAGTTTGTACTTCTTAATCCTCTTCCCCTTTTCTGCTCATCCCTCCCACACACTCAGCAACCATCACTTTGTTCTTTGAATACATAAGTTCTTTTCTGATGAAACACCTTTTTAATGGGCCATGGATGGTTTTCCTTAGAACTCAGAATGGCATGGAAACCAACCATCTGAAAACCACGTTACCCAAAAGGCACTCCCTGTGACAGACAAGAGAATAACTGCACCTACACCACTCTTTTCCACTGTTAATGACATAACTTTTCTAGTCTGCTCAAGATGCAGTACTAAGACCCACCATAATAGTATATGTTATCAACTGCATTGACAATTGTCAATAAATAAGGATTTTACCCATGAGCTAAGAGAAACACAAAATCCCTCACAGTGAACTTCATATCACATAGACTTAGTGGGGAACATAGGCTTTTGATCTTGCGATGAGGAGCCCTGCGATCGAAAAACACTACCTCTAGTAAGATCACCCCTTCATTTGTAACTTAAGGCATGATCGATTTTTATTTCTGGCCAAAATCTCTTCTAGTTTCTTTGGATTTTGGAAGTATAACCTTCTTAAGCCATTTCAACTGTATTAGAAAGCTGAGTGGAGTGCCTGTAGCTATCCATACATTCTGGGGGGTGGGGGCGGAGGTTCAGGAATTCACCTGTAAAGACTCTTGGGCTAATTTTTGGGGATGTGAAGAACTGAGCTGCTTGGCAGGGTAAGAAAAATAAACCATTGCAAAAGAAGAATGAAGAACATGGGAAAGAGAGGCGATTCCGGAGCTGTGCCCTTGAGGGGCAGGAGATATGATCTTGACCACAGGTGAAAACCTGGTTTTGACAAACAGGGACATTTCACCTCAGGAGAAAAGATCAGGTTAGTGGTTCTCAGCCCAAATTCTTCACTAACCAGTCCACAGTGGGCATAGACAGCAGTAGTTTTTAAAAGCTCTACAGGTGATTTCAATGTGTACCCAGGGTTGAGAAATACTAAAAAATGAAGGGAAGACAGAGCAACATATAGAGAGGTGTTGAGCAGAGAAGTTGAGACAGAAAGGATAGAATCTATTTTCTCAAGAGATAGAGTCACCTAGTTAGGAGTTGTGCTGGAGGTTTGAGGAGAGTGGGGGACATTTGCGAGGGGGGATGTTAAAAATGCAACAGGACTTTAACTAGAAATAGCCCTTGAATAATGTATTGCAATATATGGAATTTGTAGAATGATACTTTATTGTTGTGAAAAGATAACTAAATTCGCTAAGCATCTTAGATATCCATGAATTTACACCATGATTACTTCATATTAGTTATGTATAAAACATGGGAAATATATTTATTTGTTGATTGCACTTGCAAAGTTTGACCAATTTTGAACAAAGTTGTAATTAAAATACTACATCTTTTCTCAAAATATTTCTCACATAGGTTTATTTTGTTTGGTTAGCTGTTGGTGTGTGTGGGGGGAGTGGGACCGTGTCTTATTTCTCACATTCCCCCAACATGGCTATAGGAAGATGATTAGTGTAGTCCAAACTAAATGCAATAATAGTGCTTCTTGCACAAATGAATACCATGCCAATATAAGAAAAACAATTATTCAACTGTGGAATTTCCTTTTCAAAAAAAAAAAAAAGAAACAGAATAGAGGTTTACACACTATATATAACCTACTTTCTTTAAAGGGGAATTCTTATGTCTCCTAAAACCCAAAAGTTCTGTGTCAAGCTTTTAAATTCAACTTCTGTTTCACTATTCAAAATTGTGCCATGTGTATTTGTAATTTTGTAAGTCTGACACTCTCATAACAAGATTTGAACACAGCCACTGTTTATCATTTCATGCTAATTAAATGTGATCCCCATCATTGCCAATTTTACTCTTTTACCTTAACTGCAAATAAGAGAAAGACACAGGCAGACTACAGGGAGTGTGTTATATGTATGTTGCTAATTGACGAGTCTCAGCTATAAACTTTTGGGAGTGAAGATTCAAAAGCTACATTATTTGATATGTTAGAGATTGACATCCAGGTGCATTTAATTTTAAGCTAGTGGGGGAGCCATATTGCAGAGTGAAAATGCTAGGTCTTGAAATACAAGACGGGGGTGTGCCCCTAGATCCCCTACTAACTACAAAGTGTGAAGTGAAGCAAGTTCCTGAACCTTTTGCATCTCAGTTTCTTTATATGCAAAATGGAAATGAACACATCTTCCCTCACTAGGCTGTTAAGAGAATGAGTGGAATAATATATGTGAAATATATTTTAATGTGAACTATCTTCAGTTTAATTCTCTATTTTGGAAAGGCATTATATTTGCGTACGGAGCTTCCTGAAAACAAAGCACAATAAATATACAGAGTAATTAGAAAGTAGAAATTAAGATACACATGTAATTAGAGTGCCACAGGTATACAAGGATTAAACGTCAAAACTCCAAATTGGTGGTTAACATACCTTTAAGTTCTGTAATTCTTATCTTCATAAACATTAGCATTATACATTGTTATGTATAAACAACAAACGTAGGAATAGTTAAAATACAACTTGTGAATACACTTCTGAACTTAGAAGGAGTTAGCCCACTTGAAGTTATTTTCTTTCTCTTGTGTTGATGTCGGAGCCATGAAGTTATAAGAAACATATGAGAGAAATTATCCTAAAAAATGTGAGAATTTTTTCCTGCCTCACCATCACATATGTTGAGCCTCAGACACAATTATCCTTTTAGAATGTATTACAGATGCAGCACTTAGCAAATGGGTGCAAGATGTTTGTTCAGATATAAACTTGCAGGCCAATGCTAGGGAAAGCTGGCAAAAGCTTTCAGCAGGCAATGTTTCTTGTAGGTTGCCAACCCAGATCTTTTTTTTTTTCTGTAAGAGTCTTGGCAGCTGTCTTCCATCTCTTCAGATTACACTTCTAATTGGCTGTTTCTATGGCAACATGGACTTTAAACCATATCTTCTTTATTAACTAGCTATAAAATGGAGGTGTGCCCTAAGCAAAAATGGAATTTTGGGGTAACAGCAATTAAGATAAAAAACGCATATATTTTTCTGTATGATGCTAATTCTGCAACCAAGAGTAGTACACTCACAATTTATTAACTAAAGTGTTGGCAGCCATGTATCCTGACTTCTTTCTGTAATGTGTCACTTAATAAAGGGCTATGGGTTCAGATTTATTTATGTACCAGCCCATTTATTATTAATTATTATTAAGTATAAGAACAAGACTTTGGCTCACATTTTGCATTAAGGAAACTCACAACATCTCACCGTTCTATTTTAATCCTGAGAAATAATGAATACTGAAATCTGTTTTAAGCCAACCTAGTTAAAAACCCAGTAGCTTCAGGTGGAAAATTACATGATCTGACTATTGTTTCACCTGCATGTCCAAGATCTCTGGTATGTCCAAGTAAATAGCTACAATGAATAGAGTGTGGAACAATAAGTAGAATGTTTTCATAATACAATGGCAATGGGGTTGCTTTGACAGGTCTTATCAACGTGTGAAAAGCTGCTATTGTTGTTTTTAATTATCAAAAAGTGTGTGCAGCAGACATGCCTGGCCTACATTCTATTCCTGCATCTCACAGAAGTTCTGAATTAGTGAAACAAATGTGTAATCACTGGTTTCTGTGAACTCTGTAGTTATTTTTCCTATCAAATAATGTTAGTCACAGACAGCCAGCACCCAAAATCCACTCCTGATTCCCATTCCATCGCATCCCTAAAGAATGGCGGTTTGCAAGATCGGGAATGCATACTGAGTATCACAGACAAGGTCCAGGATCAAAAGTACAGTTTACGTTTGATAGGGGTGGGTGTAGAGAGCAAGAGAAATTCATGGAATGACTCATTCCCATATGGTGTGGGAGATGGTTTCTGTGTGGGAGGGAGAGAGGGAGGAGAGCAGGGGAGGGATATAAAGTAACTTCTAGAAACAGTATAGAGCTGTCCAAAGCTCATGACATATAAAAGGACAGGTAATAAATTACACAAGTAGTGTTTTCCATCAAATTACACACAGAAAAACCCCACAAATGTTGAACATTTTTGTGCAATTCAACTAATGATCAGTACATTTTTACTTAGTCTACTTGACAGGTGCACCCTTTATACTGTTCAAGATACAAATGTCCTACCGTTCTTTAGTTATTTGAAATTTATGCAATGGTCAATCGTGGTATCTTTTTGTAGTTACAATTATTTGAAAATTCTGTCAAAAATGGTTTCCTATCTGACAACCTGTTAAAGGATATGCCCAAGCAGCAGCGTCTGTCCATTTTACACTAGCTCCCTGAGCTCCCTCCACAGCCCGAACTACTTCTTTCTTCACCTACTTCAGAATTTTTGGGAGAGACCGAGAAACTGGACAGTCCCTCCTGTCCCAAGGGTCAAGAGAAACAACTGAACCTTAGCAGGTGGTTCAGGACCATGGACAACAACCGCGGCTGCACCTGCCTCCACCTCCAAACTCAATGACCAGGATGTGAGAAGGCAAGGAAAAGCTGTGGTTCAGATTAGTTGGTAATTAGCCAGGGCTCACTGTCAAATTTCATTATTTTTTATTTTTAGGCTGTCCAGATTCTCCCTAAACCCACGCTAATATGGCTTCATTACAGTGTCATCCCCTTAAAAAAATAATGGGCTGGCTAAACTTATCAGGGGAGGGCAGAAATCTGGTCTCTCCATTGTGGTGGGGGCATGCCAAGCTGAGAGGCTGAATTTACAAAGGTGAGAACAGATTCTGAAGTCCAGGGCCATAGCCAGATGACCTGGGAAACAGGAATACACAGAGAAACAGTAAAATCTAAAATAAAAAAGCACATCTAGGTTAATATATGTGATAGACTGAATAATGGTACCCCCCTCCCAAAGATGCCCATGTCCTAATCCTTGGAACATAGTAAATTGAATATGCAGATTAAATTAAGGATATTGAGATGAGGGCGCTATCCTGGATGATGTGGGTGGGCCCAGTGATATCACAAGGGTCCTTATAAGAGGAAGGCAGGAGGGTTGGAGTTAGTAGTAGGAGATGTGATGACAGAGTGAGGAAAAGGGACCATAAGTCAATGAATGCAGGTAGTCTCTGGAAGCTGAAAGAAAATCAAGGGAACAGATTTTCCTCTGAGCACTTCAGGAAGAACACAGCACTCCCATCATCTTGGTTTGCACTTCTGACCTTCATACGTAAGAGAATAACTTGCATCTTTTAAGTCATAAAGTTTATGGCAATTTGCTACAACAATAAAAAACGAATACGATGCACACAAGAAGAATCCACATGCAAAGAGAAGGAAAGGGAATCAAGCAACACGGGACCATTTACGAGTGGTAGGATGTCCAGATCATCACTTTCTCAGTCTATTTCCTTACACTGACTGGAACATCCAATAAACACGCACTGCCTTTACTCATCCTCTTTTCCAAGTAGAATAGATTATATTGAACCACATAAACCACGCATTTCATCTTATGCCCTCACTTTGCTGTATCAAAAACAATGGCCAAGAGTATGGGACTCAGTAGTCTGTACTCTAGACCACTGATAATTGCTTTCATATTTAAAAATTCTCCAAGTTTTGGAAAATGTGCTTAAAGTAAAATATGTAAAGTGAAGCCCAATTCAATAAGGTTGGGTGGAACTGAGCGAGTGCAATGCAAATACAGGCACATTTTTGATTATCGGGTCTTTCCTTTCTGTTTAAATATCAAGTATTTTATACCTGGAAGAGAAGGGTCACACTATTTCCATACCCCTGGTCACTACTGAGGTCTTCAGAGAATTGAAGAGGCACTAAAAGGTTATATATCAAGCTAGACACACAAAGAACCAAAATGGAAATAAGAAGGTGACAATGAAAAGTGTTTGGGCTTGGGGGTGGTGAGTAGAAGGTTGGTGGGAATTAACTCTTTCCTCCACTAATTCCAGTCATTTATTGAGTCTGAACAGGCACTGTGCTATAACCTATGCCAACACCTTTTTAAAGTCATGCAATCATATCAAGAAGGGGTACTATTATTTTCCTTTCACTTGGCTTACAGGTTTAAGTAACTGGTCCAAGTTGAGACAGCTTGCGTGGCTGAGCTGGGGGGTCCAATTAAAAAAATCTGACTCTAAAGCCATGCTTTTTCAGTCACGCCTTTCAGTGATGAGAGTACATAAAGCCTTTTAGTGTAACTATTTGTCTTCATTGCCCTGGAAAGATAGGGTTTGGTTTGTTCCCTCGCCAAGGGAGCAGGATTTTCGTTGAAGTTGGACAATGATTCAGTAGCTTAGAAGCCACCAGTTCTCTTTCTTCCTGATACACAAAATATTCCACAGATCAGCATCCAAACATATGAATGACAAAAGCACCTGTAAATCTGCGTGCTCAGCATCTTCCTTGGGTTTAACTATCCTGTCCCATGAAGTGGAGCAGAAAAGGAAGCAGAGACAGCTAGAACAATAGGAGCACAGAGCATGTGTGCTAATATTCCTCCCATAAACTTCATGCAGAATCTATCAATTCATGATACTTTTAGTTCACGTATGGAGAGTTTTGTTTTTAAAAATTAGTTCATCCTTGACCTTCTTCTATTTTTAGTCCAGATAACTGTGGTTATGGAACTGGGGAGGGTCTGGTTGAGACAGGTAGCAAATATTTTTGCGCACTAATACTCCAGACCTTTCCTCAGTATTGATTCCCATTGTTACAACTGTCAGCCATTTAGACACAGAGCCGGTGTGGAATTCAGATCTCCTAATTCCCAGTCAGAACTCCTCCCATTTAGAGCATCCTGACACCTGCCGTCCTCCCAGACTTCAATACAACCCCCAGGGCACTGACAGCCATCTCTCAGATTTCCTACACATGTCCTCAGGACAGCGCAGATGCAGTAAGTATTGCCCAATAAGGGAACATCACACATGAAGGTGTGCTGGACATTTTCCTAATTAAAATGAATGAATGTCCACATAAAACATTCAGAACTGTGTTCCTCCACTGTTTTGACTCATTTGATTTCCATTTTAGGGCAGGCAAAGCTATAGTTATGAATGCAGTGCAGGGTAAAAGTGTCAATACAATGTGTTGTTTAGGGAAACGATAACAGTGATTAAAAGGTGAGAGCAAACGTCACGCACGAGAGCAGACTAGCAAGGTGCCAAGAGGCTGAAAGCCCCTCGCAGGTCCACTGATGACTGCCAATGTGACCTTGGGCTGGCCATGCAACTGATGTCACAGAGAAGGCTTAACCATAAAGTACAGGGAAGAAACCTAGTTCTAACTGTTCCACAAGAGGATGGGATGATAAAACCATATCAGAGATGTGGAAATTCCTTTGTACATTTTCCTTGCTGAGCTATATAGAAATAAAAAAGCCAAGCTTTGAGGAAATCTGAAGTCTTGATACAACCCTTACTACTTGGGTAACTGGGCAAATTTTCTAATCTAGCATTTTCACTGCCATGCGGTGTGCACAAGTAACCACGTAGAAGCAGTGTGGTACGGTGAAAAAGAAGGCTCAGAGCCAGGCACGCGGAGATTCCAAGTACAGATTGACTCATACCTGTATGACTTGGGGAAGTTAATGAACCTCCATAAGCCTCAGTTTCCCAATCTGTGTAATGGGTAGGATGATAATAGTGCCTATATCAGAGAGATGATTGTGAGGATGAAATAGTTCATGTAAAACTTTTGGATAAATTAGAAATGTTTTCAGTTTCAAGTAACAAAAACCTCCCACAACACTTAAACTAATAAGAGTTTATTTTCCTCCTATACCAAAAAGTCTGGAAATATGTGGCTGCTGGTTGGTTTATCTCCTTTGTGCTGGCATCTCTGTAGTTTTCTTAGGCTCTGCCTCTTGGTCACAAATTGGTTGCCAGAATTCCATACATCATAGCTGTATTCAACGTAGGTAAAAATGGGGAAGAAGGGAGGAATCAGATGTGTTTGTTCCTTTTATCAGGAAAGGAAATTTGTCCTAGACATATTTCCTGCATCTTCTCATTTTATCTTATTGGCCAGAACTGGCTCACCTGGGCCACTCCAGCTGCAAGAGAGATTGGGAAACCAGAGACCAGGATGAAATGTCACGCAGTCTGGGCACACGTGGTCCCGAATAAAATCAGGGTTGGGGTGGCAAGAAAGAACAGGCAAGCAGATACTGGGAGACAGCTAACTGAGTGGCGACAACCTGGCACCTAGTAAACTAATTGTTAAATATTTCTTTCTTTGTCCCTCCTCCACCAATAAACTAAATAAATCCATCCAAGTTTAACAGTGTGTGATTCCATATGGATTATTAAATTACAGATATCAATATTATTGTAAATATTCTTTAAATGGACCTATCTGAAGATGAATATGAGAGTGAAAATCTGATTCATGGAATATTTTTTAACTTTATTTTTAGATAATTTCAGATTTACAAGAGTTGCCAAAACAGCACAGTGGGGTCTCATACACCTTTCCCTCCACTCTCCCAACTGTTAACATATTATTGACCACAGGACGATGATCAAAACCAGGAAAATAACACTGGTACAGTGTTATTAATTAATCTACATGTCTCTATTCAAATTCCATCCATACCCTGCTAATGTTCTCGTCTTGTGCAGGATCCAACCCAGGACGCCACTGCATTTATTTGTCACAAATCCTTAGCCTCCTCCAATATGGGTATGGAATAATTTTAACGCTAGAAATCTTTCGTTTTTCTTTTTATATCATTTTGACATAGTGACAACAATGGAGCCATTTGCTTTGAGGTCTTTTGAATATGCCCTATTGAATTTAAAAATTACATTACTATGTGGTGTGTAGAAAGTCAAATAGTTGATTTGCTATTATTGATTTGATTAATACTCGTTTTCATCAAGAAACACATACGTTTCAGAGTAAAAAGTGTAGATGCTCAAGCTGCAGGTGAGTACAGCATGGACGAGGAGGGCTGTCTGAGGCTCCTCCTGGATTCTGCTAACTTTCTCCTTTCCAGCATTCTGCAGCCCACCACGTGACATCCATCCATCACATCACAGTGGGTCGATTTTGAAGGTTCCACATGGATGCGTTCCAGATCCACGCTCAAATGGTGATAATTAGCTAAACTGATACAGTATCATTTATAGAGGATTTTACTATAGAGTGCTCGGTGGTCCCTGGAATAGCAGTCTTCTTAAATTCCCTTGTGAGGTGGCAGCTGGCGGCAGAGTGAGTCGCGTGCCAGAGGCCATGTGGCAAAGCAGCTGAGAGGGAGCCAGGGCTCCCCACACAGCCTCCTTGCCTGTATGCCCTGCTGCCTGCCGGCTCATGAAACTAGAATGATTTATGATCTTGGCAAACAGATTTAAATATTATGCCAATATTTGGGATCAATTCCTGGGGGCCATTTCCCTAAACGATGCATCTTATTGACTCTTTCACCATTTGCTGTTTTTATAAATTGAGCCTTGCCTGCCTTGAAATGAGAGTCAAATGAAACAAAACGTCCCCATTGCTGGGCGTTGATGTATATTTACATCTCTATGTTTAGTCCACACCAGCTCCCTCCAGGCAAAGTGTCGGGCAGTGCTGCAGCCACAGTCAATGCCCAAGGACGCAGGGCTGAGGGGCGTGGGGGAGGGGGGAGGGAGCCCCGCTGGCTGGGCGTTAATGGAGAAATGCAATGTGCTGGCGTCCACTGCGGTGACCGTGCTATCACCACTGACCGCACCACCTCAGGAGAAGACAGGTCACCCTCATCCCAAATTCCACATGTAGGCAGTCATCCTTGTTTTCCCTGGTGGTTTACATTATATTTCTATTCTGGGGATTAAGAATGGGCAAATCTGGGACAATGCTACTCTTTAAACAAATGACGGGTACCTGCCTTTAGAGTACGCACTATTCTTAAAGCAGAAGGTCTCAAAACGCATGAAGAAAGGGCAGCATAGTTTAAAGGTATTCTTTTTCTTTGACACAAGTGGAAAAACAAAAGCACAGGTTTCTGACCAACACTGGCTAACATGGGCTTGTTAACTACAGTAACGGGACATACTGTGTCTTCTGAAAGTGACTGTTACAAAGTTGAAGAGGTCAAAAGGTAACAGTTGTTCTTGAGGCAGACGTGACAAGAAGCAGTTAAAGCACATGATTGTGGCAATGTTTCTTACCATAGATACACTTATTATTTCTTTCTTAAAGAATCATTTTATGAATAAGTACAGAGTTTATTTAAATATAATCAGTGTATGCTTTTCCTAGTGGCACTGACTTTTGTCCTCAAACATTTATCTTTTGTGTTGCATAATATTGGAGTCTGATCATTACATATACTAATGTAGTAATGTTGAAAATAATAATTACCAAAGACAAGCAGTGAGGAATGAAAATACAACTTTTGGAAACTGCATATGTATGTGTGTATATATATATATATATATAACTATAATGAACCTTCTCTAGATTTCCCCCCTGGTCTTTTACACGTTTGCTGGTTTTCTGTCTCAGTTTTTCTTTATCCCTAGAGTAGCCCTGTACATTCATGCTACACGTGGTTGCAGGGCTTAGGGAATCAGTTCCCAGAGCTGTGGCCCTCCACACCCTGGAAGGGCTGTGATTCCTGGAGGTAGATACAAACCTCAAAGTAGGAAACCTGAGTTGAGTCTTCCCTTTGGTCCCGTGGTACACGATGGATTTTATCCTTTGAGTAAAACAGTGTTAAATTGCTTCATAGTCATTGAAGGCGCTCTTTTGAATGACAATGACAGGTTTTTACAGCAGATTTTACCATTGGTCTGACAGAAAAAGAGCAAGGCTGCTTGGAACCAAACTGTCCTGTTCTCAGATTGTCCCATCTGTGCCGGTCGAATGCAGTGATGTGCTTATAGTGTACTGAGTTTCTTCGTTAGTGTCTAACAAGTAGACGGCTTCAGTTCTCTTCCCGACCATTTCTTTGCTTTGGGGAGGGTAGAAAAAAATGAAGGAGTCAACCTTGAGACAATAGGGTTCATTTCAAAACTTCACCAAGGTCAAGGTTGTGAAGAACCCGGACGCCCAGGCACAGGCATGAACCCCAGGTCCCATCTAGGTACAAGACCACCTTTGGGAGTGTGGGTTCCCTGGTCACGCTGTTCTCCTTCCTGAAACCAGACTGTGATATTTTTGGCACCAAGACAAGCCATAAACAATCATTTTTAAAGGGAGGGAAAAGGAAATTACCCACTCAAAAAATTAATGCTGTCGATTACTCAGAAAGCAACGCAAAGGAAATGGAAGAAATAGTTTGCTTCCAATGTCAACATAATCCTACCCCTTAAATACGCCTTCTACCCACATGCACACACATTGTACCCGAGCAAGACAAAGGACAAAGCAGCTGGGGCAGGGAGGTGGCTGTCCAGAAGAAAAAGGAATGATTTTTACGTTTCCTACCGCTTTCATTTTCCCATTCATGCAATATTCTGATACCTGTCTAATATCCATGGTCACTTTGAAACACAAATGACTGGTGATTTTTTCTGCTTCATCCCCTAGCTATTTCTAGCCTGTTCCAGGTCTCTAAAGTATTTCTCATTTGATGCTTTGCTATGTGGGAGTTAAATGTTTCGTTCAATGAACTCAATTGATTTATACAATCGATGACTCAAAAGTTAAGTTGATTTTCACTATTACCACTTTTGTCATCCCATTCTCTCCACAATTTTCTTCCAACAGAGACAGGAATTGTTGAAGTGACCTCCGAGATAACGCCCAGGCCTCCACTTCCTGGCTCATTCCTAGGCATGAGGATGACATCTTTGTTCTGTAAAATAGTAAGTTTCTGGGTCCAGAGTGCCCTATCCCTTGGTTTGTGCATCTCATCATTTATTATTTGAAACCCAAACAAAAAATCAATAAGAGTTTAATTCCTATGGAGGTCCCAGTCTATTTAGTAATGAGGAGCCTGTGAAAAACCGCAGCAGAAATATGGTTGAAACATAGTGTATCCTGAATAACTTCATCCCGTCTCTCTCATCTCATCAACTTAATTTTCTGCTTCTCCCAAATGCAGACCATTCAAATGGAATTTGTGTTACATACAATAAATGTGTGCCTGAAAATCATAAATGCATATAATCAATGTATTGTAAGGTAAAATAATCTTTAATACCCCTTATGAGGGAACACCACAACTAACCGTTTTTCTATGCTATGGATAATCACGAAACGGTTAGCTGTGGTGCATGCATGCCTGTACCATGCCTCATCTGCTCAAGTATGTGTAACTTGGTGTAGAACTGCGCAGACAGTTAAGGAGAGCAGCTGCCCCCACCCCGGGAGGAGACCAGAGGTGCCTGCCAGCTCTGCCCTAAATCTGCTATGTGACTTTCTGGACCTTAGTTCCTTCCTCTTTAAAACCCATGTGTTTGGGGCCCATAATCTCAAAGATCTCTTCTGGCTTTGCTGTGATATATGTCTAAGGCAGTCATTGCCTCATTTGTTGACACCACTTAGTAAAATGTTGAGTACCTTGTTTTACTCATATTCCATTTTCCAAGAAAAAGGCCAATTCTTCTTTGGGCACAGCCTGCCATGGCAGATGCCAAGCTTTACTCTTGGCACACTGTTTCCATAATGTTCCCCCTGGGGATGCCTGCCTTTCCCTCTAGACATCAGACTCACCAGGCAGTCCTCCCCCAGACTTGCATGTCTTCGGTTGGGTTAGGTCTCTCATTGCCATTCTGATAACACCCTGCACAGACCTCCTTTATAGGAGTCACCACATTGCACTGAGATCATTTGTTTCATATCTGCCCCCCTCCCCAACTCCAAGCTCCTCCTGACCAGACACCATGCTTCAACAGGATTTAAGGGCAGGGACGCTGTCTCTTCTGTTCCCTGTCATAGTGCTTGTTCCCTGGCACATACTAGTAGCTAAATAAATATTTTCTAAACAGGAGAATGAATGAATATATGAATTAATACCTATTGACATTTACTCATCAGTACCTCCCACAAAATGCACAGTATAAATATTCAACAAAAGGCTAGGGGGTCCTAACAAATAATTTATATTTCCAGAATATACATGACTGAGTTTAGACAGAAAAAATATGTGTATATTATATATATATATATATATATATAACATATATATATATATATTATATATATATATACACATATGTATATTATATATATATATATACACACACACATATATATAGACACAAAACATAATGTTATGGCATAATTATTAAGTTAATAAATCCAAGTAAAAATGTTTCTTCCAGTTTAGAAGCTTGCCAACATCATGTACTAAATTATTTCAAAGGTGGTCAGTGGCAGTCTGGGGAAAAATCACATCTAAGAAAGGTGAAAATTAATTTTTATTATTGCAGACTCCTTTCTAGTCCATGGTTCAGTTTTAATAAAAAACAGTCCAAAAAGTTATTGCAAACTCATTTGATAGGACTGGATTCCACGTTAATTGTGGACTTTATACTAGTTACACTTTCCATTTATAACTTTTTAACTTTTCATTTATAAGGCTTTAAAAACATGGCCTGCCATTAATAGAATTATATTAACATAGAATTATAACAATAGCTTCAGCTTTTGACAACCCTATTTCAGTTTCCAGAGTAGGAAAAGTCAAAATAAGTAACTGTTAGGATATAAAGTGTATTTTCATCTTTGTAAACACCAATGGATTGATCCAGGATTCATACCGTCTACCTCAGGCTTATGTGAAGTCCGCATTATTGTGACAAATCTAAGAAATGGTAATAAACTGTTGGCTAATACATACATTAGCATATTCCAAATGTGTGCAGTGTCTATTTTAAAGATTTAATATTATAATAGCTGTCTGTCAATCAATAGATAAAAATTATAACTCATATAAATCCATCACATAATTTTCTTTTAAAGTTTAGTTTTAAAAGAATTAGTTTTATTAATTTTTTCATAATAGAAAAGCAATTCAAGTTAGACTATAAAGATAAATTTTAAAAACTATTGACAATTACACCCAACTACATAGAGACAATCCCTGTCAACACCTGGCAATGGATACGTTTTATTAAAAGTCTGTTTTTACCTCAAAATGGGATCATGTTACTTTGTGACTGGCTTTTTCGAATATAACCTGTTATGAAAAGATTTTCATATCAGTAAATATATTTTGGTGACACTTTAATTGTTGCAAAATAGTCCATTATACAGAAGCACCATAATGTATTTAGCCAGCCGTCGGTGTTTGGATATTTAGCACGTTAGTAAACATTTATGTATACCAGGAATTTTCAATTTCAATCCTATAACACTCTGGGCTGGATAATTCTTAGTTTGGGGGATCTTCCCCGTGCATCTCAGGATGCTCAGTAGCATGGCTGGCTTCTACCCATTGCACGCAGTAGTACCCCTTCTCCCAAGTGTGACAACCCCAGATTTCTCCAGACATTGCCAGATGTTCTTTAGGGACCAAACTGCCCGCAGTTGGGAACCACGTCCATAGACAGCGAACTGCACAGACCATGGATTAGCTCCATCAAATATTTCCCCTGAAGTAGAACTTGGGGACCAACGGGAATGAATGTGTGTGGCCAATGGCTGCTCTTGAAAGCAGGTCATGTCAACTCACCACCAGACATGACAGTGAGATGTTCTGTTTCTTTCTTTCTTACCAGTGTTGAACAGTATCCTGTTTTTTTTGTTTGTTTGTTTGTTTTTGTTTTAATCTATGCCAATTAGAGAGCATCTCGATGCTGTTTAAAATGCATTTTTAAAACTATTGGGAAGGCAAACATTTTAAAGTATGTTTTTGCATCATTCGTATTTGCTCTTTGGTGAACAGTCCGTTTTCTCCCTTTGCTGTTAAAATATTTCTTTTTTTGTTTTTCCAAGTGTCCTTTATATATTAAGATATTGCCACTCACTATCTTCTGTTGCAAATACCTTTTTTCCCATTGTCTCATCTACCTTTATTTTTATTTAGTTATTTTTATGCAGAAGTTTCATATCTATCCACAGTTGTTTTTATAAATTCTGATCTTGATATCATGTTTATAAGACCTTTCCATCCTCAAAATTATATAAATATTAAACTATATTTTCTTATAGTACTTTAATCTTTTTTTCCCTGATTTTTAATATTTAAATAGTTTAAGCATCTGACTTAAAAATTTTTGGAGTAATGAGGTGATTTTCAAAATATTTTGATATTAAAGAGAGGGGTCCCTGATATTTGGATAAATGGGACCCTGGGACTAGCTCATTCAGGTTTCACTCTGCCAGCTTCACTTGGCTATTTGCTTCTCTGATTCTTCCTTGCTAGTTCTCCCATTGTTATCATAATTTGATCAGGAAAGAGGTGCCAACAGAGTCCAACAGAATGTAACTAGAAAAAACAGGAAGAAACTGAAACCACTTAACTGATCTGTTTACTTGAAAACAGGAATCAATGAGTTGTGTGTAGAAAGGAGTAGGTAATATAAAGGGGCTGATTGAGATTCCTGGATGTTGGCGGAATCAAGCCTTATTCCCATTTAGCTCCATCCTTCAGCCCTTTGAGATTTGTGGTGTGCCTTAAGTGCACAACGCGTTTCCGCATATGTAACCTACTTATAGCCCCAAAAGAGCCCGAATGGAAAGTCTAGTCATTCTCAGCTTACTAATGAGAGAACAGCAGTTCAATGGCTTACAGCCATCCTGCAGCTACTGGGTGACAGAGCTGGAATGCAAAGAAAATTCTCGATTCTTTGGTATATTACCTTTTTGTCTATTAGAACAACTCAAAACATCTGACCACGAAGGGTTTTTGTTGTTGTTATTGTTGAGAAAATAAATCTACACGGGGCTTTGGCAGGAACATAATTCAGCTTGCTGTTTGTCACAGTGAATTGATGTCTTCCGGACTCTGTGACTCTACTTGGGATTAGTGTCTGAAGTCCGAGAGCCTCCTAGGAATATAGCAAGAATTTGAAACATTCTTCAAAAAATGCAAGGAAACGTAAGCGCCCAGGTCGCAGAGCTGCACAGCTTTAGTCAATTTCCTCCTAACGGCCTGTTGGAGTTATTTCACCATCACTTGGATAACTTTTTGTAACCACAAAACTTACCTTTAAGGAAAAAAAGGAAAACAACAACAACAACAAAAACCCACTCTTCCTGAAAAGGACAGGAGAAAGACGCAGGAGAAAGACGCAGAGTTTGAAATGACAAGGCAGCTATTGTTTCTTTTCTGCCTGATTCCTACATCCACACACTGATTTACTTTCTGAGGTTCACAGAAATACCTTTTAATCTGTTCTCTGTAGGCACTACTGCCGATTAAAGGAGAACTTCCCACCTCCAACCCTCTTTCCCAGCAGAAAATACTTAGTGACTTTCAGATTTATTTTTCTGCTCAAACTATTGACCTTAATGCTATATAGATTAAAAAACAAAACAAAACAAAAAAAGCTTAGGCTGGAAATTTCTTTTGGTAATTAAAATAATTTTTTTTTAACTTTTTAAAATTTTATTATTTGTCCATCAAGGCTATTTCTAGTATTAGATAATGCTCAAAAATACACAGAGTTCATTAAAACTTTTGAGAATGAAAAAAGAGCAGACAGGAAACTAATCTTAGTGACTTCAATTATACATTTTACAAGTGGCTCTCGGCAAGTCATTAAAAATGACCCACTTCACACTCACGGGCGCCCTTGTATTGTCATGGGCACTTGATCTTTCAAGACTATTTTCCCTCGTTAAGATCAGCACAGCTAGTGAAACTAGAGTCATATAGCTTTAAACTATCTGCATCCAATGCTGACATCCTAAAAATGGTCCATTTGTCTCAACACTTAGTGACTCGGAGACTTTTCTCGTGATTTACTCTGCAAATCCCTGGCATAAGCCACAGCAAGATAAAGCTCCGAGGACGGAACACTCCACCTCGAATGTGTCTTTTCCTTGAGCACAGGGTGGACTGAGAATAATTTGGGTCCATGGGCCTGAGCAATACTACCAGAATGCCATTTTCATTATTTGTGACCCTTTGCTATTGACGTCTTTTGCCATCTGGCAGCATCATTACCCAGTAGACCAATGTTTCCAGATGGATAGCAATAGGTTATGAAAATGAAGACGACAAAGAGTAATGTGCTCTCAGCTAATCCTGAAATGCTTACAAGGAGGGGGTAAGATTGAAAATGGTTAGTTATGCTATCATAAAACTAAATAAAATTATTCCATTTTACACGAGGGCAGAAAGAATCATAGAAAAAACATGTTCTTTTTTTTTTTTTTTTGGAGAGGATTGCTCTCTTGTTTTGCGTCCTCTTGATATAATTGTTATTTTGTATGAAGGTTTTTTGGAGTGAAATATATTTGAGTGAAATATTTGAAAGTACCATCTAGATTTAGTGAAAAAAAGTCTGAGCCAGGTCTTGGGAAAATCCTTTGAAATTTCAGAAACATGAAAATCAGTACGTACATTGGAGGGCTTTAGGACCTGTAGAAATTCTCAGTATATCTGGAAACAATTTTCTTACTCTGAGCCAAATTCTCATGAATTAGGTGTTTTTAACGTAACCAGTTAGTAGGGGAGTCTGGAAGCTGACTGTTCACATTCATTCATTCATTCATTCATTCATTATTTCCTCTCTCCTTCCCTTCTTCTCACCCTCTCTCATCTCCCCCTCCACTACTATGGAAAACTAGAATGCAGTTGATTCAACAAATGCAACAAGTTGTTTTTTTCTGGCCCAGGCATTGGAATGTAACAGGTTTCTTCTGTGCTAGACTTTCTCAGTTTATTTCAGCAATTGTCCTTGCAATAATCTGTAAACTGTTCATCACATTTTATAGCATTCTGATTTGCTCATAATGTATGTCTGGTTAGTTGAGAATTTGTATTGGATAGTGATAGTTATTGGCAATTTCCAGATGTAATGGAAAATGTTCACCTTAGTGGAGAAAGGAAGGTAAGGGGCCAAGGATAGTTCTCTTGGATGCATCTTTTGAAACCTGTCTTTGGTTGAATTAAAAACCAAGGCTTCCTAAGCCTGGCTGCCCAGCAAAGTACAGCTAGCTATTTGCTGAGTGCTCTATGACTGCTGGTGCATGGAAACTGTCTTCCCACGAGATGGTGGGGCAATGTAATTTTTATTTGTAATGAGACAGATAATGAGAAAACCACACACACACATACACACACCCCTACATACAGCCAGCAGAGCTGGCCAGCCTGTGGAAAATCCATCTTTTATGCCTGCTCATTTATGCTTCCACTGCCTCCATTCTTATTTATTTTTTAATTATTATTATTATTTTTGATTAGAGACATTCTTGGATGGAATCTATTGACACATCTCAACCACATATTTTTTTTTTTTGCCAGTGCACACAGGACCACTCTTATCCACTAAATTATAAAATCAGACTTCTCCTAAACTCAGCCTTTCCTAAGATGTACAGAGTTGATATTTGCAAATTTGTTTTTAGCCAATAGTCTGGTATGGAAATCTGAGGAGCATTATGGTGTTTTGGAAAAAGTTTCAGTAATTTAGAAATCTCAAGCAAGAGAGGCAGTTCAGATTTCCTAAATATTAAGAAAGAAACTCAAGCCATTCCCATTTGTTTTCCCATCACTGAGCTTTCAAGAAAAAAAAAAAAAAAAGCTATAAATTGTGTTAACCAGTCCCTATGCCATTTCCCAGTTTGCATCTATCTATAAGCAACGTACTTGCTCTTGTAGTGAGCAAGTGTTTTCCTAATACTAGGAACTGAAATGTACTTGAAAACAACTTGATAATATTGTGGGCAAGATTTGAAAAAGCCAAGAATTGAATGCTTTCCAGAATCACTAATAGAGCCTGTTAGAGTCCAGACAAGTGTGTGTTTGTGCACATGTATTTATTTCACAGTTGCTGAAGGACAGTGGTGATACAGGTACAATCAGATCTTGTTTAATTTCATTTTTGGAACAGCACGATTTCCTCATTGATATTAAAAGTTACTCATATATTAATGGTAGAAATACAAAGGGTATTGGTTGCCCAGTGACTGACTTGTGTAATCAATCAAATTATTCTTTTTTTCTGTATTCAATATTTACATAAACTTGTTGAAATTTGTCATATCACATATACTGAACTCACCACCTCACCTTAATGCCAGTTCCCTCCAGCTACCACCACTGGGGTCTCGCTGCTGTTAAACTCCCATTCACCAACTTTTTAGAGGGTTTCACCACTGAGTTCAGGATTATGATTACTATCTGGGGTTTTCCCACAACTGAACTGATCCAAATTTCTGCTCTTATTAAAGTGTGCTAGTAGCACTTCCGCAATTGTATATACCACAGACAATGCATGCAGGACCTCCAAATAGGCTACTGCCGCCACTGGGCAAAAAAGAGTCACCCAGAGTTCATGCGGACAGGGGTCAGAGAAATCACCAATCCAGTGGTCCTCAAGGTGCCGTCCTTGGACAGGTGGCGTCAGCATCACCTGGGATCTTGTTAGGAAGGCAATTTATCAGATGCCCACCCCCGCCCTGCCGAGTCTGGGGGTGAGGCCCAGTGATTTGCACTTGAACAAGTCCTCCAGTTGATTCTGTTGCATACTTAAGTTTGAGAACCATGGATCTAACACAGCCTACCCATTTTACAGATGAGAATGCTGCGACTCATGAAAGTTCAATGAGTTATGCATGACTTCACACCGAGCGGGTGCTGGAGTCAAGGTGAGCTCCAGCACCTGATGTCCGGTCTAGGGCTTTCCATGTTCCAGAATAACATTATTGTTCATCATGCCATAGCTGGCTAACCCTGTCCCAAACTAATAAACCCAAGTTAGTAAACATACAACATCTGTAGGGGGCTCAAGGCAGTGAGAAGGCTGTTGCTCTAAAGGCATGGGCCATGGCTTGAGCCAAAATTTACTCCCCCTGCAGACAGCCACATCTTCTAGGAAACAGCATACCCACTAGAACTAGACCAAAACACTTAACTAAGCCTGATTAATAGTGTTCAATAACAAGACAAGTAATAAACTTGTACTAATTAAAGTTCTGAAGAGGGGAAACACAATAGAAAGTAGATCCACGGGTTTGATCTCTAGAACAAAGGGCCACAAGAATCTCCTGTCCACACCGCCTTATCTGTAAAAAAAAAAAGAACTTGGACAATAACGAGGATTTCTAAGACTTGTTTTATGTGTGCACTTTAGAGCTTTTGATGTATGCTCACAGAAAGCCAGTTGTGATCAATCGCTCTGCTAAGTCACACATACGAACATTAAAAACGCAGATCATCTAAAGCTGAGGTCAAATATTCCCCTTGATCGTCCTCGAGCTCGTTCAGATAGCTGATTATTCACTTGCCAAAATAAGCTCTCAAATAAACAAGTGGTCTGCTGAAAGAACAAAGTAGGGCATATTCAAGTGCTTAGTGCATTCATCCGTCACACACACTAGAGGAGGGAAGAAAGATAGAGAGAGCGTGTCCTAGAGAGCCTGTGTCTGGGAGATTGTCCTGCCCATGCCTGCGCCCTAGCTTCCCCCCTCTACGCAAGCGGAACTGCAGCCCTCTGAGTCTGGCTGCGACTGAACTGCCAAGCACGACTTGAATTGCAGTGACAGAAATGTTCAAAGTCTTATCACAATAGAAACAACTTTGTCTTGAAGTCAATGTGTTGCTCAAGAAAAAGACTAATGCAACCAAGGACAAATCCCTGGACACAAGAATGAATGACGGTAGTGAAAGCAGAGTCATCCCTGGAGAAGTTTATAGTTCCCCAAGAACCTTCTAGGAGGATAATTTATAGTTGATGGATTTCAGACCTGATTGTATAAGAAGGTTTGGGGGAACCTTCTTTTGCAATATATGTACACTTACTAAAATATATGTACGCTTACTAAAGTGAAGGAATAAAAAGTACAGGAAACAGTGCGCTATGAGTTTTGACACATGATAAATTAGCAATCCTAACACAACACTATTGAATTCAATTTATCATTCATTGATCACATATTCTTTAAGGTCTTCCTCTCCAGAATCAGTATTTGCAAATTCTTTTGTTGCATAGTAAGATGCATATTTTCTTTTTTCCAGGCTGTTAAAAAAAAAGTCCAAACTCCTAATGGTTTTGAGACTCTTAATTCTCACCTCCTGTTAGTAGCCTTGGTACTGCTGAGTTGGAGAAATCCAACAGTTTGAGATGAAAATAAAGTGAAACAAACAAAAAAATGCTTTGGGAAACTCAGCTCTGTTAACTATTTCTCAAACTACATTTCCTTTTGCTGACAGTATTCTGCCCATGAAAACTTCATGACAAAGCACAGGCCAACGGCCCTCTCATCCATCTTAGCTCCTTCTTGCCTCCAGGGAACAGAACTGAGGCACATGTCCCCTCTCATTTTTGTCCCTAAGATTTTCATTTCAAAAACTTCTAGATTCTTCCCTGTGATATTTTATACTCTGTTTTTTCTATTCTTAAACCCAGGTGTTTTCTCTATGAGAAGCGATGTGCAAATTATGTGCACTAGAAACTAAAATTCTGAATATCGACAGGAAATAAATTCAAGGTATTAAAATCTTTGCAGGAGAAACTCACTCTTTTCCAAAAAACCTTAAAATTACTTATTGCGGTAAAGTGATGTGTTTATTTCTCCATTTGTGTTATCCCCAGAATGACACTGAGGATTTGCATCTGTGCTATATTTTTACTCACTCCGTGAATTATCCATTTTTAATCCATTATCAGTGTCCTGACTGTTGAGCAGCATATTCCTGGACTGTCTTCCTGCTGCCGGTAATTATTATGCACCCAGGGAACACATTCTTACTTAAATATTAATCCGCAAAACAATACAACTTCATATATAAACCCACTACAAAAATGAGAGCAAATACCCTAAACACAAATGCATCTTTAAGATAAGCCAGTGTCTCCGACATGCCCACTGCAGCCCTCTCTTTGATACATGTCATTAAAAAGTAACACCAAACTCTGAGTCTCACCTGCTTCTACTTATCGTAACCCACTCCACCCACTCTCCAACATGACAGGAAAGGAATGGGATTCCATCCAATATATTTAGGAATCCTATGGTCTCTAATACTCTTAAGCCTTATCAATGAGTTAGAACTCACCTACGAGGTATAAGAAATCCTTAGTAGATTCCTAAATGAACATAGCCAAGGATTTTCTGATGACCCATACCTACAGATTTCCTTGTACAACACGAAGTCTGGCCTGGCCTGTAAGTCAACTGAGTTCTAATCTGAACCTCAAGGTCACATGAGAACCTTCTTTCAAACTCAGTCACATTACGTACACCCTTGGGTCTCCTAATGGTCTCCTTTTCGCACTCTCAATTCTAGTTACCACCTGGCCATTGATCAAGAAAAGGTGAAAAGTAAAAGTTTTACTATTGGTCCAGAGCCTTATGGGAAGAAAGGGCAAGTTTTCAGCAACAACACGATGATTTGTTTATAAAGGAGCCCAGCTTGACTGAACATTAAGCAAGTCTCTCCCTAAAAGCATGCAACCCTCAGAAATTATAGTACCCTAAAATCAAAAGACAGAAAGAGAAATATGTTTGAATGATGGCATCTGAGTTAGGCCTTTTTGAAAATAAAAATTAATTAGTCTTTCTCTTTCACGGTAATTGGTATGAGCTGACATATTTTAGAACAGGCACGGCTGAGCTCAGTCATTTATTTCATGAAGGTTTGGGCGCTGTTTTCTTCCAGACGGTAAAGGAAGATGGAGGGTAATTCACACTTTAGTAAACGCACTTCCGTGCTACATTCCACTAACATGAACTGCTCACTGCTGCCTGCTTTATCAGCTTTATCTTTGGTTTTCTGTTCCCTTACATGCTTTACTCCATGACTACAGTTAAAAGGATGGTGGTATACAGAAATTGGAGTAAAGCATCCACTTACGACATTGGGCCACCAGCAATCCAAAATCTCCAAAACACACACAAAAAAACAAAAACAAGAGAAACCTTTCAACCAATATGACCCAAGACATGGGCTTTGGGTACCCAAGGGCAAAAAGCTAAACAAAAAACAGCAGCAAATGTCTCAAAAATTCAGAATGGGCCTTTTAAGTCAAATGTTCAATCGAGACTTGCCAGGAATGGCAGGTGGGGCAACTGGAGGTGTTTAGAGTCACGCAGGGGATAAAATGCTCCCTTCTTCGTTAAACCAGGCCACTAGCAAAGGCTTGGGCTCAGAGAATAGTGTTATAGCAAGTAATGCAAGAAGCAAGCTGCACTAGACCTCAGGATGATGAAAGCTGGAATACCCTGCGGCAAGAAGAAAGCCCGTCTAAGGCACTGGTAAGATTTAAACCACGGCACTACTGTTTGTACCTAAGGATTAAAATCTCCAGCCATTTATTATTTTTCACCTAGGGTATACAGCTGTCATTAACTTGATATCATCAACTTTTAAAATATATATAGTTACAAGAAGTGGAGTACAGAATTAGGAATAGAGACAGTGGAAATGTAATGGCTCTGTGCGATGTCAGAGGGATAGTGGATGGGGGGAGGGGGTTATCACTGTGTGAGGGATGGAAACGATAAATGTCTACCTATTACATCGCTTTGTACACCTGAAACTAATAAAAAATTAAAAAATTAAACCACACACACGCTCCACGAGACTGTAAACCCCACAGAATGTAAGTGCTGGAGGGCAAGGATGGATCTTTTCTTTTTTTTTTTTTTTTTAGACGTTTATCAGTTATATCCCTCACACTGTGTGAACCCCCCTCCCCCCATCCACTATCCCTCTGTACGTTCCCCAAATTAATTTTCAAACCCCCATGACCATCTTGTGGTTACCGACTATTTACCTACCATATTTCCTGGTGCAGTAAAGTGTCCACATTTGGCACTGCAGGTACTTAACAAATATCTGGGCAGTAAATAAGAATCAAAAAGCATCCCCATCACAAAGATACTGCTCCAGCAGGGCTGTTGTGTGCTTTTGTGCAGGCCGTGCCCTACCCAACAGTACATGGCCCGGCTAGCAAAGTGAGGCTGGAATCCAGCCAGTGTGCACCCACCGAAACCTGGTCTGCAAGTGCAAAGGTCAAGAAGGGTCCCTTTGCGATTCATCGACCCAGTGAGAAAGTCTTTTGGCGGACAGCATCCCCTGGGCTCCACCAAGGTAAGCTTCCTTGTGGAGGCACTTTGTGGAACTGTGTAAATCAAGTCACAGGGATAGTCATAAATAATGCAATGCATCTTATCACAACCATTCCACAATTCAGATATTTCCTCTGTTCATTTCTTTACTGAGCTCCTTCTGCATCAACAGTGCTGTGCAATGATGGCGAATACACCTTCAAAAAATCGTCAATAAGCCCTTCCTAACTCACAACTTGAATCTGAAGCCTTGAAACGAGAGATTTGCTTGCTTTATTCCTCATATAGTTATTAACTAGCCAACTACTCTGGGCATTTGGATCACCATTTTTTTTCTTTTGTTATGACACAATACAATATAATTAGTAACTAAAAGCATCTAAGATATTTAAGTGGAGAGAAACATTATCATGGAGGGTAAAATGAAGAAATGAATGGGTGGTGTGAAGTATATAGATCAAGGTTCCTTAACTTCAGCGCTATTTGCATTTGGGACCAGATAGTAATTCTTGGCTGTTGGGCTGTGCTTTGCATTGTGGGCTATTAAGAAGCACTCTGGGTCTCCATCCAGTGGATGCCAGTAGCATTCAACCCCCAGTTGTGACAATCAAAATGTCTTAAGAAGTTTCTAAGTGTTCCCTAGGGAGAAAAAGCACCCCTGTTTGAGAACCACTGGGGTTGAGCCAGAAGACCTTTGGAGTTTTCATGGGTAATTACAAAGAATTACCAGCAGAATACTAGAATGGGCTTACGCCCTAACATCAGGCTGGGAAATGGTCCAGGTCCAGCTGCCCATGTTGGTAAAAGGGTGGAGGGATGAGCAGAGAGAAGCACCAGGCTAAGCAAGCAACGTGGGGCAATAATGTAAATGGTGCATAAGCTACAGATGTGCAATTCCCTTAAGCTCCACATCAGGCAGTAATCTAACGTTGGATCTACATGTGTGCATTTGAACCAACTAACCATTGTCCATAGACATACTTTTCCCTTGTCTGAAAAAATGGTCTTTGATGAGCAATGAGGAATACCACCACCTTCTTGGCCTGACTCAGAGGAAGTTGGCTGAAATAATATTTACTGCTAATAATAAATAAGGACAACCCAAATAAATAGAAATGGCTGGTTTGGAAACGACTTCAATGGCCAGGCTGACGCTCTCCAGTCTCCAGTGTAAGAGTTAGCCAACGTGGCTTCTGCATTTAGGGAGGAAGACATTTAAAACTCTGATCTAACGTGAACCTTGTTTATCCTGCTGCTCTCCTTTTGAGCTTCTTCATTCAGGCATGCCCCAAACCATCTTCAAACTGACCATGCATAAGGTAAAGTCTAAGATTGGTAGAACTGAGGGTCAAATATATGGTGACGGAAGGAGATTCAACTGTGGGTAGTGAACATGCAATGCAATATACAGATGATGTATTACAGAACTGCACACTTGAAACCTATATAATTTTATTAACGAATGTCACCCCAAGAAATTTAATGAAAAACTTTTAAATAAAAAGAAATGCATATTGGTAGAATTTTATCCTCATGACATCTTACAGGGAAAGAAAAGAGTAAAAGCAAAATAATATCTTTGTATTTGTTCTGGCCTATTTTGTCATCATACTTCATGCCTGGGAATATCTATTTTGCATTTACTATATAGTTGTGTCATTTCTCTTGAAACACCTTCTTCATCTGGATTCTAGGAATCCCAGTCTGATGATTTCCCCCCTCCCCCCACATCTTGCTGAGGGCTAAAGTTGGAAGCCCTGGGCTCCTTCTCTCTCTACACTCATAAACAGCTTGGTGTGACACTGTTTGCTATTGGTCCATGGTAAGATAAGTACGGAACGCCAGGGTAAGTGTTTAGATACTTTTACAGCAATCTGACGGAACAATATTTTATCTGTTATACTAATAACAAAAAAGGAACGATAAAAGGTGGCACATGTATTTTGCATGACTTTCTTGTACTTTTCCTTTAATTTCATTTTCCCTTACTTTACTGTGTATAATACACACCTTTTTGCCCAAATTTGTGAGGGAAAAATAAGGATCAGCATTATACATGGGGAGTACTAATTTCGTATCCATACATATAAATGTTTTTAGTTCTTTTATTTATGCTTATGAGTTAAAAGTGTAATTCTAGAAATCAATAACGATATCTGTATGCAAAATAATACCCTAAATATGATAATCTGTTTTGTTTACTTTACAATAAACTTGCAACCACAAAGAGTTCTTGGCTTTCTATGATGCATAAATATCATAAATTTGTTACCAGTACATAACATTTCTTGTACCATAATATGTTAAAAAACTAAATGCTAAATTACTTTATAATACAAAAATCAAGGACCTAAATGTAAACAAATAAAAATTTGAATTAAAAAATTTAAAAAAAAGATATTTTTTCCCTGAAAGTTTGGGCCCAAAATGTGGGTGCACATTGTATATGAGAATGCATTATACATGGCAAAATAATAGTAATTTATTTTTATAGTACTTGTATTTAACAAAGTATTATAGCCCATATCAAATTAGAAAAACACAAAGATACTTTGGCAGAGATCAGAGATATTTTAAGAGGAATCATTGTAAGACGATCTCATTTAATCCCATAGTTTTAAATACCATCTATATGCTGCTGCATTCAATTTTATATTTCCAGCCTCAACGTCACCTGTTGAGTTCCAGGTTCATTTCTCCAAATATCTTACAGCTCCACGTGGAAGTCTAAGAAGTATCTCAAAGGTACCCTACCAAGAAATGAAGTCTTGTCTTATGCCCCTCAATACTGCTATCTTGTACATTTAACACACTACTACCGTGTTTCCCTGAAAATAAGACCTAGCTGGACAATCAGCTCTAATGCATCTTTTGGAGCAAAAATTAATATAAGACCTGGTCTTATTCTACTATAATACAATACCTGGTATAATATAATATAATATAATATAATATAATATAATATAATATAATATAATATATACCAGGTCTTAATATTAATTTTTGCTCCAAAAGACGCATTAGAGCTGATTGTCCAGCTAGGTCTTATTTTCGGGGAAATAGAGTACTCACCCAGTGTTTCAGGTCAAACACTTAGGCATTGTCCTTGACTAGCATCTTTCTACTACCCTCTACCATCTCATGCACACGTATTCCTGGAGGATCTGACTCTAAGAGATATCTCAAATTGGACCACTTCTCACCCTTTCATCACCAACATCCCAGTTCAAACCACCATCCTTTCTCTCCTGTAAAAATGAAACAGCCTTCTGCTATTTCTCTCTGCTTCTACTCTTGCCCAGTATAGTCAGTTCCCCCAGGAGCCTCATTAGTTTAATGAAAGTATAAAACTGATCAAATTCTCTATGCTTCAAAATCTTCAATGGATTTGCATCACACGTAGAACAAAGTCCAGTGTTTGCTGACAGTCTTATAGACCCTCGATAATCTGCCTCTCCATTATTCTCACTTCACTGTGACCAGCTTCCTACTGGCTAGCTCTGCTCCCTACACAGGGCCCTCCTTTTTTTCTGTAAACATGTTAAACACATTCTTACATTAGGAGGTTTTATATTTTGCTCCCCTCTGCCTGAAGTACTTCTTTTCTAGACATTTGCAAAGCTCACTCCCTTGCTGCCCATGGCACCTTTCTCAAGTAGCCCTATTATCTTAATCACTGCATTGTATTTTACTTTGCTACATCATGACTAATTAATAATATAATACATCTTAATTATTTTAAAAATTGTTCACTGTCTGTCTCTTCCCCTAGACTGTATGCTCCATGAGGGCAAGGAGTTAGACGTGTTCGTTGTGACCTGTCCTGCGTCCAGAGAATGCCTGACACAGAACAGAGGTCTCAAATGTGTTAGAGTGAGTTACTTTACTTGGAACATGTTCGGGAATACAGCAAGTATTACAAATAGTGTACCCGCTAGCCCAAGGGGTTTGCTACATAGGCTTGTCACTCATCCATTCATTTTATTCCTTTAATATTTGTATTAAGAAACTATGCAGCCTTAGTCATGGTTTCCAAATAATTAAATATTTATAACTAAATATTTATACTATTCAACAATAAGCCACAGAAATGTGAACTGTGGAAAAATGTATTAATTTTGACTCACTGGATGCTTATTTTGTGATAACAGTTGGAGTTTTGGACAGGAAACCATGGAAAATTTAATATAATAGTGTTCATAAGATTGAAAGGAAATGCTTTCAAATTTTAGGGATGCCAGCTCTCAAATACCAGGGAAGAAGCCATGAAAGTACAAACAACCACAATGCTAATTATAATGTAGTCTCGTCTACTCATTAGCACAGGTCACCCAAGGCACTACTACTAAACAGCACTCACCCATTCACTCATTCTGCTACATACGCTCACCACTCACTCATTCATCACTCATTCATGTCATAGTTGTTTTTTGAATACCTACTATGTGCTAGACACTGTTCCCGGGGGTAGGAAAGGAATAACACAGCCATCAATAAAGCAGGCAGAAGACTTTCCTTTACCAAATGCCTTTCCAGAGGCTTTTTTTTTTTTTTTTTTTTACTTCTGACACTTGTTTTTAAAAGCAGTATAACCACTTCTCATCAGCCAAATTCTGTAATTCAGTGGCTTCGTGGAGTTTTAGAGTCCTCTTGTTAGAGATGGGTTTGATCTTTTCTCCAGACTCCATATTTTAATATGTCTGAACAGTTTCACAATTAAGATATATTATTCTCTTCACCACCACAGGGGAAAAACACTTAGGAAATGTTTTTCAGGTTTTGATTTATTAAAGAAAAAAGCATTTGCATTTCTCACCAGGGAGTATTTATAAAAATATCCCCTGTAAGTAATCTCATCAAGTAATTTGAGATAAAATATCCCAGCAAACAGAAGAAAGTGCCCATGAAACAGAAATGGACTTCAGAAATCTAGGCACACAGTTACTAATTCCCTCATCTGCTTCCAAGCTGCGGTTTGTGCCAACATGCTGCTCGTTCTGGCCTCAGTAAAACTGTTATCTCTGATGTTTAATCAAACCTTTGTAACCACAGTGAGGCCAGGAGCTTGGTGTATTTGTCCCTTGACCATGATGCCCGTGAGCTTTCAATGGATTTGCTTTTTATTTGTGAGATAATACTATTCCAGCGGGGCTGTTGGTTTATTTCAGGGGGGAAGGAAATGTTTCAACTTGAGTAAGTCGTGCTATAATTCTTAAGAATGGTTCTATTTTCCTTATAAACCTTCACTGGACTATATGATATCTTCCATCCTTCTTTGCCTCATGTCTTGATTTTTCAGTATGGCAGCCTCTGAGAACACACAAATTAATATTCACTGCCCAGAGCCAGATGTATTTTAAAAATGCGTAATCTCTGATCCTTTTTTTACATCCAAGAGCAGCATTTTGGAAAAGAAGTAAAACAAAGACCAAGGAAAAAGCTTTAAATCTCCCACAAAATACAATGAATGCCAAAGAATGACTTCCTATATTTACATAATTTACCCACTGTCAATCCACAATTTTCGGAAGTTCTTTTTTTTAAATTGAAATTTCACATGAGAACTATATGAGAAAGAAGTTGCAAGTATATATATACTCAGATACTCATATCTGTCCAATGGGTAAACTACTCACAAAGAGTATGCTATGTTTAATATCAGGGAGACGGTTATCGAAATTGAAAACGTATCAGTAGACTTAAAGTATGTCTGTGGAAATGTGAAGGGCCAATATAGGTCAATATCTAAAGTGAGAATACTAATTACCACCACATTTCTATCTGCAGGAATATTTTCTCAATAACAAGGAATCTTTGGCTGTGTACCTTCGGCACTGAAGAATGTTGCAGGAAAGAGCCTGAGGGTACGTGCTAACTAAGTGCATGATACCGGCTTTTAGTCCACCTCCCCCTACAGCATCCCCATTATAGAAACACAAAGGAGACTTTTCCCTCTAAGGAAAATGTATGATTGTCTCAAGCAACTACATTCTTTATATCTTACAAACATATTGAATTGCGAAACTGACTGTGTTTCTCTGTTTGGACAATTAGGGAATTCAGCCAAATCTGTGATCACCTCTGACAAATGTGGCAACGCCAAGCATTTGGGAATACTACCTGTTTCTCAGGTGTCATTACTTTCCCTTTGCCCAGTTTCCTCTCTATTGATTTTATTCTACTCTATTTATTGGCTGGCCATCTCAACTCCATTTTATCCAAATGGTAAGGATTTAAGAAGACAGGCCAACATACACACATTTGCTAGCAAAAATAATTTCTCTTTAGAGATATAAATACGCTCACTTGTGATTTGTGACTATTTGCAATAGTCCATGTTTTTTACTTCAGGGAAGCCAATTGCATCAAATGCCGTTCATTTTAAGGGTGTGATGAAGAGGGCAACACATTATAGTGAGGTCTGAGGAGTTCTGAGCCTGAAATAGGCAGCTGTGGGTAAATAGTAAGTGAAAGACCCATGCTTTTAAAGATCACTCATTTGTAATTGATGTTAAATGGACATTTCATTTAACATCAGGCCTAAGATTCTAGATCCAACATGTGAAAGTGAAGGGGCAGATCCCACTGAGCAGAACTTGTGGGAAGGAAGGTGGGAAAATCAGGTGGTGTCTCGTAAGCCCCTCCCCCGTGTCGAAACAGAAGGTCTCAGAGGTTGGAAGTTAGAGAATGATCTTTGGAGATACTTTCTTTGGAGAGAGATTTGCTGTAAGTACCCCACCTTATGCAGCAGGTATGTGGTCTGTGCTCCCCACTTCAGTCTTCGAAAGGGGGCTTTAAAAAAACCACTTGAAGCCACAATGAGATACCATTTCATGCCCACTAGGATGGCTATTATGAAAAACATAATAAGAAGTGTTGGTGAGGATGTGGAGAAATTGGAACCCTTACACAATGGGGGTGGGGATATAAAACTGAGCGGCTGCTATGCAAAACAGTGTGGCAGTTCCTCAAAAGGTTAAAAGTAAGAGTTACCATGTAACCTAGCAATTCTCCTCCTAGGTACATACTAAGAGAAATGAAAATGTATGTCCACACAAAAACGGATACACAAGTATTCATGGCAACATTATTTATAATAGCCCCCCAAATAGGAACAATCCCAATGTCCATCAACTAATGAATGGGTGAATAAAATGTGGTAAATCCATAAATGGAATTATAAATTATTTGATAATAAAGATAAGAAGTATTGATATACGCTACAACACGAATGAGCTTTTTCTAAACTTCATGCTAAGTGAAAGAAGCCTGTCACAAAAGACGACATGTTGCATGGTTCCCTTTATATGAACTATCCAGAAGAGGCAAACTGTAGAGACAAACAGGAGCGCAGAGGCTGCCTGGGGCTGTGGGGTCGGAGGATGTGAGGAATGAATGCTGGGATGTGGGGCTTCTTGTTGGAATGAGGACAACGTTCAAAATCAGATTGTGGTGATATTTGCACAACTCTGTGAATATACTAAAAAAACATTGAATGTCCACTTAAATAGGTGAATCATGTGGTATGTGATTATATCTCAATGAAATGTTATTAAAAAAAGACCTTTTGAAGAGCTTAATACCAAGCTGGGGCAACAAGTGTTGAGTTACGGGTGGAAGCACCTGACGGGTGAGAGGCTGCCTGGAGCAGATAGAGGGCTGCCGTGAGGGTGCTTTCTGTGCCCAGAGGTAGTCCATGGGCGAGGCAGAGCCTTACGTCCTGTCCCTGATGACTGGCTGGAGATGTGAGGAAGCGTCCTCACTGGAAGCCAAGATGGATCCCAAGATGCCAGGGAGCTGCCGAAAGAGCTGCAGACAAACCGTCCTGCACATATCCCATTGGATGGAAGTGTGTCCAGAGGCCCCCTGTGGCCGCAAGGGAGGCTGAGAAGTTGAATATTTCACTTCCCAGCTTGTAAACTGGTAGAGAGACAAAGGCAATGGTTGCTGAGGAGACCAGACCTTGGATGGTATGATCGGCTCCTTAGTGTAGAAATTTGTGCAAAACCAGCCAAGGTTAGAATAAGGGACAAAGATGATGAAGCAAAAACCAGCGAATTGTATTTCTGTTTAGAAATAATTTGTGCATATTTACTTTTTTATGGATTCATCAACTTTAAGATGGGATCATTTATTTAGGTGTTATTTTAATTATAAACATAAGAAAAAATTACTAGTTTATAAAACAATATTGTAATATTTATGAGAACTTACAGGTCACCATACTTATAAATTCAATTTATTATATTTATGTGGATTGCTCCAGAACTTGGGACTGTTTAGTTTGTTACACCATTGAAACGCTTAAAAAAGTGAAGTGAATGTAGGAAGTCTATGAATGCTATTTAAATATTTAATAAAATTTAATTGACTAAGTTGTGAAGGTTCCTTTGAAAGTAATTGCTAAACTGCATCAGATTTATAAATAGAATAATGAGAGTTTGAATTAAACTTAAGAGCTTAGAAAAACTAGGTTTGGGACTTTGCAACTTTAATGCAGTGAATATTAATTTTTAAAAAAAAACAGAGGTAGGGACAAATAAATGTTTCTTTGGATGCAACATCCAGAAAGATGCCAAATCTTACATTGAAAACAATTAGTAAATGAGCCTTGATTTGAAACCATCAAGCCAAACTCTAGGGTTTCCATTATCCTATCCCTCTGAGTAGTTCAGGTTTCTATTCTGATTTCTCTGGATCATCATTCTCCATTCAAAAAAATAAATGTTACTATCTCGCAGATCATCTCATCTCAGCCCTTTTCTCCTCAGACATTTATTATCCTTGGATATTTCTTGCAGTCATTTACCCTCTATTTCAAATTCCATGTAGGCAGCCCTTAAACAGCTGTGGAATTAATTCAAGGCTTGTATTTCCCATCACTTTGGAAACACAACTTCCCAAATTTCCAGCTAACACCTCAACCTTCCTTGTAAACAGCCTTCTCTCAATGCATTTTCTGCCCATGAGCTTGGCACTTTTCTCTCTTCACTCACCAAGCTTCAAACCTCAGTCACCTTTGCTTCCACCACACGCTTTGCTCCCTACATGCAAGTAGCATGTAGTCCTATGGAGATGGCATTTCATTTGTCACCACCCTGATTCAAACCCTCTGAAATGGATCCCCCCCATCTCTACCTATTGAATCAATCACAAATGCCACGTTCAATATCAACTCCTTGAAATATATCTATGATTCAAAACAAAAAAGACCTTCCAAAACCCCACGCTGCCTGACAGTACACAAACACTTGAACCCAGGATGCCAGGCCTCCAACCCCGACTACATGTTTTTCCTCTCTTTCCACACGTATAAAGTCTAGTCCAACTTCAAGACCTACATCAAATGCTCTTCCTGGATATGTCTCTCATGCCTCCAATTGTCAGAAGTCTCTTTCTTTTCTGCACTACTCCAAACACATCACGGAACCTTCTTTTGTGGTGCTTACATCAATAAGATAAAATAAAAAGGAAAGGAAAGAGGAAAAGAAGTGAAGCAGAAAAAGAAAAGCAGGCAAGGAAAAGATAAAGAAGGGAAAAAGGGAGAGAAGGGAGGAAGGACGGAGGGAGGGAGGGAGGGAGGGAGGGAGGGAGGAGAAAGTTAATGGATGTGTCTGATGTCTGCTCTGCGACAAGCCCTAACACAGTGTTTCTCACTTGTTGCCCACTGGATACTTACAACAACTGGTTCTATAAAATCTCACACTAATCCGTATTTTCAGCAGAGGACACAGGTCAGAGAACTGAAGTACCTTGCCGAAAGTCTACCTGGCCGGTAGCACAGAGCAAGGATTTAAATCCATGACTGTGACAGCCAGCCCCAGAGGAGTAGCCACAAGTGCTGGAGGGGAATGAGTCAGAAAGGAGTGGGTGTCTCGGAGGTCCCATGGAAAAGACACGATGTGTAGCCTCAGAAGCATTTGGGACATAACATTGTACATTGTTAAAACCTATAAAATGTACAACCCAAAAAGGGAAGCCTGATGTAAACCATGGACTTTCATTAATAATAATGTATTGCTATTGATTCATCAATAGGAACAACACACACGTCAGATGTCAGTAATAGGGGAAATCGGGAATAGGGGGAATGATGGGATGGGGGGGACATGAGAATCTGTTGAGGAAGTTGACAAGGGCGGGTCACTCTGTCTGGCCCAGAGGCAACTTCATTTAGGAGGGAAAGAGCAAGAGACTCGTGTAGCTGCAGGAGGGTGTATGGTCAGCCAGGCAGGGGGCAGCAAGTCCAGGGGCTCGGCGTCAGCAAAGGCATTAGCAAGTGACTTTATGGGGGGGGGGACAAAAAAAACACTATTATTAAAGTAAAAATAATATGCTTGAAAAACACTAACGTGAAATTGATCACAAAGCTTTTTTTCTTAATATGGCCAAGGCCGACTCTTGGATAGGCATTCGACCCGACCATACCCACCTTCCCCATAAACATTTTAGTTACATTATATTTATGCCAACCCCAAATTCTAGCCTCTGCCCCTTTTATGGATAGACCAGTTGGGTTATGACAATTATGTTTGAGTCGTCTTTGCAGCATTAACTTTTCCCAGGACAGCATTCATGAACATGGCAAAAAATCACTGAGTATTTTGTTAGATTCATGAGTTTTACTCAGAGTCCATCAGTCATTCTAGAAAAAAAAGTACACTAATGCATTAACTTCATTTTCCTATAATTGTATTCACATTAAATATAAGTTCTAATATTTCTTCTTGGTCCAAGCCGATGAACCCTGTCACAGCACTCTCTCTCCTGCTTGTCAGAATGGGACTATTTTGGCAATGTTTGGATAATTTTATGTCTTCTAAGTACAATAGTTCTGCACAAAACTATAACACTGAAAAGAACTGCCAAGCTGACATCACTTCATCCCAAAAGGACATCCTGAAGGTGCAAAGCTCCTTGGCTCTTTGTAGATTCAAGTCCAAGGGCATCGTCATTACTCTTGATGGCATTTTGTTTTCTGTATTTGACTTCTGGAAGTTGAAGGAGGAAATTGCATGTGAGAGGGAATCCTTTTTGACATGAAGTTATGGCTCCAACTATGCAAGTATTGCAGTTTAGACAAAGTGGGATTTTTATATATTATGATCGTAAAGTATACAAACTGTTCACCATAATTCTGAACTTCAGCTACGCTACCTTTAAAACAGAGTTCCCTAACTTGGCCTCACACATGCCTCTGCAAATTAATACGTCTTGCATCTGACACGATGGGGTTTACTAGTCTTACCTAAAATATAAAACATGGAAAATGCAAATAAAAGAGACATATGAGAACAAACATTGAAGGCTTCATTTCAATTACTAAAAATAGTTTCATTGCTCTTGTGTTATTTTGTACATCAATTAATAAAAATTACAAAGCACTAATACTCCTTTTGTATTAATCAAGTTTCTCCTTCTCTTGTTTTTATTTTGTTTGTTTAACTAGATGGAATGACCCTTAAATTCCGAAAGAATAGCTAATTATTGACATGACCTGGTTATAAAGAACAGTAATTTGAGGAAAGAAAGTATTTTAGACATGAATAAATAAACACATCTGTGGAATTAACGTAAGAACTATTTGGTTAACTTTGCCAGAATCAACTTTCAAATATTGAATTTTCTATCTGGGAAAAAAAAAGTTAAAGTATGGAAAACAAACATACCATGGGCAAAAGAGCTCGTACGATTCATCAGAGGGGAATGGAACAAGTGAATCTGTCCATCTGTTCATACCTTTTGTCACTGCATTTGGAAACGTGCTGGACAGAGATAACTTTGTTTGATCCTGAAGTGCGCCTTGACATGACTTGTTTCTGGCACCCAACGTACCACGCAGGACCCACGAAGTGCAAGGAGCTGGCCAGGAAAAGGCAGCTGCCAGTTACTGCGAGGGAATCAGGGCCTCCTGTACGCCTCTCCTCCAAGCACCCTCAGGAGTTCAATCCATCAAGGAAATTTATCAGCTCCAATTACTAACAGCAAAACTCTCACAATGAAAAGGTAATGGTGTAGCCTGTGACACGCCACACATCACCGAGATGATTCAGGAGGGGCTGTCAGGAGGCTGGTGCTCTGTATTGACTGATTTTGGTCGTCCGTGTCCTGTGCTCATTAATTTTTTCATCCAGAAGCACTATTTTCGTTTTCCTTTTTTTCCCCCTACGATCCTTCCTCTTCTCCCTTCCCTGGGATGCTGTGGAGTGATCTTTATCTTTTCAGCCACTCTTTCTCTGGCTGAATGGACTGAGCAGGCTCTATCTCCAGGGTGGGGTCGGGCACTGCCCAGCAAGACCATGCCCTCCTGTCCCCCGACATGAGATGCTCTAGGACGTCACTACCAAAAGAGCTGGGCAATCTGGTATAAAATGCGACCTCTTAACTCTGTCTGAATAATCAGCATTGAGTTTTCATCTCCAAACTGTTAGAATAATCAATTTTGATGCCACCGAGAAGTTGGAGGGGTCAGGTTTATTTACAGGGTCATCCAAAATAATACTATTTTATAAGCCACGCAGTATACTTGAGAAATTCACCTTCAATAGTTGTTATCAGGAACCAGAAAACGGTCCCTTTGTGTCCCAACTAATTGTGAATGGACAATGTAATCTAGAAATAGCTTCTCCAAAATAGAACAAAATTTATTTTTATAGTTAGGACACATGAAACAAAGTTTCATGTAATGCTGTAATTATCTCTAGGCATTGTTCCTAAAAAAAAAACCCAAAGTAATGCTCTTTTAACAGTTAGAAAATCTCAGTGGTCCATATTTATGATTCTTTGTCTTTAAAGAAAAAAACATATTGAATTTTTATACTGCATATTTTATTTTTGATACATTTAGCCCACACCTCAGTAAGATTTTGAGAACTGCCTTGAAGGAATTTTTATTATACAACAGAAGGAAGAGTAAACAGCTCAAGAGATGAGGGCCCATGTAAAATGGGGCAGAGAAACAATATGAAGCCAAGATATGATTAACACCAGGACATCCTAAAATCTTATCAATTATTCCAGGTAGGCTGCACACTGGGTTCTCACCTTCCTGGTAGCCAAAGAAAATAGGAAACATAATCAGTTACGAGATTCATGGTATCTATGCAACAGAAAAACACATGAAAGTTTGAGAGAAATTTCTTCCCAATTCCTCTGCCCTCATAATGTGGTGACTATGGGAAACAGTAAATGGTCTTCTTTAAAAGTTATTCTATTTCTACATCTTGTGTTTCAAGAGAATTCTATGTGCATGTACCTTCTTGGATAATGGGACACTAATGGTCTAGATGTTTCATCAGGTACGTGCTTGTTTCTCATGGAAACTTTGCTTCTGGTCTTCTTTAATCCTACATCATCTAGCAGGATAGCATATGGTTAAGAATGGAATTGGAACGCGCGTGTTTAACTAGTGGGGTGAACTGGTTGACCTGCTTCAACTTCTTTGAGCATTGCTTTTCTCACTTGTAAAATAGTGATAATACTAGTACCAACCTTTTAGGTTTGTTCTGAGGATCAAATTAAAGCACTTATGATACCGCCTAGAGCAGAGTAAGCACTGAAAATGTTAGTTATGACTAAAATTATTATTAACTAATAATATTTATGTCTGTGCACCACATGTAATATTTATTACCACTTAACTAGTAATGTTTATGTCCATATAAAATATATAACAATGTACAATCATAATGTTAACTCTGCCTTAAAAGTAATCATCATTACTAATAGACTATGTGACAGCCTCTTCCCCAAATGAAGTTTGTACACCAACTTCTATTAAATTAATTTAGTGTTGGTTTGAAATCACAGTACTTTTTTTTCTTTTTTCTTTATAAGGTAGTCATAGTCAAAGAAAGAGGCTAATAACAGATATTTTACATGTCATTATTTGGAACACTGCTCATAAAAAAAAAAAAAAGCTGTCATCGGCTTGATGGACCTCTGGGAAATCACATCATCAAAAGACGCTTGGAAGTCAGCCATTCATGCACAAGTTCTCTGCTGGTGTTAAAAGAAAAAGGGAACACTAAATTATCCAGAACAATAAATTCAGAAACTGAAAAATAAACTCTCAAAAATTGACACTAACGATCTGCAGGCCTAGTTGATGTGGAAATAGTCTATAAAGAAGTCCACACAAAAATTGTTGTCATCCTTTTTGGCGCATTACGTCCAGTGGAGAAATGGATTCTTTAATTATATATGTTCTAGTTCTCTGTTCAGTGCATTTCTGTTATGCATTAGCTCTATAGAGGTTACTTTGTTCATTTAACTAAATTAGGTCCATACACACATTAAATATTGCAGTCCTCTGTGACACTAATAAGTCACTCATCATGCAATCCTTACTTCTACAACACTGAGCAAAAGCAGATGATGTAAGGGTCAAATCATGTGTCTGTTCCAGGCAGGAATTCATGAAATGCCTGATCGATGTTATATTGGAAAAGAGTCCTACATGGAGAAACAGAAGAACTTGGCTTACATCTGAGCTTCACCTCCCATGAGTTTGCGATTTTGACTTAGATACTTAAACCTCTTAGCCTCAGTTTACTTACTTCTAAAACAGTAAAAATAATTATCCTTAATTCAAAGACACATTGTGAGGATAACATGATATGATTATAAAAAGCTTTTGAAAATTAGAAAATATTATATAGAAGTAGAACCATAGTTCGTGATGTGACCCTCACTTAGTTGCATTCAGAAATGTGATCCTAGTGGTTTAGGCAAGGATAAATATCACAGGAGAATTAATTACAAACTAGGATCCCAGTTTTTAAACTCCAATTGTAGGACATAATTGGTCTGGGCTTTCTTCACGGAGTACTTATTTCTAATGGCCATGTCTTCTTAAGGCACTAAGTTACGCATTAAAAGTTTGCTTTACAAGAACAAAATTAGAGGAAAAGTAGCAGGGAATTTTTCCAGAAGTTAAAGGACAAACGCTAGAATCAAACTTCCTGAGTTTGGAATCCTAGTCCATCATTTTTTGTTTATTTGTTTGTTTGTTTTTCTATGCCTGTTAAATACTCCAAGTCTCAGTGTCTTTATCTGCAAAGATAAAGGGAATGATAAAACCTAGTAAAAGAGTTGTGAAGGCTAAATGAGATAATAGGTAGCTGGGCATACACTAAGTGTTCAAAGAATGTTTGCTCTCATCTATTAACAGGAGACAAATATCCTACAATATTGAATGACGAATGATCTTCCTCTAGTGAATGATTCACCTCTGCATTTCAGCATGTGGTTCAAGAAAGGACACAGCATAAAGCAGAGACAGACAAACCAGGTGGAGGAATGATCTATCATCTATAGATCAGTCAAATTATTTGTGGGTTAAATGGATGACAAACATGATGTCACTACTTACTTAGCTATGTTAAAGGTTTTGTTAAAAACCAACACTACTACAAACATTCCAAGATTGAGCAAGAAAAGTTTCCAACAAAAACATATTGTTTTAAAGAAAATAAAATAAAGGAGAACTATAAATAACATAGTTGTAAAAATAAATTTTAAAACTTAAATGAAATGGAGAAAATACTAGAAAAAGTAACTTAACAAAAATAACTTAACAAAACTGACTCAAGAAGACATGGAAAGGATAAATATTCCTAGTGACATAGAAATATTTGAATCTGTTTTACTGAAAGGAATCAGCAAAGTACAGTCAAAGGCTGACTGATGATATTTATAAATAAAGTTTTATTGGAACACAGCCATGCCTATTTGTTTATATGTTAACTGTGGCTGCTTTCATACTACAACGGCAGAGTTGAGTAATTGTGATGGAAATTGTATGGCTTGGGAGCCAAAAATATTTACCATCTGACTGAGAAAAAATTTGCCCTCCTCTGCTCTATGACAACAAGCTCACTTAGAAACATGTATGCCAAAAGGACATCAAAGGGCAAAACTGATTATCAACAGCCACAGTAAAAAGCATTCAATAAAATATAATACTCATAATGATTTTTTAAAATGTTTGCAAACTTGGAATGAAAATAAATTTCCTTAGCCTAATAAAGTCTTTTATATAACACCTACAGCCATCGATAAACTTAATAGTGACACATGGAGACACATTCCCTTTAAAAATAAGAGAAACATAATGATGCTTACTATTATAACTTCAATTTAACACTGGATGTTCTGGCTAGCGTAATAAGATAAGACAAATAAATAAAAGGTTGGACAGAAAATTAAAAAATGTCATTATCTCCAGATTCTATTATTCACATTAAAAAAGCTAAAATACTCTCAGGTAAATTATTGGGTTTAATCAAAGAGTTTAACAAAATAACTGTAAATTAGACAATTTTCACAAAACATAAATTTCACGGACATACACCAGCAATTTTATAAATGTAATGTTTGAAAAAGAACAATTTGCTGAACAAAAGGAGCGAGACCCAGAAAATGTACGTACTGTATGATTGCATTTACAGAAAATTCCTGAATAGGCATAACTAATGTGCAGTGACAGAAAGTGAATCAGCGGTTTCCTGGGGCTTGGAAGGGAGGGAGGATTTGACCGAAATGGGGCAATAAGGAACTTTCAGGGATGACAGGAGTGTTTTACATCCTGACTGTGGATGTGGTAAAATGAGCATATACATTTGTCAAAATTCATCAAACAGTACACCTACAGTTGGTGCAGTCCACTGTATGTAAATTATACGTCACTGAAGTTGGCTTAAAAGGAAAAAAGGAAGATTAAAAAAATCTTTATAGCAGCAACCAAAAATATAAAGCACTTAAGAGTAATCTAAAACAAGTTTTAAACTTTTTAAGGTTATACTAAAGACATCAAAGAGACCTAAATGGAGAGGTAGACGGTGTGAATGTGTAAGGAAACTCAACTTCACGCAGACATCTGTTCTCACCAAAATTCCAAGAAGCTGTTTGTGTTCACAAAATAATTATAAAATGTATATAGAAGTGGGAAATGCCAAGATAGCCCTCAACAAGAACAGCCAAGATATTCCTGAAGAAGAAAACTGTGAAGGGATTGCTCTTCCAGATACCAAGTTGAATTTCAAAACTGAATTAATTAATACAATGTTGTATTGGAGCAGAAATAAACAAATAGGACAGTAAACAGAATAGCAAACCCAGAAACTACCCACATAGCATATTCAGTCACTGGTGTTGGGCTATACTGTATTGTAGCTTGGACCAGCTCACAGAAGCTGATTGCCAAGTTTAAGAATATTTTTGCAAGCTATTTGCTAATATGGTCATTATTAAAAAGTAAATTGTATAAACTTATAATTAAGTAAATTATATTAATAACAAAAGAAACAAGTACTCAAAACTCCTGACAATTATTTTACTCCATTTCATTAAACTCCATGTTTGTTCTTAAAGCCATTAATGTCCTTTGATCTGTGTGGTGGAAACACCACATAATGTGTCCATCTTTTCCTAACTCCATGTTCAGCAATGCCATTTTATAGCTAGAAATTGGCAATTTGGGGAGCACTTATACTAAGGAAATTTGCAATGTTACAAATCATGGCTTGGTTTATTGTTTTATGGATTGTCTACACTGACGAGCATAATAGAAAAAATGTCAATAATGCAGATTAAACTTAAAAGTGTGTCATATCTATCATTATTCATTGATTGTGAGTAGTATAAAATATTAAGGAAATATTCTTGCAGTATTCAAATACTATTATCTGATTCAACATAAAAACCACTAATGTCGTTGACAAATGGGGAATTTCCAACATGTCTTGTTTCACTGTTGTGTTACTTGCTAACATGAACAAATATGTCTCCCAATAGTCAGAACTACACTTATTCACCAACTGCAACCATAGCTTGGCTACAGATCCAACAAAACCCGTAAAAGCGCTCAGTGATCATCAGTTATATAAAATTAACCATAAACGATAGCGTATAAAATATTTATCATATACACATACATATTTTCTGTGCTTTAGAGTATCCCATTAGGTAACGCGTATTATCCAATCCCCTGTCAACCAATCACTGAGTTGTCTCCATTTTTTTTTAACAATGCTTGTATGAACATTTCTATGATGTCTTCCTAGCACGTATGTGCATGAAGTCAGCCAGCCAAGGGAACGTGTCAACTTGATGCCCGTATCTTGTTCTGGGCCACACTCAGATACCCTGGACCCTGCCCAAATGGCCTTCAGCCCAGTTCCAGGGACTGCGTAATCTATTTCCTGGGTCTCTCCTTCCAGTAGGGGACTGTGCCATTACTGCTGTGCATGCACCCCTAAGTTTGATGCGCAGTTAAGGGTAGCTAGTTGTGGGGTGCTGGTGAAGCACGGACATGCCAGGCTGTGAGGTCCTGCTGTATGTGTGCACGTTTCCTGTTAGTACAGGGCAAAGCGGCAGGGAGCGGGGTATGAAGGTATGAATGACACACCCAAATCCTACATTTTAAATTCAAAACTTTGCCTTCCAGATTGTTATGAATATATTTATCAAGGTTGGAGCACACATTTCATAAGCATGACATATGCCTGTTAAATAGCAAATGATAAGTGGGTTTCCATTTGTACTCTTACTATGGGCTCTGTAGGCCTGCTATTGGAGGCACTGAAACACTTCACAATACATATTCCTTAAGAAAGAAAGAAATACGCTAAGTGTTCAATGACACACATTCTTAAGCAATACTGGCAATTTTTATAATAGCAAAAAAAATCCAGTGTCAATAATTGTATGATATATTTTTAAATGATCTGGCCAGCCAATACAATCCTACTTAAAAAGTATCCTTTTCTAGGCCAAAAATATGCACAGGAAGTATCACTGCAATGCTAACAACAACAACAACAAAATACAAAAAATGAGAAGTGAGGAAATGAAGGAAATATGAAAAAAAATTTTTTGAGAAATTTAACTATAAAGGAGAACTGGCATAGTTGGAAGGGTCTGAGAGTAAAATGAATCTCTCTTATTTAAGTTGAGAATTATTTATTTTTATTTCATCCTTGAAATAAACAAACAGAAAATCTGAAGATGGTACAGAGATAGAAGAAAGGAAAAGGAAAAAAGTGGAAAGAGAGAATGTAATTTTATTTGAAATGCAAATAACAAGATAGGACTTGCAATGACTCTTTCCTGTAAGTTTTCATCTTTGTTTGCTAAAATTTTGTGCGTGACATTACTTTCTGATCCTGTAACTTCACAAGCTTGTGACACTTTCATCACTTTAAATACTCAGGTCTTTTAAAATCACATGCCTACAGGAATTTAAAAAGAGATTTGTTTGTTTGATAGTGTAGATTTCACACTGAAAAACATTTCTTTGAAAATCCAAGTTACAGTCTATAAGCAGAAAATAAAATGAAAATTTACCTAGTCCCTATAATAAAATAAAATATTGAGCTTCAAAAAATGTGTGAATGGTCATTATATACTAGTATACCCCCTCTATCAAACATAAATTTATCTTTCATAAATATTCTACCATAAAAGCACATATTTGAAATTTAAGATGATATCTTTTTAAAGTGTAAAATACTGAGAATTAAAAACAGGTATCATTATTCTTTGGGGAAAGTTGCACCATAAATATAATTTAATAGAGAAAGAAAAAAGATACATTTAAAAATTATTACTTTCAAATATATTTGTCACTTGACTTATTGTTGCCTTTATTTAACAATTGGCACTGTCAAAACATCTAGCTTGCTCCAGAACAAGCTCATTCTCCAAGTCTATTATGTGAGGTTTTAGAACTTTGACATATTTTCCCCAGGGTTTTTTTTCTTCCCCCAGGAAGCAGGGGTAACTACAACATTAGGTGGAAAAACTCATATTTACCTGCTATACACATTGCATGATTATGTAATATTATACTCTTTCCTATAAACCAGTGTGAAAGGAAACGGCTAAACACAGATTGTAGCTGAGGATACCATGCTGCCAAAGCTGATGGCTTCCTGTTCAAAGTGATGGGCCATTTTAGAAGAAAAAGTTGTTGACCAACACATTTCAGACAGTGAGAGTTGCTGAACTTATTAAATGGGAGATAAAGATAAAATTATCTAGGTATAAATGTGTAATGCAGGGACTCAGCTCCCGCTCCCAGCACAAGAACGCAGGATATGGTGAGGCCAAAAAGGAACAACAACGGAGCCTTGGATAGGGGAGTCATACCACTATAGTGTCGCTGGCGGCTGGTCAAGACACAAAAGCAAACGTCTGCCAGTACCCCAACGAGGGGTCTTCCTGCACCCCAGTCTCACTGGCAGCCGGGCGAGACACAGGAAGTAGGATCAACATGGTCCGCAATCCATGATCCGCTTGCTAACCGCACTTGCTAACTGCAATCTGCGCTTGCCAGCATAGCCACGGCAGTTATATTAGTGGCTAATTGGCTGACTGGTTACAGCTGATGGCCAACTAGTCACTGCTGATGGCCATCTACTATCCGAGCCAGCACCTTTCCACCTGAGGCTAAGAACCTGGAAACTGCTCTCTGGGACTCTGTCCCCACAAAATACAAAATCAGACTTATGATTTAAAACAATGAAGTTTTAATGAAATATTAAATGGTTTCCCAATACTTATAATTTATATGCGTGCTTCCAAGGTTCACAATAGAAATGAATCATGTAATCAGGCACAATGTGGTTTTATGACACAATTTTAAGCATGGAGAAGAGTCCAGTAATTTATTCAACAGTCCAAGGTAAATATAAGCAAAACTTAAAGTTTATAACATGGAAGTTTCTAATTGATCTTCCACCTGAATCCTGAATGTTTTCAGGGGAGGATCCAAAAAATAACTTCAAGAAAAATGTCATTAGGCCAACTGTAACGTGGACTCTTTATTACTATACTTGGAAGATAATGCTAAGTCATGAAGCGGACTGGTTCAGAGTTGATATTATGGTTTATTGCTAACATTCTACTTTATGCATAGCAATTCAACAGAGATTGCACATTTAAACTTATAGGCAACTGTGGCGATCTTCTGAGTGACTTCAGTACACAGTCCCATGCCTGGCACAGAATTGGTCATCATATTTGCTGAACAAACAAGGAGTAGTAGCTACTGATGTTGAATATGCACTCAACTTCTCACCTGCCAAGTATTTTTGAGTCGGTGAACGGGTGTCAGCTGGTAAACCTTATTACTTTAGAATCTCCCACTACTGTTGTCTCCCCTTTTCAAGGGGGATCCTTGCAAAACCACCTGAATTCTTCCATGATCTTTGACCTAAATCAAGGCAAGCTACGTTGACATTAATCATTCCTGCAGAATGTCTGCTATTTCCTTTGGTCGGAGGTATAGATTTTAATTGACAAATAAATGTCCATCCTTGTTGACACTTCAGAAAGATAAACATAGTCATAACAGACCTAACTGACCAGCTGGTAGAGAAAAGTAATAAAATTTCCACCTTAAAAGAATTCATTTCAATCTGTTTGATTGTGTTCCTGTATACTGTCACAATTCTTAAATGGATGATGGAATAAAATAAATGTCTGTCATTGTCAGGAAGCATTATACTGTAGTGAGAAGAGGAAGACTTTATTATCAGACCAACCACCACCTACTAACTTAACTAAAATTTTCCCTCTCTGTAAAAATAAGACAACAGTACCTGTCCTACAGGGCTCTTGCGGTATTTGTATACAATAATTGTAGGTAGCTCACCTAGCATGATGTCAGAAACGTCACAGCTACTCAAAAAGTGATATTCACGACAGTTCTTAATGTTTTGTCAGTGAAAGAGAAAAATAGAAATCGAATATGGAGTGACCACAGAATAACTAATCTTCCTGTCAAAAGATTTATCATGTCAGATTGAGGGAGTTCTCAGGAACAAAACCTGAACTTGTTACTATTTTTTCATAAGGAAAAAAATGAAGGTTCAAAAGCCCACCCCTGAGATGTCCTGAAACCTTTTCTTGTTCCCTGGTGAAATGTGCGGGTCCTTTTAAACCCTGTCTTGGGAAAATTATAAAGGCAACAGCACTGCCTGGTTTGAAGCAACTCCTAGGAAGTAAATAACGACATCCCTGAGTTCCTAAGTCCATTCTGAATTGTGTTCAACAGGCAAAAACCCAGATTTCAGTAGAAAACTGTAGCCAACATGCGTGGAAAAAATTCTGGGCTTATGCTTGAGAGAAGGCCACAAATAAAAAGGGCTTTGGCACTGTTTAAAATGTGTTTAAAATGATGGTGAAGCCCTTTTGTAACCAGTCTTTTTATCACCTCTTACTCAAATGGAATTCTGCCTCCCCCAATACACATTCATGAGACCTTTGACTGATCTTAATGTTTAAAGAAAAAAAGAAGGTCATTTATGTTTTCTCAACACTGCAAAATTGTACTGATGATATTTATTTTTAAACACTGTGTATTTTTTCCTTAGCGGAAAAGCCCGTTATTATTACAGCTGAAAGCCATAACTTCCCAACTGGAAAACATTTCCAAATCACAAATGTGATTATCACAATGCCTAACTGCCTGGCTGTGTTATTTTATTTGTTTGCTTATTTAACAGGCATCCCTTAAAGGGTCAAATATATATATGAAGATATATTTATACAGCTAGTCTTCAGCTGCCCTTGTCTATAGATCCAAAGATTATAAAAGATTGGAACAGATTATTTATTTTAGTAGCTTGAAGATTTTCCACATTAGTTTATCTGAACCCTAACTAATATCCAGACAAAATCAAGGGGCAGGGAAGACCTTTGGGATTTATTCTTTCTCTCCAAATTTTTATTTTGAAAAATGTCAAACATTCGGAAAAGTTGGAAGAACAGTACAAAAAGCACTTACACACCAAGACTGACCAATTGGTAACATTTACTACATTTTCTCTCTCTCATTTACATTTACACATACATTTACATATACATATATGTATATATACATACATCAGTGTATGTGCATGTGTATGTATGTATGTACAGATGTACACACCTATGCACCTTCTCATATTCTGAATAACTTGAGAGTTAGTTGCAGATTATATAACTCTGAATCCCTGTAATACTCCAGCATGTACCTTCTCTGAAGCAAGGATATTATCATACACCCCATCAGTAAAATTATAACTCATATTAATATACATTCCATATTTATATTTTCTCCATTGTCTCAATAATATCCCGTAGAGCTGGGAAGTATTATTTTATTTCATTTATTTTTGAATCTAGGATCTGATCAAAGATCTTTCACTCTAGAACATTTCCCCAGACTCTTTTGACTTTGATGACATCAGCATTATTTAAGAGCCAAAGGCAATTATTTTGCATGACTTTTCTCCATTTGGATCTGTCTGTTTTCTCACACTTCAATTCAGGTCACACATTTTTGGTGCACATCAAATGTGACATTATGGAGCAATGTCTTGTGTCTATTTTTATGTAATTATTGGATCTCAACTTTTTACTGACCTTTTCTCACTCATGCAAATAGTACAATATGCAAGAGGGCAAGCGAGCACTTTTAGTGTAGTTTCTTACTATTCAAGTGTCCTGACCACTGGTCTGCGATGCCTCTGGGCATCAGAAAATCCATTGCACTAATAAATCATGATAACGTTTTTAGTGAAGTGGGTGCATAAAGAATTAAAAACAGTAATGGTTTAGGTACTCAGCACTTACTCACTTTAAATGAAAAGCCTTAGAATAGTATGTGATGGAGTCTCACCAGAGTTGGCTGGAATTGTACACTGCCAAACCAAGCCAACATGGTCACTGCCATGCAGGGTCTCAGCTCCAGCTCCCCGCACAAGAACGCAGGACATGGTGAGGCCGAAAAGGAACAACAACAGAGCCACAGATAGGGGAGTCATACGACTGTATTCTTGCTGGCGGCTGGGTTGGAGACACAGGAAGCAGGCGCCACACGACCTGCAATCTGTCATCCGCTTCTCTGCCAAACAACACACTTGCTAGCCGCAATCTGCTCTTGCTACCATAGCCTCGGCAGTTATATCAGTGACTAATGGCTAACCAGTTACAGCTGATGGTCATCTGATCACAGCTGATGGCCATCTACTACCCGAGCCAGCACCTTTCCACATAAGGCCTGGAAACTGCTCTCTGGGACTCTGTCCCTATAGTCATCATACCTACAAGATAGCAGAATACAAGGAGCAGGTCAGGTGTTCCTCGAAACCAGAAAGAAGAAAGAAATCTACTACCAAACACAGCTCTCCATGTTAAGTGCTATATTCACTGAGGTCTAGCAAATGTGTAGGGCCTTACATGGCAGATTATTTAAATTAGAATCAATCCATACCAGGAGACTCTGGACTTGCTTTCTCTGTCAGTCTTTGAAGATAATAAAAATCTTTAATCATCTGGAATAGTTTAGGTGAAGTATGCCAAAGTTGAAGGTATTCAGGAATACATCCTAATCATTCGTTGCTTCTAAGACATTAAATGCTATTATCAAATACAATTTTTTAACATCAATAACAGCCACTAAGCAAATCTGGAAATAAGAATAGATTGCTTTCTCTAACATATTAAGGGAGAGGGTGAACAATTACTGTAATTTCGAAGGTATAATAAAAATAAGGATTCTGTTATAAACCATTAGCATATTTCTCAATATAGCATCATATACCTATATTTAAATTCAAAGAAGACTCCCTTCTCAGAGATGGGCAAACCCAGCAGGAAGAAAATCAGTGAGGACATGGCTGAATTCAATAACGCCATATATCAATTAGCGATAATTGACATCTATAGGCTACTTCACCCAACAACAGCAGAATACACATTTTCTCAAGCTCACATGGAACATTCACCAAGGTAGACCACACTCTTGGACATAAAACACACCTTAGGAAATACAAAATTATAGAAATCACACAATGTCCACTCTTATACCACAATGGAATTAAACTAGACATCAGTAACAGAAAGATAATTGGAAAATCCCCAAATACAGGGAGATTAAACAGCGTACTTCTAAATAACACATAGGTCAAGAAGAACTTGCAAGAGATATTTAAAAATATTTTGAACTAAATGAAAATGAAAACACAACTTATTAAAATCTGTGGGATGAAACAAAAGCAGTGCATAGAGAGAAATATGTGGTATCAAATGCATAGATTAGAGAAGAAGAAAGATCTAAAATCAATAATCTAAATTTCAAACTTTGGAAACTAGAAGAAGAGCAAATTAAACCCAAAGTAAGCAGAAGAAAAAAAAATAGTAAGAATTAGAGTAGAAATCAGTGAAATTGAAAACAGGAAATCAATACAGAAAATCAATGAAACCAAAAGCTGGTTCTTTGGAAAAAAACAATTCAGTAAAATTAATAAGCCCCTAGCCAGCATAACACAGAAAAAAAGAGGACACAAATTAATACTACCATGTTTCCCCAAAAATAAGACCTAGCTGGACTATCAGCTCTAATGCGTCTTTGGGAGCAAAAATTAATATAAGACCCGGTCTTCTGTTATATTAAAATAAGACCAGGTGTTACATTAATTTTTGCTCCCAAAGACGCATTAGAGCTGATGGTCTGGCTAGGTCTTATTTTCAGGGAAACATGGTATTCAAAATGAAAGAGGGACCATCACTACAGATCTCATGGAAATTCAAAGGATAATAAAAGAATACTATGAACTACTTCTGTGCTTACAAATTTGATAAACTAGATGAAATGGACCAATTCCTTGAAAGACACAATCTGCCAAAACTCACGTAAAGAAGAAATAGATGATCCAAACAGGCCTGTATCTATTAAAGAAATTGAATCAGTAATTAATAACCTTCCAAAACAGGAAAGCACCACATCCAAATGGGTTCACTGGTGAGTTATAAAAACAAACAAACAAACAAAAATTTAAGGAAGGAATTATGCCAATTCTACAATTGCTTTCAGAGGATAGAAGCAGAGACAACACTTCCTAACTCATTCTATGAGGCCAGCATTACCCTAACAGCAAAAACTAGACAAAAATTTTGTTAAAAAAAGAAAACTATAGATCATGAACATAGAGGCAAAAATCCTCAACAAAATATTAGCAAATCAAATCTGAAAGAGTATAAAAAGAAGTACATACCATGGTCAAGTGAGATTTATATCAGGTATGCAAGGCTGGTTCAACATTTGAAAATCAACTAATATGGGGGTGGCCGGTTAGCTCAGTTGGTTAGAGCGTGGTGCTCATAACACCAAGGTTGCCAGTTCAATCCCCACATGGGCCACTATGAGCTGCGCCCTCCTTAAAAAAAAAAAAAAATCAACTAATGTCATTCATCACATCAACAGACTAAAAAAGAAAAAAAAAAACACTTCATAATATCAATAGATGCAAAATCTACCGAATCATGACAAAAATTCTCAATAAATTAGGAATAGACAGAAACTTTCTCAACTTGATAAAGACTATCTACAAGAACCCTATAGCTAACATTATATAATGATGAGAAACTCAAAGCTTTCCCATTAAGATCAGGTACAAAGCAAGGATGTACAAAGCAAGACTTCTTTTCAATACCACACTGAAGTCCTTGCTAATGTAATAAGACAATAAAAGGAAATAAAATGGATCGAGACTGGGAAGGAAGATTTAAAACTGTCTTTGTCTGCAGATGAAATTACTATCTATCTAGAAAGTCTGAAGAAGAAAAAAACATCAACAAAAACCCTCCTGGAATTAATAAGTGATTATGCAAGGTAGCAGAACACAAGATTAATATACAAAGGTCAACTACTTACTGTCCTATATGCCAACAACGAACAAATGGAACTAGAAATTAAAAACTCAATGCCATTTACTTTAGCACCCTCCCAAATGAAATACTTAAATATAAGTCTAACAAAATATGTACAACAAGATCTGTGTAAGAAATACTACAAAATTCTGATGAGGGAAGTCAAATAAGAACTAAATAAATACATATTCCAGATAGGAACTCAATATTACCATGATTTCATGTCTTTCTAGCTTGATCTATAGCTACAATGAAATCCTAATAAAAAATCTAGCATTATTTTATGATATCAACAAACTGATTCTAAAGTTTATATGAAAAGGCAAAGAATCCAGAACAGCTAAGACAGTATTAAAGAAGAATGAATTTGTAACAATGACAGTACCTTACACTTGGAGTAAATATTTGCACTTGGCACATCTGACAAAGGACTGTTATCCAAAATATACAAAGAACTCTTAAAATACAATAAGAAAACAAATAACCCAATTTAAAAAATAGGTCAAAGACTTTAACAGACACCTCCCCAAAGAAGGTACAACAGATGGAAACAATACTTATGAAAAGATGATCCACATCATGTCATCAGGCATAAATGCAAATTAAAGCAATAGTTAGATTACACTACACACCTATTAGAATGACCGAAATCCAGTAAACTGACAACAAATGCTGACAAGGACGTGATGTAACAGGAACTCTAATATATTCCTGGCTGGAATGCAAAATGGTACAGACACTTGGAAGACAGTTTGGCAGTTTCTTACAAAACTAAATATACTCTTATCATATGATCCAGCAGTGGTGCTCCTTGGTATTTCCCCAAAGGAGGTGAAAACTTATGTCTATGCAAAAATCTGCAAATGGATGTTTACAGCAGCTTCATCCATAATTGCCAAAACTTGAATGCAACCAAGATGTCTTTCAGTAGGTGAATGGACAAAAAAGTGGTGCATCTAAACACTGGAATATTATTAAGAGCTAGCAAGCCACGAAGACACGGAGGAACCTTAAATGTATATTACTAAGTAAAAGAAGCCAATCTGAAATGGTTACATGCTATATGTTTCCAAATACATGACATTCTGGGAAAGGCAAAACTCTGGAGACATGGAAAAGCTCAGTGGTTGCCAGGAGTGTGTGTGTATGGGGTGGTCGGGAGGGGAGATGAATGGACAGAGCACAGAATTTTTAGGTCAGTAAAAATACTCTGGATGATATTATAATGATGGGCATATGTCATTATACATTTGTTCTGACCCATAGAATGGACAACACCAAGAGTTAACTCTTAGCTAAACCATCAACGTTGGGTGATTATGAATTATAAATGTACGTTCCTCCTTTGTAAAAATGTACCATTCTGGTGAGTTATGTTGATAATTGGGGAGACTATGCATGTGTGGGGGCAGGAGGTATATGGGAAATCTCTGTACCTTCCTCTCAATTTTGCTGTAAATTTAAGTTTTCTAAAAAGATAGTCTTTAAAAAAAAATTCAGACTCAAAATAATAAAATCGAGCAATAAAAAAGCCAGAAAATATTTACTGAATAGTACCCTTGTGTTATAAATTATTAACGAATTGTAAGCTAGCTAGTGAATATGAGCATCTATAATTTGACGGGATGCATGCAGAAGTCATTTAAAGTGTCAAGTTTCATGGGACAGTAGCGAACCAATTCACATACAAACCAGAAGGTCGTTAGGAGAAATGGCAGAAGTAATGATGCAGGTCTGACCGTAGAAAGGGCAGGTTTGGATCTGAGCTGTTAAGGTTGGAGGTGAGCAAGACAGGCAAGGAGGTAGAGAGAAGGAAGCCAGAGGCATGGGTGGAGGGCCAATGTCACGTAATCCTGATATAAACACGATGAGGACAAAATTGTATTTCGCAAGCCAGGTATAGCAGGCTGTTTTGACTTGCTACATTTATACACATGTTTGGAGTCCAGTTCACAAAGCAAAGAGACTCTAATATAACATGAGCCTACATAACAAGAATCCCTGCATGCAGCAATTTCTTTGGCTAAAAATCACACTGTACAGTACCTCCTCTGCTGAGAGAACATTTGCCTCCAGAGAGATGTCCCAGGGAGAAATGATAAACAAAAGAGCATTAGCAATCCTGAAAGCTGTACACAAAAACATGGTTTTATAGTTTAGTTTAATCCTCTGAGGACAGTGCTTGATGAAATACATCTTTATAAGATGTGCATAGTCTTAGCATTAGAAATGCTGGCGGCTCTGTGAAAATACAGTATGGACTTCTCACATGAGCATGTCAAGCCAGAGTACTTTATCACTACTGTTTACACCTCTAGGACACACCTTTTGCGATGTGCAAAACTGAGGGGATAAAAATAACTGTAGAGTGTCCATAATGAGGTTGAGCTTCACAGATATAAGTCCTCATGTTTCTAGTTGAAGAACCAACTACAGACCATTGGTGAAAGTTCTGTATCTAGCTCATTGGGTTATGTGACACACTTAAATAAAAATCAGAGTCCAGAATAAGATGAAGTATAAATTAAGGCAATAATTATGAGACACTGGTTTATACCATCTATCAGCAAGCTACAGCCCGTGGGCCAAATCCAGTCTATTGACTATTTTTGTAGGTAAAGTTATATTGGAACACAGTCACATCCATTTATTTCATATTGTCTCTGGCTACGTTCATGCTACATGGCAGAGTTGAGTAATTGTGACAGAGAACATATGACCCCTAGAGCCTAAAATATTTAGATCTGATTCTTTACAGAAAAGACTACGAACCCCTGGTCCCTGCTTTTAATTGCCAGAGACTAAATTTCTCTTCCTTAAAATAAGTGTGTTAATTTCCTACTGCCATTATAATAAATTAGCACAAATTAAATGACTTAAAACAATCAAATTATCTTACAGTTCTGGAGGTCGGAAGTCCTAAAATCAAGGTGTCAGCAAGTCTGAGTTCCTTCTGGAGGCTCTCGGGGAGAGTTCATTTCCTTGCCTTTTCAGCTTCCAGTAGCTGCCAGCATTCTTTGGCTTGTGGCCCCACCCTCCATCTTCAAAACCAGGACTTCAAATTCTCTCTCTGCTTCTGCTGTCATGATGCCTTTTATCCTCTCTCTATATTTTGTCATTACACCCCCTTTCATAGTCTGACCTTCTTGCTTCTCTCTTATAAGGACCCTTGTTATCACATTGTTTCCAGCCAAATCCAGAATAATGTCCACTTCTCAAGATCTTTAATTTAGTCACATCTGCAAAGTCCCTTTTGCGATGTACCTCAACATATAGGTCCCAGGAATAACGATGGGGCCACCTTTAGGGGGACATCATTTGGCCTACCACAATATGTAAAATAATTTATTTTCCAAAGAAAACGTAGGAACTTGAAGAACAAAACCAAAAATGGCCAAGTGTGATATAATATAGACTTTTTAACATCCACCAAACATTCTCTACATTTTTAAAATTCTTTCTCAAACTGTTCCCTCTGAATCTTCACCTCTTTTTATCATTGTGCACTGCTGTTTCAGAAAACAACTGGGGAACATCGTGTTCGTACATTTGAAACTCCACATTCTTTTATTCAGAACACAAAAATTTTACTAAAATTTAAATCTATAATCTCCTGAAAAGTTTTATCAAGAAAAACAATACTACTGGTATGTATGTTAATCATCCTCTTTTAGAGGAGACAAATCTTCATTCTTATACACCTAGAAGACAGAGTCGGAAATAATGAATGACGTTGAATAGATGGGGGCAAACTTGCACACGTGCTATGAAGATGGAGAAGTGGGACTTAGGAAGCAAGATGGCAGGAAAGGTCTGATGACTGGCGTGCACGTAGATGCTTCATGAAGAAGTGATTTCAGCCTACGGACTGGTCTGACTCAATCCAGCATCGATGGAAAAACATCCTGGTGATCTGTACTTTACTTACTCCCTTGTCCTCTGTAGAACTTTCAAAGTGGGTTCTCAGTATATATTTGTTCAGGGTGACTGAAAGCTAAATATTTCAAGACAGTTCTTTAAGAGCAAGAGAGACCCTGCTTGTCTTTGGAAATTCTGTATTGGGAAGAAAAGTGGTACAGCCCTCTGAGGAGGGCAACACAGTGAGATAAAAATAGTAGAAGAAGTCAATATCCAAAGGAGGGAGTGGCCAAGAAAATATTTGTACCAACGAAGGTTGGATGGCCACGGCACTGGAATGTGGAAACATTGCAATGCAGACATATCGACACATTGTATAGCTCTCCACACTCTATAAGATTTATAGATATATCTATCAAATTAGCAATAAAACCCATTTCTGTAAATTGGATTCTGTTTACTTTCTGACTCCCACTACATTACTGTCCTGGGAAAAAGGATATTGAGGCAGAAATAATTTCGAACAGATTCAACCAACGGCTTTTAGTGTTGAGGGCTCTAGAAAGTCACGGGTCATCCCTTCCTTTTCATGGTTGCTTAGTCTTTGTGACAGCATTCTGTGGAACTCCACTGTCACACTGCAGCCTTCCAGGGCTCTCAGCTTCCTCTGAGTCCAAAGAGTTTGGGGGATTCCAAACATCTTCTTATTCTTCATGAAGCTCCAGGCTTCACCTTGGCAAATGGAAAGGTGTGCTCATCCTTCTTTTGTCTTGGATGCCTTTGTACAGCAGTAGAGTCACATGACAATGTCCCTGCACAGAGTAGGTGTCACCAGCAAGCATGCAATGTATTTATCCTAAGCACATTCAGTTTAAAAACAGATCTCTATCCTCTAGATTTTTCAAACTGCATAGTTTCTGCACTGAAAATGAGACATACTTATAATGAAGTAGGTCCACAGAGAAATTTAGTTACCCATATAGTCCAGAAAAACTATCATGATATTACTTTTTTAAACATAGCAAAATATTAACTAAGAGATGAACTCCCTGTCCCAGTGCTAAATGTATACCTTAAAGTAGAGTTCACTCTGGAATTTTGCAAGTTGTAAAGAATATTTAAAATGTTTGCATACTTTGCATACACTGGTCTTTCCTGGATCTGAGAATAGGAAAAATATTTGAATAGGATTATTAGCGGATGTTACTTTCAGGAATGAATGCATGAAGCTCTGTAATCCATAATTCAACATGCCTACACGAGATGCAAACTATTCCTACAAAGTGACTTTTTTTTAATTGCTCATCAGATTGGGATGGTAATTTTGGAGAAAAGTTAAGATCCTAGAATCTCTGTCTACTCCCAGGAAGGGGGCGGGATGTGGATAAATGAGCAACAAAGATATAAGATTGAGGGTGTAACTAATCAAAGGGAGTGGTGGCAAAAGGAGATATCATGGAATAATACATGAGCTCAGATTCTAGTGTACATGGGCTTAAAAGTATATGTTATAGGACTTAGCGTCTAACATTGAGATTATCAATATGTATCTATCGATTTGATGTCAAAACGTGTTAAGTTGGAAACAAGTTACCGTGTTTTCCTGAAAATAAGACTGGGTCTTATATTAATTTTTGCTCCAAAAGACGCATTAGGGCGTATTTTCAGGGGATGTCTTATTTTTTCATGTACAACAATCTACATTTATTCAAATACAGTCATGTCATCTTCTTTGGGAACATTGTCATACCGTACTAAATGTGTCCGTATGGCCGACCATCTTAACTGGGGCCTATTTTCACTGTAGGTCTTATTTTCAGGGAAACACCATAGGTAATTATGCCTTTATGAAAATTCAGTGCAATGATCCTTCATATTTTAGAGAACTGTGAGAATGCAAATATCTTTGGACATATTTACAGAGCAAATTTCATTTTATCAGTAACTACTGATTAAAAACTTACAACGTATCAAATCTGTATTACTCTGGGTATCCATGGTGATGGGATGGAGTTTAAATGCTAAGGAGAACCATGACTATCTAGCATTTTAGCTTAGCGGAGAAAATGTTTCTAACTCATGGCATTGTTTGAAAATTTTGGTAAGATATCGCATGAAAACAAAGTTTATTGCTTGATTCACATGCAAATTGCACCCAGCTCGACAAATGCCCTTTGATCAATAATTGTCCTCCTTTCCTTTCTTCTTCTTCCTTTTTTGTAGGAATTCAGCCTCGTTTTTAGTCAAGTAAGACATGTAATGATATTGAAAAGGAAGCCATACCTTAAGAGATTTGTAGAACTTAACATTGCTACTAATTTAACAAATATTGGTGGGGCACGACTATTTGTAGACCACTGTCTATAGTAGATGGTGAAGGTCCAAAGGCTGAGAAGCAGCTGATGGAGGGACCAGGTTGGGAAATTGAAAGGAGAGCAGACTGGAGTAGAGAGGTAAGAGATTACAGAAAAAACTAGGGCAGTTATGAGAAAAATAAAACAGAAAATAGACTCATGGTCAGGAAGAGTCAATGTGTGCCGATGAGGGTCCTATGGCAAGTAAAGAAAGTATAAGACCAGGTTGAGGATGAAATATTGGGTAAAATAATGGGGGATGAGAAAAGTGTTGCCATTAGTTCATGGTTCTTGGTAGGAACAGTTACCTGTTTCCGTAACCTGAAGGCTTGAATTTTAATAAGCCCTGTGGCTTCTCCATCACTCTGCCCTCAAGACGTTGATGATTCCTACATTTATGTGATTAGCTCATACCTTTCCTCTGAGATTCACACATCTGGGTCCCTACCCCTCCCTGACGTCTCTGAGTTTGTCTAGCAGACCTCTCAAAATTAACCTGTCTGCCACTGAATCCCTGCGCCCCCAGCCCAGATCTGTCTCCTTGCTCCAGTATTTTCCACCTTAGTAAGGAGCGTCACTATTCACGCATTATTTCAATCAGAAACCTCAGAGAACCCCTCCTTTCCTACTTTTCCCTTGACCCTCTTCCATTTTTTTCCCCAACAGCAAATCTTTTAATTCTACCTTAAATCCTTCCATACCACACATTTTTCACTGCTACCACCTTAGTCAAATTCGCCACCATTCCTTTGATGAACTATCGAAGCAAACGCCTATCCACTTCCATTCTTGTGCATTACAATCCATTTTCCATGCGTGAGCAAGAGCCTTAAAATGCCACTGTATCATGTAAATGGTGGTACATGGATGTTCAATGTCCGCTTGATCAAAACCCGTCAGTTCCTGCCTCTTTCTTCATCACCATCTAGAACAGCTCTTTCGGGGATTGAGTTCCACACTTCAGAGCCTCAGTGACTTGTACACATACTTTCCTCTGTCTGGAATGTTCTTTACAGAGCTGGTTCCTTCTCACCCTTTAAGTTCAGCTTCAGTATTCCAGTCTTGAAGAGAAGCTATTCTGTTATTCTTTACCTAAACATCCAATTTTTTCCTTCAAAAATCAACATTTTACATCTTATTTGTTTTTTGACTGGTTTCCCCATTAGATGATGAGTTCAATTTGGGCAAGACCTACACCTGTGTTATTTACCATCAACTCCCTAATACCTGATGTGTTGCCTGGAACACAGAGGCACTCAGAGATTAATTGCACAAATAAATAATAATAATCCAACAATGTCAAAGTCTGTTGGGGGCTGATTTATGTTACATATTATTTTCCTACTTTGACTAAGACAATTATTTGTATCATTATATGGACAATTAAAATATGACTGCCCTGTGATAATTTGTCACAGTGGTCCCAAACTGTTACTGCTCTTTCATATTTTGCTAATTTTTCTCCCAAACTAGACTGTGAAGGACCCAATCCTTACGTCCTTTCACTCACTTAACAAATGAGAGGCAGACTCTGTTCTGAGGGCTACAGATACAGAGCCGTGCAAGGTTCTCCCCAGCAAGTGAATGCGGGTTACCCTCACTCGCATTAGGTTAATCTAGTTAGCAGCCCACGTGCCAAGCACTGTTGAAGGCAAAAGGAACATAACAATGAAAAAGAAAATCCCTGTTCTCGTGAGCTCACGTTCTTAGGCACATGAACTTAAATGTGTGTACATTACAGTACTTAGCCTCTAACATTGAGCTTGTCCATATGTATCTATGGATTTGATATCAAAATACTTCATGTGAAAATCCAGTGCAATGCTCCTTCAGATCATAGAGGATTGTGAGAATGCAAAATCAGAGAAAGGAGAAGTCCCAAAGCTCTGAGTTTTAACTCATTTAAACCAGATAAAAGTGGCCCAAATAATTTTTCTACCTAATCCATCTGATCAATCTGCATGAGCTGTCCAGGCAGAGAAATCTGCTTTATGACTAAGGTAATTACCTGGATCCGAGAAAGAAAGGAAAAAAAGGAATGCCTGGGGTTGAGAAACTACTGTTTCCCCGAAAATAAGACCTAGCTGGATCATCAGCTCTAACGCGTCTTTTGGAGCAAAAATTACTCCAATATAAGACCCGGCCTTATTTTACTATAATATAAAACTGGGTATAATGTAATGTAATATAATATAATATAATATAATATAATATAATATAATATAATATAATATAATATAATACTGGGTCTTATATTAATTTTTGCTCCAAAAGACACATTAGAGCTGATTGTCTGGCTAGGTCTTATTTTCAGGGAACCACGGTAGGTAAGATAAAAGAGACGGACTAAACCCCAGCTTACCCTTCAAGTGCTCTAGTAACTTACACCACATTTCAGACATGTGATTTCATTCACGAAATATTTTAACTAGTTTAATATGTTACACTGTCAAATGACAAAGCATTCTGGATTTAAAAAATAAATAAAAATGTGCCACCTAGTCTCTAGCGGAATTTAACACCTGCTGAGGGATGAAATACAAGAAATGCTACATATCTTGACTTTGACACTACTGATGAGATGCGAAACTCACAGGATTTGAAACTAATTGTTTGATTTGATATCACCACATGGAACTCTGCATCATAGTTCTTGTCTATAATCATCTTTCGGAATCCCTATGTTGAATGCTAAGTTTCCACGTGAATAATCTTAGAAGAAAACTTTTTCACCTCAAATAATTTCCTTATATTGAAAGATCAAAGTAAACAGGCTGTACTTTCAGTGATTAAAACAAAAAGAGAAAAATGAAAAATAAAAGAGCTCTACCATTGAGGTATAGAACCCGGAGTCTTTCAATGTCAAAGTTGAAGAGGTCATTGTGCCAATTCCTCATTGAAAAGTGACAGAACTGAGATCATGAGAGGCTGAAGGATTTCCCTAAGTCACCATGTTACTGAACAACACCAGCAAGATTTAAATTTGATGACTTGAAGAGTGACCTCTTAACTCTTCCAAAGAGAGCCGCTGTTTTTCTCATCTTCCTCCTCCATGTTAATCCTTAGTGCTCACCCCCCCATTTTGCCACTGCACCCTGAACCACCAAAAGCAATGGAAGGAGCAGAATCCAGGCCACTGAAGGAGAGAGAACATGGCGCAGTCAAAAAGTCTCACTGTGATGCCAGCCTACTCTTCAGGGTGGAAGCTTACAAACCCAGACCTCCACTGTCTGCGTGACCTTGTTTATCTGCTCTGCACAGATACAGGGTGGCCATAGCTTTGTGTTCCGGGGAAAAAATACAATTGAATGTATTATTGTATGTTGTCATTCCATTAACACTATTCATGTATTGAATTACAGTGAGGTCATTTTCACTTAGGAGACTGAATTTGACATTAAAATTATATTGTTAATAATACAATTCCAATACTGCACTTTGGAGTCAAAGAAGTCACAAACCCTTTAAAATCAGCACCTACTTATTATCACGAAGCTCTGGCCCCACCACTCTAGCAAAGCTTCCTTGATCTCGTGAAATCCACAAGACATATAATCTGTTGAAGAAGAAGAATTAACTGCTATGAAAAGTTAGAAGTTATTTTAGGAACACTGTGCTTGAAATCGACTATTTAAACATGTGTGGCTACGGGTGACTTTATATATCAGTCCTTCAACCATGACTTTTCAATCAATCAATGCTTTGATGAACTAATTTCACTTGTTTTCATTTCTAAGTCGCTTTATGCATATAAAAAGAGTGAAGCAATAACTGTCAATATGGTGTCTCCTTTAGCAGCAGAATTTCACACAAAGTTAAGTGATACAAATTTTATGTCAATGTCATCCAATGCTTTAAGTGGGAAACCAAGTTAATTCTAATAATAATTTGGTTTTATTCAGCCAATTGATAGAATCAACATAAAATTTTGGAAATTTATTCTGCTAGAGGTGAATCATCTGACATTCCTGTGAATAACTATTGGAAACTCAATTTAAAAATTTAATATTGTAAATAAAATTTGAAAATATTCAGGCTGAACTACTTGTACATTTTAATCCTAAAATTTAATTAAGAATAAACTCTTATCTAACAGAATTTGCTCTGAACTTAGTAGGTGCCTAAGCAGCTGTAGAGAGTATTTTCAAAAAATTATAGAATCAACTGTAAATGTCAACAATTTCCAATTTATTAACTATAAAAAGCTAATTTGAAGGTAACTGCAGGCCATTTTTATTAAAAGCACAGAAGTAGACCTTATCAAAAAAATCATATATTGTTCAGAAAAATACTAATGACTCAGTACTGAAGAAAATATATGTACTGAGAAGCAGAATGAGGCTGGTTATTGACCCAGAGACAGGTCAATACGGAGTGGCTACCTGATGTTCAGTCCTCCAGAGACCAGACAGCCTCTGCATTTTGCCTCTGTGAGCCTCTCTCATGTCTTTCAATGGCCCCATTATTTTAAAACTCATTTGAGTGGACTGCGTCTTTGCAAACCAAAGAGCTTCACTTTATCTCTGACGTGCTCCTTTCTCTGTGTCCCACAGCACATCCTTCAGTTCTCCAGGGCAGCGCTTTTCACGATGCTGTGATTCTTCATTCATCTAGCTGTCTTCCTCTCAACATGGGAGTTTCAAGGCAAAAACCATGTTCTAGTCATTGCTAACACAATGCCCAATACATAGAAATGTGTAGTAAGTACATGGCGAATGAATGAATGAATGAATATTGTAAAGACCAAGAGTATCTTCTTCATCTCTGACTGTCCCTTTCATAAGGAGTGTCTTACTACCCCTGGGTTTCTTCTTACACTCGTTCGTGTACATTTTGTACTGCATTTTGCTCTTGTATTATATTTTTCATTGTATCATTTATCATGTCCTAATGTTGGAAATTTTTTCCCCATAGATTTATGTCCTCAATTAAACTGAGAGTTTCTCTTAAGTTGTTTAACCTGAGTTCATGTAAGTAGCAAATATTTGAAAGGTATTTAAGAATTCATCAGTCCACAATGAAAGAACTGAAGCGTGACACTGAAGATGAGCTGTGGCCCAAAGGAAGCCACAGCAGCAGACGGAGGAAACCCAGTGACTGGATGATAAGCTGGTAAACATTAGGAATGAACTATAGATGCCACTCTTTGCTTAAAGCTACTGTTTTGCAATGAAGGTCTGAATGTTTGTGTGGAACGCCAGAGACAGTCTTGGGGCTATTGGAGTGTTATTTCAACTTGGGTTTTCCGGCTTCTCTCTGATAACTTTGGACCCAAAGACACAGAGAATAGTAGATCTGTCGAGAGATAGGCAACACTCCTCTAAGAAATCAAGATCAAGGTTTCAGTCTCAGTGGAGACTAGATGAACCCAAAAGATATTATGATTAGAAATGTTTTTTTTTTCTCTCTAGTTGTAGCTCTAACTTGACCCTGAGAAAAGTTCACAGACTTCGTCTCCGTTCAGTCACACTCTTCCTAAATCTATATCTACATATAGAAATTGATCAGAATATTTAACTAATTCTTACTAATAGCACGTCCTATGAAATAATAATTTAGGCAAAATATTTTATGTACCAGACTTTTGCAAGGAATCATCCAACCTCACTTTATATACATCATCACCAGGCAGCAAATACACTGGAGGCAATTTTACAAAGTAAAAGCATTATCCGTAAGACTGGCTCTGCAAAAAGAAAAAAGAAAGAAAGAAGGAAAGAACAAAAAAGTCCCATTGGAACACAAATATAACTGAAAATACTCAAAGGAAACTATGAAGAGACTGTAAATTATTTAAGAATCAACCGTGTTTGCTTTTCAAAAATGTGTTATTTGAAACAGCAAACTACCTAACAAAAATTATACATTTCACTCCACATGCAACTCAGTGATTCTGAGACACACCTGTTAATACTAAGGTTGATCCCTCTGGTTGAGAAAAGGGCTGAAAGCAAAACCATCTTTTCTAAAACCCATGAAGGTCCAATTCTTCCCTCCAGCACGATCACCGCATACAGCTACCACTCGCAGAGTCCACTGACTATTACACTGAAAGACATGCACTGTCAATTATCTCCGTCTCCCAAATCAGAAAATTGGTTCCGTGAAGAAGCCTGCAATCACTTTGACACAGGCAGGGATTAACAATGTAGGTACACCTGAGTGAGTCTGCAGCAAAGAGCACTTTTGGCTTGAGTCAATCTATGTTTCATCTGTATTCTATCTTGAAAGGAGGCTCTTTCAACGTGCCATTTTGATCAAATGTTCGGCCTTTTTCAGTCCTTGGAGGCTCGGGTGAATTCATAGTTACATTTTGGTTGTACTTTAAGAGCCTTTGCTACTATAAAAAAATAAAATAAAAAAGTGGTAATGAGAGTGAACGACCCAGTTTTCATCATCCCTTTGATAATAAAAGAATGGAAAAATAAAAACGTTGAAATGTGTTTGATTGTATAATAGAGCATGATTAGGAGGAACTTCAATTTTCCCTAAAAGTGTGGACATTCAGTTAAATAAGCATAATCTATGAACAGTACTTCCTGCCCCTGCCACACCAGCCGAGCATGGAATACAGTGCACTGTGAAGATGTCACTCGTGGTTACACGTGGTTATTACGTAGGTTTTACGTAATCATAACATATCATTTACCCAGTACATTCAGCAAAGCAGCAATTCAATGGATGCTTCTGGCAGGGTTCCTCGATGTGGGAATTTCCTGCAGAATCGTAACACAGATTCTAAGGCACAATCTCACACTTGCTAAATCAGGTTAATCTTACACTTGCAGGCAGGTCAAAGGAACCTGTAATTTTAGCTAGTTCTTCACGAGACTGTGAGACCGTCACACTGGACCAGTGCCTGACTCAGATTTAGGAATGCCTGAACTGTTCTAGCCACATAAACTCCCTCTCTCTGCTATGGATCAAATTGTGTCTTCCATAAAGAGCAGCTGAGGCCCCAACCTCCAGTACCTCAGAAGGTGACCCCTTATTTGGAAGTAGAATTATTGCAGATGAAATGAGTTTAGTAAAGATGAGGTCATATGGGAGTAGAGTGGGCCCTTAATCAGGTATGACCAGTGCCCTTAAAGGAAAAAGAAAGAGACACCGGGGGACCATCCTGGGATGACAGAGGAAGAAGATGGAGTGATTTGCAGCTACAAGCCAAGGAGTGCCAAGAGTCCGTGGCCACCGCCGGAAGCTAGGAAGAGACAAAGGAGCAAGCATTCCATCCAGTCTCAGAGGGGGGATAGCACCACTGACACCTTAATTTTGGACTTCTAGTCGCCAGGGTTGTGATACTACATTTCTGTTGTTTTAAGCCACCTAGTTTGTGGGACTTTGTTTCAGCAGACCCAGGATATTAATACACCTCCCAATTACACAACAGGAAAAAGATTCAGGGAGTGAATGGCAGAAGCAGACCTTCAATCGGGTTGTGTACCTCCCCCTGCAGGATGCACCCAAACCTCCCAGTCCTGGATGTTTGTTCTCTCCCTTCTGACACACTACACTTACCTTCTCATCCAGGAGGATCAGAATGTGCTCTGAGGACACCTACCTCACAACCACTCTGGAGGAGCCTCATAAAACAAATGCGCCTTCCTGAGTACCATCAAGACCCAGTGTCTCCGAGCGTCGTGCAGTAGGCGGCAAGAAGCTGCACCATTAAGGGAAGTCTAGGCTAGTCCAGTCATTACAGTTAGTGTGCAAATGCTATCTAGAAGAATAGGGTTTCCTGAGTTACTTGATTTAGAGTTAATTGAGCATTATTCAAGCAATTCTGTGATTTAACCAGTGCTATGGAAAATTGCTCTACTCTTAAAGTCCAGTCTTCCTTAAGTGACTGGACCCAATACTGCTAGTTGTATAACAAACACAGGGGCTCTCTGGCTCTTAGAGAAAGACGAGAGAGAGAAAGAGAGAAGAAAGAGCAATAGATTCTAGAATCTATCATCACTTTTTCAAATAAAATTAGAAATAAAATACAGGCTTCTATATTTACAAAAAACAAACAAACAAAAAAAAAACGCACACCATCTTTATTTTGCTCATTTCACTACCGACTGGTAAAGATTAGGTTGGCTCTTGAGAACCACTATTCTAGCTCATTAGTTCTTAACTTTTTGGCATCATGACTTCTTAGATAGACTAATGCCATTTGTGTCAGTGTGCTCCCTAGCACATGAGCATATACAAAATTTGTATGCAACTTAGTACTTGAAGTTAAAGATACAATTTTAATCTAGGTAATGGCTACTGGGTTGATGTATACTGATTCTACCACCTTCTAAAAGTTATGCTTTCATAAAAACCTTTGATAACCATTTAAAAAAACAACAACCATCAGTTATTATTTTTGAAAAGATTATGGATGATCTTTTTTTTGGATGATTTTTCTAAAAGAACTCCCTCTCTACTGCTTTTCACTTGGTTTATAATCCCTGTGTCTCAATTTCTGGAAGACATGTTAAAAATGAGAAAGAAACACTTTCCTTTCACATTGCAACTTCCCATGTTACTTAGTATAAGGGTTGTGAATCTTCACCAAATTCCCCTGTAAATTATAAGTGAGTAGGTAGACCTCAAAAGAATATTGTTACAGTTGACCCTTGAACAATATGGGGGTTAGGGATGCTGACCCCACCTAAATTGTCAAAAATCCACGTATAACTTTTGACTCCCCCAAAATTTGACTACTAATAGCCTGAGGTCTTATTAATAACATAAATAATCGATTAATGTAATTTTGTATGTTGTATGTATTATATACTGTATTTTTACAATAAATACATTACAAAAAAAGAAAATGTTATTGAGACCATCATAGGGTTCATCTGCAAGTGTTTTCAAATCTCCAAAAAATTCTCCAATATATTTATTGAAAAAATTTCCACATATAAGTGGACCTGCCTGCATATTCAGAACCCATGTTGCTAAAGGTATTTTACCCTAATAGCAAGTTTGAAGCATTTGTGAATTTTGTAAAATAGCATTTCTTTAGTTCTTTGCTCTACGATGCTGGTTGGTTTTCGCAAAATCCAAAACAGCACTGGCTTTAAAGTTGAAAGTTGGGCTTCTTTGCTCACATTTAAACCATTATGGGGAAAATAAAAAGACAGAATTTCACGATTTTGCCTTTAAGGCAAGTTTTTAAAATATACGAGAGAGAAGCAAATGAGTTCCTTTGATAGCTTAATTAAGCCTTGTGTGTATAGACGGTCTGCCAACTTTTAAGAAAAATGTCTTTGTCACCTCCAGCGTTCTGTCCCCACTCCCCCCACTCCCAATTTATATTTCCTTACCTCAAATCTAGAATGTTAAAATAGACTGTTAGGAGATTTCTCTGCTCATTCAACTTCTTATCCTTAGATATACTACATACTATGATCATATTAATCTCATAGCACTTTTTCAGTCTTATCTTTCTTTGGCTCAAAAACCTACATTTGCTCTCCAATTGCCTTCAAAATTAAATATAATTACTTGGCCAGACATTTAAGACCCATTAAAATGTGTCACCAAAATGTATTCATTCTCTCACTCTTCCTATGAGTTTCTATCTTACACTCACATTCTAGTCTCCAATATGAATTGTGCTTTTAGACTTTCTAGACCTTGCAATTTTATCATCCGTTACTCTAGGAATTCTTTCTCTGTCAATCTCACCTAACCAGAGATGATCTATTCCTTAAGGCCCAACGGAAATACCAAACTCCCCTAGAAATCACTCTGGTCCCCAAGAAAACATGAGCCCACACTTACATAGACTTTGATAATATGTGCCTGCACCTCACAGAACTTCCCATAATCTGCCTGGTATTGAGAGACCAGTAAACTTCTCTTAACGGCCTTGATTTTTTGTAAAAGTGTATTCATTCATTCATTCATTCATTCATTCACTAATTCAACACAAATACTTATTGTGTACTATATGTGAAACAGTGGGGAAATCAAATTACCTAAGCAAATATTTACATGATGAGGGCAAAAGTGTTATCGGAAAGGCACACATAATGGTACGGAAAAGGGTTACGTGGGGCATGCCAGCCACACAGGATATGAGAAAGCGTTTCCAAAGATGGGACTTCTAACTGAAATAGGCATTTGTCCCTTAAATAACTATGGGAAAAAGGTGAAATTCCAGAAAGAGGAAATCATTCTACAGGTTCTCAGTACCCACCTTAGAATTCACCCAGATCTTGTTCTGACAGAAATCACCACGGAAGCCATTTTGAAAAGAAAAATCTACTCTAGTTATAAAGTATGTTAATAAGGCAAATTGAGCATTCATTTAATAGAAGGCTCCCTTTAACATTCCAAGAGTGGTGAAAATTTACCATAAGCAACACCCTCGTGAAGCTGGAGACAGTCGTGTGGGATGCTTATGATATAAGAGTTTGAGTTTTGACAGAGGCATACAGAGGATAAAGTCTTAATTAGAATTTAGGTGAGGTTCAACTTATAGGACTAGGAGTCATTGAAAACAAAACCTGTCACATCATAGTTTTATTTATTTTAATTTCCAGGATGTGTCTGGAAATCTTTCAAATCAAAATAATCCCTTCCTCCCCTTCAAGCCCAATGTATAACACGATGGAGAGAAAATTGATGCTTAGAAAGACAACTACACCTTTAAAGCATGACAGTGATCATTTAATGTTTAAAAATATTACATTATGTTTGCTTAATTTCTGGGGCAGTAAAATGCACCAGTGCTTTTTGGAACAACAGGAGAACCTGATATTGCCGTTAACCACACCACACCGTATACATTCCAGTAGAGCAGTGTTTCACTCCAGACAGCAGAGCTTTGGGACAACTGTATTCAGGAGGACATGGATAAGCCCGGAATGCACAAAGGACAAGAACAATCAAAGGGAACCCCATGTGTGGCCTGAGAACTCAGGAGGTGTGCCTCTTAGGCAAAGAAACAAGTCTTTCGAAGATGTCTGCTCTGCAATTGCATCAGACCTAAGCAGAGAATGGAGGCACACATGGTATTTCGCAGGACAGAAAAAGCAACTGCAGCCAGAAATAGCGGAGCTTGATTTGCCAAGCCTGAGCCCTTCATTAAATTCTAAAAACAAAACAAGTGCCATCACTTTTTTGGAACAGAGGTTAGGAGCTTGTTTTCTGGATTCAGACAGATCAGAGTTGATCCTAACTCCAACTTTCATATGTCGTGTGATAATCTCTCTGGATACGATTTCCCCATCTGTAAAATGGAGGTAATAAAACCTACCGCAGAATGTTTGTTGGGAGATGTGCGGACAGACCATACACAGCCGTATTTTGCGTAGTGACTGATACACAGTGAGAAATCCATAGATCACGGCTGTTGTGATGAATTACTAAGAAATCATGCCTGTGCTTTAGCTAGATGTGCAAGTATTTTAAGTAAATATGTATCATGCACATTGAGCCAACAGACCTCCTCAGACTAAGTTAGAAGGACCTCTTGTTTTCAAAAGTTCCATCATTTGGAGCTGATTCGACCTCTGATCGAAGACCTTCCATGCAGTATAGTGCTGTATTACAGGCTTGCCACACATTACGCGAAGATGGGCTGCAAAAAGCACTGGGGCTGAGAGACTCCCAGCTTTAAACATTCTCCCTTCCCCAGGCCCTGGAGGCTCCCCCTCACTTCTATTTCCTTGCAGCCTGGTGTCAGGGTGAGTCTGAACTGGGGAGTTGTTCTGTGCGAGGACGCCTAGGCATGCTTTAGGATTTGCAGACCTCAAATTAAAGAGCTGTAGATGAAAGGCAGATTGAAATCATTTGTAAAGTTCAAGGTCATCTTTCCTTTTCCTTTCTTTAGACTCTAAAAGTAAAAAGTTATTAATTATATCACAAGCCTGAGAAGGAATTCTTCTAACCCTGGTCTGTATGGAGTTGGGTTAGACACGCAGGGAGCAATTTCTGTTTTTGTTTATTTTTGAGTAGGTCTGTTGCTTGTGTTTAAATTCTCTTGTTAAACCTCTCTGTTTTATAGCTAATCACATTTTTATGGCAGGCATGAAGCTCTCTACAAGGCCCTTGCTGAGCTGTTCCTGTAAATCAAAACCTTACTCGGCTCTTCTTGTAGCTGGCAGTGGAAGAGGGTTAGTTTTACCATTTATGGTTGCAAAGTCCATCCAGACTTTTTTTCCCCTTTAGCGTTTTGTTTTTTTTCCACTCAACCCCCTCCCCTCCTCCTGCCCTAAAAATGTATATTCCAGGCTTAGCTAAAACACGTATGAATAGATTATTTCATTCCTAACCATGGGACATTAATAAAGGTGTCAAAATGACACAGGATGCCTGGCTTGCATTCCTATGTCCCAGATCTATTCCTTGAGGGTAGGCTGGAGTTATTTGGGAAAAGATGATCTGCTGGGCTCCTGGAAGCTGACCTCCAAGGTCTACTTAAAGTCTTAAACCACTTTCTAGTAAAACATATGTATAAAGTGGACAGGACACTTAATCGCATCTTGTCTTCTTAAGCCATGTCTGTATTGGGCTGGGGATGAAGACAGTTAACCCTAGATTGCCCAAGTGAAAGACTCTGGGCATCAGTGTCCCATCGGTGTTAACACTTGTCTTAGAAATTGTCCCACTACTTTGCTAGTTATGGTGAGGCTAAGACAAAAGCAAGATGTGAAGGTTTATGAAAATTAAAAAAAAAAAAGACTTATACATAAGCAAGGGGGAGTCTTTTTTAAATAGTAAATTAAAAGAAATCTAGGGAATAAGGGAATATGGATTCCAAACAATATTTCTAAATGAAAAGACCCTTCCCAGGCTCTAGGGGGCAATGGTACCTGTGGGAATATGAGAAGGAGGTGATGACCAGATGGTTTTGGGCAATCAGTAAAATCCCATAGCTGGTGGCATCTGCTGTCACCCATTCCAGGGGAAACTCCCAACTGGCCCTGCTCACAAGAGGCAAGGAATTTCTTTGTGGTCATAGTAATTTACCAAAACAGGTACAAGAAGACATTAGAAGGAGCCAGACACCTGCCCGTGAGCACTTTACAGGAAAGCCTTAGAGAAGCAACTGCAACAAGTACGTTTAGAGCTTTAGATGGAAAGGTCAGCATATGGAAACCAGTCAGTCCTCACTGTTGGTTACAATATATAAAACATCAGGGGGCTTCTGTTCTTCCCTGGAGAAGCAAATAACACCATTTGTGGATGTTTCTCGGGGTGTCATTCCACCCCATGCTAGGCAAACCCGTGGTGCATCTGCCTTATGATGTTTGCATGAAAGGGTGGGAAAATCTGCCCCCAAAAGGTGCTGTGAACCCTGGTGGCTCCACACAGACATTAATAGAGGCCACCTGTTCTCCTAGACCTTTGTCCTGGGTGGCCAGTGCAGGAAAAAGATGACATGATCAGCTAGGAAAACTTGGTAGCATGATGAGAAGGGCTTGCTGTCGAGGAAAAGATCTCATGCTTGACAATTCAAATCAAGTATTCTAAATAAAGGTGAGGAGGTATGCTTTCCCCTGAGTTACAGAAGAGGGCCCATGAGCTCACACAAGCTGTTAACACTCCGCCCACAGAAGACCCGCCCCCCATTCTCCTCCAGACCTTCATCTTTTCCTGCAGTTGCAATACCCAGTGCGCCTGCAGCCTGCACGGGACAAGACCCCGCTGATATCTGCTCAGGACTGCCTTCATTCCCATGCTGCTAACCGGAGAATTCTGAAGAGCGAAGTATATTTATTCTAATCATTGACCACAGGGACAGTTTCCTAGCTGCGTATCATTATTTATTTTAATTGAATTAAGTGTTCATTATACCTGCAATGCTGATTATTTAAAGAAATAATATAGTTTGAAAGTTGGAAAGCAAAAGCTTCTTTTCTGAAGTGAAAAAATACCTCATCGCTTAGCTCATCTATTTAAAAAAATATATATATAAAAAAGTGATTTCCTTTCATGATGGGGATAATGAAAAGGGCAGAGATCTATTGGTTTCCATCAGTGGTTCTCAACCAGAGGCAATTTTGCATATAAACCCCACCCCCGGGGCTATTTGGCAATGTCTGGAGACATTCTGGGTTGTCACAGCTTGAGCTATGTAACTGGCATCCAGAGGCCGGGGATACTGCAAAATGTCCTACAAGGCACAGAACAGCCCTACAAGAGAGAATTATGTAGACCAAAATGTCAGCAGGGCCAAGGTTGAGAAACCCTGGATCTATCCGTTACGGAGTGATTCTCCATGGGCCAGTCACTTAAATTCTCTGAGACAGTCTCCTCATCTGCAGAATTGTGAAAGGTTGTTGTGAGCAACGACGATGGATCTACTTTTCCAACCGCTGTCACTACTGCTAACGCAACTTACTGAGCATTTACTGTGTGTTAAGCACAGTTCTACTAAGTGGTTTTGTTTATTTCAATTAATCAGTACAACTGTCTTATGAAGCACTGTTATTGCTCCATTTTACAGATGACAAACTGAGGTCCAAAAGGGTAAGTATCTTGCCCAAAGTAAGAGTGGGTTGAGGAATAGGACCTGCAAGATAATGTGTCCATGCCTAGAGGTCATGCTATGCTCTTGATCTTAGATATTAAATCAAATACTTAAAGATAGGGAAGAAGGACATCCCCAGAAGCTCTGCATCAAGACCGTTTGGTCAGAGGAGGTAGAAATCACTTGTCTTTCTTTCCCATTTGCTCCTTCTATCACATTGGAAAATACCACTTTAAAAGCTTTTCTAAAATGTATAATAATTGAAAAACATCAACCTGAGGACAAGTCATAGAAATAGTACTTAGGAGAACAGAGAAAAGACTCGGGGCAAAGAGAGGGAGAGAAGTCCCCAGTATCAGGGTGATGCACGGCCCTCTGGCTAGTAGCCATAGCAACAGTCGCATTGCCTGTCACAATCAACTGGTGTTCCTGCCAGGAGCCCGGGGAACGGGACAGGGTGGTGGTAACGTCTTGGGAGATGGAATATGTGGATTCTAGAATGTTCCTCTTCCACCCGTCTGTGTGGCAGTCTTTCTGAGCCTCATCAGTCCCATTACTACTTCCCCTAACAAAACTCCCAGGTGGTCCCTACATTCATAAACATACAGGGTCAGCCAGCCTCACTGTCATTTGACTTTGAATGTTATTACAAATAGAATCCAAATGTGGTCTGGTCTTGCGGATGGCTGGAGCCCTTTAGCCTCAGGGACACTACACTGTTCCCCGAGTTCACCATGCATGTTTCCTCAAGTAGGACACTTACACATACTAGGTGCTGGCTGACCTACATGGAGAGCCCTCGGGGACCGGCTGGGGAGTCTTTACAAGGGGACAAGAATGTGGCCTCACTTTTGGCCGATGAAAAGGCAGCAGCAGAGCCTCTGACTGGAGGTAAACTGGAGAGTGCTTATGAGCAGGGTGTGAGTAGCCAGACCTGCACAAGGTGGAATGCTGGCTCCCAACTACAAGCTCGCTTTTCACCTTCACTAAGCAAGCCTCAGTGTTCTGATCTGTAAATTGGGACAATCCCGCCTCGCACTTTTGCTGCCTAAGAATGATCTTAGTACCTTTATCATAGCACTGGAGATATGATAAGCACTAGATGAGTGGTTCCCGTCCCCAATGGAACCCAACATCCCTGTAACAAATGTCAGGTTGTGTCTCCTTTGCTATGCTAAAAGGAATTGCAGCGATACTAACTTACATACACACTTTAAAAAGAAATAATGCCCTGACTACCTAACAAAGGACAAATAAAAGTAAATTATAAAAAACATTATGCATTTACATATATGCTTGGTCCGCCTCTTCTACCCAGGAAGATGCAATCGTCAGTTGCACACTTCACCTTGAATGTGAAAGCTGGAAATGCAGACCAAGTGTGAGGAGTTGGGGCTTAGCATCCCCCAGGCAGCATGGACCCTGTGATGGGATTGTCTGAAACGGTGAACAGCTCCTGGGAAGTTCTGACTCCGAGCCTTGTCATCCCTCAATGTACATGGTAGTTTCATTCTTGGGAAATTCAAATACATATTCACTGTGTGCAGAGCACACTTCACATTTACGTAGACGTGAAAGTCAGATCCTAGACCCAAATTCTGAACAACATTTTTTTTAACCTAATAAATGTTCAGTAAGCTCACAAACAGTGCTTCCTCGTCTTTGTTGTGAAAGACGCTTCTACACATTGCAGGTCAGTCACTGCCACCCCTGCCCACCGCCAGTCGTTATGGCGACCAAATACCTGCTCACACGTACGACCCGTACGCTGCCATGAAAGTGGTGCCACACTGGGGAAGAACCATCACACCAGGTGAGTGGTATCACCATGACAACAAACACAACAGGTCCTATGGTTCTAGAAGATGGTCATCTTCCATTTCTCTTCCCATACAGCATTCCCTGCATTTAAAATTAGTGCCAAATGGTAAAAAGAAGCACATACAGGCCTTTTGATGGAGGGCGAAGGTATGAAAAGACCAGGAGCAACTCTACGTAGGGAATGAACTGCTGACCACTCACATACCACACAGCTGGCCTCTGAGTCTTTTTCTGCTGCCACAGTTTTGATTCTCCAAGACTGATACCAGGATAGCAAGAGTTAAGCCCAGACATTAGAAAAGGAAAAGGCAGTCGTTATATTTAGAGCTTTTGACTTTTACTTAGCCATGTGGATTTATTTCCGATGATTTTCCAAATACAGTGTTTCCTGCAAAGATGTTTTGTTATTCTTACAGCCACCGATTCTAATTCAGGGTGGCCTTGCATTGTAATTCCCTCTAATGCTTTCACTTGTTATGCTTTTAGTGGGGGCAACACAGAATCTTTTATGGAGGTAGATGGCGTCATGTTCCAACTCATTCAACAAACATGTAAGATCTGCAATCTGCCAGGCCTTGAGCTCAGAGATGACAGGCTCACTACACAGATGCTAAACCCATGTGACTGGTTCTAGAAAGTCTCTGGCCCAGACAGAAACTATCTTAACTTAATTCCAACCACCCTAGGCCTGGAGTTTTAACAATCATGACGCCATGCTTGAAACCCCAATGGGTGGTCACCAATCCCTTGGCTCAATGGTCCAATCCATTAAAAGTTAAGTAGGTCACAATTTCCGAAATTTTTCCTTCCAAAAATTTACATTTCCAAGCATCACTGCACTTCCAAGCTATTCAAAATCTAGTAACTAAAGATACAGGTCCAGAAAAAGTCAATTTCACCTTCGAAATTACATTGAAAATTATATACATTGAAGTTTTTCTAATGCTGCATGTTTAAATCTTAGATAAAATTTGGCAATTAAAATAATACCCCTAGAGCTCAATATACTTTGTTCATTGCTACACAGGGAGAGGTTGTGAGAGAAAAAGAACACAAATAAATTAGGAAAAGGCCCCTAACTCAGACAATATGGCTTCCAAACAAGAGGGGATGGTCTAAATAGAGGGGCTACAGACGTGCTGTTGGTTTGATACTGAGTGCATTTACTGTGCTGTCAAATTACCTTATGTTATGTAAATGCACTGGCTCTGTCCTACATGGGGCTTTCTAAATCTGAGCGTGCCATGGTTCACTCATATTGAAGCAATAAGCTTTATGATCTTGGAGGACCTCAGTGAAGAGTTGATCTCACCTGCATATCAAAGGCATTACAGCATGTCCGTGTGAAACTGCTTAGGTCGGAGGTACTTAGAGGGAACAGGTAACCCAGCCAGACAGCTACGGTAACTACATGCATTTGGAACCAGGGTCCCACGCCAGTTTGGGCACATGCAGCTCCTAACGCCCGCATGAAGGCCTTCCAGAAAACCCACATCTGGTCACTGTTCTTTGGCAAAGAGGCCAACATGGTCACTATTAAAAACTTTGTTTCCTGGTATGGTTTTTGTGTATTTGCATATCTGCTCAGCTTTCAGCGACCAAACTCCAATACCAAGTTGGTGACTGGAGGCTTGAGATTAGACCATGATATGAAACTGCAAGGTCTAATGGAGAATATACCATGATAAGAATCACACTTATTGAGTGTTTCCTATGTGCCAGGCATATTACTAAGCTCTATACAAATATACCTTCATTAAATCCTGGTAACAGCACTGTGAAGAAAGCACTATTATCCTATTTTACAGATGAGGATGCTGAGTCACAGAGCTGTTAAGTGAAGATCAAGGTCAAGGTCATAAATATGGTAAATCACATAACAGAGTTGGGATTTGAACACAGGTCTGAATGCTTTAGAAGCCTGAATTTTGTTCTGCAGCTTTCCATCCAGCCTATGTTTTGCCAGTATTGTAAAAATACACTGAATATTTTATCTCCCACACACATTTCTTTCTGACATCTGAACTATACTAGATACCATTCCTTTTACCTAGAATATTGTCCCAGGCCTTTCAGGTAAAGTTATTCCCATTGTGTTCTTTGAGGTGCTGTCTATGATTTTCTTCTCCCTCACATAATCTTCAGAACACTTCCCCCTACCCCCACCAGCCAATTCAGCTGCAGTAACTCTAGTTGCTTCCAAATTCTTTGTTATCCGCCCCGTATATAAACCCATAAAGGATTTGCAAGATACATTTGCACATTTTAGGTATTGAATGTTATGTTCAAAGACTCTGTTCCAGGCTCCTAGTCACACTATGAACATAACTAAAAACTTGAAAAAATTATTTCCCCAACTGCATTCAGGAATGTTATTATTTGTTAATACCCATGAGGAAGGATTTGTTGTTGTTGATGAAGACATACGTCTGTCTGGATTGATGTTTTGATTCTCACCCCTCTGCCTCCCTCTAACAAGGACCCGGATGATTATATCGAGCCCACCCGGATAACCCAGGATAATCTCTCCACCTCAGGGTCTTTAATCCCAGGATAATCTCTCCACCTCAGGGTCTTTAATCACATCAGTAAAGTCCCTTTTGCCCTGTAAGACAACAAATTCAGAGGTTCTGGAGAGTAGGATAGAGACATCTTTGGGGGCCATTGTTCTACCTACCACATTCGTCTACTGTTGACTTTTACGATCCCTCCGCTGGACACTGCTCTTTATCCTACACCACCCAGGGCACCCGCCCTGCCTGACCCGTGCCCCACCCAGACACACGAGTGACCTATGTCTTTTCTATTCTACCGTGCATGTAGCTTTGTCATAGCACGTAGCATAGGTGAATGTCGCCTACGTGCCTCCCCTGCCAGACCACACATTCACTGGCAGTGCGCTTATTCATTCATGTACCTCCGTAAGTTAGCACAATGATTTCTGAGGACTAGATCAGCGATAACTATTTGGGAAATAAATGGATGAAAGGAGGGATGGATGAGGGGGTGGACGGCATGGACTAATGGTAGCACATAGGATGAAAATTTAAACTATAGCATATACATACATTGAATCATTACGTTGTATACCTGAAACTAATATATGTCAAGTATATCTCAATTTGTAAATACTTAAACTATATTGAAAATTGTAATATATGTCAATTATATCTCAATTTGTAAATACTTAAACTATATAGAAAATTGTCTACAATATCTCAATGTGGAAAATTATTATAATATTTTTGTTATCTTTCATCACTTCAAATTTTAGGCTATTTGTTCTTAAATTGTACTCTGTATATAGCCTTTGGGTGGCATTACGGGTCAGTCTTCATTTTCCACATGAGCAAACTGGAACTTCAGAAACTTAAGGGATCCAAACATAGAAAGAAGGGAAAGAAGTGAGAGACTTCCACTTCCCATCTTTGAACTATGAAATAAAATAATTCAAGGTGAGGATTTTGGTAAAATTATGTGCTGAATAATTTTTGCTCTAATTTGGGCTACCGAAGAGAAGCATTATTTTTCTTAGAAAAAAATTACTTAACTCTCTTAAAAGCCATGCCTCCCACTGCCTAAACTTTTGTGGGGGATGTTACATGTCATTGTACGGGCTGCCCTGTTCCAGCTATGCTTCCAGGAGGACCTCTGCTGGGAAACAAGTTTCTTTCCTTCTCGAATACATTAAAATTTCCACCCTCTTTACGGTGTTCTAGAATACTTGGTTTCTATCGTCATAAAAGTGGACTCATTTGTTGGACCTGGCGGGATAGATGCAGTATCAGGAAGCTTTAGGATGGAAAATCTTGCGGAGTCCAGACTGGGGGTGACAGAGGACGTGGCCCTCACAGGGTTAGGGGGTTCCCTGAAGTTGTTCCACTTTGGTAAAGCCCAGCCTCACTTCCACGCAATTCCTGGTATAAAGCCACATGATCCAGAAGTCTCTCGGTCAATAACAACATTCGAATAGACACATTTTTAGCTGATGAATTAAAAATAACAAGAAACCATTCTTTGTCTCCAAAGATACATACTCAAAATGTATCTTTGGAGAACAAAAGATACATTTCAGTTCTCCAAAGGCTACTTCCAGGAGCTCCTGAAGCAGTGGTTGATTCTACATTAGGAACAGAAACTTCCTGGGTTTCAGATGAATAAGCAGTATCAGCAATAAAGCCTTCAACCCTTTATTTTGCTCTTATTCTATTTACAACCCGCCCTTGTCTTTTGTAAACATTACAGGGAGGATAATTAGGGCTACAGTTTATTTATTATGACCAGACATTGCCCAAAGCTCTAGATCTGAAAAATGGAACCAGGTGACTCCATATGCTCAAAATTTATTTCACTGCCATCTTCAACTAATAGAAAACCTCAGACAGTAGAGTGCTTTTCCAGGGTCTGATATGAGCTGAAGAGTTTCCAATCAGACATAAACACTGTTGAAGCCAGGGGATAACAGACTGTATCCATCAGTCAAGTTATTTCTTCAACAAACATGTACTGTTTTGCCCCGAAAATAAGACCTAGCCGGACAATCAGCTCTAATGTGTCTTTTGGAGCAAAACTTCATATAAGACCCAGTCTTATTTTACTATAAGACCTGGTATATAACATACTATACTATACTATACTATACTATACTATACTATACTATACTATACTATACTATACTGCCGGGTCATACATTAATTTTTGCTCCAAAAGACGCATTAGAGTGGACTGTCCAGGTAGGTCTTATTTTCAGGGAAATACGGTAGTTAGCAAACAGCTTTCCACTTAACCACGAGCCAGTTGAGAGTTCTGTCCAGGAAACCTGTTACCACGTTCTTGGGCATCATTTGCCCCCTGATAAATACGACTGGATTCTCTCAGCTAGATATAAAGATTTTAGAGCAATGTCGTATAAAAGAAGGTATTGAGCAAGTTACAAAATCTCCTATTAATGAATAGTTAGATTATTTCAAATGTTGTCACGCTCCGCAGAAGCGATGCTGGAGTGAATAAGCCTGTAGCGAAAACCTTGCTGCCTCTCTGATTACATCTTTTGGATGAAATCCTCACACACGGAAGTTCGTAAATCTGAGAATATGCTTTTTTATAAAGATTGGGACACAAATTGCCAAATTATCCTCCGGAAAGGTGGTACCAATTTGTGTTCCTACCAGGTTGTCATTTCTTCACATTGATCCCTATGTTTCTCAACAGATTTGCTCTTACAGGCTATGCATGCCCTTTTGTTTGTATCCTTTAATAATTACATTTTCCCAGCTGATTCTTACGGGCATATTAGAAACCTATTAATTTTTTTTCTTTTTTCATTTACATTCTCATTAATGGCATGGACTTTGGGGTTCACATAGGGTAGTGTCTGTACTCTAAACTTCAATGTCCTCACTTAGACAATGGGAATAACTAAAACAATAACCCTCATGGAATTATTACAGCCACTAAGATAATACAGAGAAAGCATTCAGCACAATATCAAAGTACCAAATAAGCAACTCACAAAATTCAGTAAAATGATACACAGACAAGGCAACCCTGCCTGTGTATTTTCAGGTATCTATGTCTGGGTCAATGTCATTGACATAGATGAAATCTTGCTCACACAGTGTCGGTGGGCTTCAGCAAACACTTACTCAGCACAAAAATATAAAAAAAATCCGCCTAATTATTTCTAGCTGCCATCTCATCGTTACAATCGTTTCCCCCTACTTGGGATATTTTAATTGGAAGTCTACTGAACTCCAACCACAACCAATAAAAGAACGTGTGATCTCTTTAAGCCTGGTTCTTCCCTCTCTATTTGACTATCGGTCAGGACGATGAAAGTCAAGTCATGTGCTGCATAAGGATGTTTCAGTCAATGACGGACCAAACATAAGACATAGATCCCATAACATTACAATGGAGCTAAAAAATTCCTACCACCTAGAGACATCACAGCCGCCATAACATCACAGCACAAAGCATTACACACATTTGTGGTGACGTTGGTGTACACAAACCTACTGCGCTGCCAGTCATATAAAGGTTTAGCACATACATGGGGGAAAGTTCACAAACTTAATTGTCCCACCTTTATACAATTATGTACAGTACATCATACATGATAATGATAATAAACAACTATGTTACTGGTTTGCATATTTCCTATACTATACGTTTTATCATTATCTTAGAGTGTACTCTTTTTACTCATAAATAAAAAGTTTTCTGTAAAACAGCGTGCCGCGTTACTCTGGCAGCTGCCTCATATGTCCTGTGTTTGCTGTGTCCCGGGCATGCACCCTTTTCTCCTGCCCTTGGTTTAATCTCGTGTTGTTTGTGCAGTAACGAGATGCATAGGCTTGTAGCCTGGGAGCAATCGGCTATACCATGTGGCCTAGGTGTGTCAAAGATATAACATCTCGGTTTGTATAAGTGCAATGTATGATGTTCACACAACAAAATTGCCTAATGATGCCTTTCTCAGAACGTAGCTTCGTCATTAAGCGGTGTGTGGCTGTAAACAGATTTCCGACTCCTAGAGTAATTGATCCCCTGAATAGCTGCCTGGACATTTGTTCAGGTTGTGTATTTACCCAGGGCACCGTGTCAAAGGAGGTATAATTCACATCTAAGCCATGTATTTTTTATGATAACTTCATTGCCTCCCGAGATGAATATTTATTAAGACAATTTAAAAAAAAAACAGCAGTGAAGTTTCTTTTCCTAATGAACTTCATACTTAGAACAATTGAAAATAAAAAGTTTCAGAAGGAGTTACCTTTTAAAAATGCACATGAAGGGCCAATGGAGCAGTAGCCTTGTGCTCAGTGACCTCCGTTGTTTGCAGAGGTGAATATCCAAAGCACTGGATGAAATTGGATTAACTGTGCATGTGAATGCTTGCGTGCACAAACAGAAGCGCAATTAAACTTGTTTGTACCACCTGTTGGAAACCTATATAGAAATCTGTATCAGGTTATCTACCCTTCCGCTCCGCCAGTCACTTAATGAGGGGCTCTGGCTACATGTTTATGCACAAGAATAAAACTCCTCTGTCTCGCAATTCCATAAGTGGTGAAAATGTCTATTTTTTATTCCGTTTTCAGTATTATTATTATTTTTTCTCATGATTGCATTGTTAGATGTGGGTGATGAACTCTCATTCTATGAAGCAGTACACAATCCTCCAAGACGTCACCAAAAATAGGGGAGCCAGGAAGCTCTGACCACCTAAACATTTCATTCAATGCTCTGGTGCCCAATACATATTGGCACTCCAGCATTTATTGCTTTTTCATGAAAAATGTAATTTTCCACAACTATATTCATGAAATTTGTATTTGAGAGTAAAAGGGACACTGTTCTAAAACATATGAAATCAATGAAATAGCTTATGGGTGCTTAAATTTCCAAATCTTTATGAATACAGGTATGCCTCGTTTTGAGCGTCATTTCATTGTGCTTCGTAGATGCTGCATTTTTTACAATTGAAAGTCAGACCCTCCACCAGCAAAAAGATAATGACTCGCTAAAGGCTCAGATGATGGTTAGCGTCTTTACGGAATAAAGTATTTTTAAATAAGTACTTTTTTTTTTTTAGAGATAATGTTATTGTACAGTTAATAGACTATAGTATAGTGTAAACAACTTTTATATGGACTGGGAAACAAAAAAGCTGTATGACTTGCCTTATTGCGGTATTTGCTTTATTGTCGTGATCTGGAACTGAACTGTTCATAGACACAGTCCCAGCAAAGTCACCAGAATGGTGTGTGACTTAAAAAACAACAACAACAACAACAACAAAAACTGGAAAACTATAATTAAGAATTGTAAGCACATCCAAAGTAGCGATGTTAAGAAGAATTGCCGTAGGCTAACTAAAGGACAATTCCTAATAGCTGTTTGCTGTTAACTTAGGTTTCACCACAAAAAGTATTTTATCAGTGTTTAGTAACACCAAATGAGGTTTCCTTTGGTCTTATCTTTCAATGAAGACTGATGAAAAAGCAAACAAGATTTTCAAGTAGGTAGCTGTGTGTTTTCTGTGGCTGTCTGTCAGATGTTGATCAGAAAACTACCCTCAAGGAGTTAGTCCAAATCATTTCAGGTGGTCATCAAAATCAAGAGACAATAAAATTTTCAGCCATCTGGTGACACAGAGTTAAGCAATGAAAAGAACCCTGTCCCACCTCAATTTTCTCAATTCATAAAAACGAAGACTAAAAGTTTAAAATCATTGGTATCTGCCTGAAATTATATGATATCCAAATGCCCATTTTGTTCTTTGATGCTAATATGTGCAAAGAAAGAGTTTGATTTCTCTCCTCTTAGAACACAGTGGCTGTTTTCACAGGACGACTTTCTGTTGCTAACCCACACACACCATCATGAAGACTGTCTATAAACATCAACTACTGAGGCATATTTTCTTAACTGCACAGACATTAGGAAGGAACCTAGGCTTTTGTAGGTCAGTATCTCTCCTCTTTACTGGTCTGAAGAATCAGGAATCTGCACACCAGTATCATCAAAATCCAAGCAAAAACCTTTCTGGTTTCCATCCTGTAAGCTCAAGAGCAACGCATCCAGGCTTTATTTATCCTTGGAGAGGATTAATTTAATTTTGATTTCCTTTCTCGGTGTTTGCTTTGGAGGTTTTCACATATACTGCTGAAACGGACTAGAACTTGGCAGTGAGAAGGCTGTAATGTGATGTATATCCCTTCAGCTTCCCTCGGCCAACTTGGCGAGGCTGTCAGTGGAGGCAGGAGAACAGCTTCACTGCCCAAGCAGGGGGCAGAAGACTGGGTGAGAAACAAAGTCAAGGTATTCCATTTTTGACCATGACATTGCAGAGACGATGGCACATTTAATGTTCCAGGTGAATGGTGTTCTCCGTGATTTCACCTTTCTTAGGAAATGAAACCAGTCAGACTGGAAGAGGAGTAAAAACATTCAGGATTTGCCACTGTCCTTTTGTTCCCCCACTACTGTCAGTATTTTGTAAAATATGGACGTGCAGGGCAGGGTAGTAGTTCAGAAACTAAATCCACATGCAGCCAGAGATATAGATCCCGAGACGTGCTGTTACATTGACAAACTTTGTTTCTGATTTTGATCAATGACTTTTAATAAAATTCTTCCCAAACTAGGTTGTTTTCCACATCTTGGCTACTGGGAGTGAGCTGCAATGAATAAGGGGGTGTAAATATCTCTTTGAGATCCTGATTTCAATTTTTTTGGATAAATACTCAGAAGTGGGATTGCTGGATCATATGGTATTTCTATTTTTAATTTTTTGAGGAAGTTTCATACAATTTATTCATAGCAGCTGCACTGTTTTACATTCCCACCGATAGTGGACAAGGGTTCCAATTTTGCTACATGTTTGCCAATGCTTGTTATTGTGTGTTTCTTGACCATAGCTACCCTAACAAGTGTGAGGTAACATCTCATCATGGTTTTAATCTGCATTTCTTGGATAAATAAAGAAAAAGTGGAATATACATACAATGGAATGTTATTCAGTCTTTCAAAAGAAGGAAATCCTGCCACATGTGACGATATGAATGAACTTTGAGGTCATTACGCTAAATGAAAGAAGCCAGTCACAGAAGGACAAACACTACATGATTCCACTTAGATGAGGGATTAGAATAGTCAAGGTCATGGGAGCAGAGAGTGGAATGGTGGTTGCCACGGGCTGGGGGAGAGGGAAATGGGGAGTTACTATTCAAAGGTTATAAAGTTTGTTACGCAAGATGATTAAGCTCTAGAGACCTGCTGTGCAACATAGTACCTATACTTAGCAAAACTGTATTGTACACTTAAAAACAATTCTCCCCAAACTAACAAAGAGTTCATTGAGAAATGGAAGAGAATTAAAGCCCACCGCTTTTAAAATGCCTACGGACACATTCAATATCTCTCTTGTCCAGAAATTTCTTAAGGACAGCAACTATATTTCATAATCATTTCTCTACCCCCAAAACAACAGCATGGTACTAGTGAGCTATAAATCTTCCCTACATCTATCGATAATGGTAATGACTTTGCCAACATGAAAGAGAGAGTTTAAATTTCATTTTCACCACAAGAACTTACCATCTGCATTAAAAAGTGCTACTTTTAAAGTTGAAGACCATATTTAATGTGTGGCTTTGCATGAAAAGAACATAAAATGGCAGGTGTGGATTTCCCAGGTAGCATACTTAATGACAAGCTGCTTCACTGCCATCAGGATTTATCATGTGGAACATTTTCTTGGGGGCCAGTTCCTGAGCTCTTCTCTAGCTGAAAAGCATTTGTTTCATCTTCTGCTTCAAGTACTCAAACAAGTGTTTTCCTTGGCCAGCGTCGCACACAGAGCAGTGCCCACAGCGTGGTGACCTGTGGTCCCACTCCTGTAATTGGAGCCGTAAGCAAGAAGCCTGCTCGATACACCGATGAGCTGGGCAAATCAGAGAAGATGAAACATTTGACTGGGTAGGAGTTTTTTACCATCTCTCTAAGAAACAGTTTCAGTAAAACTGCCTGAGACAGACACTGGGAACCAGCAAAAGAATTGTTTTTAAAAGCTTGAGTAAGATTAAAAATCAAACCCCAAAACCTTTGCAGTTATTTTCTAAAAACATAGCCATATTTTCTGCTCCTCAAATTACAAAGTCTAGTGAAAACCTTGGCATCAACTACTGCATTTTACGGATCGAAATATGGGGTCAAGAAAAGATTTTAGACCAATCTTTAGATATGAAAACAGAAAAGTAAAGAAAAAAATATCTGAACATCTTCCCTAGTTCACTTGCAAACCATCTTATTACCTAAAGCACATCTGCAAAGGTGGTTTGGAGTCACAGTATTGAAGAGTTGGAAAGCGCCCTTGGAGATTGTTTGGGTCTTATTTTACAGATAAGCAAACAGGCTCAATGCAGTTAGATGCCATGTTCAAGATTAATTAGAGAAATGAGACATCTTAGATCTTCTGACTTACTACTTTCCCTCTACACAGTACTAGGTAGAAAAACATCAACACAGTTAAACGTGTAAAAAATGTCATTTCAAAGATCATAGCACAGCAACACTCATGGCTGTGGATTTAGCCACTGCACACTGATGTCCGACTCCATGGGGGCCATTCTGGTATGCACTAAGAATGCAAATATTAAGAAGAGTTAAGAAAGAAAAAAGAAGAGTTAAGGTTGTAAAGAAGAGGACGACAGAAACAAAGAATGACCAAACCATGATAAGTACCTGACAGATATTATAACAGGACTCAAAACTTGATGTTCAGTACGTGAATATTCCACACACCAAAGAAGCACTGACAATTGAGTGCTAAAGGCTGTTTGGGATTGTCAGAGAAGACTTCTCTTGAATTGTGTTTTAAAGAATGAGTCAAAATTTACTTATGGGGTTGGGAGAAGAAGGATAATTCAGGAAGGTGGGAAGATCAGGTGGTCAGTGAGCAGGGAGGTGCTTCGGGAAGAGGTTAGGTAGGTTTGTACAGCTAACATGAGTGGTGCGAAGGACAAGAACAATAGAAGGTGAATTTCAAAGTAAGTAGTGTCCGTGTATGACATGCAAAGGAGTTACAGATTTATCTTAGAGCCTAGCATTTCCCATAGCCTGTGGCAGTTCAAGAACATCTTGGGAAAGCCCGCTGATACCAGGCTCATTCACACAACAAAGACTGAACTCTGACATGGGTGCAGCGCTCTGAATTCCAGGGGTCCTTCTAGAGGTCAGTTTTGGAACCTAATGATCTATCGGGAAGAAATGTTGCCAGTCTGTGAGAGCAAACAAGAACCTTCTGGTTAACTAAGAAAACTTAACTTTTTTTTTTTTTCCAGTAAAAAATAGTGACACAAAAATCTCCTAAAGATGGGAAAACCATCAGAATCACCTGGGATAATTATCAATTGTGTTTCTGTGGTCAAGAGGGATTGGGCTGAACTCTAACCCAGTGGTAGGGGAGGAGGTCTGCTACAGCTTTGAAATGTAGCCTCCTTCCTGCCCTCCCCCACCCCACCCCCACAGTGCAGCTCCCTTTCTAAACAGAAACCTCAGGTCCAATCTGCGCAGCTTTTCTATGTACAATTCAACGATTTTTGAAGATCTTTTCTCAACCTGATAATAGTTTTCAGTGTTTTTCTTTAATAACCTGGATCTCCTTGCAACAAACTTTTAGTTGGGTCTGATCCTTCTTAAAAACTTTACAAAAAAAAAAAAAAATTCATCATCTATCTGTTTCTAAAATGTAAGAGTTGATATCCAATAAAATAGCGATACCAGCATAGAAGGTAAATAAAGTATTCCATGAGCTATGTATCCTCATATGGGTGATGACATTAATATCACCTACAATGCCACCTCTGAGCTGGCAGTGACGGGGGCATTGTAAGTGGATCATCACCAGTTCTTACCCTCATCTGCAAGGTTGCTTCTCACAACTGCACTTCAAAGCTGAGGAAATGGTAATTCAGAAAGAAGCCTGACATCGCACAGTTAGCAAGGAGCTCTTTTTGAAAGAATCTGTAGAAATCTTTAAAGCCTATGCCTACTTTTCCCCCTCCATAACATTACAATGCAGTGTGACTGATTTCCCCATCACACCAGACTTACATCCAAATGCACGTTCTTGCTGGAGGACAATTTGCCCAGGGAGTTACACACTTTTTTTCCAGGAGGCTGCCATTGATTCACATATTTCTTTGCACTTCTTTCTTTTGGAATTTCAGAGTTTAAAACATAAATGGCAGCAAATCTCTGCTCTTTAAAGATGTATTTAATGAATACTACAAAAAAAAAAAAAAAAAAAAAAAAAAAAGGAAAGCCAAGATATATAAATAGTATGATTGTCAGGCTTGGGTCAAAAATGAGCTGTATTTAAAAGCACAAGATTAATTTGCTTCTTCTGTGGCTTATAGAAGACAATCCAAGGAGGCCCCAGAATGTTGCAGCAGTGGTAACATTGTTGAAATTGGTGCGCATTCTTACGTGATCAATCCAAAGGACAAAATTCATTTCGAAGAACAATGCCTGCTTAAAAAATGGTTTCTATGTTTCATGGTCAATGTTTATATTCAGTATTGTCAGTAAGACTCATTCCAAAAGATTACCCTGGCAAATAAATGATTAATAGATGACTATCGTTCTAAAGTGTTACAAGCCATCAGTGAGGACGAGACTATTACTTTCAGTCTGATCATTTAACATTTTTCTCTAACTCAATGGCTTTCAAAGGTTCAAGGAAACTCCATTCAATATCCATTCGGCATCTCTTTCAAATCGTACTTTGCACCATCTGGACATGGGGGGAACATTCAAAAGAGGCTCAAAATAGCAATCAAATACATTTCCCAAAATGGAAAGAAAGAGAGCAGGTAGACAACTACCAAGAATTAAATTTAGGAAAATAAATGACAAAATCATTTTTGAATTTACAACTTCAGATTTTAAAAGATCTCCTAGAATGTTATTGCCACCATAAAACCTCTCTATGAAAACAGAATTATTTTTGAAAGTAAATGAAAACACCATTAATATATTTAATTTTAAATCGGAGGGAAAAAGGAGATACTGGCCAAAGGTGTTTCAACCACATAAAACAAACTTCAAAGATATTTTAAAGAATTAAAGCTCTTTAAAATAATACCTCTCTCAAGTGGTTTAAAGGCATTACTTGCTAAAGTTCTTGGAAGAAATCCATTTATAGACATCACGAATCTAGAAAATACCCTCTTTGCTGTATTCTTATATGGTCAAGCAATAAATATAAAGACACAGGCACTAAGAACCGTGGCTTTCCCTTTCCCTAAAAGGCAGGAAAAATAAAGTGGAGGTCCCTCTCATCGACACAACCCAGAGTTTGGTCATGGCATGAATTCAGGTTGCTTTTTTCTAGTTTTAAGAGAATTTGTTGGCAACCAACATTATTAGCATTAGTAGCTCCTACCAACAGAATAGTTTCAAACCTACTATGTTTATGGCAAAAGAGACTTTTGTTTAGAAGATGTCTCTTTGACCCAAGGCACTCAAAATTCTTTATAAAGCTTATGTATTTCTCTCTCTAGCCATATCTTCATTAATAAAGCAGACCAAACCTTCAAGATGACCCTAGAAATCAAGCTGGCTCTTCACATTATTGAATGAACCAAATCATCTAAATATATAACATATATATATATATATATATATATATATATATATATATATATACCAATTCAACATTGAGCCTCTAAATTATACCACAGTTGACATAACTCCTGACCTTTGCCCTTTGCTAACCATTCATCTCTTTGGTGGTCACTGAACCTAAAAAGAATCATTCAGAGGCAGAGAGGAGTTAGTTTCATCTCAACCCAAAGTCTGAGTTGGGTTTTTAATCACAAGTCCTAAATTAGAAAAATTAAAAATAATTGGCTAATTATTAGCATAGATTTGGCTAATTATTAGTATAGCATTGGTATTAGTACATATTATCATTTATTTTCTAAGCTTCTCACATTATGAACCAGTGACTAGAACTTACTGTCATCCATCAATATGTATACATCCCCCAAAACTTTCTCTTTCATTTGTTAAAAAAATAGAACAAAGTACAGGACGTCTTCAATTTTCACCACAGAGTAATCCTACAAACAAGGTCACATTGTACCTTTTAAAAATCTGCTGAGGTTAAAAATGAAAGACTTCTTTTTTTAAATTAAAGTTTACTGAGGTGCCAATTGTTAGTAAAAAAAAAAAAAAAAAAATGAAAGACTTGATGTCAAATTAATAGATGATCAAAGTCCAGGCTGAAAGCTCTGTTTGGAGCCAACGGAGAATGAGAAATGACAAAGAGACAATTTATACTTTGTATTTTTGTTTTCCCTGACAATGCACAGGAGCTACTATTTGAAAATGGTGGGGAAAAAAATAGGTAAATGCATGTGAATCCAAAAAAGAATAAAGCAACACTGAGAAGAGCTGCTATATGACCCATGTGAGTCCTAGCTCTCTGCCTCAGGTTAAAAATGTCCCAGAGTACCCATAGAACATGCATCTAAAAATCATTGAACATAATATTTAAATAACTGTGGAAAATGGAAATGATGCCAGAAGAATAAGACGATAAATGGACAAATGTTGTTATGATTTTCATAAATGAACAAGTGTGCCCTCCAAACTGTAGATATTACTGTAGATATTTATGGGATGGTGTGAACGTGCTGTAAATTCAAGCAGTGATCACTGGTAATCAGCATAGCTTTACTATTACAATACCTCCCTTTTATTCTTGGACAGGGTTATTACACAAGTTAATATAGTTGCACATACAGTGAGTAGCATATGTGGACCTCTGAGAAAGCAACTCAGAACTATCATGCACTCAATCTTATGACCACGAACAATCAGGGATAAGAACAAGATTATTTAAATGGGTTTTTATCAAGGTGAATGCACAAATTCAGGAATTAATGTCAAATTTGGGGGGAGGTATCTCTGCCAGATCTCTCTTTAGATTCAGCTAGCACCTATTCAATAGTTTCATCAGTGACTCATTGAAGGAACAGCAATTCTGCTGAATGAAAGATCAGAATCTCCCAAATCAGGGTGGTCTGAAAGATTATGTTAATCCCCAAACTACAATTTAAAATGACAATTTGTAAAAATTTGCTCAAGAGATCAAAAACTCAGTTCAAAGCGCAGGGTTGGGGGAAAAATGGCTTAGCAATGGCAGGATGCATGAAAACGACTTGGCAGATATTTTCACAGTAAACACATCATGATTCAATGATACGCAAGGTGCAGTAAAAAGCTGAATTGACACTGACAAATATATAGCCGTGGATATGTCCTACTCTACTCTGTTCACCTGAAGAATTATTTTTATTTGGAGGTAATCTAAGTGGGCTATAAACAAATTGCAACATGTTCATAAAAGAGCATCTAGAATGGTGAACAGCTTCAGAGCCAATTAGGATGCAGAAAACTGCTAGATAATGCTGTTTCTGCTATGGCAGTGAGGAAAAGTCACACAATTGTGATCCTTAGCTGAAAGTTGAGCTCATAGACTAGCCTAAACTGATTCCAATTAGAGACAGGAGACAGCCTTTGGCAGACTATGGGAGGTAGACAAAGCCGCCATACAATTAAGTAAGAAATCAGCTACAAGTTCAGTGGATTCTTAAAGACCACATTTAGATTGGGGGGCGTAGTTTAAAATAGCTGAAAGTCCAAGAGACAGGGAAATTTTTATTTATTAATATGCCTTTTCATTGGCTTCTTCCAGAAGCTCATGGTGAAAACTTGGGGGCAGGAGAATGGAGAGAGTCCTTCTCAGTGTTGCAACAAGTGGTCAGCTACTGTTGGGGGCAGGCATGGAACATGCCCTATTTTCCCGAATCTTTCTTTAACCATTGTCACCCCAATAAACTTTAATTACAAAAAAAAGGAGGGGGATGAGGGTAAGGGGGATCAAATATATGGTGATGGAAGGAGAACTGACTCTGGGTGGTGAACACACAATGGGATTTATAGATGATGTAATACAGAATTGTACACCTGAAATCTACGTAATTTTACTAACAATTGTCACCCCAATAAATTAAAAAAAAAAAAAAGTATAAGCCTTAAGCCACTGAGGGGAGAAAAGTACCTAAACATACTGAGGAATAAAGACAGGACCGACAGCCCACTTCTTGTCAGATGCCATCCAAGTCAGAAGACAATACAGTAACGTTTGTAATGTGCTAAAGAGAAGTAACCGAAAATACCTGTCAACCCAGAATCATACACCCCATGAAAACATCTTTCAAAAATGAAGTCACAGCGTAAACACTTTATTAGACAAACAAAAGCTTACAGAACTTACTACCAAAGACCAAAGTAAAAAAAAAATGTACAGGAAGTTCTTCCAAAAGGATTATGATACAAGATGAAAATTTGAATCTTCAAAAACAGTGAAGTCTAGAAATGATAAAAGTGAAGGTGAATATTAAAGATATTTTTCTTTTATCACTCATTTTTTTTATTAGTTTCAGGTGCACAAAACAAAGTAATACTTAGACGTTTATCATGTATATCCCTCACACTGTGTCAACTCCCCTCCCCCCATCCATTATCCCTCTGACATTGCACAGAGCCATTACATTTCCACTGTCTCTATTCCTAATGCTGTACTCCGCTTATTGTAAATATATATATATATATATATATATATATATATATATATATATATATTTACTTACTTGTAGTTGACGTTCATTACTGTTCAGCTTCAGCTTCAGGTGTACAGTGCAGTGATCAGGCATCTACATCATCCCTGAGGTGGTCTCCCTAATGAGACAACTGTCCATTGGATACCCTGCAAAATCTTTACAGCATTATTGATCACATTCCCCAAATTAACTTTCATAACTCCATGGCCATCTTGTGGTTACTGACTGCTTTCTAATCCCCTCTCCTTCCCCCTTATCCCCACCCCCCTCCATCTAGCAACCCTCAGTTTTTCCTCTATGTCTCTGAAACTGTTTCTGATTAGTTCATTCACGTATTCTCTTCTGTAGATTCCACATATAAGTGAGATCATATGGTATTTGTCTTTCTCTGTCTGACTTATTTCACTTAACATAATGTTCTCTAGGTCCATCCATGTTGTTGCAAATGGTAAGATTTTGTTCTTCTTTATGGCTGCGTAATACTCCATTGTATAAATGTACCACAGTTTCTTAATCCAATCGTCTACCGATGGGCATTTCGGTTGTTTCCATGTCTTGGTTATTGTGTATAGTGCTGCAATAAACATAGGAGTGAATAAATTTTTTTGAATTAGAGTTTTGGATTTCTCCGGATAAATACCTAGGAGTGGATTTCTCCGGATAGATACCTAGTAGATACCTTGCTGGATCATAAGGTAGTTCCATTTTCAGATTTTTGAGATACCTCCATACTGTTTTTCATAGTGGCTGCACCAATCTGCAATCCCACTAACAGTGCACAAGCGTTCCCTTTTCTCCACATCCTCACCAGCACTTGTTGTTTGTTTATTTATTGATGATAGCCATTCTGACTGGGGTGAGGTGGTATCTCATTGTGGTTTTTATTTGCATTTCTCTGATGGTTAGTGAGGTTGAACATTTCTTCATATGTCTGTTTGCCATCTGTGTGTCCTTTTCAGAAAACTGCCTCTTAATGTCCTCTGTCCATTTTTTAATTGGGTTGTTTGTTTTTTTGGAGTTGAGTGAGTTTTTTATAAATTTGTGATATTAACCCCTTATCGGATATGTCATTGGCAAATATCTTTTCCCATTCAGTAGGATCCTTTTTTGTTTTATTGATGATTTCCTTTGCTGTGAAAAAACTTTTGAGTTTGATGTAATCCTACATGTTTATTTTTTCTCTTACTTCCCTCCTGCGAGGGGATACATCAGTAAAAATCTTACTCCAGGTAATGTCTGTAAAGTTTCTTCCGATATTTTCTTCTAGGAATTTTATGGTTTCAGATCTTACATTTAAGTCTTTAAGCCATTTTGAATTTATTTTTGTATATGGTGTAAGGTGGTGGTCCAGCTTCATTTTTTTGCACGTCTGTCCAGGTTTCCCAGTACCATTTATTGAATAGACTGTCTTTACCCCACCGTAAATCCTTGCTTCCATTGTCATAGATTAAATGGCCATATAGGCATGGATTTATTTCTGGGCTCTCTATTCTGTTCCATTGATCTATGTGTCTGTTTTTTGCCAGTACCATGCTGTTTTGATTACTGTAGCCTTGTAGTATAATTTGATGTCAGGCATCGTTATACCTCCCACTTTGTTCTTATTTCTCAAGATTGCTGAGGCTATCCGGGGTCTTTTATGGTTCCATATAAATTTTAGGATTATATGTTCTATTTCTGTGAAAAATGTCATTGGTAGTTTGATAGGAATTGCGTTGAATATGTATATTGCCTTAGGCAGTATGGACATTTTAACTATATTAATTCTTCCTATCCATGAACATGGTATGTGTTTCCATCTATTTGTATCTTCTTTCATTTCTTTCTTCAGTGTCTTATAATTTTCTGAGTACAGATCTTTTACTTCTTTGGTTAAATTTATTCCCAGGTATTTTATAGTCTTTGAAGCAATTGTAAATGGGATTTTTTTTTTAAATTTCTCCTTCTGATGTTTTATTATTGGTATATACAAATGCAACTGATTTCTGAATATTAATTTTGTATCCTGCTACTTTACTAAATTCATCTATCAGCTCTAATAGTTTCTTGGTGGAGTCTTTAGGGTTCTCTCTATATAGTATCATGTCATCTGCATATAATGACAATTTTACTTCCTCCTTACCAATTTGGATGCCTTTTATTTCTTTTTCTTGTCTGATTGCTGTGGCTAGAACTTCCAGCACTATGTTGAATAGAAGTGGAGAAAGTGGGCAACCTTGCCTTGTTCCTGATCTTAAGGGGAATGGTTTTAGCTTTTCCCCATTGAGTATGATGTTACCTGTGGGTTTATCATATATGGCCTTTATTATGTTGAGATATGATCCCTCTATTCCCACTTTCTTAAGGGTTTTTATCATAAATCACTGCTGGATTTTGTCAAATGCTTTTTCTGCATCTATTGATATGATCATGTGATTTTTATTTTTCATTTTGTTAATGTGGTGTATCACATTAATTGATTTGTGGATGTTGAACCACCCTTGCATTCCAGGGGTGAATCCCACTTAATCATGGTGTATGATTTTTTTAATGTATTGCTGAATTCTGTTTGCTAATATTTTGTTGAGGATTTTTGCATCTATGTTCATTAGCGATATCGGCCTGTAGTTTTCTTTTTTTGTGGTGTCTTTGTCTGATTTTGGGATTAGGGTGATAGTGGTTTCGTAAAAAGTATTTGGGAGTCTTCCCTCCTTCTGGATTTTTTGGAAGAGCTTGAGGAGAATAGGTGATAATTCTTTTTTGAATGTTTTGTAAAATTCACCTGTAAAACCACCTGGTCCAGGGCTTTTATTTGTTGGGAGATTGTTGATTACTAATTCAATTTCCCTGGTGGTAATCAGTCTATTCAGGTTTTCCATTTCTTCTTGAGTTAGCCTTGGAAGGTTGTATGCTTCTAGAAAATTATCCATTTCTTCCAGACTGTCTAATTTGTTGGCGTATAGTTGCTCATAGTAATATCTTAAATTTTTTTTGTATTTCTGTGGTGTCTGTTGTCACTTCTCCTCTTTCATTTCTGATTTACCCATTCAACTAAATTCACCACTAAAAGCCATTTTCACAAAGAAAACTGCAGGTCCAGAATGCTTCACAAGTGAAGGCTACCAAACATTTTTTAAAAATAAAATAATAAAAGAAAAAGAAATAACACCAACTCCACACAAGCTCTCGCAGAAAATATAGAATAAAAGAATACTCCCCCACACAGACAGAGATCAGCATTGCCCTCATACGAAAAGCAAACACATCTCAAGATAAAAAAAAGAAAAAAAAAGACACAAAGGATGTGAAAGACCTATATACTGAAAACTATAAGACATTATTAAAAGAAATTGAAAATGACACAAAGAAATGGAAAGATATTCCATGTTCATGGATCGGAAGAATCAACATAGTTAAAATGGCCATATTATCCAAAGCAATGTAAAGATTTAATGCAATCCCCATCAAAATCCCAATGGCAGTTTTTCAAGAAATAGAATTACAACAACAAAATATCAGCTTTCTATTGAATCGCAAAAGACCCCGAATAGCCAAAACAATCCTAAGAAAAAAGAACAAGGCTGGAGGTATCCCACTCACTGAATTCAATTTATGTTACAAAGTGACAATGATCAAAACAGCATGGTACTGGCAGAAAAATAGATGCACAGACTGCCAGTCTGTGGAATAGACTTGAGAACCCAGAAATAAACACACATACTTGTATATATGGGCAGATAATTTTCAACAAAGGAGCCAAAAATATACAGTGGAGAAAAGAAAGCCTCTTCAATAAATGCTGCTGGGAGAATTGGAAAGCCACTTGCAAAAGAATGAAACTAGACTGCTGTCTGTCACCATGTACCAAAATCAACTCAAAATAGATCAAAGATCTAAATATAAGACCTGAAACATTAAACTGCATAGAAGAAAGCATAGGTACTAAACTTATGGACCTTAGGTTCAGAGAGGATTTTTATGAATTTGACCTCAAAAGCAAGGGAAGTAAAAGCAAAAATAAATAAATGGGACATTATCAAACTAAAAAGCTTATGCATAACAAAAGAAACCATCAACAAAACACAGAGGCAACCAACTGAATGAGAGAAGATATTTGCAAACACCACTTCCATCTGATAAGGGGCTAATATTAAAAATATATAAAGACTCGTACAACTCAACAATAACAACAAAACCCAATTCAAAAATGGGCAGAGGACCTGAACAGACACTTCTCCCAAGAAGATACACAAACAGCTAACAGACATATGAAAAGATGCTCAACTTCACTAGCTATTAGCAAAATGCAAATCAAAATCACAATGAGATACCTACCACCTCACAACTGTTAGAATGGCTGTTATCAACAAGACAAATAATAACAAGTGTTGGAGAGGCTGCGGAGAAAAAGAAACCCTCCTACACTGCTGGTAGGAATGTAAATTGGTACAGCCACTATGGAAAACAGTATGGAGGTTCCTCAAAAACTGAAGAATAGAATTAACTATGACCCAGCAATCTCTCTTCTGTGTATCTACCCAAAAACCCTGAAAAAAATCTATCTATAAAGATATGTGTACCCCTATGTTCATTGCAATATTATTCATGGCGGTCAAAACATGGAAACAACAAAAGTGGCCTTCACTAGATGATTTCATAAAGAAGATGTGGTACATATACACGTGGAATACTACTTGCCCACAAGACTAGATGAAATACTGTCATTTGTGACAACTTAGATGGAATTTCAGATTATTATATTAAGCGAAATAAGTTAGACAGAAAAAGTTGAGAGTCATATGATTTAACTGATATGTGGTATATAAACCTGAAAATAACCAAAGAACAAGACAAACAAATAAAGAAATAAAAACTCATAGACACAGACAATAGTTTAATGGTTACCAGAGGGTAAGAAGGGAGACGGTTGGTAGATGAGGGTAAAGAGGATCCAATATATGGTGATGGAAAGAGAACTGACTGGGTAGTGAACACACAATAGGATAAACAGATGATGTGTTACAGAATTGTACACATGAAATCTACGTAACTTTACTAACTATTGTCACCCCAATAAACTTTAACTGAAAAAAAAAAAAAAAAGAAGTGGAGCCTGAAGAAGTGACTGAATTATTGCAATGTGATAAATCCTCAGTGGATGAGGAATTGCTTGTCGTGGATGAGCAAAGAAAGTGGTTTCTTGAGATGGAAACTACTCCTGGTGAAAATGCTGTGAAGATTATTGAAATGACAACAAAGGATTAACAATATGACATACACTTAGTGGATAAAGTAGTGGCTGGGTTTGAGAGGACTGACTCCCATTTTTCCCATTTTGAAAGAAGTTCTACTGTGTGTAAAATGCTATCAAAAAGCATCACATGCTACAGAGAAATCACTTGTGAAAAGAAGAGTGAATTGATGTGGTAAACTTTATTGTCTTCTTTTAAGAAATTGCCATTTTAATTGTACAAAGTGCTATCAGACTGAAAGGCTTCATGCTTACACATTCCCACCAACAGGGTGTAAGAGTAGTCTGCTACATTCTTACAAATCCTGAACTCTGACCATATTTTAAGTTTTAACAAATATGATCACTGAAACTTGTGATGTTATTATTGTTTCCCTAATTATTCAGGAGGCTAGGTAGCTTTTGTTTGCATTTGTTTCTTTAGTGGATTGTCTGTTTATGTAATTTGCATATTTTTCTTCTTGTTTTGACCTCTTGTTGTTTGGATAGTAATTATCTTCTCTTAGTCTATAATTTGTATTTTGACCTTTCATGGGGGTGACCTGGTCAGAATTCTTAGTTGCAAACATAATTCACTCCTACTAGTTTGAGCAGAAAAGGACTTTACTGAAGGGTATTAGATCACAGAAGTTCCAGGAAGAAACAAACAGCCAATCTCTAAGGCTACAAACCTAGGGAAAATGTCCAAATTAAGCTGCTCCATTGTTCCACTGGATACTCTGTTCTCTTCCAACCCCCAATGTGCATGATGACACCGCCACTGCTTATTCCAACAGCTAGATGTTTCTCTGTCCCTCTCAACATTATTAATGTCACAAGGCACCTCCTTCTTTACTTCATGCTTTTCTGAATGAGAATTTAGAATGGGTGCATCTTCATTGTGAGGCCAAAGGCTCACCACTAGCTGCAAGGGAGCCTGAAAAAGTAGATTTCTGGCTTCTACCTTAGGAAGGTGGAATTTATAAAGAGAATAATTCTCCCGACATCTTAATGACATTCAAAAGTTGCTGGCTAGCCAGTAACCATTTAAGATGTCCATTGCATGGAATCTTGGCGTCACATATGTTTTTGAATTTCAGGAAGTCAAGTATGTCATATTTTTCTTTATATATTTATGGTTTGGGTCTTGCTTAAAAAAAAAAAAAAAGATGATTACACAAATAGCAAATATTCTCTTGTAGTGTCTTCCAAGACTGTTGTGGTCTTCTGTTTTAGCATTCAGATTTTTCATTCATCTGTAATTTGTTGTTATATAATGAAGTATGAATAAAATTTTAATCTCTTCCAAAAGCATAGCCAGTTCTTCTAATTTCACTAAATAACACATAATTTATTCACTGACTTATAATGCCATCTTTAATTACATGTTAAATGATCTCTATTTGTTTTATAGAATTGTTTGTTTATTGCAGGCCAATACTATACTATTTTATTTAATGCAGCTTCGTATTAGGTTTTCATATTTAGTAGGGCAAGCTTCTTTGCTCTTGCTCTTATTTCAAAATTTTCTTGGCAATTTTCATATGTTTATTCTTCCATATACACATTAGAATCACTTACGTGTTCCAAAAGAGGGGGAAAAAATGAATTCTGAAATGGAACTGCATTAAATTTGTATGTTAATTTCAAAAGAAGTGACATTTTTATGACATTAAGTCTTCCTATCCAGAACACGGTCTGTTTTTCCATTTATTTGGATTTTGTTTTATATTCTTCAATATAATTTTATAGTTCTCTTCATAGAGTCTTTCTCATTAAATTGATTCCGAGGTATTTCATGGCTTCCCCTCCCCCCCACATTATTATGAACGGGATCTTTCTCATTTTCATTTGTATAATGTCAATTGAGCCCGTTTTTCTAACTCCATCTGATTTTACAACGTATAAAATACATAGTCTGTCCTTGATGTAAGTAATTCCCAGAGTGCTGTACAGTGATCATTTAATCTTTTTTATGTAACGTGAGGTTGATTGGACATATGACCATTTCCTAATAAAAAGTGATTATCTCGTTCTCTGGATTTATTATTTTTTTTTCAAATGGGCACATCTCTTGGATATTCATTGTCTAGAGTTTCCATTTGTCTTTATGTAATAATGCTAGGTAAGTGTATGTACACATACCTGCTGTTTACAAAACAATGTTATCTTGCAATTTGACATGTTCCTAAATTACTGTGATTCAATTACTATGCATTCACAACTTCTCAACGTTTATTTCTAACTCGACCTAACAACTTAAGTCTTTAGCAAACACTGTGAAATGATCTGTTTCTATATATAGAACCTGTAGTTACAGTTTCTACTGCAAACCAAAAGCTCAATTTCCAAATGAACTCGAGGGTCAGCACAGAGACAAAGAAGTGTTTCTTTCTTTTATTTTAAAATGTGTATATACTATTTTGAACGAAATCAGGATTACAAACACACATTTATACAAACATTATTCTGATCCTTGCACAAAGTGATCAAGGTTGGGGTACCGACAGTGCCAAGTTCTGTTGATGAAAAGTGCTCTGTAAAGAGTGTGGCATCCAGGTCCAGTAATAATACTACTGGCTGCAGCAGTGACCTGGGTCAAATAATCTGAGTGTGAGTCAGGTTTTGTAAGTCATTTGTCTTCTCAGTGTGCAGTTTCTGCATCTATAAAGTGAATGAGTTAGTTTAAGGGGCACTGGGGTCTCCCTCATTTTGCGTGTTCTAAAACACCAAGTTTTGAAAGAGAACGCTGCTGCTCCCTCAAAACCATGGGAAATGGTTGACACGTCTCCATCCATGGAAACAGAACTCTTTCAGACACATTACAAAATAGTGTTATCTTGTTTGGTAACCACAACTTTCAGGCAAACGGATCAATCATAGTTTGTTTATAAAGCCATTTTACCATAACCTGGGTCATCACTGATTATGACACCACACAGATGGAAGTGCTGAGTAAGTTAGTCAAAAGTTATATTTCTATATAAATTCTGATACCATAGAATGAAATATAGCATTTGCTCATTTCCACATTCTGGACTGGTTGACAGAGGATGTTCAAATGCGACTTGGACTAAAATGTGTGCTGACCTCAGAAACCACGTCAATGTGGCCACACAGCACACTCGTGTTTCTGAAGGCAGGCACGCTACACACACCACAGCGAATTCGCCATATCTCAGTTTACAGTCAGATCTGTTTGAGCCACATTCTGAGAGATTTTCTAGCAGGTACATAGCATGCAGAGATAAAAGAATACATACAATTTTCAATATGTAGTTTATATTCTAGAGACTTATAATTACAAAACCCACATGTGTGTATCTAAATAAAGTAAGGCTTATGGTAGAATCCTATGACATGATTTTTTTTTTAAATCTAAAATGAAATTTTAAGCCCTACTCTTCCAAAATTTATCCAATATACACAGAGAAAAACCACAAAAAATGTTAGACAATATTTCTCATAGTTCAATGTTTTAAGAAGCCAAAGCAAACGCCTACTTTTCTAATCAGGAAGTTTCTCTTTTTCAGAGCTTCGAGCTTTGGGGAATAGTTAGAAGTTTTAAATCCTTTAAATAACTTTGAATCCTTCAGGTATTAAATTCACGACAAAAACGAGCCATAAGTAATAGACAACAAAGAACACTAAACTATAGAGATGACTACCAAATATGCAACAGACAATCAAACTATAAGAAAGCCTACGGCCGGCAGACAATAAATTGCGAAAGAACAGTTTTGGGGGTTTGTTGTTGTTTTATAAATTTCCCTCATATATAGAATTAAAAGGCAGGTCACCCTCTTTTAATCTCATCCTGTACAAATGGAGGCCCAGGCTCCTTTCTCAATGATGGAAATGAACTTAATTAAAGAACCTTCATTTACATATCAAGGTGACCATATGGGAATTACCATTTTCATCTGGCCTAATTTGAAGAACCATTCAGGGGTATTTCAAAGAGTTACCGACCCTTGCCCTAGAGTAAAAATAAACAAACCTTTCTCTAAGAAATAATTGGTTCCACTGTCTGTGGGTATGAAAACCAGTTTACTTAAGTCTAATTAGCTCACTATTTGGTGTATTTGACTCAAATGAAGTAAAATGGACATTTGCATGACCGTAAACTTTATTTCCATGTGTTGACAGGTTCATTGCTGCTAAATGGTGTTTATTGGCTCTCCAAGTATGTGTCAAAGTCATTTATGTCTTCAGTAAAATTTCAGGGCAAGTTTCTGTAAATAAATACCACGCTGAGGAAAAGTAAAATTAGTTTGTCATACAAAGTCAGGAAAACTGAAGGTACATGTCATTTCTGGTAGCTTCTGTGCAGAACTCCCCAAAGGGAAATGACAGTATCACGGTAAATAAATTCAGGGAGGATAAATGGATACAATAAGCCTATTTTATTTCATTGACTTTTTCCACCAAAGGCGACATTTCTGAGAAGTCAAAATCAGCTTCACATTTCATCGTGCTCTTGTTATTGGCCAATGGCCTTTACAGCACATTTTCTGTCATTTTAATTCTACTCCTCAAGAGCTTCAGTAGTCTTACAACACATTATACCAGATGGATGAAAGGCAAAATTACTTGGTAAATTGGGACAACCTTTCCATCAGAAACATAATCCCTATCAGGGAAATCGAGCCCAAAGGTCACAAGTCCTTTGACAATGACATCTGAATAAAAGTTATCAGAAATGGTAGGTAAGCTGTTAAATGAAATCTTAAGGCCTTTCTTTCCTAAGGAGAATAGCAGAAACTTCCAAATTCAGAATGAAAGAGGCTTATAAAATTGTGTGTGAAGCTAGAGGCTGAGGTGTTGGTCTATGACTTAAGAAAAATCTTTTATACTCAACAAAGGGTGCTAGAATGGAGGAGAAAAGAGAAGCCCAAATGGAATGGAGATGCTACTTTGAATAGAGGTAGTCTCCAAGTATGACTACCATGTTTCCCTGAAAATAAGACCTAACCGAACCGTCAGCTCTAATGCATCTTTTGGAGCAAAAATTAATGTAAGACCCGGTATTATGTTATATTATATTATTATATTATATTATATTATATTATATTATATTATATTATATTATATTATATTATATTATATTATATTGCATTATATTATATGAGACCCAGTCTTATAGTAAAATAAAATTGGGTCTTACATTAATTTTTGCTCCAAAAGACACATTAGAGCTGATGGTCTGGCTAGGTCTTATTTTTGGGGAAACATGGTATATCTACATGACTGAAAAACAGCTGATCAGAGAGGGACAAAACCCCTTAACTGTCAAGGCAATTGTTGCTTCATCTATGAAGCAACGCTACATGTAGAACACATAGGAAAAAAACTTGTCCCCTGAAGTGGACTTTTTACCCAGCCATTTTGCGATGCGGCAGCTGTTTCTATCTTATTCGAAGAAATTAGAGAAAATCAAAAGTGAGGGATAGAGGAGGGAGACTCATGAACAAGGAATGAACAAGTGAAAACAGAAACACAGGTATTAGCACATGTGTTCTGAGACGGAAAGAGCAAAATGTAAAAAGAAAAGAAATTTTTGTAGGGAAGTCTGATGTGAAAAGAAGATACACTGGCATTTATATTTCAGATTCCTGTAAGAGAAGGAAGAAATACACACAAAAGAGGGGAAATGGAGGCAAACGTAGTTTATAAATAACACGAAAAAAAATAAAGCAAATGCAAAATTTCATTCCCAACAAATTATAAAACAAAAATCCAGGTCTGTGTTAAGTCTTAAATATCAAATATTAAAGGAAATTTAAGTTGTAGAGACTTTAATCTTCCCCTATTTAAATATTGGATCTATAACATGGATCTATAACATTTCAGCACAAATTAGCAAAATGGTATATAAATGCAACATGTTCTTAAATTTTGACCACAGCCATGTCATAGATAAGAACTAGTCACATTTCAGAGGTCAGTGTCAGGGAAAGATTTAGCAACTGATGAGGAGCAACTCTAGGGATGGGGTAGGATGAGCGATGAGAGCATCTTAGATTCAACAAATGAAATAAAGTGTGGTCTGGGAAACATTAATTTAGAGAGGAAGGGAAAGTACACTGTTATTCAGCTGTGCTGTCACAGCTGACAAGGGCAAGATATGAATAACAGCATAGCCCACTGGGGAGACAAAGCACAGCTGGGTAGAACCCAGTGGTAGGCAATACCGAAAAATTGAAACAGACAAGTAAGAGCAAAATTTGAAAGAATGTATCAGACCAATACACCAGCGGACGGGCTGAAGCAGATCCTATAGTTAGCAGGTATCAGACACCACGCTGAGACGAGAGCTCAGGCACAGGGAGCTTATTTCCTAGAAACAAGATGCCAGGTAGAAAGAGGATCACAGTCTACATTTTTTAAAAACGCTCATTAGTAGGATATGTTAGCACTTAGTTTGTGGTTAAATGAAATTTTATTTTGCTTTATTGCGGTTTAACCGATATATAGTAGCAGGCACATATTTGAAACATACAGTTTGATGAGCTTTAACATATACACGTACTCTCGACAATCCAGTAAATGAACATAACTATCACCTGCCAGAAGTTTCTTTGTGCCCCTTTGTAATCTTGCTCTTCTTTCCCCAACCATCAGTGTTCCCATACAATCTATGATCTGCTTTTGGTACTAAGATTAGTTCGCATTCTCTGGAAATTTAGAATCATACAGAGTGCTTTTGTCTGGGTTCTTTCTCTCAGCATGATCATTTTGAAATGCATCCATGCTGGCACATGCATCAATAGTTTATTATTATTATTATTATTTCTGAATAGTAACCCATTGTATAGACATTTAACAATTTGTTTGTTCACTTCACTACTGATGAACATTTGGGTTGTTTCCAGTTTTATGCTATTATAAAGGTGCTGTAAACATTCAGGTACAAGTCTTTGTATGGAACATACATTTTGTTTCTTTTGGGTAAGTACTGAGGAGTGGAATGACTGACTCATATGGTAGGTATATGTTTAACTTTTTAAGAAACTGACAATTGTTTTTTAAATTGGGTACAGCATTGTATATTCCCCCAAGCGGTGAGTGAGAATGTCACTTGTTCCACGTCCTCAGCTATACTTCGTATACTCAGTCTTTTTAATCTTTTTTAATTTTAGCCATTCTAATAGGTCTGTAGTGATGTCTCATTGTGTTTTTAATTAGCATTTCCCTAATGATTAATGTAGGATATGTTATGTTTTGTAGGATATGTTTTGAACATTTCCTCATTTACCTTTTGACATTCATATATCTTCTACAGTGAAGTGTCTGTTCAAACGTTTCATCCATGTTTTATTGGGTTGTTGGTCTTTTTATTATTGAGTTATGAGAATTCTTTACATATTTTAGATTCTACACTTTGCAAATATATTTTACCAGCCAGTGGCATTCCTTTTTTTTTTTTCTTTAACAGTGCCTTTTGAAAAGGAAAAGATTTTAAGTTTAATTAAGTCCAATTGATTGATCATTTTTCTTCTATCACTCAAGCTTTTTGTGTCTTACCTAATAGTCTTTCGAACCCAAGGTCACTAAGATTTTCTCCTATGTTCTCTTGTAAAAGTTTTGTTTCATTTGTTTGCTGTTGTTGTTAGTCTAAGCTTTTCCATTTTGGCCTACAATTCATTTTATTTTTTGTATATAGTGTGAAGTAAGGGTCAGGATTAATTTTGTTGTATATGACTATCCAATTGTTCCAGCACCACATGTGATAAAGATTACCGTTTCCCCCACTGAATCAGCATGGCACATTTGTCACAAATTAGCTTATAACTCTATTTCTGGAGTCTATTCTATTCTACTGATCTATTAATCTGTCTTTGCATTAATATACACTGTCTTATTTCCTGTAGCTTTATAGTCTTGGAATCAAGCAGCAGTCCACATCTAACAACTGGACACAAGGTCAAAACCAGATAAAAGTAGGTGTCATTTGGTGAAGAGGTTACAGAACTCTGTTGGAGCCCCTTAAACCTCTCCAGCCAAAATCAGGATTGGCCCTGGAGACCAAGGCCAAGGAGAACAAGGAGAACTAAAGCAGTCTCAACCACAGAGTGGAAGCACACAGAGAGAGGATTACGGAGGTCTAAGTCCAGCCTCTAAATATTTGACCTCAGAGTCTCAGACATAGATTGATATGATTGGAATAATCAACTTGGCATCTTTTCTCGTGTAGTGCTGCCTAGATGGTACATGAGCAGTCTGCTGCAGTTATAACTTTGGAAGATAAGTATCCAAAACCTCAAACCTTTGGATGTCTACACACTACCAGAAACAAATATACTTGCCTAAGCACACAATAGGAGAGCTGAGACAAGTTTAACTAGTTAACTTAGAGCTATCCTGCCAAAACGTGATAGACTCTCTTCTTCCTTTTTATTCTCAGGATCTCGTAACATGAATTTTCCCTAGCAGTTCTATTGTTCCCTCGGTCTATACACAGCTTTTATAACTTTAAGACTTGCTCATCTCAATAACTCAAACCAGAAAACTACTAATTGAGCAACCAATAAGAAAGGCTCGCTAGATTTCCGATGTCAAAGTATACACGTACTGCAATAAAAAGAAAATAAGGATATCGAGTAAGTAAATGAAAATATGGCCATTTTCTGAAAAGCATAAGAACAATTCTGGCTCCAAAAACAGTTGAAATTGACTTGGCGAGGACGCTGGTGAGCACAGTCTGAGACAATGAAACAGTTGCAGAGTCTGAGGCGTTCAAGTGGTCATTTCCCCGTAGTTTCCAGGGAAGATCATTGCAGCTGGAGTTCATCGTTCAACAGAAGTCTTCTACAGGGCATACGGCTAGAGGATGGGCGATGCGGAAAGTGACTGGCTGAGAGAGCTCAGATAGAAAAATAAGCTTCCCACAAATGAACGTGGGAGTTGGCGACAGAGACCTTGTCTTGCAGGAATGTGGCCCCTTCAATTGTCCAGGTCTGAGCCATCCTGGGGCCTGAGCCACCTGGCTCAGTGAATGCTGAACAGTGAAGCTGGGTTTCAGTTCAGACAGGATAAAAACAATCACCACAGGAATGTTCCAGAAATGTTTAAAACTGTAGAAATTGTCCTCTTATTAGAAGAGAGAACCCTTCATTGAAAGCCTAAAGCAGAGTTTGGTGCTCCCTAACGTGTAGCTATTAATAATTATAGATCTCTCTATTTTGTGCATCTCAGAAGGTTTTATACACATCCTTTCCCCTCTACTTAAAGCTGTGGACAAGCGGATGCCTTCATTCCCAATTCACATGCAAAAACAAACAAAAACAACAAAAACAAGGCACAATGTTGAAGAAGGCACCACACAGAATCCTACAAAACTAAAAAATTCAGCACCCCAACTTCAATTCTTGGATGACTTAAATATTAGTGAAAACACACTTCAACACATACAGTAGTCACATCAATAATGAATGTGCTCCAAAAAAACTAAATTCAGTAGCAGGTAGTAATAGGAAAACAAAGACATATGTATGCAGAAAGTGGTCCTTCATTCTAGCCACTTCATGTTCATGCTTCCTTCATTAAAGTTTTCATTAAAAATGTGTGCTGCAGCCAGTGTTAATAACGTGTTGTTGCTCATTGGTATTTCTCAGCATCTACTCTCATCCTCTGGCTTTTGAGAAGTTGCACGAGAAAGTGGAAACAACAGACATCTGCTTTCAAATTCTGGTACAAACACTCTCAGCTGCATGAGCTCTGCCAAAGTACTTCCGCTCTTGATCCTAAATGTATTCATCTGTAAAATGGAGGTACCACTGCCTACCTGGGTTGTGGTAAAGATGAAGTACAACCTTTAGATAGCATTCAGTGAGTTGCCAAAACATTGCAATAAATGTCATCGTTCCTCTATTCCCTCTTCCTCTATCACTGGTCCAAAGTAAATTGGATTTAAAGATGCTCTTTCTGAGGCTCCTACTGTTGCCTACTATATAATATTGAGAAGAAATAAGCATGAAAGGGCAAACTGTTTTAATTCACTACATCCACCCTGACTTCTTCCTCAACACTCTTTGTCAGCATTCTGTTTTTCTAGCCACTTAGCTGCTTTGCTGTGGTCTACCATTTGGATTGGGGAGGTAACACAGCATGGAAAACTGATGGTTGCCTCTAGGTGCTGGAATAGCAAGGAATCAAAGAGATGCTGTATAGGCAGTGAGAATGCTTGGTGTCTGAGCCTTGTGTTGAAGTCCACAGCAGAACATTTATTGCTTTGATTTTTCCGAGTCTTACTTCCCACATTAGAAATGTAGGCAGTAATGCTTATCCTATCTAAGCCATAAGAATTTGTGAGGCTCCAATGCAATCATTTGTGAAATTTCTTTGTAGGAGCTAAATAAATTTCAAGGATTGCCACTGTTCTTGTCATTATAACGTTACACAGACTGGACTTCTTGTCTCCCCGTTGTTGTCTTGTTCCCATCCCGAGTTAGCCCAACTGAATTTAAAGTAGGACTGCCGCAGACCGGGAGCCTTCCAGAAAGGGCCTCACAATATATTCATGGTGCCACTTCATACCTGAAAACCTGACTCAGTGTGCACTTGTCTTGTGATTTGGACCAACAGACACGATGAGCACACATTATCTCTGGCCAGTCCAGTTCCTCAAGAAAGGACCTGAACCTTCAGTGAATTCTAGAATCAATCAGGCCACTCCAGGCCCCTGAGTTTTCTGGTCCCATCTCCCCAAGGAATTGTCAGCTGGACTCACCATAAGACAAATCTCTGAGACTCAGAGTCCATAATGTCTCAACGTGTGGGGGGTAAGGGTCATTCATTAGTATCACATGGTAACACATGATTAACATTATAACAGAGAGACAATTTTAGGGGACTGCAAAACAACAAAATAAGTTAAATCAACAATGCGGTGTTTAAACATTTCCAGCAATTCCAAGGCTCCCAAACAGCTGAAAATGATTTGAGGAATAAGATCAGCCAAGGAGAATGTCTAATTTCCATGAATGTAGGCGTGTCTGTTCAGCCTTTGCCATACCCATAGAGGCAGCATTTGAGACACTTTTTAAGCCTGGTTCCAACTAAACTTGGTGAAAATTATTTCCTGGCATTGTTTCAACTTCTTCATTCTGGAGCCAGACTGTCTGGGTTCAATTCAAAAGCTGACCACTTATTAGCAATTTAACCTTTTTATCTCAGTTTCTTCATCTATAAAATGGGGGTAATAAGAAAACTACCTCATTCGAGTATTATAAGGATTAAATTGGAAGTAACTACAATAATTCCAGGCACGAAGTTGTTACTAAGTATTATTATTATCTTAAGTGGTATGTCGACGCTCAAAAAGAAATAACTTTTTAACACGGCCTTTATACTGTACCAAAATGATGTCTTCAATTTGTATGAAATGTGAGGCATGTACTGTTATGCTCACTTTATAAATTAAGAGACGGTGTTAGGACGTTTGAATTACCCACATCACCCAATAAGTTCGTGGGTTAATCGTGATTCCTAATATTGCCGCTCCTGCCACCTCTACCTATCCCCATTAAATCTTAAAGTCTCCAAGAGTTTTAAACTTTCTTAGAAACACAGATGAATGAAGTCATCACTGTGGGCGACTATTAGAATGGAGAACAAGCTCTAAACAAGCCCAAATTCCCTTTTTGAAAGGAAGGCTAGGAAATTAAATTGTCCTTTTCAAGTGAACAATGCAGCCAAGTGATTTTGTTACTGGACAGAACTTTCAATTTATAAAGTTTCATATAGAATTGGACCAAGTAAACTTTGTTGCAAAGAGGACAGAGTTACAAAAATATTTTTTAAAAACAGTCCAAGAAAACATGAGGTAGCTGTCATATGATAGAAATCCCTACCAAGGGATGGATCTATCTGTATATATACGTGCTGGGTTTAATGAAAAGGAAACAACAAAAACAGCAAAAGAACTTACAAAATCAAACATGTCCAGACTGTGACAAAACCTACCTGACCCATATCAGCTTTGTATGTCACTTCGTCCATGAAAATTGCTGATTATCAGGTGGGTCAACACCCCAGCTGGGAAAAGAACAAGCAGATATAACTCCCAGGGTCTCATGCTCCAGGTGTGCACTGAGGTGCTTGGTTTCCAGTATCTTTGCTCTGCCGCCGCCCGGGGTCCATCCGAAGATGACTGCTCTATGGCCACATTCCCATCACACAACCAGAGCACTCCTGGGTGCCCACTGCTCTTCTCCTTCCAGTGAAGTGGGAGAATGGACTCACTGATCCATGAGAACACGAGATTCTCTATATCTGGAAACCATAGGCTAAGGAGCACTTCGAAGATACCACTAATTCTATTCAAACATTATGACCCATTAGGGCTTCAAGCTTCTTGTGTCTCTAATGCACTAAAATCCAGTCTCCCAAAGCGAATGTCAAACAAGTCATCTTGAGATTGAGGGAGTGCTTCCTGACAAATGAAGCATTTCTCAGGTAGGCAGAGGTGATAAATACATTCTCTCTCTCTCTCTCTCTCTCTCTCTCTCTCTCTCTCTCTCTCTCTCTTTCTCTCAGGAATAATTTTAACAACACGGCTATATCATTTCCCATGTAATGGCAATAAAATGACTATTCTTTAACCAAATCACCAGCACAAGTAGCAAAATAGCAATCAGGACAGATTGGAAAAGGAAAACTCCAGGCAGGTTATTGTGGCCTGACAAGTTCACTGTCCCTTTTAATAAAAGAAAGTACTAACAACTGTCAAAACAAAGTTTCATTTAAAAATCATTTATTTTAGTTGTATGATGGTGGAAAACATTGAGTTAGATACACATCCAAAGACTAATTTGCATACTATCTCTATTTTCTAGGTCTTGGCATTGGCCTCAGGTAAATCCAGCACCTCTACAGCCAAGAAACAGATTATCCACTCACTGATGACCACTGTTTTCAGTCAACAGACATCCACTGCACACGCGTGAACTACTGCCTCTTCCCTGACCAAACCAGTCTTCATCTCTACCAGCCTTACACTGCAGGGAAGCAAGCGCCTCCTTCAAAGTCTCTGGGCTCAGCCCTCAATTCTTGCTCAATCCAGGGAAATCGGCATAACTCAAAGTTCCACACTTAATTTTTCAAAGAAGTTAAACACTTCATCCACCCACCTTTCCAACCCTGGCCACATTGCAAGACGTAAAGAAAGTAAAAAGAATAATGAGGGTTTCCCCATATTGTTTCATCCAAGTTCAGAGGCTTCATCCAAGATCTTTCTATACATCTGCCTTTCATGAGAGCAAGCCAGTGTGAGTTTTGTACAGGCCAACCGCATTGAGTTTCTGACCTACAAAGTATGGATGCTTACACAGATCAGGGTGCGTCTTTGCTAAATTTGCTGACTCTTAAAAATCAGAATTCATGCAAATCTATAGCGAGATGTGAGTGGTTCCTCTTTTCTAAAATGCTGCCGCAAGGGGAAACGATGGGGTGGGTTAGATCAATAATTCAAACATACTGAAAGCAGCAGCTCCATCAGGAAGACTGAGGATGGGGACCCTTGCTGCCAGGGAGTTCATTTACATGTATAAAACTCGAGCTGTCTTTGTATGGTTCATAAAAAATTATTACGTGAAAAAATTGGCTACTCGCTGCATCATTCATTGCAGACCCTCTAAAACAAAGAGCTGTTAAACACTGAAAAGTTTTCATGTATGAAGTGGGCGGAAAGCAAATAAAACCCATTAAATAAATTATAATCGAGACAAGTAAAATGGTATGCTGGTCACAGGAACAAAGGCAGAAAGTACTGAGGTTTGCACTTAATTTATAAAAGAGATGCAACAGTTCTTTTTCTTAAATATAGTCACAAAATCAATTGAACAGGTGGGCAAGTTGTCGTTGTGGGAAATGAGAATTTTAGGAGAACTGGACATGTTAGATGAAGGCTCAGACGTGAGTTCCATATCTCCTTTTCCATTCCTCCTGCCTCCCCACATGGGAGCCTAACTCTGTCTTGTTCTAGGGGTACAGAGGCTAACCTGATTTGCTCCCTGGCCTCCTTCAGGTCTAGAGAAAACCCAATTTCCTTTCTCTTAGAACCACCTGAAAGGCTCAGTTAGTTTTCACACCACTTGAAGGTTTGGGTTTAAGAAAGAGCAGGTTTCACAAACCATAAATTTTACTTTCTAAATAGCCCACATCCTTGGTCATGTAGCTGTTCTGAACACCTCTGTATCCGAAACTGATGCTAGGCAGGTCTTCCTTGGTCTAGTTTTGAGTTGAACAGGTGCACAAGCCTGTGACCCAAACTGGCTATGCGTGATGCCCTTGGCCCCTGTGGGAATTGAACCGGCAGCCTTCGGATTTAGAAGCATGGAGCTCTAACCGCCTGAGCCACTGGGCCAGCCCTCGTGATGCCCTTGGAAAGTTACCTATCCCAGCCACTCTCCCAGTGGATTTCTTTTTCGTAACAAAAAGTAAGCATTGAAGAAACCTGTAAAAGTCATCCTCGTGTGAATTTTTCCATACACCAGAACGTAACAGCTGCCTGAAGACGCGGAAAGAGACCAATGGGCTACGGTTAGGTAGAACATATCTCAGATTTCTTCTGAACTATAAAATACAAATTATTTTAACTGCTAAGCTGTTGAGATCATGTGTTAGAAAGCAATGCTCTTTCAAAGTTCCATTGAATCCCCAAATACGCCAATCGCATTTTAGTCAAGGTTCTCCACAGAAGCAGAAGCAATGGGCGTGTACATATGCTCAGGTTATTATAAGGAACGAGCTCATTCAGATACAGAGGCTGAGAAGTCCTGAGATCTGCAGGTGCTAAGTTGCAGACCCAGGAGGGCAGGTGGTACAGCTCCAGTCTGAGTCTGAAGGCCTGAGAAGCAGGAGAGCTGATGGTGTGAGTTCCAGGCCAAGTCCGAATCCTAGTGCAAAGGCAGGAGCCTGACATCCCAGATGGAAGACAGGCAGGCATACAGAGAGAACTCTTTCCTCCTCAGACTTTTATTCTACTCTGGCCTTTGATAGGTTGGATGAGGCCCATCTGCTTTGGGGAGGGCAATCTGTTTTACCGAGTCCACCAATTTAAATGTTCGTGTCATCCGAAAACACCCTCACAGACACACCCAGAATAATGTTTAACCAAATGTCGAGACACTCTGTGGCCCAGTCAAGTTGACACATAAAATTAACTGTCACAACTAAAATGACAGTAATGACTAACTCTTAGAAGTGACACTTAGACCCCGTTCCTATTTCCCTGTGAAGGAATTTCCATGCAACCCAAGCCTCCTGCCCCCGGCTATGCTCCATGCCCACACTGAAGGCAGCAGGAGAAGTGAATTACCTGACAGTAGAGCCTGGAAGAAGGAACCAGGTGTGCAGGACTCCACCTCATCTGGGTCATCTACCTTGAATGTGCCTGACTGCAGAGTGGGCACGTACCACCCTCGGCAATCAGTCGCATGCAGAGGTTTTTGGGCGACTAGCTAAATTCAAGGAGCCCCTAAAACGTAATCCTGGATGCCTTTGCTGGGAACCTAATGAAACAGGTTATGGGCTTCTGGAAGTGAAATAATACCTGGAGAGTGTAGAGATTCTGCAAGGGGCTTGCTTAAGTGGCCTAAACGCTGGGTGGATTACCAAGCGGGCCAGAGGGCCTCAGCAAGGACCAGCAACCTCAGCGGGACCGTCTCCGTTCTAGTACATGAGATGCTGCAGCTCAGTCTTAACACGTTGCGTACGGATCACGAGAATCTTCACGAGGGATTTAAACCCCGCCGTATGCAACGTGTTAAACCACATGGGCTCCACTTAGCCTGGTGTAACAGGGAAGACTCAGCACAGGGAAAAGAGCAGACTAGCACCCTAAGACTCTGTCATGGACTAAAGTGCATCCCCCAAAAAGATATGTTGGAGTCGTAACCCCCATTACCTCAGAAGGTGACCATATGTGGAGATAGGGTCACTGAAGATGCAATTAGTTAAGGTGAGGTCACGTGGAGTTGTGTGGGTCCCTAATCCAATGTGACTGGTGTTCTCAGAGAAGAGAAGAAGTGTGGGGGCACAGACATGTCCTGAGAATGCCACGTGACGACAGGCAGAGATTGAGATGGTTGGTGCAGCTGCAGGCCAAGGAACGCCAAGGATTGCAAGGAAGAGTTTTTTTCCCTGCAGCTATGGGGGGAGTGCAGCCCTGCCAAAGCCTCGATTTCTGCTTTCTAGACTTCAGACCCATGCGATAATACATTTCTGTTGTTTTGAGCCCCCCAGGTTGTGGTGCTTTGTAGTGGCAGCCCGAGGAAACTAATATAGAGTAATACAACATCAGTCTTTACCACTTTAGATAAACACGAAGACATACACAAAAGTTTGTTATGGTGCCGTAAAATGCAATCCAAGGAAAACTCAGCCTTTTTCTAAATATCTTAGGATAAGTGCCCCAGTGTCAGTAGGGGCAAGGTGCTTCTGGGGCCCTCAGATGCGTGCGTGTAGCAAGCAGGACTGAGCTGGCAGAGACAGCCAGCTCATTAGAATTCACCAACTCAGCACTCACTGTGTTCCCTCCACACCCGGCTTCTGGATGCTACTATTTGCTGACCTCATCTGCTTCGACACTTAAGAATCTGTAAACATTTAAGAATAATGACAACTGTTCATTAAGCATTTTCCATGTGTCTGGCAGTGTTTTAGCAGCCTTCACATAGTCTTTATATTCTGAGGCTTGCAATAACTTGAAAGAGAAACATTTTTATCTCCATTTTTTCAGAACACGAGACTGAGCCCTGTATAGTTCCAACAAGTCGTGGGGCCCGATTTTGAGGCCGGGCCTTTTTGAGCCTGAAGCCCCAGCTTAATCTTAGAGAAATTTCAGGACATGAAGAACCAGATGGATTCCGCAATGTGAAAATTTAAGAATAAATCAGTGTTAGAGATTTAAAAAAAAAAAATGCAAGCTTTCCTCATTATTCATCAACATATTTCTTAAGATATGAGAGATCCTCAATGATCAAAATACAAAATAGCTCCCCGTACTCAGAGATGGCATTGAAGGATCCTTTTCTAAATCTATCAGGTAGTATTAGACTAGGCAGGCAAGTCAGACTTCAGTTTATATAGTTCTCACTGTATTTTAAGGCTCAGAGCAGGAAGAAGGAGAGTATCACGGAACTGTTTTTATTCTTAAATTCTTAATCTATCTTCTAGTGTCACAGGTTTGGGCATATTACGTTCCACAAACACTGTAGAAACACTGTTTCTGGAAACTACAAACAGGTTGATAATGTAAGCTGATGACTTGCAAGGAACAGGTGTGCAAAGGACTTGCTAAGCTGCGCTAGGATTTTGTGACACTTCATCATTGCCCTTAGGACACAGTCTGAAGTCAGCCTGACAAGGGAAACATGCTGAGTCACCCCGTGCCCAAGCCCTACAGCCACCACGCACTGCAATGCACTGGATGCAGGAATCGCATACTCACTCTACAGCAGCACTTCCCCAAACTGGAATGTGCATACGAGTCACCCAGGGAACTCGTTACAATGCTGGTCAGGCAGGTGTGGCGGGAAGCCTGAAATTCTGCTTCTCTAACAAGTGCCTGGGGATTCCAGGCTGCTGATCCTGGAGTAGCCCAGGGTGAGATGACCAATGATCACAGGCTCTGCGGCACATTCACGCGTCTGAGCCTTTCCTTACATGCAGGCACGACTTTCTTCCTGTTCCCCCTGGGTAACTCTTTCCCATCGTGCAATGCCTGGGTTAAACATCAGCTCTTCTGTGAAGCGGCTGTAAGATGTGCTTCCCCAGGCACAGCTGCTCCTGCCCCTGGGTCCGTGGTGGTTTCTTGAATACCACATTAAATAGAATTATAGCTCTCCCTCATGTGTTTGTCTTTGTCGTAGATTGTGCTTCTGGAGGATAAGGATGGTGGGATGGAATCTTATCCTGGACACTCTGTGCAGTACCTGATGTAGAGTAGGTGAACTGGGTTAGCTGAATGAATGAAACTGACATAACAGGCTGTGGTGTCAGGAGTTTACCCTTGCCCCATTTTTCAAAATCAGATCATTGGTGTATCTCCAGTTCTTTCAGTCCCTTGTGTTGTGATTGGTTCAGCCTTGTTGACTTATGCTCATTTTAAAGATTCTTTTTAAAATATGTCATCACTTTTGCTTGGCTCTAATGTTAAATCATAGACCCGTACTGTAGAAGAAGATGCTGTAATTTGAGGCACTTAATAGCTGTAGCACCCTGAGCAAATTACGTCTGCTCTCTGCCCCAGTCTGCTCATTTTTAATATGGTTATAACAATGGCACCTGCCCCATCAGTTCTGGGGTTAAAGGAGTTAGTAATACATGTAACACACTTGGAACCGTGCCTGGCACACACAAAGCGCTGTAGAATGTTTAGTTGTTGGTATCGTTTATGCCTTTCAGTATTTATAAAGACATGCTCCTTGCTACTGAAAGAATTAAAGAACGGGGTCCGTGCCACTCTGCTTTCCCTCTGTCACCTGATGCTATCTTCTGTCACTGCCTTAGGTTTTCTATGACACGCTTCCCACTTCACCTTCTTCATAACTTCAAACATAACTTATGTGTCTTTCTGCTTTTTCCTTCCTGTCTGTCTCAGCTCATTTATGATGTTTCTCCTAACACTGCTCTTAAAGAGGTGGTATTCCTGGTTTCTGCACCTGTCTATATCCCCTTTGTATGGGATTTAACATCTGAGTTCATAAGAGATCCATGCACACTGGCTCTAATTTCTGCTCCCTGGAAATCAGCTCAATTATATGATCAGAATTTCATTATTCTTTTAGTGTTTTTTTTTTTTTTAATTTTTATTTTATAACCTTTCCCACAAGTACTTTTTCTCACTTCTGAGAGATTATCAGCAAAGAATGTCTGAATTATCAGATGCTCTTTATGAGAATTAAAGAATTTGAGGAGCTGAGTGACCCATCACTCATATCTTTTTTCTCTGCTAAGATATAAGGTTGTGTCATACATCCAATATTCACAAAACTAACCATTTCAGCTTCTTTCTCCTTTTATCATAATGAAAATACATTATTTCTAATTTCAAATATACAGATTTCTGCGTAAGCATGTAACATGTCACTTTTATATTATATTCCTCTCAATTCCTTCTGTTAGATCTATTACTTTGGAAAAAAATAAAATTATATCTCATCCTACCAAGTTAAAAAATATCAAAACTGAAAATCATAAAGTATATGCCACTATATGATCCATGCAAGAAAAATCTCTGCAGAATTCCACTCAGTAGCCACACATTCAAAGAGAAGGCTTTAACCTAACTTCAAAAGACTTGAAAATGAATGAATATGCTTTGAGTTAAAACATTTAGAGTCCACATATTAATTTTTAAATTATTCCCTGTTTTAATATATTTTTTCTAATATTTGGCAATGAAAAACTGGCCCCTGTCGCTGTGAGTAGGAAGTCTTACATGTTTAATACAATCAGAGAACACTTAATTCTAAATTGCAAAGACTAAAGACATGACAAATAAACACTGACACTATTTTATGAAAGAGTAGTCATATTATGGACTTTAACAGACTATTAAACAATTGCTGTATCCGTGTACTCAGCAGTCACTTATTAAATGAGCAAATGAGAATGAGTTTGACCTCCAGTTCAGTCTGATAAATCCAGTGCATGGAGTTGTAGGAGTTCCTTTTCCAATTGGAGAGTCCTGGGCTCCCAAGGGAAACACAAAGGAAAGGTGTAATATCTGTTAAGGGAAGAGGCTGTGTTCTAGGAGGAGAGCTTCTCAATCTATGAGTCAGAAAAAAAAACACACAGTATTTTTTTTTAATTTCTAATTTGTATGAATACTTTATAAAATGCAACAAAAGGGGAAAAAGTAAAAGCTGAAAAAATTAAAAACTGACACAAACTAAAAGTTCACGCTCATCCCTTTGGTCGCTATAGCATATAAAGTTGTTATAAAGGATTCTAATCATCCCGGATTTCTGCATTTACCAGGATATAGACCAAGAGTTCACAATCACTGACCACACTCTGATTACCACTCCTCTGTCATAAACTACTAGGAAAAAATCTGACTGGAAGTGGGTCAGAACCACACACGTCCCAAGTACTATTATTTCTTACCTGGCCCCCAACTGTCTTCTAGCGGACTTCCCTCAGGGCCTGCTCCCAGGTCATTCAGCAGCCAGAGCAGGTCTGGCCCCACTCAAAGCCCTTTTTGTTCTTAGAATAAATCCATATTATGCTCAAGGCCTAGAAGGTCCTACAAGAAATGGCCCTGCCTATTTGCCCAGCGTCATTCATTCTCTCCTCTGTCACTGTGTTGCAAATACACATAGGACATTGCTCAGAAAAGCCCTAAGCTCCCTCTAGGACCAGCATCTTCCCACATGTTGATCTCTCTTCATAGAATCCTGCACTACCACCGTTCACCCTATAGATTAATAATGACTGCAAATCTATCAACATTTATCCCATAAAGGGGTGGAGTCAATGCCCCCTACCTTCAAAGCTGGGTGGCTCTGTGACTGCTGTGATAATAGCATATGGCAGGAACAATGATGGACCAATTTCTGAACGTGGGCCTTAAGATACGGGCAGCTTCCACTTCCTGTCTCTTGAAGAACTCATTCTGGAATCTTCAGCGACCATATAAATAAGTCCAGTTACCCTGAATGTGTCCTGCTAGAGAGGTCACCTGTAGGTTCTCCAATTGACAGTCCAGCTAACAGGCACACACTGTTCACTTAGACCAGCCTACCCACCAGCGGAACACCACCAGTGTCTTCAGTCCATGTCACAAACCCCAGTTTCTGAATGAAAAGTAAAAGTATGAGATATAATACAGTGGTTGTTGAGTCACTAAATGTGAAAGGCAGAATAATGGCTTCTCCCAAAGACACCCACATTCCAATCCCAAAGGGACTTTGCAGATATGATTACATTAAAGATCTTTAGATGGTGAGATTATCCTGGATTATCCCAACTGGCCCACAGTAATCACAAAGGTCCTTATAAGAGAGAAGCAGAAAGATCAGAGTCACAGAGAGAGATTTGAAGATATTATGCCCCTGGCTATGAAGATGAAGGACGAAACCATGACACGAGCTGGGAAAAGCAAGGAATGGATTCTCCCTTCGAGCCTCAGGAAGAAACAGCCCTGCCAACACCGTGATTTTCATCCTCTGAGACTCATGTAGGGCTTCTGATCGTCAGAATTGTAAGATAATAAATTTGTGTTGTATCAAGCCACAGAGTTAGTGGTAATTTGTTAGAGTATCAACAGGAAATGAATACATTAAGTTTCAGGGTAATTTGTTACAACATGTTACATAACCAGAACACAGCTCTCCCTCTTATCCTACCTCCCCACACACATAAATTCACACAAATGTTTACCTGACTAATTCCCATGCATCATTCAGATCTCAGCCTAAAGTTTTACCTTCTAGGCATGTATTGAAGAATGTATTCTTAGCATGTAACTTATTTTTGAGATTATGTAATATCTGTGTCTCCACAAGATGAAAAGCTCCAGATGGTCAGATCTGTGTCTGTTGGGCACATGAGGTCTCCCCATTCACCAAGCACAATATTTTCAGTAAACAATTGATAAGTGAGGATATAACTGAGTAATTGAATACAGAATGAAACAGAATATATGGAGTGTATTGGAACCTTTGTTTGTAAATGTATATGAAGGCGAAAAATTGTGTTGGAAAAAAAAAGTCTTAAAGCTAATTATATATATATAAAAAAAAGTACATGAAAGCAAGTGACCACTGCGTAGATGGTGCTGAATACATATTTGAGTATCGGGGATGAAAAACAGCAAGGTTTATCTTTCTCCAAAAATCTTAAACAAGAGTAAAAAAATAAATAAATAAAAATCAAATAATTATATTTTTGGTCATATCACATTCAATAAAATTCCAAAACAACTGGTCAAAGAGAAATTTTCAGCCCTTAAAAAGGAACTAATTTGTATTTTCTATAAAATACCTCTTCAACAAGGAAACTTAGACAACACTGAAAAACAAAAATAATATAACCATTGATATATCTCTCCTCAGTCTTTTCCTTTTCAAATATAATTCTATGCACAATTGAGATCACCTAGGAAATGCTGCCTCATAATCTGCATTTTTCATATTTTCTCACATTATTAAACATTGTTCATTAACATGTTTTCCAAAGCTAAATAGGGCTTTGACATACAGATGTCGCAATATAATATTTTACCAACGTTTTTATGTTATAAAAATTAAGAAGCCTATACCTACAAATAAAATTCAGATTTTTAAGGTGATTTCCTAGTAGGAAATTCTTCGGTCAAAGTGTGTACACATATTTAAAGTTTCTCCATTCACATGTGTCTGTGTTGCCTGGTTGTGAAGAATAATAAAAGAAGTTTGAAAAACAAAATATACTATTTGAAGATTAACAACATACACTGACACATCAAAAGCTTGGGGAAGTCTAACAATAAAACGAAACCAGTGTTGAACTTCACTTGATGGAAAGACAAAGATTTTTGACAACAGAAAAATGTTCTACCCCCCAGAGCACACACATGCTGGTGGTCTCCTTCAGCTTCATGGCAATTTCTGTTTTTAAGCTTTGAAAGGTTCTTTGACTCACGAATATAAAATAATAAAAAAATTCATCTATATTTAATTTGAACATTTAAATCTTTCATCCACCAAGAATTTATTTTGGCATCAGGAACACATTAGGCCCCTCATGTTCCTTTTTAAAATGAGAAGCTGAGTTTCCCATTAGCGTTAGGATGTATTGACAAGGCTTAGCTCCCTTATCCATTTATAACGCCATCTTTATCATGTCCCAAATTCCTGTATATGACCAAGTCTACCTTGAGCTCTCTGGTACATTACACTGAGCTCCACCATCCCGTATTTCTTAAATACTTGTAAATGTAGGATACATTTTTATGATACTAAGAAAATATTGTTCTCATTACTCATTTCCAAAAATTTCCTGGATATCCTCATATGTACATGTATTCGTTCAAGAAAAGAGTTCCACATACCTAAGCAATTCAACACATATCATGTCATACATAAGTAATGAAATTGAATTCAATGTCTGCATACGGTAGTTCCTTATAGATGTTGGATTCATTCTTCCAGGTAAAGAAAGCAGAATTTGGTCCAGTTTTGAAAGTGAAAGCGTTTGGGATGTCCATGGGAATTATGTTGAATTCATTTAGGGGAGACTTTTCCATACAAAGTCTTCCTGTCCCAGAATGAGGTAGGATGTGGAACTTACACAAAGTGGTTGTGATTAAGCAGATGAAACTGCGCCAGCTAATCCACACAAGGACTCATGCTGTATATAATTTTTTAATTTAATCCTCATAACCAACACATGAAGTAGATAATATTATTATTCCTGGTTTACAGAAGAGAAAATTAAGGCTAAGGAATTTCTGTCACACATAAATGAGTAAAAAAGAAAAAAATCACAAAATTTTCATTCCACAGCTTTTTTTTTCTTTTTAATTCAGATTCAATGAGGAGTTCAGTCTCCTGCTTCATTTTCCAAATGCATCCCTTAACCAGAACTTAGCTCTCAGTAAATCTCTGAGATTGGATGAATTCATCTCCAATTCTGTCCTAAACAGTTCCAATCCAGCTGGACAAAACAGATGAACTTTACAGTTTCCCAGTTTCTAGGAAATAGCACATAGCTTGCAACAGATACTCTGAGGTCAAGGTTGGTTCTAGGATAATTCTTTACCAAAAAAAAAGATAATAAGATTTTCTACTTTAGGAATGCTTTTTCTAACATTTTCTTCATAACAAATCAGTGACCCCCCCCAAAAAAAAAACACCCTAAACACATTTATTAACTCGCCAGTTCAGCCATGTTTTGTGTCAATAAAATGAAATTTACTTCTCCAATTTCATCAGTTAAAGAACCACAGGCATTACTTTGGTACTTTAAGACTCAGTAAATGAAGAATTGAAACAATTCAATGTATCGAGGTTAAAAGAGATTAAAAGGAGATTTAAAGGTGAAGGGAAAGGAACATTTTTGTTCTGCCTGCCCTTAAAATTGAGGTAGAGAGGCTGAATAGCTCTAGAATTCTAAATTTCTAAGTTTATCTTATATGGTAATCTAAAATGTTAAAACATTTTCTAGAAGAAACTGCTTATTTATAGAGCTAACAGTACTCATAGACAACTTAACAAAACCTTTTGGTTTAGAAATGTGAAAACAAACGAAAGCATAGAAACTAGAAACATCCTCTCTTCCATCTTCCTTCCAGCGTATCTGTTCTCCTTGTGGAAGTTGTGTGTTCATTTAACACAAAAGGCAACTAAAGGCAAATCAGTGGTAATATTCCCATGATGCACCTCAAGTTTCCTTAAGTAATAGCATCACTCTATTTTTCTGAAAAGTAAGTATACCTCTCATACAGTACTTCGGTTTTGTATAGCTTTCGAGGTCACACGCTTTATGACTACAGCTGGATAACTTATTCAAGAGGGCTACTCCTTCTTCAAATCTTGAATAAGACCCACTCATTCATTCAATAAACATTTATTAAATGTTTACTGTATGTCAAAATTCTGTGGAGGCCACTGGATATCCAAAGCTGGATAACACACAGTTCCTTCCTCAAAGAAGTTCAGTTGCAGGAATGACACCATGAATGTATCAGCTGAAAGCAGAGACAAAACTCTTATGAAATGGATCTCTTAATGGAGCTGTTGCTTATTACTTGTCACTGTTACAGATCATGCATGTTTGCAGATCTGATGGGGAAGGCCCCACATAAGTTCCAGGTTTTGTTGCTGAGCAGCAGAAAGTCTTAGTGGCAAATGAAACTTCATACTATAGGAATATAAGTGAAGTGCAAGAACTTACAATACATGATATTATAAATTGATAAAAATCAATGTGTACTAGTACTTTAAAAATACATTTTTCTCCATTTTTAACCCTACTAAAAGTGAGCCCACCACAGCAGGAATCCTTTGCTTGATTCCAAGATTTATGTCTTGAATATATTTCTCCACTAAAAGGACCCAGACTCTTTGGGCATGACTGATTCTGTCTTGGGCAGGGGAAAAAAAAAATAGGGTGGATCTGGAACATTCTTTTGTGGTCAGAAAGCAAGTATTGTTTTACAGTGTGAAGGACAGTGCTGAAAGGCCAGAAGCGATGTTTACAGGTTTTCTTCAGAAGTTGTGAAAAGTCAAGCATCAAAAAGAAAATAATAATTACTAATAATTGAAACAAGGTGTAATTAGACTCAACAGAGAAAAGTTAATATAAATTACATAAGTTAATATAAGCTATACAAAATACTGTTATAGACAATAGAATATAAGCATAATAGAATGCTTAAATTTATGCTAAGTATAATAGTAAGGGAGTATTAATTGACGGATTCTTCAGAAGTTGGCTTTCATTATTTTAAATTGGGTGACAAAAAACGGCAAGTTAAGTTTCAAAAGCCAGCCCTTCATTGATTTCCACAGGAAATCCACTCCTATCAAGCACTTTGTGAGCTTAGAAAAGATGGACTGAAGAGTTTCGGGGACACAGGAAGGTGTCACCTTCAGGAGCCCCAGGATATTGGAATATCCCCCCAACTGTATCATCCATCCACCCATCTCCTCCTTCACTCTCCTGGATACCACCTGTGTTTCCTTCCCTTGCAGCTCTGAATTTCTCTATTGTGGAGAGAAATCTGTTTTTTTAAAGCCCATACTTGAAAACTCACATACTCAAACACATGCAGAAATTTGGAAGGACACAGGCCCTTCCGTGTACCAGGTGGCCCACCTCACCTTGGAAGACAGTAGCAATTATCAACAGTAGAAAGCCTCCCAGTTACATTTATAATTATTAACTGTGTTACTATCTACTTCCCACAGACTGCACTGCTTGCACCAATTCTTCAATCATCTCTGAACGATCACAGATAATGTCTAAATAAGTTGTACATTATTCCCTTCATACTGCAGATTTTCTATGTTTCGTAAATACATGGGATGTACAGGAATACCCTTTACAACTAAAGTGCTTTTCTCTTGTTATTTGTTAATCAGCCCAACAGCCTTGGGAAGTGAGGACTTCCGAGGCAGTTTATCCTCAGGAAGTTATTTCCTACTTGAAGAGGAAGTAAACAGACATGTTAACCTGATTTTTAAGGTCAGACTGTGTCCAAAATCAGGATATTTATCCTAAAATGTTGGCAGCCACCTCCTCCACATTCCCTCTTCCCCTTAGATAAGCCCAGAAGTCGGCCCACTAGTGTAAATCCTTCCAAATAACCCAGAGAAAGGTCATAGAGTGAGAGCCTGTATGTTACTGACATGTCCAATGACATGGACCCATTGAAAACCTAGTACAAAGAACATACAGCACTCCATAACTAAATGTTTTAGTGAAAACTGGATGTTTGAAGCACTTGTGAACGAATCTGTTCAACGTTGCCAGCGAGGGGTCTGTTTAGAAGCCTCTACTTTTCCCATGAACCCAGATGGATTTTTCCAAACTCTTCACAACCTTCCACACCATGCTGTCTCTTCCTCTCCACACTTCCGCCTTCTCCCCTGGCAGCAGAAAACCAAGTCCCAGGCTGCCACGATGCCCACCCCAATTCCTCCACCCCATGCTTAGCTCTCTTGCTTTCCAACAACGGCACATCTTCAGATCACTTGTTGAGACACAGTACTACCCCACCCTGAACTGATTGAACTGATTGAAAACCTAGTACAAAGAACATACAGCACTTCATAACTAAATGCTATACCACCCAGCATTGATCAGGTTCTGGAAGCACTGAATCTGGCCATAAAATCAAATTCCTTAGGGAGCCAAAGAGCTAACAGTCATATTGTAAAGGATGCTTGTTTAAGACAATAGCAAATGATGGAGACTCAGAAGCTGCAGGGCGGACGCTCCACCTAAATCCATTAAATTAAACTGAAAATCAGTTTTGAAAATTATTCAGGGAGAACAAAACACATCTGATGGTAGGTAGGGGTCATTCTCTGTTCTTCCAGTTTGTGATTGACATACATTTTGTACCCCCAGAACTGCATAAAAAAGGTATCTGAACCTAGAGTACATTCTTCCATAAATTCCCACTTAATTAAAATACTGACATTATTGATAAGATATCTTAGGAATAATCCAAGCCTTCTTACAAATATACTTAGTTGTACTTAGATGAACCAGAATGTCTCTAGTTGGAAAATACCAATGATCTATCGAATGATTTTTTTTGGAAATGGCAAAATGTAGGTGAAAGAAATAAACAGCATAACTTTGGCCATAGGATTAGAATACTAAAGATCTAATTGTTTTTTCTCTCCTGACTCTATATAAAGACACTGAGATGATATAGGAACATTTGTGACAACATGGATGGATCTTTAGAGTGTAATGCTGAGCAAAATAAGTCAGACAGAAAAAGCAGAGAACCATGTGATTTCACTGATATGTGGTATATAAACCAAAAACAACAAAAGAACAAGACAAACAAATGAGAAACAGAAACTCATAGACACAGACAATAGTTTAGTGGTTACCAGAGGGTAAGGGGGGTGGGGGGTGGGAGATGAGGGTAAAGGGGATCAAATATATGGTGATGGAAGGAGAACTGACTCTGGTGGTGAACACACAATGGGATTTATAGATGATGCAATATAGAATTGTATACCTGAAATCTATGTAATTTTACTAACAATTGTCACCCCAATAAATTTAAAAAATAAATTAAAAAAAAAAGACACTGAGAGACTCTGAAGGTCCCAAGTATTACTTTAAGATGTCCTTACACACACACACACACACACACACACACACACACACACATGCGCGCGCACACACACACAGACACACACACACAGACACACACGCATGCGCGCACACACACAGAGACACACACAGACACACACACGCACACACACAGGCACACACGCGCACACACACGCGCACACACACACACACACACACACACACCTAATTTCCTTCTGAGACTAGTAAATGACATTTTAGCCATTCTGGATGATCTATTTTGGAAGATATTTCCCTCAAGAAATTAAATTTAGTTCTTGAGTCTGAGATGGCATTTAGGATTTCATTGTCCATTTCTAGGCATACTTAACAATTTTGTGGATATCCAGCTGATGAGCTTTCCACTGTTTCAGCCAATCAAATGCAAATTTGACTTCTTTATTAAGCTGGTCACACTGAATCTATAACATGCTCAAATCGCTAGATGTAATTGGTACAGTTTTTCAAAAGTGACCTAACTTACAATTAGGCTGTAGCTTAAACAATAAAAGAAACTTGGTCACAAAGCAGCCAGTTGTTCATTTAATTACTAAAACACATTAAGCTTCAACAGTGAAAGCTTTGCGAAGCTTTCCTAAAGGATCCTGAAATGTTCAGAGATAAGTTTAAAATTTAATTTTCAAAGGCAAACAAATCTTAATAATAATCAGTCACCACCCCCCTCAGAGTAAAACCTCCTCACACCACATTCCTGGTCTCAGAATCTCTCCCTCCCAGTAAGGCGCCCACCCAACTTTCCAATTGGAATAGATGCTGTTTTATAACTATTTTAGAAGAGATTTCTTTGATGTCATTTTCTTTTCCCAGTTCTTTACTTTTAATTTTTCCTCCTATGCTACGTTTACACTCTATTTTCTCTTGTGTCATAGAGTTTCATTCACTTGTAATAGACTGCATGACTCAAGGTATGTTTCTAGTCTTCCCAGGCACATGCTCTGAGATGGATACCTTCCACTTGTGGATATTTCAAATCAAAGACCATTAAATACTATTTAAATATTTTAAATAGTAAAATATTTAAACTGTTTTTAATAGTTTAAAATAGTTTTAACTATTTTAAAGGGAAAATAAGCAACATGTAATATAAAACAAGCAGTCTTATATTACATACAAGGTGTGACAATTAAGTTTGCGAACTTGTTGCAACAATGTTGCTAACCTTGTTTGATATCAGAGGGATTATTCATTGTGAATTTGTACCAACTGGACAAACAGTTAACCGTGTTTACTATTTGGAAGTGCTGAAAAGTCTGCGTGAAAAACTTAGACGACCTGGACTTTTTGCCAACAATTCCTGGCTCTTACATCACGACAATGCACCAGCTCACATGGCACTGTCTCTGAGGGAGTTTTTAGCCAGTAAACAAACAACTGTATTAGAACACCCTCCCTACTCACCTGATCTGGCCCCCAATGACTTCTTTATTTACCCAAATATAAAGGAAATATTGAAAGGAAGACATTTTGATGACATTCAGGACATCAAGGGTAATACAACAACAGCTCTGATGGCCATTCCAGAAAAAGAGTTCCAAAATTGCTTTGAAGGGTGGACTAGGCACTGGCATCAGTGCATAGCTTCCCATGGGGAGTACTTCGAAGGTGACCATAGTGATATTTAGTAATGAGGTATGTAGCACTTTTTCTAGGATGAGTTCGCGAACTTAATTGTCCGACCTTATATACTAGACCCTACATCATGATTAACTTAAATGTCCATTTCAGACCCTAAGTCTCTCTGGTGCAGTATGTTAAGAGCACAGTTATGGTAACCTGAAAACTAGCACTTTAACAGTTTGGTATAAAAGCAGCTTGAAATACTGACTTTTGCTTTCTATAACTAAGGAGTTAAAGTCAATTTCTAAGCTATATACATGGACGACAGAAATGTTTCCTTGTATAATATCGGTGGACTAGACAAAATTAGGAGTTGGCTTTTGAAAAGGTATTTATCATAAATACTTTCCAAATATACTTTGATATAAAATTATAAAAATGATTAGGAAGAAATTCTTAGTAGATTTGCATGACAGTTACAAGGCAAGCATTAAGAATTCATCTTAGTCAGAAATCAGGGCTAATAGCCTATCTTTGACTCGCTGTTTTCATCTTCCAAATGGAAACTTTAATATCTATTCCTGAAGAGATGTGTGATTATGAAACAAAGTTGAATGCACTAATGCTTGTGAAAGCACTAATAAGAGCCTGAAATAATAAGTGTTCCCAAAAAATGGTTGTTGAATTTGTTGGATAGTCAAACAGGTTTTTAGAAAACAGAATCCACCTAGGGTTAAAAGCATCATCTTTTCCTTTCTGAGTGATTCACATGAATTTTGTTTGAGGTGTACACTCAAGAAGTAGAAAGAAGATAATATAAGGAAGACAAAGAGAATACACACAAAGCCAGATGCTTGAGCATTTTCAAAATAACTCTATTTAGCATTGGTCTAATTTGGGCACTGAAAATATGAGAACCCATGACTATAAATAAACTGGTGATTTTAGGTTCCATGGAAAGATTATTACCACAGCTTGTTGTTTGTTTGCTTTTGTTTTTCATAAATCAACTCATTTCACATGGCTGAAATGCAACATTTTAAAATGAACTTCTTTCAGGGAGCTAATTTAATGGGCAATTTCACCAAGCAATATTAAGCAAATCTATTGAAAGCCTATTTTAAAATCAAGAGCTAACTTAAAAGTAGCGTTTCCACCTCCAGGTAAAATGCTTATCTACTCAAGTAGGTTATGATCCTTTTACCATCTGAAGCAGATCCTCTCCTCCCATTAGAACTACAGACCTATTTGGGCTCCACAACCTTCCTCAAACTCTTCTAAACAGCCTGTCCCAGCTCAGCAACCAGCTCAAAATAGGCAGCTAGAAATCAGGTGGGTGACAGTGAATGAAACAGTTTCATGCTCAGAAAGGAACAGCTATTTAAAAAGGCTATGCTTTTCCTAATTTGACCATCTCTCACCAAAACAATAATGCGTCAAACTCCTGCTTGATAATTTTTTTAGATGTATAATCTTGAGCCAGTCTCTTCGTTTCTCTGCATCACAGGAATTTCTTTGTAAAATGAGTGCATTAGATCGGAAAATTGCCAAAACCTTTTGTAGCTCTAAAACCCCTATGATTTTATGGTTGTCTGACTTGATAACCAAAGCTTATAAAGAGTTATCACACTTATAAACTGTCTGGTCAGTGAATTCAATATCTGAACTTGAATATGGCTAAAGAGCAGCTAGATGAAGCTGATTCTTCGTCAGCAAATTACATCTGGCTTTGGAACTAACTGCTTCACCTTCTCCCAGCTGGAGGGGAGACGGAGTCTGTGAGATGCCACCCTTAAAGCGACATCCACATACCCTCCTCCCCCAGCTCTGTGAAAGAAGCCCAAGCACAGCTTACTATTTCTAGGAAGTATCTTCATGATCTAATCCAACCCAACTGCTCCTACTCAAGGCTGACTGCTGTGCACTCTATGCCAACCATGGGCTGGACGTGACTTTCATAGGTGAAGGTCAAAGCCCATTCTTTCCAGTACAAGAGAGAACACCGTGTGGATGGAAAAGACTGGGAAAAAAAGTGGAAGAGAAAGAATAGTAACACAACTGGAAAGAATTATGCTGTGGCTTACGATGCTGGAATGCAGATTTTGTTTAGAAAAATGGAAAGTTTCCAACTTTCTACACTTGAACCCAAACCCCCTACAGTGTCAGGAAATCAGAAACTTAAACTGTCACAAGAAATAGAATGGGCTTTAAAGAAAGACCTATACCACTTATCAAGGAAAAAGCACTGTGAGCTGCCAATTCCTTAAAAGGGGGTGTGCCTTTAGAGTCACAAAATAAAGATGCATGGAAGTTTGCCTGAGACTTGGGACCAGAATCCTACTAACAGGTTAAAATGACATTCTCTTTTGGATTAAAACCACATTGTATCACCATCTGTACCCATCATGCCTAGGGAACAGCCTTATGACCCCAAGTGGATTAGTTGGAACATTAGAGGGCAGGGGCACAAGTCCTTAGCAAAGAAACAGACTTGCTAGAGTGAATAAATGCAACACCTCAACCATTGTGGTTGGGTGCTAGAATACTCGAGCTGTGGTTAGAGGCTATCCAGGAAAAGCTACCAAAAAAAGAAAAAAAGAAAAAGTTCGGAAAACCATAATCTCTCATGGCTTCAGAGTTTCAGGGGACAAAGTGTGCTATGATGCATCCACTCTGACCAGGTACCATACTCAGGGCTACGAAAACCACTCTAGAGACTCGCGATGATGGCTCTCAGGCCAGTTCTGGCCCCAAAGTCAGAGCATCTCAGAGAAGATTTCAGCCAGCAGCCCTGCACTTTGCATTGGCCAACACTCGTCTCTTCAGACCACAGTTCACGACCTGGTCCCAGAGGTGGGAGGCTGCATTCGCAGGGGACAGTTTCTGATGATGTACATACAAGTCTGAAGGTCCTGCAGAAGCAGCAGCTCCCCCAACACCCTTTTTCATATACACAATTCAATGATTTTTTTCAGTCAAGTTACTGAGTTGAGAAACCACTACTACAACCCAATGTTAGGAGACTGTCATCCCCCCAATAAGATCCCTCATGTCTCTTTACAGTTACTCTCCATTCCCACCAGCAGCCCAGATGAAGCGCATGTCAGCTGAGTGCCCTTCCCTTCCCTCACCTCCCACATCCTCAGTTTCTCTGCCAGCATACCTTGCATAGAGTGGTTACCTACATGCTTCCTGGTAAGAGATAATGCCTGTGCCATTAACTATTTTGTGCAGGGTGGACACAAATGCACCTGTGCACACGTGCGTGCACACACACACCACCATCACCACCACCACCACCACCACCACCTACCTTCCCCATCCATCCCATCAGGGGGAAGTCCACCCCTGTGGCACAATGCTTCCAATTCAGCTATTACATGTCTGGCCACAGTTTTCAAAGGTAGCAGGAAAATCAAATATTATTCTTCACAATAGATATCATTTTTAGAAATCAATATCACTCAGACCTTAAAACTGAGGATCCTGCTTGTGCTTCCTAAAGACAATACCGATGCATTCAGAAGTGAAAAATCGTAAGAGGATCCAGGAACTGAAGAAAATAACCATAATCAAACAGCTTCCGGAAGTACACCACTCACCCAATACTTTCTTAACATCAAAGGTTAAACACAGTTCTAGAAAACAGTGGGAAGAGAATCAGACAAGCATTCTTAAGTTGGTTCCTCTGTAGCACGGATAAGAAATCAAAGTACACCTTCTGTTTCTTTGATAGCGTGTTGAATACAGGTATTTTCTGGTAGGAAGAAATGCACACTGTTATCAGTTAAATTCACCCTGTGGAGATCAGAGGATGTGACACCCTAATTGCTCATCCTGACAGGTAGACTCTGTTATCTATGTATTGAGAAAGTTAGTATTGGCTATTGTTCTTCCATCTTGAAAAACCAGGCTGATAATATGAGACCATATACGCAGCAAACACCCCTAAAACACATTTTTAATGTAATGAACACCCACACCTAATTTACATTGCAATATTTTTAATTTTCACTGATGAAAAAAAACAGAAAAAAATGATCCATACAAATAGCAAAAAAACACTTTCTTTGATAATTTTTCAGATACACAAAAAATATGAAGAGCACCTTTCATAGGGATGGGGTTCTTCTACTTAAAAGTTGAAACAAACTTCATACTAAGTTAGCCCAGTTGCTAAAGGTTCTGTTTCATATGAACATCACATTTTCCCATTTCTCTCTCCTGATTTTACCCCCAGAATGATAGAAAATACACTGTGACAAAAATATACAAAACATTGGGTGGGCCTGCACCAAAATAATTTTGCTAAGGAAAAGGCAAAATAAATTAATAAATTTTAATCCCTCTAGAATTTTTTTGAAGCATAAAAAGCAGATATTTTTAAATGCATGACATCCCACAGTCTCTTCTCCAAACCCTTGCAACAGAGCGCATATATTTTTGTATATTCTATTTTTAAAAAGTAGACAAAATGTTAAGAGAACTTAAATCCAGAGAGGGAAACACAGAGGGATTATTTAACATATTTTTAACTTTCTATTTTCACAAGCACTCAAATTATACAAATGACTGTGACAAGAGTGACTTGAAAATAATGATGAAAAGAAGTGATAATCTTATAAAACATAGATTTCTGAGTAGAGAGGATCGTAAATAAATTCAATTGATTTCTATTCTGGCTTCTAAGAATGAAAGCCTCAAAAGCAAATGTCTAGAATCAATTTACCTGATTTGCACATTACCTTAGCTGAATTTCAAGAATGATCTAATGCACATACTGGAATTAACCCGCAGAAAATTAAAACTGGGTTGCTACCTGGTATACTTCACTTCACTGAGAACCCCAATCTGTTAGCCTCACGATATTAGTAAAACAACGCTAAGGCACTCAACACATGGGACTATAATCCAGTTACAAAAGCTATTTGTATACCAATCTGGGGATAATTAACCCAGAGAAGGTAATTTTGTGCTACTTGAAACAAGCCAAGCCCAAGAACACCCAAAGAGAAGACATACACAGGAGAGGGAAACCATCACCATTAATGCATAAACCGTGATGCAGATCAAGAGCAATCACATAGTGGAGACGACTGGCATCGGGCCGTGGGCATACTTCCCAATTTTATAAGCAGCAGAAATTCAGCTTCTGAAACAAAGACTGGAAATGCGCTTCCACAGCACCCTATACACTTTTGGAAAGCACATTCTGTACAACGTCATGGAAATCAGCTGACACTTCCCCAAGAGTCTTTCATGATAAATGGCATTGATTGCTGCCTTACACTGGACCTCATTTGACAATTAGTTTGGAAAGAACTCTTCTTCAGAAAGGAAGCCATTTAATTGTATTTAACATTAAAATAAAGGAGCTGATTCCATAATTAGGTCAACTTTCCACTAAATAACTACCACAGAGACAATCATTTCCACACTCGAACAAGTAATCAATAACTCAAAAGCTTCTCAGCTATTGGGAAGAAGTTGAATTTCAACATGTACCACTACATATACTCAGATTCTTCATCAAGAATATCAGTGCAACCAATCTCTGTCCTGATAGGCAGGCTTTTTCATTGCTCTTTAAATTGTCAAACAAACCTCTTTTCCCACCCCGAACTATCAGTGATTAATTAGCTCAAGATCTACAAATCACATGATTATGAACTTCCCATTGTCACAGGCTGGGATTCCAGTGTGCCTATTTTGAATGTTCTTGCACAACTTCCAATGTCAGCATTTTACAATCATAACATTTTCCACACTGAAAAACAAGATCTATAATATCATAAAGGCTCCCCCAAAGTCAGCTTATTATATTTTCACAAAATATCAGCATTTGCCTTAGAAATCGAGACACCTAAATCCCATTGTAGCAACGTTAGTGGACAGTGACAGCAGCACAACAAACAAGGAACCTGGGAAAACCTCTGCCTTCTCATGTTTAAGCATCTCATATGCTCCCACTCAGTAGAACCCAACTCAGACTCACGCATTTTATTTGTCTCCCCAAAACAGCCAGCACTGTGAAGAAAGGGCAAGAAAGAGGTAACAAACCCCAGATGCCTACCTTCACTGGTAGCCACATTCTTCTGGGCTTGGGTCGGTGTGTGATCTGTACTTGAACTCACGTCGGATGAGATGCTTGAGCTGCCTTTGCCTAGAGCAAACAGGAATGGACAGCTTTTGAGTTTGTCATTTCAGAACTAGACCGTACCTTTCACTCTGTCCCAAGCCACATCACTCGTGTCCAAGAAAGGAGCCACCATACCAAGAGTGGAGTTGATTAGGTTTCTTGTCTTATGCATTAAATATCTTTTGGGAAACACTTGGCCCATGTCACAGTAGAACTAAAGCCTTATTATCATATCACTTGATTACGAACTCAGATGAGATTATAAAACATAGTCAAACATGATAACGTAATCTAATTTTGGCATACATATGACTAAGAAAGTACATCTGTGAAACATATCTACTTTATTATTTTTTTCTATTTGCAACTATAACCTACACATTTTCCACTAACAGACAAATGCAAATCTAAGAACGAGGCATTATCAGAAAAAAAAGAGCCTGCTGGTTCCAAAGAGCTATGTTACCTTAAAAAACAGTTAAAAAGTTCCCTGTTCTAATAGGTTCTTCCTGTAAAAAAAATAATAAAACAAAACAAAACAAAAAGCCTACTTCATTTTTATAAAGCAGCAGTTCTCAACTGAGGGTGCTTCTCCACCCAAGGGGACATCTGGCGATGTCTGGTATCATGTGTAGTTGTCACAACTGAGGAAGGGATGCTACCAGCATCTAGGCAATGGATGCTGCTAACCATCACACAACGCACAGGACAGACCCCCCACAAAAAAGAATTACCCAACCCAAAAGTTCAATAGTGCCGAGCTTGAGAATTCCTAGCCTAAAATAAATAATCTTACCTCGGCGGACCGCTGTTTCTACTCTTCTAACTTTTAATATGAACATATACAATAATATTGCTAAACATTCTTTAAACATCACATGAAAGTCTATAAATACGAACCACACTCACTGCCTAGAGAGGGAAGGCCCGTGACTGTGGTGGGCAGGATTCTAAGATAACCCCCCATGGCACCCGCTATAGACTAAAAGTGTGTGTCCCCCAAATTCGTATCTGAAAATCCAATCACCAATGTGACAGAGTCAGGAGGTGATTTGTCTTTGGGAAGTGATTAGATCAGGAGCACGGAGGCCTCAGGAATGGGACCAGTGTCCTCACAGAAGAGACGCTCCCTGCCTCTCCCACCAGGTGAGGACACAGGGAAATGATGGCCATTGATGAACAAGGAAGTGGGCTCTCACTGGACACCTGGATCTCAAACTTTTCAGCCTCTAGAAATGTGAGAATTAAACATTTCTGTTGTTATAAACCACACAGTGTATTGTATTTTATCATAGCAGCCCAAACAAGCTGTGCCAGCACCGGCGCCCTTGGTAATCTGCCCCATTGAGTGTAGGCAGAAGTAGCAACTTGCCGCGAAGCCACAGAAAATGGCGATGGTGAGAGGATTTTGCAGATGTAAGTAAATTCCCTCATGAGTTGCATTTAATCAACAGGGACCTGATCCTGGGTGAGCCTGACCTAAACAGGTAAGTCCTTTACAAGAGTCTTCAGGAGAGACTTCCTGCTGGTCTCGAAGAAGCCACCGTGAGTTCTATAGCTGCAAAGCCATGGATTCTGCCAAGACCCAGTGAGCATTAAAGAGGGCCCAAACCCCGGATGAGAGGCCAGTGCCGGCCACACCTTGACTGCAGCTTTGTGAGACCCTGAACAAAAGACCAGCTCAGAATTCTGACCCAAGGAAAATGAGATAATCAATGTACCCTGTGTTAAGCTGCTGCTAAGTTTGTGGTCATTTGTTATGCGGCAAAAGAAAACGAATATAATGAGCAACCAAGTATATAACGACTGAACTCCTTGTGCTCCACAAGTTATGATCAAAACTCTCACATGCAGCTGAGAAGCACTTTTCCCACAGTCCTGCCTACGCAGTGGTACATAGCCCAGTTAGGTGGCCTGAGCTTACAGCCCAAAAACAGAAGACAAAAGCACGAACGGGCTTCGATTTAAAGAGTTTCAGGGATTTGTTGGCTAATGTCGAGAGTAATGCAACAATCCAAGCTCATGAGTGACACCACCTGGACAGGGAAGTCCACTGTCATTTATGACTCTGAAACGAGCCTGTCATTCCCGCCATCCCTGCCCATTTCCCGTCCTCCTCCCTCACAGGTAGCCAAGACACAGCAGTAACTCCCCATTAGTCTGTGTCTGGCCTGCCCTGGCGGCCTGGCCGCAGTCACCATTGGTCTGCCTTTGGAGGGAGCTTGACACATGGTACTGAGCACCTAGTTAGAAGTATGCCACACTGATCTCTGACCTCTATCTGAATCTCCCCTACTTTTTGACCGTGAACAGTCACGTCTCTTCTAGGAGGCTCAGTGTCCACATCTGGTAGGGGAGATGGGTAGACTACGTGATTTCTAGCAGCTCAAATAGTTTATGGTTCTAGGAGTCCATTACAGTACTCTTCAAACCTGCAAACATTCCTTTACTTACAGAAAACAGCATTATCGTGTACCACGAATACACGGACTTAAATTATTTTTAGTGTATTGTTACTTAGTGATGCACGAATGGAAACCTGGAAACAAACTCCATGTGCTTTAGCTCAGATTCAACAATTAGCCCAAAACAAAATAACCAATTAGACACAAAAACAATACAACGCATAAAATTCAAATTAACAGCATTAACGAAACATGGCAGATGACATTATGTTGTCAACATTAAACTGCCTGTCAAAACATAAATACGGTAGTAATGGCTGCTAAAGCCAGTGTTCTTTGGGTTCTGGTACAGCCACCCCCCACCTCAGGCTGTGTGAGGATGCGGCCTGCCCAATACATTCATCTGTTGGAACTCGGGGAGCCCTTCCTGTTACAACACGATGCCACACCAGTTGACCTTCCCTTGGTCTGACTGTGTCATTCACATTTTTTCTCCACTCTTCTTTTATTCCTTATTGACCCACAGCAGAGCACTTTCCTTAAAAGACAGGTGCCAACTTGGGCAACAAAACCTTCTTGCAGGACTGTTCCAAAGAGGAACCACTATACAATTATTTATAATTTTAAGATTATCATCAAATGGAAGGCAAAAAATAAAACAACAAATTTCAGAGGAAATTCTGACAGGTCTGAGAACATGAGAAATGCTCGTCCATGAGGAAAGGGAAGAAGAATGGGAAAACAAATATTATCAATGATATTTATAAAAATAGCTAACACAGAGTATATATGTTGTGCTGTGTACTTAGATGCTTCATCATATTTTCACTAAGTCCTACGGCTGTGTTTTTCAATCATTTTTTATTATTGCCCTCTCCCCAAAGAAACTTTTTGGACTTTTTTCTGTAATCACCCCCCAAATGAAGTTGTAATACCACAGATATACTGTATATCTGTTATGCGCTTGTAAAAAGCAAAAGTTTTCACCCTCCAATATTTGTCCCTTGGAAGACACCACTATCCTCATAGAGAACAAACGCACTTTGATGAGAACATCAAATTTAAATGCCTGGGTGCTTAACGATTTAAGTAATTACGGAAAGTGAGATAACAGAGAGCTAAATCCAGTCCATTCTTGTTACTCACGATAGGTACATCCTCTAAAAACATGCAAACACTGAATCGCTGCTCTGAGTGGAAACACAATGAGGATTCTGTGACCCTCTGGTCACATTTCATGACCCTCCTTCGGCTTCCAACTATAAAAAACAGAAATCTGCAGCATGACAACATTCTTGCAAGACAAGCTATTGTATGAGGAAGGCACTGCCTACCTTTCTCACCTTTGAACAGTGTTTGATTAAATAACTGGGTACTACACCCTGGCCGAGTTGACACATAAAACTGTCCATCACAGTGTTAGACCCACAGAAGTTTCAATTCCACACCTACCACCTCTAATCAATGTGCTCAGGAGAAAACTTTCCAACTTTCTAAGCTTCACTGTCTTGACCCATAAAATAGGGATAAAAAGAAACAACAAACAACTATCTATTTCCTCTACCAAAAATGGGGGTATTGTACCCCTCTTTCAGGGTCTGGTAGGGGTTGCTGTGAGTAATACAAGTAAGTCTATGACTTATAAAGCATAGTCAATCATGTGCAGTGCCAGCAACAGCCACCCTGCAATTGTTCAATGTTGACCCATTTATCAAAGTTCAATTTGCATCAGGAGACAAGAAATGAAAATTAATTGTTGCTTTACTATCATATGCACATATAATAGTAAATACATATTATATATGCATATATAAATTAAATTACACATACGTTATATATGCAGCAGAAATCCGTCAGGTATAACCAAGGTTGACAATTCTGCTCTCTGATTTACCTATATGGAAGTTTGTTTATTAGCCATTAGGGGTTATTAGCATCTCAGAATTGTGCCTGTTGGATTTGGGAAAGTAAAATTTTGCACTTCATTCATTTCCTCCCAAGTGGGTTAGAGGCCCACATGAAGGCAATTGAACAAACATTAGGTATCAAACACAAAATGTCAAAGCAAGTGAAGACTAACTAACACACTGAGATTGGTAAACATTACCTGTAACAAGTTAACATATACCGTATTTCTCCGAAAATAAGACCTAGCTGAACAGTCAGCTCTAATGTGTCTTTTGGAGCCAAAATTAATATAAGACCAGCTATAATAATAATAATATAATATAATATAAATAATATAATATAATACCGAGTCTCATATAATATAATGTAATGTAATATAATATAGGACTGGGTCTTATATTAATTTTTGCTCCAAAAGATGCATTAGAGCAGATTGTCGGCTAGGTCTTATTTTCGGGGAAACATGGTAATTCTGAATCATAGTCGAGAAATTAAAGGTGGATCGATCATTTATGTCACTCGGGACACATCCTTCGGGCTTTCTGTTAGAGTGTACCACATTTCCCGAATGTTTGAAGAGAAAGAGAGGTTCATTAAATGGGGATCCTACTACAGAGGGATTTAAAGTCTCCTTTAATGAAAAAAATTCCCATACGTAAAATAGCAAAACTAAGTTTCGTCTCTCCTCTCATTCCCAGTGCCCAGGCTGATTCTGCAAATGCAGATATTTAGAAAAAAGACAGACATTCCATTGTGATTGATTAATAACATGAGAATGCAAAGAGTGGAACAAAAAAGATCAATCAATACATGACAAAGAAATGAATCAATGGGTCCTATGATTTCTAACATTCTTAAGAGTCCAAGAAACCACTTGCAAAATTGAGTCCCTATATTAATTCCAGATTATGTGCATTGAATCCATTCCTATGGATGTCAACCACAGACTTCTGATATGAAACCCACAAACAAGCACGTGGACCCATGTGGGGGGCTTAGCCCCTTATTTCCTGTTTCTCTCCGTTACCTTGTTTTCAAGCTGCTGTTGGCACACCATTAGAACTTGATTTAATATTAAATGTCCATATCGATGGAAAGAGAATTTTTTTCAATATCTCAGAATTAGATCAAGGAAATGGTAGGTCATATTTGTGTGTTGAATCCACTTTTCTTTTCCTGATTGTTATAAGATAGTTTATCTTCTCTGATCCAGAGTTCAAATATCTATATCTATACGTACAGAATAATAATATTAGTTATCGCAAAGAATGATCTGGCTTAATCCCTGGCCTGGGTGCACATTAGTTTGGGGGAAAAAAGACTGACCACATATTGTAAAAGTGCATTAGCTCTTTCAGGCCAATAGGGAGACATTGAGCAGATGAGTCCCCAGAGTGGAGACCTTGCAGCAGAGTGAAATGATGACGCCTGGGACCCTGCGTGCTGTGCATTACTTCATCGCGAGAAAGCATAGGAGACGGTGTCCTTTATGTTTGCTTCTCCTGTTCTCTGTTCTCTCTTGGCGACAATGGGGAGCTCCGGAGGACGAGAGGAAGAAAGGAAATGAAACAGAAAAACTGTCCAAGTATTTTGTTGTTGTTGTTGTTTTCTTTCAAGCCATTTAATGTTCTTCTAACCGGAAATTTCTTTACTCCAGTTTCCCAAAGCACCTAACAAGTGAGCTCAGAGTCACTAAGCAGGATACACGTCTGTCATTGGGGGGCAGTCGGAGCAGAGCTAGGGCCTAAGGTACCCCTTCCCCTAAGAGGTTGCTGTTCAGGGGGTTTATGTTCAGGGTGTTTATGCGCCTCATTGCTGAGAGATGCACTCACTACTTAAACACAAGACGTAGTGGACGCAGGGTGCTGGCATTTCTTTCATTATTTTAGAAATACACATAATATAAAATTTGCCATTTTAACTGTTTTTAAGTATTTAATTTAGTGGCACTAATTACATTCACAATGTTGTGCAACCATCACGATTATTTCCAAAACTTGACACAGAAATTCTGTACCCTTAACTAAGCAATGACGCCTCACTCCTCCCTCCCCCCGCCCCTGGTAACTTCTAATCTGCTTTCTGTCTTATTCTAGACATTTCATATTAAGTAGAATCGTACAATAGTTGTCCTTTTGTGTCTGGCTTTTTTCACATAGTATAATGTTGGTAGGGTTCGTTCCGGTGTGATCACGTATCAGTGCTTCACACCTTTGTGCGGCTGAAGCATATTCCCTGGTGTGTATAGACCACATTCTGTTTATCCATTAATGTAGTGATGGGCACCTGGGGTGTTTCCACCTTTTTGCTACAGCGAATGACACTGCAGTGACTGCGGGCTTTGACTGCTCATGGTTCTTAACTTTCAAACTTCTAGTGCTTGTCATTTCCAGCAGAAATTGGATCCTGAGAGCTGTGGCTGGAGCAGACAGATGAACAAAGTACACAGAGTTTTTCCAGGACAGAAAACGGGACAACCTTAGTATGGACTCACAGGTCCTTGAGAGCCATTTACAACACTGCTGCTGCCCTGGGGCGGAGTGCTCGGGGGTTAAAGGACTGGAGTGTCAAGAAATGATTCCTCGGGATATCGTATTACCTCCAGGCAGGCTGGGTGGCTGGTGCATGGGCAGCAATAAATCTGGAAGAGCAAACCAGCACCCATGTCACACGTGCTAACGGCACAGACACAGGGTCCTGGGATCCGAACACACACCTGCTGCTAAGCTCTGCTCTTCAGAAGCCTGCAGGGCTTGGGCTGGAGCAGGACAGCCAGGGGACTTGGGGCTTCCCCTCCATCCTTGTATGGGGACCGCCCATGTTCTCTCCAGGAAAAGCAAGTGCTTTAGCCTCAAGTCCGGCAGCATAGGAGGGGTATCCATGGCGTGAAGCAAAACCGTGATATGAAATGCAAGTCCTTGGCTAAACCGTTCACAACCCTGAAGGCTATCTAATCATTTCAGCAGTTAGCTTAGAAGCCCAAGGGTGAAAAGAGAAAAAATTAAATAGAACTAATTTAGTTGATAAGCACTCATTCCACAAGCCAGTGTCACTCTCTTTTTCTTGGTGAAGAAAGAAGTGATCCTTAGACAAAAATCTCAATTGAAAGTAATCTTTTCTGTGTTACTCCTAGAGGCTATGATGAGAGAGAGAGAGAGAGAGAGAGAGAGAGAGAGAGAGAGAGAGAGAACATGATTTCAACACAGTTCTCTTCAATAAATCCATAGAAGGCAGCAGGATAGCTGCAAGTCTGGGAAATACGACATGCTGCCTGGAGGGTGCCGAGCCTTATATGAGACTGCTTGGACCTGCATCTTGGCTTTGTCACTAACTAGCTGGTCAAGATTGAGGGTTTCCTTGCTTTCTGAGTATCTCAGCTTGTGCATCTGCAAAATAGGGTGTTGTTAAATATTAACTCATAGAACAGCTATGGGAGTAAAATGAGGTTAATAAGTCAATTGCTTAGAATGGCTTACACACACAATAGATACTTAATAGATGTGAGGTATTATTAATCATCTTCTCTATGAATATGCTTAACCAATAATTCCCTTTAATGCAACAACCACATGCTAAACCTACTGCATGCAAAGGATTATGATTAGCACTAGAAAAGATAAGTTCGCGAACTTAATTATCTGAGTCCTTATGTGAGTTGACGTAAGAGGGACTAAGAGAATAAACTGGAAATTTCTTCCTAATGGAACAGCCCTGTTCCCATAATGTTTCCTAATGAGCATTATCCTTTCCTTACAAGCACAACTCAAATCTACCATATTTTGCCATGTATAATGCACACTTTTTTACCCAAATTTGCGAGGAGGAAATAAGGATGCAGATTATAAACGGGTAATACCAATTCCGTATCTACATAAATGTTTCTAAGCTTTTACTTATGCTTATGAGTTAAAAGTGTAACTCTAGAAACCAATAATGATATCCGTATGCAAATTAAACCTGGAATAAAGTTGACCTAATTATGGAATATGACAATTTGTTGAACTTGCAACGACAAGAGTTCTTGGCCTTCTATGATGTGCAAATACTGGAAATTTGTTATTGGTACATAAAATTTCTTGTAATTGGTATCTGTTCTTGTGTTTTATAATTATTTGTTATATAAAATTTCTTGTACCTTAATGTGTTAAAAAATAAATGCTCAGTTTTATTTACGGTGACCAAGACATGGAAACAACCAAAGTGTCCTTCGATAGATGATTAGATAAAGAAGATGTGGTATATATACACAATGGAATACTATTCTGCCGTAAGAAAAAAATGAAATAGTGCCATTTGTGACAACATGGATGGATCTTGAAATTATTATGCTAAGCAAAATAAATCAGACAGAAAAAGTCAAGACTTCACTGATATGTGGTATATAAAACTGAAAACGACAAAGGAACAAAACAAACAAATGAAGAAATAAAAACTCATAGACACAGATAATAGTTTAGTGGTTACCAGAGGGTAAAGGGAGAGGGGGTGGTAGATGAGGGTAAATGGGGTCAAATATATGGTGATGGAAGGAGAACTGACTCTGGGTGGTGAACACACAATGTAGTTTATAGATGATGTAATACAGAATTGTACACCTGAAATCTATGTGACTTTCTAACAATTGTCATCCCCAATAAACTTTAATTTAAAAAATAATAATAATAAAACAAGTGCTAAAATTCCTTTATAATACAAAAAACACAAGTACCTAAATGTAAACAAATAAAATTTTGAATTAAAAATTAAAACAAAAGATTTTTTTCCCCTGAAAGTTTGGGCCAAAAACATGGGTGGACATTATACGTGGAAGTGCATTATGCATGGCAAAATATGGTATGTTACCCCAAAAGGAGTCTATTTCCAAATAAAATGGCGATATGTTGTGTATGCAAAGCAGAACTGACAAAATTCATAGAGATTCCCAGGGGTGACATAGTATATTAGTACTCTGTATTAGTTTCCTAGGGCCACTGTAACAAATAACCACTCAGTGGATGGCTTAAAATAACAGAAGCTTAATGTCTCATTGTCTTGGAAGCTAGAAATCTGAAATGAGGGTGTTCTATGCCCCTCTCCCAACTTCTAGAGCTTGCCAGCAATCATTGGCACTCCTTGATTTGTGGCGGCATAATTCCAATCTCAGTCATCACACGGCCATCTTTCCTCTGCATGTCTCTGTGTCCCTTCTTATAAGGACACAGCCATATTGGAATAAGAACCACCCTCCTCCAGTGTGCTATCGTCTTAATAATGACACCTGCAATGACTCTATATCAATGATTCTATTTCCAAATCAGGTCACATTCTACCAGCCAGGAAGGACAGGAATTGAAGGGGATAGGAGTCACTGTTTAACCCAGTAGATACTTCAACACCACTTTCCTCAAAATTAAACAGAAAGCAGAAAATCCCACCCTGAGTCTATCATATCAGCATTTACTCAAGTCTCATTGCATGGCAGTATTATTATGAGTGGAAAAGAAAGATTAAAAGTAAGATTTAATGCATCATGGAAAGCAAGAAGTCCTGAAAGGTCTCCCCAGTTGTGCAAAAGCAAGCACTTGGCACCCCGTCTTGGGTGGTTTCATGGTTGAAAGGCCGGGTGGTATTTCACTGGAAGTACTAAGGCAGGGCCCGCTCCCCCAGCCACACACCCACCTACGAGCCTCGGGCAGTTCCACAAGACTTAACACAGACGTCAGGTGACATAAAGACAGATGCTGCTGCAGCTGACAGATGGTGCCTCACAGCTGGGTTCCTGAGCAGAGTAATGAGAGGATTGGACCACTAAAGGGTACATGCATCAGCACAAGAATTCCCATTGTTTTATGAGTCACTCAAAAGACAGTTTTATGTGTATAACAACACCACTACAATCTGCACCAGTGATTTCTCCCCAAAGTTCTGAGGGGCTGCTGTGGCCCAAAGATCATGAAAAGGTCATGTCTTGCTTAGTCTGGATGCACAAGGAAAGACAAGAGTTCTTTTCGAAATTCAATGCTGTTTCAGCATGATCTGGGGCAGTTTCAAAGCCATGTGTTCATTTGCTGGCATCAAGAGCCTCTGGTGTCAATAAACTCATAACTGTCTCTTCTGATTCCCTCATTCATTCATTCATTCATTCATTCATTCATTCATTCATTCAACATCCCATATGCCAGACACCAGGATAGACACAGTTCCTCGATGAAGCCCTCTTAACGGTAGAGGTTACTTTACTGCAGGGTCTTGGAGGCAGGGAAAGAGTATAGAAAACAACTTGACCTTCCAACAGAGTGTAGTGAAGAGACAGGGAGTGATATCCTTTGAGTCTTTGTTGCTTTATGTGGCTCGACCCCAGTCTAAAGGCTTAAAGTTACAGACCTTTGTAACCTACAGCCCACTGATTTCAGGGCTTTTATACAAAGCTTGTTTATACATTTATACGTATGATCAACCTAAATTAATGGAACTTCTGAATAATAAATTTTTAAAAGGTATTGATTTTCCTCCTTTCACACACAAGCAGTAAACCTTCCAAAAGTGAAAGGGCTATATATTTTAGATCTTAATCTTATTTAATACATAACAATCCTAGGATGTTATCATGTTCCCCACCCCATATGGCCTATTTATTAAGGAGTTATGGGCAAAATTCTGTATAATGGAACTAAAAAAGATCCGAACAGCCCTACTTGATACAAATGATTATAACAAACAAGTTTTCCTACCACAGAGAAGAAAAGGGCACGAAATATTGTTAAGAAGGCACTTACAAGGAGACACTGAAATTCGTAGCTCAGATCCACACTTACTCCCTGACCGGCTGGAAGGCCCAGCGCAAGCTACTCAACACTTCCCAGCAGCACGCCCAGGGCCTCTGACTGGGGGAGAGGGAGACTGGGGGAGGTCGCCTTCCAAATCCCTTTCTAATCCCACATTCTTTACTCCTCCCAACTCAGAAAGTTATCAACCCTCCAGCACAACTACAAACCATTTTATAGCCACAAACCAAGACCCGAAGAAGGTTAAGAGTCAAAGTTCAAGTGACAGAGGAAGAGCTGTTAACCAAGTTCCTTCTTCCCCACTGAACTGAAATTACACATGTGTATACAATTTCCTGAAATTAAGAAAAAATGTATATATACGAGGTCTGACAACCAAGTTCACGAACTCATCCTAGGAAAAGTGCTACCTACCTCATTGCTGAATATCACTACAGTCGCCTTCGAAGTACTCCCCTTGGGAAGCTATGCACTGACCCCAGCACCTAGTCCACCCTTCAAAGCAATTTTGGAACTCTTTTTCTGGAATGGCCATCAGAGCTGTCATCGTATTACTCTTGATGTCCTGAATGTCATCAAAATATCTTCCTTTCTCTTCGGGTAAAGAAAGAAGTCATTGGGGCCAGATCAGGTGAGTAGGGAGGGTGTTCCAATACAGTTATTTGTTTACTGGCTAAAAACTCCCTCACAGACAGTGCCATGTGAGCTGGTGCATTGTCGTGATGCAAGAGCCATGAATTGTTGGCAAAAAGTTCAGGTCGTCTAACCTTTTCACGCGGTCTTTTCAGCACTTCCAAATAGTAAACTTGGTTAACTATTTGTCCAGTTGGTACAAATTCATAATGAATAATCTCTCTAATATAAAAAAAGGTTAGCACCATCGTTACAGGTTCGTGAACTTAATTGTCACAACTTGTACACACATATATACATACACATATATATATATGCATAAATATGCACACACACACACACACACACACACACACATATGTCACCAAATCACAGCTGGATTATTTCACTACTGTATCTTGTCTTTGGGTGTGTGACATCTGACCTTGCCTGGACACTGTGACCTTTTAAGTCTCCAAATGAGAGACTCAGTTTTATTACCTGCCGCGCTCCCTAAGAGTAACATGATTCTCCTGACATCTTCCACTTTCCTTGGGTTGGCAGGAAGTTCCCTTGGAACCCCAGTAGGAAGCTACAATTGTATAATCTTTCATAGGAGTAGAGGTAACCATCCTCGCCCATGCGCATCTCTGAGCACAGGGCAACCGGGAAGGTGTGAATGGCAGCAGCAGAGTACCTCACAGGAAGCCACAATCTTGGATCAGAACTTGAATGAAGGAGAGGCTGAAGCAGGAGTGCCCCTCCCCGAATCCATCCATTTTCTTTGTGTCGCTGTCTGATGGTGGGTGAGCGTGAATTCACCTCTGGCTCCCGCAGAGAGATCTGCCTGTCCTAAGCCTATCAACAGCAGCCCATCCTCGTGGTCCCATGATTGGGCACATAGGGAGGAGGAGTTAAAAGGCCAAAGTTGTTCAATGACAGGGAAAAAAATGTTTTTTTTTTCCTCTCTCTCTCAGTTATAACCCTAGGACTTGTTAGCAGCCATATTGCATCAAAAAGGAGAGTCCACCTTAGCATGAAGGTGCATGCAGCAAAACAGAAAGACATCAGGTGAGGACATCACTAAGACATCACCCAGTTCAAATCGGTCTTGCCACCTGCCCTAGTACTGGATTTCTGTTTTGTGAACAATAAGGGACAAAGAAAGAGTTCTGTCTGCTGCACCTGGCGGTGAATGTTGGAACTGCAGAAAGTTTATGCTTCACAGGTCAAACTTGGAATTCAAGCAAAAAAAAAGATTCATTCTAAAGGTAAAATACTTTCTTCATGTGAAAACAGCACTTTCTTATTGCAGAGACTGACTCTATGAAAGGTTGAGTAAGTACAAAGTAATAATTTTAACAGTGATAAATCAAAATGTTTTTAAAAACACAACCAAGTAAAAATAAGAAGATATATATATATATATATATATATATATATATATATATATATATATATATATATATATATATATCTCCACACAATAAATCTGATAAGGCTTTCAAACCCTGGGAAATAGGTTAATTTGCTCTGGGCAATGAACAGATGACTTGGTAAGTCTTTCTTCTTTTAAAAACTTTAATTTGGCTTCCACCTATAATCTATGTTGTATTTTTCAAAGCTTTCTGCATTAAAAAAATAAGACTCCCTAAATTTTGCATTTACAGCCCTTTTATCAGATAAATTGCAGTCATAACCTAACTCAAGGCTTGCAGGGGCCAGTGAAGGAAAAGGTATGGCTTCTTTAAAAATGAGATAAATTAAGCAAAATAAATCTTGCCAGAAACTGGAATAGTTCTTGACTATAACAATTTAGGAACTAATCTCTCTTCTCTTTTGGAAATATAACAGCTTTGCCTTTTGACCAAAATAGATCACATACTCCAACCACAGCTGTTGTTCCTTTCCTCGTCCTCTTTGTTGAGGTAGTTAGTTGGTTGATAACTAAAATTCTCCAGAATCCACGAAGGGGACAGGGACAGTCTGACTATCCTATTTGGACTGAAGGAAGAGCAGGGTGCCAACATTAAGTCTCCCTCTACTCTGAACCTTCTGCAACTGAAGTTTACTAACTCACCTATTAGTAAACTTCATTACGTTCAGCTCCAAAAGCAGGCTGCGTTTGATGGATATATTTTGTGGAACCCAGACGGAAATTTCAGAGTACGTTTATGCTGTGAGTATGCTCATAAACACTTTGTTGGAATACAATGTACAGCGCTTTAACTCTTTAAATAAAAACAATTTCAGCCATTTGTAATTGTGCTTTATTCCTCAATGTGACAACTATCCAGGGAGATGTTTTCAGATGTATCATTTAGAATGAGCAGAATAATTTTGCCTGCCTCGAGATCTCTAAGTTTTATAAAAATTAAAAATAAAAGTGATGGAATTAAATATTTTGGCCTCAGTGTTTTCACTCCTGCCCTTCCCCATTTTTTCAAGATGCCACCCATCAACACTGATACATCACCAGATCATGTGACAGTGGAGTTTAAAACTCCCTAACAGTTTCCTGTTCAGTTCTGACTTAAGCCCAACTCGCTACTATGGCCCACCAAGACTCTGTGACATAAACAGCCTTTGCCCTCCTCTCAGAACTCACCTCAAACACCCCCAGAAAAGAACTCTGTCCGTATCATTGCTATCCACAGTGCCAGGTGCTTGGAGAAATGCAATAAATATTTGTTGAAGTAACTAGGTAATACTTATCATGTAAATATAGGCTTTGCCTTTTTAATTTATCCAAATTACAAAACTAGCAGGTTTTTAATATACAAAGAATCTTCTAAAACAGAAATATATAAAAACAAATATAGATCCAATATGAGACAGACAATGATTTAGGAAAAGCCTCTTGAACACCAAAAGGAAATTCCACGTGTATTACTTTAAGTTCATAGAAAAGCTACTTAAAGTAGTTTATTGCCAATTAGAAATCTGACGGGGTTAAGAGAAAAATAAATTCATGAGAATAGATCTGAAAATAAATTAGTTGGAGGTAGTGGAAGAGGATGCTGGGCGACCAGCAGTTATATCATATAAAAGTACATCAATTAAGTCAAGGTGATACACATAGGACAGAAGTATCAATGGAACAGAATGCACAGCCCAGAAATAAATTCATACATAAATGATAAAGGTAGAAACATGAGACAGTGGAGATGGGAAGAATTAACATCTGGTGCTGGAAAAATTAAGTCTCTCTTTTTTTTTTAAAGCATATCCTCATCTTTCTCAAACATAAAGTAGAACAGTCAAAATATACAAATTCAAAAGAAGTCAATATTTATCCAATTTCTGGAAGGCAAAAGTCTATCAACCTAAAACTAACAGAAATAATTGCAAAGAAAATTATCAACAGGTTCAACCATATAAAAACATTAAGCTTCTATACGAAGAACCACAAAACACTGAATGTTATAGTAGAATCTGAAACATAGTTTAACTCACTGATAGAGAGGCAAACAAAAAAAAGAAGATACCTCTGATAGTCTGTACATTTGCAACACTGTTTGTGCTGAAAGAATAAATTGATGCAAGTACTTTAAAGTACCTGGTAATATGCACATCATATGCCTTCATTTGGTTTAAGCCCTTCTATTTAACATCCAGCAATTTCACTTCTTAAATTAACACAAGGAGTTTGCTACTTTCTTACCTAATGTATTCTTGAATTTGTCTTTGAAAGTAAACACAGGCCCGCTGCTTAGCCCACCACATTGTTAGAGGGCAGGACTGGCTACATAATTTGAGAGCCCCAGTGAAAAATAACAATGTGGTACCCTTCTTTAAAAGTGCTGAATTTCAAGAGGGCAACAGCAGAGCATTAAATCAAGCACGGGGGCCTTTTGAACACAGGGCCTGTGTGACTGCAGAGGGAGAACCATGGAGCCCGCCCTTTAAGGGTTATTCTATGCCCATATTGCTGGAGAAAAAAAAGGCTAATCTCTTATACTGGTCCAAGCAGGCACTGCTCTTCTGATCCTGCCTAGGGGATGAGAATCTCTGGATGGAGTAAGGAGAAAAGGTGGGTGCTAAGTAAAGGTGGGGGGTGAGTAAGATGCTGGAGTTGCTACAAATGAGCAGGCACTGATGCCAAAGACTGGGCATTTAATAGGGCAGCCCTTCATACTTTCATTGTTGCTTGGGACTCAGGGGGCACTTAGAAAGGGAGCAGGGTCTCTCTTCCTTCCCCCTGCTCTGCCACAGCAGTCAGACGTAGCCTTGTCAGCGTGGCGCACACCAGCACAGCCCTCTCCTGCCAGCAGATGACAAGGGACAGCAGGGCAGTGGAGCAATGCTCCTGCCCCTGGAGCTTGATTTCTTGGTACTTCTGAAATCAAGGAGAGCCACAGAAAAGGGGCATGAGATAATGGAGAATCATCAAGCCTGCGTGTATGGTGTTGGATAAATTCAGCATATAAGAGGTGGCTTAGAAATAGCAATACGTCAAAATGTGTGAGCATGTGAAAGTCAACATTCATCGTTATTTTAATGTGGGAAAAATCTATAAAAATAAAGAATTGAAGAATTAGTAACTAATTCTGAATATTTAGTTGTCCGTTTAGAAGCAAAACAAACTCTCTACACACACACACACACACACACACACCTTCATATTACACAAAATTAAATTCTACCATGATTTCTCCACCCACAAGCTCTAGAATTTCCTTTAAAAGTGCCTTTTACTTAGTCAATTCAAAGCAAACCTTAGTCCATTTGGTGTGACCGTACATTCTGATTTAGCAGGTTGCGGGCCGTCAAGACAAGAACCCTTATTCTCACAGACAAGAGCACTTCATTCTTATCCCAACTTTGTAGTTGAACAAACCACTTAGTATCGCTGAGCCTGCACTGTTCCTTCTGTCATGTAAGATTCGGGCTGAGGTGTCCCCCAAGTTCTCAGAACAGCCAGCCCCTTCCGAGCACATCTTGCGACCTGGTTATTCCGCCCCATGAAACAGAACCCATGATACGAAGCCCGCTGCCCACACGAGAAAACTAAGGCTCAGAGTGGTACCTTCCCAAAGCTTGCAGGGAAAGCACCAGGCAGTGCAGACGCCGGTCACCACACTACGTCATCTTCTCCTTGGATATTCATGATGGCCTCTTGGGGAAAAACCCAAACGCTGGAATCAGTGCACTTGGATTTGAATCCTTCTCACTTCTCACTTCCTTGACCTTGAAAACACACTTAACTGTCTGCCTCAGGGTCCTTATTGATAAAATGGGGGACCAGAATGGTGGGTTTTCTGTGAATTAACTCCTAAAGCACCTACTTCTATGCTTAGCATATAATAAGCGCTCAGTAAATGTTACCTATTAATACTGTTCTGAGAGTGTGATAATACAGTGTATTTTACTGCAAAATTAAGGTCCCAGACCAGCACTTCAATCCAAATAATTTATTCTTTATCAATAACCAGAGTAAAGAATTCAGACCAGGTCTCTCTTTCTAGGTGGTTCTTTTGTCCCTATATTGGCCATTCTGGTCTGCCTGGACTCCCCCTTTCAATGTGCCATTTTTCCTGTGCCCTGTTCTAACACTTTTGCTAACTTAGAATGGCATCTCGTCCCCTCCTAAATATGATCCTAAACCATTATAAACTCTTCACAACAACCATTCTTCGGTCTCAGGGACCCTCCCCACTACGAATGTTGGTACCATTTATAGTCATTTGGTACTTAAATTTGTAATAATCACAACTGACGTTTATAGACTTCATGGGAACATACCAATTTGGTTTTACGGATATTTTCTCACTGTTCTGGCATTCCTATCTTCTTACAGATCCTGGGATCAGTCTGTCATACACATAGTGGGCAAGAAGACTACACCCTCAGGAAAAGTTTACTGCTGCTGATAACAAATCTCTAGGAAAGGGGAAGTGAAAACAAGAAAGTCACAGTGGGCTTCTTCTACATAGAGGTATCTTCTTAAAATGTAAAGGTTGACAAGTGTACACAGATCCACGCAGGAGCATAACAAAGTAACTGAAGTTAGCAATGGGAGTGGACCCCAAATTAGGGGCAGACTCAGCATTTCCACTGCAATCAACTTTTGTACCATGTGAAGAAAAGACGTGGTGCTGGCATTTTTGTTAGCAGCAGCTGGATACCAGTGTGTCACAAGTACAGGTTATTATGGGAACGGCCAAGCTCAAATTCGGAAAAATTGAACTCTGGAACGTGTCCAAGGCCATCTGGATGTCTCTATTTTGGACCTGCCCCTTCTCTAGGATCAGTCTCTTTAGATCCCTTAAGCTCATCCTCAGCTTCATTGTCCAAGGCAGAGCCCAATGGGAGCTGGGCATCGCCACCCATACTTCTGTTCCTGCCCCTGAATTATGTGCATCAGGAATTGACACCGTCTGGCGAGTGCCTAATGAGCACTCCCATCCGTCATGCAAAATACACCTCCTCACCACCCAGTAAAGGGACAGAAACACCATTTCAAAGGGTGGTTAAGTTTACTGGCCAAGACCGCCCAAGATCAGAACAGATACACTTGTAACCTTTCCACTGTTTACTTTTCAAATGCCTTACCAAATTCCTGACCTCCTTGACCCACCATATGTCCTCCCTTCATAACCTATGAAAAGCCAGGAAACCAAGACTTTGCATCTCCTGCTCAGCCTCTCAGTCTCAGGGTATTTCCCGTTCATTGCATGGTGTAGAGATGGATGCAAAAGGCTTCAAACCCACTTAATCAGTATCACTAACATCCACTCCAGGCCCATCATCCCATCAACAAATAAATACCATGTGTCTAATGTATATAGAACATATTATGGGCATTGGACAAAGTAATTAAGCATAAGGAAAGAAATGAATGAACTGGATCTTTAATATTAGGTTAAATCCAAGAAACTGCCATTTTTGCAGGTAAAAGAAAGGGAGGGGGGACCAAGATCAATCATTTCATTTGGTTCAACTTAATTATAAACATGTCTTGGGATTACACTATAAGGTTGGTGATGACTATGAAGTATTAATAACTAAATTTCCTTGGATGGTGCCCAAGATACAGGCATTTACACTGAATTTTGGTCCATAGCATACAGTGTCATAGTGAGTTACCCATGCACATATGTAGAGACATCACATATATTCAGCATAAAGAGAAAATTCAGACCGCCAATAAAAAGCATGAAACCATATTTGTCCTGTTAATTAAACAAATAAACAGTAGCAACAACAAAACCTGCCCATATTTATGTCCATCTCTTATGCGATTTAACTTCTTAACAAACCACTTGGGAAAATTAGCTTACTAATTTCTAATCTAAATCTTTGGACCAGAAAACTTAATGAGGATTCCGTACCAAGTAGAGAAAGACAAAGGTCTGCTGCTTTCCAAAATAAGAGGCAAGTGACGGAAGGATGTGAAAGAAGTGAGAAAGAGGAAGGGCCACACAAGGGAACAAAACGGTGAGCAAATGTTCGCCAGCTGTATTCCAGTGCAGCTCGCTGGCTTCCAGTCAGCCATTTTTCCTTTAAAAGGCTCTAAAATTTCAAATGTTTGCTAGGATTGTTGATGTGTAAGGAGAGAGGTTTTACTGCTTATCATCAAATACATCCCAGTACTTAACCAAAGCATAATCATGGAGCAGCATTAAGTGGATGACACTGACACATCCCCTGTGTCTGAATATGCATAGTTCATGCTGGAATCTGTTGCTCATCAGCCCTCTATCTTTTTTTTTTTTTTTTTCATTTACAAACACAAACAAAAATTCAGCTCTAGGCTAAAATGGGAGGAAAGCATAGTATCAGTTGTAAACATCTCCAAACAAAGAAAACAATCTCTCACTAATAAAATTTCTTTTCCATCTATGTGGTTAAGCTGAGCTACAATGTTAGTAGTGGAATTTCAGTTCTTTAATCTATGTAGACAACAGAAAAACAAACACCAAAGGCTTGGACTAGCTGTGTAGACAAATGTCCTCTGCCCTCTGATGGACAGGTCTCCAAGCCAGTCACAACAAAACACACACATTGGCAAATGATACAACATTACTACAGAGCTTTCAGGGGAAACCACATTTTAAATATTTTAAATGGGGACCCTTAACTTAAATGGCTAATAGTGTGGAATTCAGGCATCCGAAACATAGGAGGAAGGAATGTGCCTGATGGTGTCTGGCAGTGTACAAGGGACTTGATACACTTAATCTTCAGAACAACCTTATGAACAAGCTTTTTATCTCCATGTTCCAAGTAAGAGAATTGGAGCACTGAAGGTTTACTCTCCCAGGGTACCAGTGCAAGCCCATCCCAGAGCAGAACCGAGTCCACCTAATTTCATTATCCGGGGTCTCCACAAATGAAATGGATAACTATCAAGTTTGGAGGTGGAGGAGATCAAATTGGAGCAGAGGGTGAATAGAAAAATGACCTGGATTGCAAGTTCTAGAACTTTCTAGCTAAGGGATTTAAGTTCCCTGAGCCCCAATTTTCTCAGAGCACGAACATAGGAGGCATTCAATGAGAACCTGTTGAGCCCAGAGGTTTCTATGAGTCTCAGAGACACCTCCAGGGGCCCTTCGAACATAGTAGACAGATGGCTGGATATGGGACCAATGTCATTCCTCGCGCATTTTAAGACACACATTACAAGGGCAGAAGGGACTGATGTCATTGGGCTTCCTGCCCTGCCAAGTGCAAAATGAAAGCTGACACTTCCAGAGTCAAGCTCTGGTCTTCTCCTAAGCCTCCCACTACTCTGAGCCGTTCTTTGTCCTAGCCTTTAACGAAAACATCCATTTTATAAGGTGAAATTCGCACTTCAGTGCCTCGCCCATGATCTGTAAGATTCTCCCGTCTTAACTGAGAGCTATCACAAGCCACTATGACCCACAGGCAAAACGGTGTTGCAGTCATTCAGGCCTGAGGAGATGGTGAGCTCCAGGAAAACCAGATCTGAGTCTCTGAAACACTAAGGGAATAAAAAGGATAAGCTGTGGTCAAAGACCTGTTCGCACCATTAAAACTCTGCGCTCTTTACAGAGAAGTCTTCATGCCTTAAAGATAGAAGGGGACAGAGGCAGGAAGTAAAACGATAATACAACTGTTAGGTTAACTAGAAGCATTTCCACAAACAAAGCTACCTGACTCATTAAGTTACACAACAGATACTGATGTGGTCCCTGCTTTGATGACCAGGCATTAGGAGGAGCTGGGAATCTCACAACAACAACAGTATCTCTGCACTCAAGACTTGTCCAGGCCAGGGGAGGGTCAAACCGCTAAGTGGAATCATGTCTACAAATACTATGAATGAAGGTCATGTGCCCTGGAGGTCCCTCCAGGCCCACCGAGCTCAGACTAGGTGATCGGGGGATGGAAATCTAGACAGCGGTGAGGGCACATCCTAAGCAGAGGAAGTCCAGAAGCAAAAGAACACAGAGCGTTCAGGAAGCGCAGATCATTTAGAGGGTAGAGAAGATGGAGGGAGGAAGAGAAGGAAGTGGGAGATGGTCACGAACCTTGAGATCCTGGCAGGGGACTCGGACTATATCCAGACAGCAGCGAAGGCACCTTTGCAGGGTTGGTACAAGCAGGCGGGCACATGAGTTTACAGAAAGGCAGGTCCAGCTGCAGTGTACACAATGGACTGGAGAGGGGAAAACTGCAGGCAGTGAGACTGCTTAGAAAGCTGTTACTGGAAGGAACAGTGGGCAGTGGTAGGTGGAGAGAAATGAATAGATTTGAGAGAGGTGAGTCCAGTAGAAACACCGGGAATTTGTGATTGGAAAGTTGGGGTAAGGCAGGCAGAAAAGTCACCGGTGGGACCCGAGATGACCTTCTCAAGTGTTCAGAGGAGTAAATGTCACCTAGCCTATCCTGCACGAGCAATTGAAGATGAGAAGTTCTCTGAATCATGCCTACACCCAGAGGTAACCAGAGAACAGACCCAGTCCCTACCACACATGCCCATCTCTTCTCACTCTCCCCTGCCTGTGTAACTCCAAACTCTTAGTTTTCCTCTTTCTCCTATAGATCAGGCCCAACTAGGACTCAATGGCTCCTCTCCCTTCCAAGTACACCTTCATAACACTGTTGATCCTCAAGGTCAAAGACATCTTAAGCCATGTTATAAAGAAAGATTAATCTTTAAGAGAAAACATGGCATGGACTTGGGATGGTGAATGAAGTACCAATCTTGGTGATGGTTTGGTTTTTTTTTTAACACAGAGGATTAAGCCAATTCTTCACAGCAACATTCATTAGCTGTGGAGCACATGGAGAAGCCCCTGAGACATGTGGAAGCAGTGTCCACAGCCACGGTCTGAATCTCATCTGTGCATCATCGTCTCTGAGGCAGCACTGAGGGCTCGCTGGCTGGCTTGGGAAACCCAACAGGGATGCTCAGAAAACAAAAACACTCCTCAGCCCACATGTCGGCCTGACACGACTATCACCAGGAAGCTTCTTCAAGGACAGCTTCCAAAGCCATTTCTTCTAATTTAGAGAATTAACAGGAAAACAAATAATGCAACTCACTAAGGCTTTTCCAGCACAAATATGCAGCCAGAGGCTTCCCTCACTGCACGCATCTGTCCACCCAGGAACGCAGGTGCAAAAGGGCTGCCTACTAACACCCAAGGTTGTGGGTGCTGGGGTCAAGAACATGGGGTTTCTTTCTCTTGTATGGTCATCCCTCTTTCTCACTGAACATATTTTGTAGGTCATTCCATTAGCTACAACAAGAAACCCACTGAAATTTCCATTAGGAAAGGGGTTTTTGTGATCCACACTAGTGCACTGATTTCCATATGAAGACCCAAGAAGCAAAATATTTGCAACATCAAAAGAAACAGGAAAATAAATTGAGTTTTTAAAAAGAAAGAGATTGGACTAAAATCTTCAAAGTTTGAACACAGCAAGGGTTCTTCTGATGGCATCGGCCTTCAAACACTAATATTTTAGTAATTATTCCATGATTTGCATGGAAATGGAACATGGATAGACGTCAGAGAGACACTGACAACTGGGAAGAAAATCACATGTGTGTGTGTGGATCCCAGCCACACATTAAACTATTACTGAATCAAGATTATAACGTTACTTTGGCCTTAAGCCTCAGTTCTTCTGTGTGATGACCAAAGTATTGGATTTACACAGCAATCCTTTAAAATGTGTAGTAAAATCAGCCCAAAATATTTTTTAAAGTGATAACTTATTTGGGGACTAATAGCACTCTAAAAACTTGACCATTTAGTTTTGACAGTAAATAAATCACACAACTGTCTCCCTGAAACATACCAACATGAAGTAATAAATCTCTGAATTCAACATTACACCAGACATGATGCTGTAAAGCAAAAGTCTCATTTTAGCTCAGTGACCTCAGTTTTGCCTCTGCTGGACAGTAAATCTGATGCAAAATGAGCAAATATGGGTGGCTGAGTTTCAACCTGGCATAACAGTGCAGCTTTGTCAAGGATCCCAGAATTTAGAGTTTTTAGGAACAAAAAAAAGTTTGAAAAACAAAAACATATGCTAAACAGCTGGGGATGTGGGGAATGGAAGGATGGGAAGGGCTTTCACCTTAGCTAGGAAAACATTCTATTTAATAACTATTCCTTTTAGTTGATCCATTCTTAGCTTTTCTTTTTTAACCTCTAAAACTGTTATCTCTAGAAGGCACATGTTAGATTAATAAAGAATCATTCATCATTCATTCATTCATTCATTCCTTCATTCAATTCACGTACCAAAAAAGAGTGTTTTCATTGCTTCCTGGCTCTCGGATCCTGAAAACATTACTTAACTTCACTGTGCCTCGGTTTCTTCATCTGCAAATGAGGACAATACTTGTTCTTAACTCATGGGATACTTTAACCATAACCACGGTCCTCTGTACCAGACACCAGGCCAAAGCTGAGATTTACAATAGTGAGTAAGGCAAACCAGATCCCCATCTTTAGGGAGGCAGAGGACATAAGTACAAAACAAAAATAAATAAACACAGAATTTCAAAATCGTCCAAGTCCCTGGGGGAAATGCATAGGGTACTACTAAAGGGGGGGGCTACTTAGATGGAGGGGCCATTGAAGGCTTTGCTGGTTGGGAAACTTGGCTGAAATCCAAAAGATGAGAAAGAGCCAGCCATGCAAAGAAATGAGTCAAGTACATTCCAGCCCAAGAATTTGGGGTCTGCCCTGACCTTGGAATGTGTCAGGTGTGTTTCAGGAACTGAGGAGATGTAGGGAAGGGACAAATCACGCAGTACCCACAGGCAATAATAAAGGATATGGCTTTAGTGAATCTGTCTCTATGGATTAGAAAGTCACTGGATGGTTTTCTAGTGGGAGAATGACAATTTTTGTTCTGAAAGGTGATTCTAGCTGCTAGGGAGTGAACAGACCAGTGAGGTCCAGAATGAAAGCTTCAGGGAGGATACTACTCATTCTAGTGGGACATGATGACCACTTGGCACAGTCTGTGACAGGAAAGATAGAGAGAAATCGATAGAAAGTAAGACACCTTCTGAAATCTCAAAATGTCTGCCTGGGTGGTCTCTTCTCAGGCACGAACATTGATGCGAGAAATGGCTGAAAAGAATTTTTACATAGTCTCTACTTTACTGAAATTCTTCAGATGGCTCTCTTTAGGGAAGCCAGTGGTCAGTGACGTTAACAGCGTTTTTCACGAGACAGTTTATCGCCATGAAATGATCTGACAGTTCAGGTTGACTCCTTGGTACAGTTTAGATTGAAAGCTAAAAGACCCCGTTATTTAGAAAGCAAAGCCAAGATGTAGAATCGTGCTAGGTCCATGTTGTAGACAATTAGTCACCGTTTACATGTCAGATTGAAGTGTACGTTGTCTTTTGGGACAGGAGCTGGAGGTTTGGCGCCAACCAGGACTAGTAAGAAGAGGTCTCCCCACCACAGCTTCCTGGTAAAGTGTCAGAAGCAATAAGCTTGTTTTCAGCTTCCCATACAGAGGTTAGTATAGGGAATACTTCATGAAAATTATGTGCTTCCATTCCAACCCACTACTGTGTGCTTTGGGAAAGAATAGAGAGGCAGGAGAGAGAGGTGGAGAGGGACGGAGGAAGGGAGGAAGAAAAGGCAGGAGGGAGGGAGGGAGAAGAGGCAGGAGGGAGGGAGGGAAGGGGCGAGGGAGCTAAGGCATGATTTGTCATCACCCAGAAGTGCTAACGCTGGCTCCCAACCTCAAGCTCTGATTCCTTCATCAATCTTAATACGCCCCCAGATTCTGTGTAGAACAAATATGGAAAGAAAAAAATGTTCTTAGCCAAAAATTAAAGTCTAGCTTGGAAAAATGAGCTTTGCAATGACAGCACATATTTTTAAGGGCTTCCTGGGCTCTCACGAAGGAGACTGGCTCTGGGTCTTGCAGTTTCACATATTTTCTGGATTCCTAAGTAATCATTTTTGCATCATCTGCATTAAAACAAGCCAAAGGGAAGCTTCCTCCAGGAATAGCCATTCATTGGCATTTCACAATTAAAAACAAGATCCCATTTGTGCGACTAGCCTAGAACAAGAATTTGATTTAGATTTAATAAGATACATGCTCATATGTAATGCACACCAATGAACCTGACAAGAAATATTTAATATAATACAACTCTGGCATAAAACTAAATCAGCTTTAACAACTCATCAGGATTTATTAGGCACAGCTTAAGCAACATGATGGAGTTATAGTTAATGGTATCTGAGCCTTCGATGGAAGAAAAATAAGCATAAATTTTCCATCTTCCTACCAATGTATTTTAGGCATACGATCCATGCTCTTTTCCCTTAATAACACCCCAAAGGAAAATGAGATTAAAAATGGAACTTATGAACTACATTTAAAGTATTGGGAAGTTTGCTAATAACGACAATTGGTATTTTGAAAATTTAATGTTTAAAGTTGCACATTTTTTTCTCTGTTCTGAAAAATATCTTTCAGGTGTTTTAAGAGGGCAAATTTTCCATGTAAGCAGGTAGTTCCTTTATCTCTTGGGAAAATCACATGAAATAATAATAGCCCAGGCTACTCTTATTTTTTTATCATTACTAAATTTTATCATTCATATAACTCATTCAATTGGTCTCATCTTTCGCTCTCTACAAGCAAAGACAATGAGTAACCATGTGGTACAACCAAGTTCATGGTTTGGCCTCAGGATATTTTATGTCAGTCTTCTCTTTTATCTAATGCAAATTACACATGCGTCCCCTTCCTTTTGGTTACCTGTTAGAGGGTGTCAAATTTCACATATGGCAACCCCTTACCTCCCCTACCCCACTAGTGAACACAGATACACATTGTAAATTAAGCAGAAGAATTATAATCTATTAATTATAAATCATAGAATATTGTTAAAGAAACGTATTTGATTGTTTTTCTACTACCGTACAACAAAGTACATAGCTGAAAGGGATTCCAATTGGAAGCTTTGATGAACCTGTGTTATGACATGACAAAACTAATTGGCACAGTACCATATGATTGCAGGCAAATAAGACCTGTTTCTCCTTTTGAAAGAAATCTTTTTCTCAGAGGCATTAAACATGTTCCCGGGAGCCGTCTTTTTACTCTAGATTTTCCAATCAAATGCTTTCCAATCAAATCAACTATAACAATAGCCATCACAGTTTGGTCCCAGGATAAAAAACTGAATCCTCTGATGATTTTTCTTCCTCTTCCCCACCCCCACCCCCCACCCCACCAACCCTGAAAACTAAGAAACCAGGAAGTTCACTACTTCTGACTAAGGTTCAGTACCACGGCACCTAACATGTCTGGGACGGGGTGCATGAGCCAGGATGGACCCACAAGAGCCAGATATGTGTCAGGCAAGACTAGCTGAGCTCCTGCTGGTGAATCCCAGATGCTATGGCCAGCCAATCCCAAAGCATCATTGACCCTATGAAACCTCATTACTGTGTCTAGTTCAGGAGGCAGAACAAGGGCAAAAATTATGTGCATCTCACTCAGGCTTGCAAATCAAAGGAAGTTCCAGACCCAAGCAAACCTGATCGCAGATCTCTTCTTCAGAGATATCCCAGAGGTAAACTTTAGCCCAGCCCCTCCCATGGTGCCATATACACACACTCAGGTAACAACGTGTAAGATCCAAAGATAAAGCGGTAGGAAGAATGTCCATCCATCCATTCATTTATTCACTTGGCATCCAAGGAACACCTATTAAATGCAACCATGTGGCTGGTGATGGGGATATAATTACAAGCAAAATCAGGCTTACACCAGATTTCACCCTGGAAAAGTAGAATTTCCAACTTACTGAAGGTGGGGGTACTAATCAAATGATCAGACTTATAAAAATGTATAATTATAAAGAAAATGAATGTAGTTCTGTGAAAGTGTAATGAGAAATAATAATAACCACCTAAGATTAGAAATAAAAAAAGACGTCCCTTGATAATTAAGAGGTAAGTGGAAGGCTAACGAGGAATTGGGGCACAGAGATGGGTCAGGCAGAGGCAACAGTCCATGCAAAGGTTCCCCGAGCAAGGAGCATGATGTGTTTCAGAGCTAAATAAGGCTCACATGCTGGGGTACAAGAAGGCAGCCACACGGTGTGGGCAGAGGGACGACCATGTAAGACTCCAGGCACCTTCAGAGGTCTTTGTCCCAAGAGCAATGAGAAATACACAAGTGTTAAAAAATCAACTCAAGTTAGATGAACATTTCAAACCCTCTTACAAGTGGCATTTCAAATAATTAGAGGGGAATAGGGATGCCACAAAAAATATTTTAGAACAAATGGTCAGCAATTTAGAAACAAAAATAGTAAAGCTAGATCTAACCTCACTGCTTTCACTAAAATATATTTCAGATAAATTACTCATTAAAATGCATAAACTGAAAATTGAAGGGGTACTAGAATTACACAGAGTAAAAGTGTTTCTACTCTGGATTAGAGAAATCTGCTTACTCATATAAGGAAATGCTGAAATCACATAGGAAATGATGCATAACTGTGACCTAAGAATAAAGTAAAACTTCAATGTACTAAAAAAAGACAAAAATACTCTGAATAAAGCACATAGAAAAAGAAATGAAATCGGAAAAAATAAATAAACAAACAAATAAACCCAAAACTACCATATGGAAAGTTGAAAGATTAAAGAAAACCCTGCAGAAAATATTAATAGCATATTTTATGGACAAAACTCTGTTATTACTTACTACTGCAGAATAAAAGCCTCAACATCGAAATGAGCAAAGGATAGGATTGGGGTATTTATTACAGAAAACATAGAAGTCATCAGTGGACATGTGAAATGTTATATCTCAGTTGTAATAAAATAAATATAAAAATAAGAGGGAATTGTGAGTGCCTGTTAGTGAGACTATAAAAGATTTGAAAAGATTGACCAAACCCACATTCGTGGGAAGTGTGGTGACAAGACCGGCAGCATTCAGCAGGCGTGACTCACATTTGTGAGGACAATCTGACAATATGTATCACAATTTGAAATGACCATACTCTTTGCCCCAATGAGACTTCTCAGCATTTAGCCTAAGAAACTGCACTAGTCTGAAAGTTTTATGCCTAAAGCTCATAATTTATATGAGTGAAAAAGTGAGAACAATACAAACCAGGTTAAGTAGTCTATCACATCCAAAGGAAGGTTATAAAAACATTAACATTTGGTGCATTTTTTTGATAAGTATGTTTATGACACTCTTGAACGAAATGAGGTTATAGAATTCATGTGTGGCATAATTTCACACATGGGCAGTGACACCCATGCACTTGTAGTTACTTTTGTATGAACGTATACAATTCTCTTTCCCTCTGTTTCCTACATAGAAGAACACAGAGGATCAAATTCACCATTGCCTGTATGCTTTCAGGATATCCTAAATTAGATCCTAGTAAATTAGATTTATCCAACCCAAAAGAGAAAAAATGTATGCTTATGTTCTTCTAGTACCTCTTCGATTTTCAGTTTACACATTTCACACTCTTGTCTATCGGAAGCTATTTTAGTGGAAGGAGTAAGGTCAGAGCAAGTGCATGTTCAAGGGGATTATGTCTGGATTGTGGGATTTGGACTTCTGGGAGGAAGCTGGGTATCTGGCAGGAAGGATCTTGTTTTCCTTCAGCCTTTCTCCCTGCCCCACAAATTCACACACAAGGGTACCACTCCCACAACTGCTCAGCAAGTACATAAACAAACAGACAGAGGGAGGAAAGGAGGAAGGCAGACAGACAAACAGACAAAAGAGATTCTAATTTATAAGACCAAAGTTTGAGAGTCTTCCAGCTGCAAAAGGATAGCTTATTAAGTAGGCCTATGCATTTCAACTCTGGGAGAAATTTCCACAACAGAGAAACCAAGTCCCATAAAGCTGGCAAAAATGGCTACATTTTTACCCTCATTCCTATGGTTCCACACAAGCCCTAGAGGCTGTTTTCTCCAAACGCAGCATCAGTGACACAGCAGGGAGGAATACTGGTGGGTCCACCGACTTCACCACTATCTGGTAAACCAGGGGCGAGGGGCTAGGGTGCTGGAGGGTGGGGTGTAGGTATCAGCTCACTGTTACACGAATTGGATCCCTCACGCATCCTCATGGTAAAGGGTTAATTTGAAATACGTTAATTTATAACAATTATAATAAAGAATAGCTAGTGAATCTGTCACTAGGGGAACTGCAATGCTGATGATTACAAATATTTGATGGGCCTAATGTTACATTCATTACGTGTCTAGATAAAACTGACCAATATCTTGAACTGGCCTCCAATATGTTTTTTGAGGACTTTTCAAATACCATCTCCATTAAAGTGTGACCTTGGTTATATGCGAGGAAGCAAGAGGGCTCTGTCCATCAGCTAGTGTGACATCTATCTGTGGATGCGGGAACTGTTCAACCATGACGAGTGCTTGGCATAACTCATAATCTGGGATCTAAGAGATGTCTTTGCTGGGTCACCTTGCCAGCTCAGAGCAGGACTCCCACAGGACCCCGGCCTCCTGTCTGCCATTTCTCCTGCTAGCCATGCACTGAAATACACTGCTGCATCCATAAGTGTCGCTGAGACATTCTCTCAGGTCCATGACTGCTCATCTGGACACCTGAGATCAACCATGAGCAGCCCAGAGACTCTTCATGGCGTCTAGAAAACACACAGCAAGGGCAGGTCATGAGATTCTGCAGGATTGTCACTGCCCTTTCCTGTTCTAGCACCTCCAATACTCGCTGGCCCTGAGGCTTATGTTCACGTTGCCTTCAGTGGTTTTCCCCCCAGGAAGCATGGCCTGGGCACCTGCCTGTTACTAAGGAAAGAACAAGTTAAATATTCCAAGACTTGCTCAAAGACTGTAAAAGGACGGCCTCTCAGTCTGCTTACCCAGGAACAGAGACAAAAACCGTTTTTAAGGAATTATGAAACAAAATGTGGTAGACTATATGTTTCCAAAGATGACCACCCATTATCTTCTATTCCACCTGTTCTCTACACCTGCCATGGCCCCATGAAGACATGGAGTCTCATTTCCCTCCTCTTGACTCCTGGCGGGAAGGGACACAGCATGACCTCTGACACTGACTCGTAACAGGTGGCCGTGCCTTCACTTTGTTCACTGGAATAGACCACTCTTGAAAGCTTTTCCTGTCATGTGAGCAGACTGACTGCCCTGAGAGGCCATTTTGTGAAGAAGTCCAAAGTAGCCCATGTGGAGAGACCACAAGGAGAGACCCTGAGATGTGAGAGAGAGAGAGAGAGAGAGAGAGAGAGAGAACCCAGGCAGAGCTGCTCCAGCCCTGGTGTGCCAGCTTCAGCCACTGCTCAGCCCCAGCACCACGCTTCCTAGGACTTTCTGAATTCCGGACACACAAAAACTGAAAGAGATCATTAAATGATGGCTGCTGTTTTGAGCCACAGAGTTTTAAGGTGATTTGTTACACAGCAACAGTAACAAGAACACACCGTGACATAATCATAAAGAGACCAGAATTGCTTTATTTTGAAATATGATTCCTGGCACTTTTGTAAAGCAATTTTGTTTAGCCCAGGGAAGCATCTGTGTTTTATAACTTTCATTACTTCCCTTTAGATATGTTGTTTTTCTGGAGAGGTAATTATAGGCTATATTCTAGAGCCACACACGAATGCGAATTATGGGATGTGGGAGAAGCAGCATCCTGGGGTGGTACGTCCCTCTAGGGTGCCAATTACTCAGAGTCCAACAGTAATACATTCAAATTCCCTTGAAGAGAGCCACTTCCCACACTGCTTACGGCCAAACACTGCTTGGGAGCAAGCGTTCACTTCAATGTGGTTACACACAAGTAATGAGGTATGAAACCTCTTCCTGTCTGTTTCCATGAAGAGTAAGGAACAGCACTGTGTTTCCTCTCTCCTCCTGCCAATCTCCCACATGCAGGTAGGGTCCTAGAAGCCTAAAGATAGTAAATCCCAGAAATCTGAAAAGATGAAAACACCAAAGAACACAACACGGTTCATTGCACCAAATGAATACACTGACATCTACCAAAAACCAACACACTTTTTGGCAACAGCTGCATATCGACACGTATCTATTTGACGCCAAACGTGTAGACTCACTTGGAAACAGGGAATGACTAAAACAGCTGATTAATTTACTTTCCATCAAGATGTTCTGTGTCATGTATGACCAAATCGTATACAGACATTTAGCCAATCCCGAAACATTCCATCTCAAGTTAATATAGCCATCAACATTTTAAAACATTTTTTGGGGGGAGGGTAATGGGCTAGGACAAGAGAAGCTGAACATATTTATTTTGTAGAATTTTGCTTCATATTAGATTGGAATTAGACCAATTTTCCTTTTAAACATATGGTGATTGTGCTATTTCCTGCTTAAATTATGAAAGTACTTTGGATCTCTTATAGCATCGTGGGGGGCATGAAAATCTTATGAGGGGCCCAATGCTAAAAATACCGGGTGATGCATTTAGTACACTCCAGACTTCCCAGAATGACATCTGAGGCCATAGCTCTGGGTTAGTTTGTTTAGATTTTACTAAGAAGATACAGAAGTTTCAAATCCACTGGGCTTACACAAAACCACCAGAAAGGCCAACCAGTCAGACTGATGTCCTTTTGACATTTGGTATCATGCTAGAACAACACTGCTTTTCTCTGAGATCAGCCCCTGCCTCCTGGGAACCACATCCTACTCATTGCTCAAAGGGGATTTTTTTTTCAATGCTTTGTTGTTGTGTTTTGTCTCAGGAAATTCATTAGTTATTTCAAAACACACTCTATATGCTGTTCTCCACTTCTCTGTTTTATATAAGAATTTTTTTTTTTTTTTTGGCAGAAAGTTCTAGAAATTTCTCTATTCTCACAAGAATAGCTCTAGGCACTTTCCCAGTATAATAAAGAAATGTTTTATGTTATGGGGGTGATGGCCAGTTAACATTTGTACTTCTCCTGACAAACTGCAGCATTCCTATCAGCCAAGGGAAACACCTGCATAGCCCTGTGTTCCCCAGTTACATCCACGACCACACATCCCATAAACAAGGAATCAGAATCCAAAAGACAAAAATCACAGGTGCTGTGGAAAAACAGCACCCTGTCAATCCGCAACGTGCAACAATCTCTTCAAAACAAACAAGGTCTTAAGGGCATAACTACAGCTAGGCAGCATGGAAATCAACCCCAGTAACTTGTAATTATTTTTATAATGCATGGGGTTTGGACTAAACACGACCATAGATAAAAGCACTGTGGCAGAGTTCCTAGGAGACATGTGGTGGCTGACAAACACAACAGATTCTACTTGTAAAATAATTAGCCAGACCTTCTAGCTTCTTTTTCTTCCTTTAAAACACAAATTTGATCAAAGGGGATATTTAGAGCTCAATGTCTCTAAACTACTAACTACGTCCTTAAACCTTTCAGCACACACACACACACACACACAAACACTCACACTGTTTTATATATTAATATTAATGTTTCATTACAGGAATCAGGACGAAAATAAACACAACTAGAAACCACTTTAATTTATTTGAAAATGATTACATCTTTCAGAAGTCTCACTGTATGAAGATGCAATAAAGCTCACTCATGGAGAACCAGTTACCCTTTGTCATGCATTGAATAGGTATCTGCCATATTACCTGACTTTCCTGAGAAGATAACTGATGCCCACAAGAAGCTCACACATATCAGGGGAAGAAAAGAAATGTCCTCATGCCACTGAGGGTGATGGAAGCCAGTCTTCTGAAGAACCCAGGTATTGCGATGTATATCATAAATACTACATCAGATGACATCATCGAAACCATGTGAAGCCGAGGGTCTGGGGATGAGATGAGGCTAGTTACTGGGCTAGAGAGAAAGAGCTATGCTTATCAGAAACAGTTTCAGAGCGGGCAGATTAAAATGAAGCAAGTCTCTTAGGAGGTACTATCAACAAGGATGGTTCTCAAAATATTTTCACATAAAAGCTCCTAACTTTGGAGTCTCTGTTTCATAAAATTTTTATGGCAAAAGAACTGATGATGTTGTCTTTCTAATCAATTCAACTTTTCCTTTTTAAACAATGGTTGAGTGTTTGCTATAGTCACACCACCGTGTTAGGGCATGCACAGGATAAATAGGTGATCAGGAAAATTCTCCTGTCCTGGAAACAGTTGGAGAATAACAGGAAAGACAGACAAACAGATAATCAGAGTATCAGAAAGACTGTGGTGACTGCTGTAATGAGATGTATAAACATTTGGGAATGAGTTTTCAAACCGATGGCCCAAACCTCACACAGCAAGCTACCTCGTCCAATATTTATGGCTCCAATGAGTTATTAAGGATAAACAAAAAAAGTCAATCTTTTTAAAGGTACCTTAAATGTCATTGAGCCACACCAGCTGTTAAGCAAAAGTTCTAGATCAACTGATTCAACTGTTTCTCTGCCTGGAGAATGTCGCCATACACTGAGCATTAACAACATAAATATTATTCTTAAGTCCACAGATATAGCTTCTTGCTCATTTATAAAGCCTGGCTACTAAAATGTTACCATCCTGCTATGAAAGTTTAACTGCTACATTTCAGAAGTCATCATCTTTCATATTGCCATGAAAGAGCTGTGCTATAAACCCACTGTGATGCCTTAAAAAAAAGATACAATATTAAGAATTTTTCTGACAAACATTATTTTTGACATTATTTAATGCACCACTAAACCCAGTTCCCATTTAAAATATAAATCAAACACAAAACATTACAGTGCAGACGAAAACCGGGAATGGAGACTGTATCCAGGAATGAGAGTTGCCAATAATTTAACTCTAGGTTTATAGGTCTCTCGTTGTCCTTTTGTGGAAAACTGCAGCTCTTTGCTCTCTGGACTAGGGAGCAATGAGATAGGCATATTGCATGCACTAAAACAAAAAAAGAATAAGTAGCTAGGGATTATACCATATTTCCCAACAGACATAAACAAACACTTAATACATTTCATTCAACTTACATTATTGCATGCCAGCTCAAAAATAATTGAAGTATATATGAAAAAGATAACTACGGTCACCAGCCATTCTTCACAAGTAATGAAATGTTCTGCTAAGCAGTCCAAATACTAAGGACAAAGAAACAAAAACTATATTTTAAAGTAAAGCAATACTCACTTATTATCACAGATTTAAAATATAAAGTCACCAAGAAAGAAACATCGAATCTAAAATAATAGGGCCAGCCATTTGTTCCTCTAACGCAGAACGTTATGTCTTTTCTGATCACTAAAACAGAAAGCTAGTATAACTGAAAAGAATCAAGAAAACACCAAGAAGATAACCCTGTTTCATGCTATTTCCAATTCTCTTGTATGGATGATCCACGAATCAAACTCCAGATTTGCTTCATATTTCAAGGAAAAGACAAAGCACACACACACACACACACACACACACACACACACACACGATAAAAGCACTTAAACAAATGCACACTGGGAGGCAAATTGACATGAAAAGACACCTCCATGTCAAAATAAGTTAGAAGCAAGCCTTGGATACTCCGTAACTCAGTCTGAGAGAAGAAACTCAACGTGGTCTTTTCAGAGGCAGCTATTGCTAATGGGTTTCTCAGTCCTGGCACTGTACCAGTTTGATCTGAGGTAGATCATTCTTCATTTTGAGAGGCTGTCCTGTGCATTGCAGGATATTTAGCAGCCTCCCTGGCTTCTACCAACTAGATGCCATTAGCACCCTCTCCAATTTGTGACAACCAAAAATGTCTCCAGAGAGTTGCCTGGGGAGCAAAACTGCCTCCATTGAAAATACTATTCTAACCCAGTGATGACAAGGAAAATCCCACACTGGCCAGGTGGCTTTCAGTTGTTGCATGGTCAAGATGCAAGTAGCCTCTCTCTGTTCAAGGTGCTCAAGTGAACCCAGGACGTGCTCTGCCTCAGAGGCAGTGTCTGGGCCAATGCAAAGGGGGATAAACTTCAAACCTTATACCTTCCCAAAATTCTGAAGCACGTCCTCTTCTGGGAGTGACATTTTCTACTTGGACACTGAGCTTTAAAAGAGCTTCCTATTTAAGCAAAGCCTATTCAGCATAGTAGGTCTAGATGACGCAGAAACTCTACCAGCAGAAAGGAAAGGAGAGGGAAAACATCTAATGGTCACCAAAAATGATCAGGAAAGTAAAAGATCCAAGAAGTTCTGGAAGAAAGATTTGCAAGTTGCTTCCTGTTTTTTAGAGGATAAATGATCAATTCATTCAATAAATATGCATTGGATACTAACCATGATTCAAAGCATGAGATGCAAAGACAAAAATAAATTGTGTGCTGTCATTTTAGGGAGTTCGGAGATCTGTTGCGGCCTAGGCTATGTAGACTAGTTATTCTCAAACCGGGCTGTATACGCAAATCACCCGGAAGACCTTCTTCAAATTAACGACAATCAGACTTACACCCAGGCCAATTCCATCAGCATCTGCACTCCTGAACAATGCTAAATTCCTTTGAGCTAGACCATGAAGGTGGGTGAGGATTTGGACATAGACGGGGGGTGGGTGGGGAAGGCATTTCTAGTTGAAGAAATTACAAGTGAAAAATCACCGTGATGGACAGTCAAGGTATATAACAGCAAAGAATAAAAACAGGTGATTTAAGTCCCTCCATTCACAAGGTCTGAGAAGGACAGTGAAAGAGAATACGGTGGGTGAAAATCAGACCCCAGAGAGTGTTAAACTCTACAGAGAATGGAGAACCTCTGAGTATTTTTTGGAAAAAGTAAAACTATACTTCAAAAATTGAATCTTCCAAAAACTCTAATAATAGCAGGCAGGAAGTCAAGTTTAATGTCTAAAGCAATAAGCCTACACTACAGCACGGATGCCCTTGGTTTCCATGGGAACACTCTTCAGATTCATTCAGTGCATTAGATTCTCTAAAGGGTCAAGGGTAGACCCTGTAATCTTGTTATTCTCATTTGTTTTCATCTGTACTCACACGGTTTGCAAATTCTCCACCTAGACCTCACCTCCCACTCAGACTGGGAGCACTAACTGCTACTTACCATTCCCCCTTGGATATGAAGTAACCTCCGACTCACCATGCCCAACACTGAACTCATGATTTCCCCACAGAGTCCACTGCTCTTCCTGTCCCTTTTCTCTGGAAATGGTACCACATTCCACACGGTCACACAGGCCAGTCATTCTTGATACTGTCTCCTTCATCCCTATACCCAATCTCCATCAGGCTCTGTGGATGTTACCATGCAGACATCACTGAGATTCCTCCTATTCTCTCCCCTCCACCAGCACCTTCTCAGCCCAGCCTGCCATCTTCCTTCACCTGACGGTTTCTGTAACAGGCTTGAGTAACTGACCCAAATTCACTCTTGTCTCCCTATTGCTAACATAGGGTCACCACTTCAAACTCCAAAACTCACCACATCACCGCGTTACTTAAAATTCTTCAATGACTTCCCACTGCTCTTGTGATATATACAAAGCTCCTCAGCAAAGCCTATCTGTCATCTCAAACTAGACACCAATGATTTCTTTTACTCTTGCATATTTGCATGTTTGCTCCAGCCACAGAGCCACAGCACAGGTGGTTCCATCAGCCAAGAGCTTGGTCTCCCTGTTTGGACTATTAAACTCTTACCCACCCCTGAGATCCAAGTAATCATCACTCCCTCGGGGCACCCTTCCCTAATCTCCCTCTTGTGATAGGCTCGCACAGCACACAAATAATCCCTTTTAAAGTACATGACCTGGGTGCAATTCTACATTTGTTTGACTTACACTTAATGAAAGTATTTGATGCCCACTTGTTCCCCATCAGTCTTACCACTAAATCATCCCAGTATAGGGCTGAAAGGAACAAAACATATATAGGAAAGAGCTTAAAGGAGATAGGGAATAGATTCAAGTGATCTTCCAATGCAGATGTGATAAATTGAAAGGAAAGGGAAGAATCAAAGATGACTAGAATCAAAGATTTCACATCTGGATGATTAGGAAATATGTACAACTAGTTTAGCAACTGATTCCAATTGATTTATTTCATGCTTATATTGTTTTCTTTTTTCTTTCTTTTTTCTTTTTTTTCTTTTTTTTTTTTTTTACTTTCCACCAATTCCCACACCACAAAGCCCTAGTATTTTATTTAAAGTAAATGACCTAAGGTTGTCTGCTACCAGAACATTCCAGCTGAAAGCCCAAGTGCGATAATTAGTGCAGGCTGACAAGTCCCCCCCAGTCAGGCCCTCTCTCTCATTCTCCCCAGCATTAAATATTAAATACCAACATAGAGTGAAACTTTACCTTAGGGCAAACGAAACTTCATATAGAAATGTCCAGTGTGTGCATGAGTAATGAAGTTACTGGCTTACTTCAATCTTTCATAGTTTATTTTTAGTCTTAATCTAATTTTAACAGCCCCAAAATATTAACACATAGTGTCTACTACATCACAATACATTTCTTCATAAAATAATGAAATACCTATCCAAAGGCTGATAAGATTTGAATTTATTTCACCCTGAAAAACACCCTTCTCTTTACACTGGAGAATATTAGGTTGAACCTGAATTAGTTTATGGAAACTTGCAAGTTCCCGCTCAGTAAGTACTTCTGTTGTTAAACCGTATTTTATCCGTTTGCACTTTTACAGTGGAGGCATTAAAGTTTATTTTTTAAGCCAAAGCTGTTATATAATAAACCATTCTGGAGATAGCACAGTTTATGCATTCATAAAGTGTTTCTAAATTTAAAAAGGTATATATTATTACGCAGTTATTGCACCTACAAGAGTTGCCAAATACTTGCAATATTTTTGAAATAATAATAAGGACAGGTATAGACAATAAAAATCTATCAAAGGATTTCTGGGAAAATAAATTGCATTGAGAGAGTTTCCTGGAAGAAATTATGGGCTTGGTTCTGCCTCAGGAAGGTAGTGAGTGTAAGATATCACCCATATCTATATATCAATTTTATGTCAATATGACTCAGAAGTTTCCAGCTCTATTATTTTTCTCTGGTGGGGAGTTGAGGAAAGTGGTACACACGTTTGTTAATGCTTATGTACATTTATGATGGTGTAAATCAAAGGCATGTAATAAACCGCCAATTTGAATGGATGACGTTACATTCATGGCCTACAGAGATGCAAGACCCATCATTAGTGGTGACGGATGAAGCAGGGCATCAGATGAGGTGAACAGGAGAGTCCCTACCACAGAAACGGGTTTACATCAGCGAAGCCACTGCTCATACTAGACCATCTTGTTTCTGAGGGAAACAAAGACAATTCCAGAGTGGAACAGTAAGGCTGCCCCCTGTGCAGTATGGAGTGATCCCCACTGTAGGATTTGGCCAACCTCACCTTTGGGCAACATCTTCACTGAAAAAACCGTTATACCTGCCCTCTTCCTACCACACAAACTAAAACTATCGTTTCACTGTGACTTTTTTTTCTTTTTTCTTTTTCTTTTTTTTTAATGAAAGGGGGGAAATAACCTTTTTATTTTTCTGAGCTAGTTGACCATCTTATTGGCAAGGTTGAGAAACTTTCCTTGAAACTTCCTGCTGTAAGATTCCTTGCCACCCCCTACTTCTCTTCTCTATTTAGAGTAACTGAGAATGTGTATCCTTTTGTAAACACTATACATTCTCCAGAGACTCAAAGACATGGAGGGTTCGGAGTCACTCAGCTCAATTGAGCAAACATTTATTGAGCAGCCATATTGCTCACTGGGCCTTAGAATGAAAAATAAATAACATCTGAGCTGTCTCCTTTCAAAGACTTCACAGTCTATTATAGAAGACAAACATCTGCTACAAACCAAAAAAGTGAAATAACAGAGGTGTGCACAGATACTGTGGGACATGGTGTGTGTGTGTGGGAGGGAATTCTCAATTTTGTCTGATAAATTTTGGATCTGGTGGGGCTTGTTTGAGAATTAGAGAGAAACATATTGTCTGCATCCCTTCCTGGTCCTTCCCCAACAAAGACAAATTCTATGTTTATGTCAGTAAACTTGGATTAATATAAATCAAGAGGGTCTTCCTTAAAGATGGAAACATAGAAAAAAATGGGTCAGAGTATATTGGGGCTGATTGGGGGGACTTGGGCATGAAGGAAAAAGGTAGATTCCAGGTTTCCAGTCTCTTTGTCAGCACCTTACCCTTTCTTGAAGCCATCTGCTTTCTGACTAAATGTTCAGCAATATACAGCCAGCATACCAGGGGCCCATTTCCACCCCCCAATGCCTGTAACTGCAGCCATCACCTCAAATTCCCACACCTGAAGGACACATCTCTCCTTAAATCAGTTGACTATAATCTAGACACAATCTTCTTTTTCAAAATCAAAAATGACACTTAATAAACAAAGTTGCTGGTTACTAGCCTCTGTTTGCTATTTCAGTTTGAGAGCTATGTCGATTCCTGCCCATTGGAGTCTAGTTCACCTTTCAGCTAGTGGAATACAGCTGTGAAACAGCTGGCACACATTGGGGCCACTACTGGTGGTTCCGCTGAAGCAATTCCGAATGTTAGTGTATTTGGTCCTTGCATGTAACATTTAAAGTTGCTAAAAGACTTCACAATTACAATGTGTTTCCATTTGCCCCTTCTGATTTTATTCTCATCAATTTCTAAAGCAAGTATTATTATTTCAACTTTAAAAAGTAGAAACGAAGCCTCAGAAAGATTAAATTACAACATCAAATGTACTCCAACAGTAAATGTTAAAAACATTTGGATGGACTGATGAGTTCTGACACCCAAGGTCACAAGCTAGTGAGTCATGGACATTTTTGGTTTGACCCAATTGGTGGCTTTTTAAAAATAAATACTAAGGATTTTTTTTTTTTGTTTTATTTTTTGTTTGTTTTTTTAATTAAAGTTGGATATTTCACATAAAAATACAGATTTCTTGAATTCCTTGAAAAATTGGAACCCAGAAATTACTGACAATTTGGGGCTAATTCTCTGTGCTGGGAACAGGGTAGGAGAAGGGGTGTCTGCAGTTGCCACAGCCTGAACCACCCCATCTCCGGTGATCTGCTCATCCATCTTATCTGCGTGGCCCATGAGGGCACTTGAGTTTGTCACCGAACTGCTAAACCCTATTGCAACAGGAAAAAGCAGTAACCATCAGAAGACAGAGATCTGCAAGTGGCAGAGGGCACCTAACCTAAAAAGCCCAGAGTATTCTCCTTTATGTCACCGAGGTGGTGCCAGGGGGATCCCGTACCCACTCACACAAACTTCACTTAAATGCCATCTGTTCAACCATGCCATGCTACCACCTCATATGTATCTAAATAGTGAGAAAAAATGGGGGGAAAAAATCCTCCGAAAAAATCTGACTATCTCCTGGTCAAATCATTTCATTATTATAAACTACTTTCATATTTGTGGAGGGGAACAGCCCTTGGATTTAAATCACTTTCTCTAGCCCTATTTCTACCTCTCTTCTGGCGTTGTCTACCTGTTCATTTCCCAATGACTGCTTGATGGGTCAAGGTTAAGAGATCTTGGCAGATTCCCAAAAAGTCACTGCAGTTGTTGCTAGTATAATTTTAAAGAAATGATGGGCAAGTGAGGGCATTTATCACAGTTTCTATTCTACTAGCTAAAAGACATTGTTTGAAAAGAAAAAAAAATTAAAGTGTTATTGATTTAAGTGGCAGGGTCAAACCGTTAGGTTTTATGACTTTAATTCCATTTTGGGACCTGAATCTACTTGTGGGAAACAGATGTTTAGCTGGTAAAACAATGACATTTTAAAATTTCATTTCATAAAAATGAAACACAGCTATAAACCAGAAGCTCCAAAGGAACCAGCCCATAGAGTTATAGTCAGATGAGGGACTGGTCTCCCAAGTCTCAGCTGAGGACCAGGTGGAGTAGCAGAAAACACACACCACACAACCTGAATCTGGAAGGCATTTTTTTTGTTGTTTTTTGTTTGTTTGTCTGTTTTTTGAACACTGGAAAGCTACTTGGAGCAAGAGGTGGATAGTCCATAACCTTGAGTAGGGCTAGAAGGCTGCAGACCCTACTTAGTCACCTCCTTTATCTTGGATCTCATACTCTGAATTCAGAAGAATAGCACAATTCTAATGACAAGAAAGACAGTCTTAAGGAAAGGGAAAAGGGATCTCAGGGAAGATCATAGAGATCCCCAAATAATGGCCACTGAATGCTGACCTGGGAGGCAGACACTCACATTTCCTAATTAATTCAATTCAACTAATATAGATTCATTGGGAAAAGAAATAAACCTTCAAGATTTTTTGCCCCCAAAAGACTCCAAGACATTTTTAGACGTATTCATTTATAGTTGGGCGAACGACCTACATTTTTCTGGCCTCTGTTTCCTGATGGCCAAGATGAAAGGATTTCATTCAGTACCCACAACTTTCCTTCCAATCCAGCTGTCTGACTCTACATACTTCTACTTAGTTCACACACTTTAGCAATACCATAAAGGGGGTTCTTTTTTTCTTCCAAACTGTAGAGCAGAATATTAACTTTTTGAAATATTTAATATTGTATTCTACAGTTTGGAAGAAAGAAGAACTCTTTTTCTTTTTTTCATTAATAAAATGTATGAACTAAGTAGAAATTTTAAAGTATAGCAGTCATTAATTATCCATAGGAGAAAAAGTCCCCAAAGTTAGGGCTCAGGGTGGGAGGAATAGGCAGAGCACAGTGGATTTTTAGGGCAGTGAAACTGCTCTGTTTGATACTATAATGGTGGACATACGTCACTATATATTTGTCCAAAACCATAGAATGTACAACAGCAAAGGTGACCCATAATATAAGCTGTGGACTATGAGTGATGATGTGTCAATGTGGGCTCATCAACTGGAAGAAATGTCTCACTCTGGTGGGGATGCTGATAATGGCATAGGCGGTGCATTGTGGGGGTTTGAGGGGCTTATGGGACCTCTCTGGACCTTCTTCTCTGCATTGCTGTGAACCTGGAACTGCTCTAAAAGTAAAGCTTTTTTTAAAAAAAAAGGAAACAGGAAGTTTCAAAAAGTGATGCTATTGAGCTGCTAGAGTAGCAAAAATTAAGCGTGCTGGTCCCTTGTTGCAAGTGTGGCAATATGATGTGTGACACAGAGTGCTGTCTTGATGGAGGATGATTTACAGCACAATTTAATACACAGCTTCTCTCAATCGTAGCTCACACCCGACTGACTGCACTGAACAAGTGGAAACTTGTCACACACTGTTACTAAGATTCAACGTGCTGCTTCCTGTATTGAAGATCCCTGCCTTTCCATTGGATGGCACCTGGAAGCAGCATACCTGTATTTTGTGATCACAATGGGAAAGGCTCCGTGGCACACATCGCTCTGACACAGCAATTTCTGTCAAATAAAAACATTGTGGTGTGTCCTCATCCACCTTCTTCACTGGATCTGGCACCGTGCAACTTCTGGCTCTTCCCCACAGTCAAAATGACCATGAAAGGTAAACGTGTTAAATCAATTCAGGACATCGAGGCAGCCACGGCAGGACAACCAAAGACACTCACAAAAGAGGACTTCCAGAACTACTTCAGAAAGTGGCAAGAATGATGGGATAAGTAGGTTCAAAGTGAGTGAGGGTATTTTGAGGGGGGTTAGTGGCAATGTATCTTTTACTGTAATACATTTTTTTATCTCACACATTCATCATACCTCATACCGTATGATCATTTATCACACCTCATACCGTATGAAACAGATCAGCAGTAAGTGCATATCACTCAGATAAAAATGACTATTCTCCCAGCTTCCCCACTGGAAGGAACCTGTGTGACTCAAGGTCTAAGTGGGGGGAGAAAATGGTTCCACAGTAAATCTTCGCTGACAACCGTTCTACATTTTTACATACAACATTCACTTCAAAAGTGATTTGCAAGTTTCTGGGAGAAAGGCAAGTCACTACAGATCAGTCACCAAAGGCAGGATATACTGTAGGGCACAGACGTGCAAAAGTCCTTGCCATTTGAATCTCTTCCCGAGACTGCCGCACGGTAGTCATTTGCTTTCTCAAATGCTTGTCAGAGCTATCCGTTTGCAATTAAATATGTTTTTCGAAAACTTGCTTCTTGTACAAAACTCAGGGCTTATGCGCTTGCAACTAGTGTCTAGGTCCCAAGACTCACATTCACATTTAGAAAGCCAAGGTCCTTTCTGTCCCTGAGTCTTTGCTCTGAGTCACGTCCCACATAACCGCACCTAGCTCAGTGCCGTGCATGAGCGAGTCACTGAGTTCGCCCAATTGAATGAAATGCCTTACACACATCCTTGGGGAAAATTACTCAGCTATTGTTTGGTATCCCGAAAGTGGCCTGCCTAAACAAAACGCCAGAAGTCAGTGCTTTTTTGCCAACTGCACTTATAATTGAAATGCTGGTTGTTCATTTTTACTACTTATGCTCAAATTGAAAAAAAAAAAAAAAGCTACTGGAGCACAGGATCTGGGAAACCTGCTCCGTTTCAATCTTATTTTCATCCAAACTCGCTTTTAATATAGTCATGAACTTGGACCCCACACCCTTCTATCACTAAAACAAAAAAAATGTCTAGATCCTGAAGCATTTTACTCCATCTTCAATCTATTTTCAATACAGAACATGGACGGGATGTGAACTTTTCCAAGATAGATGACTGTAATGTCTTAAGTCTTCTGTCTTCTATGTTTTTATTTTCTCCTTATTCTTTAAAAATAACGTCTTTTTTGACATGTGGAATGGTTAATTTTTTGTATCAGTTTGACTGAGTCAGTGGTGCCCAGATACTTGGTCAAGCACTATTTTAGATATGTCCGAGACAGAATTTTGGATGAGATTAACGTTTGAATCACTAGACTGAGTAAAGCAGACTGTCCTCGCTAATGTGGGTGGGTCTTATCCAATCAGTTGAAGGTCAGCATAGAGCAAAAAGGCTGATCTTCCTGGGAAGAAGAGGGAACTCCTCACGCCCGACTGCCTTGAGCTGGCTGGACTTCAGTTCTTTCCTGCCTTCGGACTTGAACTGTAATATCAGCTCTTGCTGGGTCTTGAGCCTTCTGACGTTCATTGGAACCACACCACTGGCTCTCCTGAGTCTCCAGCTGGCCCACTGCAGGTCTTGGGACTTGGGAGCCTCTGTAATCATGTGAGCCAATTCCTCTGAGTGTGTGTATAGTATGATGTGTATAAGACATATATGTCTATATATACAGTAGTCCTCCGTTATCCATGGTTTTGTTTTCCATGGTTTTAGTTACCAGTAGTTAACCTCAGTCTAAAACTATTAAATGAAAACTTCCAGACATAAACAATTCATAAGTTTTAAATCATGTGCCATTCTGAGTCATCTGATGAAATCTTGTGTGAATCATGCCTCAGTCCAGTGTATCCACCCTGTAGATGCTCCCCGCCTGTGAATGACTTAGCAGCTGTCTAGGTTATCAGAGAAGTTATTACAGAGAGACTACATTCACATAACTTTTATTATAGTATATTGTTATTATTCTGTTTTTAGTTATTGTTGTTAATCTCTTACTATGTCTCATTTATAAATTACTCTTTGTCATAGGTATGTGCATATAGATTAAAAAACACACACAGTATCATATATAGGGTTCAGTACCATCCGCAGTTTCAGGCATCCACTGGGTGCCTTGAAACATTTCCCCAGAAAATTCTACTTCTGTTTCTCTTAGGAATTACCAGCTTCCATGATAATTGGTGTGCATGCGTGCGCATTCCCATACACAGGTGCATACATGCACGCACACACGCACGCGCGCGCACACACACACACACACACACAAATAATCCTTAAACACTGGAGGGGGTGGGAGGAGGGAGTTAAGGGTGACAAACTCCCACAAAGTCAAAACTCTGCATATAACTTTTGACTTTCCAAAACTTATGTTGTCCCTTGGTATCCATGGGTCCATGGGAGGATTGGTTTCAGGACCCACACAGATACCAAAATCTGTGAATGCTCATGGGCCCTGTATAAAATGGTGGAGATCAACGCATACAGTCAGCCCTTGGCATCCCCAGACTCCCAACAGTGATTGAAAACACTACAGCTACCATGTTTCCCCGAAAATAAGACCTAGCCAGACCATCAGTTCTAATACATCTTTTGGAGCAAAAATTAATATAAGACCCAGACTTATTTTACTATAAGACCGGGTCTTATATTAATTTTTGATCTAAAAGATTCATTAGAACTGATGGTCTGGCTAGGTCTTATTTTACTATAAGACCGGGTCTTATATTAATTTTTGATCCAAAAGATGCATTAGAGCTAATTATCCGGCTAGGTCTTATTTTCGGGGAAACAGGGTACTTACCGAAAAAAAGTCATGTATACGTGGACAGATGCAGTTCAAACCGTGTTTGTCAATGGTAAACTGCATACACACACACACACACTTACATACATACATATATCCTATTGGTTCTGTTTCTCTGGAGAACCCTGACTAATAAAACATGACAGGGAGGCTCAATAGCAAAGCCCACTTTTTTTCACTTTTCTCCTTTTACAAATACTTCTGCCCAAATTGTAAGTTAGTTTTGCTGAATGAAGATGAAAGTTTCCTATCATTTGAATATCGCCTTTCTTAGTGTCACATTTTTACTGTAAAAACATGGTGTCACGTTAGAAACAACGTAGGTTTCAACAGATATTTCCTTCATGGAAACTTGACAAACTTTTCTTAAGCACAAGCTAATCACTGTTTTATGGCCTTGAAAAATCATATCAGAAAGACAGGAAAATGCAGCCAACTGCCATTCACTTTAATGGGAAAGATCGTATGCCTTTTTGCTCTCTAAACTAGGAAAATCTACTATTTTTATTCCTGTTATTTTAATAGCTGCAGACTGGAAACATCCATAAATGCTTAGTTTCATTTATTTTTTAAAAGTTTTATCCTTATTTCCAAAAGAAGTCATACACAAATGCATCACAGCATTTTCCTTAGGCATTGAAAGACTTAAAATGTTCACCTTTTTTACGAAGGCCATGTAACTGCTACCAGGCCTTGTAATATCAGTACTGTTCATCATCACTACAGGAGACAAAGAGCAAACCTTAGAGCATTGGAATGTACTTCAGGCGTACTGCGCCCCGAATTGCAATTTCACCCGTACAATTCTCGCTAAATGAACTTCTGGGGACTTAGTGTCATAACCTTACTGAAAGCCATTTGGCATCCTGGATACTGGACCATATTCAGTATAAGAGGAGAGAAGAAGAAAGTGACATGGTGACTCACAGAACAGTTACGTGGTAAATAAGATATATTTTCTTCATTGAACTGTAGTTCAGGGTTTGTTTGTCTTTTTCATTCCTTTTATATTTTTTGCTATGCCTGATATTAAGAGTGTGTGTATCTACTATTTATTTATTCAAAAAATCTCATGAACACTGACATTTATTTTTAGGATCTTCTTTGAGCAAACATAGAGTGAGGGTCCCAGGACACATCAGGTGTGCGCATACATACACGTACCACCGCTAGTCTTGACATCCACTAGACTGATGCTGGAAATTATTTTAAAAAGCTAGAGCCAGAATTTAAGAATGAGCATGTATACCAAACTGACAATAAAACACAACCCATAACTATTCTGTTGTTTTGCATGTATATGAAAGAAATGCACTTTGTGACTTTTTTATATATAATGGAGGGGAAGGGAAGTACACCAGAATCTCATAATACATATGCCAAAAAAGCTTTGATAGGAAATACACTTTATCTCAAGTTTTAATAAAGACGTTAGTGGGTAACCAATGGTTCAATATGTATCAGGAAGAATGAGGACTGAAGAAAGAAAGAAGAAAGGAAGGAAGGGAGGAAGGAAGGAAGGAAGGAAAGAAGGAAGGAAGGAAGGAAGGAAGGAAAGAAAGAAAGTCACAATTCATCTGTTAAATATGCTACCCACACTGAATAGTTTCCAATGACTGCATCTACAAGGGCTTCAGAAGAAATGAATTTATTTTAAATGCTGATACTGGACATTTTAAAACAGGATGAGACACTCATACACAGAACGACTGGATATAACCACACACTTTTAATTTAAATATTTAGAAAGTAAAGGCACAACTCTGGGGCTTGTCATATTTCACCCCAGAACTTCATTTTATGAGGCATCAAGCCTTCCTGAGCCCAGCTAATTCCCCCAAGTACCCTAGATTCATTTTCCACAAGCGAGGAAGGATCAATTTTAAAGTGCAACATTCTGCCTGCCAAAACATCAGCCAATCAGGAACGTTCAAAGGGGCAAGTTCAAGTGGAGACTTGTGATTCCATACGGGAAGGGGGAGCACACTCTCCTCAGGCAAGCTCCAGAAGCCGGGAGCCCAGAGGAAAGAGGGACACCATCCGTCCAACAAAGAGAACTTGGCTTCTTCGAGGGTTGTTTCAAACTGGAGAGTGAAAAATACATGCAATAAACAACTAGAATCGACTGCCAGCATTCCTTTATGTTTAAAGAGTCTTTAGCAACTCCAGTTGTCACAGCCAACATGAACTCAGTACAGGTCAGAAGGCATCCCCTAAGTACAGCTTGGCACAGGAAATAAATGGAAGGCTCGTTTCTGCTTTCCACACAAGGCCTGATGCACAAACAGCAGAGCACAATTAATACAATGAAACAGGTTTCGAGTGCCAGCCCCTGTTCTTGTTTCTGCAGTGAAGTTGTACTTGGGCAAGTAAATATCAGCCCCACTCGACGTCATGCACTGGGCTGGGTACTGAAGAGGCAAAGATGAATTAAGTCATTATCAGTGAAGAACCATTTGGCATTTTTGGAAAATCTAGCAGTCCCATCCTTAGGATATATACACCTGGGAGATACCTCTACACCTCGTAATGGCCTCAAAACAAAACACCCAAATGCCATCAGGAGGAGACCAGGTAAATTAGTTGTGCTATATTCTCTAACCATCCTTTTTAATGTTGAAAATTATCCTCGCATACCAGGATCCCTAAACCTTCCATGCCTGACTTTTCTGCATAACAATTATTAACACCTCATATATGAATAGTACAACAATTTAACTTGTTTAGCATCTGAGTCTCCACCTGGAACTAGGGCTCCGTGGGGGACAAGAACTTTGATCTTGTTTTATTTACTGTTGTGTCTGGCCACGGGGCCTGGAACAGTGTCTGGCCACGGGGCCTGGAACAGTGTCTGGTTCATGGAAAGGGGTCAATAAATATATGCAGGAGGGAGGGAGAGAGGGAATAAGAAAGACAGACAGGCAAGACATTGCTAGAAACAGTGAAAATGTAAGAATTATACAGCTACAGGCTTCAACATGGGCGATTCTCACGGCTATGAATCTGACTAAAAAAAACCAACATATAAAAGACTACATACAATATGATTCCCTTGACATTAGATTCTGCACATGCAAAATTACTATTATGATACGTACATCAGTAGAAAAACTGCACAGAGAATAACAGAGGTGTGATAAACACAAAATCAGGATGCAGATGACCTGCAGGGGGCAATAGAATTGCAGAGGGCACAGAGAGGTCTCGAATGGGCTGGTAACATCGTCCTTTAAGCTGGGCAGTTTGCACTTTATTACTATTCCCCATATGGCATATGTGTAGTAAATATGCTTATGAATTTCATAATTAATACAAAAACATCAAGTCGCTTAAGGAGTCTCCTTTCGGATGAGAAGGTCCAACTTAACACGACATAAATTTCAGAGGGAATGAGGTCTTAGACAGAGGAGGCAAGCGTCCTCTGGGGCACACAGGTGGCCGGTCAGACCGGTACCATTTGTAGTTCAGTTCTAAACGCTTCCTTCTATGGTACTTGAGGAAACTGGTCTGCAGTGGTCACTTGATTTATATGTTTTTTAAACCTACAGGGTTCATTGGCTGCTGTTGATGATCAAGATAAGCATTTTAAATAATTGTTAGTAATACTTTTAAAAAAGAAACCCCAGCTAGCGTTAGTAGAATTTGGAAGGAATTTGGTTGAAGTAAGAACCAGAGGAAATACTTTATTAGGTATTATTAAGGTCATTTCGGTAGGTGCTCCTAAGAATTGACTGTCTTAACTGCATGAACGAATTTGTCCTATTGCATGTTCATTCATTACTCATTCAGAAACTATTATTGCGTAGCAGCAATGTGTAAGATGTCTGCTAGGTGTGCAGGAAAGTACTCATACCTGCAAGCTGTCTGCAATGAGCTTATATGCCGGTGTAAAGACAAGACATGCACATGACAATCATACCATATGTGTGGGTACCAGAGATACCCTCAAACAATGAAAGTGATGTGGGGATGGCGTTCTGCGTCGAGTCACAAGACATCATGAGCGATTGGTTCTCGTGCAAAGAAAATAAAAGCAATGTGCATTGCTGGGTGCTACCTTGATTTACATTACTCAGTATCAGTTCTAACCCTTATCATCAATGCAAATAGTAATCATTCACACCTCCAGGTGTTCTGTTGTCAAAGCAATAACATATATGCAGCAAACCTTCCCAATCTTGCCCTAACTCCACTAATCTTCCTTTTTCAAAAAGTTTTTGACAGATATTTTGCTTTATCAAATACAAAGTACATTTTGACCAATAAGGAACTTGGCAAAATAACTTTTGTCCATTGTTCATAGGGTATGCGGGGTGGAAAAACATCCCAGAATAGTGGAAAGGAGCTTCTGGATCCCTTTTAGTGAATATGACTTAGCAAGTGTTACTTAAATTCCGTGATGCCATTTCTTTCATGTACAAATTCAGGAAGTTAGACTACATATTCAGGGACCTTTTATGAAATATACAGACACATCCATTTGTACACACATAGATGATACTTCTCACTGTCAGCTCCATGACTCCGTAGTCTTCAAGTGGTTATATTATCTATACGTGACCCATAGCTCTTCCACAATCTCACTTTAGGTTAAGCTGCATGGCAATAGTTTGACGGGTTTCTAGCTGTTTCAGACATGTGTCTCCTCTCAACAACACTTCATGTCTTCCTAATATGTTCTCAACTTCCGTCGGCCTTTTATCTTCCTATGCATTCTCCTTCTCAAAACACAACTTGCTTCTTATATAATGTCCAAACAAACAAACTGCTTATGAAGACCACCGCTATGACTACTCGGATAACGGCTCACATCGACAGATTGCTTACTGCTTGCCAGGCACTGTCCTGAGTCCTTTGCTTGTATTACTTATTGAATCCCTGTAACAACCCACAGGGAGTTAAGTACCTTGTGGAGAGGACATGCCTCCTGAGTGTGGGGCCCCGGATCTGAATCTAGGTAGCCTAGCTCTAGGGTGCACGCTCCAATCCTCCATTCTAAAAACCAGGACTGTGGATACTTTCACACACACACACACACACACACACACACACACACACACAATTTATATCTGAAGCTCAAATAATAAATAAGCAAGGACAAAATAATTCTCTTTAAAACGAATCGGACTTGGACACCACTCAACAGAGGTCTATCTCCTCCCACGTGGCCTCACCTACAAGGACGTGCCATCGAATGGATCTTGACAGGCGGCTCCAGGTTACCGAGAGCTGGATACTTAGAAAGCACATATGCCATTTAGAGTCAAACCCAGCCTGGCACCTGTGTGATTCCATTGGCAGGCTCCCTTTGGCCTGGCAGCAGTAAATAACAGGGCCTGAGCCAGAATGTGTGCTCTGCATTCTGAAGGGAAGTGAAGATTTATCCTCTTGGAAAGCAAAGGAAAGACCAGCCCAGCCTCTTCTGGCTCCTGAAGGGAGCAGCTGAGGCCCTGCAACCTGCCACTGATTCTGTGAGTAAGATCTTCACTGAGCAAGAATCCATTGTGCATTTATTTTCTTTGCCTTTTTTACTTTTAAAAAATTATATATATATATATATATATATATACATGAAACGTAAATACATTTTAAAAGTTGGTAAAATACACACACACACACACAAACACATATATATATATAACATGAAAGTCGCCGTATATTACATACACCTATTTTATTGGTTCCTACTCTGGAGAACCCTACCTAATACACCTGGAGATTATACCTTATTTTTATATTAAGTAAAACTGCATCTCTCTTCCTGAGGGCAGTGCTGTCGGCCCATCTATCTGCCTTTTCTGCTAACCAACCCTCAGTTTTGCTCAAGTACCCAGGAGCGAGCCCTTACCTTAGGGCTATCATCAGCTCTGAACAATGGACTGTAATGAACGGGGAGAAGGGCAGGGTTCTGGGAACAATACCTTCTTCCTGACAAAAAAAAAAAAAAAGGCAGAAGAAGAAAGCCCTTTCCTGGTTCTGCCTCTTGGACGTAATTGCGTGACAGCTACAGTGTCTCTGGGGAAAGACCAAGAAGATCCTGCACAGCCCTACCCCTCTGCCAGGCCACCACCAGGCTCCTAAACCAATGCCAGCCACAGCCCAGCTCAGGAAGCCTGGTAAGCTCCCACATCAGCCACGTGCCATAAAGGCTGTGAGTCACACTGCCACTGTGGCTGAAGGTCCCCTAACTGCCCACAGCTGCCCGCTTTGACCTCTGCTTCTCACCATGACCCCCACCATTAGACACCTGCCCTTTTGCTGTACAGCTGAACATACAACATAACCCTCTAATTTCTAAGAAACATGGGGCGGGGGGGCTATGTAGCAAGATATATGTGAAAACTTGTTTTTCTGTTTTAACCGGATAATGTGTTTGTGTGTGTGTGTGGGGGGGGGGGGTATGTGTGTGCAAGCGCACACATATGTGTGTATTTGTGTGTTTAGCTTTAAGAACAATTGGTAAAAACTCTGTCAATTATAACTTAAATTTAGATGAACAGAAAACAAAGGGATGGCACCCTTAAAAGCAAGAATATATATATATTTGAGAAATGCCAATCACTTTGAGTCATATCCAATCGGGGAAAAGAGCAAACAGTACTTGTTTTCATTGAGGATTACATATTTCACAATGGGACTCCAGTTTGTTTGTTTTTTCTTCTAAAAGTACTTTATGATTTATCTCACCTGTTAACAATGCCCACTTGGCACCAGATATTGTCACATGTACTTGTGCACATACTGTCAAACACCTTCCACGGTGGATGGCGGTATGAGAGCAGAATCAGAATCGAATCCCAGGAATTCTAAACCAGTGCTTTCCCCCCTGAATATGTACATGGACCAGCCAGGAACCTGGGAACACGCCATCCTGATCCATTCCTTCTGGGATGGGGCCTGAGGGTCTGCATTTCCAACAAGCTCCGGAGCGGGCTGACGCCGCCGGGCTGCAGACCACGCTGCAAGCACTCAGGCTCAAAAAGAGCAACGTGCGTCAGATTTCTTTTGCAAGCGCGAGATTTCGAGTGCCACACTTTTCATCGAATAACCTAACTTCTCTTGTTCTCAGTTTTCTCATCCAACAAAAGTATAAATATAGTACCTACCCCTCATTAGGCTATTACCAAGTTTCATGAGAGGAAGCATTTAAGTGTATTTAAGGTGCCTGGCAGATATGGGGCACTCACATTTGGTAGATACGGCTGTCATATACCGAAGCACACATTTTACTGAGGATTTCAGAGCTTACAAATGAATTAGACAGCAAACTACTTAAGTTGGGCGAAGGTGGAGGAAGCAGGATGCCAAGGTCCCAGAGTTCTCATTTCAACTCTGCCATTTTGGGATGGAGACGCTTTGGGGGGCGGGGGGTTACCTACCCACCCCCACCCATCACCTCTTCCAACCTATTTTTAGGACGGGAACCAGGTGGCCCTGGTCTGCCCAGAGCAGGGTGGACGTGGCCTAGACCTGGGATGCATGCCTAATAGGCAGAAACGATTCACAGGCAAGACCCAGCCAATCTGATCTCTCTCCCAGGAACTTAATGGGAAAATGACTTTCCCTGGGTTTTCCCTGTAAGTCAGTTGTTCAGTAACCCCAGAGCTTGAATGTGGATGATAATGGCGCTGTATGGCCATTTCAACCAAGCAGAGAGAAGCAAGCATAAGAATCCCACACACGGCTGGAGAAAAAGAGCCTGGGAACAGGGGCGGGGGAAAGGACAGACAAAGAGCCGCTGCACCATCCTCCTGGTTGCCCACAGATGTCTCTTCTTGGTTCAAGTCTCACACTTACATTATGCAGAACTACCCTGTGTCTTTTTCCCCCTTTCCTTTGGCCAATTTATGGGGAACTCTGGTATTGACAACAAAACAATGCAGGTCTAAGAAACTTAAGTTTTCAATTAACCTCTTTAAACCTCAGTTTCCTCATCTGTAAAGTGGGGATGTACTCATTTGTCTGATAAATATTTATTGAGTGCCTACTATTTGCCAAGCACTAGCTAGGTAGTAGGGAAACAATGCTTAGAAATTCCAGGAAATAATCCTATATTTGTGGAGTTTACAGTAGAGTAGAAGACATAAACCTTAATGGAGAGATAAATCATAAGAATAAAAAATTATAACTGGGGTATTACAACGGAAGAAGTACATGACATTGTAACATATTCATGAGGAGCTGAATTAAGAGAAAGTCTGAGAGGCAATCTAAGTACAGATTAACAAGGTGAAGAGAGAAGAGAAAAACATTCTAGGCAAAGAGAGCATCATTTGCAAAGACGACTAGGAGACAAGGAGTATGATCAATGTGATGGCTGAAAAAAAGAGAAGTGAGCAGGCAGCACTGTAGACAGAAGAAGGGAAACTGTGATATGAGATGCGCTGGACAAAAGGTCTGGGGTCAAAATACCGAGGGCTCTGTGGGCTGTGATGAGTATTTTGATCTTCACTCGAAGATGCTTATTCTAAGATCATGATTACTTTTAAAGGCGAAGATGTTAAGGTCAGATCTGCCTGTGAAAATATCACGCTGGCCACTGTGTGGAGAATGTATTAGAGGAGGCAGGAGTGCATGTGCGTGGGTCAGGTGGGAGGCTCCTTCAGTGGTCCAGGCCAGAGGACCAGACACAGGCAACGATCATGAGTTTGACTTAGGATGTATTGAGTTGAAATGTCTTTAAAGTAGTCAAGATGGGATTGACATCTCAGCTCAGTAGGCCACTGAGTATATGCCTGTAGAATCTGATGGAAGGCCTAGACCAGGGCTATAAATGTGTGAGTCAGTGAGACCAATCTGTAGTCTTAATAGAAGACATGGGCACAGCTGGGCTTGCTAAGGAAGAGATGATGGTCTGAGGAGAGGAAAGGACCTGGAGGGTGGCCAGGGGGTAGTGACTGGCATAGAAGGAGATGGGCCACAGGGGAGGGAGGCTGAGGCAAGACCAGGAGACTGCTGTCACGGGCCAAGGATGAAAGTATTTCCACCAGGACAGCAGGAAGTGGCCAGTAGCGTTCATCAAATGACATGACTGCTAATGAAATTAAACTGAATAATTTAATTCAGGGTGCTCTGGAAAATAAAAGATAATTACCATTATGAATGACTCATTGGGTCAGTGAGCATCAAACGCGATGATCCATGTGTCAGAGTGACTGACAGGTGGAAGGCTTTCAACAGATGCACGTAGCAATCCCTTCTTCCTTTTTGAAATTCGAATGACTTATTTTAGGCCTAGAAATTCCTCCAAGACTAAGGGATACCACGGAATAAGTATCCATGATATGAAGACTAGGTAGTACTAAAGAAACAAGAAGAGATGAGACTCTTTGAAACAAAAGAAACAAGGATGTCCGCTGGAGATATAAGCCAAGAACGGAATTGATTTTCTAGCTTCTCCGAGTGCCAGCCTGCAACAGATGCAGAGGTCGAAAGGGCTGCAGTCACACGCGTAAACGTACATTCCCAAAGTATAATGCCACCTTCAAATCCAGAAACACAGTGAATAGGCATTAAGTGAATTTCTTTAGAAAAATCCTATGTTTATTAATTGCTAATGATTTATCCCCCAGCCAAAGCATAAGTTAAGATGATATAGGAACATTTGTGACAACATGGATGGATCTTGAGAGAGTAATGCTGAGCAAAACAAGTCAGACAGAAAAAGCAGAGAACCATGTGATTTCACTGATATGTGGTATATAAACCAAAAACAACAAAAGAACAAGACAAACAAAAGAGAAACAGAAACTCATAGACAGAGACAATAGTTTAGTGGTTGCCAGAGGGTAAGGGGGGGCGGGGGGCGGGGGGTGGGAAATGAGGGTAAGGGGGATCGAATATATGGTGATGGAAGGAGAACTGACTCTGGGTGATGAACACACAATGGGATTTATAGATGATGTAATACAGAATTGTACACCTGAAATCTATGTAATTTTACTAACAATTGTCACCCCAATAAATTTAATAAAATAAAATTTTTAAAAAAAAATATTTTAGTAACTGGGTAAAGGTCAATAGGAAGCACAGCCAGAGGCATCAGTCTCCACTCGGTCACTACTGCACCCCAAAAGGCTGGGCCATCACTTAACTACTCCGAGCAATGGTTCACTCTTGCGCTTGCTAAAATCCCTTCCAAGTCCGAAAGAGGAAAATGCTTGCTCTTGATCTCCTCCCATATAACGCACACAGGACAGACCCCCAGTGTTCCTACCAGTTGGATAATTATGCAGAAGTAATGTGCTGTCTCATGCTTTGTAGAGAGAAGCTTGCAGAGCACAGGGTCTTTCTCCCTTGAAAGGGAAACGATTCAAATGTTGGTGCCTAACAGCTAAAGAAAAGAGGTTCCATGGCAACATAGACGCTCCCGGGTCAAGTACATGTTCTGAGACAGCAACAGACATGCAAATGAACTCAAACTCCTGGCCCAAAGCGGGCACTGGCGGTGTCTTGTCTAATCAAGTCCTTGTCGTGACGTCAGCGGACAGTTCTGGGGCCGTGCTGAGCGGCAACACAAACACGGAGGAACGAAAGGCAGGAGCGCCTGGTAAGAGGCTTTCTGCCTCATTTGCCCAATCCAAAAAAGTGGATGTTCATTTTACTTAAAATTGGCAGAAAATAATAACTCCCACCCTGTTTTGCATGGCCAAAAGCCCAGATTTAAATTTTAACATTTGCTCGTATGCTACTGTTTAAGTCAAGTCTTGAACTGTTTCAGCTGCTCGAAAGGGGAGGTCAGAAGAGGTGGGTGGGCCAGCGCGTGGCCGGTGGGCACCTCCTCAGGCAGGATCCAGGTGGGGTGTAAGGTGAAGGCCCGGTCTCATCACCTGTGGGCCGTCCCCAGAATGGAGGGAGAGTCATTTACCGTAAAGAATTCAGGAGAATTTGGATCACTACAGAGAGATCTGAACTTGTTTTATATGCTAAACAAAAATGTTTAAAGCAGTTTGGTGACAAAGTAAATACGGAAGTTCGCAAGAATCCCAGGTGTCCCTCTAGGTCTCTGACCAGCTCAGGGAAGAGGTTATTCAAGTGCTCTGCGAACCCATGTCTGCATCTGGGAAATTAAAGGGCTGACACAGCCTGGACATTTCCATGGTTCCTTTCAGGACTCGATAGCACCCTCCGGAATTCCATCTCTTTGGTCTATTTTTGTTTGGCAAAATCAAAATTGCCATGAGGTTCTTGTCACCGATCACACCATCTCAGCTACCAGGGCTCATTAAACATGTCCCAGAAGCTATTTGTTACATGATTTTTATTCCAGGCACCAGCTATCTCCCAACAGCTTAGTGGTGTAAATGAGTTTTGCAAGCCTCCTTCAAGGGAAAATAAAAATACTTAAAGTTGCTTTTGAAAAGTCCTGCCAAGCTTCTAGGCTTACATCTTTTGAAGACATTTTTTATTTAAAGCACCCCAGAGAGGTGGAAAGAAAAGTGTAATCTTGGAGAATGTTCTTATTTCGACAAATGTAGCCAAAGTTCCCTAACAGAAGAGATCTTCAGAAACATACCCTCCTAGGCCTTGACACAGGAGCTCCTGCTGGGCACTGACTGCCTCCTGCCAAACTCAGACACATTACATACGCTCACAGCCCTGCTTCTGGAAGCACCGTCCTCCTCCCGCCCTGGCTGCTCAGCTTCTGTCTCCTGCACCCTATTTGTAATGACCAAGTCTCTGGTTTTCAAAACTTTCTCCCACAGGGACCACCCTAGTAGCTAACAGAAATGGAGGAAGTAACAGAGTGATTAGGGTGGCTCCAGGAAATGTTGTCTGGTGAGGAGTCAGAGAGGAGTCTTTTAGGCTTTGTAGGCTTAATGAATACTATTTGGCAGTAAGAACAGATGACATAGGACCATTTGTGACAACATGGATGGATCTTGAGATTATCAAGCTAAGCGAAGTAAGTCAGACAGAAAAAGTCGAGAACCATATGATTTCACTGATATGTGGTATATAAAACTGAAAACAACAAAAGAACAAGACAAACAAATGAAGGAACAAAAACTCATAGACACAGACAATAGTTTAGGGGTTACCAGAGGGCTGGGGGGAGGAGGGCTCTAGAAGAGAGTAAACGGGGTCTAATATATGTTGATTGAAAGAGAACTGACTCTGGGTGGTTAACAAACAATGTGAGATATAGATAATGTATTACAGAATTGTACACCTAAAATCTATGTAACTTTACTAACAATTGTCACCCCAATAAACTTTAATATAAAAAAACTCAAGGTGATTACGTAGATGCATGTAAAACAAGAGAGAAACCACATCTTCAAGTTTTGATTCATGAAATCTAAAAATACAATAAAATAACAATTGAATAAAACAGCTTGTGCAATACAAGTCTACTAATCAGAGATCGGAATTATTTTGGGGGGCTGTAGGGATAACATTTCCCTGAATTTGGGTTCAAAGGCAGTGTTTCCTATCGTCAACTCAACTGCAGTGTTCACCCATGAAAACCATCCTTAGCTCCGGGCTCTCGAGGCAGGATTTGGTCCGCACACTGTACTTGACGGAATCAAGATGGTTTAAAGCACAGACTTCATTCAGATTGTGGCTAAGCTTGGGCGGAATCCTGGTTTGACAAGTTCCTTGCCAGCTTCTGATTTCACTTCTCCAACACAGAATTTTCTTGTTTTTATAAAGAGGCCAAGAAGATAAGCATTCTACGAACTAATGGCAAACATTGGTCAAACTCCTACTGTGTCCCAGAAATTATTCTGTGTTATGTGTCCCTGGTGTATGACCTAACTCAGTGATCAAAACATTTCTATGAGGTAGGCACAATTTTCATACCCATTTTGTAGATAAGCAAACTGAGGAACAGAGAGGTTAAGCAAAATGCCCATGGGTACCCACCTCGGTATGAGTACAGGCAGACTGAGAGCACTCTTTACCACCCAGTACCTACAAGCTATGTTTGATGAATGGTAGCTGTTATCACTTTTATTCGTGTTAATGAGGTATGTCAATGAAGTAATTAGGATGAATTTTTCATGTATATTCCAGAACATAGACATTTCAAAATGAGTTTTGTCCTTCAAAGGCTTTGGAGGCTTTCTGCGTTCGATAAAGCATCATTGTTCACAATGTTCTTGGTTTTACCCTTCAAAATCATAGTTTATTAACTCTGGGGGGTATTAAGTTTCTCTTGTTCCAAATTTCCCTTTGTAAATTATAAGCTAATATGTCAGTTAGTGAAATGTTAGAATGCCTCATAAGATAGAGTATTGTTGATTTAGGAAAAGAACTCCTAGCATCCTTTCATCAATAAACAGGAAACTAAACTGTCAATCTAGGATGTTTCCCAATGTCTTTCATCCTGATCCCCTAACCAGAAGCACCCCACACCCATCCTCCCACAGCCCTAGGCAGCCTGGGGCAGGGGAGCAGCTCTCTCTTCCTGACTTCACACCCGCCTTGGCTTCTGCACATGGGTCTTTCACTCCTCTCTCATGAGTTCTCATTCTTCATACACTTTGCACAAAGCCGCCAGATGTTCCTCCCCAAACATCAGCTTAGTCTGCTGCCAGTCCTGAGCAGCTAAAATGAAGGGGAACATTTCTCAAGAGGTAATCAGTTTTCTTCCTTTTTGTTAAACATTCATAACTGGAGTGCAAACATCATACACAGACCAAGAGGCACAAGGTAGCAGATGCAAACCTTCTGGGGAGTTGCTTATAGACCAAGCCCTAGAAGTCCAGTGCAAGGCACCTCCTCTCTCTTATAACTTTCGATACTGTCTGGAATTTTAAATGCAAAACGACATCTCCTAAATCCATTTCTCTGACCCAAATCCCCTCCAAGTCAAAGACACGTCTATTCTGCTAGACCACGCCCACTGGAAATGTCCACCTGGATTTCTGACTTTTCCAACAAGCTCAGTGTTTCAACTACAATGTGCTCAAAAAGCTTCTTTCTTTCGGCTTTCACCTTGATTCGTGATCACATCTTCACACCACAAGACTCTGTCTACTGCTTCCTTCTTCCCTGCTCCTCGACTCCATTCAATTCACAATGTCCCCTTCTGATCTCTAGACAACCAGAACTTTTCACCAACAATTCATGGCTCTTGCATCACGACAATGCACCAGCTCACACAGAACTGTCAGTGAGGGAGTTTTTAGCCAGTAAACAAACAACTGTATTGGGGCAGCCTCTCTACTCACCTGATCTGGACCCCAATGACTTCTTTCTTTACCCAAAGATAAAGGAAACATTGAAAGGAGACATTTTCATGACATTCAGGATATCAAGGGTAATACGACAAGAGCTCTAATGGCCCTTCTAGAAAAAGAGTTCCAAAATTGCTTTGAAGGGTGGACTAGGCGCTGGCATCAGTGCATAGCTTCCCAAGGGGAGTACTTTGAAGGTGACCATAGTGATATTCAGCAACGAGGTATGTAGCACTTTTTCTAGGATGAGTTTGTGAACTTAATTGTTAGACCTCGTAAAATATTAAGGATATATTTTACATTTTTGTCATACTAAGATTACAAAATCCAATGTGTCTTTACACTTCCAGCAGGTCTTGATTCAAATTAGCCATATTTTCAATGCTCAACAACCACATGTGGCTAGTGGCTACCACAGTGGACAGTACAGATCTACAAACTGTACCCAACGTTCAAAGGTCAGTTCAACTCATTCACTCTGCAAGATTTCTCAAGTTCTTATAGCTCTTACATATCTTTTCTTTCTTTGAAATGCCATTATACTGATAACCAATACATATTGCTGGAACCTTTTCTCCATTATTTCATGACTGTAAGTTTTGTCTTCACAACCAGGCTCCAGAAATATTAACAATAACATCTGTTTTATCTCCAGAGTATCTGTCATGATGTCAGACATAACCATTCAATAAATATGTATTAATATGTTGATGAGGAATCAATAAATCACATGTCAAGAGTAAATAAAGAGGAAAATTGAGGGTAGAATTATTAAAAATTGAAAGAAGCAAAAAACAATGTCATTCAGATGAAGAAAATGATAAAAACCCATATGAAAATATATTGCTACCCTTCCACAGTACTATTATTCAAGGTAATCTGTATTACGTGTGTGTACATTTCAAATGCTGACATATTAAAACTGTGCCTGCAATCCTCAACAAATATGAAAGACTAACCCTGGAGAAAAACTAGAGATGACAGCACAAATAAAAAAGATACACTGGGAAGAAGCTATTTATCACACTGTTTGGGGGGGTTCCCTGATTACTTGGTAAAGCCATTGCCAGACTATAGTCTCCACTAGGGACTGTCTGTCTTGTTCACGATGAATCCTCAGCCACGGGACACTCAGTCTCATTACACCATTACTCTTAATTTCCCTTTCTAAATTATAAACTAATATATCAGCTAAGAAAGCATTACACCACCTCATAAGATAGTCTATTGTTAACTGAGGAAAAGAAGAACTAGTAAAGTAGCTAGCACAGGTCCTGTACTCAATAAAGGTTTGTTGACTAAGGTAGTAACAGATAGAATTGGTACCCAAACCATGATGACAAAAATTAGGATGGCTGTGTGATGGGAAATATGGAACCAGTGTGAGCAGAGCGTAGCATAAAAAGAAATAAACTTAAGTCTTCCTGATTGTCCTAAGGATACTCCCATGAACCATAAATCAGAAAGGGGGGGAGGGAGGGAGGGGGTAATAGCACATCTAGCTATAAAAGATGTGCAGAATGGGGGAGCTGTGTCTCCAGGAAGATCCTTTTCTTTCCTACTTCGTATGTAGAAAATCTCAATAATCCTTCGTAGGAAAGTGTTGGTAGATTTGACCTCAGCATACTAAAGTACATGTATAATAAGCCCCTGACCAAAAATGTAACAAATAAAAAATAAGATGGGCTAAAATGAATGCGGTCAGATGAAGGTGAAGGTCACGATTCATGGAGGGAGGCAAACTCTGTTGAGTAGTTAACAGGACACTATGCTGTGCTCCAAAGTAATAAAGGGGACCATGACTGTATCTAGGCTACAAGTCACCTCCAGGGGATTGTTTAATTTCCCTACTCACAAGTAAATTCTGTGTCCACATCTTACTCTGAAATTAATCATGAACATAAGCCTAGGCGCAAAACTTAAAGTAAATATAATGTATCTTCCCTTTTTTGCTGTTTATTTTTGGTGTCATTTAAGGTATATGTGGAGGGATGGTGTGTGTGTGTGTGTGTGTGTGTGTGTGTATGTTGTAGAGGTTACACCAAAAAATGTCTGAGCTGGCATATCAGATGTCTTAATAACATACTAGACACTAGAAGCAACTACAAAATCAAAGCAGACAAGGAAAACAGTAATTGTCAAAAATGGGCTTATGGAATAATTAATTCTTAAAAAAAGACAGTGACTGCCACATACAACAACTTAAGTGTAGGTCCAGTGAGTGGTCATTTGGAGTTCCCTTGACCTACTTAAGTAGGCGAGAAGCATGGATGGATAAGCAAGGGCAATCGAATTGCTGACAAAGGACATAGCAAATACAAGTTTGGCAGACCCAGTACATTTATTTCCTGGACCTATTTAGTTTTGAGAACTATTTCAAAACAGTTGGAAGACTTTAAAAAAATAGATCTCCCATCTACAGCTCAATGGCCCAATAACTGTCACTACCCAATGGCCCTCCCACTGAGCTTGACCTTTCACTCTTTACCCTTCTGTGCGTATGACTGATAAGCAGATCCTGGCTTGTCAAATTCCCACTGACCCACCAGCTGTTTATCCCTGCATGTTTCCAGTGTCATGAAGATATAAATCTCAGTGAATAAGTTAGCTTTTGCTAGGCTAGTTTTAAGAGTAGGGAATATGCTTTACTCATCAGTTTATCTCCAGTGCCTAGCTTGAAGCCTGTTATTTATTAAAAACAGTATAAATGGTTGTTGGGCCAAATTGGGGTTGCTGATTTTCTGTTGGAAACACTGGAAGAAAATACCTCTCTTCCAAGGCCAACTCTTCTCTGTATTACTCACAAATGGACACCCATTAAACTCATATTTAGACTTTCACTGCTCAGGAACCTCAAATTTCCTTTCAGCATGGAAAGGGCATCTGGTAGATCACCCCATTCACTGCACTGTTTCTAGCTCAGGAAACCAGCAATCCAGCATTCTGAAAGCAAGTCACTGTTCCTGTTCGCTTAAAGGGGCATAAAAATCATGGGGACATTAACATAAAACAGAGTAACCTTGTTCATGTTTTAGTGTATTTTATGATTTAAAAAGCAGAACAGGAATTTGCAGTTTGGAACATTTTAGATCTGTCTCAATCAAAATATGCAAAAGGTCTTATGGACTCTGAAGTTTATCTCTTTGTTCCCTTGTTTACTAACATCACAAAGAGTCATTTATGATTTAGGGGATAAAACATAGGGTTTGGAACTTCTGGCTCTTCACAAGTGTTGAAATTGTGCCACAGGAATAATGACAGTTATAGGTCTAAGTGTACGGAAGATACCATCATCAGCCCCATATTAGTTACAATAATTATATTGGGAAAAATATTAAATTACGGAACATGTTAAAATTGTGACTAACAATAACATGTCATTGCAGGGCTGCAGAAGAATGGTCACAGGTAGACCTGGCGGGTGATGACAGAAAAGTGTCCTGTACTCCTGGGCCTCCATTTGTTAATCAGTTATATTGGGATAATCAAGACAACGCAGACACGTGCACACACACTCAATGCCATTCATACAGTTATACGAAAAGCAAATGAAAAACTCTGCATCAAAGTTATTTGGAAATATACAGGACCATCCTGTTATATTATTATTGACAAAAGATAAATATTTAAAAGAATTGCTATTTTTTCTTTAGAAAAATTAAGCAAGGTCATTGGTATAATGTATAATCATGCATTGATTCTGATGTTTAATTCAATTATGTGATTTCTTGAAGAGTATTTATTATCTGTCAACCAATGAGTCCTCACTTAGAGAAAGATCTCTAGGAATTTATAGGGCATGATATCCAGGATACATTACTAAGCAAAAACCAAAAATCCTCCATCTTAAGAGTGTATAGAGCAGGCTGCCTTCTGTGTAAGTAAGAAAGGAGAAAGGAAAGCCACACACGTTTACTTTTACAAAAAGAAACACAGGAAGGGGCCACGAGACAGCAATGACAATGGCTTCCGACAGGGATGGGTGGGAACAGGGGAGGGTTGGGAGGGTGGGACCAAGGTCAGCGCTCCTCTGACTGCACTTTTTTCTATACATAGAGTTTTGACTTTTGAACCAGGTAATTGTTTCCCATATTCAAATATATAATTAAATTTGAAAAAAGAATGAAAAGAAAAATAAGCTCTGTATTTGACTATAAGCAGAATTCAGTTGAATATTGGTACTGTGACTATGTAAAGGATTGTCTTCATTCCCATGCTGGTGTATTTGGGAGTGAGGTGACACTATATCTGCAACTTACCTGCACATGGTTCAGCCAAAAGAAAATGTGTACGCAGGTGCATGCTCACTTGAGAGTGAGTGGACACACACACACACACACACACTGGGGGGGGAGGGAGGGAGGGAGGGAGGGAAGGAGGGAGAGATAAAGTAAATGAGACAAAATCTTACAACTTGATGAACCCAGAAGAAAGTAACCAAGAAACATTTGACCTTTGTTCTTTTTCTCCTGTCACTGAACAGAATCTTCCCAGGAGCCTAGGAAAGCGATGCTAAGGGCTGGCTGGCCTCACTGGTAGAGGTCAGAGGACAGGGGATCAGAGAGGCAGGCAGGAGATTACCCCTTGGAGGATGAGATTTGGGTGTGGCAACTTTAAACCTAAGAAGAAACATTTGGACTCAGTCCTACATGGTTGAAACAGAAAAATAAAAAACTGGGGACAACTCATCCTGCAGCTCAGATTCCTAGAAGCAAAATGGCTCAGGAAAAGCAGGCATGCAAATTTAAAATTTTGACTGACAATAAATAACAAATTGTCTTACAAAAGGACTATGTAACCAATCAGTGAAATATACTTCAAGCATTTTATTTTAAAAAGAGTTCCTCAGTTAAATACTTGATTGGAAGGGCGAGAAAGCAAGTTATCAATGACCCTGATTACTAAGCTTTTTCATGGTCTTGCCCCTGTCAATCAAGGAAAACTGCTCTGTTCAGGGCTTTGTATCTCCCCCACACAGTGACCACTGGGAAACCAAGCACAATGCTTCATTTGCATCTTTACCTGGGGAAATGGATAAAGTCATTCTGAAAAAAAAAAGCTATTATCATGAAATAACAAGTACCACCAGGAAATCAAATTTTCACCCAACCTTATATTTCCTGAAAACTCATAAACAGAGTAAAATGAAGGGGTTTTTTAAATTAGGAATTGTGTTAATTATTTTTTAAATGAACTGAAAAAAAAGAAGAAAAACTTTGAGTTATATGCAGATTGCCACTGTTTTATAAAATAATCAATATATTATTTACGTAATATTCTTCTATTTGCAAGAGGAAGCCTAGGAGATGTACACTGGAAAAATGACCTCCTTTCATGAGGTCAAGAGAGGGGGATGAACTCCAGGACAAAAATCTGCCCACACCTCATAAAATAATTTGACAGAGTATCCAATAAAATCTTCTAGGACACCAAGAGTCCTCAGTCTGTCTCCCTCCTCAATAGAAGCTTTTACTGAAGATAAAAAGCATCACAGCACAAATGGTAAACTCGCAAACGACTTACAGTCAACTTAAAAACAGGTAGTAAGTAACCAAAGTATTGTGTAGACGGGCAAGAATCATCCAGTTTAGGAAAGCACTTCTGTGAACTCCAAGGAGATTTCCAGACGTCCATGTTCAGAACTTCATGTTTGTGTGAAGGTGAGGAGAACCATGGAAAACTGAGTCCCATTTTAGAAGCTGTGCTATTTTTCTATGGTTCCCTATTTACAATGTCCCTCATCCACATGTCTGTTTAGATGTGGCTGCCATCCGTCATCAGAGCTCAGCCTTACAAAGCAAGCTGAGACAGGCGTAAGTCATTTGCGATCGGGCATAATGAGGTGGTGCTGTTGCATTTTTATTGCCATTAGAATAAATTGTTCACAAGAGAAAGATGCTTCAGCTATTAAAACAAGTGAGGGGGAAAAAAGCCCAGGTATATAAGTACATTTTATGTGAAATGCTCAGCTGAACATCTGCAAATCATTTTCGTTCTGTTAGCTAATAAAAAAGTGTATGTGCTTTCTCCTCCTGTTTACCCTTTAGAATTTTTTTTCTGTCGACCACTCATAAGAATATATTTTTATTTTCTCCACCATCAACATTTTTTATTGGCTCCTCTAATACATGCTGTCTCTAAATCTGTCCCGAAGAATTACTCAAACATGCTTTCTGAGTTTGTGTAAACCCACAAGTAAGCAAACAAACTGATTTCCTCCACATTTAAGCTGGACTCATACCAACACAATGCCACTGACCCACTGCTCCCCACCAGCCCGCCAAGTACTCACCGGGCCTTTTATAATCAGAGTAGATGCATTTAAATAGATTTAAATAGCAGGCTCTGCCAGGATGCACGGAAGAGCGAGAGTATCAGGTTCCCTAAGCACATTTGCCATTAATATTCTGAACTCGTGAATGCCAGTAATTTCTTGCAAACTTGACTTTCAATGTCGACTTGAATCTGTTGATTTGTCCTATAATTTAGCAAAAAAAAAAAAAAAAATTCTGCCTCCTCTAATCGTATCAACGCAATTCTATTGTGTAAGACATGGGAGGGGGTTACTAGCATCTTCAGTTTACCCCCTGAAGATATTAGTCTTCACTTGAATCTTCTAAGAATAGCAAATCCATTGAAAAGCACAATTTGGGCTATTTCTACTCACTATTAGCCGGTGAAGCATAGTAGAGTATTAGGGACTTGCTTGCAAAGGAAATCATGTTCTCAGAATTAAATGGGCTCGAGAATGTTTTCCTGTAGATACTTACAAACTTCAAACTGTTTCCCTCATTGTCACACCCTTTCAACATGTAACGGCACACTAATAAGCAAGGGATAATTTATTTGGATCCTCCACTACCCCTTTGGAATCTATTTAATGGGAAAAATGTTCCCCTGCTCCTGGATAAAAACTCAGGGAACAGAGTTCTATGGGGAGGAGAAAGAAGGTGAGCAGAAGACATCTTATTTGACTGGCACTGACAGAAGCTGGGTCTGGCTAACATCTAATACATTTTCGGGATTCTGAGGGTTACCCCTCCTCACCATAGTTCAGTATCTCTCGTGGCAATTCCCTTGATATGGAAGAGGCACTTTTCTCTAGTGGGCCACTTACTCCTTCTACAACACAAGGTTCAATGATACCTCCAGCTTCCCTCTGCTGAGAGCTAGTCAACTCCAGGAAAATCTATTTGACAGTACCTAAGACCTTGTGGCCCTTAGCTCCCACATATGAGGGGCTCATGTCCTTGGGAAATACTCAAGCATCCTTTTCCCCATAAACTCACTGTGTTCTCCACACTGAAGTAGCTAGCCAGGAAGGTTTTCCAGGTAGGAGAAAACACCCCACATTCGTGTCACTTCTCCCACTTCAGGGAAACTGCTAGTTGTCCAGTTGAAGCATTCTCAGTGGCCTTGAGGGAAGGGCAGGCATCCCTTCTCTCCCCTATGGGCTGGATCTGGGGGTACCCACATGGCACCAATAGCTCTCTCTAAAGATATTCACTTACATATCTTCTCTTTTAAACTTCGATAACCCAACCCTTTTTACACCTCTTTACAGAGCGTGATTCAAGGGTTATAAAGCTAGGTTTTGAAATTTCCTTTCCAAATTTGTATTTGGTCTGGAGTCTTTGGTGTCCTATCTATGGTGCTTTCATGCCTCAGTCAAGACTTGCAACTTAACATCTTGTTAAAAATGCTGCTCTTCAAAGACGTACAGAGGGAAAATAAGCATATACAAAGATGCTCCCCATCACATGTCGTCAGGGAAATGCAAATTAAATGAAGAATGAGCTATCACTACACACATATTAGAATGGCCAAAATCCAGAACACTGACAACACCAAATGCTGGCACGGATGTGGAGCAACAGGAACTCTTGTTCATTTCTGGCGGGAATGCAAGATGGTGCGGCCACTTGGGAAGACAGTTTGGCAGTTTCTTACAAAATTAAACATACTCTTATCATATGAGCCAGTAATCACACTCCGTGCTATTTACTCAAATGAAGTGAAAACGTATGTCCATACACAAAGCTTCACTTAGATGTTTATAGCAGCCTTATTCATAATTGACAAAATTTGGAAGCAACCAAGATATCCTTGAGTAGGTGATGGATAAATAACCTGCGGTCCACCCAGGCAATGGAATATTATTCAGCACTAAAAAACAGTGAGCTATCAATCAGCCATGAAAAGATATGGAGGAACCTTCAATGCATAGTCCCAAGTGAAAGAAGCAAATCTGAAAAGGCAACATACTGTATAATTCCAACTACATGACATGTTGGAAAAGACGAAACTATGGAGAGAGTAACAAAATTAGTGTTTGCCAGGTGTTGATGGGGGTGGGGGAGCGGGAGATGAATAGTTGGAGCACAGAGTGTTCTTAGGGGAGTGAAACTATGCTGTATGATGCCATAATCATAATTAGGGGGACACGTCATTGTACATGTGTCCAAACCCACAGAATGTACCACCACCAAGAGTGAACCGTAATGTAATCCAGGGACTTTGGGTGATGAAGTGCCGATGTGGGTTCATCAATTGTGACAAATGTCCCTCCCACTCTGGTGGGATGTTGATAATTTAGGAGGGTGTGAGTGTGTAGGGCAAATGGTGTATGGGAAATCTCTCCATTTTGCTGTGAACTTAAAACTGCTCTAAAAACAACATCCACTTAAGAGGAAAACAAAAGGAGAAAAATGCTACTCCTCCGTTAAGTAACTAGGAATGTTTTTGTTGAATATTCTCAAAAGTACCTTTCTTGTGTCATTATCTGTAGTAAACAGAGTAAATATTCTGGCTAAAGAAGTAGCCAGATTTTGGAAATAACCCCTAATCCTTCTTATATTCCTTGTCCTTCCAAGATTATCTACATCTAGAATTAATCATATTTTGGCCTTTGATTCTGCCAACCCACACTATGAAACTCCTGACCCCCAAATTCCTCCAATATTATACAATACTGGCACAGGGAGAAAAAGCAGAGCCTGGAAGAAGTAGGATCCCTCATTGGTTAGGTAAATTTTCTGGCCTTCTGAGTTATTCTGATGTGATCTTTGTTCCCTTCCTTTGCCTCCAAACTAACAGGCATTTATTCAACCATTTTTTATTCTTTATTTTTTTTTTTACTCTTGGAGAATCTGATAAAAATTATGGCTCCTTTACCCATTTCTGTATATAATTTCAAGTTTCCGTGGGCTCTCTGAAACTCATTCATAAATTCCCTCAGCTTCCTACATGTAAACAATGTTTAATATCACTCATAACCACACGCCATACCCTATTTATCCTACCACAAAAAAAGTTTTGTCATTCCTCTGGAGCCAAAATGAGAAAACAATTTATCCACATGAGCCAATCAGTTTTTCATCATTTTCACTAAATGTTTACGGAGCAACCACCATACACAGAACATTAAGACAAGAGTATGGCTCACATCGGACCCTCAGTGTGATTGTCTAAGAAATGCTCTTCTTGGCCAATCTCAGGCTCTGTAGTGATTTTGCAACTACACGGTAGTGTTCCCAGATCTCTCTGACCCAGATTTCTCCCCAACCTTCATACTTGAATGTCCACTGGACAAATCATAGTCACCCCAAACTTAACAAATCTGCCACATTCCATCTTGTCCCCAATTGTATTCTTCTTGCTGCATTTCCTCTCCATGAATGGGATCCCCATTCAACAATTCATCCACATCAGAAATGTGGGAGACTCCTTGACTCTTCTTTATTCTGATATCCAATCAATCAGCAAAGTTCTGTCAATGTTAAGTCCTAAGTTGTTCTTGAATCCACTCACCTTTACAACCACTGCTCTGGTTGCATCTGACTCATAACATTGACATGAAGAACATTTAACTCTGATATTCCCCCTCTAAAGGCATGGGAGCCAAACCTCATTGTTCTCTGGCTAGAGACCTAGAAGGTACAGCCAAAGCATGAGAAGATGCTGGAAGATGGTGATGGAAATGGAGCCCATGAGAAAGGACAATGGTCAGTGAAATTTTATTTCTGAAGACAAGGCAATTTTGGTCCCAGTGAGTGAGTAAGCTTTTTGAAAGGATGATTTTTAGTTAGCTTTAATTATATCCTTTAACTTTCAACTTAGCCAAGGAAATATCTGACTGATACAAATAATAATTTGTTCCTCAGAATACATCCTCAAGGAATTACCTTAGAAATATGGTCTTTATGTAAGTGCTAGATCCACACAAAAATGAAGGCTGTAGAAGAAGCATTCAGTCAGTTTCTTTCCCTTAACAAACTAAACCAATATCTGAGCAAGATTATTTTAGAAATGGTTATTCTTACTTCAAAGGATTTTCAAATGGTGGAAGGCAATATTAGTTAATATTAAAATGGAGAACTCTATTAACATGCTAAGAATTTTCAGGAAACCAAAGCTCTTCATTTCTAGTGTCTACCAGAAATAGACGTATCTGATTACACAATACTGAACAGACTTATTCACCAAGTGTGTTCGGGTACACGTGGTTTAGTCTCAATAACAACTAGGAATAATTTTTATCTAACTAACACTCACTATATATCAAAGAATATGTTAACATTTTATATAAAATGTGTCATTGTCACAGAAACCTATATATTCTTATTAAAAGCACCTCCATATTATAGTCAAAGACACCAAGCTTTAGAGAGGTTATTAATTTATCAAAGATCACACACTCTTGATCCCAAGCCAATAATACCAACAAAGGGTTTCTTTCATAACACTGTATTGTAGAGGAATGGCAAGAAGACAAGGCCTATAAATTAAGTTTGATAGAGTTCATGTCCTAGAAAAGGAGGAAGAGGGCAGGGACAGGGAAATGGCAGTGTACAGACACTAATTTAGTGCTGAGTATACAGCATGCTTCAATAAACTATGACTGAGTTGAATGTGTAAGTAAATAAAGAAAGTTGGGTTAGATGATATAAAATTTTGAGCATTAACTTTTAAAAACTGGAATAAAAATTATGTTATAACAAAACACTGCATAACTAGGACTTACTGATACAGGACCAGTTGTGTCTCCTACAAGCTCTCTTCTGACCCCAGTCAACCTGCCTCCATTCCAGAGCTAAACCCCATAGACCATCATAAACCACCAATATAGTCCTGAAAATACTGTTTGCTGTCCAATAGGAGTTCTGTGAGCAAATCCTGAAATTACATTTTTAGAGTTGTATTTCCTGTCAATAGAAAGTCTCCATCTCACCCTAAATTACATTTAATAACCTTTATTATTATAATGGTCTTTCACGCTAAGGAGAAATTGTGGAAAATTATTAAAAGTATGATTAGGAAAGAATAAATCATATATCTCACAACTCAGGATAGCTCCTGATATTTTCATGTACTTGTTTTTGGTTACTTTTTTATGTGTGTATGTTTTATGCATCTGTTACATATCTGTGTCTGCCTTTGGTTTGGCTCCTAAGAGAGGACCTCTGAGCCCTTAGTATATCCTGCCTGATAAGAGTGTGTTTCTCTGCCTGAGACCTTGAGCCATGCTAGACGAGTGTGACCAAATAACTTCATTCTAACAAACGGACCTACGGTGAATGACTGTTATTGCCCCAGCGCGGCTGAAATCTGAGTAGCTGACAGGAGCCACATGGATGCTGCATGCCTGTGTGACTGACCCCCGATAAAAGAAATCCAGGCTCAGGTGAGCTTTTCTACTTGGTACCAAGGCTAGCGTCAGCTTCCCTGGTTGTCACCACTTTGCACATGTTGTCACACATCGCTGCTGGGAGAATTAAGCACGGTCCCATGTAATTCCCCTGGGAGAAGACGTTTGGAAGCTTGCACCTTGTTTCTCTTGGACTTTGCTACATGAGTCTATTTTTTTGTTTTTTGCTGATTTTAATCTGTGCATTTAATCTTTCACTGTAATAAAACAGATTTTCTGAGTACTGTCCATTGTCAAGCCTGAGGCTGCTCTTAGAGACCTCTGACACTATTTGCTTATCTGAGAAATCTGTAAGCTTTAGTTGACCAAAACTCCAAAATAACACAACCATATGTCTAATTTTTTAAAAAAGTACAAAGAATATACTCTTGTGATCCATTAATGGACATGTAGGTTTTATTTAGTGATTAATACAACAAGTATTTATTAAGTCCCATTATGTACCAGAAAACAGGAAGCCATAATATGATGGAGTCCTATTCTATCTCTGTGTCCTAAGAAGGATTCCCGCTTAGATAATCACAGTATCGTAAGGCAATTCCCCAAGACTTTTCCTATCCAAGGTCAGCCATTGTGTCCTGGAGCTTCAAAGTGAAAGATTCTCTCCTTGACTTAACTCTAGTTAGGAAGGGAAAGCATTTACCCAGAGGAGGCACCAAGAAGACTGTTGTTTCTGAAAATTAACAGGTGAAACTTGCAAGAAAAAGTTTTTGTGCTGACATACTTAGCATCCTGAAACAAGAGAAATTTGAGAGTCGACATTCCTTCTTGGATAAAAGGTTACACTAGACAATCCAGGGTCCCGTGTAACTTAGATTCTAGGATGTTGTTCCTAAATATCCTAAAATCATCTCTATGAATGAAGTTTATGAACCCTATAACTGTAAGGAAGTGAATTAAAATGGTAACAGTGATTATATCCTGGCAGTGAGATTATGGTGATTGTAATTTTATACTTTTGCTTACCTATATCCTCTAAATGTTTTGTAATAAAGAATACATTAGAACTTGTTAGAGAAAGTCCTTCAAGATAAAAGGAGAAATTCTGTCGACATATACTTGAGAATTAGCAATAGATAAGCCACTAGCGTTTAAAAGCACATTCTCTTTATTTTCTGATGAACTGAATTTAAAAATCATCGTGGCAAAATGACACTAAGAAGGTAATCTCTGGTATTGGCTAACTCATGGACACAGATATTTTATGATTTGTCAAGTTAATGACAAGGAAACATAATCACCTTTGATACATACTTCATTTTCTTCCTCAGGTAACTATTTTTAAGTTAAATTTAGGCATTGTGATACTACAATGATTAAAGGTGGGACAGTGTGTAGACTAAATGGTCTTGCGCTATATCTTACATTACTGATGAAGGTTATTTTCCAAGAGTCTCACCTCATTTCTGAGCTACTTTAAGCTCAAGGCAGTTTAAAGGCAAAACAAAACAAACAAACAAACAAAAACTGAAAATGGCAGAATGCACTTTTTTTAAGTGTCCCTAGTCTAAAAAAACAAATCAACCTGTGTGAAGGTCAATAATCCAACTGAACTATCGCAATGTGAACAGTTAGCAAGATTTAGCACAGCTCCACACAACCTTGAAAGAATGGAGATTCCTTCTGAAATAAATCCAGGAATGGCCCTGAGAGCCCAGCATCGTAAGCACTCCCAGAAGTTTACAACAGGTTGGAGTAACTTTCTAGGAAGACTACACTCCTTCCGAGGCATAGATGTCCTCAGGCACCAGAAGCCATGGGTCCAGGACAGTCTAAGGGGGCTATACGTTTTTATGCCCCTTAATTCTCTCAGTCTAGATTTGCTTATGAGGTTTCCTATTCCCGGTGATGACATGCTCATACACTCTTCATTTAGTTGGAGTTGGATTGTATGCAGGAATTTTCCTCTTCTATTTGTGGACACACTTTTTTCTTTCTTGTTTTTTTCAGCAGGCTTCTCTCTGATGGAACAAGAGCTCTGGCCCTGCTCCTTGGAGTGTTCCAGGCCTGTTTTGAATAAAGGCTCTAATTGTTTTGAGATTCTGACATGAGATACTCATTGCTTTACACTGCTTAAATGGCTTCTTGATCATTCCTCCCAGCATTGGATGCTAACCAAACCTTTCAGGGCAACCAAAAGATGCCATTGGAATTTTTGTTCCCACAAACAGGCACTCTGCTTTTTTCCCCAGACAAGGTATAAGCCAATGAGCTAACATAACACAGAAGCCTCAGGAGAGTTTTCGCTAAGTAAATTGGGTAATCTGTGTCGACTCTTGTCGTTTCTCCTCGCCCAGGATCCCTGCTGCAGCCCACCACCCTGCCTGCCATCCCTACATGGAACTGAATGAAGCCCACACGCCCACCCCCAGCACATACTCCATCCCGCACGTAAGTCCCTTGGACCTTCCACCGTCACTCAAAATCCAGATGGTCCCTCACAGTAGTCCCTCCTTCACCCCACCCACAGCAGATGACCTCATTCATTCCCCACTTTCTTTCATCACTTCCACTTCCTTTCCAACAAGCACACAGAACAGTCTTTTACTTTTGGTGGATGACTTCATACAAGTAACCGATCACTGTGTTTGTGTATGTGTGTGTGTCCCCTACTCTGCAAAATCCCAAACCCCCGCATGCAGGCTCCCACACAGCAGGAAGCACATGTTCTAATGCTTTCATAATATTTCAAATAACATCATGCCCTTCCTTGCAGCAGGAGGCTGCTTATTTGCAGAGGTGAGTCAGAGAGATGCTAATGGGTTAGAATCTTTAACGTGGGATCCTAGTTGGCAAAACTCTAATTGTTCAAAAGTCTCTTCTCATCACATCCTGTGGCCTCCTCTTGTATTTATGCAGATCATGACTTCTGTCCCCTTTACCTTCTCTTATACAATAGAGCCCTTGGTTACAGATGTACACATGCATGGATGTATATGTAGGTAGAGAGAGAGAGAGAGAGAGAGAGAGAGAGAGAGAGAGGCAGAAGTGTAAAGGAAAGCATGAGAAAGGGGCTAAGGTACAACTCAGCAGTTACCCCGAACCTGTGCTGAGGTGACTGCACTTCTCCAGCCTTAATGACCTAACCTGCAAAGTGAAAGGAGATGGTGAACACATCCTAGAGAAGGCAGAGTCTCATTCTCAAGTACCATGATAAACTGATAGCATTATTATGGACTTTTAAAAATGGATCAAGTCAGACTCATTCATGAGTAACAACATAGAAACTAGAAAAGGTTTGAAGACAGGGGCCTTCTCAAGTATTCTCCAAGAGAGGCAGTCTCTCTACTTAAAGATGGACCTAAATTGAATGAATATAGAGAATAGCTACCACTTATAGAGTACTGATAATGGGCCAGGAACTTTCAATTCACTTTAGGAATTTTTAACTTGTGTGAAAAAGGTGAAAGGGGTTAAGAAGTACAAATTGCCAGTTATTAAAATAGTCACAGGGATAGAATGTACAGTACAGGGAATATAGTCAAAATATTGTAATAACTATAAGTATGTACAGTGTCAGGTGGGTACTCGGGGGGATCACTTCACAAAGTACGTAAATGTCTAATCACTATGTTGTACAACTGAAATTAACATAATATTGTGTATCAACTATAACTGAAAAATAAATTTTAAAAAAAGATTTTTAAAAAATCTCACAATTGCCCTATAAGCTATGTAGTATTATTCTCATTTTAAAGATGGGGAAACTGGGGCACTGGGAGGTTATTTCACTGACTCAAGGTCACAGAACTCAGAGTGGCAGAGCCAGATTTCACACTATGTAATGATAGACATATATGCTACAAAGAGACGTTTCTGCAGAGAGCTAAACAACAGTTGAAATCCCTGACACTCGAAATTTTGAAGCTACTGGGACAGATGCTGAATGTCACAGGCTCTAGGAGCTGGGGGCAGCCATCCACATGGGTCCACCAATCACCTCATCCAAACATCTTCCCTTCCCATAGGCCCCTGGCCATTCCTTGTCCCTTCCACATGGGACAGGACATAAGTTACAGTATATAATAGCTGTAGAAAGACTAGTGTAGGTAAATTACCCTTATCATCATTTAATCTCTTATGATAAATTGATAAAATAGAACCTACGATACCATCTGAGAAGAGATAAAATCCAACGTGTTAGTAGCAACAAGTAGAAGAGGGAATTTTCGCACCCACAGCAATTAATGCAATTGCATGAATTATTGCTCCTAGCTAGGACCTGCAGATACTCCTAATAACACCAATGCTACACAGTGCGTTCTAACACTTCATAATCCCACGAGGTTCGGGGTAACAGAGGGCGGGGTCAGCAGTACAGAAGTGAGAAACCACCCACTGACCTACAAAGACAGTTCCCACTTTACTTCTAAAAAAGAGAGAGGAAAGTAAAATATAATTTCACTAATTTGAAAAGACTGTGTCAGGTTTTTCTCTAGAAGAGGTTTATCGGTTCATTATGAAAACAAGCCCTTCCACCTCCCAAGAAGATTGTGTCATTTACTCACACTAATAGACCATAAAATGCATCCCTTGAAAGTGTATTTCCCTGCCTTAGTCAGGCCTTTTACTTAGAGTAGCAAGAATGTCAATGGCTTCTACCGTCAAATCTACTTAGCGCTGAAAGCACTCGGGGAATCGCAGTTCCGTGGTTCCACCTGAGAATCAAACCCGAGCCACCCCACACACTGGGTGGAAGAACAAAGCCAGGTGTACAAAATGTTCTCCTTTACTGGAATGTTGTGTCCATATTTGCTTAGAAGACAACATAACAAAAGCTGAGAGCCAAACACTATCTAAATTAAATCCACGTAGCTCTCCTAACATCCAAGTAACTACAGCAAATAATCTGTCACCGTAAGTATCATATCTTTATATAGAATATTAGCTCATATGGTAAAAAGTGTCGCTTGTTCCCCAAATCCATTCTCCCTTTCTTCCACGGTCATAGCCTAAGCTGCTCACATGCTACCCAGCTAATCGCCACGTTTGCCAGCCTCACGAACAGCTAGGTATAGATACGGGTTCAGTTTAAGGCAACAGGACGTGAACAAAAGCGATGTCTTACAATGTCTTGGTCCCATAAGAAAGTCACTTGTCTGGAGGGCCTCTTGCTCCCTCTGTAAACTGGAACACATGTGTGCAGGTATGCGATGGGAATGACGGGTCAAAAAGATGGAAGGGACGACATCCTGGTACAACTTAGGGAGATGAGCACCCCGGGCAATCTGGGCCACTCACCTCCTGGATACTGCATGAAACTTTTTAAACAAATTCTTTCGTTTATTCTATTTTTGTAGACTCCTGGGGAGCAGCTTATTTTTAGCCTAACTAATAAACTCCATGAAATCTACGGAATAGCACCGCTTACTCTAACTGAAATCCTTTGTTAACAGCATGGTCCAAGAGGACGTTCTCAACAATGGTACGTCTGCACTGACCAACATGGTAGCCACGTGTGGAGACTGAGCCCTTGAAATGTGGCTAGTGTGCCTGGAAAACTGAATTTTTAATTGTATTTAATTGTAATGAAAATGTTAAAGGCCACATGTAGCTAGTTGCTAGTTCCTACATTATTGGACAACGCCAAGTGTCTGGACATCTAAAATTGTGACTACAGCAATTACGAAAACCCATTATCATCCCATAGGAAAGACCCATATTTCACAGTTTTTGCTCGAATGTTACAAAGCCATAGAAAGCCTCACCCACAATTTCTCAAAGTAGAAATAGACTTTGAGCTATGACTAAAGTGTGACGTGTTTAGGGCTGTACCGTCACTTTAAAGCTGACACCAGCTTATATTTCAACATGGACACCTGGGATTCTTTTACATGATCATCGAGGCATTTATCTTCCATAAAACTCAACTCAGCAGATGATGTTTGTTGAAGAGATAAATGCAGAGCAGTTAGCAACAATCATGCTAACCAATAAGTTACTCTCTTTATCCCATTACAACAGAGACCTGGGACAGTAAAACTTAATGTAGTGATATCTGGACTACCTCCTGGTCCATTTGGGCATTCAGTTGGTAAAACTCCCCATTGGAGCGGTCAAGGTTTCATTTATGTTTTAAAACATGACAGAACTCCAGGAAAATACTTGTGCTATAAAACAGACAAATGCCATTTGAAACATCGATCTGAAACATGTAACTGAGGCTCTGAATACAATTATGAGAAACAAATAAACCAAACTGGGCAGTCTGCCCAGAGACAATAGTCAGATGTAAACTTTGCAGACAGACAGAAATGAAGATACTAGGGCAAGAGGGAGATTGGAAGGGGGATACAGCCCAGCGAGAAGGGGGAGCCATGAATGAGGGGCAGGGAGAGGCAGGGAGGGAGGGTGCAGGGAGGACTCATTGACCAGAGCAGGACAGATGATACAATAGTAGTGAAGGAGCAAACCAAACAGAAAAGTCTGGCCCACAGCTTTAAATGTATTCACAAAAGCCCTCGTTTCGGCACTCCTGTGGGAGACTTACACAGACACATGTACCGTTTACATGGTTTTTGCCCCAGAGTAAATGTATTACTAATCCTAACAAATGGACAAGCCAACCACCATCGTTGGATGAATTTCAACAGCAATGAAAACAGTATTTTCTAATTACTGTTCAAAACTTCAGATGAGTCTGAGTCTTTGCTCAGCACAAAGAAATTCATCATTGCTTAAATATTGAACCTATCCAACTATAAAGCAATAACAAATAGAAGAAAATACATGCAGCTCTATGACCCCTTAGCCTGCAAGTACAGGCAGAGTGACGAGGCTCATTCTTTCCCGGGAACTGGGGCGTTTCTTTATGCTCGATTTTCCAGTAAGATGGGCGCATCACACTTAGTCGTCTTTTAGGACTTAATTGGATCTAAAGCTTTAACACCCCCCACCCCCACTGCCCATTTAATACCATCTTACAATCGATATTATCTTGAAATCACTGTGGCAAATTGTACTATAATTTTGTGAAAACTTCCAGTCATACATTCTGAGACCAAGAAAGCAGTAGCATCAATCTCTCTGAGATTTAATGAATTGCAGATTATGGAAGACCAGTAAGTAGAGTTTATTTGCCAGGCACTATAACTTTATATCTACTAATACAATCCATCTCCCAACAACTCTTGGCAGGAAACTGTTATTGACTCCATTTTCCAGATGCAGAAATTCAGGCCCAGAGAGGTTCAGTAATTTGCTCAAGATCACGCAACCAGTAATTGGCAGAGCCAGTTTGAAACCCCAAAAATCTGGCAGCCAGGTCTGTGCTGATACCCCCATGCGCACTGTCGTACGTAATGTGGGACTTCACACAAGGTCTTTCCAGCATTCGGTACCGCACAGCTTCCTATTAGTACCCAGAATGAGAGCAGTGGGCTAAGTCATCTCTAGAGTCCTGTCCAGCTTTAAAACGTAAGGTTCTCTGACATAAAAAACAGCACATCCCATCCCCTTGTAATTTTAATTTCATTTCTTAAATTCTTTACAGAAGGACACTGTATGTATCTCCAGTTACAAAGAAAAAGAAAAACTTACAGGACAAAACTGAGTCATTTTGTTCTTAGTTAAATAATGGCAATTTTAAATACAGCAAATATTATCCTTTAGGAAATCTGATCACTACTTTTGTACCAACTTCTGTCTAATCCAGCTGTCTTCTTCAATTTCTGGAGCATTGGATACAGGGGGACAAACAAAAATCATAGCAAATAAATATGCCAGAATCTAGCCCATAGCACCTAATCTGACCTTGTGACTATTGAAATAGGAACAATAAAGCACACACATACGTACATTTCACACACACGTGCACAGAGAATCTCTGTGTGAATACTATTGTACATTGAATTGAGGACTCTTGAAACAAAGGAATTTTCTCCACTAACTTTAGAATCACTAAAAAGTCCACCACTGTATGAAACGACATAAAACATGACAAATCAGAATGTTAGTCCCAATCATGCCCCGTCTGTCTTCAAATCACACAAACACCTTACTTCTCTACTTCCTCAGAATGTCCGGACTGGCCATACTAAAAAGATACCACAGACTCTTTTTCTGATCTTTCACACAATGAGAAGTCAAAAATGAAAACTTCACACACACAAAAAAAATCAACCACATCGTAACGTCCCTCCATCAAGGACTTATCTGAAAGGATTGTCCTAAAGAGGAGAATTAGAGCATAACTTAACACTGCTTCTGTGACAACTTCTTCTAGCTATAGACAGGAATTTCCTGTTTTAAAAGTGAATTCCAAAACAATTGTCTAAGTTTTTGGCAGAATTTATTCATAGCCAATCCACCAGTTTACTGGGCCAAGTCTGGAAAATGTAGAAATTGTGTGAAGTAGCATTCTGGGTAAACACCAACTTAGCTACCTTAAAAATGAGGCTCTACTGGGATGGTCCATCTTGCAGGTAGCAGGACCTATATTCAGGCTGTTTGGCTCTTAAGCTGCTTAACCAACACCCTCCTTCCCATCCCACACCCATCGCTCAAGACTTCCTAGAGGACAAGCTACCTTTTTATTCACCACACTGTCTCTCATGGGCAGGCCAGCCAGGCTGCTGACACATAGATGAACAAATATCTTCCAGCTAAATGAATTAATAAAAGAATGAACAATTTAGGTGAACAAATGTCCTGGAAAAATCTCTCAGATCCTGGGTGGTAATGAAAGGAGAGATGGGAGGCCAAGCTAGCAGTCAGAAAGTTCAGGTGTGTGAGCTAACATGGTTCCCAAGCCAGAAGGCAGAGTCTTTCCAGAGTCTTCCATCTCACTCATCCCCTTCAGCCAATGAGTCACCAAGTCTTTCTACCTTCCTTTCATCGGTGGAAACCACACCCTCCTCCTGCTTTCACTTAGCTGCTCCCACTACACACAACCGATAGAGTCTCAAGGAATAGCAGCACCCCTTTGTCCAACCCCGCTTCAAAACAAATTAAGAAACTAATTTTAAAAAAAGTGTTGCAAACAGAAAGGAAAATGGCACCTTTATTTCTAGGAACTCTAGTTCGGAGGTTGTGGTTTTGGGTCTACAGCCAAATGGCTAATACTGAACCCAAGTGTGGGCAGCATGAGACGAAAGCTGTTCTACTCATGGGCAGAAGAGCTTCCTGCAGAGGGCAGCTCCCTCCCAAGAGGAACACAGAAAGCCGGTGAGATGTCCACTTGAGTTCTCCCAAATTTACCAATCAGGGAGTGACTCCAGGCCAGGAGTAATACTAATGCCGCTCCCTTCACTTGGAAGTCAATGGAAGGAGTCGAAAGAATAATCCACATACCCCTTCAGGGAGCTCCCTGAATCTGCCCGAGGCTGCCCTCGCTAAAAACCTGCCGCGCTCCCTCCTGACAACCGCCCGCCTCGTACTGCTTTCAGGGCCATGTGACCTGCTTCCCTCTCCAGGTGTGAACCCAACTCAGACCATCCTCTCCTCTCTCATAGCTTAGCCACTGCATCCTGCCTCATCTGACCTGCGCTGTTTTGTCTCCTTTTCGGCCGTGACCAGAAGCCCTCACTCATCTTCCCAGACTCGCTTCAAGGTCATCTCAGATGAGACGTCCTTGAGAACATCCCCAGCTAAAGCTCTCCCATCACATGCAGTGTGCCACTCATGGCTCCTCTAGTCCTTTATTACAGCCCATCCACCAGGCTGTCGGCCCCTGAAGTCAAGTAGCTAAACAAAGTGTAGGACATAAAAATTCTAAACGAATGAAATGCCATGGTGGTTCACAGGGAAGAAAGAGCAAACCCAGCTGAGAGCACCTGGCATATTAAAGGAAGAGGTTAAGATATGCCTACGGGAAATCAAAGAAAATTTCATTTTAAAAAGTTGTCATTGAAATGAGCAGGACATGATGGTTAAACACATGGAAAGAAACCCAAAGGCGGGGGGAGCAAGGCAGAAGACACAAACCAAGGAAGATGAGAGATATACTTGGGGGGCACTGAGGCTCCCAGTTTGGCCGGGCTATCGAGTGCCTCTAGAAGACCAGCCTGACAGAGGCTGGAGACGGAGTCTGGCTATGGCATACCCAGGACCTCGAGTACCAAATACATTTTGACTTCATTTACAGACAATGGGAGTCAAAGAACGTTTCCTAAAAGAGTAGCTGGTTAATTATGACAAGGAAACTATAAAATCTGGATCCTTATAGTACTGATAATAAGAATTTGTTTTTCAATGACTTCCAAATTTCTCAGGCTCATAGTGACTGTGGGCTTATAATAGTGTGATCATCTCTGTGGAACATTATCTGAGCATAATAAAATGGCTAATAAACTATTTAGGGTGATCATGAGACTACATACTAATTTGTAGTCATTTTTCATTTTTTCTTTTGATTCTTTCAACCTACTCCTGCATGTTTCATCTGTCTAATGACTCTGTACTTGCCACTGGCCCATTGTGAATAATAAGCATTGCTAATGTTCCAATTCTCTTAATAGCCAATAACACAAAATGCTGATTTCAGGCGGTAACAACCACTACCATCCGTTTCCACTTCACTGTTTCTTCTTCCCTAGTCTACTTCCAAGCATGGTGTGCTTCAGAGATCACTCTTCAAAGAATAGTAGGCAATCAGCAAAATAGGACCACGTAGAAATAATTGAGATGTCTGATTTCAGAACTAGAGGTGAACAAATGGATCAGACAAATAAATGGTCTCTAGACCCACCTGCAGTCAAGTCTGAGTTATAGCAGAACAACTTGGAACAAATTCCAAGATGGCTCTTCCAAAACAGCACCAACAGCAGCAGCTGGGAGTTCTAAGCTTGTGTTTGCCCCCTGCCACCAGCTATTGGTCAGGTCACCTAGCATACTGGGCTTGATTTCCTAATCTATACAATGAAAGGAATAAACAAGGTCCCAACAGGAAACCCATGCATGCCTATTAACTGTCAGCTGAAGACCCCCCTTTGAAGGGGAGCCAGGACTCCCAGGAGGGAGATGACTTTCCCAGGCGTCCTGCCCTGGACCACTCACTGCCAGAAGAGCACTCTACTCCAGCTTCTCCATAGTCTTATGCTGAGTTCCCAGTAAACCCTCTGACGTGACCTGAAGTGCAGGCGGTTTATAGGGAAGTACCTTGACAAGCACACCTATGAAAGGCAAGGGACAGAGACAGGAGCTCGTTTGTGATGAGGTTGTAACATAGGACTCGGCCAATTCCTCGGGGAGCTCTAGACTCAAGATGGTCCTACGAGGGGTCCCAAATTGTAGCCCTGCCTCAAGTAGTTGTTGGGTGGGGGCTGCTCCCTTGCCTTGAGTAACAGTAATTTCTGGAGAGTCGCTGGGCTGTAACCCATCAGTGACCAAGTCTCTATGCAGCTGCGGGTGTGAGTGCCTCATTCCTGGAGCGGCTAACTGGACAGAGAAGGAGAGCCATTGCATTCATCCCCAAATCTTCTGAAAGTACGAAGAAAAAATAAATAAAGAAGAAGCATGGTGAAGAAGAGAGAACTGGATTAAAAAGAAACAGCAAGAAAATCAATTTGAGTATCCCAGAGCCTCGCTAGCTCTATGACCTTGCCAAAGTTGTCTCATTTCTTTATGCTTCAGTCTCTTTCTTTGTAAGATGATCTGAGCTCACTTTTACCACGAAGATATCCATGATTCTATTCCATATTTCATTTCATTCTTGGTCAATTTTCAAAGCCTTTTGTTACCTACCTCGAGGCTTACAAATATCACTAAAGAAAAATAAACCATACATATCAAAAGTCCCCAGTAGAATTTGAGATTCATTTTCGTTAGGTGTGAGGAGTTGATCAGCGGAGCAGCAGCAAATTCAAATCTACACACGACAGTGGACACACAGTAATCCCAAGATTAAATGAGATTTGCAGGCAGCAGCTTGGGGATTTTGACATTAGACTGAATACAATTATTCAGTTAGTTGTAGCTTTATTACCCAAGCTCCCCCTTGTGAGGCAATTTGCCTTATTGGAAGTAAAGCAACCCCAACCAAAGCATTTAGAAATGATACTTTTCCTGTTCTTATTATCCTGCACAAAGGAATGACTATTTGAAGTACAACCGGGGGAAGGAATTGGCTTTTTATTACATAGTTCATGTGCTTATGGCTTTAGAAATGGAGAAAGAGTCCCCAAGGAAATACTGTCTCACAGGGTAAACAAGCTCACAGGGTAAACAACAGGAGAGGTCTTTCCAGAGAGAGAGAAAATAGAGACAATTATTAAAATACAATTAAATAAACAAAGTAGATGCAACACAAGATGTAAAAAGTAAGCTGTTCACGACAGAAACATCATGTCTTAAGATTTACTTTCGTAGCACTGTGCACAACATACCGGGGGTGCCAAAAGAATTTGTACAAGTGGACACTTTGGTCATCGCTGCTCAAGCAGCAGTCTGCCATTATCAGAAGTGTCTGGATGCTGCTGGGAACCACTTTGAGCACCTCTTGTAATTGCAGACGCCAAACGTGACTTGCATTCATCTTTTGTTATTGGTATATATCGAGTATTAGAATTTTAATAGTTTTTTCCTTTCTTGAAATGTGTATACATTTTTTGGCACCCTCTGTATGTTGTCCAAATGGTGCCACTTACATCTTTCCAACCAACAAACAAGCTGTTGATCTTTAAAATAAAAAAAAATAAAAAACACAAAAATGAACATATGAATGTTGCCTACACATCTGAATTTATACTTCAGTACTTTCAAACAAATGCCAACGGCTCAGTGTCACGGAGAGTAAAAGTCCCACCAATCAGATATTCTATCCACTCATCTCACCTGAACACACAGTCAAGTAAACAAACTAAAACATACAATTCCAAGCAGATATCATGTCACAGAACCATTTCAGATACTTTGTTCATAAAGTACAGCCACCTGTATTCCAAGGTCCATCTCAAAAAGCTCAGGTGTTAGACCATTTGCTGCTTCTTTTCCTTGATTCTGATGGTGACCCTCTGTCTGAAGCTAGTCCTCTAACAGATTCCACATTTTTAAGGAAACAAATGACATTTTAATTTTAATTGTTTCTTAAATTCTTTGTACGTTATGTATTCCTCTCCATTCACAGCAGAAAATAGAGGTGAGGAATAATGGACGCGGCTTAATTTACAGCAAAGGGTTATTTAAATGTAGTCGCATGTAAATGTATACATCCACACACCCTACAGCTCAAAAAGGCTTTTCTTTTTTTTCTGAAGTTGATTATGTCAATTCTGATTTTAGTAACGTGGGAAGGCAGACACAGTTCTACTAGAAACCATTCCAATCATACCAGACACACATAATAACTTTACCATTTTGTATAACAAAAAGGAGAAAAATAGAGATGTGATAAAGTAGATCAATGTATGAATTCAAAAGGATTCATGATCCTATGACCCTTTAATCCAGAGCAAGGACACAGAACCAAAGGAATGATAAATTAAAGATCAAATATTTAAAATGTTTTCTAGTTAATAATTCACTTAAATTGTCATATAAACCCAATTTCCAATCAGTTGAAATAAATATTACCAAACAATATGATTTTTAATTAAAAACACAGTAGTAGTCTACTCAATACTAATCATTGAAAATAGTTAAGTCAACAATATGTAAATTAGTGAAGTTGAAACGTCTTCAGCAATGCTAAAAGTACATACTTTATTTTTCTTAAATATACAAGTTAAACTATGATGGAATTTCATCAATAATAGTAACAGTCCAAGTTGGAATATGCTCAGAAGAAAACATGGCTACAGACAATTTTTTTAAGAGTAAAATGTCAAAGTCTAAAAAAAGGTCACTGAAAATATGATAGGGTTTTCATAAGCTAGTTTTAGATCCAACAAAGATCATGGCTCCAGATTCCTCCTCATTTAATTGTTTAACAAAAAATATACTGAGGACCTACTATGTGATCAGGGTTATATTTACGTGTGGGTGAGCATGTGGTAGGATAAGCAGCAAATAAATACAAAGGAACAGGAATGTTTTAAAAATTAGAGGTTTAATGAGAGGATAGTGAAGAAATTAAAGACACAAACAAGATGGATTTCCACGACAACCATGACAGAAGCTCAATGACTCGATATCAACTCATCCTAAAAGGCTTGTGCCAGGACCTAAACCCTTCCAAAGTCCTCGAAGAAATGTGGTTATTCAACAGCAAAAGACACGAGACTACTGAGGGGAATCAGGGCTCCTCTGATGCAGAGGGTCCCCAGTTTTAGAGTTGATCCTCTGATTTTCCCAGCAGTAAAATAACTTTATCATAGTGAGTGGAGGTTTTCAGAGGAGGGAAATGCCCCTCAACGCCCCAGCTGAGTTTTATTGACCAGCCAGTGCACTCTAACCAATAATGTCCTTTTGTCATGAACCTTCATTTAACAATAATTCTCTCTGCATTCTCATTATAAAAATTTTATCACTGTGCGGCTGTTCCCCTGTAACGTAGCACAGCTCTGTGGGCTGAGATGACCCATAGGGAACCAGGCTTCTCTGCTTCTGCAAAAGGGATTAAAGGATATAACTTGCAGATCCCTGTTTTCACCCTGGGCCTAAGCAATGTAGAGTACTCACGAATGCCTGGTAGTAATCCTCTAGATGACTATACTCTTGTTTTCTTATAGCACTTAAAGCAGAATGGTGACATAATGGAAAGTACCACATCAGAATGACCCCATGTCATCTTCGCTATAAAATCAGGGCAAGTCATTTAAGCTGTGAAGGCCTCGGTTTCCTCACCTATAAACTTGGGATAATGATGGACAACCCTCTGACAGTCTCTGTGATGATACATGAGATTAATTTCAGAAATGTGTTACAGTTTCGAAAGTAATTTCATGGGCATACTCATGGAGATATCTCCCAGGGGCTGGCATAAGAGAAGGGCAAATTCTCAAGTAGATAGTGGAATAATTCCCCATATTAACAGCTATCTCAAATCCATAGTTTTGACACCCGAGGGAAATACAAGATATGAATTATAAACTATTTACAGAGGGAAGAAAATGTGTGCATCTGTCCCAGACCTCCATTCGCTTTGGTTTGTGAGCAGGTACCAAGGCCATCCCAGGTAGAGGGCTATTCCAGAAAAAAGATAATTAAAAGTTCGTAATGCTCCAGAAAATCAGGACAGCCTCTCAGCTCTACGTTGCGCTCTGTAACTCTAAAGAATTTGCTAATTATTTTACATGCTAACATTATTATAGATACTAGATAGCCTGACAATTTGTCAGCGGATTACCTAATGAGCAGTTCATTTGTCCTGGGGAGAACCACATAAAATGAGTTGAAAGTTTCCTTCAAAAATTGTCTTTCATTTTCGGTCACCTAATCCATAAAATTTCTGTTTGTCGTTTGTTTGTTTGTTTGTTTGAAGGGCTACTTCTCAGTCACTGCAATTCTTTAAAGCACACAAACAAAACAAAGATTGGGAAAAATTGGGGGGCTGCAACCACAATGACAAGATGGGAGGGGGTCATGGGCCGGTGGAGCGGGGCGTGGAGCCTGGCACAGCCACGGGGATTTCAGCATGCCAAGGCCACTCGCCTGTTGTGGGCAGGGGATAGCCTGCCTCTCGGCTTCTGTGGTGGCATCTTTAAAACAGAATTATCAGAGCCGCTTCCTTGGCTGCCATGACCTAATGAGTAAGTGTGTATAATGTTTTCAGGGGGGAAGTGGCACCTTCAAAGCTCAGTAATCGTTGACTACTATTATTACAATGACCACAAATATACTAAATTTGTCAATAACCAAACTGACCAAATATCTACGAATAATCATTTTTGCTCTGTGAGCTCGGATGTTTTTAAGAAAGAGAACTGATTACAACATTGAGTCTGGTCTTTACCGTAGGAGGCAATCAGTACCCTAATCCCATCCTCTGAACTTGTTCTCTCTGTCATTATGTGCTTCCTGCCCCTCCATCCTCAGTCTCAGACGTGTCCTTTCTGAGCTACCTCTGCCAGTAAGACCTTGTAAGACCTGGCCTCCGTCTTAGATTTAACTCAGATGACCTCACAATTTGACTCCAGTATTCAACTGGGTCAAAAGCTTCAAGCGCACCTATAAGTAGCCTTTTCCTACTTCTCTACGTTGCCAAAAAAGTGGGTTCCTGGTAGCCAGAAGGTCAATCCGTAAGTATAAGAAAAATGCCTCAATTTTTTTCTCCAGAAATTTTGATTCTCTTTCCACTGCTACATCTGCTTGGAAAAAAGAAAAAAATAATGCAGCAAAGGAATTTACCACAGAAAGAGTAGCAAACAAAAAATATTTTAATAACATTTGTACACATTGCTCAGGGCTTCTAAAGTCGCAATTATGAGTTCATGCAGCGTTAGCAACTGTTTTTCATTTTGTTACTAGTTTAGAATTTAAATAAGAAATGATAGAACGAGCACATCTAATGCACAACCTAACAGAGATTTACGGCTCGACACAGTCTCTACTCCTCCAACACTGGAATGGGGAAAATATTGGCCATGAGTTTATATTTCATTACTGAGGAAAATTCAGAGATGGTTAATGATTATTCATGTCGGAAGTTTGCAAGTTGTACATCCTGAGGTTTTAACTAGCACATTTGAAAATATCTGCCCACTGGCTTCCATTGTCCTCGGTGCAGTGTCGCAGGCTTGGGAAGGATGCAGGCTCGTCAGGTATTTCTGTCCCTTCTCCCAGGGTACCAAGGTCCTCACAGAACCCACGGGAATCACTTCCTGTGAGATAAACTATATCAAACACAGAACAGGAAGGTTTTCGGGAACAATTAGGGAACGCCTGTTAGAAAATATTCAGTTTTCCCCAAAAGGCTAAGCTCCTCCTCTGCCAATTTACCGGTGTTGTTATGGTTGTTGTTTTAGAAAATGCGTGCATCCATTAGATATTTGGGGAATTGCAGACACTGTCCAGAGCTGACATTATTCAGAGCGTACAGTGTTTCCCCAAAAATAAGACCGGGTCTTATATTAAGGTTTGTTCCAAAAGACGCATTAGGGCTTATATTCAGGGGATCTCCTCCTGAAAAATCATGCTAGGGCTTATTTTCTGGTTAGGTTGTATTTTGGGAGAAACACGGTAGCTCTGTTCTTATGCACACTTCCTCCTTCCCCCTCATCACTTACACCCACACGTAGCACGTCAGACAAGCAGCCTCCTCTGCAAATGACCACTTACCTTGATCTGAGATCACTGGCCTCCCTGCCTGGCTTCTCAGACACTTAACTTTTAGAGCAAGTCTTATTCTACCTAGCGATTTAATATAGAGACCAAAACGAAAAAGAGGTTTAAATTTCCATAACCAGAACAAAAAAATGAAGCTATATTCTGGGGAAGGTCAGCTGATGTTGACTTTATTACCACGTGGCAGAACTGCTGCTCTGGGCCAGTCTCACGAGGCAGACTGTGAGCTGCTGGTCAGCTGGTGGCTTCTGATCAAGTGGCACTAACCAATAACACCAGGTAAAGGTTATGTACAAAGTTATAACATTTATTAAAGATTAAAGACACTCAACATACGAGGTCAGACAATTAAGTTCGCGAACTCATCCTAGAAAAAAACGCCACATACATCATTGCTGAATATCACTACAGTCACCTTCGAAGTACTCCCCTTGGGAAGCTATGCACCAATGCCAGCACCTAGTCCACCCTTCAAAGCAATTTTGGAACTCTTTTTCTGGAATGGCCATCAGAGCTGTCGTCACATTACTCCTGATGTCCTGAATGTCATCAAAATGTCTTCCTTTCAATATTTCCTTTATCTTCGGGTAAAGGAAGAAGTGATTGGGGACAGATCAGGTGAGTAGGGAGGGTGTCCCAATATAGTTACTTGTTTACTGGCTAAAAGCTCCCTCACAGACAGTGCCCTCTGAGCTGGTGCGTTGTCGTGATACAAGAGCCACAAATTGTTGGCAAAAAGTTCAGGTCATAGAACTTTTTCACAAAGACTTTTCAGCACTTCCAAATAGTAAACATGGTTAACTGTTTGCCCAGTTGATACAAATTCATAATAATCCCTCTGATATCAAAAAAGGTTAGCAACATCATTGCAACAAGTTTGCAAACGTAATTGTCCAACCTCATAAGCACAATTAAGGGTCTTGTCTCAAGTTTAGTAAATCTACATGGTTTAGGGTAATAATAAATGTAATGGTAACATTATCCATTACTGCACTGAAAACAGGACAAGTCATTTATCAAACCCGATTTTTGGTGCAGGAGGTTATATCCCACAGAAGGCAGGGAAATAAATAAAATTAGTAGGTTTTCCCAAATACACATACACAAAGAAAGAGAGAGGAGAATGAATTAACCCCCAAAAAGTCAGGGGGAGGAGTACTTTTAACTATTAAAATGTTAGAGATGTGTTTGAAGGAGAAAAGGTAGCAATATGATTTAGAATGAAACATTATCACTTTATCAAACATAACATAATCCCACATGACAGAATGTTTATTAGCGAACATGGTATAGGTCCTATAGTAGACCCCTTACTCAATGCAGAAATCTCTGGAAAATCCTTTCCTGTGATCACCGCCCTCCCGTGCCAGAGAATTCACTTCCTCACTAGGTAGTCTATCTTGGATGCAAATAACTTTCATCACTGCCTCTTCCTCAGACTGAGCCAAATGTACCTTCTGGAAACTTACACACATTGGTCTTTGCTCAGCTCTCCGAAATTTACTTTTTATCACAACAACTTTTCAACTACATTTTTTAATGTATTAAGGGTCTCAACTTCATTTATTCCCTTTTCATTATTCAAAGAGTTTATTCACTCTAGACTTTATTCAAGATGCTGTCATATATTTTAATACACCCCTAATGCCATCTTAAGATGCATGATATCTAGAAGGGTCCCAAACTGCTTTCAGAGACACTAGTATATAAGGGAAAACATGACTATTAATTACTCAAAATCAACCCAGAATTCATTCTGTTTCAAAGGGCAGAGGGAGTTACGACAAAGTTTTTGTGAGTTGATTCCCAAGGGGAAATAAAACTTACTTCTCTTTTGTTTTAAATGTACAAAAAGATTCCCCAAATCACTGAAGAAGCTATCTTATCGTCAGACCAAAGATGATACTGTTAGCTGCACTAATGCTTTGCTTTGAACCAAACAATGGAATCTGGATCATTTATCTTCTGATTTTCATTGGAATTAAATTATTTACTGGAGGCAAAACACAAAGACATACTTCTAGCGAAGAATTACAGAAACCTTTGGCTGCATCTAAGTCAGGCAACATTAGCTGTTCACAGCAAGAAGAGCATGCCTTACTAACAACTGTCACCTCAATAAACTTTAATTTAAAACAAAAAACAAACAAACAAATATCATTCAATAAAATTTTTTATTTCAATATTAAAAAAAAAGAAGAAGAAGAGCATGCCCTAGGCTCCCCCCACCTCCCGCCAAAAACGGTCACAAAGTATCCGATATAATTGGATAAAACATATTTGCAACTCTAGGCAAAAAATATGCTGCAGTGGCCAGGCTGACTTTGCTCCATTGTGGCTGACGATTTCTAGAAGACTGATGATGTTACCTTTGTATAAAATGATGATTTATACCCTGTATTCACTTTGGTGTAACACAATGGTTCAAGGTAAGTCACCGTGTTCCCTGGATCCTCAAAGGTCAATCCTTCACTTCTCTTAATTCTTGGTCTAAATGCCAACTCTTCGATATGGCCCACGGTGACTAACTAAATCTACCAACACCCTCTTTCTTCCAACTCCCAATAATCTTAACCTGACAGTTTTCTTTACTCAGAGACCTTAGGCCCTTGGAATGCATGACATGGTTTCCTGAATTATCGTGTGTGTGTGTGTGTGTGTGTGTGTGTGTGTACACGCATGTTAATCGTTCTACCTCCCCTCACTATAAACACACACACACAAGAAGATAAGATTCACAAGGCCAGGATCTTTATCTGTTTACCGATATTTGCCAGGAATCTGTTTCCTGGCACATAGCAGGAAACAAGTCAACATCTATTAGTAGAATGAATGAAGAAAGGAGTCTGGGCTTAGACTGACCCCGAGTCCCAATTCACACTAGCTGTGGGACCCTGGGAAATGACCATCCTTTCTGCAGCTGTGTTTTCTGATGGGTGAAATAAGGATCTTAGGAGCACCTTAGGGTCCTCAGAAACATTAAGTGAGTCAGTGTATGTCAAGGGCTTAGAATCGTGCCTGGTCATAGTAAGCTTTCAATAACTGTTAGCTCCCATAGTTATTATTATTTCAAGATACGTTCCTCAAGGTGGTAATGGATTTGTGATGATTTACGATTGCAGGCAACCGGCTCTGCTCTTATCTGACAACGCAGATCTGTGATGGTGAAAAGGGACCCCAGTCTCTTGACAGAGCAGCAGAGCTACCAAGGGTCAAACCTCATCGCTGTGGCCTCATGAGCTCCAATTCAGTAACGGGAGCAATTTTGCAAAGGAGCTGTTAACAGTGTATTACTGCCTCAGACCTGCTGGAATAGAATAAACATCACAATGAAATCACTGAGTAAGTGAGAGTGAGGCTCAGAAACCTTAAAAGGCAGGGAAGGCAGCTCCTCTCTTCCTACTTGAACAGAGAGATTTGTTTATTTGGCTTAACTCAAGTCAAAGCTAATGGTTCTGATGGCTTTGAATAACCACAACTCATTTGCCAGATTTCTACACAGGGCTGAAACTCACACTTTCTGAAACAAGATTAAGGAAAAAACAACAAAAAATGTCCTCCATTAAAGAATTTACCAGAACATACTCATCATTTAGACATTCGCTTATGTTTCTTAGAAAGCTAATCATCAGGAATGGTACAGTAACTTCTTCATGGAGCAAAATCCACATTTGCCCAATGGTTGCAAATTAAATCATAAACCTGAATGTTCACTAAGTATTTAGGAAAACAAAATACTTTGGAGTCACTTACTGATTTACATATACCTTTAATCCAGGGAGAAAAGTAGGGATTTCAGGACCCATTGAGTTAGGAGAGGAGGTCAAAATGAGTGAGGAAGATAGAAATGAGGGATGAACAGAATGACAAAAGGGGGAGGGGCATTTACTGATCTCATGGCCGTAAGTCTCAACTTCCCTATTATAACATGTTTCCCCAAAGCTGATCTCCTCCCTTAAGTGGTCCCTTAATGGCAAAATAAGATAAATGACTACATGCTCAAGGATTCGATTATGACAAGTCATGCCAACAAAGAATTTCTCTCCTCATTCTAAAGAAAGACCCCAAGATTTGGGGGAATCGAGCAAGGTCATAGTAGCTAAGTTGAAGCTGGAATCAAATTTCTAGATTTCAAGTCAATACTCTGGGCTCTACACACGAACTTCCCCAAACTCCAATGTGCACGTGATGGATGATTCAGTAGTTCCAGGAGGAACCCAAGATTCTGCACTTCGGACAAGCTCCCAGGTGGCGCTGTGGCCAGTCCTGTATTACAGGGAGTAGCAAGACTCCACCCCATTTCACCTGCTAAGGTTACGTCTGGGGAATCATTTTTTGTTGTTATTTTAATGAAAAAGGTGTTTTCTAGGACAAGAGAAAGTGAGATTACATATGAAATACTGAAGTTTTCAATATTCTAAGAACTCAACACCGTTTGTGTTGAAAACTTAAGGGGTTACATTTCCATGGTGGTGTCAACTGTAAAATAGACTTAAGTTCCAGATTTTTAAAGTATACACAAACACTAGTGTTTTATAGTTCAGCAATCTCTCACTGCAGGCCATGGATGTGCATTTATTTATAATTCCCCCTTATGTTTGAAATATACCTACCATACCTAAATTGCACTACATCTACTAAAACTGTCTTAATTCTATCTCCTTTGATAATAGAGATACTATGTCCAGGGGTTGCTTTCACTTTCTTTGAAATTTGACTTTTTAGATAAGAAAGATGGCACTGACGTATCACACTCCAACAGGCTTATCTGCATAGATTTTTTATCACCCAATAACACAGTGTAACAAAGTTGACCATACCCAGTTACATGCATTATAACCTTATATAGGAGACACCCAGTGTAACTGGGAGAGGAAAGATTTGTTTTTTAAGTTTTTGTAACTTCTATTTCTCTATTTTTGCCTTGCCTACCAGAAGAATCCCCACGCATTTGAAGAGAGCTGATGTAAACTTAACACAATGTGTCCCCTCCAGCCAAAACTCAGTCAAGCCTCCCAGAGCTTCCTATTGGCCCCCTTGAATCAGCTGAGCCCGGGAGGTTTTCCCTATAAAACATCCACAGTGTATCTAAATCTGATCCCAGTAAAATTTCACTTCAGCTGAAGTGAAAATGCAGAGGTAGCAGTTACGGATAACAGCTGGAGAACATTAGTTCTCTGTCTCTCCTTTTCTCTCCCAAGGGTTGAAAACTCTGCTGTTCAGACAGGAAGTCGTCATACACCACACACTGTACAATACGAGAACGGTGGGATATAAGAACAAGTTGCAGAGGATTAGGGGCACAGGACATAGGGCAGAGACACTGTGCACCCCTTGGGGTACCCTTTCCTGCCACGGTGTTCAGGTAGCATAATGCATGCACACCCAGAATTGACAAGCACACACTTCACTCCCTGAAAGCTTTTCAATAACTCAGAGCAAGACGGCTTAATCTCCCATTTTTCCACAATTTTTTAAAACATGAACTCCAAGAAGTTTTGGGGAGTGGCCAAGATTCTCCAATAATCTTTTTTGGCATACTTTCACATCTGCTATCTAAAAAGACAACCTTTTATCTTTTTAAAAATGAAATTGTCAAAAAAAAAAAATCTCTCTCACATAACTGCCCAGAATAAGGAAACATATGTATTTCACATATACGTGGAATTCAAAACATGACGATCTGGGAAAGAATCATTTAAACAAAAGTTCTTGTAGATATGGTTTCGTAGGGTCGGTTTTTTTCTGTAATTTCACAAAGCCGCTGGGAACGAACACAGCCACAAACACGGGGAGAGACATCCACATTCTGTAGCCACAGCTCCAAGTTTTTAGCAGGACAGGAGTTTCCCAAACACCACATGCTGAATAGCCATTCTGCACTCCTACCCGTCTGCAGGCGTTGGACCCCGTTTGTAACCGCCTGTCCTCTGGGGGCGGGCTGTAAAACCGACCCTGTCTCTTCCACGCCCCTCCAGCCAAGCTCATGGAAGACCAACCTTCCTAAGTTTGGAACTACATAAATGCCTTTGCCATATGCATATCAAGGGCATGCCGTTAATCAACGGGTGACAACACCAGGGCTTGATTCAAAGAGGGGGAGGAGGGGCGAGGGGGAAGCCAACCCACACATCCATCATCCTTTTAGGAGTAGGTGGGGTTTAAAGTTTCTCCAACTTCCAAGTTCCCACTTGACAGGCAATATTTCTGTGCAATTCCCAGCCCCACGGAACAGATGGTCCTTTGCCCATCTTGAGCCCCGAGAGAGGCCAAAGTCACCCCCCCACACCCGCCACTCCTCACCCTACGGGGCCCAAAGGTGATCAGCTTCACGAAGCTGTCAGCCCGGGGAGGGAGGGGGGGGGCAGTGAGCAGAGTATGGAAACTTAACTACTTGTTCCAGAAGTTTTTCCTGCTACAGGAGAGTCCAGTGGACTAGAGCACAAAGGCCTGGGAAAGTTTTCACTGCGTTAATTTTGAAAAACGTCTTCTGCCATCTGCCAAACCATCATCCTAAACCTCAGATGCCCAGGGAAGGAAAGTTGAGGCACATGCTTCAGAAACATGTCAGCAATGCAACTTGAGCCATCCCAAGGACAACCTGGGAAGTTACTTAAGGGGACCCCCACGGTGGGAAAGTATCCTCCAGGCGCCTGAGTACTCTGTGCCAAAGGGGAAGGTGACGGCCCTGACAGGGTGCCAAATGGGTGTGCGCCATGGCAGCGGGCGAGAACCTTCCTTTCCAGATGGGAGGGCGAGAAGCAGGGGGGGGGGAGGGCGATTGGGGAGTGTGAGGACGGCGGCCCACTCACCCTCGCTGCCGTGCTGTTTGCCATTGTTCGCGCCCATCCTGCCGCCGTCATGCCCGCCGTCTCCCGGGACACTCCATCGCTGGGGCGCACCGCCTGAGCGCTCCGCCCGAGGAAAGCCCGCCGGACCGGACCGTTAGCTGCGCATACCCCACACTCCGGGGCCGAGGTCCGGCTGGGAGCGGCCCTTGCACTTGGGTAGAAGGGGGCGCTCCGTCCCCTGCTGGCACCCCCGATGGCTCCGGGTGGGGCCGAGGGTAGGCGCCGCGCTTAGAATCCGCGTTCGGGGCCGCAGGGCGCAGCGCCGCGGAGAGCCCGCGCCCCGGGGCCGCCCAGAGGCTCGCCGCGCCGCCGCCGCGGGTTCCCCATCCGACCGCCCCGATTCCCCTGTGGTGGGCGCTGAGCCGCGCGGGCGGCCGGGGCTCCCCGGTTTGGCTGCCTCCTTCGGACGCCCCTGCGCGCTCGCGGCTTCCCCGGGGAGGGAGCGGCGGCCACTTGTTGCGGATGCCCTGAGCGAGCGGAGACTCGCGGCCCGGCGTTGCTCGCCCGCGGGCCGGACTTTTGTTAGCGCCAGGCGCCTCCTCTCGCCGCCCAGCGTCAATCACAGCTGGAGCCCCGGGGAGGAAGGCCGGCCCGGAGATGCGCGGCCTTTTAAAGGGGCAGCGCTCCTTTTCAGGGCTCGGGGTGCCGGCCGCAGCCTCCACGCAGGCCCTCGCGCCGCCCGCGAGCCGCTCTGAGCCAAGGAACGTGCTCTTGGCTCGATTTTACTATTGTTCTTTTACAGGCTTGGCCCCCAATTTGTAAGACGAGCTTCCGAACGTCGTTTGAAATCCCTTGACTTTGCCTGCAAATATGGCCTATTTTAGGGGAGGGGGCATTTAAAATAAACATGCTTCAGAGTCTGATTGTGTCTGGCAATTTCAGGTATATATGCTGTGATTCTCCTGCGGCTCCCACATTTGGGGACGGAGGCGGGAATGGAGGAGAGCGGGAGGGAAAACTTGAGGGCAACTTAGCAGGGAGTCACCGCGAGCCAAAGACATGCACCGCCCCGGTGCGGGAGGTTTCCTGGCTCAGAACTTTTAAGAGCTTCCGAGGCAGGAAGTGTATATTCTCCCTGGTTCTATGATGTTTTTTCTTGTGGTTGGTGTTATCCTTTGTTTAATACACTGCAACCTCTTTTGGAGATTTATATGGCACTTCTAGAGCCTTAAAAACGATCCTTTGGTGTTCCCTCCATTAATGGAAATAAAGAAATTCTTCCTAATGTTTTATTCCATTTCCGTGTGAAGACCTAGAATTTTATGACATTGCATCTTAGTAAAAACCCATACAATCCCAGCGCAAATTTCTTTGTAGATAGGCAAGCACTCAGTTTCTCCTTATAGCTGTTAGGAGATTAAATTAAATAAACATATAGAATGATATTTATATGAATATATGTATAATATATAAGCATATATGATACCTGCATGGAGAACCAGGATTTTTGTAATTACCAGTTTCTTAAGAGGTTTGCAATCATATGCAGAGATTGTTAGTGATTTGATTTCCTATAGATTCTATTTGGGTAATTTCCTTTAATTTGGTACAACTTTCTGTCTTAAAGGTAAGCTAAAACATCATCTTTCAAATTTTTTAAATGCAGATTTATTGTGCAGGAGAGCTCATGAATTGAAAAATCATAAATTCATCTGTTTTCTAGGACAGGATTAAATAGTTTTGTATTGCACTGGTAACATTTCAACTACCCAGTCCAAAGAGATTAAGGACTGAATTTTAATTCATCTTTTTCGTATCTAGAATCTAACACACTGGCCGACCAATAATGAGTGCTTCCCATGTCTAGTGAGTTAAATTAAAATCTTGTGTCATGGGCCATAAATAGGAAAGACGGGTGTCAAAAATTTGGAAGCGTTAAATGAGTTTTCAGAGATTCCACCTGAAAGCATAAACCCAGTCTCTAAATGAGCTGACAGCTGCACTATCTTTATCCGAAGTGGGTTTCTACTCACCTGATCCCTGGGATTTTCCATCACCATTTAAGGAACTGCCCTGAATCTGATCATTTGGGAAGCTTAGTTCAAGATAAACCCACCATAAAGTACATGGAGCTCATCTTGACATTTGGTGTAGAGCCCACAACTTGCTTGTTATGTGCTGCTGTCTCCCTGCAGCTCTCAGTCCCTCTCCTGAGGTCTACAAATCAGGAACCTGACAGGAGAAGAAACTGAGGCTCAGTTTAACGATCTAGAGTTGCCCAGGTGTTAGCATCTGATGGACGCAGGTTCTCAGGTCTTCTCTTTTCCACTTCACCGCCTCTCTTGGTCTGGCCATTATTCATCTTGGAGTCACTGCTCCTTTTTTTGGTTGAGTCACCTTCCACGGTCTCTAATATCAAAGCAAAGCTAATAGTGAAAAGTAAATGTTAGTAAATACATTTATCTCCTTTGAAATTTAAGTCTCTAAATATTTTCAAAGCTCTATTGCCGGCCATAAAGAAATATAATGACAATCCAGTTTTAAAAATTCCAGTTTAAAACAAAATAGAAAAAATAGTTGACCTGTGTCATGCGGGGTGGCCTACGGGGTCTCAGATCCCGCTCCAAACTGCAGGAGACCCTGCTCACAGCGCCATTTGTCATGTGGGGCGGCCTGTGGGGTCTCTGCTCCCGCTCCCCACACAAGAACGCAGGACATGGTGAGGCCAAAAAGGAACACCCACAGAGCCTTAGGTAGGGAAGTCATACCACTATATTCTCGCTGGAGGCTGGGTTCACACGAAGTGCGACCTGCTGTCTGCTTTGCTGCCAACCCACCGACTCCCTCCCTCCCTCCCTCCCTCCCTCCCTCCTCCCTCCCTCCCTCCCTCCCTCCCTCCCTCCCTCCCTCCCTCCCTCCCTCCCTCCCCAACGTAGCGGCAGCAGTTATATTAGTGGCCAATGGCTCACTGGTTACAGCTGATGGCCAACTAGCCACAGCTGGTGGCCATCCAATCACAGTTGATGGCCATTTAGTACCTGAGCCAGCACCTTTCCACATGAGGCCGAGAGCCTGGAAACTGCACTCCTGGCTCTGTCCCCACAATCTGTAACATCATTTTGATTATAAAATAAAAATACACATTGTCATTGTCACTGTAAAATCTTGGGGGGAAAAACAATTAAACAAGAAAAAAGAAAAGCACTATTCCTGCTAAAAATAAAGGTGTATTCACATGTGTATATGTATTAATTTTTGGTATTAAGACATTATACAAATAGATGATTTTAACTAACAATTCCCAGCTTCCAAAACCTAACCCTCCAACTTTCAATATAGATTCACAAGAAAAGATTCATGAGAAAAGAATGGTGTGTTTTCCACCAAATTGTTCCCAATATCTAGCTCAATTACTAACAGGCATCGCTCAGTAAATACTTGTAGAATGGAAGAATGCTGAACAAAGAGATAAAATGATTTGAATGTTATTCTACTTTCTCTTTCTGTCTTTTTTTAAGAGGCCACAATCATTGACTAAATCAAAACAAACAAACAAACAAACAAACAAACAAAAAAACTAGTAAGCATTCCAAGTCACCCAGAAACTGAATAATAATGTATTAGGCAACTCCTGTTTTTCTCCACCAGCACTTTTATCTCCTTGTTCTGGGAGCACCAGTTCCTATCCTTTGGAAAACTGTTTCACCCAAATTCTAACTGTGGGCTTCCTGTAGGAGCTCACCTACTGTGGTCATGGTGGTCAGCTTCGTGACCAAGTGAGGGTCCGTGATCAGGCTACCCTAAGTAGACACCCACCTGCCCCTGGCAGTAAGGGAGTGAGCAAGTGTCTCCCCCATTCCTGCTAGACTGACCTCAGAGGAGGGGCAGTAGAAAGTCAGGACTTTAACCACCATGCAGGAGTCATAGACCTACCCCGACTGCAGTGTCAGTGGGGACCAAGTGGGGAGCCAGCAGGAGAGTGGAGCCATCACCTCCAGTGTCTACAGAGGTTGAGTGGGGAACCTAGACTTCTACATCCACCTGGCGGTTATAAGGTAGCACAGTTGGAACAGAACGTTTAAATAAGACCCACACAGTCTCATAATACAATATGAAAATATTCAGGCTTCAATGGAAAATCACTCATTATGCCAAGAACCAGGAAAATTCCAAACTGAGTGAGAAAAGAAAATCAACAGATGCAAGATGACAGAGATGTCAGAATTACGGGACAAAGATTTTAAAGCAGCTATAGAAAAACATACTTCACCGAACCATTACAAAAATACTTACAATAGATGCAAAAACAGAAAGCCTCAGCAAAGAAACAAGAGATGAAGAACAACCCAATGACTATTTCAGAAATGAAAAATATTATAACTGAAATAGAGAAGCTTAGTGGATGGGCTGAACAGCAGATGGAAGACACAGAGGAGAGAATCAGTGAATTGGAAGACAGAACAATAGATATCACTCAATCTGAATAATAAGGAGAAAATAGACTGAAAGCAAAAAAAATGACAGAGCCTCAGGGACAAATAGGACTATATTAAATAAGATCTCAAATTTGTGTCATTAGAGTCCCAGAAGGAGAGGAAAAGGAGGAAAGAAGTGAAAAACTACCTGATGAAATAATGGCTAAAAACTTCCCAAATTCTTTTTTTTTTTCTTTTTCAAATTCTTGAAATGACACAATGATATACCCGGAGGACAGATTCATGGTTGAATATGTTAAGATGGGTTCCAGAGGGAAGTGAGTGTGGTTATAAAAGGGCAACACGAGGGATTTTCATGGTGATGGAAATGGTTTGTATCTTTACTGCATTGATGTCGCGATGTGTGCTATCTACTATAGTTTTACAAGATGTTCCCCTTGGGAGAAGGTGGGTCAAGAGTAAACGGGATCCTTCTGTATTATTTCTTACAAGTGCAAATAAATCTATAATTATCTCAAAATAAAAAGTGTAATTTGAAAAGAGAAATGCTTTTCTCACCATAAGAATTACTTCTGCATGTTCTTTCTGTACTGTCATTTACACCACCTCCCACTTCCTCTTCATACACATACCTTCTCCTGGGAGCAAAACCCTTCGTGATAACTGCTTCCTAGTGTTAGTCAGATTTACATGTCAGTCTACTCAGCATTAAGTGATTTGGGCAAAGTTGCCTAAAATGGTCCATGCCCAAAACCCTGAAGTCTGGGTTAACAGAATTAACAGACTCCACTGATGAAAGAAACTGGCCCATTGCTAAATTAAATTGCCCATTTACTAGGTCTGGTGTGAACCAAACGCAAAAAGAAAAGCACGAAAGTAGAAAAATCAAAGTTTTAACTGATATTCTCATTTTTCTTTCTATTTGTCAGTGACTAACTCAGTGACCTTTTAGCTACTTTAATGAATATATCCACACTCGGAGTAGAGGGAATATGTTCTTTACTAGTAATATATATTTGAAATATTGAATTTCCAAGCCAGTTTGATTTATAACACCTAGGCCCCCTTTTTCTCTGGGGCTGGAACCACTGAGGTTCAGGTTAATCTGTACTTGGTGCTGGTGATGGACAGGCTGTCAGAAGGCCTTCGGTGGAACCAGAATTCCAGGAACCAATCAGTGTGTCTCTTTTCTCCAAATGGACGGTCAGCTGCCACGCGTGTGAAGGAGTACATTAACCACAGGCTTCCCTGCGAATACTGCAGACAAAGTAAACTCTCCCATGAGACCCATTTTGGGAAACATTCAAAGCTGGACTCCCTCATTTAAAAAAACAACAAGCAAACAAAACAAAAAAACTAAACTGAAATGGTCATAAGAAACATCAGCTTGTAAAAGGAAAAAATGAACCAAATTGCAATTTATTCCCACTTATATTGACTTTTTCCCTCTTGAGCATAATTCATTGCCTTCAAAAATTTGAATCGCCTGCTTATCTTTAGTTATTTTCATATTTCAGAATATGGTTAGATTTGCATATTCTGTTACTGCATTATGGTGGAAGATGGCAACTCAGTTCCAGAGTAGACTTGTGTTGAAATGTATGTGTTCTATAAAAGAGAAAATATATTTTTTAATTAATATAGACTTCTTTTCAAAATATAATGTTGGATTCATGCCAACACAAATATTTGTATTAGAAAATGAGGGTATAAATGACTATTATGCCCCTAAGAACATTTAGTATATTATTAATTATCTGTAAAATTAAAGAAGAAAAAGACCATGGACTGATTTTATTATTGCCACTGTGCTGTCTTGAATTAAGTGTGTTGCATCTCTCACTTAATGCTCACTATTTAATCAAGCAGTGTTCCTAGACTCAACTTTATGGATGAGGGTCTGAGAAGTTGAGTAAATCCTATGATGATGCACAGCAAGATTAGAACCAAGATCTATTTGCAAAGCTGATCTTTCTCACTACTTTTTGCCTCCAAGATCATGCCATTTCATGCTAGCCTAGTTTTAGACACAGCCCAGCTTTCAGTGGAGACAGTAGATCTTTAATAAAGAATGAAATATTTTTGACATCTGTGAAATTTAGTTTATTTGTTATGCAACATGAATCTTCATCATATCTATAATGATGAATAGCTAGATAGTTTAGCTACATAATTTAGATGTTTCAATAATTATAAGGTTAATAGATAACAGGATGGATACTTTTTATAAGACTCTTGAAACACTATCTCCTCATAAGAGTTCCTTTTCCAGCTTTGAGAAACAAAGCAGTCATTTGGTCTAATTTAAAATATTACAATAGTCAAACACTTGCACTTCTCCTTGATTCTACATTTAACACGTGGCTTTGTCACTGGTCCTTTATCAGACAATTACCCGACATCAGAGGGAAAGCCACCCAAGACCCCACAATAGGCCAAACCAGCATCACAAAGTTCATGTGCTTAGCTCAGAATATTGTAGCATTTATTCAGAGTCCTAACATACTGAACTATCTGGTTTCTTAGGGCACACAGCAAATTTGAAACAAGGAATTAGAAGGAGTATTGCTCAACATATTTGAGAAACTGAAAAATGTTACAGCTAGTCACAGTGATGAAGAAAATCTCTAAAGGGAAGATAGAAGAACTGAATAAAGAAGAACAGAAATAAGAAGCAACTGAAAAAGCATGGGTTATTGCCTTAGACATGGTAATGTTAGTGCCTGTAACAAATAAATCTCCGATTTAATATAATAAATATTTATTTCTGGTTCATAAAACAGTCTAAGCACATGCTACTAGTCCATAGGAAATTATTCTCCACATGGTGATTCAGGGATCCAGGCTTCTTCTATCCTATAGCTCCACCTACCACAACATTATCCACACGCAGCTGGCAGAAGGCACAAAGAGTGAATGGAAAAGTCATACCATGTCACGTCTGCTCACATCTCACTGATGAAATCAAGTTCAATGGCCACATCTTGGTGCAAAGGAGTCTGAGAAATGTAGTCTCGGTGGGTCTACTGTCCCCAGCCAACACCTATACTGGGGGAGGGAGCAGTGATATTGGTGAACACGTATGTAGCTTAACATTCTTTAATAGCCCCTGAAGATAACACTTTATTTTCCAACAATTAATACACATAACTATTACATTTCACGGACTGTTGGCTGGCTCACACAATACACATTCCTCCTCTCCTTCTCTCTTGCCTTCCTCTTTTCTCTAGGTCACAAGTCAAACACTTACTTCCCCAGAATCCCCAGCAGATAAGAATTCCCATATGGCAACATCCTGGTCAATGACATGTAAGCATGTGCGAGGTGCAGCTGGAATCGATTCTACTATTAAAATAAAATTCAGAGATAGCTCTATCACTACTTCTCACTTCTTCCTACCTTAACTCCACTGTTTTTGGAAACCCTGGAGCCATCGTGTGAAATAATTTAGAGAAAGGCAAAGAGAATTGAAACGATGGCAACCTCGAGTCCCAGAGACATAAAGGTTGTGGGGCATCACAGACAACTTCCTACCTCCAAACTCCTTGTAACGGAAAGATAAAAACTGTCTTTAACATGCTGCTAGGTGGCTTTTCTGTTACTTAAAGCCAAATGCATACCTAAGAGATGCACATTTTGTTCATTTAAGAAAGGAGAAAAAACAATTAATATAATAACCTTTCCATTCATAATAGTTAAACTTTATTAAAATACATTGATGCTTAAATGGGAAATTTTTAGTTATGTAGAAAATATACATATACAAAACAGCAAATTTTCTACAATACTGGTTCCTTATAATGCCACTCTTATTCACTTTCCATTACATCTAAATATGCTATTGCATATGTGAATAATACACATTTACTCAACATGAAGAAATAATACTTTCAATGTCTTTATCAAGATTCAGTCTGCATGTAAAGCCAAAATCTTATGTCATGTAGGAAAGAAATAAAATAACAAAGGAATATAACAGAACATTTTTTCTCTCAATTATGGATAATATAAAACTTTCCCGGAATTCAGTGTGACTTTCTTGGAAAAAAAAAGTTTTAATAGAGTTTATAATTTGTTTTAAGTGGAGACGTGTGCATTTGTTCTCTGGTAGCAATAAATTAATTCCCTGCTTTAAGCTGTTTTCACATGTGTGTTACCCTTTTCTGCAAAACTGGAAGGACTTTCAGGATTGGAACAACTACCCCTGTTTCCAGATGTAAGTGGGCACCTGGCATGTGATTGGAAAAGGTTTTGTGTCTTCAGCTTTGTGGTCTTCAGGGTCATAAAAACTAAGATGAAAGCCAATGGTGTTATAACTGACAACTGCAGCCCAGCTGCACAAGGGTTCGGATGGTCCAGCACCCACAGCAGAGTGCATTGATCTCTTCAACACTGTTCCAAGCCCTACAGGTACAGAGTGAAAAAATAATACAGCCTCTGCTCTTAGGGCGATGGACTCATTTATGGTGGGGCCAGACAACAAGCACACTCACATAAAACATAATAAATAATTTCAGAGTGAAAAAAATGTTATGTAGAAAACAAAGCAAGAGAATGGTATACAGGAGGTGATTTTTGTAGCAATGGCTACTGTGGCTGGAGTGATCAGAGAATGTGTTTTTGTGGATGTGACATTTTTGCTGAGATTTGAACAATGAAAGAATATAGGCATGTGGCGATTTGGGGAAAAGAATATTCTAGACAGAGGAAACAGCAAATATAAAATCTCTAAGATGGAAATGACCTTGGCATCTTCCAAGTCCAGAAAGCGAGCCAGTGTATCAGTCAGCTATTGCCATGGTAATGTTATGTAATAGATTATCCCCCAAATTCAGTGTATTTCTTACATGTCTTCCTCACAGGCCTGCAGGTCAAGTGGAAACACTTCAATTCAGGCTGGTGGGTGAGCTGGGCTGTGTGCCAGGATTCAGGTCAGGTTCCGGTTTCCCCCACAAGTCCCTCTGGAGCCCAGACCAACGGGGCTGAGGCTACCTAGTGCAGGCTCTTCTCCAGGTGGGAACAGGGCTCAGAGAAGCCATGTCAAACCTTGCAAGTACATTTTAAATCTTCACAAGCATCACATGTCAACTATAATTAAATATGTATATATACTTGTACGTAGTCACGGGAGGTGGAGTATAGAATAAAGAAGATAGTCAATGGTATTGTAACCGTTATATAAGCTGTCAGAGGGGTAGCAGCTTGAGGGAGGGAGGTTATTATTTTGTGTAGGGTGTAAATGTCTAACTATTACGTTGCTTTGTACACTTGAACTAATAAAAAATTATTTAAACAAAAATCTTCACAAGCATCACAAACAAAAGAAAGTCACATGGCCAGCCAGGTCCAAGTCCAATGGATGAGGGAGCTGCTTATCCCACTTTTGTGCATTGCAAGGTCAGATGACAGGAGGTAGGAGTGAAGAATTAACAAACATATACACTAATCTACGGAAGCCAATATGAACAGAATGTTGTGAATAAATGGAAACTTGACAGGTTTGCCAGAGAAGGAGCAAAAGTCAGGTTATGTAGGGTTTTGTGAGCATGATAATCATTTTGAACTTTATTTTAGTTATAATGCAAAAAAGGGAGATTTTAAGTAGGAGACTGATTTGACGTGACTCATATTTTCAGATTAGCAGGCTGTAGTGTGGAGAACTAACAGACTCTTGGGAGCTCAAAGACCTGTTAAGAGGCCTCTGCCCTAGAATAGGTGAGAGAAGTTTGACTTCAATTAGCACAATAGTAAAGAAGGTAAAAAGAAAACAAAAAGGTCAGGTTCAAGGTGTATCTTGGAAGCCAACCCAACAAAACTCATTTGATTATATGTTTTAAGAGAACAAAGGAAAATGAAAGGTGGCATCTAGGTTTTTCCTTAAGCAAAAGAATAAAGGTGGTTGGGAAGGAAGACGGAGGAGAAGCACTTTAGGACTGGTTGTCTGGAGGGAGATTTTGGTGTCCAGAAACATTACACTTGAGAGAACAATGAGACACGCAAATAAGATGTCAGTCTGCAGCTGAGTCAATGAGTCAGGTATTGCAGGAGAGAACATCACTGGATATAACTATCTGGGAAGTTTTAACATATAGACAGGATTTTATGCCCCAGGTTTAGATGTGGAGAATTAGGGAGAAATGTAGCTATTGTAGAAATCTAAGGACAGACCCTGCATATATGTCAACACTGAACCATCTCACAGGAGAGAAGTAACTAGCAGAGATTGAGAGGGAGTGGATAATAAGCGACAAAAACATAGGGGAGTGTGGTGTTAGGAAAGGTCCAAGGAAAATGATTCAGGACAGAGGAAGTAGTGCTGTAGGCCAAATGCTGCCAACTATTCACACGCAATGAACACATCATGGATTTGGCAGGCGGTGCTCATGGTGAGCTCATATGGATCCATTTCTCTGGGAGAGTAGGGGAAACGCTGCAACACGTTGAAGAGGAAGAGAAAGGGTGTTTGTTTGTTTGTTTGTTTGTTTGTTTGGGTGGGTGGGCTCCATTAGGTAATAGCTATATATTAAAGGGAATAATCCAGTGGAGAAGAGTATACAATGAGACAGAAACTAAATCCTTGAGTTGAGGAGAAAGAATTGGACCTACAGCACAAGAGAAGTGGCTGGCCTTGGCTAGGAATAGCAATAGGTGCCATCAAAAGAGAGGAGAGGGATGTTCCAGAGCCATGTGCAGGTAAGCTGTTACATGTAGGGGTGGGCAGGTAGGTTGTGCGGGTCTAATTTCTTCCATAAGCCAGCATCTACCAAAGGAGAGAACATCACTGGATATATCTACAAGTATGTGAGAGGCTTCAGCATATAGAAAGTGGGGCACTTTGATAGGCAGCCAGACATATTGCCAGAAGAGCATAGGAACCACCTCTGCCAGGTACTCCCACTGTCCCATTGAATCCAGGTAGGCTGCCTATAAGCGGGCCCAGCAAGAAGGACTAGTCAATAAAATTGCATCAGAGATGGATTCCCAGGGCAAAGCTGCCATCGAGCAGTGACAGCAGCCTGTAGAAGTCTTGGCCAATTGTTCAGCCTCTTACCATCATCTCTACCTCTGCTCTCTGGTCTAACGCGTCACCGTCACCACTTGGCACCGAGATTACCACCATCACCTCCCTATTGGACTCTCTGCTTCTCCCTTTCAGTACGTATTTTCTTCAGAATTTATTCCCTGAAAATATCAGCCAGAATGACCTTTTTAACAGGTCAGGCCGTGTTGTTTTCTCCACTGTCGTAAACTATCCTGTGTTTTCCCATCTCATTCAGAATAACAACCAACGTCTTTATAATTGCCACATCTGTATTCACCTACTCTTCCTGATACCTGATATGGACTTTTCACCTGATTTGTTGCCAGACTCTCAACATGGATTCTTGACTTTTGCTCTCTAAACTCACAGACCGTGCATTGCTGAGCTCCCCATTCCCAGGGTACCTGCTGGTTCCCCCCGCCCCCAACATGGCACCTCCTGTGACTTAGTCCCTTTCTGGTCTGGAGCCACCTTCTTCCTTTGTGCCTGTTCTGACTTTTTCAACTTTTACTGGTGATTATTTTGAGTCTCTGTGTTTTTTTTGTGTGTGTGTTTTTTTTTGGGGGGGTGCCAACCCCTATCCTATCTAACCATGATTCTGCCTTTGTCTTGACTTTTGCTGCCAAAGTTTCTGCTTTACTTCTTACTCTGACATAACTGTGGTTACACTTGGGGAGAGGAAGGTCTGTATTCTCAGGGACAAACAACCAAAGCAGGGTGGTTTTGTTTATTGGATCACCTACCATGTCTTCCACAGACCTGCAAACCCCAGGGGGACAAGCCTCATAGATCTCCATCACAGCTACAAGTTTGAAAGGGGTAAGAAATTTCACTGATATGTGGGATATAAAACTGAAAGCAACAAAGGAACAAGACAAACAAATAAAGAAACAAAAACTCATAGACGCAGACAATAGTTTAGTGGTTACCAGAGGGTAAGCGGGGGAGGGAGGTGGTAAACGGGGTCAAATATATGGAGATGGAAGGAGAACTGACTCTGGGTGGTGAACATACAATGTGATATATAGATGATTTATTACAAAATTGTACACTTGAAACCTATGTAACTTTACTAATCATTGTCACCCCCAATAAGCTTTAATAAAATAAGAGAGAGAGAGAGACTTCTCAGGAACTCCTTACATTGTAAAGCATTTTGGGCTCCAAAGAGTTGAAAATTACTGCCTTCATCCTCCAGTCTTCCACAAATTTATTCCCAGGCTCCTGGCTTAATTGTCCTGCTCAGTCACCTGTACAACCCTGGGATGGTCTTTGTCACTCACCCAATCGGTTGCTTAGCACATATGTGACCATTTACAAAGCCAGTTATTGAACCTGTGGTTTAATTGTGATTGTATTTGGCTCCTCTGCAGAAGCTCCTAAGCTTTGGGCAGTTTGCCCACATGAATTCCTTAGTTAAGTATTTTTGATAACATATACAGGACAAGTTTGATTGAATATCTCTTAATACCTTCAAATACTCACCAATCCTGAAAAGTGAGTGTAGTCACTGTTTTTAAACTGAAAATGCATTCTACTTTTCCCATCACTCTGTTCCCATCCATCCAACCAATATATGTTGCTATTTACTAATATATGATACACTAAATATTTGCATTCTACAAACACAAATTTAAACCTCCAATAAAAGTTTCAGTGTAGCTGGGCTCTAACGCAGCAGTGGGCTTTGTGATTAAGAAGATTGTGAAATAACAGAAGGATAATTCTGATGAACTAACCAGTTTGTTAAGAGATACTACTTGCATTTTCTTTGGGAAATGGGTGCTTCTAGTTGTACTGTTTCTATGATATAAAAGGATTTTGTTTTAGTTCCTGCTGTCTTTTCTTATGAACCCATAATATGAAGAACCAGGACAAGGCTCTTCAGAGGGATTTGGGGGTAACGGAGAATCAGTATATTAGGTACATCAGGAAAGACTTCTGTGGGTTCTTTATTAATGCTGTTTAGATTAGTAAGCAGAATGGGTCACAACCAAAGAACAACTCTCTCTTTCCCTTGGCCCTTTCCTACACCTTAAATACTTACAAACACATATATTTTACTTGAAGAATTTCTATTTATCTTTCAAGAATAGCTCCAATATTTTCTTCAAGTTGAGGGTGTAATGCTCCTCCATCCCTCTTCCACCTAGCCACTTATTTTTCTGTTCACACTGAGTTTTTACATACATCATTAGTTATTATTTTGGGTGGTTGTTTACGTATATTTCTTCTGGATTCAAGAAGAAGATTCTCAAAGGCAAAAACCATGTTTTTTCTTTGATATGCACTGCATTATATTCAATATACAAAAACTGATGAACAAATTGATGACAAACTGAGTAAATGAAATAGATTTTGTTACCTAATGAACAGGAAAAGAAATAAAATAGATAAAAGAGAAAATAGACGTGTAGATATACTAGATAAACTAAAACAATTGATTTTGGGATGAAGGGGAAATGCTATATTAGTTCTATCCACCTAAGATGTGAGTATTTGTTTCCTTAAATACAGAGACCACTGGGGGATGGTCTGGTGTTTGAGTGGGGAGAAACGGTATCTGTGGAATATACTCTTGGGTCAACATTGGGTTAAAGAGGATTTTGTTTTGCAGCATTTCTGAGTCCTTCCTGTACACTGTCATTCTCCAAGCACCATCGTCCTTTTCCTCCTCGACACTGCCCCTGACTTTTATTTCTTCTAACCAAACAGCAGCTCAATTAAATAGTGCAAGAGAGTCACATGTCCTCTATGAGGCAGTGCCCCAAAGACCTCACTCATTCAGTTAATTAGAAATTCATTTAAGAACACCCACCAAGATGGAAACTCACCATGTGCTAGCAAATGAGGAGCAACCTTAGGCTGAGACCCTCCTGCTCAGGATGAAAGGTATGGAAAATAGGACACTGTTTCAATATAGTTAAGCCACCAGGAGAACTGTTTTCAAAGCCACTGGTCACCTTTTCCTATTTGTAGTCCAGCAGTAGGATTTCCTCCCAGACACACTGCCCTTTTCCCCATAAAATATTAAAAAGCTGCCAAGGCTTAACAACTTCTGAAACCAAAGTTCCTGTGAATCCAGTTGTTCTCGGGGCCGTAGCTTGTTTCTTATCAGGCAGGCTAAGAATTCAGCATGTTTGGCTTTCTTGGTCAGGGAGTAGCAGAAGCACTTCCTTCTCCTTAATTACTGTGTTTCCCCAAAATAAGACCTAGCCGAACAATCAGCTCTAATGCATCTTTTGGAGGAAAGATTAATACAAGACCTGGTCTTACTTTATTATAAGACCAGGTCTTATATAATATAATATAATGTAGTAATGGAATAGAATAGAATAGAATAGATATAATATAATAATTTAATACTGGGTCTTATATTAATTTTTGCTCCAAAAGACACATTAGAACTGATTGTCCGGCTAGGTCTTCTTTTCAGGGAAACACAGTATCTTTGTTTCCCCAAAGCATTTACACCTTGCAGCTCTTAGGAAGCATTTAGACCAGCTAATGCATCTGTCTTACTAACTCATTCACAGGACATCATTGTTAGGAGAAATGTACAAATGTAAACTTTTAGCATTTGAGGTCACTTTAGAGATTACCTTTCTAATCATTTCCTTTCTGAAAAGAAGAGAAACGATGCCTGTAGAAGTTGGGAACTTGTCTAAGGACCCCTAGCTATAAACAGTTTCCAAAATCACTACACTGGCTAATGCATTTTGAAGGGAAAAATTAAGCAATATCTAAACAGATATCTGGAGGGAAAAGATTGGTCTACTTTCATTTCATAATATTAAATTTTATTCTGAACATGAAATTAAATGCTAATAACTAATTTAAAGAGTTAATAATAGTCTCTAGTATAAATGTGGCCCCCTCCAAAAAATTATTTTTGGCTTGATAAGTAATTTTACATTTAAGTGTGTTTTTTTAAATATGATATTCTAAATAGGGAATTAAGCATATTAATGCTAAGCTTCATAAAAATGATTAAAATTTACAAGAAAGGTGAAATTCCCTTCCTGAATGATCAAACTCTGAAGTTGATAAAGCCTGAGCGACAGAGCATAGATGAAGCAGGCATTGGTTCTATGGTATGATTTTATCAATGAAGGGACCATATGAGTGTGGGCCTATCATCCGCCAAGTAGCTCCTATATCCAGAAGTTTCTCTCCATTTAATTCATTCCTTTGAATCACATAAAAGGGAGGGGGATTATTGACTCCAGAATTCCACCACTGTCTTTTCCTTCTCTCACTTACAAATCTGTCTGTTCTCTCCCCTTTTCCTGAACTCTTTTCATTTGTCTATCTCCCAGTCAATTTTGAGCTCCTTGAGGGCAAGAACCAACAGCCATGCTTGGCACCTAGAGGAGAATCTACCATTAATTGTCAAAAGCATAAAGGCGAGTAGGCTGGAGAAATCACAATCTAGTAAGTACAGTCATGTGATTGGCGTAACACTGCCACTGAAAATAGCATTTCCAAAGGTACCATATGGATGAGAAAGGTCAAGATAACCCTATCGAAAACCAGTGGGTGTAGCAAATACAAGTTTAGAGACATACGACTGTTAGCAACGAGGACAGATTCGTAGGGTGGTGATGACACGCCTGGAGTACAACCCCAGCTTCTTGCAGTACCTGTTGGTTAACAGAAAGCTGCATGGCATTTGGAGTTGGGTGAGTTTATTCAAGAGTGTTTTATACCTTAGTTACACTAACTATTTAACTCTGTGTTTCTCATTCTGTTGTGGGTGTCTGGGCATTTTCATACCTTTCCTTATCTTTAAGTTAAAGAACCGCCCTCTGGCTCTCTCCCATTGGAATTGCACATAGGAAATTCAAGTGAACCTCAGAGAATAGTTCCCCTAAAGGTTCTGGTGTCCTAAGCAGATATGAAAGCCAGGCAGCAGGCCTTAACAAACGTAGTCTCGATATAATTATTCTTGGTTGGGTAAGCTGCACATTACATGAGACCACTTATCCACCCCAAATTAAGTCTTAAGAGAGAGAAGGAAAGGACAAAAAAAATCTATTCATGAGCATTAACTATTCTTTTACCTCTCCAATCTCTCAGCAGAGAGCCCAAGAACATCTGATTTTTTCTTAAAAAGGAAAACCTCTGAACAATATAGGCCATAATTTAATACTTATCTTCACATTCTCGCTGACACACCACAAGAACTAAGTGATTGAACGCTTCCTCTTTTTTTTCTCCCAGGAATGACTCAGAAATGACACCATTGGTGTGGCAAATACAACCATGGAATTGACAGTCCCTGGAATGTAACAGGTCAGAGGGATTATAGAGTATTCTAGACTTCAAGCAACAAAATCTAATATTGTTCTCTTTTCCCTTTGTCTCAATCTAATTTGCCACTCATGGTGTTTCCTTTGGTTGTTTATAAAATTGCTCTGTACTCAATGAAGAGAAGAATTAGAGATTTTGCTAGAGGGACATGCACTGTAAATATTTACTGTAGATAATTGTCTGAAGATTTCTCAGTAGTTTTCAGGGACTGAGGAATGTTACAATAAATTAGGCATATACCTTTTTGCAAACTGAATGCACATAGAGAAAGAATTTCCTTTAATTCTTTCTGTGTTGCATGCTTCCTCCTTTCCTTTCTTTCTAGGACTTTCCTTTTGGCTCAATCAAAAATCACTATTAGCAGAGATTTATGAATATCAAGACCTTGGATGGCTGACATTGTCTTCTCTCCTGCCGGTGCTGACTTAGATGCCTTGTAAGTAACTGATATACTTAGAAAAGAAGGCTCTCTAGCCAAAGGCACATTCATCTAATTGTAAACTCTTCTTAAGAGGGAAAAATGCGAAAATAGGATTTTTGAGACCTAAAGGATTTTTGAGACTCTGATGTAGTATCATTTTGTTTATAAATCATTTTTATTCTCAATAAACCTCAATGTTAATGGTGTTTGTGTGTCTTTATTTGCTTCTATAGGACGGCTGGTCCTTTTGCTTATCTTGAAGCTATGCTGACTCCCATACCTTTTGCTTGAGTCTATGGCCTCTCACTTAGATAGGCCTGTCCCTGAAGAAAGCGTGACAAATCTGGCTTCTTACTTTGAAACTCTCTCTTTTATCATCATCAATGCCTAAATTACAGCTGCTATCTGTACCTACACAGACTCAAATCTTATTACATAAATGTCTAAATTATTATATATCCTTCATAGCATGTTATTTCTGTAATAATGTTCATCTTTTCAGCTCTTAGCCATGATGAAAGGGAATGTAATCAGAAAGAGTGTCTGACGTGTTAATCATTAATGAGTCTGAAAAACATGTGTTAGATCAAGGCCATTTTTTCCCTCTGTGTAATTCTTGTATTTTTTAACATCAGCAAGTGCTTCTCATATTCATGATTGTCTCTCTGAAAGCTCTAAATAACCAGGGTTGATTTCAAAACAAGCACTGGCCAATATTTTGTTATTTATAGTAAATTTGTGGTTGGCATTTGCATTTATGATCAATCTTTGTTGCTTGAACCATTCAGAGTTCCTCTGATATATATGTGATTTCATTGAATAGAAGATACTGCATGCAAATAAGCACATTTCAGTTACAGAAAGCAGCTGTCAGAACACATTTATATTCTAGCAGCAGAGAAGAAATTAATCTCACAGTGGCTTCAATTCAAATTGGTATGATATTCCAGTAATAAATTCCCTGTCCAGATGGAATCATTTTCTTTATCATAAATATTTTAAAACACTTGATCTGTATTAAAATTATACAGGACTGAAACTGATTTTAGATATTTTAAATATTTTAAATCAAGCCCCAAATGGAAAAAAAAAGTTGTTGATTATATAGAATCCATTAAAAAATAGTTCCAAATTTTATAGAAGTTTTGTCTATCATGTAAACTATGCAACCAAAAAGAAAAGCTCGTCAAACGCTAATTTTATCTGACTTGGAGTACCAAAAGAAAGCATACCTTTATAGTCTGTATTAATTACATTCCTATCATTTGTTTTAATGACACTAGTCATTCCTTTAATATTGAAATAAATTCTGAAAATAGCTATTTCTCTATTCCTTTGTTTACAGGCTGAGAGAATTAGGTTGAGAAATGGTTCATAGGTTTGCCTTTTGAGAATCAGTTTCTTCCTAATGTTAAAATGAAGGTTTCTACAGTAAGAAACCTACTGTCACATACCAAAAGGATGTCAAGCCCCACCCCCACTGTAATGATCTCAGTATGCTTAGGACTGTGACCTTAAGGAGAATAGACATTGGCTTCATCAGACCAATGGGTAGAAGCCAATTCCTGAGTTGAAGTTAATCAGTTAGGAATTGCCAGCTAGCAGGAGGTAAAACTCAGGACCCATTGGTTTACATCAACCATCAAGATGGTGTGTAGAGAGGGAAGCTGTCTTCAGGACTGCCAAAATCCAAATCACATATGCTTTTACAGATTAACATCAGCCCTGAAATTATATCTGGAAGTAAACTGGAAAGTAGCCTGGTGTATTCAGTGTACATATTACATAACCAAACAGGCAATCCAGAAATCAATGAGAGTTTTTAGGCACTAGCAGATGTTTTGAACTATCTGGAAAAATAATCCCTTGTATAAAGCAGGGGAAATGCTCCAATGACACTGATATACAAGTTTGCCCTTGTTTCATAGTCTGTGGATCAATTCTGTCTCAGGGTTTGGTTCTGACACCTTGAAAGACTGAGAAGATAGGGAAGCATTTCTCTGAGCGTCACTCAGCCTGCAGTGTATCCTCAAGTAGGCGCAATGATTTATCTCAAGAGAACACCATGGTGGAGAGTGGTACCGAAGATGAAAATGCCCACAAAATCATCACAGCTTCAGTTAGCTCTAGAATTTCAGATCACTGAAGTCAATCATAAAAATGGCATTCAAAAAGAGAAAATGGACCATAAAAAAAGAAAGCCAAAAGATAGTTTAAATTTTTTAAACAGAATTAAAAGTGAAAACCAAAACTATGGTAATTTCATGGTCTAAATAAATGTATATGTTTTTTCCATTACCTTTGAAATTAATGCAAACTATGAGTCAGAGCCAGCCAAGACTTAATAGTTTTAGGGCTACCTAGACATAGCTTAAGTCACAATACAATAGAGAAAAATGAAAAGGAATGGTTGTTCTCTTTCGTTTTATGCCAGTCTATCTCTCATCAATGGAGATCGGTTATCCTCTTGTAACAGATCTTCAAATAGGGGTAGGGGGCTCCATAACTCTTTCAGTACAGCCATTCTGATATATACAGTTAACCCTTGAACTACACGGGTTTGAACTGCTCAGATCCACTTATACACAGTTTTTTCAATAAATACTATAAATGTATTTTCTGTTCTTTATGAGTTTTTAAAAACATTTTCTTTATTACATTTAACATTTTACTTTGTTATAAGAATACAGTATATAATACATACAACATACAAAATATGTGTTAATCTACTGTTTATTTTATTGGTAAGGCTCCCAGTAAACAGACTTATTAGTAAAGTTTTAGGGGAGTCAAAACTTATATGTGTATTTTTGGCTGTGGGTTGGTGCCCCAAACCCCCACATTGTTCAAGAGTCAACCGTACTTCACAAAAGACCTGATACGATTCTTACTCTATCTACTCAGAATAGCTGGTCTCCCTTTTGAGCATAATAACCTTTGTACGTCATCTAGAAGATTGTCTCTATTTCATCCTTCACTTAATTGCAATATTCCCTGAATAAGTTAATGACGATGTCAAGAAAATTGTAATGCTCATCAATTTTGGGTTTCAAACTTCAGAAAATTTACATACCAAGACTCGCCAACAACTCTTAACCTACGTACATTCTAGATTAAAGAGAAACTATATTGCTTCAAAATGAAAGCCTGTTGGCTGGCCTGGAGGTGATGAGGCTGTGGTTATGTTTAACTTCTCAAGCTCAGGTTGTTAGATGAAGGTTTCACACGAAGGTACTTCCAGTTTAGGAATTCCCACTACCCATAGGTGGGGTAGATACTTGGCATTTCCCACTAACCCCAGTGCATAAATTTCTTTAATATCAAAGAAATATAGTAAAACTGAACGTTGAGAACCAATTTAAAAGGTGAATTGAATACAGGTTATACAGACATGCTCCTCACAGCCTGATAGGGATTTGTGGAAGAAGATAAGGGTAACCATGATCACAGAATGGAAATGCTAAGAGGAATTGTTCTTACTATTAGATTACAGAAAAGAAAACTTAGGTCCAGAGCCACAGAGTGACTTTTCCAAAGTAAGTAGATAAAGCAGTTAGCAGCAGGGCTGGGACAGTAACACCCAACACCCAATATAGAGCCCAGTGTACTTCTCAATGCATTTTGCAATTTTAGGCAGCCAGTCCTTGGGTGATCTCTATCTCTATATTATATATACATCTACATCTATCTTGGATTTATATAAAAATATATATGTACATAAATTAGGTGACAATTCCTCCTCTCTAATTGTTACCTTGTGAGTCACTCTAGCCACAATGTCCCAAGAGCATCATCAGAAGCAGGGAATGTGCAGGTTCATAGAAATTACTATATATATTTTTCAGTTTCCCTAGAATGTGAATCAAGAATTAGGCACTCTGAGATATTCTGCTTCTAATTCTAGCCATTACTAGAGTAGATGTACTTCTCCTGGAAATTAGTGGTTCTCATGAGATACCACAGTTCTATCTTTTTTCCAAACCAAATATTCTGAAATCCTCCAGGTGGCAAGGAGCCCATAGGAGGCCCTGTGGGTTTGAATCTTATTAATCCTCTCTTGATCTAGACTTCTTAGTCCACTGTGACATTCAAATGTCTGAATTTAGAAGACATTTGATGGGATCACTCTAGCCCTGTTGGTCAAATAGCGACTGTCCTGATGCAGGATGTTACTGACCTCCCAACCACTGCTGCTGTTCTTTCTACCAAAATACAAGTTTTATCACTGAAGAGCATACCAGAAGCCAAACAGCAGAGCTTAAATCCTGAATTCAATCTTGAAATATAAGCTCCAGGATAAAGCCCGTGTTGAATACCACACAGAAGGTGAGATGAACTGAGCAAAGACTAAAACAATGAGAAATGAACAGGACTTTCTCAACTCAATCTCTAAATCTCTCAACAAACAACTCTTCCTTACCATGGGTTTAAAAACAAATTGACATTTTACTTGATCAGTCTATGTTTAGCCTCATATCTCAGATTACAGGACATTTATCTGCACAATTGATGACTGAAAAAATGCAGCCAATTTTGGAAACTGATAACAGATTTCTTAAAGATCTGAGTCAAAGTTTATGTTTTTCAGATTGTATACTATTAGGAAGGACAAGCTCTATCAGATAAACCTACTTGGTATGTAGGACTTATACCAGCTTCAATTTGTAAATATTTAAAGAATTTTAGATACTTGAAGATAGAGCTGCAGGATTTATGGATCTTAGTCTTTGCTCTGACATGGGCTGGATATGTCTTTGGCCAAGTCACTTTATCTCTCTGTGATTTGATTTCCTCATCTGAAAAACAAGGATCTATTCATTTATCCAACACCTATCACAGAGCACTGATTACCTGCCTGACTACAGAGTTGTGTGAGAAAGAAAGAGATGATTTTCAGGAAAGCCTTTTAAGAAGGAATCATTGAATAAATGTGTTATCAAAATTATCTGTCCTCTGCTAAAATGATCCCAAGGAGAGAAGGCCTTAATATGGGCAGATCATATAGGTCAAAAGTGAAGTCCCCAAATGGTGGACATATGGATAAATGTAGAAGTTTACAGAAATCTAGATAATGTTTGGTGTTCAGACCAAAGTCTGTGCTGATTCTGCAAATGTGTAATAGTACATGTTATCATTTCTTGATAGGCTATTGTGTGCCAGGTAGGGGCTAGATACTTTATATATATCCTGACATTAAATTTTAATTGTCAGCCCAATCCTATTAAGTACATATCATTATTTTTAATTACTGATGTGGACATTGAGGCAGAGAGAAATTAAACTGGTTGCCTGGAGTCTCACTCCTAGTAAGTAGCAGAACTGAGGTTCAACCACCCCACACACACACACTCAGACTGCAAGGCCATAGTCTCGTCCACTACCCTTCATGGCACTGGCCTGAAAAGAGACAATTAGAATGAAAAGTACTATAATGTTAAGGGTCAATATGGGACCCCAATTAAAGGGCTTTTTTACTGAGCGGTCAATAATTGACCCCAAAAAGAGTCTTTCTACTTCATCCCTATTCCCTTTGTACATCTGGGAGATAATAGGACAGCATTTTAATCCACGTTTTGCACAGAAGTGAGTATGATCCATTGTAAGCACTAACAAGGAAAACCCTATTTTAAACTTTCGAGCAGTTTTCTCAAGAATAAAGGCTTTCAAGGACAAACGTTATTGCAGATTGTAACCTGACAGTGAATGTCTTAACTCTGCACAGTCATATTTGAAAAGAAGCCAATTTATGGGAAAAAAAAATGTGCACTTCAAAAGCTTAATGAAGGCAATTTGTCAACAATTTCACACATCATTTGCCCACAACCTTTGAATAAAAGATTTCCCAATTTACTTTTTTCCCATGTGAACTTTTGATCATATGCATTTAGTGACTCATTAATCATTATCTTCCCCAGAAACTGAGATGCAAGGAGAATACAATCTAAGAGATCTGTGAAAATATATTTGATGTGATATGCTTATTGTTATGTTTATTTTTTACATAATGTCAGAGAAATATACATGGAATAACATGAGTCTTAAGATCAGAGGCTGGTCTAAGATTTGGGGTGAATTTGCCATATAAAATGTTAAAACAACTTAATGCATCTTAAAATATCTAGATTGCAGACTTCTGAAAATTCTGCAGAGAAGTAGAGAGAGGAGAGATGAGGAGAAAAGCAGTAATAGGCGAATGAATGTGACTTACAAGAGAACAAGCAAAATCTCCCCATGGCACTGATTCGTTAAATAATTAACAAGAAACTCTTTGCAAAGGGAACTACTTGTCAAATAACTAACTTAAAACCACTATTGTCAATCATCTGTAAGCAAAATGCCTGAGGGATAAGTTGATGGAAAGCAATTAATAAGACCAAGAATAGGTTTACTGCATGTAACTGATACTATTTGTAAATCTGGGACTCATAAAGTGTTATACTGACTGAGGGAGGAGATGCAGATGTTTCTGCTATTTTAGCAAAGGGATTAAGTGTAAAACACTCCAACCAACAGAAAAGAGGGTGCAAAGCATTTGAGCTGCAGTACTTACCTCAGAAACTATTTTCTGTTCCATTTTTACTGTAAGGTACAATTTCCATATTGCATACTTGGGTGGCCCACATATGGAACTCAGGTGTGACATTGGCAAATAAAGGTAGTTTTTTAAGACAAGGTGAAATGTACAGTTGACCCAGCTATCTAGATAATTCGGCAAAAAAATTATAACTGGATAAAAATGGGAAAATGTTGAAATAAATTATCCAGATGATTTTTGCTCTTCAATCCACTTTTTCAGCATAAAGAAGAATTGTGTTTGCTAAACTCTTTAGACCATAATGATTCATATCATTGGTGGTAGGATTTGGCATGCGTGTGTCTGTTTGCACAAGAGCACATATTTATGCTTATGCTTGTGAGTGCTTTGCTAGAATAAAATATTTGGGCTACACTAACTGCCCTTCTGATTTTGATTAGTTTTACCAGCTATTTATTGAAATCATCAAAGTCCTTAATTTAGAGATAATTTGGTAAAAGGCAAGTTGTTGTTATTTACATTAGATAAAGGTGAAAAAACACACTAGTGTTGTGGCAGACAGACCTAGAGCAGTTCTCACGTTCATGATCTGGATAACCTTCTCCCCTTGACTGTGGGAGGGACCTGTTACTTGCTTCCAACCAATGGAATATAACAACAGAATATAGTGGTGGAATGTCATTCCCATGATTATGTTTATGGGAATGCATGCACGTGACATGGCCCTGGCCCATCTGTGTGTGGAAGCTTGTACTCTATAGAAATTGTCATTACCAACTTACAAGAATCCACCTCTTTCCAGTGCTTCAGTTCTAAGCAAAGACCAATCATTGGGTCAAAATGAGATACACAAAACAATCTCGAGAAAGGAAAACACAGCACAAGGAGTCACGCTTCCCAATTTCCAAACTTACAATAAAGCAACAATAATGAAGACAGTGTGGTGCGGGCACAGGATAGACACAGAGATCAATGGACTAGAACTGAGATTTCAGAAGGGTGTCCACACATCGATTTTCAGCAAAGATGCCAAGACTGTCCGATTGGGAAAGAACAGTCTTTACAACAAATGGTGATGGATCAAACTGAACAGTCAGATGCAGAAAAATAAATTTGGACCCCTACCTCACACCATATACAAAAATTAACTCAAAATGGATCAAAGACGTAAATGTAAGAACTAAAACTATAAAACTCTTAGAAGAAAACAGGAGTAAATCTTCATGATGTTGGATGTGATAAAAGATTCAAGAATGTGATACCAAAGCACAAAAAAAGAAAAATTAAATTTAATCAAAGGACATCATCAAAAAGTGAAATGACAATCCATAGAATGGAAGAAAATATTCGTAAATCATATCTCTGGTAAAGAACTTGTATACGGAATATACAAAGAACACAAAACAATAATAAAAAGACATGCCAATTAAAAAATGGTCAAAAGATATGAATAGACCTTTCTCCAAGGAAGATATACAAATGACCAATAACCACGTGAAAAGATGCTCAACATCATTAGTCATTAGGGAAATCCAAATCAAAACCACAATAAGGAACTACTTCACATCCTCTAGGGTGGCTAGAATGCAAAAGGGCAGACAATAACACATATATTCATGATGATGTGAAGAAATCAGAACTTTCATACCCTGTTCTTGGGAACATAAAATGGTGCTGCCACTTTGGAAAAAAGGTCTGGCAGTTACTCAAAAGGTTAAACACAGATGGCCCAGCAATTCCATTTGTAGGTATATATACAAGAGAAATGATAATGTATGCCCACACAAAACCTGAACACAAATACTTACGGCAGCATTACTCATAATAGTCAAAGGAAGAAACAATCTAAATCTCATCGACTAGCAAACAGATAAACAAAATACAGTACGTCCATACACTGCAATATGATTTCCCCATAGTAAGGAATGAAGTACTGAAACATGGTACAACATGGAAGAATCTTGAACACATTAAGCTAAGTGAAAGAAGCCAGTCACAAAAATACCACATATTGTATGATTCCATTCATATGAAATGTCCAGGACAGGGAAATCTATACACAGAGAAAGTAGATTAGTGGTTGCCTAGGGCTGGAAGAACTGATGGAGTATAAAGAGAGTGATAGCTAAAGGTTACAATGTTTCTTTCTGAGGTAATAAAAATGTTTTAAAATTGACTCTGGTGATGCTTGCGCATGTCTGTGAATATACTGAAAACCATTCAATTGTATACTTTAAATGAGTGACTGTATGGTATATAAATTACATCTCAATAAAGGTGTTTATTTGAGATATGATGGGCAAAATAGGTACCTTTTTATACCAAAAGTGTAAATGAAGATAGTCAGAACATATCTTGAGACACTGCTCTGTCATAATCTTGGCACAAATGACTTGTATTATTACACAAAGAAGTATATGGAGCAAAGGAGAGAAATTTGACTTGAAGGTAATGAAATGAGATAATGATAGATCACTTAAAGTTCTCATCAGAAAATTCCTCAAACCCAGCTCATGTAGTAGGTGACCATCTAGCTGTTTTTAAGTAGCTGCAGTATAAATCCTGACAGTTGGCTTTTATTTATTTATTTTTTTGTAATACAGTGCCTAAATTAAGCTTTGATTGCCACTAGGCAGCCACCCCGAAGAGGCATCCACTTCAAAGATGGTTATTGTCAATAAACACGTTGTCAGCCACTGGACCAGATAAAGAGCCAGGCTGTGGCCACCCCTCCCCCAACTGCTTTGTCTCAGACATCCTGGTTGATTTCAACAACTGACCATTTGTGCCACTTGTGTTTCCCTCTTTCTGGACTTTAAATTTCCACTCTTACATTTTAAATTCACCACTAAAGAGTGAGCCATGTAAACCCTAGGAGCCCACCATCAACCCCAATAAAAAGTAGAACCCAAGGTCCACTCTCTCTCTTTCTGCTCATGACCTCACTGTGTGGCCCCAGTGCGCCACATAATTTCCAGGATCTGAAGATAATAAACTTTTTGTTATTTTTTTTCAAATTTTCCTAATGGTTACTGCTGAGGGCAACTTGCAGTTATAACAAGAAACACAGGGCTGGTCCAGCCACAACATTGGTTATCCATAGGTTGAGACGACCAGGCACTAGTAGCCATTCACAGCCAAGAAAACTGTTATCCCCCTATGACATTCATGTCCATTCAATATGGTATCTTGACCAAAAACCTTTCATTTGTTCCCAAGACACACATGGATTGCATTGGCATTTACTATTATTTTTTCAGTCATTGGGAAAAACATGCAAATCTAAGAAATGAAAGGAACTAGTATGGTCTCCATGGTGACATAATTAAGGTGTTTTTTTTTTTTTACTCTTATGAGATAGTTTCAAAAGACAACTATGGTCAATAATACTAAAAGATCCAGCTGTAGAAGAAATCTGGAAGGTTTTTACTTTTATTCTGTGAAGTCTGTTCATTGGTGAGATCACTCAGAACTGGTTATTCATTAATACAGTTCTAAAGCATTCTACCGTTCTCAGTGCTTTTTGATGTTGTAAGGCTAAGCACTACTCGAACGTCTTAAGATGAAGAATCAGTGGTTAAGAAACAAGAATTTTGTTTACAGGAACTTTCCAGCATAGGCTTCGGAATCAGTACTATTTGATGGTCCAAATAGTACTGCCATGCAGACAAATTCAATGCCACAGTCTGCCCTCATTAATAGAATTATTGCCCTTTTAAGAAGACACAAAAGAGTCATCTGCAAACCACAAAGAGGCTATGATCAGTCACTGGATTTGTCAGTACCTTGATTTGGACTTTCCAGCCTCCAGAAATGTGAGATAATAAATACTTGTTTAAGCCACCCATTCTATGATATTTACGTTATAGCAGCCAGAATGGACTGTGACAAGCACCATTCTAAATTGTATAGCACGCAACCACAAAATTTTAAAAGGAAGAATATAATTTGTTAATCTTTAATGACATTAACATAATATTTCTGTGGTTAACGATGGGTATATTTCATGGCAGAAGGCTAACCTGCAGTTAGAAAAACTTTAAGCCTTGCAAACCAACTTTGGAAATTCTAGAAATAGGACAAAACAAGTAGTTATTTTCAAGTATGTTTATCAAACGTTTACTATCAAGTTTCAGTTTCTACTCCTGTCTATTGTTTGTGGTGTTGCTGATGGCCACTTTCACTTGCCAACACCATTCTCTAAGCTTTAAAAAATGTCCAGTTCCCCAAATATGATGCTTCAGAGCAAGACTCATCCTGTGGCAAGTCTAGAAATACAAATAATTTTTAAACTGGAAGGATCCGTTTAAAAATCAACTAGTCCAATTGTTGCATTTTAAATATGAGAAAACTGATACCCAAGACTTTAAGGGATGTGGCCAATGTCTCCTAACTTTTTAGAAGCAGAGCTCAGTCTTTCTTCCAAATCTTCCTTTCTGGGAAGTAGCATAGAACTGCCTTGCCAGAAGATAGATAATTCCTGGGAGGAAACACGAAAAATAAAAAGAACTGCTTCGATAGGCAGATTTCTGGATAATTTCCCTTATTTTTGATTTCTTTTATTGTTTTTACAATGTGTTGTTACAATGAATAAAAATATGGGGGAAAATAAAAATGAACAAAATGCAAATAATTAGATTTACCAGTTCCTTATGAAAGATAACATATTTAACATATGTTTCTCTACATTATAGCAGCCTGGAGGAAAACAGTTTTGAAATAATAGCAACAAGAAGTATTTCTCTGAGTCAGGCCTTGCCCACAGGATTGCAAGAAATGTAGCCTCCCTTAAATTTTCCCCAACTAGTTCAGAAAGTTGTTATCTGGGGGTGTTTCATACAAGCCCACATTCTCATTCCTATGACTCCCATGTTAAGCCTCCGCGCTCTGCTGCTTCTTCTCTGGGTCTAGTGTTGAGACACCCCCTGCCTTCTATCAAGAGAGAAATTTGGGAATTGGAAGAAATCTGTAGAGATGATGCCATCACCCTGGATGCCTGTGCTTGGGTCATTCTCTGCTAATGCAGTGGCTCTTGTTAATAACGAAAGCAGTCATGGCAGGGAGCTTCTTGCTCTTGGCCCAGAACACCTGTGTGACATTTACCTGAGGAGTGGGGTCCATGTGATGGCAGTGGGAAGACTTTGCCCCACCTGCTTCCAAGTTGAGGGCTCTTTAGGAGAAAAACAATCTCGATACAGGATATGTTTGTTCGTAGGTCATTTGGAGTTCAACTGACCTCATTCTGTGCTGTCAGGGAGACCAAAGCGGATGCAGGCCATCTATCTTCCCTTCCATTCTTGGGACCAGAGACCATGTCTGACTGTCTCTGAGCAATAATGATAAAAGTACCGAGCAAATGAGAGCTTGCAAATCCCACTCTAGGCCAGCGGGCCAGGACTCCTTTTGCAGATAGGTCTAGTAGGGTTTTTGAGGAAGTGGTTTAGGTCATCAGACTGAAAAGGACAATGGGCTTGAAGTGGAAAGTAGAAGAATGAGAGGGACCAAAGAGAGAGGGGCATTGGGCGTGAACGAGAGTTCCCCTGAAACACACTGTGGGACATTTTCCTTCCTTGGAGGAAACAAGGTCATTGGAGGGCCCTAGTTCTTGCCATCTGGCACTATGCCTGGTGGTTTTCCTGGCTCTTCCTTAAAATGGTAGCTTTACTTCCGCTTGGGTCAGTGTGTGTGAAGATTGCAAAGACGATGTGGTGATACCTGGGAAGGACCTCATTGCCTCCATGGGACAGAGGGCCTCAGGAGGAAGGAGCTAAGGGTGGAGGGGCCCTTCCCTTGTGAAGTAACCCATGGAAGGACTCAGTCCTTGAGCTGCTCAGCACAACACAGTTTCCCCACCCCACCCCTAACCCCACCCGCAGAGGTCAGAGGAGAGGCCACACTACCCAATTTTAGGCAGCAGCCATTGAGATCAGCGTCCTTGAGAATGGCGCCCCCTGGAGGCATGGCATGTGGATTTGTATTGCTATATAACAGATTACCACAAATTCAGTGGTTTAAAACAATACAAATTTCTTATCTTACAGTTCTGTAGGTCAGAAGTCGGAAATCATTTTCAGTAGGCTAACATCAAGGTGTCAGCAAGCTCGTGCCCCTTCTGCAGTCTCTAGGGGAGAATCTTCCTAGTCGTTTCCAGCTTTTAGGAGCAGCCTGCATTCCTTGACTTAATGCCGCTTCTTTCATCTTCAAAGCCAGCAGCATAGCATCTTCTCTGACCTCTGCTTTCTTCCTGTGTCTTCTCACTCTGACTCTGATCTCCTTTTCTCCTTATGAGGGCCGATGTGATTACATTGGACCCATCCAGATAATCACATCATCTCAAGATCCTTAATTACTTGCACAAAGTCCCTTTTCACCATGTATGGTGACATTTTCACAGGTTCAGGACATTTGGATGTGGACATCTTTGTGGGGAGGGCATTATTCAACCTACTATGAGGTGTATAGTCTGTGCAGGTACATGTAAAGGCCCTGGGGAGGGCCCCCCTCCACCCATGTTGAGAACGAGGCACCAAGCTGTCTCTGGACTTGGGCCATCATGACCTTACTTCTCATGTATTGCCCCCCAAGGCTCCTCGCTCCCAGTATCTACACCCACTGAACTGAGGGCCGCATTGCATCCTTCTCCACTGTATCCTAGCGTTGTTGTGTGGACCGCAGGACAGTCCACACAGAGAAGTCTGAGAAGTGTAGTCAAATTGCCCTCTCCCTCCAGTCACCGATCAATTCTTATGGACAAATTTCCTACTCCTTGACTTTATCTTTCCCTAAGAGGCCTTTTTCTCCTGGTGGCTCTGACTTACACAGAGACAGCCCTTTCAGGTCAGCCCCACACAACGTATCAGAAAGCCCACGTGTGTCAGAATCCTCCGGATGAATACACAGTAGGTTTTTGAGCGAGGATCTTACTGCCATCACAATTCAAGGTAAAATTTTTCAGGCTGAAAACATACACCAACAAGGCAACCTGTTGATACTTTTTTCAGTGAAATAACTAATTTTTACAGAGTAATATTTAAGCAAAACCTACTTGATAGCAATTGCAATAAATTATTTATTTTAACTATGCAATTTGGAAAACTTATGTTCGGCATTATGTACATGCAGCCTTTTTCAATAACATAACGCATTTATTCTCTCAAGTTTATCACTTAAGATAAGTAGAAAGCAGATTTGTGAAGAACAGATCAGTATCATTACTGACACTACTAACAATAAATAGTAATAAGTTCCTCACATAAATAATGAATGTTATATTCCAGTCTCACAGCCCTATTGGTTCACAAATAAACCAGGAATACTAAGTGGCAGCCACATCCATCCTGTTTCATATGCCAACTCCAGATTACCTAGGATTAGAATGAAGTGGCTAAACAGACATTACCTTTTAGTGCTATTTTAAAAAACAATACACTATAAAAACTGTCACAGGGATACACAATTGGTACATCAATTTCAAATCTGGATTCCCAGTAGAAAGAGATTCTTTCTGCCCATCACACACATACACACAGAGTCATTGCAGGGCTCAGAGCATCCTGGTCTTGCAAAGAAGACAAATCTAACAGAGATTATAGGCACACAAAAACTCAGAGTAAAGAAACAGAAAGCTGAAAGCTGCAGCTCAACTTTCTAAGGTTAAAAAGATTATTAAATACCTCTGGTAAGTAATAAGTAAGGACCCAAATTAAGAAAAGCACCTCTCCACGAAAACCATGCTTTGAGGCACAAAAAAATCTTGAGCCACCCAGAAGAGAATGGAAACTAGACCAGATTATTATCCTTCCATCTCTCATGTGAGGAAACTGAGGCTAATACCATAAACGTCATTATATCATTAATGTCACCCACATGTAACAAGTTCTCAGTCTAAATGAGGGCCAGTTATTCATAATGTCAGAACCATAGTAGCTACGTGATCTTTGAAGGTCAAGAAGTGCCAGTATTTTATTTTTTGTTTCATATATTCAATTCATCAGCTCTGAGCCCCATTCACAAAGGTTAGCAAAATGCCAGTCTGATACATCTTTAGTCAACTTCACAACGTCCAAATACATAAAGCCCTAGGTATTATTAAATCAGGATAATTGGATCAGGTGAGCATTGCTCAACTACTAGAATCTTGATTTTTGTGCCCAAAGTAGAGAAAGACAAGGAAGTAGCATCTAACATAGAATTCTGCCTCAGGACATGTATAGTTCGGTTTAGGTTGTACTAGATTTCTCCTTTCTGGATAATCAGGACAGCCCTGAGCTGATAGGGGGTCTTGAGCTGCATTATTCTGCTTGGTAAAACGAAGGGAGAAGAGATTTCTGGAGTCCCTTTAAAGGTTGGGATCTAGGAAATTGAAGAAAAAGGGAAAATGTGAGGGGGATTTGGAATGAGTAAGGTGGTAACACGAAACCTCTCCATTTGCAGGATCTGCTACATATTTAAATGTTAGGTGTGAGTATTTTTATTGGGGTGAGGGGGATCACAGAAAATAAGCACCGTTCCACATGTAAGTCAGCGTGGAGCAAAGCAATAAGAGAAATGCTGGGAGGTGAGAACAAGAGTTCGGTAGGAGCCAAAGATGACCAGGAGAACATGAGGCCCCTGGGAAGTAACAAATTTAGAGAGGCTTTGGACTTCCCACCACGTGTGCATTTAAAGCCAGCTTGCATTTTCTCCATTTCAAGAGATTGGGTGGCCTCAGAGGACATCTGAATCACACTCATTTCAGGAAAGTCAATCTCTGCTTTTGAAACAAAGTTTTACAAACCTCATGAAGCAAAGGTGAGTTATGAATTCACTGCAGTGTGTTATTGTGAGTGGGGCAAGTATAGGAAAAAGGTTGAGATGCACAAAGGAGAATTCTATGGTCGAAATGTGGAAAGAACATGGACATGGCAGCAGAAAGCAAAACAGAGTAGAGTGGGGGTACATGGGAGAAGGAATACGCAATATCAGAATGTAAATAAAGAAGGTAGCAGATAAGTGATACCATGACGCTCACCACTGTGGTGGTAGCACAATGAACAGATTCATTTTGGAAGGCAATGACAGGGCAGAAAAGGAGGCACAGTTGCTAGGGGTTCTCCATAATCATATCAAAAATTGTTGAAGGAGGGAAAGCTCTAAAGATTTAACAATCATTTTGGAAACTCAGCTTAGTTTTGGCCATCATTTTGGTCAATTGTGGTGATTCAAGTTTGTTGATCTTTCTAAATATTACAATATGTGGCAAAGTGAAAGAAGTTTTCAGACAACTTGAGTTACTTTTTTACTGAGTAACATGGGAAATCTGTCAGTGAAGGCAGTAAGTTTCAGGCTTCTGAATGAAAGACAATTAATAACATCTCTAGCAGATGAACAAAGTTAGCCAATGTAATTACAGAAGAACTTGAGAAATTGGCCAAAAACATTCCAGCACACTATTTGGGGAAAGAAAAACTCCCCACTCCAAGCCACACTAAATCAACAACAAAAAATCATTTCACAAACTTTTTCTAAAGGGAAGTAAACTTATGCCAGGGAGAACTATTTTAAAAGCCTCAACAATAACTGGAGAAGCAGGCAAGTAAACCTTAGTATGTCCTCTTAAAGAATTAATCCCCTTCATATTATGAAATGTACCTCTTTATTCCTAACAATATGCCTACCTACCTTGTCTGATATTAATACTGTCACTCTAACTTTCTTAGGATTAGTGGTTGCATAGGATCTCTTCTTCCATTATTTTTACATTAAAAAGAATTCGCTTTATTGATGTATAATTTAGAAATTAAGTATTCACCAAAGTTTAGAGTATAACTTGAAGAGTTTTGACCAATGCATATGGCCATAAATCCCTACTATGGTGATACTATAGAACATTTCCACCATTCTATCAAGTTCCTTCATTCACCTTTCTGTCAGTTCCCTACCCTCTGCCCCTAAACCCTGTCAACCACGGATCCTCTCTCTATCCCTATAGTTTCACCTTTTCTAGGCTTTCATGCAATGGAATCATACAGTATGTAGTCTGTGTGTCTGGCATCTTTCACTTTGAGATTTGTCTATGTAAATGAAGTGTTACAGGGGTCAGTGATTTGTTCCCTTTGGCTGTTGAGTTGTGTACTCTTATAAAGCCAAGACACAATTTGTTTTTCCAGCTATCAGCTGATGGAGATTTAGACTCTTTCTAGTTTGAGGCTATTAAGAATAAAACAGTTATGAACATTCTAGCAAAAGTCTTTGTACAGATACATTTCCCAGGACACATACCTAGAAATGGAAATGGTGGGTGGTAAAATAGGTGTATGTTAACCTTGTAAGAAATTGCCAAACAGTTTTTCAAAGTAGCTGAACCATTTAACATCCTCACTAGCAATGTGTGATACACTTGTTCCAAAGCCTCACCAATATTAATTCCTTTTAAGATTAACTATTCTCCCATTTTAGCCATTACTCCTTTTGATTTTAGCTGATCTAGTGGGTCTACAGTGGTGTCTCATTGTGGTGTTACTGGATATTCTCCTAATACTAATGCTGTTGAGCATACTTTTTATGTGCTTATTTACTATTTGCATATATTAATTTTAAATGTATTCAAATCTTTTTCACTTTTTAATTGGGTTATAAGACTTCTTTATATATTTGGATTATAAGTCCAGATATATGCATATGTATACACACATACATGTATATGACTTGATGAAGTATATATATACGTACATATATACATATGTATATACTTATATCCACACACCTCTGTAAATATGCTTCAATAAAGTGTTTTTCAGAAAGATTTAAAAGATATTATAAAGATTAATTGAAAAATAAGGAAAAATACGCATGCTTTGCAAATATTTTATCCAAGTCTGTGACCTGAATTCATTTTATTTACAAGTGTTTTTGGAGAGCAAATGTCTTTAATTTTAACAAAATCCAATTAATTTTTTTTTATAGTATGTGCTGTTTTTGTCCTATTAAAAAATCTTTGCCTAACTTGAGGTCTCTAAATTTTCTCATAGGCTTTGTTACAGAATTTTAGTACTTTTGGTTCCTACATTTAGGTTTGTGATCCATTTGAAATCAAGTATGTGTTAAGATTTTAGGTTTTGTTGTTGTTTGTTTGTTTGCTTTGCATATGGATAGCTAATATTTCCAGTATCATTTGTTGAAAAGATTGTCCTTGTTGAATTACCTTTGCAGCGTTGTCAAAAATCAATTGAATATATATCTGGAGTTTCTATTCTATTCACTTGATCTAGACTCTGTGCACCAATGTCACACTTTTTGTTTTTGTAGTTTATAATAAGACTTGAATTCAGATTGTGTAAACCTTCTATTTTCATTCTTCTTTTTAAAAATTGTTTTGGCAACCCTAGGTTCTTTGAATTTCCATAAAGATATGCTTTTCATTACCTATGATATGGGAAATTTGTTTGGAATTGTTTTGAAAATGTAGTTCAATTTGGGGAAAATCAAAATCATAAAGACATTGAATCTTGTAAGCTAGGAATATCTCTCCATTTATTTTGGTCTTATTTAAGTTCACACCAGCAAAGTTGTCTGCTCCTGGAGTTTTCATTTGTGGGAAGGTTTTTACTATGCAGATTATTTCTTCTTGAGTTTTAGTAGTTTATGTTTTTTAAAGAATTTCTCCATTTTGTTAAAATTGTCATATTTATTGGTTGATAGAATTGTTGGTAATATTCCCTTGTTAATTAGTCTTGCAATGTTTTTGGGATCTGTAGTGATGTCTTTCTTTTATTCTTGATACGGTAATTTGCCCTTTTTTCCATGTTTTTTGATCAATCTGGCTAGACTCTTGTAAATTTCATTGATGTTCTTCACAGGACCAGCTTCAGATTTCATTGATTTTCTTTCTATATTCTTCTTACTATTTCATTGATTTTTGCTTGTATCTCTATTTATTATTTCCCTCCCCTTGCTTTCAGTTGAACTATGCTTCTTTTTCTAGTTTCTTTAAAGTGTGATCTAAGAACATTGGTTTGAGAACTTATTTGTATTTAATTCTCTATATTTCTCTCAAAGCATTATGTTAGCTGCATCTTAAAATTTTGGTTAGTTGTGTTTTCATTTTTCTTTCATTTTGAAACATTTTCTAATTATTTGTTTCATTGCTTTTTGAATCATGAGTTTTTCAGAAGTATGTGTTATTTTTCAATTACAGTTGACATACAATATTATATTAGTTTCAGGCGTAAAACATAGTGATTAGACATTTATACATCTTATGAAGTGATCAACTCTCAAATATTTTGACATTTTTTAGATAACCATTTGATATTGATTCCTAGTTTAATATTCACCAGAGAATATACTTAGTATAATTACAGTCCTTTTAAATTTGATGAGATTTGTTGTATGGCCTAGAATATGGACCACCTTTGTGAATGCTCTGTGTACATGAAAGTAATGTGTATTCAATGTTTTGTTGTGGAGTGTTTTACAAATGTCAACAAGTCAAACTAAAGCCATAAATATGTATTTATTTAATTTTCTGCATACTAGTTCTATTAATTATTGAGAGTTATGTTGAAGCCTACAACCATAACTTTGGATTGTTCTTTGTTTTTATTAGTTATTTTGTTTCATATATTTTGAAGCTCTGTCATAAAGTCCATTATATATTTTTAATGATTATGTTTGATCTCCACAACTAGCTTTTTATGTATAATTAATTATTTTATTTTTGTGACACTCTAAAGTTTACAATACATGTTTAACATACCACATTCTGCCTTCAAATACTATTATATCACTATATACTAAATAAATCTTGCAACAATTTTTCATTTCTCTATTTCATCCTTTATGATGTATTTGTCATGAATTTTATTTCTGCATATGGTATGAACCACACAATACATTATTTTTATTTTTGTTTTAAACTAATTTATTCTAAAATGACTAATAGGATAAAAACATATATTACATTTGTCCACTTATTTACAATACGTAAGTCTCTTCATTCCTTTGTGCAGATTCAGATTTTCATCTTTTATCATTTTTTTCCCTTCTGAAAAACTTCCCTTGAGAAGTCTTAGAATATAGGTTTGCTGGCAATAACTTCTCTCATTTTGGTTTGTCTGTATAAAAATTTTATTTTATTCTTAATTTTTTGAGGAACCTCCACACTGCCTTCCATGGTGGCTGCACCAATCTGCATTCCCACCAACAGTGTATGAGGGTTCCTTTTTCTCCACAGCCTCTCCAACACTTGTTACTATTTGTCTTGCTGATGATAGCCATTCTGACTGGGGTGAGGTGATATCTCATTGTGGTTTTTATTTGCATTTCTCTGATGATTAGTGATGTTGAACATTTTTTCATATGTCTATTGGCCATTTGTATGTCTTCTTTGATGAAATATCTATTCAGGTCCTCTGCCCATTTTTAATTGGATTGTTTTTTTTGTTGTTGTCGTTATTGAATTGTAGGAGTTCCTTATATATTTTGGATATTAGCCCCTTATTGGACAATGGAATACTATTCTGCCATAAGAAACCATGAAATAGTACCATTTGGGAGAACATGGATGGATCTTGAGATTATCATGCTGAGCGAAGTAAGTCAGACTGATTCACTGATATGTGGTATATAAAACTGAAAACAACAAAAGAACAAGACAAATAAAGAAACAAAAACTCATAGACACAGACAATAGTTTAGTGGTTACCAGAGGATAAGGGGGTTGGGTGTTGGTAGATGAGGGTAAAGAGGATCCAATATATGGTGATGGAAAGAGAACTGACTCTGGGTGGTGAATATACAATGTGATATATTGATGATGTGTTACACAATTGTACACCTGAAATCTATGTAACTTTACTAACCATTGTCACCCCAATAAACTTTAATAAAAAAATTATTTTGCCTTTATTTCTGAAAGATATTTTTTGTGAGCATAGAATTTTCAGTTGACATTTTCCTGACCCTGTTCTTTTAAAATATTGCTCCATTGTTTTCTGGGTTGCATTTTTTTCCTGACAAAAAGTATGCTGTCATTCTTATCTTCGTTTCTCTATTCTTAATGGGCTTTTTTTCTTTCTGGCTGCCTTTAAAATGATGTCTTATTCACTGGTTTCCAAAAATTTAATTATGATATGACTTGGGATGAGTTTCTTTATGTTTTCTCTAATAGGAGTTTGTTGGAATTCTTGTATCTGTGGGTTTATACATTTCATCAAATTTGTAAAATTTTGGCTATTATTTCCTCAAGTTCTCTTCTGTTTCTCCTCTTCTCTTTCTGGAATTCCAATTTCATGTTTATTAAACTGAGTTACTGTTAATTTTTTTCTCTCTCTGTATTTTGAGTGCTTCTATTGCCATGCCTGCTAAGTAACCTCTTTTAAAAGATTAATTGCCTACTCTGCTAATTCTGTCCTGTGTAACATATATTTTAGATATTCCATTTTTCAATTGATAAATTCTCTTCTTTCAAAATTTTTCATTTCTGTCTTCATCATAATTTTGTATTTCGTCTACCTTCTTGAATATATGGAGCATATTTACAATAGCTGTTTTAATGTTCTTGCTGGCTAGTTCCATTACCTCTGTCATTTCTGGGTCTGTTTCTGTTGAATTGTTTTTTGTGGTTATGGGTTTTATTTTTCTGTTTTTTCTTATGTGTAATATTTTTTTTTGTTTTCCTTTACATACTTTTGAATTGTTTCTAGTTCACAGTCATTTTTATTTGAAATCAGCATGATACTTTTGAGGCATACCTTCATGTTTTATCAGAGCATGCCAGAGCATCATAATTGAAGGCTAATTTAATCACACTACTAAGATGATACCATTTTGTAGACTCTACCTAATGAATCACTTATTGTAGGGCTTTTCTATTCTGGTTCATGGGCAAATGAACTATTCTCGTCTCTGTGAATTCCGGGAATTGCTCTGCTTTTAGCTTTTCTGTTTTTGTTTGTTTATTTGTTTCCCAGCCTTAGGAATTTTCTTTTCCTGTATATGGAGATCAATACTCAGTGAAAAACTTAAAATATCACCTCCATAAATACTTAGACCTTTCTTTATGGGGTTTCCTCCTCTCTGGCATTCTTGCCTGGAGATACTCGCCACCCCTGCCTCCACAGAAGGGACAAAGCCGCTAAACTTGGTCCTCTCAGCTCACTGCTACTACTTGACTCTGTTTGGGTTCCTCCTTCTTTCACTAAAGCCTAGAATTGCATCCAGCTAGTGAGTTGCCACATAGGTATCACCTCCCTTGTTTTTATTTCCTCAGGAATCACAGTGCTGTACTACCAGTTGTCCAATGTCTGAAAACCACTGTTTAATATAGTTTGTCCAGTTTTCTAGTTATTCAAGGAAGCCATTACTCTATCGTGAGAAGAAGCAGAAGTAGCAGCCTCCCTATAGGGAGCTTTGATAAAGGCCATAGGGTTCCTTGACTTTATCCCAAATATGAAGATAATTCCCTGTAAAATATTAAGGAACATGGCATAATCAAAGCAAAATGAGGAGAAGAGGGTTTGGATACTTCTCTAGGACTTCCCTGGTATTCATCCTTTGAAGGAAGCAGAGATTGGCATCCATCCCAGAGAGGGAGATTTGATGCAGAAAAAAAGCAAAATCACTGCATTTGAAGTTAGAATATTGAAAGTGAGTGACTACTGGGTCTGCCAGCTACTATGTTACCTTAGAAAGTTTCAGGAAACAGGTACTTAATAGGTGACACTGGTCATTGAAATTGTTTCCTCACCAGAAAAATGGTGATAGAACCATCTCTTTCATAGTGCTCCTTGCAGAAGCAGCTGGACATAAGAATAATCACATATGTAGACATTAAGATGTGAGAGTTCTAATTCCAGTCCAGCCTTTAACATGCTTTGTTGACTACAACTATAGAAAGGTAACTATTGGGAAACATATTATATTTAATTTAAATACCTTTAGCTAATAAATAAGAAAATTCAGAACTTAAACTTGTCTACATAATGTATAATGTTTTTTACTGCAAAAATTATTCCAGGATTCTAATATTGGAAATAAAAGCATTTCTGGACTTCAAGTTTTGACAAACGAAAATGTAAAATTTTATTAATATTTTAAAATGTCAAGAAGGCCAAAGAGATGGTCTTAGTATGGCCATGAGTTCATTAAAAATGTATAGTCAAGGTGACTCTAAGTTCCCTTGCTTATGAGTGTAGGTGATAAAGTTGGGAACTGGCCAGGAACGTGGAAGGAAGGCAAATAGCTCACTTTACTCCAGCAAAAGTATTAATTGGTGATAAGAAATATAGAGCTAAATATTTTCCATATCCTGTACTGAAATTTGGAATGAGTAAATTCAAATGTCATCACAAATTAAAGATATAGTTACTATAAAACTCTGAAAATATTTGTGAGAAAACTTGAGGTGGGAGTTCAGTGTCATCCCAAAGTAAAAATAAAATTCTAGTAAGAAAGCCTGGTTAGGAGCTACTTTTATGATGTCAAGCTTAGTGGTGAGCCATAATCCCTTTGTAGTTACAATATTACATTATTATTTGACATAATTTACCCTCTTACCTGTCCTCATTAAAAACAGTTTTTGTAGTTTATGTTGTCACGAGTATGGAAGAGATATACTTTTCCCTATTTCTCCTGCTAAGGACAGCTAAAAAACCTGGACATTAGATATAAAACAAACATAAGAATACTTTGAAAGATGGAGAAAAGGTAGTAGTAGTAACTCTAGAACTTCAGGATCCAAAGAACAACGTAAAGGTGAATTCCCTGAGTTTTCTTTTTGCCCTCTACATCCTGCTTGGAAGTAAAGAAGCCAGCAACCTAGAAATGCCAAAGGATGCAAACAAAAAAGAGCCCCAACAAAATCCTGTTCTCTCTCCAAAAAATCAGGAAGTGGGGAGTTTCTCACCAGCAGAGTTTGAGTGGAGAGCTTGAATTCCATCCTCACCAGGCTGTAATGGGATACCCCATTCTCCTGCTGGGGTGATGTCAGAGAAGGCTGAGTAGGACACCGGATTTTACCCAATTGGGTAGTAACCAGGAGGCTTCCACCACCCAGCTGGAGTGATGTCAGAGGAGGCTGACTAGAGAGTCAGAATTTTCACTCCTGCTCAACAGTAACAAGGCTACCCACTGCCTCATAGTATCATTGGAGGGTAAGAGGGGAACCACAATGAGGCATTTCTGTCCTCCAGCCGGTTGGGATACTTAGATGATTGTGGAATTTCCTACGACTGACCAGAACTAACAAAGATCACCTCCTTTCAGAATCAAAGGAGGCAGAGAGCAAACCTGGAAGTAATGAGGTCATCTTCCTCACATTTCCCCTGCCAGAATAGTGCCAGAGAAGGCAGCTAAAACAGGAAGTTTAAAGAACCCAAAGTCCCATAACATAATACCTAAAACGTCCAGGTTTCAATAGAAAATCACTCATCATATCAAGAACCAGGAAGATATCTAGCTGAATGGGAAAAACAAAAAACAAACAAACAAACAAACAAACAAACAAAACCATAATGACAGAGATGTTAGAATTATCTGTCAAAGATTTAAATCAGCCATGAGAAAAAATGTTTCAATAAGTATGAACATGTTTGATACAAATGAAAAATAGAGATCCTAAGCAAAGAAGTGGAAAATATAAAGAAAAAACTAAATGGAAATTTTAGAACTAAAAATATAACAACTGAATTAAAAACTCAGTGGACATTATCAAGAGCAGAATGGGGGGAACAGAGGAAAAAGTTGTAAAAGAAAGATAGGACAACAGGAATTACTTAGTCTGAACAACAATAAAAATAAAATACATTGAAAATAATATAAACAGAGCATCAAAGACCCAAGGGACTGATTAATTTTATGAGTTGTCTTTGCTAGACCATGGTACCTAAATATCGTGTCAAATATTATTCTAGTCATTTCTGTGAAGGAATTTTTTAGATAACAGTAACATTTAAATCAGCAGACTTCAAGTGACGCAAATTATTCTCCATAACGTGATTGGGCTGTCTCCAATCATTTGAAGGCCTTAATAGACAAACAATTACCTCCCCAGGTGAAGAGGTAATTCTACCAGCAGATCGGCCACATTTGGTCTTGAACTGTAAGTCTTCCTGGAGTCTCCAGCCTGCTGGCCTACTCTGCAGATTTTGGACCACCAAACCTCCACGATTACGTGAGCCAACTCCTTAAAATCTATCTATCACATAGATATAGATTTATTGATATAAAAATACATCAGTTTGGATATAGTTGTAGATCAGCCGGTAAGAAGGCTGAAAAAAGTACTCAAAGAAATGATGGCTGAAAACAAATTTATCAAAAGGTAAAAAATACAGATTCAAGAAGCGTAGTGATACCTAAACAGGATAAATCAATGATATCCACACCAAGACATGTTATAGTCAAACTTCTGCAAACTAAAGACAAAGAAAACATCTGTACCACATTATTCATTATATTCCCCATACCGTATTTCACATCCCCGTGACTATTTTGTGACTACCAACTTGTACTTTCTAATCCCTTCACCCTCTCCCCCATCCCCCAATCTCACTCCCATTTAACAATCATCAGGTTTTTTTCTCTGTATCTATGAGTAACTGCACTGTACACCTGAAGCTGATATAGAATAATATTGAATGTCAACTGTAATTATATATATATGTATATATATATATATATATATATATATATATATATATATATATATAGTCACGGGATGTAAAGTACAGCATAGGGAATATAGTCAATGGTATAGTAACAGCTATATACAATGTCAGAGGGGTAGTAGACTTGTTGGGGTTATCGCTTTGTGAGGGGTGTAAATGTCTAATCATTATGTTGTTTTGTATACCTGAAACTAATTATAAACAAACCTAAAAAAAAAGTAAGAAAGGAAAACAACTATAAAGCAGTGAATAAAGAAATAACACCTTATCTATAGAGGAAAAATTATTCAAATGACAGTGGATTTCTCTGACCAGATATCATGGAGACCAGAAGGAAGTGGCACAATATTTTTCAAGGGCTAAAAGAAAAGAACCGTCAACCAGAAACCAAACATATTGGCACCCTGATTTTGGACTTCTGTCCTCCAGAACCATGAGAGAGCAAATTTCCGTTGTTTAAAACACCAGTCAATTATATTTTGTCATGGCAGCAGAAGCTGACAAAAACACGGAGAAATTGGGCAAAGGGTGCATGCAGTTTCTCTGTATTATTTCTAACAACTGAATGTGTACTTACAAGTATCTCAAAATAAAAAGTTTAATTAAGAAGAATATTTTTGTATAAATGCTTGAAAATTAATCTTATTTTAGAACTGTTTTTAGAATGTCTTAGTGTGCCATAAGATAATACCTTCTGATAATATGGTACTTGACATTGTTCCAGGCGTTTTCACACACTCTCTCTCGCCAGAACTTTGTTACATGCTGGGGAGCCATTGTTGTCCTTTTAGAAATGAAGAAACTGAATCTTCTAGAGGTAATCTAACTTGAACATAGTTGTATAACAAATAAGAGACTAAGGCTTGAACACCTACTCAGGGACTATTTCCATTTCAACAAGCCTATCGTGGGAATCACGAGTTGGCCTAGCCATAGAATGAACTGCCTCAATACCCTAAGAACAACATGAAAATCATTGGAGAATTACACGGTAACAAATTAGGGCCAGGATGACAGTATCAAGAGCAGTGTGATGCTCCATCTCCTCATGAGCGGTCAAAGTTGACTTGATTGGCCCATGACTGGAGATGCATCTGGACAGGATGCCTTCGACGAGGCAGAGGAGGTGCTGGTCCAAGGGCCTCACGAGCACACAAGGGGTTAACTTCCAGTTAGTTATTCTAGCCCCAGCACTCCAGATGAGGCTTTCCTGTGCACACCCTCTGAATGCAGAACTTACAGGGGGAAAAAAAAACTGTCTCTACAGAATACGTTCAAGTATAAATATGTAAGGAATGTATGGGGGAAAGTAGTGATTCTCTGTTTGCTTTTCATTAGGAATGGATTCCTGATATTCACTGTCCCAAGCAGAAAATCAAGGCCAGTTCCTAAAAACTAACTGTCTATTCTTTCTAGGCCCCTGCCAGGTTTACAGAAAATATTATGCAATGCAAAAATAACGGAGCTGGCCTTTGCATTCTCTCACTCCAGCTGCATTTCCTGAGTTGGGAATGAAATGGCAGGTTCTGCCTTTCAGCCAGGAGCCCAAGGTTTTATTTTGCATTTGAGAATTCAGGACAGAAGGAACTTTCTGGATAGTTGTTGTTTTGTGAAAACACACAGTAATCTAAATTTATTATAGTAAGAGTCCACTTGAATGTACAGATTAGTGTATTTGTGACTGGCCATGACACTTGGCTCACTCTTGTTACTTTAATTTCCTTTTTTAGGATATAAAGCACTAAGGTGCTTTGATAAGAGGCTTGTTCAATGCACAATAGAATGGAACTAAGTTATTCACCGTGTTGAATACATCTATGAAAACAAAAAATTATTTTTTAGGTAGTCTGATGGCCCACTTGGAACGTTCAGATAACAAAAGCACCAAGCAATCAGATGTTAACCTGAACATTTTACCTGGTGGAAGTGCCACAAGCTACATCCAACTAGTACACCCATCAGGACCTTCAAATCTAATATCACCATGGCCGTACTTGAGAAGACCACTTCCATAGAGGACAGGGACCCTGCTCAGGGCGTTCATATCACCTGGGTCTGGTAGTTTCTTAATTCATGGGTAATAATAATAGTTACTACTTATTAAATTGCCCTTATTCCCCATGCACAGAGGTAGGTGCTGTGTATGTATTATCTCAAGAACTTAAGAGATGGATCAGATTCACACAGTATTACATGTGAGGAAACTGAACAGGTGAGCGCCTATTCTGAGATTGCACATTTGACAAGTACAGAGATTAGAGCTGGATACAAGTCTGTCTCTCAAAACCGACGTGTTTGTTTTTTCTGTTATTGTTGTTGTTTTCTCTCATTCAACATGATGCATTGACACTAAAACACTTCAAGAGCTAAATCCTTGAGGGATCCAGAGATTATTAGGTTGGAACAGAGTGTCAGAATATTGAATTCTGATTCTTAATCCCTACTGCTTTCAAAACCTCAAAAGCTGCTCTAATATGGCCCACGTGTGGCAAATAAAAGGAATTTATTATGCTGATTTAATAATCTTCTAACAGTTTTTTCAGTACTGCCTTTATTGGTTGGTGGCATTTTCTCTCTTCTAAGTTAAGTCCCTGACATTTGATTGGTCAATACTTAGTAACTTCAGAAAACCAGTGTGTTCTGGTGGCAGGCATATAGGGCAATGTAAGCCAGGAGACCTGGGCTCCCATTTTGTTTTCACACTAAGTTTGTAGTTATGACATTAGATAAGTCAGTTTGGCAACCTGTGCTACAGTTTTCTTATATGTCAAAGGGATATAATATGTGCATTACTTTACCAGTTAGGAATGTTATCAGATGCAAGTAACAAATTACATGATTAACAGTAGTTTACAGCATAAGAATATTTATTCCTTAATTAATAAAATGTTTGGTGGTGGGGGACTCAATAATCGTATCAAGGACCCATTCTTTTCTATACCCATCGTACTCCACTATGTGCTGGTTTTTCATACTGATGCTTATTGTCTTATGGTTGCAAAGTGGCTGCTGCAGCTCCAGCATTACAGTCATACTCAACAAACGAAGAATAAGGAAGGAGCGGAATCAATAAACTCTTCCTTGTAGCTATTTTTTTTTTTTCATCAAGAAGCAAGCTGTATTTCTCAGAAATCCCTTAACACACTTCCTATTATGACCTCATTGTCGAAAATTAGGTCACTTTGCCCCCCACCCATAACTGAGAGGCCAAGAAATCCGGTGTCTGATTTTTCAGCCCCAGTACTGGAAGGCAGAAAGAGAGAAAATGGTTCAGAATGGCTTTTGTAGATAATCATCTGTGTCTCCCACACTCATGACATTGAAGGATTTGTTTCATCAAACCAAACTTTCCCCTTTTGTCCCTCTTCATGCTAAATAATTTGTAATCAGTATTTTAGACATATATCCAACTACCTTTTTCTATGTAATGTTTCATACACGTGAAGTACAAAAATGCTAAGCGAATACCATAGGTATTCAAGAAATGAATTATTTCAATGCAGGGAAATGCTCACCTGTGATCTAATGCCCAGTACATTTTTTGTGCCATTTGAAGTCACCTCTTATGTTTGTGTTCTCTTCCTGTTTCAATGAATAGTAAACTAGACATGAGATATGTATAAATAATGCCAGAACATCTGGATGAAAAGGAAAAGAAATCAATTATCTGGATGTTTTGTCTACATGACATCAAAACATGTAGCATTGTGTAGACAAAACATCCAGATGATTGAATATTTTGCTCTTCATCCAGACATTTTATTGTCATGTGGACAAAAAGCACTGCCAAGTTGGACAGACGAGAAAAAACAGTGTATAGAAGCACTTGCCTGACTTCTAGAGTTCGAGAATTGTTTTTAAGCTTATTATGAGAAAAGAGGACAATTAATGAAATATTGTGCAGAATTAATTTTCAAAAATTCTAGGCAAGATTGCAAGAAGCTTCTTACTATGGGCTTATCATGATCATAGTAAATAATGGTTCCATTATGAGACACTTAATAGAAAACACACAAACCACTTTTTATTTGACATTGTGTTTATTTTAGCAATGAAGCAATGCATTCACAGAAAAGAACACTGACTACTAAAACACTCTTTTATATCCTGCGAGAACAGATATAGAAACTAATTCCAGTTGTCTAATCATGAGTCAATTTATTAGTCCAGATTCAGTTCAAATTCAGTAATTATTTACCTCTGGTGTTCCAGGTGCTGTGCTGGTCACTTTTTTATATGTAGGCCATCATTTAATTTATTCTACATTAATTCTGTGTGATTGCTAGATGAATTGTGTGTGGTTGCTAGATGAAGGTCTTAAAGATGAAAGGAAACTCCAGAATTCCACAGGTTGGCGGTTTCTACAAACAATATGGTGCTTAAAAGTTTTTTTTTCCTTCTCATTTAGCACGCACGATTCTGTGCAAAAGGAAGGAGAGTTATAGAAAATCAAGTTGCCAAAATTTGGTGTCATGATTCCTAGAAAATTGAGAAATATGGCTAATGCACCATGTCATACTGCTTTATTGCTTTATTTCAAGTAATGTATATATATATATATATATATATATATATATATATATATATATATATATACCACGTTTTAAATCAAACACACTTAATTGAGAACTTAACTTGACAAAGAGGGATACTCGTATTCAACAGGAATCTATTTTATCCTTGAAGAACCTGATAGAGCAATATCCTTAAATACTGTCTGAAGGGCCTCACTGAGATAACAAATTAAATTTTATAACTCACCATCCCCATTCCTTCTTAAGCAGACAGTTCCAAATTCAATACACAGAGGTCGCCAGGGGAACACTCTGTCTTCAAAGTCGGCCTTTTGTAGTCTCTCATTTTTCTGGCAGTGACTTAGCTGGATGGGTAGTAATAAGAGCTAAGAGAATGTTCTTTGGAGCCAAAACTTGTGTGATCAGGACTCAATGGTCTGGGATTTTCTAGGTCAACAAACTGTCAAAAATATCATCAGTAGGGGAATGGATCTGAGCAGAAAAGGAGAAGAATTTTCAACTTTGGCCATATAATGGTGTATTACTCACAACACAGAAACTCATCCTCGTGATAACCTCTGAGCTCTGCAGCTATTACGGCTGAAACATTTCTACTTATATGGGAAAGATGTGAGGTTTTGCTGCAGAAAGTCTCTTTTCTACAGCAAAACCTCACATCAAGTTCCAGACCAGGAGCTTCCAGGTGAATGCCAGTATGCAGTTCATTCATACATTGTCTACTGTTAAAATTCAACATCCTTTAATACAATGTGTTTTAAAGCTGTATTGGGTTCTGTAATTAGATACTGGTAATGGTTGCACAACTTTGAGAAGATGCTAAAAATTACTGAATGGTACACATTAAGAGGATGAGTTTTATAGTATGTGAATTATATCTTAATTTAAGAGAATGGTATTGGACTAATTTAAATAGCTTCTTGGACATCAAATAGAACTTACGAAGCAATATTTTGGTGATTTAAGTGTAAATGAAACAGAAACATATGGAGTAAATTTCTGCAAAATTGCACATGATTTCAAAAATTAAGGGGGAAACGCTCTTGGCAAAACCTAGTTGGGTTTTATCTAATCCAAAATACTTGAAAAATAAATTGAGACATTTCATAAACCAAAATACAGCTGGTTTTTCCATTCAGTGTGTATTTGTTATGTGCTGTCCTTCTCACTAAGTACATTTCTACTTATATGGGAAAGTACAGGTCGTTCAGGTACCCAGGTACAAAACTATGAATACTTCTGGCATCCTACAGCATAAAACAAGGTCACGTTGTGGAAATTTTGCTACAGTAGATTAAATACTAGTTTCAAGAAAATATTCTGTACTGAAACAATTAGAGGAGAAAACCTTTTGTAACAGCCTCTGAGTTAAGTTCCAGAGCACACAATAACTAAAATCCCTGAAACTATTTACCAGGGTCCATCCCATCTTCATTATATGTTAACAATCTCTGGGCATACAAATACCATGGTTACTTAACATGTAGTCTTCTATGTGGCTTTATAAAACCCAGTCACAAAAAATAGTTGGCATCTATACATATGTCAAATTTTGAGGTTGTCATGCAAAACCTTGAAAATCTTTAACCCATACATTTATTGTTTCATTATTGTTCTATTACATTCTAAACTGTAAACTCCTAAGAAGCAACTGTATCCTTTTCACAGTTCATGTCCAGTGCCTAGTGAATCCTTTGAACCCACAAAGATATGTTGGATAAATGCTCTTGATAGAATGTAATTTTAACTTCCCTCACTTCTGCTCAAGTGTCACTTCTCAAAGAGAACTTCCCTGACCATTTATGACCACTGGCTCTCTCTATCTGCTGACCTTTCTTTACTTCTGAACATGCCATAACAACACGTTATATTATACATCACCATTTGCTTACTGTCTGATTCTTTCACTGGAATATTGTTCTATGAGCCCAGGCACTTAGTTTTGTTCACTGCTCTCTGACAATCTGAGGACAAATTATCATAAGACACAGAGAAGCCAGAGTTCGACTCAATCATTAAGTGAACATTGGCCCCAAGGCCAATTGTATGGAGTCTTCTAATCAATCAGTAAACTTGAGTCCTAAAAATAATTTAATGTACATCATACTTGAGTAATTATTGCAGAAGAAATTAAATTTGCATTCTAGAACTTAAGTACCACTCCCTTAACTGAAATTTAATGTCAGGTTTTCCTTTCTTCCTGATGTGATTCTACCACACTTGAAATGACTAACTGAGGTGATCCAGCAGAGTATCATCCTGCCATGTAAGAGCAATTCATCAGATAACCATTTATCACCAGATACTTATGCCACCTTCTCTTCGCTAAATAGGGAGTTTGCCCATATAATACACAAAAAAATCACTTCTGTTTTAGGGAGATTACGTTTTTCCAATTATTTCTTTTTTTTCCCTGTTATAGTTGACATACAATATTGTTTCATATTAGTTTCAGGTGTAGATTTCTTACCTCAGTTATGAGAATTAAATTCTGCCATTGGTTATTCAATTGAGTACTGAATGTACATTTTCCACGCTACATCCTTCCAGATACAGATTTTGCGAAGATATTTTTCATTAAGCATTTTTTTTTATTTTGCAAATTTAAAGTGCTGCTATCTTATCATTTTCAATAAAATGTTGCTTATGGTTTTAAAAAAAGGAGGACTGCCCATCTCACAAATAGCCATTTCTAAATTACTGGAATTTACAAAGGGAAATCACATAGGCCTGTTGGACCCAGTTTATGCACCTCTACAGATCTTCTCAGCTATGGCTGTCCCAAGGGCCTTAGCCATTTGCTCTGCTTCCTGGTCCATATGGAGCCACCAGTACTTGACATGTCTGCTGGGATGGTAAAGCTCCCGCCATGATGCTATTACATGCCTTAGCACCACTGATGTTAAATCTTTACCAGGAACAAGGACCTTCAGCAGTGGGAGATGCAGGAGCTCTAGCATCTACATCCTACCCCACTGGACCCATAAGGGCCCTGGCTTTTTCAGCAGCTGCACAGACAGACTGATGCTAATGCCCCTTGGAGGGATCTGTGAACAATTAAAGATGGAGAAAAGCGGATGATGCATTGGTCTCCACACTCCACCCTGTCCCCCTTCCCGCCCCCGCCATAGAATATTCTAAGAGGTAAGAGCTCCATATTGCCTTACTGGAGACATTTCATATATCCACACAACCAGCTATGTTTTCTAGTGAGGCTGTGGCCAACGCACACGCTTGACTTTGTTTTCTCCTTTCCCCACTTCCCTTTTCCCTTCATTGTTGCTTCACTGGATCAGAATGGAAAGTTGACACTAATTCCAGCCATGCAGTAGGTTAGGACAAGCAGTCGTAGAAAGCAGTGCCTTGGGATAGGATTTTGGAATTAGGTTTCCTACCTCTCTGAAGGTAACATGGAGGACCAGTTGGGTAGTAACAATTACTAAAGCTTTCATCTATTGACAATTGAGATATCATGCAGGTGGGAAGCAAGGCACTGACAGACCACATGGCTGCTGTTCTTGAGTAGCATGGGGGATGTGGTAACACTAACGATGGTCAGGGCGCAGGGGTGGACGCTTTAATTAGCAGTGAAGGACTTGTAAGAAAGAAACAGAACACATTCACAGTATACTTTTATTACAGTATATTGTGGTAATTGTTCTATTTCATTATTAGTAATTATTGTTAATCTTTTACTATGCCTAATTTATAAATTAAACATTATTATAGGTATGTGTATACAAGAAAACACAGTGTATATAGGGTACCATCTATGGTTTTAGGCACCCACGGTGGGTCATGGAACATGTCCCCTGCAGATAAAGAGAGACTACTGTAATTAAGGGGGAAACAGACAGGTTGTATCTATTACACTGCTAGAGTAATCCACATCCCACCTACTCCCATAAGCATGTTCTAGAATATGCATTTTTACAATCTTCTCTGAATTTTTAATTCCGTAGACACATCCTTAGTAAAATTTTCAAGCAATTTCCCTGAAAAAGATTGTGATATAAAAGAATCTCCTATGACCATTTGTGGAACGTTGGTAAATTCTCTTCTGAGGGTTGAAAGGTTTAGTTTTCAAGAAAATAGTGTCTTTCATGGCAAGCTATAAGCAGAGCCATTTCAAAGTTGTCTCTAGGTTCTTGGTGAGGCAGGTCTCCAGTATGCCTAGATATTCATCCCACAACCGAAACAAATTTCTTCTTTACTTCATTCTCCCCAGCGTAGCACATGCATTCTCTTTTGGCCCTTTTCCACCTGGACCACTGCCCACTTCTGCAACTCCATAGAAACTTTATGCAACACAAGAAATCACTGTATGTATTAACAAGTTATTATGACATTGACATGAATATAGACCAGATAGATAAGTAATTGATACAAACAGCTCATGTTTAAGCAACATGAAATTAACAGTTTACCACTCGGAGCGATCACTATTGACTCAAGTGTTAGGCAGTCTCTTGTAAAAGTAATCACCAGTACCAGCTGTCACTTGTTGCTTCCGCCCAAGAAACTGAGTCTGATTTGCTTTATAAATATGAACACTTTTGACAAGGATTCTTGTTAAGGAGCTGGTAAATTACAGATTTAAATGTATTTTAAGTTTACCAAATGTTTTGTACAAACTAAACTGAGAGTCATGCAGTATTTTTCTAACCAAAATGTTATAGCATTTTAACCTTGGGAGAATCTCTCTGGATAGTGTACAAAAATGTTGGCGTGCACAAAAAGAACTAGTTTAAGAGTCATTTAAATAGCTCCAACTGTTGGTCACCTATTCCACCTGCCTGTATGAAAAATCCGATACTACCTTGTATACAAGTTCATAATAAACACATTAAGTGTTTGGTTCTGTTGGAAATTTTTCTGTGTTTTTTTTTTTTTCCTTAGCTAAATATAGTGGAAAATGAAAATTACTTATTCAGTGACAATATCACATTTTGTGTTTCGTTAATTTGATTTTAGGGTGGCAATTTTATCAATCCAATATATTTACCCAAGGATTTTGGGCACTGGTGGCATATTAAAATCAATAAAACAGCAACAACAAAAATCCTATTTATCCTAGGATTAGGAAGATCCAACTGCATCCAGATGAGGAAAAAATCCACTTCATATTTCTAAAGCAAATAAAATTAATTGTGTCAAATATTAATCTTCCAGAGATTTCTAGAATGTATATTTATTCCCATTCTAATTACTGTGATGTTCTAGTGACCTTATTTTGCCTGATCTGAACATTCACCCAGCCTCCTCCTTTGTCTTCCTTTTTGTTCATCACGTTCTGAGCCACATATGTTTTCTGAACCCACAACTGAAATGGAGGATTGAGACAAGTATATAGGAGATCTGAGTAAAGAAAAACCACATCATATTTTCCAAATCTATATCTCATTTTGGATTCCCAACTAATTCGCTTGGCTCCGGAAGCCCATGCTCTCCTTTATCTAGTGTGCCACCTTAGAGAATTCTCCTGAAACACGTTTTTCCAGCTCACGTAAGGTTAGGTGGGAATCTTTGATGGCCCAGTGTTGGGAACCACACCGGTCACTGCTGTGGAAGAGAAAGGGAGAGAGTTGATGTTAATTACATGTTGGTCTAGGGCACAAGCTTGCAGCTGGGAGATGAGCAAGTTCTAGACATTTTTTTGTGCAGTATAGTGATTATAGTCAACAATACTGTAGTATATACTTCAAAGTTGCTAAGAGAGTAAATCTTAAATGTTCTCACCGTAAAAAAAGAAACGATCATTCTGTGACCAACGGAGGTGTTAACTAATGCTAAGGTAGTAATCGTACAGCAATATATCAATGTATCAAATCCACACATTGTACACCTTAAACTTACACAGCATTATATGTCAATCCTATCTCAATCTTAATAGAATAAAATTGTATCAACTGGACGAATGAGCTAGTCTACGAGCCATTCCAGAAAGTAGGTAATTACTCATTAATCATAACCTACTTGGGATCAAGAGCATTATTTCTAAATTTGATTGTATTTATCACTGTGCTTCTTCCCAAAATTAAACTCCAAGACAAATAATGAGCATATTAAAATAGTGTGAAACAAGTTGTAAGGGCAATTTCCAAAAAAGAAGTTCTGGAAATGAGTTGAGAAATGAAATGTGTTTGGAGGAAGCAGCTGTCTTCCAAAGTGGGCCCTGGAAGGATAACACTCAGGACGAGGGAGCTGCAGGGCACCCGGTTAGCAAGCGAGGCCAGGCTGTTGTTGCTGCACCGAGAGCCCTTTTATTCAGCACTTACGCTGTGTTTTTATTTCCTCTGCCTAAGTTTTGACTCCCTGACAGTTCTGTAGACAGCCATGTCCTCCCGCACTTTCAGAATCCTTCCCAAGTTCAGAGTAGTTCTAAGAATATAATAAGATCACAATATTTATATGTTGGCATAGTTTAAAACCCATTTCTTTGCCTATTTGGGGTCAACTAAATAAATTTAGAAAAAAGTTAATTTGCTTTAATTCATTCAAACAGATTCTTGATTTGAAAATAGATCCATTTTTACTAGTTGAATGAACTCAGGAAGCTATTTGAAAATAATGAATGCGAATTATTTTTAAACCAGAGTAAAAATATAGATACAGTTCTGTATTTGGATAAGTCTTCCTATTTCTTCGGGTGTCTTTAGCTACTTCTATTTGCTATATATAGCATGCTGTTTTAGTACCAAAAAGTAGACTCACGTGCCTTATGTAAATGATATCCTGAGGAAATATACTATATTTCTAAAAATTCTGTTAGGCATAAATCTGTTACTTTATACAATGCTTGTCACAAGAGACTATATTAAAATTGATGTAGCTTGGTTTCATACACTCTTAAAAGAAATTCAGAGACTATCTCTACACAATGTCAAATAGCTGGAAAGAAAAAGACACCAGACAATGAAATAATTTAATGTCACTGCTATGAACAAGCATTTATGAGGTCTATACTCCAGAAAGATATAGCTAGACCAAAAGTTTCCATTTTCATTTGAATGTTCTATTGGGTGTAGCGTCCTGTAGACAGAGCTTCTCTATCCCTTGAGGATTTCAGGCACTAATCAGGGACATGATATTTATCCATATAACCAGTGCCTTAGTCTGTTCAAGCTGCTATAACAAAATACCACAGACTGAGTGGTTTATAAACAACAGACATGTATGTCTCATAGTTCCAGAGGCAGGGACGTCCTTTAGAGATTTCTGGAGTGTATATTTATTCCCATTCTAATTACTGAGACATTCTAGTGACCTTATTTTGCCTTATCTGCATGAGGTGCAGATCAAGGCGTATTCATAATTGGTGTCTGGTTCATAGTCTTCTCATTGTGTCCCCAATATGGCAGAAGAGGCGAGGGGAGCCTCTGGGGTCTCTTTTATAAGGGTATGAGTCCCATTCATAAGGGCAGAGACCTAATCACCTCCCAAAGGCCCCCACCTCCAAATTCCATCACATTGGGGGTTAGGTTGTAACATAATGTGGTAGGACACAAACATTCAGTCTGCAGCACCCAGCAAGTGTTTCCTTTGCACCACCAACTCCATACAAAGCACTGTGCTAATTTGGGGAAGCATTCTTGTATTGGGTTGATCTGAAGAGTCTCTCAGGCATCTTCCCAGTCTAAGATTCTGTGATTTGAAATGAGCCCCAAACAGAACACAACTCTATCAAAGTGAGTGAAAGTAGAATTTTTAAAATGAACACTTATTGTACATCTACCTTGTGCCAAGAACTCTTCACATTTAAGTCTTGATTATCTAAAAGACTCGCCTTTCACTGATTGCTTTCAGTCTTTGTAAGGACAGTGGGGGGGCTGTGCATCCATCTACCTACGCTCTGAAATGCTAGATTCAGCCCTTTGGCCATGAATGACCATCAGAATATTGCAGGCCCTCTGGCCCACTGAACTCTACTTTAGCACAATGCCATCTCTGGGTATCAGGCACTACAACTCAAAGCAGGTCAACAAAATCTATCATTGCATCTATTAAAGTGATGTTACTGAACATTTTACCACAGCCTGTGTAATTCAGGGACTCAGCTCCCGCGCTCTGCACCAGAACACAGGATATGGTGAGGCCAGAAAGGAACACCCACGGAGCCATAGATAGGGGAGTCATACCACCATATTCTCGCTGGCGGCTGGATTGGAGACACAGGAAGCAGGAGCCACACAATCCTCAATCTGCCGTTCACTTCTCTGCCCACCAACCAACCTCTTAGCGTAGCCACGGAAGTTATATTAGTAGTAACAGCTGATGGCCACCCAGCCAGAGTGGATGGCCATCTGATTACAGCTGATGGCCATTTCATAACTAAGCCAGCACCTTGCCATGTGAGGCCGAGAGCCTGGCAACTGCTCTCTGGGACTCTGTCCCCACAGCCTGCATAGTTTTTCTTTTTGAGCGCCCATTCACCATCACTCCTACCAACCACCCAGCCGAGAAATTTCTCTGAGCCCTGGCTTGTCCAGCCAGCGTTTTTGTCTAATGGATGTTGTATTGGGTGCTAGGAAACTGTAAGGCTGGTACAGAAGGTGGAGGAAGGTGTTAATGACATCCTTGCTTTTATTTATTTTTACTTCTTCCATTTTCTCCCATTCCTCCAACTTCCTCATTAAGTGCTTTAGCAAATGTGATTTCGTAAGCCATCATGAATAAGTTCTGGAATGGGGCAGGCATAGATCAAAAGGGGAGAAGAGGGAGAGAGAAAGGGGAAAAGGAAGCCAGATGTGGCATCTCTCTCCTATTCCAGGGACTCTTCAAGACAAAACCTTTTCTTGTTACTCTTTATCTTTTGGACATATTCAAGGATGATGGGTTCATGAAAATCACCAAATGTTTAGGCCCTTGATTAATTTATCACTATTATTTTTTTAAATATTCAAGTCATAGGTCATGCTTTTAAGATCGTCTTTTAAAAATATCAGAAGCTTCCAATTGGATTTCATTTAGTTTGAAGATTTCTACATTTTCTTTCAGATGACGTCACTTATCATGACTCACGTGATTCATATCATCACACTGACGTTAGTCCCCTAGTGTTTGCAATGCCTGGGTCCTCTGCACTCCACCCAACACCTATAAGCTTCCACTTTGGGGGGAAGGGCATGCACTATGTCAACAGTGCAAACAACACGGAAAGTAATTTTAGGAAGAAAAGGAATGCCACTTCATCTTGCTGCAACGATGGAGGGAAACCTTCCCTAGTCCACACAGAACTCATTCATATTGGCCCTGCGCCAGGCATCCAAGTTGACTTGACAGTCATGTTCAAATGCCAAGGAAACTTGCATTATAACTGCACAAGTTCAGAACTTTTGCTGTATACCTCCAAGTTTTCTTTAAAAGTTGGCAGTAGGCTTCATAATCATTTACTCTGATCAGCAGCGTTTTCCAAAAGTGATGAGAAAAAAAGGAAAGGGTGAGGTTAGCTGTTGATATCATTTGTTGGCCTGTAAGCTTCCCTTTACTACCTCTTTTTGCCTGACACTCTTCAGCCACATTTCAGTTTCTCAGACTGTCCAAGACCTTGCCACACCAGGCTTTTCTCCCAGTTTCCCACTCCTTTTCTCTGGAGTCTTAACTTGAGTTTCAGGTTTCGTTTTACATGGACCTTTGTTATGCAAGCATTCTATGGCCCCAACACGGAGGAAGGGTCTCCGCACACTTAGAAGCCTGTACTTTGCCTCTTTTAGCATCTATCATTATCATGATTACATACTCAATGGTGCCTTTATCTTACTCATGGCAGTAATCACATCACTTACCACAGAGCCGGGGAGACACTGATTCCTCAATAAATAGTTGTTTATTGATTGAATAAATATTACTTGACCAAGAGAAGAGTCTACATATAATAGTGTTAATTGGCTTATTTATTTGCATTGTTATGAAACATGAAAGTTACAACTAAATTTGAAAGATGAAATAGCTTTTTTTTTTAAATAGTAAAAACAAATGGTCAACTCCTTTCTTATTTATGTCTCTTTGCAAATATACCAACTCGTGGTTTCATGTTCTCTGATGTTTTGTAATTTCAAGTAAATTAGAGGATATAATAAGACTATCCTGATGGAAATTACTCAAATTTCCAGAGAAAACTGGAAACATTGTCAAAATAATCTTCCTCTGATTGCTATTAATATATGAACTGGTCATTCTATGGTATTTTAAGATAAATGAGTACCCAAATTCCAGAGGGCTCACAAAATTGGGATTCAACAGTAAACTTAATTCTGGGTAGGCAATTAGCCAGGAAATGCCTTGGTATACTGGAGTGGGAGTTGGGAGACTGGCCCATCCAGTCTCAAAGTTTCCCAATTTTTTCATCAATGAAATGGAAAGTTTATTTATTCATTTAACAAGCAATTATTTTACACCTTCTGTGTAGCAACACTGTACTAGGTTATAAAAAGATGCAAAAGGAGAGAACTATATAAATAAGTACTCAAATTAGCCATAGAGATAGTAAGTGCTATTAACATTAAGGAAAAGTTGGAATCAGTATACACTGATGTAGCAGGTTCCCAGGTGTGTTTTATGGATTCCAGGTTATTGAGTGTATTCCTAAAAGTGTTTCTATCTCTAATAAAATTTGGAGACTGGAGAGACACAATGCATATAAACATACCAAAATCTCTGACAATTCTCACATCAGTAAAATGATTTAGTTTTATTTAATCAAATATTTCCTCACATCTTTTAATTACAGTTCCATATCTTTCTCCTAAATAACCTATTAATAATTTGTGTTTGAAGAAAACTTGGAAGTTTTCCAAGAAAACACTGCGTTCAAATCCTTGGGAAAAGCCTAAATTTGAGGTTCATAACAATCATGGAGAGTCCAGGAATCAAGGAAGAGTGGGGCCTGTCTGGGGTCCCTGATAAGTCAGGGGGTGAGACTGATCAGGTGGAGCAGAGACAGATGCTAGAGAACATTAAATGTTACTCCAAGGCATGTGAAAGTTACTAGTAGGCAATCATTTGCCTTTGGTGTTTTCTGATCTGAGGGAACGTGGAGAGAAAGGCTAGTGTTTCCTTTGATGAGGCTAGTGTTTCCAAGAGACCTATAGAAATGAGTATTTAGTGCAGGTTGGATGGAAAAGAGAGGCATGGAAAAGAATCCAGAAGCTCCTATTCTAGGTGTTCAGCAATGGTTGCCTGGATTAGGAAACCAGAAATGAGAATAGGGTTCTTGACATCTCAGAGGAAAACATGACTAATCTTGAATAGAAATAGAGATGAAAGAGGGCAAAAAAGTAGAAGTAGCACCACGGTGTTGCTGTCAAAGCATTGAAAGTTTATTGGTGTCCGTGATCCCTTGAGGATACTGGAGCTTAGTTCTGGAGTGGAGGAAAAGTATGTAAGATTGTGTGAATAATCTTACTCCTATGAATAGTAACCATAGGCATCACAGCCGAAGTTAGGGGGAAAACAAAAGAGAGAGAAAGAGAAAAGCAAGGACCCAAATCAACCCTGGGATTGTCCCCACCTGGTGATGAGTGGGGAAAGAAGGAAGAGGAAAGACCATTAAATTCTACAACTATTCATCAAAGTATGATTATTTCAGGCACTATGCTAGCTGCTGTATAAACAAAGGTAAGACACAATGACTTGCAATCAAATATCTCATAATTTAAAAAGAACAAATACATAAAGTCTACAGTGATGTACCCTAAGGAATTGCATTATCTGGGACAGCCCTGAGACTTACACTGACCCATAGAATGTGGTGAAAGTAAGTCTGTGTAAATTCTAAGGCTGAACTTGATGTATTTTCAACTTTATCTTTTACCACTTGAACATCCCTCTTAGAAGCCCGTCTTCATGTTCTGAGAAGCTCACTCTCGTGGAGACCACACATGGTAAATGACCAAAGTTCTCCAGTTGGCACCCTCATCTGTCTGAACTTGCAAATGAAAGCAAGCTCCATCTGCCAGCCTTCTGAGTGAGCCATCTTGCATATTCCAGACCATCAAGCTCCTAGACCATTGTAGTCCGGGGCAACTGAGCTTTGTCAACCCCAGAAACCATGAGAGATGACTAAATTGTTGCTCTTTAAACCACTAAGTTTGGGGGTGGTCTGTTTTGAAGTTACAGATAAGTGAATATGGTCAGCTGATAGAACACAGGAAAAGTGATTAATTATGCAAGGGTGGGCCAGGAAATCTTAGAAGAAGTTATAACACCAAAGACTGATTTAAAGAAAAAACAGATGTTTGCCAGAGAGACAGGAAGGAGAGGTATTCCAGAAAAATGACAGCAGCAACACAGGTACATTTGGGAAAGTGCATAGGGAAAAAGGCCTGTGTACAGGAAGGGTCAAAAAATAGAATCTAGTAAGGTTGTTGAGTCCAATTTTCTGAAAGTATTATATGTAAAGTGTATGAAATTTATACCATAGGTAATGAAGCTATTAAAAAAATCTTAAGACAGAGTCAGCACAAGTCACATATTACGCATTTGTTCAACAAACCATCTAGGCACTGATGTTGTGATACATGCTGAGGATAGAGAAATGACACTATCAAGTAGTCATGATTCATGACTTCAGGCTTGCTATGTAGTCAGAGAAAGAGATCAAATAATTATGAAAGTAATGAAAAATTATAAATTGCTATGGATACTATGACAAAAAGGAAAATTATGCTATGAAAAGACACAAGGCTGAATGAAAAAAATTCCTTGTACTGTCTTGACATAATAAATCATTAATAAATGGTGGTGGTATGGGTGATGGACTATACAGAAAAAGAAGTATTGGAGGCAAAGAAAATAATTGTAAAAATATTGCCATGATCCAGGAAAAGAATGATGAGAGCCAGAGATAGAGCAGTGGAAACAGGAATGTAGAGACAGGAAAGTAACATTCAGAAGCACAGCTGGCAATCGTGGAAAACTGATTTGATATTTAGACAAAAGAGAAAGGAACACTGAAGACAACTCTAGTCTTTATCTTGAATAGAAGAGTTTTATTAACTGAAATAGAAAACACACTTGGAGGCTCAGATATGGAAAGGAAAGATAACAAGTTTTGGTTTGTGAACATTTAGCATGAGCTACTTGAAGGAGATTTTCCATTGATTGTACAGACTATATTATTCCATTTATAAAAATTAGTAAATGCAAACTCATCTATAGTGACAGCAAGCACATCAGTGGTTAAGAAGAGAGGACGTGTTGGAAGGGGCCCAACAAAGAGATTGCAGAAAGTCATCAAAAAACTTTAAGGAGTGATGGATGTGTTTAATATCTTGACTGTATTTTAAAATGTATCCAAATATATAGCTTAAATACATTCAGTTTATTTTATTTAAGTTATGTTTCAATAAAGCTTTTATACATAAAGAAATACTGATAAGAAGAGATTTATGAAGGGTATCACAAACATTTGCAAATGCATACATTTGCAAATTGGGACAAAATAAAGATTGACAAAAAGAGCTTGAACTGTTCGTGATATGCAAAACAAATTACTACTTGAATTAAAAAGAAAAGGAAGAATGTGTTTTTTATTGATGCAGAAATTTTCACATTATCCTAAAATAAAGGTAACAAGATTGGATATTAATGACATTTATTTCTGCTAGTGAGAATTGGAGGAAAATTTTTTTTTTTAAAGTTGAAAATAGAATTATCAGAAATAAGAAAGTAGATTAAAATGAAGATGATGGCAAAGTGAGAAATATAGAAATGTCTTAGAAAAGCAGCCTGGACAAAGGAAAGCCGTTGCTTGATGAGAAATGAAACAGAAAAAAAAACACAGAAATTGGCTTAAGCAAGTCAAATATTCCTACTCACTGTGAGTGTTGGCACGGCCAGGGGGAAAAAAATCATCATATACCATCAAAGTAGAACAGAAAAATGGTGACAAAAGAAGAGAAGGAAAGGCCATTTACTAAATAAAATATAACAATAATAACAAATTCAATGTTATGGTTACATTAAGACTAAGATAGTAAGCCCAAAATAGAATAGTTTGGGACCTGAGAATCTTCTCTTTTAACTCAAGGCCAATCTCAATATTCATTTATTTGTTTATACACAAAAATATTTATTGAAAGCTTTCCATGTGTTAGATACTGTTCCCAGTGCCAGGGTTATATTAGTAAATAAAATAGATTAAGTGCTTACTCTCACGGAACTTACATTTGTTTATTTTATTGATAAATATTAAATTGATTAAATCATATGTAAATATGTTAAATAGTGTCTTTTTATTTGAACAACTTTGAAAACTTTAACCTAATGTTTGTAAAATATTTCTGCTTTTTCTCATGAATGCGATCTAAGAATAGTGACATTAATCATAGCTAATAAAAACTATTTTTATTTTAGTTTAAACAAAAAAGATGGAGGGCTACCTTTTTCTATATGCTTTCAAGAGAATGAAGCCCAATCAAATACAAGTGCTTCTTAAAATTAAAATATCATAATTCCTTTTCATCCTCTCTGTAGTTTCAGTCATATCTTGGCTTTCTCCAGTTGGGAAAAGAATTGAAACTCCTTTGCCAGATGCGTAGTTCAAAAGTCAGGATTGTAATATCATTGCCTAAAGAATTCCCAACACCAGGGAATCTCCCAAAGAATGCTCAAGTCCATGTTTCTTCACAGCCCCTGCCGTGCTTTGCAGGCAACAGCCCGGTTGGACCTTAGGTTGCCAATAGAAACATGAAAGTGAGAAATTATCTGTAAAAATCAACACGGCCATGCTTATTGGGACTGCCTTATCAAAAATCAGGACATCCAGCTCAGCTAACCCTTTCGGTTTCAAACGAAAAACAAAAAAACAAAAAAAAAGCCCAAACCATTTTTTATCATTGATGCTAGAAGTGCCTGGTTGGAAGTTTGGCTGAACAACCAAGAAAAACAAACTTTTTTTGAGAAAAGAAAAAAACATTCTATAGCAACAAAATATGGAAACACTCAAAGTGTTTTTCTTTTGGTAGAAAATATTCCATCACCTAATGCAATGTTGCCTCTGTGGGAGTTGGTTTGGAATTATGTGCAAACAGCAAAGCATTGCTGCAGTCTTTGTATTTGGAGAAAGTTATAATCGTTCTATCATTTTCTAACTGATTTCTTATAAGTAAAATAGTATGACTTCCATTTGCCTTCCCTTTTATCACAGACAAAAATCTCCCCCAGTCAAATGAAAGTTGAATTACCACTGAGAATCCTATAATGTATCCAATTATACATAAAAATAGATAATTCTATCTTTAATATGAATAAACTGTCTATTTCAATCCTGATGAGATACACTTCAAATGTTAGAAGTAAAAACTCCTAAGGGTATTTCGCAATCATCTCAGCCATATATACCCCTAAATTCAAAAAAATGCTATTTTCAAGATAGCTTTAAGCTATGTCTTTTCTCCTAATAAGTTTTTATAAAAGTAAAACCTTATTTCCTGCCAAATTTAGTTTATAGGCCTTTAAAATAAAATAAAAAATAATAATGTTTCTTTGGTATTGTCTATGGTTGACAAATCAAGGGAACTCATAGCATCAGGATTCATGTGTGATATATAGAAAAGCAGGAAGTATTGTGACTCTGGCCTTAGGTACTGTATCTGTGAAAAATCATTCAGTTCTCCCTTCATTCCTAAAGACTGACGATGAATCTCACAATGAAAGCAGGCTTCACATACTCTTCAAACCAGAGAAATAGAAAGTATAAATGAGAGCCTATCAAAAGAGGAAAAAACACACTCTATGGCAGAGTTTAAAGTAAATGCAAGAGGCCAAAGGATATTTGGTTTGTCACTTTTAATGAAGTGCTAACAAGGAAAAGAGTACGACTGCAAAAACCCTACTCTTTAGATGTCTTACTGCTTGAATTTTTCTGACATGAGGTTATGGAATATGAATGTGCTTGAACAAATCTTTTAATAACTAGAGCCTACATGTTGCCTTTAAAAAAATATTGATTTGTCTCCAAAAGAGAACCCCCAAACCATAATCATCTGACTTTATTTAGTTTGGGCTAAAAGGCAAATCCTATACCTGCGAACATGCCAGTACCCTCCAAAATAACTCTTTAACCAAACCAGTTTCTTTTTGCCAGAAACAAAAATGAGCACAGAGCTATTCTAATATTCCAGTGTGAGAAGATATAAAACAAAGACATTTGTCAAAATCCTGTTGGGTTGGCTCACTGGGAAGGTCTGGAAGTCTAAGTCCAGTTTAGGAAACAAGAATTCCCATTTTCATCCCTGTGACCCCTAATCCTCTGAGACCTCCTGGGAAATGTAAACAAATCTCTTTGAATTCAGCTTTATCATCTGTACTCATGGAAAATCCAGTGTCTTTATTTTAATTTTTTGTAATAGTCAATATAAACGAAACAAAGTTTAAAGAAAAGTGAAGGTTGTTTTCTGCCTTTTGTTCAACTGGTCGGTAAAAGAGGTCCAAAACGAGGATGAGTGTGTCTCTGTAGACCGACTCTAGTTACCAGTTACTACCTCCTCTAATCCCAGGAACTGTGACCAGCTACACTCAACCCCATTAGCATCAGTCACTCAGGAACACACCATCTACACCCTGAGTGAAGGAATAAATATGACCCTCTTTGTAATAGATTATAGACATTTTGGAGTGAGAATTGGATGAAGACTGAGCTATCAATAGGTGTATCTGGTTAAAAAAAAAAAAAAAAAGACTGAAAACTAGTTTATTATAAGAATGAGACAGTAATCGATTTTCTTGGAAGGAAAACATGTAATTTAAAAGGGAGGAGCCAGGATTTATTTTGATATGAAGTACATGGCAAGAGCAAGTCTAAGCTCTCATCACTTCCTAAACGTTTAAGTTTCTTTCCTGTTGCAAAACACATGTGTTGTCTAAAAAGCTTCATTTCCTCCTTCAGGTGTGTTTAGATAGTATTTCTTTTACAACGTCCCATAAATCCAATTGGACAATGGTTTTAAAAGTTTTCATAAGCCCTAACCTAATTACAGACATTCTGAAATGTAAATATAAATAAAAACCAGGGGGTGAGGGAGGGATGAATAGGACATTTAGGGCAGTGAACATGCTCTGTATGATACTACAATGATGGACACATGTCATTACACATTTATCCAAACTCACAGAGTGCACGACACCAAGCGTGACTCCTAATGCAAACCATGGACTTTGGGTAATAGTGATGTGTCAGCATTGGTTCATCAATTGTAACAAATGTGTCACTCTGGTGGGATGTTGATGATGGGTAAGGCGGTGCGTGTGGGGGCAGGGGGTGATGGGAAAGCTCTGTACCCTCTTCTTAATTTTGCTGTGACCCTAAACCTGCTCTAAAAAAATAAACTCTTAAAAAAAAATAGAATAAAGCAGGGTTTGGGTAATCTGACAGAAATAGAAGTTCAAGAGAGGGCTATACCCCTGAGCTAATCTCATTATACTGAACTGGTATGATACCATGAACTAAATGAGGACTCCAGACAAACCAAGTGGACAGACATGTCTTAGAAAACAGGGGATATTGGACAGAATAAAGGAAATCGGGACCAATCAAGAAAGACGTAAGGAATATTAATTACATTTGAAATGAGAAATAAGACTAAAACCTATACACATTTTAAAAAATGAATGTCAAAAGTAACCCTGAGGAGAAGAGCATTTTTAGAGCCGAACTCTCCAGTATGGCCGCCTCTAACCATATATTGCTACTGAGCACTTGAAATGTGGCTAGAGTGACTGAGGAAGTAAACTTTTAAATCTTTTTAAGTTTTCATTTTCGTTTAAAAACTGATATTCAATTTCATTCTTAGAAAACTTTTAAGTGTTTTTGGAACACTTGTTTTAAGTGTGCTTGGAATAGGTTGGTCATGTGGATCTTTTTCAACAGCAAATTTTATACCTAAATATAGATAAAGTATTTGCAATGAAAATTGGTGTCTAAATGAATGGGCTATAAATATAGAATACACATTTTAGATTTTAAAGACGCAGGACAAAAACAATGCAAAATATTTTATATGGATTGTTGAAATGATAATATTTTAGATATATGGGATTAAATAAAACATATTGTGAAAATTTAAAAATTTTTTCTAAATACTCTGTATGATACTATAATGATGGATATATGTCATACATTTGCCCAAATTCATAGAACGTACAATACTAAGAGTGAACCTAATATAAATTGTGTACTTCGGGTGATAGTGACGTGTCTATGTTGGTTCATCAATTATAACAAATATCCCCTCTGGTGGGAATATTGCTAATGAGGGAGTTTGTGCATGTGTAGGGGCCAGGGGTATATGGGAAAACTCTGGACCTTCCTCTCAATTTTGCTGTGAACCTAAAGCTGCCGTAAAAAAAAAAAAAAAGCCTTAAAAAATAAAGTTAAGATGGTAAAGTTTTTGTTATGAGTATTTACCACGATTAAAAATTTACGAAGTTATAAAAGGAAAGAAAAACACAATATTGTGAATTACTCTCAGAAATTTCAACTCTACTTGTTCAAAATTCACCTTATTTATCTTGCACCACCCCAGAAGGTTTGAAGCTGAGTTGGTTTTAAGGTGGGATCCTACTCCAGGAGCTTATACAAGGCTCCACAACAACTATAAGTGGGAGTTGCTTTTAAGCCCATATATACCCTTTTGCCAAATTGACCAAATTTGCCCGAACCTGGAATAAGCATGAACTTCTCTGGCTACACTCAAGTTTAACATGCAGAACAAATCTGATGGATTCTGTCCTGTGTGCAGTCCAGATGCTGACCAGATGTGTGTGTGTTACAGCCCGTTGGCCTCTTTGGGGATGTCTGGACATTTACGCTATAGTCAGTCTCTGTTTTAGTATCATTAAAAGGCAATTTGCTTAAAACAGAAATTATGGAATGTGATTATTGTCACTTGAAAATGGCCATGTTGTGGCATGTCATCGCTTCTTTGTCTCGTCAGTACTTTAATACTGTTCCCCACTTTTAAATGAATTAAAAATCTCTGATCATCCTTTAAGACCTAGCTTCCAGGCGGGGCCTCCAGGAAGCCGCCCCATGGTTGACACCATCACGCCTCTGTTGGATCTCCACCCTGCTCTACACACTGTGGTGTTTTTCCTGTAAACCAGCTTCCTCGGCTCCTCTACAAAATCTCTGCCTTTGGCAAGTCATACGTACCCCGATTTCAGCTGAAGTCTTTGCTTCATACCTCACTGAAAGAACAGAGGACTTCTGAGCCCAGAACGCCACATGCCACCGCCTTCTAATAAACATATCCATCCTCCTTTCTAGCATCTAGGCCAGGGCACAACAAAAAATGGCCCTGGAGCAAATCTGACCTCCCCACTGTTTTTGTATGGTCCACCAGCTTACAGTGTTCTTTTTTACATTTTAAGTAACAGGGAAAAAAAAAAAAGATGACTTCTATTTCACGGTATGTGAAAATTATATGAAATTCAAATTTCAGTGTCCATAAATAAAGTCTTTTTGGAACACAGCCATGCTCATTTGTTTACTTATTGTCTATGGCTGCTCCCTGCTATAACATCATGTCGAGTAGTTGTGGTAAAGACCATATGGCACAGAAAGCCTGAAATATTTACTCTCCAGCCTTGTATGGGTTTGCTGAGCCCTGATCTCGATGAACCTCTTTCTTCCTCCTTGCAAAACAAAGGGAGGCCCTCTCCTCCCTTCAAAGGTCGAATCTCCTGTGAGCGCCCCCTCACTACACCCTGTCTTCCCTCACATTTCTCCTTTGATCCCTCAAGGCCCTTCTCTGCTCCCTTCGCAGCCAGACTTTTGATACCTCACAACTAATTCTCTCACTGCCTTCCTGCTCCACCACTTTCAGCCTTACTATTCTTTCCTTATCTTCCAGTTCTTCAGGCATCTATCCAGACTCTTTCCTCCCCTATCTCTACCCTCTCTGATTAGGTCATCGCCTGAATCGCCATAACTTTAAATAATACTGAGGTGCTAAAGCTTCCCAATTTTATCTCCAGAACTCCAGCCCCAACCTGTTGTCCAATGTACAGTGTCACATGTCCAAGTATTAAATTGGCATCTACGATCTTCTCATTTTTAACATGTTCTCAGCAGAATGGTGGTTTTTCCCTCATAAATCTGTTCTGATTCACCTACCCAGTTACTTGAGGCAGATGCCTAGGAATTAATTTGGATACTTTCCTCTCTGCTACTCTCCACATCCAGAAAGTCCTGTTAGTTCTACTTCTAAGATCTCTCTTGACTTTGTGTCTTGGGTATTCTCATTCAAGCCACCTGGTTCTCCCTGCGTGGGCTGTAACTGGTTTCCTGGTGGTTTAGTCACACCCTTCAGGTAGGGGACAGCCATCTTCCTGAACTAGCAGCCTGGGAACCAGGGCAATGTGCTTCCTCCTGACTCTTCATGAGGTCGAAAAACCAACCCATGTTTTATCTCTAAAAGTGACTTTCTGTCACTTTTTGACCTCAAGAACTTTTTACACTCTTCAAAATTATTGAGGGCTCCAAGGAGTTTTGGGGACATTTCTTTGTGTTTTTTTTGTTTTATATAATAGCTGTCTACATTTATCTTATTAAAAATTAAAACCTATAGGATGCTTCAGTGGCTTTTTAAAATTTCTAATTTGAAAAGGTGTAACAATTTCTGGCTTTTGAAGAGCTCATTATGCCTACTTAAAATATTCAATTATTTTTTGTTTAAACTTTAAATGATTGGTCCCAAAATTATGCTGCAAATTAACTAGCACCATAATATATAAAAACATGTTGTTGCATAAGACTCAATAAGGTACATTATTAGCATCTATAAAACTGAAGGGAAGATATTTTGGGGCATATTTTCAGTTCTTATTTGTAGTCTGGCACAGTTTCTTTGGAGTAAATTCTTCCCTTCCATGTGTCAGAGAATTTATTGATGTGTCAGTTAAACGTGGAGGTTTCAGTTGTGGCTAGAGAAAGCAAATTTTCTAATCTCCCTTTGTGAAGCCAGCAACCTGTCAAATAAGAACCAAATCTGGATTTAGGTAAGGAGAAACCATTCAAACAGATGATTGCAAAATGGGTACGGGGCTATTGCAATACCATAAAATCTCAAAGTGTCTCAAAGGTCAGGCAGAAAAGGCTTGTCTTTTATAAAGAACAGGCAACAAGGTTAGCAGAAACCTTGGGTGTGGAGAAGTCAGATGAATTCATGGAGCCACGATGGGACTGTTGCCTAAGAAACATCTTCCTCTGTGGCTAGCTGATGCTCAGGAGAAGCTGTTAGGGGAAGATGCTCTCATTCTAATGCTGGCTTAACCTCAGGACAAGTCAAAAGGATAGCCCACAAAGCCTAATATATTTATTATGGGTCCCTATACAGAAAAAGTTTGGTGACCTCAGTTCTAGAAAAGACTAATTCACTGAATATTTTTCTATCCATGATACAGCTATGGAAACCAGTCTACCAGAATATAAGATCATGATGGCAAGGATTTGTGTCAGTTTTGTACACTGTTTTATCCTTAACCTTAGAATACTGCATGGCACATAGTAGGTGCTCACTAAATGTTTGTTGAATAAATGTACAAAAAAAGCAATTTTAAATATAAATGCAATCTATTTTCATCTCTGTTTTAGCTACATAGGGACAAATGACATTTTAATTGTTTCACTTAGTATTCCACTGCCTAAAGTAATAAACTTATCCTTTGATTTTTGGCAACAGATTGATACAGCTGAAAGTTATACAAAACAAAGAGAAGACATTATGTACATAATAACTCAAAATAAGAACATGAATAATGGATTTAAGTTGCGGGATATAATAAGTAACCTGAAAATTTTCAACTCTGACTTTGTGCCTTGACATTTTTAAAAGCACGCTTGCTTTGGAGTTTGCATTTCCCCCTCACTCTAGCCCAAAGAGAGTAATCTTTCCTTTTTCTTTTTTTTTTTTAATAGGTTGGATTTAGCACACAAGTAGAATATTTGGCCTAAACTATAGCAACCACTTTGAAGTCATGGAAAAATAAAAAATAGTAGAGACACTTGTTCGTTCTACTTTTCCCCCTTCCTTTAACACATTTTAACATGAATTTGCAATGTCTTTAGCTACCAGACCTGCTTTAGCTAATAATTTGGAGTGATAAATTAATCAATATAATTTTGCAGAAAGTACAATATTTTGAAGGAGATCTCTATATTCATTCAACTACAAACAATATTTTTTCATGTCCCTACGATGTGCCTGGTACTATTTTAACCAATGGGATATAGTAGCAGTAAACAAAACATCCAAAGTCCCTCCTGTCATGCCGCTTACCTTCTATGTATCTATGTCTAAAATGAATAGAACAGTTTCGCTCAAGTTTGACCTAAGACAAAGCATTTCATCAGGGTCTCCTGGTATCTCTTCCTGCTCATTAGAATCGGCTGCTCCCCAGACCTCCCATTCTTTTAGGCTAAAGACCATTTCATCAGCCTAGCTCCAGGGCCCAAACAGTTCTCAGCTTTTCTCCTCAAAACGTATCTGTCCTGTGGTCTCTCTCAGGCCTTTGGTGGCTGAGAGATTTCATTCAAAAGGTGATACTTCCCACCAAAAGGCGGGACATCCTATGTAATTGTTCCTGAAACCAGAAGACACATCTGTCTCTCACAGGCCTAAGCTTGGTGCTACAGGCTTACCACCAGAACATATCTAGGAAGTAGTTTAGCCCTTCACAAGTCAAATGCTTCTCCGCCCTAGACAGGAAAGAGGTGAAAATAACTCAGTGCCTGAAGTCTAACATGTCATAACCACTGTGTGAGAATAACACCAAGAATTGCCTACTAAAGAAAGAAAAATGACCCGTCCCCCATTTAAACTGTAGGGTGATTAGCTGAATGACCATCACTATGGTCATTTGAAGCAAACTGGTACAGAACACATACTGCTTTATAACAAATCTATCATCTTTTTTTCTGGATTTCTTCAGCTTCGGGCTTCTCCACCTCAAAATGAGCCTACCAAAAATGGAGAAAACATTCCAGATGCGATTGTGTTATTGTTCAGTAAAATGCCACTTTCATCTGGTCTGTGTTATTTAGCATCCACTTTAAAATATGATTAGGCATCTTATTTGTTCTTTTGATGACTGTTGAGCACTTGGCAGCTGCTGGCATTGTTCTACATGCAGTAATTCTGACAACACCCTTGCTCGATGGAACCCAGCAGAGGGCATGAGAAAATCAGACCAGTCTGTTTGAGAAAGCACGGAATACCCAGCCCAAGTGAAATTCTATTTATAACACAGCCCAACTCCTCTAATCCCTCGAAGAATATCCAGTTGCTTTTTTAAAAAGTATTAACAATGTGAAAAACCCAAGCCCATTGTCTGCTAATCACACAATAAAGCAACACAAACAGTTCTGCAGATATTTTGATTCAATTAAATGTCAAACTCAAATATGGAAGCAGCTAGAAGTGCAACCCGTGTTGGCAGTGACAAGACACTGACACATTTTCCCTGCTCTTCATTTTGCATAACAAAAAACCACCACCACAATGAATATTTGGAATCTCTCACAGTAAATGCCACCATCTTACTTATCTTTCCCAGTTACCCTATTTCATGCAGGGGAGAGGGAAATGCAAAATTAAGAGAGGATTACATAGGAGAAGCGTTTGCTTTTATCAAAGGTTTGCCTTCATTTGGTTTTCCATGTCACCCTGCATCAGTTAAGCAATGGAAATTTCTGGATCTCTGGCATCTCAGTTGAAGCCCTTTAAATGGAAATAGCAACCATGAGCCACGATAATAGGTTTCCCATTTCCAGGAGCAGTTGAGTTTTGGAGTCCGAGCACAGAAGGCCTTTGTCTAAGCTAGAACTGTTACAGGAGTGAGGAGAGCGACAGGTTGTGTGGAGATTTGCTTTTCTACGTCCTTTAATTTGTTTCCTTCCTCATGGAGTCTTTACTTGTCACTTAGACACATTATGATCGAGTGATTTGGGCTGTGGGCCAATAAGAGAAAGTAATAAAAAGTCACAGAGTCTAGAAATTGTCAAAACAAATAACTAACGGCGCAGTGCCGTTCAAGGACATTCTGTCTGTTAATGCTTTTGCTACCAAGACTGTCAGGTCCCAACTTCACAGACTGCTGCTAAAGGACATGGCATGGTGCAAATAAGAAATATTTCCTTAATCAGCAACTTTCCTCCTGTTCTTTGCACTAGTCCATAGAAAGGCCAATTAACACCCTGGATCAGTCTCACACCTACCAGTTCAGAATTCCATCACTCACTGGTCACTAGGAGTCAGTTAGTGCCAGTTTTCCTTTCAGGCTGATTATTCATCCATCATTCACTAGCTTTTTTAGGTCAAGTGTTTTTCTAGACATTTTATGGAATCATAGAATTTCAGAACTGGGTGAGGCTTAGAGATCATTCTTCAACTTTTAGATTTTGTAGATAAAGAATCTAAGATTAAGCATGGACAAATGACTTACATGGGGATAGCAGGACCCCAACCGTGGTTTAACTTGTGTTTTTTTTCCTCTCTTCTTCAGCAAGGAAGGTGCCAGAAAACCACATTGGATCAGAGAATAGCTCCAGCTCCTCTTGGAAGCTAGGGAGGGTAGAATGCCCAGAGGACACAGACACAGAGGAGATATTCAAAATACAAGGTCTGACAATTAAGTTCAGAACTAGTTCCAACGATATCACTAACCTTTTTTTGATATCAGAGGGATTATTTATTATGAATTTGTACCAACTGGACAAATAGTTAACCAAGTTTACTATTAGGAAGTGCTGAAAAGGCTGAGTGAGAAAGTTAGACGACCTGAACTTTTCGCCAACAATTCATGGCTCTTGCATCACGACAATGCACCAGCTCACACGGCACTGTCTGTGAAGGAGTTTTTAGCCAGTAAACAAATAACTGTATTGGAACACCTTCCCTACTCACCTGATCTGGCCCCCAATGACTTCTTTCTTTACCCAAAGATAAAGAAAATATTGAAAGGAAGACATTTGGATGACATTCAGGACATCAAGTGTAATACAACAACAGCTCTGATGGTCATTCTAGAAAAAGAGTTCCAAAACTGTTTTGAAGGGTGGACTAGGCACTGGCATTGGTGCATAGCTTCCCAAGTGGACTATTTCGAAGGTGACCCTAGTGACATTCAGCAATGAGGTATGTGGCACTTTTTCTAGGATGAATTTGTGAACTTAATTGTCTGACCTTGTACTAGCAACTGGTGTGGTACAGGCACTGGCCATGCAGACAGGATGTTGGCCACAAACCTGGATACCGCCTGTGCTGGTAGTTTTGCTGCTGAATAATCAGGAGGCCTTCAAGGAATGAGAAAGGGGCTGGGGCATCCAGGGATGGGGCTCTTGGAAAACATGAGGCAGAAGCCACATAGACCAACCAATGTGGACTATTTCAGTGTTTAAACAACTGGTACATAATTGCATACCATCATGTACCAGCCCAGCTTGGAAGAGTAAATACAGAGTGAGTAGCCCATTACCTGAGGAAAGGGATGCAACTAACCATTTTATATTCTAAGGACTTAATGTAACAACTCTATGGCATGTAAGGATATTGCCATGGAAAAGCAAAGCAAAGGGATTCTAGGCCTGTTGGTAGCACCAATTCTGATATTGTCCTGCTTTACATATTGGAATATGGTTGTGCCCGTGATTGAACGAAGAAGTGCTACAAGAGAGTACTGCTTTGGGGGGTGTACAGAAAAGAGGGCCACAGGGTTCTGCTTCCCATCTGAAAGTCAGCAGAGCCAGCCCTCCCCATGGGAACTGCAAGAGAGCAAATGTCCCAGCTACTCTGCCCACTGCAAAGGGTGGGGAGAACTTTATATATAAGACACAACTTGTCAGCATAGAGTCTTCTAAGCTTCCAGCACCCTTCTTCATGATTAGCATAGGGAGTTAGGCTAGAACTAAGACAGACTCTGGCCTCAAGACCACCGGAAACCCTTGAAAAATCCTGCACATACTGCAGGAATTGAAGTTCTGCCACTAGGACTTGCAGATTAGAGGATTCATGTGTGTTGGATCCGGGTATGGACTGAGAGACCCATCCATTGACCTGTGAAGAGGGTGAGATACACCTGGCTTTCTCAAGATGGCATGTAACTAGATCCCTCATCATCTACCTTCCAGTGCTGTGTGCTTTTCCCCACTACATTATAAAATAATGTATCTCACTGGGACATTCCTAAGAAAGAAGTCACAGAACTGGACTCTATGTACACGTATAGAGACTGACAGGAAACCCATCATTCATAATCACTGGTTTCAGTCATTTACTTCTTTCCAATGGCTCTAAAATGACCCTGGTTGCTATACTGCTGAGTTTCGTATCTATGTTTCAATCACTCATTAATTTATTCATCTATCACTTCCGTGTGTCAGGACCTGAGCTAGACCCTGGGAATACAAAGACTCTGTGACAGGTTCTCCCTGTCTGTCTCTAAGTTGTGAGCCAACAGACTCCTAGCATTAGCATCCTGAGGGGGCACCAAGACCCTTCAGTCATTCTACTTAACCAGCTCTTCAGTTATAATTATAGAGATTTGAACGATCCAGCATTAGAAGGACCAGTATTAAATCAGTCTACAGCCTGTTATTATTAAATATCCTAGACTTCTGATTGTCTTGGTGCCCAACTTAGATGCCTGAATTTTCCCTTCCCATAGATGAGTTATTATTCCCTTCAGAGCTCCTTGGGCCCTGTAGAGGGTTGAATGGTGGTCCCCCAAAAGACATGTTCATGTCTTAACCTCCAGGACAATGAATGTATCCTTATTTGGAAAAAAAAAAGATCTTTGGAGATATAATTACATTACAATCCCAAGATGAAATCACGCTATAGGTGTACCCTAAATCCATGATAAGTGTCCTTCTAAGGAATGGAAAAAGAGACACACAAAGGACAGGCCATGTGAAGATGGAGGAAGAGATTACAGTTGTGCCACCACAAGCCAAGGAAAGCAAAGGGCCACTAGAAGTTGGAGGAGCAAGGAAGGTTTGTCCTCTAGAGCCTTCAAAGGGGGCGGAGTCCTACAGAAACCTTGATTTCAGACTTCTGGTCTCCAGAACTGTGACAACATAAATTTCTGTTGTTTTAAGCCACTAAGTTTGTGGTAATTTGTTATAGCAGCCACAGGAAACTCGCAGATCTATATTCCTGTAAGTCCCTTTACCTACTCTCCACTTAGACATGACTTCCGATATGAATGGTGGTTGACTTATTACTCAACTGAACTGCATTTGGCAATAATTCATTTTCACACTATATGACTGTCCTTTGGAGCTCCTGATCAGCACGAGATAACCATTTTTACCTCCCAAACTTGATTAGACACCCAGTAAAAAGCAAAGCTTATCTGTGAAGCCTTCTGGTGGTGGATAAATCCCTCTTAGACATTTGAAATACAGAAAATCAATATTGGGCCACCATTCCTGATTTTTCAGGCTTCAGGAGAATAGGGATATCACGCTGAAAGCATTGTCCTGGGGCTACCATAGTGTAGAAAGGTCTTAGTCCTGGCATAAAGGTAATCCTACTTTCTCTTTACAGAACGAACACTATCACCTACTTAAGTACATATTCTCATTTCTAATTTGGGATTCATCAAGTTGCATTTTACTAGAAGGCTATATCACAAGATGCACAGAGAAACTCACGTTTTACCCAGAGCCCAGGGCAATACCTGACAGGTAGTGGCCACACCTTAAGTGTTTGGTTAAATGAAAATTGATTACATTTCTACTTCCAGGGTACTCCACATATTGGTCCTCTGTTACATGAGGCTCTTCTAAATCAAGAAATCTAAGACAGGCAGGGTGCTATGGATGGGAATTTAGAAGAGAGCGGAATTACCTTTGTGTGGGGAGACAGACTTTCCTCCATTTTTGGGGCACTGAGATTTTCCTTCTTCTGTGGCTCTGAATGAGCTCTGCTTTGTAGTAAAGACATGTGTGTGTGCACTCATGCACACATGTTGGTCTTACAAATTCCTTGAGGGTAAGGATGTGTCTTACATAACCTCCCTTCCTACACCCACGGCATCTACCCAAGTACCTTCCAAAAAACCTTTTGAAGAGTCAAAGAAGAGTCTGAAAAACCTTTTTCTGAGTCAAAGCTTCAAGTCTATCCTGATCTTCTCCTTTAGAGATGGTTCAAGGGCTCTGGCTGCCAGCTGGATATGGTGATAGGTGATGCAGGGAAAGCAACAATAACTGTGGCCAAATCGTGTTACATTTCTCTCTCATGAACTTTCCATTTCTGTCAGCATTATTCTTGGAGGCTTTCCTCCTTGGTAATTGCAAACTAAGATGCTGCTGCCTGACCTGGGCTGCTGCATGATCATTGCAAATCTCCTCCAAAGAACAAATTGTAATGCCCTGATTTTTCTGCTTGGTCCCAACCGTATTTTATGTAAACCCAGCCTCTTGTAGTTTATGTATCACAGTTGGCTCATTCTGTGGGATGCACGCCCTGTGTGTTCTTGCTGTTTTCAGCCTCACATGCAAGTATGCTTAGCAATTGAATTTATCATTCTCTAAAACTTGAGCCCTGCTCTTCCAGCTATGGGTGGACTACGTCACTTTAAATATTGAGGGGAACAGCATACTTTCTACATATGTTTATTTTTATATTGGTATTTTACTCCTGACTTTTGAAGGAGTTTTGTCAGTTTCTAGGGGGAAAAAAAACATTGGGGTTTCTTTTTCTATTTTGTTTTAGTCTGTCTCCCCACCCCCCTTTTGGTCGTTCTTGCATTGCATTCCATCACATTTTATTTCAGGATTTTCCTGAGATTGTTTTATTCTTTTTCCTTGAGGAGTGCTCTGCCTGTCTTCAAACACTATAAAAATGCAGGCATTTCGGTGATAATATGCACTGGGGAGTTATTTTGTTGTGAGAAAACTGGCCTCTGGAGGGCGTTGCAAAGTTTACACACCACACACTTCGTGGCTATTTCCTTCTACTTCAAATTTGAGTGGTGCTGGTTGGATTCCATAGCAAATGCTTCATTCAATTTTTAATGTGGGTGTGTGAGACTCCCAAAAAATATATGTGAGCACTGAAATTTGAAAATAGGAAATGAGAAATGGCTAGCTAGATCATTGGGTTGTTTCACGGAAGACTGATCCGTGTGTGTGATGAGAGGCACAGAGTGACTTTGACCCCAGATCTGGGCTTCTCAGCTTTAAAATGGCCTTAGCTGTGGAAATGCACAGCCAGGTGAATCATACTATGTTTGTACAGCCTGACTCTGATCAACTTAAAACAAACTGAGGGGGGGGAAATACACTTTTTACTTCTAAGTGCTCAATAGATGTGTTTTCAATTCAATTAAATAAATGAAGGCTTGAGAATTTAAATATTACTTTAGCAAAAGTAAAATAAGTTGCCAACATTTCTTATTTTTAGAGGAGATGACAAGTGTGCTTTTAAATCATGCATAAGAAAAACTTTTGAAGCTACAGTCTACAGTTTAAATACTGGTACCATGCAAACATTACTGTAACCCTGATGCAAGGAAGACTCCACATTTTATTACAGCCCCACAAAGAGAAACCTAAATCTAAAATCCATTCATGACTAATGTAGATTTTAATAAGGCTTTCATAGGGCAGCAGATATCACATAGCAAATTTTAAACTGATTTCCAACTGCCGCTTCTTGCACAAAACCCATTCCCATGGACATCATATTCCCCCTTCTTTCCTCAATCCCTTTACAAACAGCTCCCCTCTTCTGTTCCAGGGAACTTTCAGGGAGGACTAAGGGATTTGAAAGCCCTTTGGTTTGAGAGAAAGGTCGCGAAGGGGAAATCAAGGGTGTTAATTTCTAAGGAGTGGTGATTTGTTGAGTAGGATAAATAAACTTTGACCCAGAGCTAAATTTTGAAAGAAGCAGAACAGGGTTTGGAGACTCAGTGGTGGAAGGATGGAGGGCTGGGTTTTGGGGGTGAGCTGGAGGATCTTGGCATGATTCATCCAGAAGCCAGTCTTGGTTTACAATATCTGTCTGCAGCTGGGTAGTTTATTCACCAGGACATCCTTTCCCACCTCTCCCAGGCACCTCTCCCGGGCTCTGCAGTGTCTGACATGATATCTGGAATTCCCCCAGCGGCTTCTCGAGGTGACTCTGTAATGTGATCCTCCCCCTTCATGAGGAGACCTGTCCCTTCAGTCTCTTCACCTTCATTTCCAGCTTCTTCAGCTCAGAAGGACTCTGTTTCTTGCTTGAATTCCTGTGGTCTTGTGAGAGTTTCTGATAAGCCATGCGAGCCCTGAGGTGAGCTGCTTCCTTGAGCTTCACACACCACCACCAGCTGCCCAGCAGGAGGCTCTGGAGTCTCTTTCTTTTTGGCCAGGGTCAAAGTTGGCACTCAACTGATAGGCCCAATAATAGCAACTGGACAAGGGCAACTCTTGCTGCAGGCATGGGGGCGGGGGTGGCGGGCAGGGGATGGGGGATCTGACTCCTGCTATGGGAGTCGGGTATTGGTAGTGGGGATCACCTTGTGTTCACCTTGAGATGGCCTAGCATAACGGCGATGGGTGAGGATGGCCAGCTTCCCTCACTGCCAAGCTCTGACCACACAGTGGGCAAGCATCCTCACCTCTTGCACTTTGCGCGCGTTTCCCATCACTGCTATAACAAATTACCACAAACTTAGTAACCTCAAACAATATGATTTTATTAACTTATAGTTCTGGAGGCCAGAAGTCCTAAAATGGTCAGCAGGCCTGCATTCCTTCTGGAGGCTCTGGGATAGAACCCATTTCCTTGCTTCTTCCAGCTTCTAAAGGCTGCCCACGTTCCTTGGCGCATGGTCCTGCATCACTCTGTCTCCTGCTGCCATTGTCGGATCTCCTTCTCTGATTCTGACCTTTCTACCTCCCTGTAATGAAAACCTGGGGATTGCGTTGGGCCTACCAGGATACTCTCCCCATCCCACGACCTCTAACTTGACCGTGTCTATAAAGTCCCTTTTGTCATGTAAGGTAACATTCACAGGCCCTGGGAATTAAAACGTCAAAATCTTGGAGGCCATTATTCTGCCTTATACACACACCCCTTCCTCAGCTTCTTGTGGTCTGTTTAGTGAGAGGGCCTCAGTATTGCCAAGCCCAATAATTTGCAAAACCAAGGCCTCTCTGCTCCAGTCCTCGTTTCCCGTAGTTTTCAGGCTCACCTTAGTTACTCTGTCATTACCAGTGGAGTCTCCTTTGTGAAGGCTGCAACAGAATAACCGTCTTCCTCAGAAGCAAAACGATAAGGTGGACATTTCCATTTCCCTACGGCCCCAGCAGTTATCTCAGAAAACCGTTCCCTTTGTGACAGGCCAGTCAGCCTGCTGATTATTAAGAACCTCTCAAGTGCACGACTGAACCATGTTCAGAGTTCCTAAGTCACAGTCAAGCCGGATTTCAAGTCCTAGATAATAGTCTAAGCAAGTCTTTCAACTCTGGAAGCTCAGGAACTAGTCTTGCTGCCTAAACGCACTGAGAGTGGCTCCGTAAGGCATAATCTGCACCCTGCCATGTGAGGGTAACGTTTTCTAAACCTTTCAGAGCCAAGTCTTTGACAGGCTGCTGCCTTCTTTCCTCTTCTCTGACACTTTTAAAAATACTTACCCAGCATATTATGTGGTTAGAGCTGTGTAAGTGTTGCCCATCTGGGGAACAGTGATGACCTCAAGTGCAGACCATGTAAGGGCCCCACTATTCCTTGTCATTCTCACATTCCATTCACTGCCACTGCTGCAGATTTCTGTTAGGATGGCTCAGCCAAGATCTACATGTCTTTCCTCCCAGGATTGACATTCTATTGCTTGAAAACCCTTAGTTTCTGGTGCATGATTTTTTGCTGTGCAGACAAGACGACCTTCCTTATCTCCTGTGTCCTCTTGTTAGCCATATTTCTGATGGACATCCCAGGCATGGGTGATGGTTTAAAATAAAGTGTTAAAAAATAATTCTCTAGGCATTGCTTTTTTCTATTATCTCCCAGAAAGTGTTGATGGTCACAGAAAAATTACTTTTAACAACTAAATTCTTTATCTCTCTTTCTTAACCACTTTTTATCTTCTATGGACTTTGTATCACTCACTCTTGACATTGTCCAACAGTATTAAAAAACCTATACTGTACAGCCAAGGTTTCAAACTCAAATGACTCTCAATCCAGGACTTCTAGTTAGTCAATGATGGAGATTCATACTGCATGACAGTCCTAAATCTAGGTCTTGGGCTCTGATGTGGAACTTCCATGAACCCCCTCCCAATTCAGGCTGCAAATACATTTTCCTCTCTTTCATTTGTTCAATTAAATGCCGAGCACTCACCTGATTTTTCAGTTAAAAAGGCGATATGTCCATTTGAGCCGTCTTCCACAAGCACATGTATAATTCCCTGGTGGGTAGAGGGTCTGTCACATTGCCAGGCCTGAGCAAAGAACTAGGGTCTGATTAGCTCACTAACCTTGTTGTGTCTCAAGGCCGCAGCTGTTGTCTACGTTGCAATGATTCCTTGCTGGCCGAGATGCCATCACAGATCTTTACATGTTCAAAGGCAATAGGGAACACTCTGTAGTGTCAAACAGCCATGATAGTCCTAGGCCTGGGATTCTGAGATTGGCATGTGGTGTTCAGCTCCTCATCCCCGAGCCTTCGTCCATCCCTAGGAGCATGGGATCTCTTCCCAAACTTATAACTAGGACCTCTGAGGAGGACAGGAAGTGTGATTACCAAACCCTAATCTAATGATACTCTCTTTCCCCAAGACAACTCACTTCCTGCCCAGTCACTTAAGGGAAGCTGCCCCCAGTGATTCTGAGCAGTATTGCATCCATCTCAAAAGACTGACTAACTAAGTGATCCTAAAGTGTCTGCACCTACCCATCTAGGTGAGCTACGCTTAGTGATTCTAATGTGATATGCCAACAACTCTCTTAGAAAAATCGATGGCCCATGTCAAACTGTTTAATGAGAAGACTCAACTTGTTTGGTATGCTTGAACCCTTTTCTCTCCACCTGTTTCCTGCTCAATATTGGACCCCTTAATGAGAGATATTTGCTCGATTCTATCACTTCTGGCAACTGAATTATCAGGAAGTTTACTTCTAGTTTTTAATACTCAATCCTCATAACTAAGAAATTTTGGTCTTAAAGCTGTACAAGATGGCAAAGTAAATAAACACTGTGCCTGCTTCCTTTCGGATACACGTGAAAATCACAATGAATTTATAGAACACTCAACATGGAAAATCGTCTGAAGTCTAGATGAACAGTTTTATAATCAAGACTATAAAGAAGAAGCCACATCAAAACTGGTAGGAGGGTCAGAGATGTGAAACAAGCCACCCCAAACCTCCGTATGACAGATGAGAACCGAGAAGGATATCTTGGTCACAGAGGAGTAAGTGATTGCAGCCACAAACAAGTCTCCCCAGCCCGAAGTACTGGTGCCAGGAAGAGGAGCCCCCACAACATCTGGCTGTGAAAAACAGTGGGGATACCAACTATCTGGGTGGGACAGAAGGCGACGGGGAATCCAGGTGTCCTCTTAAATGTTCCGCACACAGACTGACTAATGAGCAGGCACTCACCTTGGGCTCTGAAAGAGAGACAGTAACTCGGGGGATGTTGGAGACATATGAGGGACAGACTAAGATGTGTGGCTCAGAGCAAGGGCTGGAGAACTGTCACCATTTTTAGGGGACCCCTGTGTGGAGTCCTCCTCCCATGCAGCTGGCAGGCAGGTGCTATCTTTCCTGTGTTGAGCCCACCCCCCACAGGCTAAATCTGAATCTGATTGGCCTGGTGAACTCAATGTCTTCCATCCTGCTGACTCCCTGAGACCCTGCCCAATACCAGATGTACTTTCTCCAGGTGCAGTCAGCCCAACCAACATTGAATCATTTCTTAGAAAACTATCAGAGACCACGGGCCCCAGGTAGGGGACGACTGGCCTTGGTGTGCTCTGAGACATTTTCTGAGTAGCTCCAGGCTCAGCCCTGGCACCCAACCAGAGTCTACATTAAACTGCTGACCACAGCTCCTCTTACTCTAATGACTCCCTGAGACCCCGCCTCACCTTATTTGCATAGTGCGTGAGGGTTTATCAGTGGCTGAAACTTAAGGGTGCTGGCAGGTAGGAGCAGGCTTTGGGGTGTCCTGGCATTTTGTGGTGCTACCCCAGGCCCGGTATTGGTGGCAGTCATCCTTGGTTCACAACATGGCATCTCCCCTGCACCTCCATGGTTAGCACTGGCAGCAAACAACCACAGATCACTTTGTAGCTCCTACCAGGTAGTCCCCAGCCAGTCACAAGCAGTGGCTGACCTGGACCTGCATCGGAGCCCCTCCCAAGAGGCCCAAGAACCAACAAACTTGGAGGTTGGCTTCAGACCACAGCAGAGCACTGCCCAATTAGCCCCACAAGTTGCACACCCAAATGGTGGTCTCAACAGGCACCAGAGCCCATTGGGGTGAATCCCACTCAGTGGGGTAAGCCCCCTATACAGCAGCCTGTAAGCTGTGCACAAAGCCAATCAGCCTGAGAATCAATCTCACCCACTGATGTGCCAATAGCGATCAAGGCTCAACTATAACAGGAGGGAACACACAGCCCACACAGGGGACACTCCTGGAGCACCTGGAGCATGTGACCAGGGATACTGTGCCAAGGCCCCATAAGGCACCTACTACATAAGGCCACCTGGCCAAGACTGGGAGACATAGCAGATCTACTTAATACATAGAAACAAAAAGAGAGGCAGCCAAAATGAGAAAACAAAGAAATGTGTCTCGAATGAAAGAACAGAAGAAAACTCCAGAAAAAGAACGAAATAAGATGGAGGCAAGCAAGCTACTCGAGACAGAGTTCGAAACAATGGTTATAAGGATGCTCAAGGAACTTAGTGAGAACGTCAACAAATTGGTTTTTAAAAAGTAATTATGGGGATGTAGGTAATAGCACAAGGAATATAGTCAATAATATTGGAATAATTATGTATGGTGTCATATTGGTACTAGATTTGTTGGGGTGATAGATGGAACGGGTGAAAAAGGTGAATGCTTTAAGAAGTACAAATTGGTAGTTACAAAATAGTTATAGGGAGGTAAAGTAAAGCATAGGGAATATAGTCAATAATGTGGTAATAACCATGCATAGTGCCAGGTGGGTACTAGACTTGTCTTGTCAGGGGATCATTTCTTAAATTATACAAATGTCTAACCACTATTCTGTATACCTGAATTTAATATAATATTGAATGTCAACTGTAATTGAAAATTAGAAGGGAGGGAAAAGGTGAAAGGGAATAAGAGGTCCACATTTCCAGGTATAAAACAAATCAGTCATAGGGACATAATATACAGCATAGGGAATATAGTCAATAATATTGTGATAGCATAGTATGGTGCCAGATAGTTGCAGGACTTATGGTGATCACTTCTTTAGGTATATTAATGTTGAATAACTATGGCGTACACCTGAAACTAATATAATATTGCATATTAGCTATATTTTAATAAAAATCTTTTTTAAAAAAGTAAGTATATGAGTAATATAAAGAAAAAACCAATGGAAAAGTAGCATCAGAATTTGTATCATAGGGACCAGCCTGGTGGCTCAGGCAGTTAGAGATCCATGCTCCTAACTCCGAAGGCTGCCGGTTCGATTCCCACATGGGCCAGTGGGCTCTCAACCACAAGGTTGCCAGTTCAATTCCTCGAGTCTCACAAAGGATGGTGGGCAATGCTCCCTGCAACTAAAATTGAACACAGCACCTTGAGCTGAGCTGCCGCTGAGCTCCCGAATGGCTCAGTTGATTGGAGCGTGTCCTCTCAACCACAAGGTTGCCGATTCGACTCCCTCCAAGGGATGGTGGGCTGCGCCCCCTGCAACTAGCAACAGCAACTGGACCTGGAGCTGAGCTGCGCCCTCCACAACTAAGACTGAAAGGACAACAACTTGAAGCTGAACGGCACCCTCCACAACTAAGATTGAAAGGACAACAACTTGACTTGGAAATACGTCTTGGAAGTGCACACTGTTCCCCAATAAAGTCCTGTTCTCCTTCCCCAATAAAAATCTTTAAAAAAAAAAAAAAAGAAAGAATTTGTATCATACACCTTCTAATTGTACATTAAAAGTTTAATAAAAAATTTTAAAAACACATTAAATTAAAAAAAAAAAATTTTGGTCTTATAATTTGCTTAAAACTCTCCTTCTTCTCCCTTTCCACACTCAGAGATGCTAGTCTGCTGATGTTGGAGGCTTGGAGTAAAGAAGGGTGAGGTCTGCTCTCCAACACCCATCTTCCCTTTTCCCTGGGCTGCCCTGCAGAGCAGGAAAGGAGAGGAAATGAAGCTCCTTATCTGACTGCCTGGTTGATTTTAACTCCTACTCTAACTCATCATCTGTTGGCTCAACGAGGGAAAGTGGTGGCCAGGTCTTCTATGCATTGGAGGCTCCTGCTGATGTCCAGCTTCCTCTTACTAATCACTAACCAGCAGCATCGTACTACAGACCCCTTAGCAGAGAAATCTTTTTTTCCTACTTTAGGTTTCCCTCATTTCTAGCAAGCCGTAGTAGCACACTGTCTCTCACCCTCCAGAATCTTATCTTCCATCACAATCTTCAGCTCTGTACCAACCAACAATGTGTAGGATCCATGTTCCATATCTCTCAAGAATGAGGAATGGAAGAACCGTGCCGCTTCTCCACCTGATCAGACCTCCACACTGTTTTTCACTAATGCAGGAAAAACACAGAACATTAACAGCCAAAATGACCAAGCAGATATCCAACCACGCAATCCAATGGATTCCCCTTTACAGATACCTCTTATATTATTTTACAAGTGAATCTCTTGGAATCTTTCTCCCCAGACTATGGAAAGGGGAAATAGCCTCTCTCCATGAACACTGCATAAAGGTGCTAAGATGATGTGAAATTAACCTTTAATAACTGATCCTCTCTTCAACCCTGCTCTACTACTTTTTATTTATTGTATTCTTAACTACACGGTGGTATTCATTTATCCTTTCATGTGATTAAATACCTTAGTCTTTATTTTTATGAATTTTGACTTCTCTGTCGCTGAGATCATTACCACCTTCAAATTATAAAAGGATAATCTCATATTTTATTCCTAAAGTAAATTTCTTAAGTTAAACTTCAGGTATTTAACGTAAGTGGACTTTATTTTTCTGTATGGTATGAGGTAAGTATTCAATCATATTTTCTCCACCATCACTTTCATTGCCTTCATGAAATCCTAACTCTGGCAATTTTTGCTAAAATTGATTTGTCTAATTTTTACAATTTGATTTTGACCAATGTACAGGCTCTGCCTATCAGCTAAGAAGGGCTAACAGTGACAGAGAAGTTGACATAATTGGGGGATGAGTGGCTTCAAAAAGGAAGAGATATAAATAGCATATTTCTCGGTCTCAGTACTTTAGTCAATACTTTTGGTTATGATGATGTCTTCCTTCCTATGTAATCTTCTTCGTTATGATATCTTTCTTCTATTGTATCTTTTAGATGGAATGACGAAGCAAGTGAAATTCGCAAAGTGAATAGTGCTGTCGTCTCTGAGCAGCTCCACATTTACTCAGTTCCTTTGAGTGAGAAGCAGTGCAGAGTCACGCTTCTGGAGCACTGTGGGTGCCATGACACCTGCCCAATAGTTAGAGCAGAGGAGACAGGTATTCTCTCAGTATTATCATAGACTGGGAGTAAAATCCCTACTACTCAGTGAACTCCCCAAGGAAAAACAATGAGGGCTTTGCAACCTCAGGTGATAAAATGAGTCACATAGAAAGAAAACATATCTAGGCAGAGAAGAAATTTTGGTTTATATGCACTTTTTAAGGAAATTATGTAAAGTTCCAACTACTACATTTTTCCATTCAATCAATACCGTATTTCCCCAAAAATAAGACCAAGCCAGACCATCGGCTCTAATGCGTCCTTTGGAGCAAAAATTAATATAAGACCCAGTCTTATTTTAATATAATATAAAACTGGGTATAATATAATATAATATAATATAATATAATATAATATAATATAATATAATACTGGGTCTTATATAATACAACATAAGATTGGGTCTTAATTAATTTTTGCTCCATCAGCATTAGAGTTGATGGTCCAGCTAGGTCTTATTTTCGGGGAAACATGGTAAATACCAGTTGAGTTTACCTCCCAACCACCAACTTGCAAAGCTAATGTGGAGGAGAATTCAGATGCAAGCACTAAATCTTCATCATTGTATAAGGTTCTCTGTCCACTAAGAGTCTTTCTAGGTATGAAGACAAAACACTTAATTAAGAAACATTAAATGACTCTGCAGGAAAATAAATTCTGTGAGAGTGATGCATCTCTAAAGATAGCGATTACAAAGCAGCTTCAGGAAGTGAAAAGTCACTGAACTCTAACCACCTAGAATGCACAGAAAGAGGCGAGGATATCTCAGGAGGCAGAGGCATGAGCAAGGAAAGCAGGTAGAAATTCCACAAATGTCATCTTTCTATTTGATTTTATTTTTTTAAAGTCAAATATGAGGTAAAAATACCATATTTTGATGGAAAACATGCATGAAAAATTTAAACTTAATTTGTTCTATAAATATTAATGAATATCTATGAAGATTATTTTTTCCCCCAGATTTTCTCTAAAGAGTATTTGTTCTCCAAACAGAAGCTGTCTGATTTGGTTTTCAGTGTAATAGGTTCTCATATGCTTTCTCCATCTTTAAAGAGAATGAAAATTATTTAGGAAACACACAAAATATAATCTAAACGTCACAGTTTCAGAAATCTTAAACAGTTACCACTCCAAAGAACAGATCACGTCTGAATTTGACAGACAAGTCTATTGAACATCAGGTATTAGTAGAAGAGGCTTAAGCAGAAAGCGACAGAGTTCAAATAATCACGGGGTCAGCAGTTAATAAAAAGAGATTCCATGTTTATTCACCATGCATAATAAATGCTTTGAGTGAGCACCCGTGTTGGTCTCATACCTCCGTCACCAAAGTTCCTCTCAGTTTTGAATTGCATGCTTTCTTTGCTCTTGGCATCTAAATAAGTGATTTTCTACCATGGTGATGCATCCGTTTCCCACTTTCAGAGCTCCTGGCAACTAACGGAACCCTTTGCAACATTCTGGCTTTTATACTCTCCTTTCCTCCCTCCCCCTCCTGGCTACCCAGCATCTCCCCACCTACCCTTTGTCTCCTCCAACACCCTTGGAATGCATGCCAATTCCAGTTCTTGGAACCACTTCCCAAGTAATGCACAGCGACTTTTCCCACCCCCAACTCCATTGACAGAGTCTTCTGGGGAAAAAATGCTCTCTGCAAAGCATTGCAGCCCCAATGGCATTGCCTGACAGACTTTCTTTGTAATGGTTTATGCCTTAGCTGAAATGATCAGGGAGGCATGAATAATTCTTTTTTCCCGGGTGCCCTAGGAACACTTAAGGTGCCATGTAATTCATGCAAAATTACCCTGGGAGAATTCCGTCTCCTGAACTGTTTTGTCCTGTACGACGGGGGACATATCAGTTTCAAGAATGGCCCTGTGCCTCACAATTCCAGTGCCAGTTCTCCCTTTAGACGTACCTGCTTTATTTACTTTTCTAAAACCAGCAGCTTCTTATTATTTTTCCCTTCAAGTGCCAGATCCAGGCTCAAAGGTTAGGAGCTTATGATTGTTTGGTAGGGCTCATTCTGGAGTCCGTACACATGCAAATCATCCAGGGGCATTAATGAGAGGGCTGGAGGCCTGCACCTTTATTTCAAGTTTTAAACCTTTTCTGATGTTTGGAATGCTGAGCTTGGGTTTTTAAAATGTCTTACCCAACCAAATTAAATCCACACTGTACTGGCAATTTCCAAAAAAAATTTCTTACCCTGGTCAGAAAGGTTTCAGGAGGAATAAAGTGTGGAATAGAAATTCTCAGTATCTTAATTAGAAGAGCAGAACCGTGCCTATTTTCTTATTCAGAATAAGTGACTAGAAAGTCAAAAATACTTGCTTTAGTCCACAAGGCAGTATGTTTTCAGTTTAAGCTATCCAAAACCACACTGTGTTCTTGTGATTTGTTTCTGCAAGCCTTGAAATATTTTACGAATGAATTCCAGATAATTAAATGATAAATGAGGTGTTCCTCCACTTTGCACTACCATTCTTCCCTCTGGACAGGGACCAGTCCATCTGCACAAAGGGACCAGCTGTGTATGTGGGGGGAGGGGTCTTGTGGTTTCATTTCTCAAGAAGCCTACTGTCTCTTCCATACCATTATTTTTATGCCTTCGTTCAAGAGCTCCTGTTCCTCTGAAGCGCAGGCCATCCAGCTATAACTACCCTCCATGCTTCGTCATCACTGTCTTCTACTGACCTTCTGGTCAATTCTATTTACTCATTGAATACTTTAAGACCTAATGAACTTTCCTCTTCTCTGACAATTCTTAAACTACTTAGTCAGCACATTCGTGGGAGAGCTATGTAGGTATCACCTGTCTGGGAAACTTAATGCCCTCCAGGCAACCTCTTTCTACTCCTGAATGACAGTGCCATATAGAAAGTACATCTGGAAAACCTAGCCTTGTCTCCTTAGTTCCAATGACCTTTCACTCTGTATTTTATCACTCACGATTTCTAGGCTCACATCCTAGATCTGGTTGTCACCAAATGTAATATTGCCTCCATCCATAAATACTTGAAGCTTCTCTCATCTTCAAAATAAAGTCCATCCCTGATTCCCTGGTTATCATCCACACTTCACTTTGCATCTAAGCCCCTCTAAATAGTGTGCTACGCTGGCTACATTCCTTTCATCACTGCCTGTCATTCCGAAACCTCCTGAGACATGACATCCATCTTCATTGCTCTACTGGAAGTGTTCTCACTGGAGTCACTGGATGGCCTGATTCACAAAGCCAGTGGGTTTGTTTCTGGACATTTCTACAGCCCTTTATACTGCAGGACCCCTCTTCTTTCTCTTGCACATGTGACTGCATATTTGTTTCTGGGTACATCTCTCTTAGTTATTTTTCCTTGCCTCCCCCTCAATGATGTTTTCCTCAAGGTTCCATCTTAGATTTTCTCCATTTCATTTTCCATTATGCTTTCTAGGATCTATTCTAATCCCAACTTTCAGCTCTCTGTGTACATATGGCAGTCACTCCCAAATCTGTATACTTAGCCATTCTCCAAGTTTTAGACTCATAATAAATATTACCATCTTCTAGATATCTCCACCGACGGTCACACCAAGACCCACATCTCAACATGTGCAAATCAGAGCCCATCATCTTCCCTCAAAATGGCCCTCATGCTCCAGTGTACTCTAGGGGGTCAGTGGTCACAGACAGTGACAAAAGCTAGAAGAACAGACTTATCTTTATTTCTTGCTCTTCTTCATTTCCCACCTCCAAGAAAAATAAAGTCCTTAGCATGGTGTCTGGCTCATAGTAAGTGCTCAGTAAAATTTGTCAATGAATATTAAGAACCAATTTCTAATTTAGAATTTTGAGAAAGCAATATTAATTTGAAATACATAAATCTGAACATGTGGCAATTTTGGTAAATAGTTGGCTTAGTCATAAATCTACCTAAAATAAGTAGCAAATACTGTATGTGGTGTTAATATTAACTTATATCCTTCCTCTCTAGGGAAGTAATAGAACATTGTAATTCTAAGGAGGTTTGCTTTCTTAGTTGTGCTATTCTGCAGAATGCCTCCTCCATTTTATCGTCTGGAGTTGACTTCAGACTATGGGTGCCATGCTGTATTCACTCCATGCCTCTTTCTGTTCGATGAGGTCTTTGCCAACCCACGGTGGTGAGGAAGGGGGATTTTATATCCTACTTGGCATTCCTCCTAGAAAAAGGGAAACTTTGGGGCTAAGAATGGTTGTTTATATCCTAAAGAGATTTCTTTAAAATGTAGAAGCTACGGACTTCATGTTTCTTAAACTGTGCTACCAATATTCTCACCAGTTATAGGTGCGTGGGAAGAAGACACGGTTGCTCCAAATGGCGACTTGCTCCCCACTAATCACTTTTTTTAAACTTTCTAATCTTTTGAAGTCTTTTTTAACTCATTACCAATGACAGGAATAAATTATGAGCTCTTTGAAGACAAAACTGCAGGACTGTACATTTATACATTAAGCACAGCACATTTAAGGAATTTAAGCATGACACCTGGAAGTCCCAACCTCAAGTCTCTCTGACTAAAAATATTTGGTAGACATTTGTCCATCTGGAGGAAAACTCTTATTTTCAATATGTTCATACAAACTGACTAGGACTCAGTGGCTTCCACTGCACGTGGCAATGACACAGCTTTAGAACATTCAGCTTCCATGTCTGAGAGATCATTTCCTGGTTAGTGATTTTGCTGAGTGATTGTTAATTTGTTCTGTGGGTGTGAGACTAGTTCTATGTCTATACCTCTGTTTGGTTGTGGCGTCAAGTGTTGATCAAGGACACATAAAACCACAATGTGTATGACTCTGCATGTCCTCACTTGACCACCGTCAGGGCTGGTCCCCTGCTGGTAAGCACTGGTGCGCCCGTGCTCCAGCATTGAATCCCACTGGCCTCTTCCCTTGCCTACTGGTGTTAACGCTTTGAATATCACTCCTGACCACCTCTGCTTTTGATCTGAACCTTGGTAACTAGCAAATTGCCACACCATTCCTCCATAGCCGTGTGTCTCCGAGTCACACCTAACAGATGGCATTTACTTCACATGGGCTGATTTATTTATTAAAATTCAACCACCAGGTTCTACATTTTCAACACACAAATTTCTTTATCGGGCTCCCTGACATTTAGAAATTTTGGGGGTTTAATGGCCTCTTCTAGAAATAAATTGCTCCATCTAAGTTCTACATGTTAAGGATTCCAAAGCGCCATTTACTTGCCTGTGAATGTATCCACTTTAAACAGCTCATCTTACCTACAATTTCATGCCTGCTATCTTAGTCAGTTAGAACGGCTCTGACAAAATACCACCGACTAAGTAACTTAAACAACAGACATTATTTTTCACAGTTCTGGAAGCTGAAGCCCAAGGTCAGGGTGCCAGTATTGTCAGTTTCCGGTGAGAGCCTTCTTCCTAGCTCGCAGTTGGCGACGTTTTCACTGTGTCTTCACGTGAAATAAAGAACCAGCTCTCTGATGTCTCTCCTTATAAAGACAATAATCCTAGGAGACCAGGGCCCCACCCTGATGACCTCACTTAATCTTAATTACTTCCTAATTCCAAATATAGTGATATTGGTGGTTGGGGCTTCAACATATGAATTTAGGGCAGGACACAATTCAGCCCATAGCACATACTTTGTGCTGGTTACATGGCAACTGAATTGTAAACAAATTAAAGGATTTCCAGAGAGTAAGTGGGGTTCAGAGAATAGGTAATGTGAGTCGTTAATGAAACCCCCAGCGAGGTGGGATGGCTTTCCCCACTGACAGGCAGAAGCTCTGGAGCAACGCAGTGAAAGAAGAGAGGGCCTATTTTATCTAGGGCTGACGATGGACAAGGCAGTCAAATTAAACCAATAAGAAACCAGAAAAGTAGTTAAAGCCATTTGTTGGGAGCAGACCATAAAACGCATCTAGCTAAATATCCTATGGGCTCCAGGTGAAGCCACTGCGGCCCAAAGACGTTCTAAAACATGGAGTTCTTGGCAAACCACAGTGAGTCGGACATCCTATTTTCCCAGTATGGCACAATATAATATGAATATAAGAAAGAAGACATTCTTCAAAGAATATTAAACGCCCAAGTGCCCTTGAACTGTGACAAGGTGATGCCATCATGACAAACACAGAACTGTGTTTTGGTAAAAGATTCCTCTGCAGAGACTGGCAAATTCCACACTTCCAACAAGTTTCCCCCACACATGGGGCTTATTAGAGGCCCTGCATTTCCCTTGTCAAGGGAGGCAAGTTGCATTTAAATATTAACTAGAGCTGCTTTCCATAATGTATGCAGAGTGGGCTTCGAACATGTGTGGGAATGACATCAGCAATCCGCAGAGCCCGCTACAGAGGTTCAGAGTCGCTGCATGCCAGAAAGATGAAAAGAGGGGGCGTGTTAAATATATCAGGGAAACACCGACAAACCCATCCACTCCAGCTAACAGGACTTGCGAATTGGCCTCAAATTGAGTGGAGTCTTGAAGTTTCTCTGACCTTAGAAAGCATATTTATCTATACATTATTCAATAGATATGAAGATGAAATGAAGTGCTGGGAATATGTCCTTCACTTGCATTATCAAATGAGTTTCATAGCAAAGCCCTGATACTTTGAGGGTTTTCTCTGGAACCCTTACATGTACACCACACAGGAAGTAGACTAGAGCCAGACGCTTCTCTCCAGGCTGTTCCCAGACATAAAACCTTCTTCACAGAACCCAGATCTTCTAGCTAATAGGTAGAGACCTGCTTTTATTTAAAAGAATGACTAACCCTGTGTCATCTCAAAATTTTTTTAAAAATTGTTTTCTAAGTTTTGACAAAATAAAATGGTTCCCCCAGTTTCTTTGGACTGGTAACATTCAATTGTTCTTTGTTTTTTTTCTTGTCTGTGATGGCAGTTCTGCTACCTGCCCACATGCAGGTAGAAGCCAAGAGTCTCAAACTCCTGCTGACAGGGAAGAAGATAAATTGACCAGGCTGCTGCCGTTCTATCTGTGAGAAATATTCAAGTTAAAAATAATCATGGCTGATTGTCATGCAGGGCGGCCTGCGGGGTCTCAGCTCCCTCTCCCCACGTAAGAACACAGGACATGGTGAGGCCAAAAAGGAACACCCACAGAGCCATAGATAGGGGAGTCACACCACTATAGTCTCGCTGGCGGCATAATAGTCTCACTGGAGGCTGGATCCACACTGTCTGCAACCCACCATCCTAACTGCAATCCACTCTTGCCAGCCCAGCCACCATTTTCTTGCTAGCCCCCATTTGCTGCTAGCGTAGCCACAGCAGTTATATTAGTGGCCAATGGCTCACTGGTTACAGCTGACGGCCAACTAGCCACAGCAGATGGCCATTTACTAACTGAGCCAGCACCTTTCCATGTGAGGCCGAGAGCCTGGAAACTGCACTCCTGGCTCTGTCCCCACATTGATGAAATAAATAGACTCATTCTTCTTGCTTGAATATGTTACATGCCATTAAGGCAAAGAGAATCACAGGATTTCTAAGCTGGGAGAGAGAGGGTGTGGACTTTTTAATGTTTTCAGTCTGGAAAGAGCAATAAGTTTAAGGTTGAAGAACTTGGTTCGAAATTGTTGTCTAAGAGTAATTTGCTGTATGACTCGTGCAAAGTGCTTATTCTCTCAGGTATAAAATCTCCTCACCCAATTCAATAGGACAAGTACATTGAGTACATTGGGCCGTCTCACTGGTCCCTTCCACCACTAAATTTCTATGATGCTAAGATCCCTGACACTGTATTTCAGAGCATCAGGGAAACTGCCATTCCTTATTTCGTATAACATCAGCATGAAGACACAATTAAGCAGACCCAAAGCGACGAGCCATAAACTTTTGTTATAGATTAAATGTTTGGGTCTTCCCAAAGTTCATATGTTGAAACCCTAGCCTCCACTGTAACTATATTTGGAGATACGACATGTGAGGAGGTGATAAAGGTCAAACAAGATTATAACAGAAGGGCCTTAATCTAACAGGGCTGGTGCCATTTAAGAAAAGAAAAGGACACCAAAACACTGCTCTCTCTCTCTCTCTCTCTCTCTCTCTCTCTCTCTCTCTCTCTCTCTCTCTCTCTCTCCTGCGAAGCCATAACAAGACAATCATCTGCAATCCAAGGAGACAACTCTCATCAGACACTGACCCTGCTGGCATCTTGATCTTGGACTTCCAGGCTCCAGAATTGTGAGAAAAATTTCTGTTGTTTAAGTGACCCAGTCTGTGGTATTTTGTTGTGGCCACCCAGGCAGACTAATACATACTTACATTTTTAAAAATTGTTAAAGCCTCAATTCTCACTTTTATACATTTAGACACAAGCCACTTCTATACTATAATACTAATTTTTTGGATTTTACCTTTTAGGAAAATTTACTTTATCTTTGAAGTCAAAAATCTCTTAGCTCATCAACCACAGATATAAAACTTTGATTGCATTAATCTAAACATCAGACTTTTCGCTTTTTTTTTTTTTTTATTTTTAATTTATTGGGGTGACAAATAAGCTGATGAACACTGGTTAGAAAAACCATTTGTCTGGGTGAAACAAAAAGTCACACTTGGCCTTTAGATATACCCAATAATTCCTTTAAAGGTCCTTAATCACCAACCTCTCCTTTGTTCTCAAGAACTATTCTGTGCTTCCATCTCCATCTTCATCCCTTTGCATCCATCCTGACTCTCAGCAGGTGTTTCACTTCTTGCTTCATTGTGGCAATAGAGGCTACTGAGCCAGGATCTCCCTCAACCCCCTCCCCATCTAGCTTATCAATGTCCATGGATCTGCATATACCCACACTCCTGCTCTGCTTGTTCAGGGTAAGGCATGGCCATCCCTCAGTCTTCTCTCTGGATCCCATCCTGTCTGCTTCCCCAGGGATTTTGTTCCATTAGCTTTCCCCATTCTCTACTGGATCTTCAAACTCTATCTTCTGATGGTCACCCATCTCAGCATATAAAAAAACCTCAGACCGTATCCCTATCTCTCACCTTTCCCTCCTAGACAAGCTTGGGGAAAGAGTGGCCTTTGTTTCCTGTCTCCATGTCCTCTTTTACTGTTTTACTCCTTAGTCCCACTGAGGGGTTGATGAGTGTAAACACATGCACGCCATCTAAGAGGGAGTGTTGGGTACTAAAGAGAAGTATTAAGCAGAAAAGATCTTGGTTCTGGTCTCAGGTTTACCACTGTGTGTCTTGGGTAAATCACTTCCCTTTCTGAGCTTCAGAAAGAACATGAGCACCTATTATATATGGTAAACTTATCATTTTGGTGCTTATATGTGTAAATGTGTTTATTAATTATAAAGGGCTATTTAAATATTAATTTCTAATTATTATTTCCCAATATTATTCACATGTTAGATTGCATCTAGCTTTTCCAGGTTTTAAATCTCTTTTGCAAATAAAAAGAGTTCTTATAATGATGAAATTTCAGGCTCTGGAATGAATCACCCCAAAGGGTATTTTGGGCAAGTGGTCATCATTTCAGTACACCCAACCTCTCCTTCCTATCAACTTCCCCTTGACTTAGGTTCCACTGGTTACATGCAAAAAGGAGTTTACAATTGAGCTATGATAACAGTCTGCTGAAGGTCACAAACTACTTTCCAACTGGTTGAGTTTCAATAAATTTCCAGATGTATTTGGCCCTGAGCAATTTTATTTTTTTTAAACCCATGTGTGTTTTAAAGAAAATTATATCCATGTGTTTTTGATTCATTTACACTTCAATCATTAAAATTTGGTTTATTTCATAGTTATCTAATGTCCAAGAAGGTTTTTTAGAGTAAATGTTTAAAAATACATTCCTTTTTTAAAAAGCCATTCTTATAAAAAAGGTCAAATAACAGGAAGCTGTGGTTTGCCAAGAGTAAATAAATTTTACGCATCCAAAGTTTCCATTTTCAGTCCAAACGGCAAACCTGTCATCTCTGTGTTGTGTCTAAAGAAACCTTAACAAAACAAGTTCTATTCTCCAAAATAAGCAGAATAGTGCCAGGTGAACACAACTTAAAAGAATTAACAAAACATGGCACTCAGATCTACAACTGCAAACATCTACCAGCTGATTTGTAAATAGATATTGGCTCCATAGCATGGAATCAGAAAGAGTACTTAGAAGTTCTGGTCAAGATGGTGGCATAGGTAAATGCTGTGCTTATCTTTTCTTAAGACCACATTAAAACTACCCCCAACTAGTGCTTGCTTTGGCAGCACATACACTAAAATTGGAATGATACAGAGAAGATTAGCATGGTCCCTGTGCAAAGGATGACATGCAAATTCATGAAGCATTCCAATATTTAAAAGAAAAACAAAAACAACACACAAAACTACCTCTAACTGCAAAACAACCATCATTGAGAATAGTCTGAAATCTTGATGAACCAAAGCCCTACAACTATGGACATACAGAAGAAGCTACCTCAAGACTAGTAGGAGGGGCAGAGATGTGAAATAGGCTGGCCCCAACCAGCAGAGAATGTGGCTGAGACAGAGGACAGTTAGAGTTCCAGGTGCTCCTTTCCAAGGGACCGTGCATAAACTTACCAACAGAATCTGTGGCTCAGAACTCCAGTGCTGGGGCAGAAATTGGAGAGGCAACAGGGACATGCAAGGTGGGGTAGGAGTGGAACTGAGTTGTCTGGCTTCAGGATGAGAGCAGGAGGGGCAGATTTCTCTTGAACAGAAGAGATGACATAAGCCATGTTTTCTGTCTTGAGCCCTCCCACTTCCTGGCATGCAGATGCAGTCAGCCACCATATCTGAGTCTCCATCAAGCTAGCTAACACCATTCATTTGCCACACACTGGTGACTCTGAAACCCTGCCTCACCCAAATTTCGATTACACCCAAGCCACTTCCAGCGGTTTTTTTGTACAAACTACTTGCCTTGGCTCATGCTGCAGACTTTACGGGGGTCTCTCAAACTAGGACAAGCAGACAAGCAGCATCTGGTTTGAGCATGTCCTGTACCTCTGGCTCAAGAAAAAGAATGAAACAAAATAGAGATAAGCAATCTAACAGATGCACGGTTCCAAACACTGGTTATAAGGATGCTCAGTGATTTCAGGGAGAACTTCAACAAAGAGATAGGAAACATAAAAATAGAGATAGAAAACATAAAAAAGAGCCAGTCAGAAATAAAGAATACAATAACAGAAATGAAAAATACATTAGAAGAAATCAATAGCAAATTATATGAAGCCGAGGACTGAATCAGAGATTTAGAAGATAAGGTAGCATAAAATTCCCCAATCAGAACAGCAAAAAGAATCCAAAAAAAAAAAAAAAATGAGGAGAATTTAAAGGGCCTCTGGGACAACACCAAGCATACCAGCATTCACATTATAGGGGTGCCAGAAGAAGAAGAGAGAGAGCAAGGAATTGAAAACCTATTAGAAGAAACAATGACAGAAAGCTTCCCTAACCAGGTGAAGAAAATAGATATACAAGCCCAGGACATGCAGAGAGTCCCAAACAAGATGAACCCAAACAGGCCCACACCAAGACACATCAAAATTAAAATGGCAAAGGTTAAAGACAAAGACAGAATCCTAAAAGCAGCAAGAGAAAAGCAGTTAGTTACCTACAAGGGAGCTCCCATAAAGCTGTCAGCTGATTTCTCAACAGAAAGTTTGCAGGCTAGAAGGGATTGGCAGGAAATATTCAAAGTGATGAAAAGCAGGGACCTACAACCAAGATTACTCTACACAGCAAAGCTATCATTTAGAATTGAAGGACAATTAATGAGCTTCCCAGACAAGAAAAAGCTAAAGGAATTCATTACCACCAAACCAGTATTACAAAGAATGTTAGAGGGATTTCTTTAAGTCAAAAAAAAAGAAAAAAGACAAAAAAAGAGAAATATGAATGATAAAATGGCAATAACTACATACCTATCAACAGTTACTTTCAATGTATATACATTAAGTGCTCCAGTCAAAAGATAGAGGGGCTGAATGGATAAAAAAACAATGCCCTTATATATGCTGCCTATAAGAGACTCACTTCAGATCAAAAGACACACACAGACTGAAATGAAAGTAAATGGATGGGAAAAGATATCTCATGAAAATGGAAACAAACAAACAAACAAACAAACAAAAAAGCTGGGGTAGCCATACACACACCAGACAAAATAGTCTTCAAAAGAAAGACTACAACAAGAGACAAAGAAGGACCTAGTAATCCCACTTCTGGGTATCTATCTAAAGAAACCCAAAATATTACTTAGAGAGGATGTGCTCATCCATATGTTCACTGCAGCATTGTTTACAGCAGCCAAGATGTGTACAAAGGCAACCAGGGTGTCCCTGAATGGATGAATGGATAAAGAAGAAGTGGTGCATGTATACAATGGAATATTATTCAGCCGTAAAAAAAGAATGAAATCTTGCCATCTTGCCATCTGCGATAACGTGGAAGGACCTAGAGGGTACTGTGTTGAGTGTATGCATAGTAGTTAGACAAAGAAAGACAAATGTCATATGATTTCACTTTTAAGTGGAATCGAAAGAACAAAATAAACAAACAGATGAAACAGGAATAAACTCATAGACACAGAGAACATTTTGATGGTTGCCAGATGGGAGGGGCGTTGGGAGTGGGTAAAAAAGGGAAGAGATTAAGATGTACAAATTGGTTGTTACACAGTAGTTATGGGGATGTAGGGTATAGCATAAGGAATATAGTCAATAACATTGTAACAATTATGTATGGTGTCAGATGGGTACTAGATCTATTGGGGTGATAGATAGGAGGGGATATAGGGGTAGGGAGAAAAAGGTGAAGGGATAAAGAGATACAAATTGTAGTTATAAAATAGTCATGGGGATGTGAAATAAATCATAGGGAAAATAATCAATAATATGGTGATAACCATGTATAGTGCATGTGTATACTAGACTAGTCAGGGGATCACTCTTAAATTACATAAATGTCCAACCACTGTGCTGTACACCTGAAATTAATATAATCTACTACTGATTGTCAACTGTAATTGAGAAATTGAAAAAGGAGGGAAGATAAAGGAGAAAAAAATGTTCAAAGTTCCACATATAAAACAAATAAGTCTGTGGGTGTAATATACAACACAGGAGAAGTAGTCGGGTGTGATCAAAATATACGGTAAATGCTGCTGCCGAGTGCCTTCCAATGGGAAGGTAGGGATCTTCAATGTAAGAAGCCGTGCGTTTAACCTTAATAACAGTGTGTGACAAGTATCAACTTGTTTGGTGCAGTCAGTTGGCTGTAAGCTATTGTTGAGAGAAGGTGTGTTTTAAAGTGTGCTATAAATCATCCTCCATCATGACAATGCTCCATGTCACACATCGCTTCTGGTACAGCAATTTCTGTCTAATAAAGACATTACCGTGTGTCCTCATCCACCTTATTCACTGGATCTGGCACCATGGGACTCCTGGATCTTCCCCAAAGTCAAAAATGACCATGAAATGTAAATGTTTTGAATCAATTCAGGTCCTCAAGGCAGCTACAGCAGTACATCTAAAGACACTCATGAAAGAGGGTTTCCAGAACTGCTTCAGAAAGTGGCAAGAATGATGGGATAAGTGTGTTCAAAATGAGGAGGAGTATTTTGAGGGGGATTAATGGCAGTGTGGATTTTACTGTAATAAATTTTTATTTAAACATTCACCGCATTTATCACACCTTGTATTGTGATAGTGTGGTACGGTGTCAGATGGTTGCCGGACTTACCATGGTGATCACTTCTTTGGCATTGGGAATATAATCAATAATGTGGTAATAACTCTGTATAGTGCCAAGTGTTGAATAACTATGATGTACACCTGAAACTAATATAATATTGTGTGTTAGCTATATTTTAATAAAGTTCTTTAAAAAATAACAGTACTTAAGTTATTCTATTCTTGAGTCATCTTTGGTCAGTCATTGATTTAATAGTGTGTCAGGTTCCCCCTTAAGAAAATGGAGTTCATAAGATATGGACTTACCTATGTCAAAGTGTTGAAGATAGAGTCAAGAAATGTATGGATGTACAGGACATTACAGCCCTTTGGAAAATATCGAGTGCTGTGTAATTACAGTGTATCCAAAGAACAGTAGTAAAAATTATAATTATTAGTTGTTGTTGTTGGTTTTCTTTTTCTTTTTTTTTTTTTTTTTGATGGTTACTAGTTGAGAGTGGGGTGGGATGAGGGATAAAGGAAGGGATTAGAAAGTACAAATTAGTAGCACAATATAGTCATGAGGATAAGAGAAACAATATGGGGAATATAATCAATAATGTTGTAAAAATTATGTGGGGTGTCAAATGGGCACTGGACTTACAAGGGAGATCACTTCATGGACTGTGTAGATGCCTGACCCCTGCACTGTACACCTGAAGCTGAAGGCGAATAATATTGAAGGTCAACTATAATTAAATGTATATATACCTATATATATAGTTACGGGATGTGGAGTACAGCATAGGGAATATAGTCAATGGTATTGTAATAGTTATATACAATGTCAGAGGGGTAGTAGATTTGGGGGGGGTTATCACTTTGTGAGGGGTATAAATGTCTAATTATTATATTGCTACATACACCTGAAACTAATAAAAATACAATTATTACTGTGGAACAAATAATTTTGCAAAAATGTCAACTTTTCATATTACAATGGAACACTATTAGTGAAAAAAATAAAGAAATTTAAATTCAAGTGTTTGGCTTTTCTTTCTTTATTATTTTTTAATATTTTTTTTAATTTTTCAATTACAGTTGACATAAAATAGTACATTAATTTTGGATGTACAACATAGTAATTAGACATCTATATAACTTACAAAGTGATCACCCCAGTAAGTCTAGTTTTTTACTTCTTTAATTTATAATAATCAATTTTACAATGCTGTGGTATTTATTCACCATTATTTTTTCTTGATCCAGAGGTATTCAAGAACAAGTTTTAGGAATTTTAAAATGACAGGGTTGTAATAAATACCCATTAATATGTACAATGTGTCGGTACATTTAATGTTCATTGTTCCACTTGTTCCTCACATTTGATCTATTCACCTCAGAAAAGTTAAGATATTTCCAGGACTGCTGGATTCCGAGAAATTCCACTGAGGTGGCAGACCAAGGCATTTTTATGGGATTTTTTTCCCTACACTCAGACAAACATGAATTTTACCAAGAGCAATTTTTTCATCCTGCTCTGTAGATTCAATCAGCATCATATCATCCAAGTAATGGCTCAGTGTGAACTGCAGGACGCAGAGGTTATTTACAGCTCTGTGAACTGAACTACAACATAAGGCTGGAGGGTTGATGGCGTTGGAGCTTGGACAGTGTCACTCACGGTATTGCTGACTGTGTCACATGAGCAAAAACTGCTTCTGATGACCTTTACTGAGAGATGTAGAGAAGAAAGAACATTTTCCAGGTCAGTAACTGCACAGCAGGTACCAGGAGATGTGTTGATTAGTTTTAGAACAGTGGTTATCAATGGAGTGGTAGTGGGGGCTGGGCACCCAGCAGACACTGGCAATTTCTGGAGACATTTTGGCTGTCACAAGTGGAGTGGGGGATGTTACTAGCATCTAGTGTGTAGGCCAGGGATGCTGCTAAACATCCTACAATGTACAGAACATGCCCTCACAACAAAGAATTACCGGGTCCAATTTGTCAACAGTGCCAAGTTTGAGAAACCCTGACCTAAAGTAAAATTGGAACAGGAACAGAGCTGCAGTTGGAGTCAATGTCTGGTTAAGTTTACAATAACCCACTGTCATCTTCCAAGATCCAGCTGTCTTCCTTACCACCCAAATAAATGAGCTGAATGGGACTATGGTAATAATTACCACTCTTGAATCTTTCAAGCCCTTGATGGTGGCACTAATCTCTGCAATGCCTCCAGAAGTGTATTATCTCTTCTGCTTTATTTTTAAATTGGATAGAAGCAGTTCCAGATGCTTCCTGTTGGCCGTTCCTACCATAACAGTCATTACTCCAGAGATCAAAGAACCCAAATGGGAATTCTGTCAGTTGTTGACTGTGCTTATTTCAATTTTGCATCCCAGAACTGGGGAAATAACCACAGAATGGACTCAGGGTCCCACTGAACAATTTGTTAAATGCAACCCTTATATTGAAGAGATAGAATATTAAAGTGGATTTATAATGTAAGGTCTGTTTATGGGTCCCCTAAATATGTCTCCTGAGAAGTCCAGGGGACATTCCCTTTATCAAGACTGTGAGATACATATTTGTTTGGGGAGACTTGGCATCTTTGAAAAGCTCCCTGGCTTTTATTTTCTATATGCCAAAAATGACAGCAGGAATTGCTGTCCTCAAACTGGACTCCCTAAACTCAGTGGGGATGAAGGAGTCCTGGGGAAACTCTCTGAGGTTCACACAAGCTCAGACTCCATTGTTTATCTAACCTCGATGAGCTGCTACTTTGATTAGTGAAGAAGTAACTTTGAAAATAGATGTTTGAAAAAATGACCTTTGTGTTGTGCTTTTGTTGCCAAACAAAAATGATGTATTGGTGTCACTTATAAAGACTGTCATATTTGCACATTGAAAATAAAAACAAAACTTTTAAACTACCTAAAAATCACCCCAAGAATTTTAGAGAGTTTCAAAATCACTCGATAAAAATGTAACACTTTTTTATTACATTGACAATACATGACTGACACCGTGAAAGATGACTATTTGCTAGCTAAACAGCAACAACAAATTATAAAATTGGAGATGGACTGAAAAATATCAGCTAATAGTTGACTGGCAAAGTGTAGCCAAATTTTCTGATAATGTCTACCTGAGATTTCTGGTCATAAATTTTGTCCCTTATCTTTATAAAATATGTTTTAAGATATGTCAGTCTTTAAAACTAAGTAACATTATGAACTGAATTTAAAATATGTCCTTCAAATTACTGTATCATAAGTGTTAAGATGAGATTTTTCTGAAAGTCACAACAGTTTCATCAAAAGTATAACGAAAGCAAACGTTTCTAGTTTGGCTTATGTGTTATAAGTTACATGACACACAAATATGATTATAAATGTATATACTTTTCAAATACATAAATACCTTTCCAGGAGATTCATGTTTAACATTTGGAGGTATATGTATTAGTTTACTAGGGCTATCGTAATAAAGTATTTCAAACTGAGTGGCTTGAAACAACAGAAATTTATTGTCTCACAGTTCTGGAGGACAGAAGTTGCAAATCAGGTGTTGGTAGGGCTATGCTCTTTCCGAAGACTACAGGGGAAAACCCTTCCTTGCCTCTTCCTGAATTCTGGGGATTTGCCGGCAATCCATGCCATTCCTTGGCTTGCACCTGCAACACTTCAAAATGTGCCTTTATCATGACATGGCACCCCTGACTCCTGTGTCTGTGTCTCCTCTTCTTATAAAGGTATCAATCACCTTGGATTAAAGGCCCTACTCCAATATGATCTCATTTTAACTAGAGATCTGTAGCGACTCTATTCCCAAATAAGATCATATTATAAGGTACCAGAAGTTAGGACTTCAACATATATTTTGGGGGGACAAATTCAACTTATAGTGGTAGATATAGTCAAAACTTTTGGAAACCACTATCCTAGATCTTTCTTATTTCTGAGGCGGTTCCATCTCTGAAATCTCTGTTATAAATATACCCCTGTCTTATTTCTTCCTCATCTTCACTCATTCTGGCATTCCTACCATACAAATATCCCATATTATCAACTGCTTCAATCCATAGACCTTTCATGCTTTCTTTACCTATCAGGACCTTCATGGTTTTGCTTCTCTCATTATTAGCAGACTCTCAAATAACAGCCACACTATTGCAAAAAGTCCTTTTCTTTCTCTCTTCCTTTAACAAGCTCATATAAGACAACCCAAGCCTATTTAAGCCTCCTATTCTTTTACTTGGCATTTGTATCTGAGTGGTTTAATTTTTTTTAAATTAAACTTTATTGAGGTGACAAGTGTCAGTCAAGTTACATAGGTTTCAGGTGTGTAATTCTGTAATACCTCAACTATATATCTGGCTGAGTGGTTTAATATTGATGGACAAAATGACAATCAAATTTTCTGGACATGCTTGAATTTATCACGGTAAATCTCAAATGGGGACTGTGAGATAATCCTGATACACTTCTTTCGTCAATTTTCTCTTACATATTCTGGAAAATTTCATAGTTTCTCATTTTTTTCCTCGGACCCCCACCATTGCCCTCATTCCCATCTGATGGCCATGGTTTTTATTTCATGTATAAAATGGAAACAATCAAAACAATGCTTCTTCATCTTTCAATACCACATTTACCAACATATGTCTCTGCATCCATTTATGCCAACTTCCACCCTGTTCAATGGGGTGAATTTTTAGTGCTTTTATCTACAGCTAACTGGGGCAGTAGACCTAATTTCCTTTCATAATGACCTCTGCGATTATACCCTCCCTCATCTCATTCACCAATTTTATCTTCTCCACTCAATCATTCCCATCAACAGGTAAACATTTTAAAATCTTCCCTTGACTCACATCTCCTTTTACTTGATGTTCTGTTTTTCTGTATCTATTAATAGGAAAGATCTTCAAAATGATTGTGCTTTCTGTCTCCCCTTCTTCAGATTCCATTCTTTCTTCCAATCACTTTTCACTCCATTCAGGCTTTTTTCCCCTAACACTTCATTCAAACAGATCTTATGAAGGACACCACTAACTCATACCTTGACATACCACAAAAACATTCAACCTTATCAAGCACTTCAATCCAGAGAAATCTCCTTTTTTCATTACCCATCAAGACGCTTATTGTTCTTCTCGTTGCACATTCAGCATGTTCTAAAATTAAAACCACTCTTGCAAAAACTCCTTCGTACGTCTCTCCCTTTAATGTACTCATGTAGCAGACCTCAAACCTATTTAAAACTACTATCCTTTCACTTGGCACCTGTATCTGAGCAGGTAAATATAGATGAAAAAGCGACAAAATCAAACTGATGAGATTACTTCAAATTTATGACCACAATTTTCAAATGGGAAATGTATTAAATTGTCTGTACTCATCATACTTAAATCTCTGCAAAATTGGACATTATTGACCCTTCCCTCCTTGAGACACTTTCTTCTCTAAGCACATTCCCAGACTTGCACATTCAGTTGTTCACTCAGTCTCTCCACTTGAATGTACAAAAGAGATCTCAAACTTTATTTGTCCAAAATCGTCCTGTGCCCTAACCTTTGCCCATATTAATAAATAACATGACCGTCAACTTCGTTGTTTCAGCCTTAACATCTAGTAATTAACCTTGGTCTTTCTGGTTCCCAAACATCCCACATCCCATAATTTTAATAAATCATATTGCTCCATTTCTAAGACATACTCAAAATTTGGTCACCTCTCAGATCACCCCTGCTGTATCTAATAAAATGTACCTCTTGTCAGAACTGTTGCAGCAGCCTCTTGATATGATCACTGAAGGCTGATAAAACAAGGAAAGAATTTTACTTCTAAAAATCAGAACTGTATACAGAGGGTCCCCCCCAAAAAAAATGTATACACATTTTAAGAATAGAACAAACTATTAAAATTGTAATACTCAATTTATACCAATAGCAAAAGATGAATACAAGTCATGTGTATACATTTTTGGGGCACCTCCAGTATATTCTTTTTCTTTCCCTCACCCAAGACAATAGGAAGTTCTGAGCCCTTAAGCCGCAAGATATTTAAAGAGTATGGTTGATAACTATACTCTTTAAATCCACGTACCCACTCCATTTCTGGTATTTCATATATCTTACCTGTAACATCATATCAAATATAGAATCACATCATCAAGAAAAGTTAGGCGTGACTTTAAAGACAACTTTGACTGTGGTCTGTTCTCTCAGATTGTGTTGCAAGACTCCATTTAATGGGTGCTTTCAGGGCCCCAGAGCTCGTTAGTCTTAGTAATCAAGAACAGACCACGTACCAGGGCCTTCGAGTCAATGCTCTTTCCACTTCAAAAGGTGATTTCCCTCTACTTGTATGTGACCTCACGATCAGGGCGTATTCCTTTTCTAACCACCCTACGCTAATTGTTATGGCTCTTCAGTTATACTGTGCGCATGAAAATGACACAAGAGAAAAGACAAGCATTTTAGGCACAACTTAATACAAAAGTTTTTGATTAATTTCACTCTCCCCTCACAATATATTCAGAGGTATCTTCTGAGATGTTAGACCTTTGTGTAAATAAAGGCATTCTTGCAATGTTGGAAACCTCCAGTGTTCCTTCCTCAGAGTCCAGCCACCAATTAATTGAGTTCTAAACGGCCCAGGAACCCTTCCTCTAGTAACCCTAGAGACACTCCCCAAATGGTAGGCAATATGTTTTGAAAGCATTTCACTTGGGCCCCTATAGCTGACTCTGGGCCTCTTTCTATTTGTGCGAAGTTTCTGACTGTCTGCTTATTTTATCCCACCATTTGGGCTAAATTACACCTTCCTTTCGATATGTAATTTAAATCACCTTTCCTGTCCAGCAGCTTGTCAGAATTCGGTCACCTGTAGGGGCCTAAAGAGATTACATGCTGAAAATACTGAACTTTATGCCAATCCCAACTTTTGCTCTTGAGCCTGAGGCTAGGTAATTTCACAACTCAACATTTCAACAAACATTTATTGACTATTCGAAAAGTACTGTGTAAGTTACTCTGGGGGATAGAGAGATGAATTTTACCTTCATCCTCCAGAGAGTCACCATCTGGAGAACACATATACGTTTGACACCACATGAGGCTGACTGTGATACAAGTCATGGCAGAAGTACAATTGGAGGGGTGGAATTTGGATGAGGTCCTGAAAAACCCATGGCATGTCAAACACGATCATAGGTTTGGGAGCCTTGCAGGGTGTGTTGGGGGAATGGAAGAATTACCACTGTCATTGAACTGAAGTCTTGCATGTGTGTTCTGGGGATACAAGACTGGGAAAGAAGTTAGGAAACAAATCACAAAGTGTTTTGAACTTCGGCCTTCAGACTGTGGCCTATACTCTGATTGCAATGGTGACTTATACAAGTTTCAAGCAGGAGTGTGATATCACTTGGCCTATGTTTTATGAAGACAGGGTGCCCATGGGGGACAATTTAAAATAGAGAAAGCCTGGAGACAAGAATGCTAAGAAGTTGATGTACATAAGATCTGTTGTCGCTTGCCTTCTAGAAAACACCAAGCACTCCCGACCTTTACCTTTGAAAACAATTCTCTCAGCCAATGCACTTCAAGAGACATTGACTCCACTTTCGGTTCCAGGTGCTGGCATTTGGTTTATGTGGCATCAATAAAACCAGGGTGTTCCCCTAACTACAAAGGATTGGTTTTATAATAAGTATGTTGGAGTTCCTTAAAGAGAAACACATTATTTTCTATTGGAATTGTATTTGGAAGGTAGAATTGACAGCCACACGGTACCTGCTCAATGATCTATTTCTCAATAAATGAAGACAACCCTTTGCTACTCCAAAAAAGCAAGCCTGGGACTGGAGCTTAAAGTGGGATGGAGCAAGAAACACTAGGTAGGACCTGATGACATTGTTTGTACCCTGGATCAAGCCTTCCTCAAACTCTCTCTACTTTAAGACTTTTGCCAATGAAAGACTCATAACTGATAAAGTAGAACACCATAAAACCCCAAGAAATGGGTGCTAGCTCAGGGATCTAGCTTCAAACAAGGGTACACTTGGATTCAGATCTGCTTTACTTGTCTCTGTGTTCTCCTTGGACTAGTGGTTACATGGGATATGTTCTCATGGGAAATGAGAGCAATGTGAAAGACAAAGCCAAGTCACGCAAGCAGCTTTTCGAACAACCTTCAATCAAGTGTATTCATCAGCTGTTGCTGTAATAATGCTGCATAACAAACAAACCCAATTCTCAGTGACTTACCGATTCCTTTTGTGTAGGACTGCTGGCAGGTTGTACCACTGCTTGTTTCACATCTGCTAACATTCTATCTGCAAATAAAACAATAAAGCTGAGTCAACATCAATGAGGCAAGGAAATACACTCTGCCTACTCTAGTGGGAGGTGCTGCAAAGCTACGTGGCAAAAAGCGTGTCTATTTAATTCTACTGTGAGAAGGGAGGAACTATTTGGGGGACTGATCTGCTACATCAAGGTTTTGGGGGTTAAAATTCATTGTTGTTAGGTTGGTGCAAAAGTAATTGCAGTTTAAAAGGTTAAAAACAATTGCAAAAACCACCATTACTTTTGCACCAACCTGAAAACATTTCAATGAAGTCAATCTATTATCATTTCTTTTGTGATTTCACCCATGATACGTCTGCATGTATGTTTTAAAATGAAATGTTCTCCTCTAATATTCTAAAATGAATTCCAGGTTTAATTTGTCTTTAAAATAATATTTATTAAATGGAGAAGGCACATAAAAATTTCCAAGTTGGTGGTGATTTTTATTAATTTCTGTTGCTAATGTAGTCTACTCAGAGTACATGGTACATAGAATTTGCGCTTTGTGGAATTACTTCCTATTAAGATTTTATTTGTGGAGTAGTATAAAAAAATTTATAACTGTATTACATATATTTGAAGAAAGTAATTCCTACAGAATAAAATGTGACATCTATGCTTATCTCTTTCACTCCTTAACTAGCATTCATATTCTTGCCTTGAGCATCTCTAGAATGTTTTTTATCAATAGATCCTTGTCATTCCATTGCATTTTTATTTCAATATTATGATGCTATGTGAATTATGCTAATGACTTCTTACTATTTTATCTTTCTTTTGTTAATCACTATAAATGGCTGTTTTTGAGCCTCTTTTGTTTTGACATCGAGTTGCTTCCTCTGATTAATTCTTATTATTACGTTGGTGCAAAAGTAATTGTGGGGAGTTCTCCTCCGGATCTTATCACAAATGGGACATCTATAACCCATAAAAGGACTCTTTGCTCATCATGCAGAACAGCTAAGAGACTCGTGCAAGGATTACTTGAAGGTGGGCAAATTGGGCGAGCAGGGGAAGAGGGAAGGGAGCGGAGTGGAAACGCGGCCCGCATCCGCAGCTGCAGAGATGCAGGGGATTCCAGGACGGAACAGAGAACACAAAAGCCAGGAGGTGGGCTCTTTCCCTGTGTCCCACAGCTGATTTCTCCCGCTGAGGGTGCAGCACATCCAGCATTTGAGGCAATCACCTCAGCTGAGACCTCCAGCTGGGCCCTAGGTCGGACAAAGGACAAAAACTCCATACCTGGGCCCCTCCCCCGCTCTTCCAATCCTACCTCCCGCCCTTCCAGAGATTTAAAATGGCCCCTGAATTAAGGAGTAGTGTCAGATTACACGGGAGCCTTAGTGCTCAAGCTCTGGGAAGACTGGCGCGCAGCTCTGACCCAGGGAAGAGGCTGGGAAGAGTGTGATTTTTCCTGGGCTACAAGAGAAGAGACTCCTCCACCCCCAGCTACCACCTTTTCTGGCCTGCGGGAAGAGTGTGACATGGCTAAGCTGGGAGAGAGAAGACCCCTCCATCCCCAGCCCCCACCCTTTCTGGCCTGCCTAGGGCAGGGCAATTACAACTGCGGAGGCATTCCCAGGGATCAGTAGAAGGCGGCAGACACAGCTCTGGGCTTTCAGCAGCTCAGAAATCTCCCGCCCACCACACAAACACACACACACACACACACACACACACACACACACACGGAAAAAGTGCCCTAAGACTCAGGAGAACTGGACACAGGGCTGGTGGTGCTACTCTCAGTGCACATATGTGCAGGCAAGGGCAGAAACTGCACTGACTTTGTAGAAACTACCATCCAGACCCCTCAGCCCCACGCATCTAAATCTGCAGTCCCAGCGTCACTCTGGGCACCAGGTGACCAGCTCTGCCTGCACAATACACAGAGGACTCTTTGGTTCAGCAGAGGACAACCTGGAGATTACTTGGTGGACTTAAGCCAAGACTGGTGCTGCTTTTTTTTGTTTTGTTTTGTTATGTTTTGTCTTTATATCTTTGATATCTTTGCCTGTGTTGAGTGTGAGTTGTCAGTTGTTTTTACATGTGAATATATTTGACTTTTTCTTTGTTGTTGTTGTGCTTGGTGATTAGCTTTGTTCTGAAATTGCCCTACCAGGGCCCAGCTTAAGAAGCACAAGATTCAACACACCCAGAGGCCAACTCCAGACCAAAACCAGAGTACTACCAGTTTTGACCTACAAGTGACATACCCAGAGGGAATTCTCTACAGGCACAAGAGCCCATAGAGGCCAAACCACATTTAAGTGGTCAACCCTCACGCAGCAGAACACCCTGTGGAGGGCAGAGCCAAGTCTCACAACTAGTCAGCCTAGGAGTCAACCCCATCTACTCACAAGCAAAAAGCAATTAAAGATCAACTTTAACAGGACAATATACACAACACAAGAGTCACCTTTGGAGCACATGCAGAGGAGAAGAACAAAGTAGTGCCAGTCAAATATAAAGGACACATACTACAAAAGATAACCCAGCAAGAACTAAGAACTCTAGGGGATCTACCTAATACATCGAAGCAAACACAGAGAGTCAGCCAGGATAGGGAAACAAAGAAACATGTCCCAAATAAAAGAACAGAAGAAACTTCCAGAAATGGAACCAAATGAAACAGAGGTAAACAACCTATCAGAGACAGAGCTCAGAACACTCATGATAAGAATGCTTAAGGAGCTTAGAGATGACATAAAGAAGAATAGAGAAATCATGATGAACAACCAGTTAGAAATAAAGAACACAATTACTGAAATAAAGAACTCACTTGAAGGAATTAACAGCAGGTTAAATGAAGCAGAGGATCGAATCAGTAACTTAGAAGACAAGTTAGCAGAGATCACCCAAACAGAACAACAGAAAGAAAAAAAGCATAAAAAACAATGAAGATGGTTTAAGAGACCTCTGGGATAACATCAAGCACAACAACATGTGCATCATAGGAATACCAGAAGGTGAAGAGAGGAAGCAAGGGATTGAGAACATATTTGAAGTAATAATGTCTGAAAACTTCCCTAACCTGATGAAGGAAACCAACATACAAACCCAGGAAGTGCAGAGAGTTTTAACCAGGATAAACCCAAACAGGTCCACATCAAGACACATTATAGTTAAAATGGCAAAGGTTAAAGATAAAGAGAGAATCCTAAAAGCAGCAAGAGAAAGACAGAGGGTTACATACAAGGGAACTCCCATAAGACTATCAAATGACTTTTCTGCAGAAACATTGAAGACCGGGAGGGAGTGGCAGGAGATACTCAAAGTGATGGAAAACAAAGGCCTACAATGTAGATTGCTTTATCCAGCAAGGCTATCATTTAAATTTGATGGAGAGATAAAGAGCGTCCCAGAAAAGAATAAGCTAAAGGAATTTATTACCACCAAGCCAGCATTGCAAAAAATACTAAAAGTACTTCTGTAAATAGAAGAAAGATGAAAACAATCTAACTACAAATTTAAAAATGGCAATAACTATGTACCTATCAATAATCACTTAAAGTGTAAACGGATTAAATGCTCCAATCAAGAGACATAGGGTGGCTGAGTGGATAAGAAAGCAAGACCCTTGTATATGCTGTATACAAGAGACTCACCTCAGATCAAAAGACACACACAGGCTGAAAGTGAAGGGATGGAGTAAGATACTTCATGCAAATGGAAATGAGAAAAAAGCTGGAGTTGCAATACTTATATCTCACAAAATAGACTTTAAAATGAAGAACATTTGTGGTATATATATACAATGGAATACTATTCGGCAGTAAGAAAAGATGATATAGGAACATTTGTGACAACATGGATGGATCTTGAGAGTATGATGCTAAGCGAAATAAGTCAGACAGAAAAGCAGAGAACCATATGATTTCACTGATATGTGGTATATAAACCAAAAACAACAAAAGAACAAGACAAACAAATGAGAAACAAAAACTCACAGACACAGACAATAGTTTAGTGGTTACCAGAGGGCAAGGGGGTAGGGGGTGGGAGATGAGGGTAAGGGGGATCAAATATATGGTGATGGAAGGAGAACTGACTCTGGGTGGTGAACACACAGTGGGATTTATAGATGATGTAATACAGAATTGTACACCTGAAATCTATGTAATTTTACTAACAATTGTCACCCCAATAAATTTAATAATAAATAAATAAAATGAAGAACATATTAAAAGACAAAGATGGGCACTATATAATAATAAAGGGATTGATCCGACAAGAGGACATAACCCTAGTAAACATCTATGCACCCAACATAGGAGCACCTAAATATATAAAACAGATATTGACTGACATAAAGACAGAGATCAACAGTAACACTATCATAGTAGGGGACTTCAATACACCTCTGACAACAAGGGACAGGTCTTCCAGACAGAAAATCAATATGGAAACAACAGCCTTAAATGACACATTGGACCACTTGGATTTAATCGATATTTTCAGAGCATTTCACCCCAAAGCTGCAGAATACACGTTCTTCTCAAACGCACATGGAACATTTTCCAAGATAGACCATATATTAGGCCACAAAACAAGTCTTGATAAATTTAAGAAAATTGAAATCCTACCAATTGTTTTCTCTGACCACAGTGCTATGAAATTAGAAATGAACTATAGGAAAAAAACTGGAAGACACACCAATTCATGGAGGCTGAATAACATGTTACTAAATAATGAATGGATCAACCAGGAGATCAAGGAAGAAATTAAAAGATATCTCGAGACAAACGAAAATGAAAACACGACGACCTAAAATCTATGGGATGTCGCAAAAGCAGTCCTAAGGGAAATTCATAGCATTGCAGGCCTACCTAAAGAAACAAGAAAAATCACTAATCAACAGTTTATCTTCACACTTAAGGGATCTGGAAGAAGAACAGCAAAATAAGCCCAAAGGAAGGAGATAATAAAGATCAGAGCGGAAATAAATGAAATAGAAACCAGAAAAACAATACAAAAGATCAATGAATCCAAGAGTTGGTTCTTAGAGAAGATAAACAAAATCGACAAACCCTTAGCCAGACTCATTAAAAAAAGAGAGAAGACCCAAATTAATAAAATCAGAACTGAAAGAGGACAAGTGACAACAGACACAGCAGAAATACAAAAAATTTTAAGAAATTACTATGAGCAACTATATGCCAACAAATTTGACAATCTGGAAGGAATGGACAATTTTCTGGAGGCATACAACCTTCCAAGGCTAACTCAAGAAGAAACAGAAAACCTGAATAGACTGATTACCACCAGGGAAATTGAATCAGTAATCAACAATCTCCCAAAAAACAAAAGCCCTGGACCAGATGGCTTTACAGGTGAATTTTACAAAACGTTCAAAAATGAATTATCACCTATTCTCCTCAAGCTCTTCCAAAAAATCCAGAAGGAGGGAAGGCTCCCAAACGCTTTTTACGAAACCACTATTACCCTGATCCCAAAATCAGACAAAGACACCACAAAAAAAAGAAAACTACAGGCCAATAGCTCTAATGAACATAGATGCAAAAATCCTCAACAAAATATTAGCAAACAGAATTCAGCAATACATTAAAAAGATCATACACCATGATCAAGTGGGATTCATCCCTGGTATGCAAGGGTGGTTCAACATCCGCCAACCAATTAATGTGATACACCACATTAACAAAATGAAAAATAAAAATCACATGATCATATCAATAGATGCAGAAAAAGCATTTGATAAAATCCAGCAGTGATTTATGATAAAAACCCTTAAGAAAGTGGGAATAGAGGGATCATATCTCAACATAATAAAGGCCTTATATGATAAACCCATAGCTAACATCATATTCAATGGGGAAAAGCTAAAACCATTCCCCTTAAGAGCAGGAACAAGGCAAGGTTGCCCACTTTCTCCACTTCTATTCAACATAGTGCTGGAAGTTCTAGCCACAGCAATCAGACAAGAAAAAGAAATAAAAGGCATCCAAATCGGTAAGGAGGAAGTAAAATTGTCATTATATGCAGATGATATGATACTATATAGAGAGAACCCTAAAGACTCCACCAAGAAACTATTAGAGCTGATAGATGAATTTAGTAAAGTAGCAGGATACAAAATTAATATTCAGAAATCAGTTGCATTTGTATATACCAATAATAAAACATCAGAAGGAGAAATTTAAAAAAAATCCCATTTGCAATTGCTTCAAAGACTATAAAATACCTGGGAATAAATTTAACCAAAGAAGTGAAAGATCTGTACTCAGAAAATTATAAGACACTGAAGAAAGAAATGAAAGAAGATACAAATAGATGGAAACACGTACCATGTTCATGGATAGGAAGAATTAATATAGTTAAAATGTCCATACTGCCTAAGGCAATATACATATTCAATGCAATTCCTATCAAACTACCAATGACGTTTTTCACAGAAATAGAACAAATAATCCTAAAATTTATATGGGACCAGAAAAGACCCCAGATAACTTCAGCAATCCTGAGAAATAAGAACAAAGTGGGAGGTATAACAATACCTGACATCAAATTATACTACAAGGCTACAGTAATCAAAACAGAATAGAGAGTCCAGAAATAAATCCATGCCTATATGACCATTTAATCTATGACAATGGAAGCAAGAATTTACGGTGGGGTAAAGATAGTCTATTCAATAAATGGTGCTGGGAAACCTGGACAGACACATGCAAAAAAAATGAAGCTGGACCACCACTTTACACCATATACAAAAATAAATTCAAAATGGCTTAAAGACTTAAATGTAAGATCTGAAACCATAAAATTCCTAGAAGAAAATATCAGAAGAAACTTTACAGACATTACCCAGAGTAAGATTTTTACTGATATATCCCCTCTCACAATGGAAGTAAGAGAAAAAATAAACATGTAGGATTACATCAAACTAAAAAGTTTTTTCACAGCAAAGGAAATCATCAATAAAACAAAAAGGGACCCTACAGAATGGGAAAAGATATTTGTCAATGATATATCTGGTTAATATCACAAATTTATAAAAAACTCACCCAACTCAACTTCAAAAAAACAAACAACCCAATTAAAAAATGGGCAGAGGACATGAAGAGACATTTCTCTAAAAAGGACATACAGATGGCAAATAGACGTATGAAAAAATGCTCAAACTCACTAATCATTAGAGAAATGCAAATAAAAATCACAATGAGATGCCACCTCACCCCAGTCAAAATAGCTATCATCAATAAATCAACAAACAAGTGCTGGCGCGGATGTGGAGAAAAGGGAACACTTGTGCACTGTTGGTGGGATTGCAGATTGGTGCAGCCACTATGGAAAACAGTTTGGAGGTATCTCAAAAATCTGAAAATGGAACTAACTTATGATTCAGTAATTCCACTCCTATGTATTATCCAGAGAAATCCAAACTCTAATTCAAAAATCTTTATGCACTCCTATGTTTATTGCAGCAATATACACAATAGCCAAGACATGGAAACAACCGAAATGCCCATTGGTAGATGACTGGATTAAGAAACTGCGGTACATTTATACAATGGACTATTATGCAGCCATAAAGAAGAAAGAAATCTTACAATTTGCAACAACATGGATGGACCTAGAGAACATTATATTAAGTGAAATAAGTCAGACAAAGAAAGACAAATACCATATGATCTCACTTATATGTGGAATATAAAGAAAAGAATAAGTGAATGAATGAATCAGAAACAGTTTGGAGACATAGAGGAAAAACTGAGGGATGCTAGATGGGAGGGGTGATAGGGGGAAGGTGAAGGGATTAGAAAACAGTCAGTAACCACAAGATGGCCATGGTGTTCTGAAAATTAATTTGAGGAATGTAATCAATAATGTAAAGATTTTGTAGGGTATCCAATGGACACTTGTCTCATTAGGGAGACACCTCAGGGATGATGTAGATGATTGATCACTGCACTGTACACCTGAAGGTGAAGCTGAACAATAATGAATGTCAACTACAAGTTTGTATGTATATGTGTGTGTGTGTGTGTGTGTGTGTGTGTGTGTGTGTATACACATACACACACATATATATATGTATATGTAAGTACTTACAAGAAGTGGAGTACAGCATTAGGAATAGAGAGTGGAAATGTAATGGCTCTGTGCGATTTCAGAGGGATAGTGGATGGGGGAAGGGGGGTTCACACAGTGTGAGGGATATAAAAGATGAATGTCTAAGTATTACTTTGTCTTGTGCACCTGAAACTAATAAAAAAAAAGTAATTGTGTTTTTTGCAGTTGTTTCTAACCTTTTAAACAACAATTACTTTTGCTCCTAATACTTGTGCCTGGCCACGTCTGACATTGCAGATTGTCTTTTGCAGTGTCCACTCAGCCCCCTTCTAACATGCCTTCCTATAAGTGGATTCACCTGTGAAAAACTTAGAAAACAGAAATAAGCCATATGAAACTCTAGCTATATTGGAAATTGGCTCTTCCAACACACAAGGTGAGAAAGAGTTTGTATTCTTCTGGTAGCAATGACTGAGAGCTGTAGCGTCTTTGGTGCAAGCAGCGAGCTTGCCTCCAGAAGAGTTTCGTGATGTTGTTGGATGTTTCTACAGGTTGTCTTTGCTCCTGGACCAAAGACTGATGAGAATAAAATTCTGAGTCACACCTGCTTCTTCCAATTCTTTGTAGAAGGTGCTCCATCATCCTTAACATTTGTGGTTATCAAGAAGATGTATACGCCCAGTTTGCTTCCTTTCCCCCCCTTTTTTATGTAAGTCAGATATTTCAGAGTGAATGGGTAGAGGAATGGATATTCACAGGATTCTTTATTTTGAAGAGTGTTTCTATGAGAATGTGAGAAAGGGTGATACAAGCTAGGTTGCCACTGTCAAAACCTGGAATTAAAATAATTTACTTTTTAAGGAAAGTTTTGTTTTTCACATAGTCCATGAAGTTTGTGTGGGAAAGTGTAAGTCTTTCAAAATTCATTTTGAAATGTAAAATTGCTAATGTGTTACCCAGCGATCTCTGTATCATTTGTCTTGCTTCCCTTGTGATCCTAATGATTTGTTTTTATTCTTATATATTGTTAATTAAAGAGATTGGTATGGGTTTTGTCTTCTAGCCACAGAATGGGGTTTTTCAGAGGGGCTGAGTGAAGTGTGGAGACATTTTCCCTCGGGTGAAATAAATTACTATTTTGTGAACTAGAATTTTTGCTAAGGTGGTACTTAACTGTGAAATAAATGTTTATACCAGAACATATTGAGCTATACCAAATAACCTTTTCACTAACTCCACAAATAAAATCTTAAGTTAACCCTTTACTCATTTTCTTTCCTTAGATAAGTGTTTGGTGCTTTATTCAATGCTGCTCAAAGAGATAGGAACCTGCCTGCCTGCTCTCCTTCTAGTAACAGACCAAAGTTCAGGAACCAACAAAAGCAGGGGTGGAGTTAGTCTGAAGAAGCTGCAAGGCAAGATGAACCCCTTGTCTCAAACTCAGGTCCCATACATGTTCTCCTGTTGGTTTGGGGGCCACTTTCACTTTGCAAGTTCAACAAATTTATAAGGAACTTCTATGGGGTACCAGGCACTGTGTTCAACACTGGGGAAACAAAGGTTAACCAGAAAGACAGTCCTCTCCCCACGTGGAGCTGCCACTATACACAAAATGAGAATGAAGAAAGGGAACCCTTCAATAGTGTAGGCAGAAGAGATATGTCTGAAGAGCTGACATTGATGTTGACCTCAAGCTGGCAGGCTAACATTGGTGGCCTCTGTGATGTTTCCTTTTGTTGCAGTCAGAAACAGTCCTGGTTGAGTGGCAGAATTTACTTTCGGCCAGTTCCCAGGTCACAGTTGTGGCAGTGATCCCCTCCATTAGTGCGGTTGCTCAGGGAGAGAAGCGGTGGCTTCATAAGGGTCCTGGGTGGGAAGGAGTGGGTGGCAATGCATGGGGCAAGGGCTGCGATGAAACGAGATTACTTCATGCACTGAAAAGTCCTTTCCCTTCACTCTTTTATAGATTCTAAGTTTGAAAAAGTCCTTCTTGATTGGGCCACAGAGGTGGATGACTCTAAGGTCATTTCCAAGCCTACAATTCTGCAGTTCTAAGTAATGAAAAGAAATGATACACAGGTCAGAGGAAGCACCAAAGACTAGCCCTCGGTATTTTATAGTTTATATTGTACAATATGAATTGCATATTTTTCAGTGTAAAACAGCACATTTATTCCCATTTAATATATTTCACTCATGTGGATCATTTGAAATTTCTAGTAATGTCATGGGATCAATATGATTATTTACATGTTACTGATAAAAAAAAATTAAGGCTCAGAGGAATAATTAAGTTCCAAGTGATGAAAGACAAAGACCTATGACCAAGATTAATGAATTTCAAGTGAGGAATAACAGAATCAAGACTTGAACTGAGGTTCTTGATTCTGTATGTGCTTCTCTTTCACAATACCATCCAGTCATCTGATCCTACCACCTATATCACTCTTGGGACATTGATTTGTCTGACATAGATTGTTAAACAAATAAATAAGCAAACAAAACCATGGAATTATCCATTACTCATTGCCTGACAAAGGAAAGAAATTCAAACACTCTGCAGAGACCCACATTTCCCCAGGAACTAAATTTTTAAAATATGAATTCCTTTTTAAGAGACACAAAATGATGTAACAGCAACGTTAAACTACAGATTTGCAGAACATGCAGTAAAAAACTGACCAAATGCATGATTCCAAATTTGTCATTTTCATAGGCTGAGCACATAATTATTTAAGTTTTACTCAGTACAAGCATTTATTGAGGAGTCTAAGATAGTATGATCTACACATTTACCTTTAATGATTTATCTGAATGTAGAATGGCGTTGGGACAATCTGAAAAATAACTTCTTCAAATAATATGTTTATCATGTGAACAATTTGCAGAAGTTGATTGATCCTCTCAGGATGAAATTTTCTAGCCTTTGTGTTAAAGTGGGAATACTCTATGGTTTAGACATCATAGGAAGAGGAGAGTTTCCACAGCGCTGAAATGCTAAGTGCTTGGCCTGTGTTTTCATTACCATAGGTCCACCCAACCCCCATCGGCAGCAGTATTGGCACCTAATGAAATTTGTTAAGCAGTTGAAATTTTAAAATCGTAAGATAGAACATTGAATTAAGAAATCTTGGTTCATGGCAAAATCACTCCTTCCTTCCCATGGGAAATCTGATGCCTAAATTTAAAAATAGAAGTAAAAATTGCCTTTTTTGCTCACAAAATAAAGAGAGCATTTTAACAAGTCTATACCACTTACAAAGATGCCACAGACAAAATTACCCATTAAAAGATACATTAACTTTGCAGTCTTAACACCTCCATTTCAAATTAAGTATCTGTATGGGGTGATCTTATTTATAAGTTGAAATATTTTCTAAACATGAAGTGTGATTATATAAATTTGACATTTCTCAGCAGTATATTTAACATATATACAAGTGAGAGAATTTTTTAAGTCAATTCACATAAGTTACATCACTAATAACAATTTTCCAGCATTTAGCATGTCTGGAGAGTATCAATTTCAACATACTTTGTCAACTGAAATAATAAATAAAGCTTACCCATTGTAGCTATGCTATGCTAGCCAAACATTTTGACTCTTATTTGTTTATACTGAACTGAATGTATTCTCTTACAGTTGGGGATCTTTCCACCCCTCTAATTTCTCAACTTTGATTATAGAACTTGTTTGGAATATTTCAGTGTCTCTCTACTCTCAAATTTCCAACCCCCTGAATTAAATTTACATTCCTTAAAATTCTCATATATATGTGTCCCTTTAGATATCTCCTCTTGTGTACAAAGTTGAGACAGGATTTGCTTAGTCCTTGATTGACACAGAAGGAATGAGAAGAGTTTAGATTCGATGGCACTATCTATTGGAATTTCTTTGAGTTATTTAGTACTGTTGTGTTTTCTTTCCTATGGTAGAACATTGCTGGTAATAGTAAATCAACTATAGTAGTATGAATTTCTAGTATCCAGATTAGATACAGATAGATGCAAAGTAATTATGTAAATATGAAATAATTCATGAATAAGTTTAAAGATATTTTAAATAGGATGGCAAGAATCCTGCCATTGTACCCTCTGCTATAGATTTTTGTGTCCCCTCAAAATTCAGATGTTGAAATCTAACCTCCAAAGGTAATGGTGTTAAGAGATTGGACATTTAGGAGGTGATTAAGTAATGAGAGTGGAGCTCTCAGGAATAGGATTAGTGCCCTTATAAAGAGACCCCAGAGAAATCCCTCACCCCTTCTGTCATATGAGGACACAGTGAAAAGCTGGCAGCCTATAAACCAGGAAGTGGGCCCTCACACCAGACACCAAATCTGCCATCACCTTGACCTTGGACTTCGCAGCCTCCTATGGTATTTTGTTATGGCATCTGAAATGGACTAAAACACCCTGCAAACATAAACAACTATAACACTGGTCGAAATACATTACAAAACCTCTTCTAGCATTTTTCAACTGGCACCAAATTAGAGTAATCCTTGAGACAAGAATAATATGAAAAGTTACTTCCACATTTGCTTTGACATTTGACTGTAAGCACTCTCCTCACGATGGCACAGGGCCATAGTAAACAAGCAAAACACAATGAGAGTTTTGATAACCTGAGGAGGCTAAGATAAGAATTCCTGGGTGTTAAGTCAGATAAAATGTTTTGTGTTGGGGTACTGGAGAGGAGAAAGTACAGAGAGGGGAGCCCTGAAGTCTCCCCAGGTTTCTCTTGAGCCCTTGGCTGGGACTGACCTGTGCATGCAGCTGGCAGCACTGCATAATGCCTAGCAGAGAATAGCTGCTGGAATGATAGCTTCACAGAGATACAGAAATCATGCAGCTCAAAGATATGGGAATTTCAGTCCAGCCAGAATGGAAAAACATGATTGAGCCACTCAGACATTTAATGTAAACCCAAGAAAGATGATGTTTGGGGAATCAGCAACATGCCTGAGAAAAGATCAAGCCCTAGGATAAAGGACAAACCAATACAGGTCTGCATTAATAAAGCATAATTCAAGTGTGATAAGATCAAGAGAGTGTTCCAGTAATTTAATTGCTATCAAAACAAAACTCAACACTTTTTTTAAAGTAAGACAACCTACCCCAGAAAACATATAACAAAATATCCACAATGTTCTACATACAGAAAAAAAAAGGTATGCAAATGAAAACCAGAAAAATTTAACAATCAAGGAAAAAAAACAGGCAATAGAAACAGACCCTGAAATGACCAAGGTATTAAAATCAGCAGACAAGATGTTAAAAGGAATTATTAACATAATGAAGAACCATAACGGAAATATCATGAGAGAAATGGTAAGTATAAATAAGAACAAATGGAAATTATAGACTAGACTAATACAATATCTAAAAATTAAAAAGATACTAGAGAGGACTGAGTGGATTGTGGGAGCACTAGTTCCAAGATGGTAGTAAGAGGAGCTCTGTGGACCCACTGCCCGGAGAAACAAGCATAACTGATGAAAATTATACGAAAACCCAAACCACTTAAAGTCTTGGGAAATTGTCCTAAGGTCATACAGGAAAGTTTTTAATAATTTAGAAAATCTACAAAAACTCTATAGAACAGTGAGAGTGTGGAATCTGAACTACAACCCACTCCTTCCCTCATTCCTCCCAGCTCAGAATAACAGAAAGTACAGTCCACGCAGGTGCGGACAAGAACATAGTGTCCCTTTTCCTTCAGGTCCCTATGTTGAAATCCTAACCTCAATACGTGATGGCATTAGGAGGTGAGACAACTGGGAGGTACTTAAATTATGAGGGTGGAGTTCTCATGAATGGGATTAGTGCCCTTGTAAAAGAGGTTTCAGAGAGATCCCTAATCCCCTTCCACGATGTGATGATACAATGTGAAATCTTCATTCTGGAAGAAAGCCCTCACCTTGATCTCAGACTGCCAAGCTCCCGAACCATGAGAAATAATTTTCTGTTATGTGTAAGCTATCCAGTCAGTGGTATTCAGTACAGTACCCAAATGGACTAAGACAAGTCTCTTCTCAGGGTAGGCAAGCCACCAGCATTTCTCATCACCTCCACATAAATGAGTTGCAGACACTGGATCCAAGATGAATGCATCTGAGAGGGGATCCCTTTGTACTACTAAAAGTAAAACTTAACAAGTTTATAAGCTAGAAGCTGGAGACATAAATGTTAATTGTGTTTCTATATGCTTGCAAGAAATAATTAGAAAATTAATTTTAAAATGTCATTTTCAAAAACACCTAAAATATATTTCAGGAGCACTAGGTAAAGCACATAAGTTCAATGAATGGGTTTCTGCAGATGCAGCAAGATGCTACTATCTCTTAACCTGTAGGAGCAGGCAGAGTTTGAGAGGTAAGTGGTGAGATCTGCTGGCATCCACGTAGCAAGGAAAACTTACTTCCAGGATAGTTTCTGTGGGTCATATACTTGGAAGGCTTTTTGAACCCCAGCTCCCAGTCTGACACTGTTGCAACACTCAGACCGCCCAGAAGTAAAAAAAGACTGGCAATTGCAAAGGCTATGTCTTATTTGAATCTGAGTCTAAAGGTGTTGCTAAGATAGTGTCTGAAAATATGGACAACTACCTTTTGGGGAAAAGTATCTTGAAATGTCAGTGTATGTCATCTGAAAAAGTACTCAAGTAAAATTTTAAGAACGAGGATCTTCCATTTTCAAAGACATTATATACTATCAGTGGAACAGTATATGAAGAAGTAAATACTTAAAACAAAAGCTCAGAATGGACAATGAATTTCAAACCAAGGAAAAATTAGGAAGAAAATCACTAAACTAGAAATAGATTATGATTTTCCTTCATTATTCTTGTAGGAAAAGAAAAACAATCTCAAGCACAGGTTATCAGACTCCAATGAATTGTCACATTTTATCAAAGAACAAAATGGAGGTTTGGGGTAGTCAAATCCTCTTAAGCAACTGTGGATAGCCAGGACCACACAGCAGTTTATAGACAAACATTTTTGGAAAAGTAAAAATCACTGCATGGCTGAAATGAAAGGTGATGATGAAACAGTTTTCAAATAGTCTGTATCTGATGGAAAAGAAAAAATCCAGAGACTCATTCAAGACAATGAAAAAAGGAAGAAAAAGCCATTATACAATAACATATTATTCATAATATCTCTTCTGAAAATATGGTGGCTTTATTATTAGAACTGATTCTTTACATTTTTCTAGGTGCAATAAATGCAACCATTGGCAAAATTTTTGAAATAGAAACATATTGTTGTTTTGAGTAAATAAGAGACACAATAAGTAATTTATATTTTGCCCACCCTTGCTAAAATACAGGGATACATACAGTGTAGCTAGGCTCACACTGCCTCTTAGTCCTTTTGGTCTTCTCCAGTTTCCTTTGCAGATTTCATTTATACTCTACCTAGATTGAACGGTCACAGTGTTAACTGTAGGTTTAAGTACTAAACTGCTGCCTGACACCTCTACGTCGTACGTTAGGCCTAATAAGCAGTGTACATTCAACCACTGAAGGCACTTAAGTAAGAGTTCAACATCAGATGGTTAATTTGGAAAGGTAAGCTGGAGAGTCAGGAGGCATTTCCAATATTAATACAGATTCATTTATGTGTATATGACTCACTTTTACCACTACTGTCAAATTTATTTTTGATGAGCTAGCACGAATCAACAACTACCATTTTGTAATAGTTATCAATGTGGAATTATATTCAAAGACTTAAACACTGTCCAACTCAAATTTTTTCTACAATTTATTTGAATGCAAGTGTGATTTAGAAATCTTGGAATAAAATAGTAGTGTGTTCCCTTCTCAAGTAAAAAAAATAACATCAAAAATATAATACATGGTAATATGTTTAACAACAAAAAATTTAGTCTCTTTACTGAAAATAACAAAATGTTGCTGAGAGAAACAACAGTGACTGCAATGAGTAAAGAGAAAATTCATGTTCATAGATTCAAAAATAATATTGTTCATACGTCTTTTGTCCTAAAACTGCTCTATAGATTTAATGAATTTCATGGTATAATTTGACGAATAGATTCTCAAATTTATATGGAAATGAAAAAGACCTATAATAGAAAAAAAAAAAAAACTATCTTAAAAGAGAACACAATTGCAGGACTTATGCCCACTTGATTTAAAGACTTACCATAAAGATAAAATAATCAAGACAGAGTGCGTTTGACAAGATAGACAAGTAGATCAATGAAACAGAACGGGGAATCCAGAAATAGACCTATGCACATGTAAAGAACTGACTTTCAAGAATGATGTCAAATCTACTAAGTGGGGAAATAAAATCTTTTCAATAAATAATATTGAAACAACTGAATAAATATTGGGCAAAAAATTAATGTTGAGTCCTGCCTCACACCATTTAAGAAATTGATTCAAGATGAAAAATAAGCCTAACATTAATGCAATAACTATAAAACTTCCAAGAGACAACATCAGAAAACATTTTCATGATGTTGGGGTAAGCAAAGAGCTCTTAGGGACAAAAAAAGCATGAACCATAACATTAAAAAATGAATAAATTGGACTTCATCAAAATGTAATGTTTCTATTCTTCAGTATATACTAGGAAGATGACAAAAAGACAAGCCCCATTCTGGGTCGAAATAATCTACTTATCTATGTATCTATGTATCCATCCATCCATCCATCCATCCATCCATCCATCCATCCATCCATCATCTATCTGACAAAGGTCTTTTATCCAGAAATTATAAAGAACTCCTACAAATCAGTAATAAAAAGCCAAATATAGATAAATAATATAGAATCTATACCTAATATAGATTCTAAAGTACTTTATGAGTAATTGCCACAATGGAGCTGCTGTTTCATGAAAGTGATGAAATGCTAAACAGGCAAGGAGCCAAATGAAAAACTAGAAGGCTACTGTAGCAATTTGAATGTCTGAAGTTACAGGTACTTTTCTTTAAATTTTTGAAAGTGTGAATGATATCCCCAAGGATGTTAGGAGTATTACAGAGAAAATATTTAGAAAATGAACCACAATCTCTCCAAGCAAAATTCCAAAATAGCCAAGAATGAAACCGTAGAAATACCTCTGAATGGAAAGCTGAGGCACCTGTGTGCTAGGACCAGCAGTACTTCTACACTTCACTGTACAAAACTAGCCAAAACAAAGCTTCACTGAGCCTCATTTTCCTTCTTTAAAACATAGAATTTGGACAGTAGAACTAATATTCTTTCTAAATCTAAAATCCTATGATTGATTCATCCATTCATTTAGTTCATTTATTTATCAACCATTTATTGGGATCAACTATCTATCTATGCGAAGCACCAATGAATGAAATAATCTCCACACTTACTGAACTCAATCCAATGGAGAGATACAGATTAAACAACTGAAGACATTTATAAACTACTAAAGGAATTCCACTCCAAGGATTGCCCAAGCAGGAACTTCAAGTGCTTGGTATGTCTGGGACACCACATGGCCCCACGTGGAAGTGATGTGGTGTGTTTTAAATCTGCATAGTGTCACTCAAAGAACACTGACACATTATTAGAAATACAAAGTTTTTCCAGGCAGCTTGACTAAAGGACATGGAGGAGAGTTCGCTTGTCTAACTAAAAGGAAAAATAAATACAGTCTTCCCTGCTGAAAGCAGCTATCACTCTCATTTCCTTCCCCCTTTGTAACGCAGAAGAAGATGGAGTTCAACTAAGATAGAAATAAATTTTAAATAATAATGTTTTCAAAAGGCATATGGTTGGATCTGTGATGACTTTCATAACAACTAAACCGTTCTTCTATTCCCATTTACGTTGGCAAACTTACAGTAAGTTAAGCTGGCAAAAAAATTGAGCAGTGTAACATTTTGGGACACCAACATAATAAATATGAGTTGGCTGAATATTCAAGCAGGTCAGTTAAATCTATTCTGTTTTTACTACAGCTGAATCACTTGAGCTATCGTTCACAATACACAGTGTCTTTATTTATGTGTACTCCATTTATGGGCTGTCTTCATATTTTAAGACAATGCTGAAGATAAACGCTTATTTAGGCATGAATTTTGAAATATTTTATGGGAATACATTTTCAATGTTCACAGCACAGTCTTATAAAGTCTTCATTGTAGCCAATGGTCAAATATAGGCATAAAGATTGATCAGTCAGGATTTCATCAGAAAAATAGAAACTCTGCTAGGTATTTTAACAAGAAGGGCTATAATACAGGTGATTAGAGTCTCACAGAATTATTTCAAGATCAAGAAAGCTAAAATAGCATCCAACAATCAGAAAGTAGGAGAATCCCAGTAAACATACACCAAGGATCCTTACTTCTTACAGTGCTGTTGAAGGGTACCTGAAAGTCACTGGCAAAACCCCGTAGCTGCCAGCTGCAGATGTCTAGCTGCTCCTGGAGAATAATGGCTTCTCTATATCTTTCACTTCCAAACCTTGCTTAAATGCCTTTCATTGGCAGAATTTAACCCAAGTCCCCACTGGCCAGTAAATCTGGTTAATGTAGCTTCCAAACTAGCATGTGCCATGTTACATGATAGAGTTTAAAAGAACAGAGATCGTACTATACATATCAAGACATAATATGTACTTTGGTTCTCCATACATATATCTTTAAAATTCCAAACAATATTATGCTTTCTACTGACCCGTTGCAATTATCCTTCAATCTAATGAAGATGTGCTACCCCTCTCCCTTAAAAGGCAAGTCACGAAAACTCAATGTTTCTGGATCCATCACTAGATATTCATTCTATTTGCAGCTCAGTCATGATCCCTGTTTGATATCCTGTAATTTGCAGATGGAGCTATACGTTTACCCAGCACCAATACTTTTTATATAAACTAGAAGAGGAAGGAGAAAATTAATCTGGCTAATATAATATACACATAATACAGCAAGGAGGAATATAAGCAAAGTTTTTTACTATAGTTCTTCCTTCTGCAACTGACCATGAAGCTATAATTGCTTTACAACTCCTATTACTCATTCCGTATTCACTTTGTCCACAGTCAGCATCTCAGGTGGACATGGGCTTTTGCCTGGTTAACAACCCTAAACTTCATTCCTGAGTGGTCCAAGCCATTAGTAGTCTTGCCTCTATTGGGTAGCTATGATTTTCCATTAACAGTGTTGGAAGAATCAAGAGGCACACTCAAACAATGTCCTGCATTATTTTCTGTGTACTTCTCCCTCCCTGCTGGTGGCATCAGCCCTACTTTCCCTTGGTAATCAAGATTAGACACCCATCAGAATAGTATTTCTGTTCTTGGTTGTTGTTCAATGGTATTAAAAGCCCAATATGGCTAGGTGGTAACCTGAATTTCAAGGTCAATATGCCCCCTATAGGTACTCTCCTTTCTTGGGAACCAAGATCTCAGAATCTGCAGAACCCAAGGTTATGAGGACAGGAAGCATGACTTTTGAGAAAACCTTATTAAGTGAAAAGAGTGAGAAGAATTATGTCCACTTCCATTCCTTATTTCTCAGATCTGTGATTTCCTACTTTGGGAGAAAAGTACCACATCACGTTCACAGGTGTAGGCTTTTGGTTTAGCTTCTGTAAGGTATTATCTCCCAGGCAGCATAAAACTGAGTTGTCAACAGGCCATTCCAGTTTCCTATCAGACTAGCTTCTATTATTGTAAAATTAATTCCTTAGGTGGTGAATGCATTATTACTATTACAATACTTTAGGTGGTGAATTCATTATTGTAAAATTAATTCCTTAGGTTATAGGTGGTGAATTCATTATTACCATGATTATAAACATAGTTATCTTTACTCTATAGATGGCACAGGCAGAAACACTGAGAGCACAGAGGCTAATCCATAACAAGAGGAAATATCTATTCCAGTGAGGACACATCACTAGCCCTTCCATGATACAGGGGTTCCAATCCAATTAACCTGGTACGAGATAGCTGGTTAGTTGCTCTGGAAAATGATACCATACCAGGGTTTCAGTGTTAGTCTCTGCTGTTGGCCGGTTGGGCATCCAGCAACTATCATGACCAGATGGTCCCCGGTTAGAGGAAGCCTGTGTTTTTATCCTAAGCATGACCTCAACCCTATTGCTGTGGCTATTCAGTTCATGGGCCCTGAGGTAGCTGGGAAAAGGTACTGATTGACACCCATGGTGAGTAACCTTCGATTAGCATTCTTATGGAAAACAAATATTTTCATATTCTGTGCCTTCTGAGAGCTTCATTCTTATACCTTCCTGTCACCTACACTCTAGAATAATTTCTTTCAAAATCTTGATCATTTGGCCAAGCTGGTAGATATCGTCCATGAATTAGTATAAAATGTATCTCCAGTGGCTCTGCTCTCGTGCACAATGAAAGACAAGATGCTTGGAGTTCTTCCCCACTCCTTTGGGGCATCCCCTGAGGGACCTAGGAAGCTGCGGCCATCCAAGTGTGACTAGTGCCAGCATATCTTGTGGAACCAACTTAAACCAAGAGCCATTGTTTTCTTCTTCAGTCAGCTGGGTAGAGGAAACTCACCATGAGGATGCAGTGTGAGTTGGGGGAGAGGTAGCAAAACATTAGGCATGGTTTCATGAGAGTCTGAATCATCTCTCATGAAATGCATTAGTTCTCAGAATCTACGTATAATTCTGCGCCTTCTGTTATATATCAAGTCACCTTGATACATCAAATAAACCCTTTCATGGTCATAGGATCATGCCATGCCCAATGATCAGGTGATTAGTCCCTACCAGAGCTCAGCAGCCAATGAGGAGTTGTCTCTGAAAAGAAGAAAGTATGTGCAAGAGAGGATACAACTTTGCTCTAAAACCCTAGGGGTCTTCACAGTGAAACACTTATGGGAGCTTGCCTGTGACTCCACATTCCTTCCTATGTGCACCATAGATAATTCAGCCTCCACTGGATCTCTTGGTCACCAAGTCACAGTTAGCAGAGAGGCCTGGACGAGTTAGCAGCCTTAGGAGTGCTTAGGAAATGGGTCAGAGCAGCACACTCATATATACTAGAGGTTGCCTCCAAAATAAAACAAGGCTTCCAAGCTGTACAGTGTTTATATAAGGTGAAGGCAAACTGCCTCTCATTTTCTTTATTAATTAGTAAAGATAGAAAGACATTTTCTTGATCAATAGCTGAATACCAGGTGTCAGCTGTTGCTGTCATTAAAGCGAATATCTTCTTTAGTTTATAAGAATAATCTACTCACTCTCCAAGACCCATCTGTCTTCCTGTAGGCCAATTAGGTGAATTAAATGAGGGATGTAACCTGACTCAACTCCCCAGCATCTTTCATGCTTTGATGATGATATTAATCTCTGCAAACTCCCCAGAGACGTGTTGTTGACTTTTGTTTACTTTTTGGTAACAGTTGTAAGGCTTCCACTTGTCACTTTGCCCTGTTTCCATGAGGAAATTCTGACAGTTATTCACAATGTCTAAGTCAAGTAAGCAGTTAGGAACAGGGAAAATAACCACGTGGTTTTCCAATTCCACTGGGATCACTGTGAGACAGACTTGGGCCAAAACCCTGTGACTCCCAGAAGTCTCCTCTCTAATGGATGGGATTGAATTTAATCTTAGTTTCCCATTCATCTCAAGGCAACTGTCCAAGAAATCTCCAAAGGTCGCGGTGACTCCATTTCCCCAGCACACAGTCACTATCTTAAAAAGCCAAAAGTCTTGTTAAGAAGGCTAGAATACAGATTTACATTGCCAGAACAAATCTGCAAATCAAACCATTCTGATTACCACCCCAACTCTGCAGCCCACGTCAGTAATTCCCCCACTTGTCCCTGGTGCTTGAGGGCAGCCAGTGGCTTCTGCTACTCTGGAGTGTCCTTATTCCTTTTTTTAAGTACAGGATCCCAGTTCCTTGATGGTATCTCCCACCTTCATGCCTGACTTGCAGAGAACAGTCACCAAAAAGCCTCAAGGATGCTTTTGCTCTCCTCATCAATATCTTTTTTTTAAAGTCTTTAGAAAAAGTGTTTTCTGGATCCTCGTGGGACACATGGCAAGGGAGCTAATGAACTGATTGCATGTGATAAAGTCATTCCTACATTTTTATCTCCTTAAGCCTTTGGATTTCTTCCTCTCCAGTGGGTCAAGGAAGTTCTGATATGTCCACTTAATTAGTGAAAGACAACGCTGGGTCTAGATTGCAATCAACCAACCAATGAAACTGTCACAGTCATCCTTGGCTGTTTGAGCCACATATTATATCCAGAAACTCAAGTGTGTGCAGAAAATCAATAAGTTTGACCTATTTCAATCTTAGGTTTCTTATTCTCTGGTCTTAATTACTTAGACTCCATTCCTCACACATATTCCCTGAATTTCTTTTAATATGAATTAGCAAAAATCTTACAGTCCCTTTGGTGTGTATGCTATCTCCTGTTTGGTCTGAATTTGTACTTCAACCCTGCCATTGGGTTCTAATTATGGACTAGAGACAAGAAGAGGTATTAGGAGTGAGCTGTGAGGAGAATCAGCATCTCTTTACATGCAATGGTCTCAGGTAAAGCCTTTGTAGGATCATGGACCAAGAGGAAGAATGACAGAAAGTGGCTCAGCAGTGGCTGTGGATTCTGGGAAGGGAGGCTCAGTGCTACCAGGGGACCACAATATTCAAAGTCATTGGAATCCATTCAAAAGTTTCCTTTCCAGTTCTCAGGAACCCTAATTTTCACACGAGAGCTGGTGAAACTGTGAAATCAATTGGTGTTAGTTTTTACAACCTAACAGATCAAACCTTGGGTCTGTTTTTTGTTTTGTTTTGTTTGTGTCTTTGTATGATTTTTTTGTTTGTTTGTTTTTGATATCATGGTCCTGTGACTATAAAGAGCTAAAAAATATTTTTAGGACAGTTGTAGAAGGTCCCTGCTCCTCTGAACCATAAATTTGCCATTGTCTACTGAAAGCTCTCCACTGCAATAAGAAGCAGTGGAATCATTCCAAAGTCTGTATAACAATCATTTCCACTGTAACATAATATTGGAACAGCCACTTGGTCTTCCAGTGTCTTGCCTTTCAATAGTCACATAGTTGCAAGTGTCTTCACATGCTACTTTGAGCAAACACTTTGTCTCTGTATGCTGTGAACATTCAATAGCCCATTTTTCAGTGGCAGTGAGGACACTGCCTTCACCTCTAACCCAGTCAGATAACCAATTTCAGTTTCCAATTTATGAGGTTTTGTACCTGGATCAAACTTTGGTACCAAATTCTGTACCCAAGAGCATCAGTCAGGAAATTGGAAACCACTGTTGATACGTGTGGAGGCTTGCATAGTCATTGGGAAGGTCGGAAGAGCAAAAATCAGGAAAGCTATTAGCAAGAGAAAATCACAAGTAGTAGGATCCCAGAGCACCAGCACTGGATGAGTTTAGATGCCTGTAACATTGCAGTAGGTGACTCTGAGAGGTCACCATGAAGCCATTGGCAACATCCCATAACCATTTGTCACTATAAAATAGAAGCTTCTTCTCTTCTGCCTCCCAAATTTCCTGGAGAACCTCTCGATTACAGACTCTAAATGACACTGAGCTGACAAGGAAGTCTGGAGCTTCCCACCCTGCAAAACAGAGAAGTGCTTAGCAGGCAGGGAGGGCACTGAGTTTCAAAGGGGCTTCTGACACAGTGACAATGAAGAAAAGACAAACTCTCAAGAATTTGACTTCCTGGTCCAAGATGGTGGATTAAGTAAATGCTGTGCCTGCTGCCTCCCAGGATCACACCAAAATTACCGATAAATTATACAATGATCAACCTCAAGAATCACCTGAAGACTAGCTGAACAGAACCCCTATAACTAAGGATATAAAGAAGAGGTCACATCAAGACTGGTAAGGGATGTGACCCCAAACCCACAAACAGTGGTTGAACACCGGGAAGGAAACCTCCCTGGTGGAGGTCCCCCCAAAGGAGGGAAGAGTCCCAGCCCCACACCAGACTACCCAGCCCAAGGGTCCTGTACCAGGAAGAGGAATTCCCACATCTAGCAGTGAAAGTCAGTGAGGATACTGTCTCTCCACCCCAGTGAAATTAAAGGCTGCTGGAAACCCAGACGTCCTCTTAGAGGGATCACACAGACTCACTTGCTCATAAATACTCACCTGGTCTCCGGTGGAGGGACAGCAATTTGAGAGGTTCCAGAGACATACAGGGAAAGATGGAGTTGTGTGGCTTTATGGTGAGGGCCAGAGGGACCAGCCATCTTCCCCCTGTGGAACCTGCCTCACTTGTAGCCTTTAGGAGGATGCCATCTTTTCTATGTTCAACCTCTCCCAAAGGGCCAAATCTGAGACTGCAGTGGTCTGGTAAAATCCATCCATGTGCACAACCTTGGTGATGCTCTGGGTCCCTGCCTCACACAGCTAGTACTGCATCACCGAAAGCACTCTCAGCTACGGAGCAGCCGGCACCTGCCCCACAAGCTACAGAAGCCATTTAGAGCAGTGAACAGCTAGCTGTGGCCCGGGAAACTTTTGGTGCACAGCAGTGACCCAAAACCTACACCACAACCACTCTTGGCAGCTCTTGGGGACTTGCAAGCCTGAGACAAGCAGTGGCTTGTTGCAGTGTTGCTTGTTTCAGGGTGTTTTTGTGAAGTGGTCGCAGGCTCAGCACCAGTGCAAGAACCATAACTGCATTAACTTTGTAAAAACCATTGCCCACTCCCCATAACTCCCGGGAACCCAGCCTCACCCACCGAGGGCTGCATTGCCAAGGCACTCAACACCAGGTCAACCAGCCTGGGCCATGAATCTAAGGAGGCTCTTTCAATGGCTGAGCCTTACAGGTGCCCTGTGCCATTTGCTAAACTGCCCCAGGCCCAATACTGGCAGCACCCAGCCTCAGTTCACACTGAGGCCACTCCCACATACCTCCAGGTCCACCACAGGCAGTAACCAACCACATATAGCTTTGTAGCTCCTATTGAGTAGCCCCAAGGCAGTCACAGGCAAGGCTGAAATAGTCCTGCATGGGAACGCTTCCAAGAGACTACACATCCAGAGATTGGTTTCAGATCACACCAGAGCACTACCTGGTTAGTCCCACAAATTGCATACCCAAAGGGTGGACTTAACAGACATGAGACCCCATGGGGGTGGACAAAACTCAGAGGGGTAAGCCCCCACACAGGAGCTTATACACTGGGTAAAGCCAACTCTCACAGTCAGTCAGACTAGGAGTCAAGCCCACCTACTGAAGTACCAAAAGCAATCTAGTCCCAACTATATCAGTGGAATACACACAACACACCCAAGGGACACTCCTGGAAAACACGCACAGGAGATCAGGGAGATTGTGCCATTGGACCTCCCAGGACACATAAAACATAAGGCCGCCCAGCAAAGACTGAGAGACATAGGAGATCTACTTAATACATACAAGCAAACATAGAGAGGCAGACAGAATGAGGAAATGAAGAAATATGTCCCAAATAAAAAAAAAAAAAAAACAGGAGAAACCTCCAGAAATAAAACTAAATGACATGGAGGCAACCAACCTACCGAAGACAGAGTTTAAAACCCACGTTATTAGAATATTTAAGGAATTTAGTGAGAATTTCAAAAAAGAGATAGTAAGCATAAAAGACATAGAAACCATCAGGAGAAACCTCCAGAAATAAAACTAAATGACATGGAGGCAACCAACCTACCGAAGACAGAGTTTAAAACCCACGTTATTAGAATATTTAAGGAATTTAGTGAGAATTTCAAAAAAGAGATAGTAAGCATAAAAGACATAGAAACCATAAAAAAAAAAAAACAGTCAGAAGTCAAGAATACAATAACAGAAATAAAGAATACACTAGAAGGAATCAACAGCAGATTAGATGAAGCAGAGGACTGAATCAATGATTTAGAAGACAAGGTAACAGAAAACACCCAATCAGAACCACAAAAAGAGAAAATAATTAAAAACAAAACCCCAAAGATAGTTTAAGAGACATCTGGGACAACATCAAACGTAACAACATTCACATCATAGGAGTACCAGAAGGAGAAGAGAGGGAGCAAGGAATTGAGAACCTATTTGAAGAAATAGTGACTGAGAAGTTCCCTAACTTGGTGAAGGAAATAGACAAATAAGCCTGGGAAGCACAGAGAGTCCCAAACAAGATGAATTCAAACAGGCCCATACAAAGACACATCATAATTAAAGTGGCAAAGTTTAAAGACAAAAAGAGAAGCCTAAAAGCAGCAAGAAAAAGACTGCTTACTTACAAGGGAGCTCCCATAAAACTATCAGATGATTTCTCAAAAGAAACTTTACAGGCCAGAAGGGAGTGGCAGGAAATATTCAAATTGATGAAAAATAAGGGCCTACCACCAAGACTACTCTACCCAGTAAGGTTATCACTTAAAATTGGAAGAGAGATAAAGAGCTTTCCAGACAAGAAAAAAATAAAGAAATTCATTACCACCAACCCAGTATTACAAGAAACGTTAAAAGGACTCCTTTAAGCAGAAGAAAGGAGAAAACAAATAAACAAATGAAGATCAAATATATGAATAATAAAATGGCAATGACTTTGTACCTATCAATAATCATTTTAAATATAAATGGATTAAATGTGCCAATCAAAAGACATAGGGTAGCTGAATGGATAAGAAAACAAGACCCATGTGTATGCTTTCTACAAGAGACCCACCTCAGATCGCAAGATACACACAGACTGAAAGTAAAGGGATAAAAATGCAAATGGAAATGAGAAAAAAGCTGGGGTAGCAATACTTATATCAGAAAAATAGACTTTAAAACAAAGAATATGTAATAAGGGACAAAGAAGGAAATTACATAATAATAAAGGGATCAATCCAACAAGAAAACATAACCTTAGTAAATATTCATACACTCAACAGAGAAGCACTTAAATATATATAAATATTGTTTGACATAAGGCAGAGATCAACAGTAACACAATCATAGTAGGGGACTTAACACCCCATTGACACCAATGGACATATCTTTCAAACAGAAAATCCACACAGAAAGAGTGGAGTTAAATGACACACTAGCCTGATGGGTTTAATTTATATTTTTAGAACATTTCACTCCAAAACAGCAGAATATACATTCTTTTCAATGCCCATGGATCGTTTCCAAGACAGATCATTTGTTGGGCCATAAAACAAGTCTCAATAAATTTAAGAAGACTGAAATCATATCAAGTGTCTTCTCTGACCACAGTTGTATGAAACTAAAAATCAATACAAGAAAAACACTGAAAAATACACAAACACATGGAGATTAAATAACGTGCTACTAAATAATGAACAGGTCAACAGTGAGATCAAGAAAGAAATCAAAAGATACCTCGAGACAAACAAAAATGAAAACACAATGACCCAAAATCTATGGCATACAGCAAAAGCAGTCCTAAGAGGGAAATTCATAGCAATGTAAGCCTACCTAAAGAACAAAAAAATCTTAAATCAACAGTCTCTCTTTTCATCTAAGGGAATTGGAAAAGAACAGCAAACAAAGACCAAAGTGAGTACAAGGAAGGAAATAATAAAGATAAGAGAAGAAATAAACAAAATAGAAACTTAAAAAACAATACAAAACATCAATGAAACCAAGAGCTAGTTTTTTGAAAAGATAAACAAAACTGACAAACCTTTTTTTTTTTAATTTTATTTTATTAAATTTATTGGGGTAAACTTAACCAAAGAAGCAAAAAACCTGTACTCAGAAAATTATAAGACATTGAAGAGAGAAATTAAAGAAGATACAACTAAATGGAAACATATACCATGTTCATGGATAGGAAGAATTAATGTAGTTAATATGTCCATACTACCAAAGCAATCTATAGATTCCATGTAATCCGCATCAAAATACCAATGGCATTTTTCACAGAACTAGAGCAAATAATCCTAAAATTTATATGGAACCATAATAGACCCCAAATAGCCATGGCAATCCTGAGAAAGAAGAACAAAGCAGGAGGTATCATGCTACCTGATATCAAACTATACTATTATACAAGCCTATAGTAATCAAAACAGCATAGTACTGTCATAAAAACAGACACATAGTATTGTCATAAAAACAGACACCAGAAGTAAATCCATGCCTGTGTGGTCATTTAATTTATGACAAAGGAAGCAAGACTTTACATAGGGGTAAAGACAGTCTACTCAATAAATGGTGCTGGGAAAACTGGACAGATGCATGCAAAAAAATGAAACTGGACCACTTTCTTACACCATTTACAAAAATAAACTCAAAATGGATTAAAGACTTAAATGTAAGACCCCAAACCCTAAAACTTCTAGAATAAAATATATGAAGTAAACTCTCAGACATTACTCCAGTGATATTTTTACTGTTATATTTCCTTGGACAAGGGAAACAACAGAAAGAATAAACAAATGGGACTACATCAAACTAAAAAGATTTTTCACAGCATAAGAAACCATCAACAAAACAAAAAGGCATCTTACTGAATGGGAGAAGATATTTGCCAATAATACATTTGATAAGGGGTTAATATTTATTATAAAATTTATAAAAAACTCATATAACACCAAAAAAAACAAACAATCCAATTAAAAAAATGGACAGAGGACCTGAATAGACATTTCTCCAAAGAAGACATACAGATGGTCAACGGACATATGAAAAGATGCTCAGCATCACTAATCATCAAAGAAATACAAATAAAAACCACAATGAGATACAACCTCACTCTTGTCAGAATGGTCAACATCAATACGTCAAACAGGTACTGACAGGGATGTGGAGAAAAGGGAATCCTTGTGCACTGCTGGTGGGCTGCAAATTGGTGCAACCACTGTGGAAAATAGTATGGAGGTTCCTCAAGAAATTAAAAATAGAACTACCTTATGACCCAGCAATTCCACTCCTGGGTATTTATCCAAAGAAATCCAAAACACTAATTCAAAAAAAATGTATGCGCCCCTATGTTTACTGCAGCACTATTCACAATAGCCTAGATATGAAAACAACCAAAATGCTCGTCAATACACGATTAGATAAAGAAATTGTGGTACATTTATACAATGAAGTATTACTTTGCCATAAAACAGAATGAAATCTTACCATTTGCAACAAAATGGATGGACATAGAAGATACAGTGCTAAATGAAATAAGTCAGACTGAGAAAGACAAATACCATATAATCTCACTTATATATGGAATCTAAAGAACAGAATAAATGAATGAACAAAACAGAAATAGACTCATAGATACAGAGAACAAACAAATGGTTGCTAGATGGGAGGGAGTTGTGGGGGTGGATGAGAAAGGTGAAATGGGTAGTCACAAAATAGTCATGCAGATGTGAAATACAGTATGGGGAATATAGTCAATAATGTTGTAAAAACTCTGTGGTATCAGATGGATACTAGATTCATCAGGGGATTACTTTATAAATTATATAAATGCCTAACCATTGTGGTGTTCACCTGAAACTAATATAAAATAATATTAAATGTTAACTATAATTATATGTCAATATGTGTGTGTGTGTGTGTGTATGTGTGTGTATCAAAGGTATATAAAATGTATGTACGGTATGGGATGTAAAGTACAACTTAGGGAATATAGTCAATCGTATTGTAATAACTATGTGTGGTATCAGATGGGTAGTAGACTTGTTGGAGCTATCACTTTGTGAGGTGTGTAAATGGCTAATCAGTATCTTGTTTTGTACACCTGAAATTAATTAAAGAATAAAAGAAAAATAATTGAACTTCTTTTGACAGTGTCTCAACCCAAATAAAGTAATCATAATCAAATATAAATTCAACTTTATCAATTTTAGACAGATGAAATGTGGTAATATTCTTAATCTTTAAACTTTCATTTCCTCTTCCATCATTGGAGTTAATTATGGTGCATTTTCTTAATTTTGTTGATAGGATTGAATATGCATATAAAGTACCCAAAACAATGTAAGTGATCATTATTGAATAACACAATATTTTGTTTATATGAATGTTTTACATCTAAATGCATTTCTGTGCATACTATGTTTTGTATTCTTCTAAAAAGCACAATTTTAGTGCTAGGAATAACTTTATTTAAATGATACAGGCAGAAAAACTAATATGTAATTAAGAAAACTCCAGGTACAGTGATATTAAACATCATATCTGTAACAATGTGTCTAAACTAAGGCCATCTGCCTTGCAGTATCTTATTTACCAATATAGATTTGTGATGACATCTGCACTATATTTTGTGTGCCTAGTTTATATACATTCCTGACTAAAGGAAAATAATTAATTCTGAATGCTTTGCCTTAGAAAAATGATACCATATGGATCATGAAAACATGATTTATGTTAGTTTTAAAGCCAGAAATTAAGTAATCAGTAACTTTGATAACTCTAATTCAATATGTGATACTTATTCCAATTCAAATCTCTTAAGGGATTTATTCTAGAGTTAAATGGGCAAGTCACATAGTGTCTTCAGGCTGTGTTACTGACATCAAGATTGATAAGGAAAATTATATTATTTTCTATCTCTATAAAGAGGGCTTTATGTGTTGTTACATGGTGTGTTTTATTGGGAAAATTCCCATTTTACTACCCATCTGATCATCTGAATTAGTCATCATTGAATTGTAAGCAGAACTACAATTATATATATATATATATATATATATATATATATATATATATATATATATATATATATATATTTATAACTGTGATCATTTTTTCTTGCGTTTAAAGTTTTTCTAATGATAGTAGTAGCCTGGAATGAAAAATGAGTAAATGTGTGCATGTAACTAATGGCATAATAAACTTTTACAGTGAGCTATTTAATTATTTCCCTTTCCTATTTTAAGCTGATTATCTCTACTTACATACTCCAAATGTTGATTAGGGAAACTATTTTTTAGTGTGATGGATTTTTTTCCTTTTTAAGAAAGAGGCAACCAAATACAAAAGATAAGACATGTATCATTTTCTGAAGGTAACATGTTGAATGGGGATGTTATTGATGTGTAAATTGCCCCTTACCATTCTGCTTCACAAATGTGTTTTTCTCCAATGACATCAGACCATAATGTGTATTAGAAACATAGCTATTAATTTGAAATGCTGGATAAAGATGTAACTCTAATTGATATATCCTGGGACCTAATATAATGTCTAAAATTTATGTCATCAATGACTTAGAAAGGAAAATACTGTCTTAGAAGAGTGTGAGGCCAATGTCTGACAGGCAGAACTCTTCATGTTAAGAAAGAAGCCGTCCCGAAGATCAGAATCCCTGTCCTCAAACAACGTATGTAGAAAATTAATACTATGGGTCTGTCCTGAAATAAGGGAAGGATCACTTGGTATTGGCAATGATTTTTCTAATGGTTCCAAGTTGATTGCATCTTGTTTCTCTAATTAGTCCATATGCTCTGGAATTATAGATACCATTTGTTTTTACTCCTTAGAGAGCCATTATCGAGCCAAAGTAGAGGTCATGCACATTGTAGCAGTGTAATTGGGGCAATACACATTGTGCTGCTCTCGAGCTCCTTACCCCTATTAGTTTAAAACTAACCAAAAAAAGGTAGCATCCAAGTTGGAGGCAGGTGGGAATGATTATAAGGGAGCCTTCTGAAGAGGTGTTTCAGAGAAGGGAGTGGCAATTCTACCCCATCACCTCAGCAATGATAGAGGTTGTCAAGGTCGTCAACCCCAATTGCCACAACAGATAAATTTGAGGAACTTAGCACATGAAAGGTTTATCTTTTGCATACATAAAGTACAGCGCAAGTCCAGTGGCCTATCCTATCTCTATGCCATGTAGATCCTCCCAAGTCACCATGGCAAGGAAAGAGACCTGAAGAATCTTGAGGAATGCATTGATGGGCCAAGCTTAGACGACTTACATGACTTCTGTCCGTTCCCGATGGCTAGTATCAAATCCAAACACAAGAGAACCTGGGAAATGTGAAGGATCAGAGGACTATTTAGGGATCCCTTAAATAAACACAGCAAACATCAATCATTGATTACCCAGTTCTCAGGCCTAATCATACATGTTGTTACAGCCATACAGCCAGTGTGATGGTGATCTCAATCTCTCTCTCTCTCTCTCTCTCTCTCTCTCTCTCTCTCTCTCTCTCTCTCTCTATCTATCTATCTATCTATCATCTATCTATCATCTATCTCTATCTATCTATCTATCTATCTATCTATCTATCTATCTATCATCTATCTATCATCTATCTATCATCTATCTCTATCATCTGTCTCTTCCAGGTAATCAGGTATCAGATAACGATAATACCATCTTGCTTTGGATTTACCCTTGGGAACTTTCATACCCACTAACTCCTACTCAGGAAAGGTGGGTGGGTGGGACTCCTCAAGAAATTCACAAACTGCAATCTGCCACTATGTGCCATTACTAGATGTTTTCTGTGTGTCTGCATACCTGGCACCACTGCTGCCCAAAGATGTCCTTATGCCATCATCTTCCCAGCTTAGCAGTAATGCTAAGTGCTTCTGGCACAGCCTACCCAACTTCATCTCCCTATTGTTTCTGAAAGGCTGCCATTTCTTCACCATGTCTCTGCCAGGCAATAAAACTGAGCTGCAGGGAGCTATCTATCTACTTTTTATTCCATGGCAATGGTTAATGAATGTGTCCCACTGTAGCCTTGGGCCATTGTGATGGCTGTTTAATTTCAGACCCCAAACTTGGGCAAGAACAAGGAATAAATTTGTTTCTCTTTCTCCCTCCCTTCTATGATATGAGAAGTATAAACTTTCTCTCAGTCTCAAAAGCCAAGCCTCTACTCTCTTCCCAGTCTTAAATGTCAACTCAATTGCTCTCAAGAATTCACTCGTTGTCATGTTTACTTATTACCAACCACTTTGTGTAGAATTTGACAACAAGTTTATCTCAGATTTTATGGGTATTTCTTGGGAAATTTGCTACAATGTCTACAAAAATTAAGTGCTTACTAAATTTGTAGCATAGCCTAGGCCTTTGCATGTGCTTACAAGCATTAATTTCTGCCATATTAAGAGGTGGTTTTCCAAAAAAGAGACTCTTAGTGATGCTCAAAATGGTCTCCATTTCCGTTATTTTAGCACCTTATAGCTCTATGCAAGCTAATTACATGGGGAAGAGTATTATGAAAGCTGTACAATTTGAAAACATTTGTTTTATGAAGACCTTGCCTGCAGAACTGACATTTAATTCTTAGTTTATCTCTACTATCTTGTAATTGGTCAGTCACTTTCACTAGATGATAAAATCCTTAAAAGTAGGAATCACATTCTTTTTATCCTCAAATAACCCAGGAGAACTTAATAGTGTCCCATGGGAATAATAGAAATTAGGTAAAAATCATAGAAATAATTAGAAAAATAATTTCCCAACTGTTGATTGTCTTCATGCCTCTTGTAGTCTCAAAGAGACCTAACAGCATCGTATATGACAGAAAATAAATGTTTCCAACATTGAGAGTAGAGGTCGTGTCTGTATTATTTACTGCTATGTCCCTATTGCACCAGTGACCAGGACAGAGTAAGCTCTCAATGGCTGAATGAACAAATGAAAAACAGAGCTTTATTATTCAATAAAGGTGTTAATGAAACCACTTTATTTCGGTTGAAAGAAGGTATTAACATTTGACTTAGCTATTCGCATTTCTTTACATAGTATTTTGATCTACATTTATTTATAAAATAAAAACGATACATCATTTTCAAGATTTGTATAATCATTCTAAACAAATTTTTAGGAAAAAAAGTAATTATTGATATATGATCTTTCTGCCTCTCTTTTGGTACACATTTAAGGAGAAACTACTTCTGAAGTTTTGTTTGCTTGTTTCAGACCTAAAGACACTGAGGGAAAAACAAAGGTACTGGCTTAGTCACTCCTTAACAGGAGTAAGAAGTCACTCCGTCTTCCTTACTACAGTGATAGAGAACATTTCCCAGAAAATAATTAAGCAGGAGAGAACCAAGAAGGCAGAGTAGACAAACACTGTGCCTGCTTCCTTCCATGAACAAATTAAAATTACAACTAAATTACATAGGTTGGTGCAAAAGTAATTGCGGTTTAAAAGGTTAAAAATAATTGCAAAAACCGCAATTACTTTTGCACCAACCTAATACAATACTCAACCTGGAAAACCACTGAAGTCTGGCTGAACAGAAGTCTTATAACTAAGGATGTAAAGAAAAAGCCACGTCAAGACAGGTAAGAGGGGCAGAGGCACAGAACTGGCTACCCCCAAGCCTCCACATGGCAGTTGAGAGCCAGGAGGGATATCTCAGCCATGGAGGTTCCCCCCAAAGGAGTGAGGGGTCCCAGCTGCACACCAGACTACCCAACCCAGAGTACTGGTGGCAGGAAAAGTTGCCCCCAGGACATCTGGATGTGAAAAACAGTGGAGATTCTGACCATGCAGCTGGGACAGAAGGCGGTGGAAAACCCAGGCGTCCTCTTAAAGTGTCCACACAGAGATTCTCTCACTCCCAGGCACTCACCTTGGGCTCCAGCGGAGGGACAGTAAATCGGGGTGTGTCAGAGATATACAGGGGACAGACTGAGTTATGTAGCTTTGAGTCGAGGTCTGGAGGACAGTAAGCATTTTCTCTGCGAGGGGTCTTCTTTCCCTGCCCCCAGCAGTTGCGCGCCATCTTTCTTGTGTTGAGCCCGCCCCAACACTTACAGCCAAACCTGAATCTGATTGGTCTGGTGAGCTCTGCAGCTCTGTCATGCTGAATCACTGGGTCCCCACCCTAGCAAAGCTATCATTCGGAATCAAGAACGGATGAAGAGCTTCCCAGACAAGAAAAAGCTAAAGGAGTTCATCACCACCAAACCAGTATTACAAGGAATGCTAAAGGGACTTCTTTAAAATGGAAGAAAAAAGAAAAGATCAAAATTATGAATAATAAAATGGCAATAGCTACATATCTATCAACAGTTACTTTCAATGTAAATGGATTAAATGTTCCACTTAAAAGACATAGGAGGGCTGAATGGATAAAAAACAAGACCCTTGCATATGCTGCCTACGAGAGACTCACTTCAGATTGAAAGACACACACAGACAGAGTGTAAAGGGATGGAAAAAAGATATTTCATGAAAATGGAAATGAAAAAAAAAAGAAAAAGCTGGGATAGGAATACTCATACTAGACAAAATAGACTTTTTAAAAAAGGCTATAACACAAGAAAAAGAAGGACCCAGTAATTCCGCTTCAGGGTATTTATCTGAAGAAGCCCAAATGCTGCTTTGAGAGGATGTGTCCGTCTATATGTTCATTGCAGCACTGTTTACAATGGCCAACATGTGGAGGCAGCCTGGTGTCTGTTGATGGATGAATAATAAAGAGTAAGTGGTACATATATACAATGGAACATTGCTTGGCCAAGGAAGGGAATAGGTTCTTGCCATCTAATTGGTATAGACGGACCTGGAGGGTATTTTGCTGAGTGAAGTATGTCAGACAGAGAAAGACAGATGCAATGAGATTTTGCTTATATGTGGAATCTAAAGAACAAAATTAACAAACAAAACAGTAACAGACTCATAGATACAGAGCACATTTTGGTGGTTGTCAGATGAAAAGGGTTTGAGGATGAGGGAAAAAAAGGAAGGGATTAAGAAGTACAAGTTGGTTGTTACACAGTAGTCATGGGAATGTAGGGTATTTCATAAGGAATATAGTCAATAATATTGTAATAACTATGTATGGTGTCAGATACTAGATTTGTTGAAGTGATAGATGCAAGGAGGTTGGGATCAGGGTGTAAAAGATGAAAAGAGTAAGAAGTACAAACTGGTAGTTACAATATAGTCATGGGGATGTAAAGTAAAGCACAGGGAATATAGTCAATGACATGGTAATAACTATGTACAGTGCCAGGTGAGTACTGGACTGGTCAGGGGGAATCGTTTCTTAAATTATACAAATGTCTAACCATTACGCTGTACATCTGAAATTAATATAAAATAATATTGAATGTCAACTGTAATTGAAAAAAATTAAAGAAGTGGGAAAAAGTTAAGGGGAATAAGAGGTCTACATTTCTAGATATGAAACAAGTAAGTCACGGGGATGTAATGTACAGCATAGGGAATATAGTCAATAATATTGTGACAGCATGGTATGGTGTCATATGATTGCAGAACTTATCATGGTGATCAATTCTTTAGATATATAAATGTTGAATAACTATGGTGTACCCCTGAAACTAATCTGTTATATGTTAGCTATATTTTAATAAAAATCTTTTAAAAGAGAAAATAATTAAGCAGCCTTTCACAAATCAGATTTTCACTTACAAATACAATATGTGAAATCAAATATCACACACTACTCTAATCATTTTACACATAAAATCTGAAGCACAAAAAAAAAAAAAATTTGTAACTTACTCTGGTACTATTTCCAGGCTTTCAAACTCACTTCTTGACTCTGTCTTGGCAATTCCATAGATGACTGATTTGGTCACCTGTTCTGATACCCCAGATCCTTCCAACGGACATTGCATTTTCAGCATACTCTAATTGGTCTAGGCATGGCACAACCCAGCACCCAGCACAGAGCCTTACACGGGAACTCAGGAAATGGCTTTTACTTGAACTGAGCTGTTATGATTACTAGATCATTAATGATACAGAGTAATTTCTATTTTCCTGCTTTTCCATTTTGCCCATATTTATACAGGAGAGAATCAAAGAAGGATATTCATTCCATATATATACAGATAGATAGATAGATAGATAGATAGATAGATAGATAGATAGATAGATAGATAGATAGATATAGATATAGATATAGATTAGATATAGATATATACACACACACATATAAAAGGATCACACATATTTTAAACATATAAAATAAAATGAAAGAGGGGGAACCAGTTCCCCTTTCATTATTCAGAGATTTAAAAAAGTACAGTATTTCATATTATAATGAAAAACAGAATTAATCTGAAGTGGAATTCAAACGGTTTAGATTTCAAGGAGATGGAAGAGCTCTCAAATTATTTTTCTTCTGGCCCTGTCAATCAACTGAACTCCAGTGTGTCTGTCTGTAGCTAATTTTTAAAATCAGGACGATAAGCAAGTGGAGACCCAGGAGGTATCTTAAACTTCTCCCTCTTTCTAACCCTATTATCTAATCAGTCCCCAGATCCTATAAATCCTACTCCTTAATGTCTCTTAAGCCTTGTCCCACTGCTACTGCCTTATCTCAGGACCTCATCACATCTCCGTTGCTTTCTAACTCTTCTCTCTGAATTCAGTTTCATTTCTGCCAATTTCAACCTCAAATTTATATCTAAAATACTTTTTCTAGAATCAGAATCAACCACAACACTCTTTTACTTGAAATTTCTCAGTGTCTCCAAGGACACTGTGCACCGAATGCCCTGGTAAGACGTTATGCAAGAGCAGATTCTGGAAGCCCTGGAGAGTGGTGCTGGCTGAGGCTCTGTGGGCAGGAAAAGCAAAAACAAAATATGATGCATGAAACTCCAGGGCAAAACAAGAACAACAAAAGGACCTTGCAGTGCCCAAAGACAGGAAATTAGTTAAATATATTGGATACATCCCAAAGATGGGATACTGTGCTGCCATTAAAAGAAACCCTCATACACTGCTGGTGGGAATGTAAATTGGTGCAGCCACTATGGAAAACAGTATGGAGGTTCCTCAAAAAATTAAGAATAGAATTCACATATGACACAGCAATCCCTCTTCTAAGTACCCCAAAAATCTGAAAACATTTGTGCGTAAAGATATATGTACCCCTGTGTTCATCACAGCATTATTCACGGTGGCCAAGACATGGAACAACAAAAGTGTCCTTCAATAGATGATTGGATAAAGAAGATGTGGTACATTATAAACAATGGAATACTATTCTGCCATAAGAAAAGATGAAATAGGGCCATTTGTGGCAACATGGATGGATCTTGAGATTATTATGCTAAGTGAAATAAGTCATACAGAAAAAGTCAAGGACTATATGACCTCATTCATATGTGGGATATAAAACTGAAAGCAATGAAGGAACAAGACAAACAAACAAACAAAAACTCATCAACACAGACAACAGTTTAGTGGTTATCAGAGAGGAAAATGGAGGTCAAATAAATATATGGTAATACATTATAGAAATGTACACTTGAAACCTACTTAATGTTACTAACCAATGTCACCCCAATACATTTAATAAATAAAAAAAATTATTTTGAAGATGAGTATTCATTGATCCACGGAAATATTCTTAAGATCGTCTTATGAGAAAAAAATGAGGTTTTACTTCAAATTATTTCTAAATTGAACTTACGAGCTTGATAGTACACACAACTTGGTACCAGGTTACAGGTTTTATGAAGAGGGGAAATTTTCTGAATTGAGCAGTTAGGTCATTAGAAATGCCATTTTGTTGAGAAAGGAAAGAGAGAAGGAGCAAGTTTCTAAGGAAAACATCAATTCCATTACAGAACCACTGAGATTTAAAAAAAATATATTTTAAAGTAGGTCAGAAGAGACACCACAACTACAATATTCCCTTTTAAAGCAATTGTGTCATTCAAAGAGCTAAAGTCACTAGCATCTTTCAGTTATCGAAGCTGGGAGAATTCAGGGTGCCTAGACCAGGCTGTCTGGCTCCCAGCCAGCTTCTCTCATGAAAGTCCGAGCTCTGCAACTTAGCTTCTTGACCTTGAGCTGCTTCTAGTTCCCTAACCAGCCTGCCCCTCGGTCTCCTCATCCATACAGTGCAGATGAAAATGGGACCCACTCAGAGAATTGCTGCTGCCAATCGAATGTTTCTCAGTGGGTGATTATGCCCCACATTGGCAGTGTCTGGGTATAGTTTTGGTTGTCACACCTGGGGCGGAGCATGCTCCTGGAATTTAGTGGGTAGAGGTCAAGAATGCTGCTTAACGTTTGTCAATGCACAGGACAGTCTCTCCCACTCCCAATGTCAGTAGATCCAAGGTTGAGAAATCATGGCTGAGACAGAACCCATCGCATAGCAAGCTCATACAATAATAGTTATTATTAGCATGTTCTCAGCCCATGTACTTCTGGATTTCTTTTCCTCTGCTGATGTTATCAGAACAGAATTATTATAATACGAGTGTTCTCTTTGAAACATTCTGCTGTTCAGCAAAAACTGTATTCTTCTTCCTGCATGTAGCGTGTACTCCCTGACTGCCACCTCCCAAGGGAGAAAACCCCCACAAAGTCCTATGTTGTCACTACATGCAACTCAATGCCCAGGGTCTGTGGGTAACATGCAGACCTACCCATCAGTCCCACCCAACGTGGCACTGATTGGTCTGCCTCCACCTACCACGTGCCCTAACTCAGGGCTTCTCAAGCTGTCTGTGGGGAGAAACTAGTTCTGTTTGTTTTCCCTAATTCATTGTAGACTGGTACTTTAAAATTTTAATGTAAATGAATCACTGGGGGAAAAATGAAAAGAAAAAGACATACAAAATACAAGTCTTTATCTTTTACTACTAGATTCAAAAGTCACAAAATTGTATTTCAGAGGATAGAATAATAAATTTAGCACAAAGGAACCAAAAAGCTTAAAAAGTTATACCCATTGCTCATTAGAAGTTCATGCATAGGATATCAATACAGGTAATTATATTATTAAGTTTGTGCAAAAGTAATTGCGGTTTTTGCAATTATTTTTTAACCTTTTAAACTGCAATTACTCTTGCACCACCTAATATATTGGGCATAAGTAAAGCAGAGATGCCTGTGTTAAACACCTTTATGTAAACGTCAAACAAACACTGTAAACATCAATTAAATGTAAAAACTGGGCTTGTTTCCAGTTTGTTACTTCACATAATTTAGGTGGGCTTGACAACAACACCTCACAGTGGATAATGTGTATCTAAACTATTGCTATGATTTGTTTTCATAATCCTCAGAGCAGGAGAATTCTTTTCACAGTGGCATTTAATGGAAGCAAAAGACATCTTAAAGCATCTTTAGCAAGCTCAAGACACTCATTTTTCACTTTTATTCAAAGTGAAACAAGTAATGTCTTATTTTCAACAGTCATTTTCAATTCTTCATCAGTAGCCAGTTCCAAAAAGTGTATCCTATAATGCTATAGTAAAATTTAAATTATCTTGTGATAAAAGAAATGGATTTTTTAATGTATGCATTTTCTTTTGATAGAAAACAAGATTCAAAATGTTCTATCACTCAGGCGATTTTCAACATGTGGCCTCCAAAATCACTGAGGATAGAGGAAAAGACAAAAATAGTGTGGGGAAGAATTATGCACCACATTTGCAAAGCTGTACATCAGTTGCCCACATTCTGTTGGTGAGAATGAGCCACAAGGCCCACCTAGACAAACAGTGGTAGGAACTCTCAGTTATTCAGACCTATGTTATAAGCGACATGACCAGGAGGCCTAGAGTGGCCTCTAGAAGACCAAGAACCTCACCCACAACAAGATGTCAGGGAAGGCTTTCTGGGGGTCATAGCTGCAGAAATTAGCTGCTGGTGGTTACGGACTGAATGTTTGTGTCCTCTGCAATTCATATGCTGAAGCCCTAACCTCCAGTGGTGAGGGTGCTAGGAGGCAGGGCCTTTGAGATGTGATGATCGTTCAGTTGAGCTCACAAGAGTAGAGCCCCTGTGGTGGGATTAGTGCCCTTCTTAGAAGAGGAGAAGAGGCCAGAGCCCTTTTCCTCTCTGCCATGTGAGGACACAGCGAGACGTCACCCTCTGCAAGCCGGAAAGAGGGTTTTCAATGGGAACAGCATCAGCGGCACCTTGATCTTGGCCTTCCAGCCTCCAGAACAGTGAGAAATAAATGTCTGGTTAAGCTAGCAGGCCTGGTGATGCAGCCTGGACTGCCTAAGACACAGGCTGAGTGAAGGAAATGGGCAGAGGAATGTGGGGAATAGTCTGAGTAGCCAGTATCTCGTGGCCCTGAGCTCTGAGAGTCTGTGTCCATGGTCACAAATACCCTTTAAGCATCAAATGGAAAAGTGTATTTAAGAGTTCTCAGCAAGTAGGAGGCATAAAAACATAAGGATTATTTTTAAAATGGTGTGAACTATATCATTGTGTGTGCAATTACCATTCTGATTCTTGCTGCAACATAAAGCAAATTGTGTGGTTTCTTGTTTGTTTGTTTTTGTTTCCCTTTGTAGGGATAAAGGTGACTGACAGCTGCAAAACTGGGCAACCAATTGCCTTATCCTAAAATTAAGCACATTCGCATTGCAAAATATTCACACATTCAGGTCAAATGTCATAGAGTCAGTGTCCTAATCGGGGTGGGTGGTGGGGGATCTAAACCTGCAGAAAGGATTGGGGCCCTTGTCTTTTATCTAAGATGTTATGTAACTTTGAAGGTTAGAAATCTTTAAACTGCCTCTGGTAAGCGGCCCATGCTTTATTGGGTTACTTGGCAGTTTTCCCTCAAGGAGGTAAGAGCTGAACATTAACCATTCAAGATAAATGTGTGCCTGCCAACCCTTGTGAAACGTGGTGAACAATTTTAATAAGTCTAAACTCTATTTGACATTTGTTGCTTTTTCATCTCACTGAAGTTTCTATTAGCTTTTTTTCCTAACACTATTTCCAATTCTAGAAACCACTGTCATTTAAGTGAATTTTTAAGGAGAAAATCTTGCAAGATAGATTTGAGCTAGACACAGGGAACCCTTGAATGCTTTTTCTGTTAGAAAGAAAAGGTATTTTTTACTCAATATCTAGAGTTTTCTAGCATTAATAGTGTTCTGGTCACCACATTAAGATTATGTTTATCAAGAAGGAAATAATGGGTTGAGGAATTCCTAAATAGCTGACTTCTCATTAATGCATAGACTCACTATTAAGTTTTTTCAGTTTTCAGATTCATTGTTTAGTTGGGTCACATTAAAAGAGCAAGATGTATTTAATTACTTAGAGACAGTGGATTCGTTTTACGCTTTTTTTGCGCTGAGATCGTTATTTCCCAGTAATTCACTTTAGGGTTGACTTTCAAAAAGCTGAGAATGGGTTGAGGTATTATATCGTTAGCAAATCATATATATGCTTCAGAGTATGTCCGTGAATTGATATTAAATACAGCTTCTCAAGAGACAGCTCTGCAAATGATAGTGCTCTTATTGTTATGTTTCCTACTATAAACACAAACTCTTAATTCTAATATACAGAATCCACCAAGGCCAGGAATATTTATATTGGAAATACCAAGAAGGTTGCCTAAACCCAGAACTTCATAAATAATGGGATCCATTGAAAATGGCCAAACTCCCATTCTGTGAAAACCATAAGAAGTTTATTAAATGTAGTTTTTGTGGCATGCTGACATTTAAAAATATTGACCACTGTATTGTTGATTACTGATATTTCCTCTACCCCTCAGCCCTTCTGACGTTCAGACAGGCAGACACTCCACACCATTGCCTCCTGGAAAGGAAGCTGCAGCTGAAAGCAGGGAGCTCAGAAGCCATTCCTGGTTTCAGAAGCTCCACGCTCAGAGAAAAGGCACCAACAGTAGACTTGAGAGAAAGTCTGTTGAAGAAAAGCACAGCTTCTGCTCTATCTTCTCCCCTCCTCCCTTATTGCAAACCAAGAAGAAAAATCTTGCTAACGCTTGGGGATGGGAGAGACCCAGAAGCACAGCAGTGAGATGGATGCCTGTGTGTCTCTAGGGAAGAACGTGGACCCTGCCAATCTCCCCGCTCCCCAGTGATCGGGAGCGGAAAGGCCTCACGTGGCCACTCCCAGAGAGATCTGAGCAGGCAGCAAGACCCCAAGGTCATAATGGCTGGGGCCCATCTAAGAAGATGGACCACTAGACAAACACAGGATGCCCATGGTCCAGGATGAGCATGAACAAGTGAAAATTCCAAAGGTGGGGTTGCCTAGAAGTAGCCTCAGATGATGTCCACTGAGGCAGCATGCCCAGGAATGGCCCTAAAATAACAGACAGAAGGATGGAGCTGAGGGGCCTTGACTTGGGCTTGAGGAGGTCAGTGTCCTTGGATGGGCTGCCGTGGACCAGACAGGACAAGAGAGCAGGTAGATCCCAGGGCAGCCAGATGACTGGAAATACAGTCAGTCCCCTCAGAATATAAACACACATTTGGAGAACAACAGGTAGAGATGGTGAGAGAAAACTGAATTGTTGGCGATTAAATTTCCACTACCTGATGGGATGAGGGTTCCAAATAGAATTAAATTCATGTTTCTAAAATGGAGGTATATTATAGAACACTTGAGTTTGTGATCTAAAACTCATACCAAGCTACTTAAGAATATATTTTACCTCTTCTGAAATCAGTCTGTAGTTCCTCTTCATGATGGAGCATAGTACCTGTAACTTTTGTGAGGGCTAAAGAACTCATGTTGGTTGATGACTCTGGATCCTATTCAAAGTGCCCTGGGGTGTTCTTGTCACAGATGAGATGGTATGGATGGCCATACCTAGCATTGAGCCAGTGTTACTAAGTCCTAGTAAATATATCCAAATATACATACTCAAAATATGTCATTTAAGGGCTGAATCTTTGCCAGTTGATTCAATGGAAGGCTTTGCTTTCATCGAAAATTCTATACAAAATTCTAGTTCTGGCTGTTTTCTCATTGCGTTTCTCTCTGATCTTAGTTTTCTATGCCTGCCAGCAGCTTCGTTCAGCCTCTTTGTGGGAAACCAGTGCACTCATTCTGGCAGCTGTGTTCTCTCTGTAGGATCATCAGTCTTCTGCAGGCTGTGGTGATAGGATGGATTTTTAAACGCTTTTGGCAGAAAGAGTCACTTCCTGCTCGGAGAGCAAGATGAAAGTGAACCCCACACTGTGGACACCATGACACTTCCTGCACAGCACGGTTCAGCTCCCACCACCCCATGACGCTTACTGAGAACTTAACTGCCTCAGGCTTTCTTGACCTGGACCATATGAGCTACATCCACTTCTCAGCTGATGTCACATCTATTCAAGTAAAGGCTATTTCCAAAGACTTGGATACTCAGCCCGATCACCTTAAAAGTTCAGATTTGTTGTTGCATTTCCCACTGTTATCTGCATACATTTTATTGAGACACCCTCAGTAATTGAAATGTGTGCACCATGTATTAAAAAATAACTGCCATGAAGTCTCTAGTTAAAACCATTCCTTGTGGCTATGTTATAGAAAAAAAGAATGTTAAGTTATAGTCACTGATGATTGGAATGGAAAGGAGGACACCTATATTCCCGATTCCTTTCAGTGACTTGACTTTAAGTCAATATAAGTCATAGAGGCAGTACAGAATCTTTCTCCCCTTATCTCTGTATATAGAAAACGGCCCATTCTTTGGCATGCTTTGAATAACCAAAGGAAATTGAACTTGTGGCTATGGAAGGAGTCCTAGGGAGAAAAAGGGACACCTAAGCCTCATGCCAGAGCCACCTATGTAGGTAGACCTTTCTTTCTCCTGCTTTCTTACATGCCTACACCCCACAGAAATTCGGGGGTTATAGCTAGGTACTTTCACATTCTCGGAGATTTTAATACATTTCGCTGTATTTCTCATCCCCTCGTTGCTCTAAATTGCTACAATGCCTGGTACATTGGAAGCGCTCAATAGCTGTTTGGAAATATGAGTGAATTGGAGAAGGCGCTTATGGTAGAGACTGCATGTCCCTCCAAGGTCTCAGTTGACAGCCAGGAGCTTGTGGGAAAGGTGAAGACCCTTCTCCCAAATCACTCGCTCTCTTTATTCAGAGACCATGCAGTCTAGCAGAGGGGAGAACCACAGGTATATGGGATTTGCCCTTTAACCAGTAGCGACGATGCATTTCTCTGATGGTAAGAACATCTCATGCTGCTGGACCGCAGACGCCCCCTATCACCTCCTCTCATTTTCAGTGAGATCCCTTGATGATCTTGGAGGACCACGAAGACAGATGCATGGCCCTAAGTGGAAGACGAGAGAAGAGCACAAAGCTGCTTTCTGCTGAAGTCCCTCCATTTAGACTCCGTTTGTTGCTGAGGTTCCCAGCTTAAACCAGATGGCTATAAGATGGGTGATGTAGATGCAACTGACGCCAGATTCAGAGGCAGCCAGGCAGGCAGTTCCTGGAATCATAAACCTAAAAGAAATGTAGCCAGATGGAGAAAACAACACCTACTAAACGACTATCAGAGAACAGGAGATTCCGTCTCAGGAAACCTTGCTAGTCTGTCTCTACAGCAGTTCCAATTCACTTTGGAGATTGGAACAACCTCGGGACCAGGGCTGAATTGGTCTGAACCACAGAGAAGAAACCGGAGGCAGCTACAAGTTCCCTCCTTGTCTCATGGCTGGTTTTGCCTCTGATCCAGATAAACATTCACATTTGTTGTTGTTCTTCTGTATAAAGGTTACCAGTTAGTTTATTAACCTACTGGGCTCAGCCTGCCCAGGGCACCCACAGGCCCATCCAGGCCGTGACCCTATAGACGTTATCTGTAAAATTTTAACATTTTGTCTATCATGAGTTGTGCTTTTGTGCATTCTTTTTGATGTTTTAAAATATTACATCAAAATATTACTTATTTTGATGACCGAGTTTTCTGGCACCTTCTTAAATGTTGCACCTGTGTTAGTTTCCTAGGGCTGCTATAACAAATTACCACCAACTGGGCAGCTTAAAACAATAGAAACTTATTTCCACACGTCTGAAGGCCAGAAATACAAAATCCTGGCTGTCAAGAGTGTCACACTCCCTCTGAAACCTGAGGAGAGAATCCTTCTTTGCTTCCTCCAGTTTCTGGTGGCTTCAGATGCTCCCTAGCTTGTGGCAGCATAACTCCATTCACATGGCTTTCTTCCCTGTATCTCTGGGTGTCACACTGTACTCTGCCTTCCTCTGACAAGGATACCTGTCATTGGATTTAGGGCTCAACCTAAATCCGAGGTGATTTCATCTGGAGATTCTTAATTACATTTGCAAAGAGACTTTATCTAAATAAGACCACATTCACAGGTTCCAGGGGTTAAGACTTACACATATATTTAGAGGGGCCACCATTCAACCCTCTTCAGCTCCCAAGGCAAGTGCTTCATTTGTCTCCACGTAGTCTCTGCCCTGCCACAGAGATGTCGGTCCCTAATGGAACCTATCTCATCATTACAGAGTCCCAGCTGGTCCTTTTAGGTAGTGTGGAACGAGTGGACAGAAGAGTGTAAAAGAGTGAACGACACACACGAAAAAAGTAGGGATGGTCTATAGCCTATCCCATCTGTACAGGGAGAGTTTGGCAAGGAAAAGAGAAATGACATTTTTCTAGACTGAAGTCTTTCATACGAGTCTTAAAAGTAAGTTGTAGAGAAGTCATCAAACTTTTAGCATTATAATAACGTACCTTTTGTGCTGTTTCACATAATTTTGTCCCTTGACTTATTTTTTTCAATATTTACCTCATTTATATATTTATATATACACAAAACTACTGATTTTGTTTTTCTTTTAAATCCCAGCTGCATGGCTGCTGTAAATTGAAATTCTTAGAGCATGATCTTCCTCCTATGATCGTGGGAAAGAGCGAGCTACTTTAAAAACACACATCTGAACACACTTCTTGAAGCCATATGGAGATTTTATTCATGCAAATAGAGGCTTGGTTTTCTCTCAGTTTCCCAGAAGTCACTCATTAACATTAGGGAGATTTTTGTCCCTAAGTAGGACTTGTTAAAATGATCTCCTCTGATAAAATCTTCCCCCCACCCTTGCACTGACTTTTAAATATGTCCACCCCTCATTACCATCACCATGGTGTCAGGAGGTTATAAAACGTGAAAGAGGGCCACAATCGGTTCTGTTGGGCAACTTACTTTTTATTTTTTTATACCGAAAGCATAATTTCAGAATCTGTATGTGAATTTCTACAATGTTAGACAAACCATGAGTGTTATCTCAAAAAAGTGTACAAATTCAGTGTGTTTGGGTAAATTTCTCATATTTAATACATTTAAAAATTGGCATCATGTGAGCAAATTATTTGCAGATTGCTAGACAGGATGAATCATCTGACACCATATGGAGACTATTAATGAACCACAGCAATTTCCACACTGTTGATCATGTGTAAGATAAACAATGTAACTGAAGTGAATTATTACTTTTCCATTATTTTCTTGGTATATTACACTTAATGTTTAAATTGAAAGAAGCATTTTTGAGAGATTCTCTTATACATGTCTTACTATTCATTGCTTAAGGGAAATTATTAGTGTTTGCTATTTTATGACTAACACAAATCAGTTTCCTCTTCCTGTGTGCCAACCGGTATTTCATAGAGAAAAGGGTTAAGTAACAGAATGTTAAGTAAATAGCAACTTTTGCTCATGTACTGTAAGTCTTAGACACTTCATCCTGAGGGAAGAGGACGTAAAATAGAGGATGGATGGTGGATAGCAGTTACAGATAATGGGAATTCTGATTTCATAGGCAGCCTTTCACTCAGATACCTCTCCCAACCTAGACACTCATGAGACTGTGCACGGAGGGGACAGGGTGTCAGGGAACCTTTCAGGGACATCACACAGGTGCTCGCTATTGACCTACCTCAATGTCTTTTGAACCTGCCCTCATTCTCCAGCTTCCATGCTATATTCTAGCCTGCCCTGCATGGTTCTCATACCACTCTACCAGCTCTCTGCTATGTTAACCCCCTCTAACCCAGCCTTCATATGCGGCCAGATGATTTTTCAAAAATGCAAATCTGACCATGTCATGGCACTGATCAAAATGTTTCAATAGCCTCCTACAAAATACATTTCTCATTTCTAACTCCATAGCAGGACTCACAGGGCCATTCACAGCCTGACTCAACCAACCTTCCCGATCTGTCTCTTCCTCCACTGGGCACCTTGAAGAGTCAACCACTCGGCAATGAAAAGTGAGAAGGAAGAGGCAGCCTCCCAACCCTGAGCAGGAGAACAGCAGCATGTAGGTAAGTGCTCCAGGTGAGCTGGGATGGAGAGGAGGGACGACACAGGCAGCATCCAGCAGGGGCAGGTCTAGGTGAAGTCTGGAGTTTTTCATAGCAAATATTTAACCCTTTCAGAGACTTATCACATACTTCAATATCACACAAATGCTTTATGGCTTTGCCTAGCTATATAGTTTTAAAAGATTGCAGGTGTCAAATTGCTCTTTGATAGGGAACAAAAATCCAATATTGACGGATTGATCCTGTAAGTTGCAGGTACTGATAAAGGAACTGAGATGAATTGAGGGAGAACCCCTACACTTAAGAATCTCACAGTCAGGACCTTTAAAAGCTTTGGATTTTCAATGAGAAATTCACTTACTCCAGGAAATTGTGACTCAGTCCCTCAACTTATTCTTGTATAACCAAAATCCTGACAAAGGAGAGAGAGATATAATGGATATGATGAAAAGGAACATTTTCTGTAGAGAAAGTTCAATGAATGAGGCCTGGGAAGCAGAGGATAGACAAGGCTAGACACAGAGTTGATAGTCAAGAGCACAGAGCAAGCAATCAGTGTTGGTCTCAGCGAGAAGGTGCTGGCAGGCAGCATGCAACATCGTTACCTTTTGGAGCTGTGGGGGAGGAGGGCATTTTCCTCTACCCTGCAAGGTTCTTTCAACTAATAATGAAATCTGCATGAGACCAGCAACAGAAAATAACCCAATTTAATCACGTACATTCACATGGAAGAGTCAGAGACCCTCACATACATAAGAGGTTCAGAGACAGAAAGGGAAAATAAAGTATATATGGCATTCTGATCTAAAGATGAGGTAAGGCGCCTTGGAGCTTCGCAGGGGAAGGATCATTGTAAGATGATAAGAGCAGATGTTCAGTAATTAGTAGTTTGCCTTGCCATACAGATGGGTCAAAAATAGTGTCTCTGATAATCTCTTATGATGGGCAAGGCTCCTAATTTAAATTCTTTTAGGTAGTTAAGGAGGGGAGACAAGTTTTTCTTGAGCCCACAGATCTTGGTTGCCTTTAGCTCAAAATAATCTGCATACCATGAAGGCACATCTTGGGATGACTCGTTCTGAACCCCTTATTCACATGAGTTTCTGCTTTAGAGTAGGAGGAAGTTTGAAGCATTTTAATTGGCCCTACGTCTCTGAAACGCTTAAGTCAGACTCAGCTTGATCCTCACCAGATCTGCCTGTGTGTGTAGAGATGAGGGACAACTTAAAAGCTGTCATTGGAGCTTTCTGGCTCTCCATGCATGTTCCTAAGTGAATATTTTTTCCTTATGTAGTGCAATAAGAAGTCAGATGTTGTAGTCATCTGAAGCTATGTAATAAGCTACTCACAACATCAGTGGCTTGTGACATAGCATTTACTTTCTGGATCCCAGGCCTAGGAATTGGCTGAAGTGGCTTTGGTGTGCACTGAAATGCAGCTGGGTTGGCTTCAGGGCAGGTTGATAACTGTATCACTCGTCCTGTTCTGAGAAGGAGGCTGAAGAATCAGCACTTAGCATGGACAAAGTTCTTCTAATAATGACCTTGGGGGTGCAGATGTGAGAACCACTACATAACTTATTTAACACCTACATTCACATCACATTTGCTCCCATTCCATTGACCAAAGCAAGACAAAAGCAAGGGGTAGAAAATATACTGGATCCCATGTTACCACTCGTGATGATATGAATTACCATGATGCTAACGCATGCCATAAATTACCACTGTCCTATTTCCCCCAGCTACATGATTATGTAAGACCTCACCCAATATTAAGGGTTACCTAATCCCAGAAACACATTTTCAGGCTCTGTTTCCTGAAGCTACTCCTGGTATCAATTACGCTGTCAGACACAGAAAATAATGTTATACTGGGTTTATATTCATAATACTTTAGGAGAGATCAAACTCAATATACAGATTTTATACATCCTATTGATAGGAAAGAATTGATATCTTTAAAAAATACAACCAATCGTTTTATAAATCTTATTATTCAAAAACACATAAAAATTCTTGGCATTATTCCCTTCTCAGAATCTTTGCAACAGATATTGAAAATCCCCAAGATTGTTAAGAGTATTAAAGAAACAAGGCTCACATAATGCAAATTCTATAGATATAGTGCTAGTCAAAAATTGTGTCCACAGGAAATGCAAAATTCAATATACAGAAAAACATACCAATAATTGAAAAAACTGGCCTATTAACGCCAGTTGTAGCTGAAGGAGTTCAGAACAGGCCTCCCCAAGATGTGCCACTTTGGCGTGTGAATGATTTTGAGTGGAAGGCAATCGAGACCCCGGGGACTCACTAGAAACTTCTACCTCTCTTTTAAAGAATTTACATTGGACGCCTTCCCCATAATGAGAGTTATTATTACAGATAACTTTTTATGACCTATCTATAGGGCAGGGCAAACATCTAATTACTGAACATCTGCCCTTCGTATTGTCCTGCAAATGACCTTCCTCCTCTCTGAAGCCCCAAGGTGCCTTAACTCATCCTTAGCTTGGAATGCCATACATACCTCATTTCCTCTTTTCTGTCTCAGACCTCTCATGCACGTGGGGTCTCTGCCTCGCTCGTGTATGTGGGGTTCCTATCTACAAGGTCTGACAATTAAGTTCACGAAATTGCTACAATGATGTTGCTAACCATTTTTTATATCAGAGGAATTATTCACTATGAATTTGTACCAACTGGACAAACAGTTAACCAAGTTTACTATTTGGAAGTGCTGAAAAGGCTGCGTGAAAAAGTTAGACAACCTGAACTTTTCACCAACAATTCATGGCTCTTGCATCACGACAGTGCACCAGCTCACACGGCACTGTCTGTGAGGGAGTTTTTAGCCAGTAAACAAATAACTGTATTGGAACACCCTCCCTACTCACCTGATCTGGCCCCCAATGACTTCTTTCTTTACCCAAAGGCAAAGGAAATATTGAAAGGAAGACATTTTGATGACATTCAGGACATCAAGGGTAATACGACAACTCTGATGGCCATTCCAGAAAAAGAGTTCCAAAATTGCTTTGAAGGGTGGACTAGATGCTGGCGTCGGTGCATAGCTTCCAAAGGGGAGTACTTCAAAGGTGACCATAGTGATATTCAGCAAAAAGTTATGTAGCACTTTTTCTAGGATGAGTTCGTGAACTTAATTGGCAGACCTCATATATGTATGTAATTAAATTGGGTTATTTTATCTTGTTAATCTGTCTCAATTTGATTATTAGACCAGCCAGAAGAACCTAGTAAGGTAGAGGAAAGTTTTTTCTTCCCCCACATGGTAGAGACACACAAATCTGTCAGGAAATGTTATCAATATATCATCTTTATGAAAAGAAACAATAGAAGAGGCTGGGGACTTTGCTGATGGAAATGAGAATTTAGAAGAGATCTGTAGAAACACGAATGGAGATCCTAACCACTCTTTGCTTTAGAAAGAAAAAGTGAGAATAACATCGAGGCTCAAAAAAAAACAACCAAACAAACAAACAAACAAAACACCTGTATAATGTCAACCAATTAATTCATTTTTGTATCATATCTTAGATTTTTTTTTTAAGTCCAAAATATAGGTGTCGTTTATCTATTGTTAAAGAGGCCCAAATGGCTTAGGCCCAAAATGGCATCACGATGCTAAAGCCCATGGTACCAAACCTAGATTCACTACCTGACCTAATTGCTCTTAACCTCTCCCAGAAATATAACCTTAATCACCAGTGTGGAATTTTCTTATCAACACCAATGAGGTAATCTGTCACTTGGGCCCTCACCATCCCCTGTAGAAAGAAGAAGCAATCTGCATGATAAAAACCCTTGCCAGTCCCTTGCCTGCAAAAGAAGATATCCTGACATAAAAATAATTTTCTTTTCTTGTGTTAATAGCTCCCTTGCTCACCCTTCTCCCTATGAAAACCTTCCATTTTGTACAACTCCTCAGAGTGCTCTTCTAGTTGCCAGATGAGATGCTGCATGATATATGAATTGCTTAATAAAGCCAATTAGACCTTCAAAATTACTCAGTTGAATTTTGTTCTTTAACACTATAAACCTAAAGCACAAATATACTTGGAAAGTGTGCTTTCTTACCTCAAGCAGCTGCTCATCAGAAGTGTTTGTTTCCTACCCAAAGAGGCATACAGGGGGTGACCTCGGAGATGAATTGCTGATGAAAATGTGAGTACCACATTTGGGGACGAGGACACACCCATGCCCACTTTTTCACCATCTGTGTGTTTTTTTACAGACTGGACACCTTAAAAGTCTTCCAAATATACACACACAAACAGAAGATACGATGTCATCACCTGCATGGTGAAAAACTCACTATTTGTACCTGGCACTGAAATGTCTCTCCTTAATGAAAAGGATTTAGGAAGTTTTGGAGCATGAATCTGGCACTAACAGGCAGGAAGAGTAGGAGATTTCTGCCTCACACAACTATGCTCCCCGTTATGTCTGGGGGGGTCTGGGACTCTCAAAGTGTCCTGTTCTGCCCTAACTCCACCTTCGGGTAAAGCGAGAAACACTTTTATTCCCTGGGGACCGCAGGACTGGGTGAGAAAGGAATTCAATACTCTCCATAGTCGGGTGTGATGGATGTGGACATATCACCTCTCAAGAGAGCAAGAGGACAGACCATGGCTGCAATGACCACATACAATTATTGGCAAATTTGAAACTTTTCTCACAGCTTCTCCCTTCCTCCCAACAAATCTCTCCTTGGGCATCAGCTATAAAGCCCGTACAGGGGAAACAACCTATACAGCAGGTCTACCTGCAGTTCAGGGACTTTATTTCCCAGATCCCAACTTCGTTTCTATTTCGAACCTCCTTTCAACAGGATATGAGAAAATAAATCCATCTTCCCTTAGGTTAGTGCTGGGTGGCCATGTGTTCTGGTTTGCCTAGAACAGTCCCAGCTTATGCTGGTTATCCCATCATAATTGTAAGTGCTCTCAAATGCATCCTGGTGTCCATATGTGGTGACTGTGGTACATCGGCTTCCCAATCCCCAAGTCAACTCAGAGTTCCTAGAGGCTGACATGCTATGGTGTAAGTGGAGGGGACAGGGGTCTGATCATTAAGTTGCACAGATATCCTCAGAAATGCCCATCACTTAGGCCTGTGTAGAAAATCAGTTCTATGGGCTGGGACCTTCTGCCACCTCTCTGCCTGGCTTGGGGAGTGGCATCTTTTCAAATCTGTCCATGTCCTGATAGAGGTGTGACATTCCCCTCTAGGGTCCAGCTGCTTCCTTAATACAATGCCAGGATGTCGAACTGTTGTCTGCGTGGGAAGCAGACTGATATGGCATCCTGATAGTCACGCTCTCCTCAAGTGTGGAATGGACCTAGGGACATGCTTCTAATAGATATAACACAGCAAAAGTGAGGGGGCGTCACCTCTGAAATTAGGTTACAGAAAGACGCTGAATTCCACTGACCCTGGTGCTTCCCCACGTGGCCCCTCGTGGCATGGTTTGCCCCTTCCTATTGAGAACTGTGAGTAACAAACCAGCTTTTCATGGCAGTGCTGTCCTCATCTGTTGGCCTTAATGTACCTCAAATTTCTTATTAATTCACTAATATTTTAAAACACTCCTCCTTTTTCCTTCCCTCTAATCAGGAGCATCTTCGTAGTTTTGTACATTTAAAGGAAGCTCCACTTTCCTTCCTGCTTCCATTCAAGCATCTTGTCGAAACACCATACCATTCTTATTTACTTAACCCAACCAGTAAATGTCAGAGACTGTGGTCTTTCTTGCTCTCAGCCCTGGCTATGACCCTAACCTTTGAATGTAGTAAGAGGGGACGAGGGAAGGAAATACTAGGTGAAAAATACAGAAGTTAATACAGACTGTTCTGCCACAGCTGTGCATTGCTTTCAGAAATGTGAAGCTTTCCCAAAGACAGTCCAGAAAGGAGAGAACCCCAGGAAAGAACTGGACAGGAAATGGACATAAGGTAAATCTTTAAGGTCCATAAGAAAGGAAACGAAGGCTTACAGGAAGCAGGCTGAAGGTGATCTTAAGGATTTACGTGGCGAAAGGGACCATCAGATTTTCAATAAATGGATCAAAATGCACAATTTCAGTTATACATGTAGACTCTTTTTAAAAGAACCAGCTTCTCCTATGCTCCAGCTTTAGGAAGAAGTGATTAAAAGTAAATTCTGTCACTAATGTTGACTTCTGAATACCAAAAAGTTTTTTTTGTTTAAGCCTTTGGGTATAAAATTAGAAAAAAATACCCAAAAAAAGGCTATTCTAAGTACGTGTATGGTTTTCCATCTACACACACACCCCCAGGGTAAATTTATATTGAGTAGTTCATTTAATAGGAGCCTTCTTGAAAACCACAGCCCATGTGGTAAGGTTTGTTTTACATGGGTCACTAATGTGGAAGGCTTTGATACCTTATGTTGAAAGTAGAGCGGTCAATTAATTCCATGAGTGTGAGCCTGGCATCATATCCAATTTACCCTTAGGTGAAAGATGCCAAATTTCCAAATACTGGTTTCTAAATAAAATAAAATATTTAGTTCTCTGACTTGAAGTCAAATCATGTTGCTTTAATTCATGAAACATGAGCTGAAAATTTTGTATATTTTTTGTCTTTTTGTTTCCCCTAAAAGAATCCTGGGCAAAATGTGACTTCGGAAGAGTAGGAATTTTGCTTCCTAAGCCCGTGCAGAGAGATGCACAGCCATCTTGCTCAGACGTGGTGTTAGTCAGGAGAGGAGGGGTTATGCTGCAGGAACAAACAATTCAACATCTTAGCGGCCCAAAGCAGAAAAAAGATTTATCTCTCCCTCATACAATCTATCCATCAGGGGTTGACAAGAGTATTCTTTGCTGCATAATCCCTCAGTGATCAATGCTGGTGACAGCACAGCCACACTCTACATGTTGTTTGTTTCTATACCAGAGAGAAAGAACATTCTGGTGGACCTTGACCCTGCAATAATGTCCCAGTCCTCATCTGAATGGCCAGTGCTAGTCTCATGGTCCCACTAAAGCACTTCAAGTCCAGAAACTCAATCTTCATGAGCCCATGACTGGGTTTTAGGGAGTCGTCCCAGGGACTACCACAGGTCCACTTATGAAAACCAACTTGAACCACGAGAGCGCACGCCAAGCCCTGCTGTGCTGCCTGCGCAGTGGGTTCCATAGCTCTGCAAAGGCTTCATGCCACTTTTCTTTTACACTCATCAGTTAATCCTTATCTCCTCCTTTCTTCATTTTAGAATCCTCTCTTTAAGCATTGCATTTTGGATGCTGCTATCCGTCTGACCTAGAGATTTGCACATATGGCTGAACATTATAATCACCTGCAAACCTTTATAAAAATAGTAATACCCCAAAGCCATGCAAAACCAATGTCATCAGGACACTTGGAGTATGAGAGCAGTACAGTTATCGGTACTTTTTTAAATCCCCCAGGGGAGTCAAATGTGTAACAGAGATGGGAGGCACTGTTCTGACGCTTTGAATTAGTGGCCTCTGCCTCTATCTCAGCACCAATCTTTCAGAGGCTTGGAGTGTGAAACATCAAGTCCCTGAACTCAGGCTTCACAGGTTTGAGCAAGAGAAATTCTGCCCTCAGATCCTCCAGTGCACCCTCCAGCGGGGGACAATCACACATTCCAAACGCCTTCCGTCAGACCACACCCCTTATCCTTCTTCCCATCACCATATCAAGCAGCCAGAAAACATCATCTATACAAGTGAGATAAGAGAGCCAATTACTTGACTTTAGAAATTTCAAGTTGTCCTATTCCAGTTAACCACCGCGCAATGTAGAAGTTTAAAATAACAATCTTCTTTATTTTGTGGACAAATCTGCATATGACCCTGCTGTAGATGGTGTCACCAGGAGTGGCTCACCTGTGGCTGCACCGACTACATCTATAACTCTCGCACACGGCAGGCAATGAGGACGGCCTTGAGAAGCTGGAAAAGGCAAGGAATGGATTTTCTCCTCTTGTGACTCCAGACGGACCGCGACCCTGCCCACATCTTGGCTGTAGCCTCATAAAACTGGCATTGAACATCCAACCTCCAAAACTGTAAGAGAAAAAAATCTGTGTTATTTTAAGCCAATAAGTTTGTGCTAATTTGTTATAGCAGCAGTAGGAAACTAACGCAGTGGTTTACTTGTAATATTTTATAGTTGAACTTCAAAATAACTTCATTTTGGATTTTCTGCGTTTTGACACAGTTCTTATTTTTAATTAGATAAATGTGTATTCTGTATGAAAATGGACTAAAATTGAGACGGCCTATGATTTTGTAGCATCTACACATAGGAAAAGATTCAAAAGACTCATAAAGAAAATTTAGCTGTTTTGTCTTGTAAAAATATCTGCCCCATAAAAGTATTATGAATAGAAGTAAAAAGACAGTATTCTTGCAAACCTTTGGGCTGAAATATTTATAAAGTTCAATATGAAAAAAGTGAGAATCGATAATTACTACTTTTAGCAACTTTGACTTAATTACCAGACAGCTTAACACTTGAAGGGAGAGAGTTCTTAAACTAATAATATTGTGGTCTACAGAAAAGTGTCAATTGAATAGATCAACATTTATATACGAAGTCTGACAATTAAGTTAGTGGACTTGTTGCAATGATGTCACTAACCTTTTTTGATATCAGAGGGATTATTCATTATGAATTTGTACTAACTGGATACAGTTAACCAAGTTTACTATTTGGAAGTGCTGAAAAGGCTGCGTGGAAAACTTAGACGACCTGAACTTTTCAACAACAATTCATGGCTCTTGCATCACGACAATGCACCAGCTCACACGGCACTGTCTGTGAGGGAGTTTTTAGCCAGTGAACAAATAACTGTATCGGAACACCCTCCCTACTCACCTGATCTGGCCCCCCATGACTTTTTTCTTTACATAAAGATAAAGGAAATATTGAAAGGAAGACATTTGGATGACATTCGGGACATCAAGGGTAATATGACGACAGCTCTGATGGCCATTCCAGAAAAAGAGTTCCAAAATTGCTTTGAAGGGTGGACTAGGCACTGGCATTGGTGCATAGCTTCCCAAGGGGAGTACTTCGAAAGTGACCATAGTGATATATTCAGCAATGATGTATGCAGCACTTTTTCTAAGGTTAATTCACGAATTTAATTGTCAGACTTTTGTGTATCAGATACATACACATATGTATATGATGTATATATACACATTTATTATGAATATATATGTATATATTTCATAATGGCATCCAGACAAGCTGTAATATTCTATCATTTAAAAGGAAAGCTTCAGTTGCAAAAAATGTATATTTTATACCTTACAAATGGAGCAACTGAATTACCAGTATATTTTCCCTCGGTTCAAAAAAAAAACTCCAATTCTTTTCCTCTTCCTAATTACCTGACGCTCTGCCTCTCAGCTCTCGGAGCTCAGGCTGCAATCACCTGCTGTAGTTGCCAAAATGCTTTCCTTGGGCGCTACCACGGAGGCTCTGATTCAGTAAGTTTGTACCGGAACCCAGGAATCTGCATTTCTCATAGTTCCCTTAAGTGATCCTGATGCAGTTCTGTCATTGGAGGGCAAGGGACCACAATTTAAAGACCACAATGTCAGGTTCATGCACTTACCCCAGTTCCACATAGCTGTAAGAGTGATTCTTCCAAAATCACAACGGCATGTCCTTGCTCACTGGATTTAGTCTCACATAAGTAGCGGAGCGTACAAGAATCTTCAACGAGGTGGCCAGTGGCAGCCTCTGTCCACACCCTGCGCACCTCATTCAGCCTCTTTCTGCTGGGAGGTGTGGTGTGGTCGCGGACAGCTCGCATCTTCCCTGCGCACAGCCTCCAGTCCTCTTGCTATGTTGGCCTGCGGGTCTCAGCTCCCGCTCCCCGCACAAGAACGCAGGATACGGTGAGGCCAAAAAGGAACACCCACGGAGCCATAGGCGGGGGAGTCATAGCACTGTATTCTCAGTGGGGTCTGGGTTGGAGACACAGGCAGCAGGAGCCACACTAGCTGCAATCCGCCGTCCGCTTCTCTGCCAACCAACCAACCCCTTAGTGTAGCCACAGCAGTTATATCAGTGGTAATGGCTAACTGGTTACAGCTGATGGCCATCTACTACCTGAGCCAGTACCTTTCCACGTGAGGCCGAGAGCCTGGAAACGGCTCTCTGGGACTCTGTCCCCACATACGTAGAAGCAATGAGCCAGCACCCAAGGCTGTCTCACATCCTGGGAACCACTAATAAGTCCCTGGTTGGTCTGCTTGAATATTACTTGCCCCAAGTGGGCTCTCGGGTGAACGGAGCTTCAGGCTCTCCCCCTTGGCCGCTCAACGAGGTGCCCCTCTAACTGACAATGTTCTAAATCAAGAGAACCCTTTCTGCAGGGGCAGTTAAGCTGGTGCACTTTATGCTGCCCTGCCTGCTGTGGGTGCGCCACCCCATGGACAGAACTGGGAGTCAGCCACAGCTCTGGGACTGAGGCCACAGGCCCACGAGGTTCTTTCCACGCTTCCGTAGTCCTCATGGGTAAACTGTTCAGTTTGCCATGGGCTTTTGATCAGATTCTAGAGTGCTGAATAAGTGGCTGGTTTTGACCATTTTGTCCAGCTTTAGAGTTGCTTTGGGGAAGGGGATTTACATAGCCAGGGTCAGAACGACTACCCAGGCAGATCTTAACCCCCCATGACTCTTTAGAACAGCTCTCTCTCTCTCTCTCTCTCTCTCTCTCTCTCTCTCTCTCTCTCTCTCTCTCCCTCAGTCTGCACTCCCTTATCTAAGCCTATATAGTACTATTGATCACCAGTGAAGCATCTGTTTGGAATTAATTTTTCCCCTGGTAGAGGGGCTGGGCCACACAGGAACACTCCCCCTCTTCTTGCAGCCACCAGGACCCATTTACATGGTGACTGGCCAGGGCACGAAGCACTGTCTCTCTAGGCATCTAATTTTTCAGTCCAAATTTCAAAGGCCCATTGCCCCCCACCTCCACTCCACCACCTCATTATAATTAGTAGCACATTCTAAATGCCTGAGCTACAAAGCACCCCCAGCTCACATGAGTTTCAGAGCACTGAAACTCTATGTACCTGCTCAAAGTGTAACATAAGCCACTGCAACACTTCTAGAGCTTCCAGCATGCTTAGAAATATTGTCCCTGCAGAAAATATCACGAGCTCACACTGAAAACATTCTGGAGAAAGCTTCAACAACAAAAAGATAAAGAATTGTTTAGATATAAAGCACTCAAATCTTTTTCATGTGCTGTCTAAGCTGATCTGATTAGCTCATGAGAATAACTCCAAACCCTTGCCAGAACATAACAGGTTTTCTACATAGGTCTAGTTGGAAAGAGAAAGAAAAACTACATACAGCTGTTCCAAGGCTGGGAAATGCCGTGCAGATCTGACAGCAGCTGTTTGCATGCCAAATAGTTCCAGCAATTTCTAATTAAATCCAGCTCAGGAGAAATTTTATGATCCACATCACATGATTTCTGTCTGTATCTGGGATGCTTTCTTTCTGTGTTTTGAATGCCCCTCCGATGAAGTCTGTCTATTTTCTTCATCTTAAAGGGCTGATTAAAGCAGCGGCAAAAATATCATTCTATTTGTGAGGTTAGAGCACCCACAGGATTCAACTGTGAAAGCTGTAAGGAAGGGGGATCCACAACCTCTTCATGCTAAGGAATGAACAATTGGGGTGAAAGCTCCTGGTGCACCCCCTTCCCACAGCTCCTTTGTAGGGTCTCTGCTTCTACTAAGTGAATAGCATGCACTTTTGTGCTTTTGTGACTTTGGTTCATGGCTGCCTAACTAAGAATCCTTGGTTAAATATAATACATTGGTGTAACCTAATAAAGCACTTTCATGCATACGTGTATTATCTCATTTATAACTTAAAACGACCATGTGAAATAGGCTGAGATGAATATTATTATCTCCATCTTATAAATCAAAACACTGAAGCTCTCAAAGACTAAATGATTCCTGATCAATGTTAAAGTTATGACCATTGATTGTCAGAAAAGAACTTGGCAGCAGACTTTCTAGCCTCAAAACCATGGCTTCTTCCACTCGGCCCGCTCATTGGCTGGACAGACATATCAATCTGTTCCTCAATTCAAAAAGTGCAATTTTGCCCAAGAGCATCTATTTATTCTGCAGGAAAATTTTCCATATTTTTGATAACCTGTATGTGATTCCAAATTACATTTTTCTATCTCTCAACAGAAATGTGATGTAGAGATTAATTCTACATGAGGCTGAAATGGAAGCATGAGACAGATCTGAGCATGCATTACTGAATACTAAGTATACTTAAAATTAAGAAGTATTTTTGCCTGAATTGTACAAAAGTTTCAGTTCTCTGGGGGACACAATTCCCAGAAATCAACTTATACTATACATTTGCAAAATCCCTGAGGCCAAAGACCGGAATTTGTTTTATGCTGAAATAGAAATCTGGCTGTGAATAAGATTTCCATCAAAGTAAACAAAGTAACAACCCATGGCCCTTTTACACATTTATTCAGGCTATTAATGCTTGTTTCCATGTGATTCCACATTCCTAGACCATTGGTAAGTGTTTGAGTGGTCTATGAACACTTGTGCCGTTATTAATGAGATCCATCAACATGAAAATATTTAATGGGACTAAATTTGATGGAGGTACTTGACTGCCACCCTATTTAATTATTTTCTGAGTTTATTAGTCAGGATAATTAACACTACTTGTTGCAACAGATAAGCCCCCAAAATCAGTGACATAGTACCAAAAAGTCTATTTGTCAGTCACACAAAGTGTGATGGAGTTTGAGCAACTCTGGATAGAGGATTCAAGGATCTGAGCTGCTCTTGTGGAGTGTTTTCAAATACCAGACATTGAAATAGTACACATCACTTCCGGGCACATTACATTGGCCAGTTTCAGAGCTCCAGCCCCACAGCAAGAGATTTCGAGGAAAGTAGTCATCTTGTATTCCCATGGAAAGGAAATGGTATGGGAAGCTCAAAGCATGATTTCTGTCCACACTGAAAGAGACATTTCTATGCAACTGGGCTTTATCTGCAGCCACGTCATTCCAGAAGCACCAAATAGTCTAGTTTGGAGAAACAATCTAAGAAGAGGAGCTTTGCAACCCTGTCAACAGGAAGTTACTAACCTTAGAGGGATTTCTCTGTTGAAGAGTTCCTCTCAAAGCTCCTACTTTAAGGACCGGGAGGAGATGTGCAGGCAGGAGTGTGTGTTGACGAGTAGAGATGGAGTTAGGGGAGGTTCAGCTCTCCAGACCTGTCATTTCAACTGCATAATCCAATAAAGATTTTCTGCAAAAAAGAAAAAAATTATATGCATACATATTAAGTATGTATATAATATATATATGTATACACATATGTATGTATATAATGCATATATGTGTATACACATATGTATGTATATAATGCATATATGTGTATACACATATGTATGTATATAATGCATATATGTGTATACACATATGTATGTATATAACTACATGTATATCTACATATATGTATATGTACTGATGAGATAGAGAGATAGAGACTGAGACATAGATATAGATATAATTTAGAGTTTCTGCTTCGCTGACCAGGGCAAGCTTTGCCATATAATTTGGATGACCATCTTGGAACATTAATTGTTCAGGGAACTCTGCATTCCCACAAAGGACTTAAGTTCCACAGCATCCAAATGCATCAACTGGTATAAGAAACTCCCTCTCTTATAATGTGGTGATCTATGCTTTTTTGTAACACGGTGACAGTGGGTACGCTCATGTACTTATGTCATATACCATTCTATGTCTTTAATTGCTTTTCTCAGGATTTAACAGCAAAGATTTCAGTGTGATAATGCCTGATTTTCCCTGTCCCTGTGTCCTTTAGATGCTTTTCCTTAGTCTCTATGCAGTCATCAATCTGTAGATGTTGGAATCCATGATCTTATGAATTCAGCTTTTCTCAAAGCTCAGGAAATCAAGCTGCACAAGTAGGTTCCTTATACCGTCCAACTGTTTTGTGCTTTTTCTTAATCCTTCTTAAAGAAGACACAGCTAGGCTTCATCACCCATATCCTGCCCTGTGTTAACCCTGTTTCCATAAAAGAACTGAGGCCTAAAATACTTTTACTAACCGTCTAGAACACATCGAAGAGAGAAGTGCAGATAAAACATATGACACTGAATTCCCAGTTATCCATGTTATTCTATTTTGTAGTTTAGCTGCTCAACTGTTACAATTTGGGTGTTTCAGCCTCTTTAGGAATATAGTATGAATTTAGATTTTGAACTAAATCAAATAAGTCCTGTCAGTTCTCAACAGCTCTGTTCACGTGTTTATTATACATATTTCTTTCCCCAAGAGTGCAACAATGAATGTGAACCTAACAGAAACAGAATTTCAGTTTCTTATAACAGGCAGTCCATACCATGTTGACACAAAAAAAAAATCAAATTTTCTCTCATCTCAAAAACGTTTCATATTTGTGGCATGTAAGCATATCAAGAGACAATTTTCTGCCAATGTCAGAGTGTTGTGCATTTCATGTCCAAAGTGGAATTAGTTCTATATGACAACAATGCTGTACCATTGAGAATTTTGAATTTATTGCAGATAAAATGAAAATTGTCACTAAATTGGGTGGCTTTATCTATTTCCCCACTTTCTGAAGAGTATCTTTTTTGGCTTCCAAAAAATATCTGTTAGAATGCAATGAACTCTGTTAGGTTATTTAACAACTCATATGTTTTCACATACTTCAGAGTTTATATATGTTAAAGAAATAAAGAGAATTCTTACAAGCAACAGAAAGGAAATGATGTCCAAATTTCTTTTTCATGATTGTTCAATTTGATTTAGATATATTAAGTATTAGCATGACTTTCTAAGCTATCTGTGGAACTCTTAATACCATTAGAAATAAAACCTATGGTCAAAAAATATTGGGAGTACATGAATAAATTAAATTGAACAGCTTCTTTTATTTCAGAACTTTTCAGAGCCCTTAACAAACATTGAGACTCTCCCAGATAGATGGTCCTCAAATGCTGTATCTTCTGTACTGACTTGGCCACCATAAACTTTTTGTGGCAGACCTCTATTAACATCTTGAGTCAATTTAGTATTCTTCAGAACAGAGTTTAGGAAAGCTACAGTAGGGACTAAACTCCCCTCTGTTATTTCCTAGAAAATTCGTCCTTGCTAGTATGTCTACACAGTATTGAAGGAATTCAGCAACTAAGTGGGAAAAAAAAAAAATCAGAACCAATTTGTTCAAAGTGGAAGAGTTGAGTCAATACAGCAAAAATTTACTGCATCTTACTACAATGAGATACCAGTGCCATCTAAAAGTAAGTACCTAATTATGACTGAGGCATAACCAAACTTTAAAAAGTAATCAAATGGTTATATACAAACTAATGTATATCTCTCAGACGCACCTCCCATTTACTCATTTTACAAATAATTAAGGCGTCCTCTATATGGCCAGGCATGGGGCCAGTCACCTACATCATAGAAGTGAGTAGATCCCCCAAACTCTCACCGACACAAAGGCATTGGAGGTCCCTGGTAGTACCATCCAGGCATTATTTATATCTGTCCTCCTGGTGATGTGTCTCAGGGTTACAGGATGTTTGCCACAATAGAGAGACAATTATAATTACCTACAATAAGAGAACACTGACATATGTTAAAACTGAACATTGCCTACTAAAAAGTTGTAGATATAATTCAGGATGCAGACGATTAAGTATTTTATTCTTACATCTTTTTAAATACACATATGGTACTCTCTAAGCCATTAGTGTAGATAGAGCCAAAAATGAAATTTTTATCTCAAGTTTCTGGTGAGTTTACAAAACAACTTTTTACAGGTTTCCTCTAGATACTTTCCATCCCAAGAAACCATGAAGCTATTATGTTTAGGAAATGTCACAATATTTCCCCACACCATAAAGGAACTGCATTACTATACTATTTCCAGGCAGAATCATACATTTTCCAAACAAAACATGAGCTAATCTGAAAGTCTTTTTTCAATATGTAAACTTTCCATGTTTTCCGTGCTTGCCAGGTTAGAGACAGGGCCAGAGAGATGACAACATTAATGGAATGTAACTTACTTTTGTAATTCAGGAAACTGCCATCCTTTTCATCAGGTCTAAGGGTGGGGCAAAGTGGGGAAAGGAGATGAAATTGAATTGAGCTCTCTTTTTTTCTTTCCAGTTTAAACCACTCCCCTTTGTCCATCCTAAACTTTAGGCTTTGGTACCAAGGAATGGAAGAGAAACAAAGAGCAGCAGTGGTGATGGAGGAAGCTGCCTAGCTGTGTTTGAAATGGGCAGTGTGTGAGCATGGGCAGGTCTGCCTGGGCAAGGTGGAGACTTAAAGAGCAAGCACCTTTAGAAGGTGGAGGATGACACTGGCTTTCTTCTTACTTCTACTGATGTTTTTACTTATAACAACCATACAAATCCACCTTTAGAATGACAGCTAAGTCAGATCATGCATAAGCTACTGATCCCTGACCGTGTCTTCCGATCTATGTGTTTGCCTGCCTGGTTCAGTGACTGAAGGTCCCTTGATGAAACTCATACTGTGCTTGTTTCCTCCTTCAGGATCTCTACCATTCCCAGTGCTCCACTCTCTCCTCTCATGGTAGAGATTGCAATCTAGTGGTCCATGACTAAATCTGGCATGACGGACTTTTGCTGGTTTGGTTTTTCTTTTGCCCTCATCTGTGGACCAAAATAAAAATCAGGATCTTTCAAATAAAGTCCAAGCTTCTGGCTTCTTTTGAAGACCTGAAATATCTTGCAACTCTGGTCTCAAAATTCCTACAAGGTCCAACCTTCAGGGGCTCAGGAGCACGAGAACTCCAATTCCATCTAAATCCCACCATTCACATAACATCAGCAGATGTGCTTAAGGAAGACCAGCTTCGTTCTTGTGAAATCACATCACATGCTTGACCCCTGGAGGCAGTAACCACTCATCTCAGTGACAATGGAAACTCAGCATAGAGAGATGACCTAATGTAGATAATTACACCATCCCTGCTGACTTAGTTGCCTTCCAAGCTCAGCTCTTCAATTCCCTTGTCCTCATGTCCACAGCAGTCTTCTGGACGTCAACCCATCAAGTATTTCTTATTTCTAGTTTCTTCACCATTTTCCTTTTATTGATTCTCTTCTACACACAGTTTTTATACCATCTTGAAGAAAAAATAAATCACTTTCCTTTACGCTTGTCTCCCTCAAGCTATTCCCCGTCTTTCCAGAAAAAAAAAAAAAAAAAAGAATCTGAAAGAATAAGTATGCCTTGTTCTTTGCAATTTTTCACCCACCATTCACTTTTCAAATTACTGCAATCTGGTCCCAGCAGACCTTGGAAACTACTTCCGCTAAAGTCAGCGATGGTCTCTTTCTCCAACCCAAGCGACCGGTTTTCATTCCTCACTACATTAACCTTGGTGCAATATCTGCCATAGATGAGTATTGACTCCTGCCTTGAAATTCTGTTATTTCCTAGATTCCATAGATGGACTGTCTCCCTGTTTCATTCTCAACTTTAAACAGTCATTTTTCCAATTTCATCAAAGATTTAAACCATTTTTCATATTTTTAAATATAAAATGCTAAGTGCTTTGCAGCTTTCAAACATTATATTCTTAATTATTTCAATACCCTTTTGAGTCAGACCTAATAAAATCACACCCAGTTTTCAATGGTAAAATATCTTTAAGCAGGTTGAACAAGCTTTACAAGTTCATTTATCTAACAGAAGCCGAGTTGGGACTCAAATCCTGGTGTTTCTTGCAACCAATCCCATGCTGTTTAGTGCTTCTCGGTCCTGTCTCCTCTTTCTCCAGCTTCTTGGTGATTCCCAGGTTTAGACCTCAGGTCTCTTCCCATCGTAAGTGTTTCCACGTGCAATTCCAATGATGCCCACGGGATCACCAATCACCTGCATGTTGATATTCGCCAGCAATGTGCCTCCTTTCCAGGCTTTTTTCCCAACAATTGAGTTCATTTATTATCCCCCATGTTCTGTTTTTAACTTTATCTTAATATTTACAATGGTTTTATTCAGCTTACACGGGCTTATGACTATTTTCTGGTGGCGCAATAAAATGCTTGAGGGGGAGCCATGTCTTATCATCTTAAATCCCCTCGTCCCAGTCCGGTGTCTGGCCTGTAGGTGTTTAATGAATGTTAAATAACTGAGTGAATGAAAGGATATCTAATTGCTGTCCTAGCATCTCTACTTAGATCATCCACACTCCCCTTTCCTACCTTTGTCTATATTTCAAAGTCAGCATATTTCAAACTTTACTCTTGATCATTTATCCCACTCTGACTTTGTCCCTTAAATCCCTCATCTTAGAGCATAGTACTAACACCTACCCAATCATCTTAAGCCAAAAATCTGAGTATCAATCAGTTTCCGCACCAAACCCCATCTCATTAATCAAAATATCCAGTTAATTTACCTCATAAATATATCTTGAACTCACTCTCAGATGTATCCATAGTGTAGTTTCCATCCTTCCATGCAGGATAGTTGCAATGGTTTCCTCCCTGGCTTCGCAGTCTCTTCCAATCCATTTTGCACAGAGTGATGGGAGCATTCACTTGCTCTTTCCTTTTTTCACTCTCTGTTCTTTATCTGTCTCACAGTTTGTCCACTCTTCTTTTATCTCACACAATAAAATGTGCCTCCTTAATCAAGCCTATAAGTTTCTCTATGATCTGGCCTTTATTTCTTTGTCCACCGTCTATCCATCATATCTCTCTTAATATATTGCATTCGGTCGTTCTGAACCACTGGCATTCTTGGCTCCTCCCCTTCTTCCCCAAATTCCCTCACACATCTTATCCTCCTACAAGATGGTATTTGTTCTTAAAAGTCTCAGTTCAAGGATTGCATTCTCTGAGCAGCCCTTCCTGTTTCCCTACACAGATTTACATACTCTTTGTACTCTTTCACCTGAGCGTATATATATTTCCATTTTAATAATTATCGTATTATAAAGTAATTATCTCTTTGCCCATTTCTCCATGAAATTGGTAGAATGATGAATCTTAATGCTCTCAAAATACAATGGTGCATTTCTGCTCATTGAATTCTTATGACAATCACGTGGTACGAGTAGTGATGTTCCCTTTCTTGTTTTTACAGATAATAAAGTTGATGAGATTCACAGAGGCAAGCACTTGAATCCATACTTGTGACCTTGAATCTCATACACTTTTCATTACATCACAGCATTTGAGGCTTTCAGCAGTCAGGCTAGTGCCATAACTTTAGTATTAAGCATTAAGAGCCATATGCACTAGAGAGGGTGTGTGTGTGTGTGTGTGTGTGTGTGTGTGTGTGTGTGTGTGTATGTAATGCTGGCAGGGAATTCATTTATATCCATTTTCACCTATGCAAAGAGAAGTCCACAGGGTAAACTCAATGGATTGACAACACGCATTCCATTGTATATGATTAAAAGCTACGTGATCATCATCAAATAAATGGCATCGTAGCTTGAGAACAGCAAGCAACCACATTAACTCCCATTGACTCTGTCTCTCTTGCTCTTTCTGTATTGTTAGATCATACATGTGTATTAGAACAGAGGTAATAGAAGGCACCTTCCTTTGTCTTAAGGGAACATCTGACGTGATTAAAATGTAGAGCAAAGAAAACACAGATTTTATTCAAAAGTTCACCCTTTCAGTTAATCTTTACATTCTGTCATTGATTTCATCTTGTTTCCTTTTATTGTGATTGGATGTTTTTCCTTAGCCCGCGGTTTCTTATATTTAAGGTTTTTTTTTTTGTTTGTTTGCTTTTTTCCACAAAGGCAAAATAGGTAATGACTATTTAGAATTTAAATATATGTTAGCTTCCTCTATTGGAAAGGCTAAAAATACTCAATTTTCATGGTTCCTTATAGACAGAAATAACCATGTGACATGGTTCTGGACAATTACATGTTCATAGAGGTCAGTGGAGGAAATTTCCAAGAGAGCTTTTCTAAAAAGGCCAGACTTAGTAGCTACAGCCCATTTTGCCTCTTCAGCTTTTCCTGCTTTCCCCTTCTGCTGTTTCAAATGTGGATGCAATGCACCAAGGCATGGCTGCCATCTGCAACACTGAGAACAAGTGCTTCTGGAAATGATGGCAAAGCAAAAATAGAGCAGCGCAAGCCGTTGGTGACATATGTAAGCGGCTAGACCAACGCTGAACTTACCTATTTATTGTCATGGAAGAGGGTCAGTGTCCTCCTGCGTAAGCCACCAGTTGGGTTTTCTGTCCTTGCAGATGAAGTCATTCCTGATATGAATGCTCTTATGCAAGAAACACTCTTCATCTCTACAATTGAACAGAAGGGGGTGAATTTCAGGGCTCATCATCAAGATGCCCACTTTGTCCCAATTTGGAAAATGAAGTAAGTAGCACTAGAAGAACCTAACAAATCATTGAAACCACTTCATTTTAGAATTTAGGAACTTGGAGCCCAGAATGGTTTAGGAATTTGTTCAAGACCACTCTGCTGTTGATGATTGAATGAGGAACCTGGTGTCCTGAACTCCACTCTGAATGCTCCCCGGTGTCTCTGGAATTAAAGAGAACTTTTATGTATGAGACGCTGGAGCCCTGATTAGAGCCTTGTACCTACTCATCACTAACAGACTCTGACAGACCCAGGGGAGCACAGCCAGCGTTAAGGAGCCTTAGGAGGAAAACGAGAATTATTAAGGGGTGGGAAATTAACTACATAAGGAAAATTGCAAATGATCTCAATGTTTCTATAGCCTGGGGAAGAATGAGGCAGGGCTTAATTGTCTGAAGTAGAAGATCAACTCTATGCGAGCGTGAGCCCACTCTGCTTTGTTTGTTCCTTCATTCATGGTAGGTAGAACAATTCAGTCATGTAGAAGATATTGAATAAATGCTAATTAAATGAAATAATCAATAAAGGAATTATAAATAACCATAAATAATATAATTTCCATAAGATTAAGGAAACAATAAAATTAAGGAAAATCATCTTACTAACACATAAAGGACTTCAGGTAGGTTATAAGGGAGGTATTTATGATAGTGAGTGATTACATATGGGGTGCCAAAAAAGTGTATCCAAGAAGACACTTTGGTCAACGTTACTCAAACAGTAGTTTGCCGTAATCAGAAGTGTCTGGACACTGATGGTAACCACTTTGAGCACCTCTTGTAATTGCAGAAGTCAAACGTGACTTTTATCCATCTTTTGTTATGGGTATATATTGAGTACTACAATTTTAATACACAATACATTTTTCCTTTCTTAAAATGTGTATACATTTGCTTGGTACCCTCTGTATATTGACCATGAGAAGATTACTAAAAAAAGTCAGAGAAAAGGGAGATTAATCATAAAGGAACAGTAATTAAAGAGGCAGTTGATTTCTCAAAAGTAATAATGGAAGGGCAAACAGAGTGGATTAATATCTTCAAAATGCTGTGAGAAAATAATTATTAACTAAGAAGTCCATCCATGGCTAAATTATCAGTCCAGCATGAAGACAAAAATAAAAAGAATATACAATAAGATAACAGTACAGTAAAAGAAGTGTATCATGAACAAATAAAATGTTCTCAAAAGAGAGAGTGAAGATCCACTAAGGAGGGGTGAGCAAAGGAAATGATAAACTCACAGTTAGATCTAAATAATCTGTTTGAAACAAATAATGTTTGATTTTAGCACTTTAAAAAGATTGAAATAATTCATTGTATAGAAATAACATTTAAGACAGAATTGGTTTTAAACTCTTATAAAGTCCTTATATTATGTAACAAGAGAATAAAGATAATAACTTTAGACTGTGTTACATCAATTATTCATGTTGTTATTTTAAGTGTAATCACTAAAATGATCTGAATAAAATGTATAACCTCCTGTAATATAAAAAGAAAAAAATGAATTAAAAAAAAATCACTACCACTTAGAAGGCAGGAAATGAGAAAAACAAACTCCAGGTGTATGTTTTGTAACAGACCAATTTGACACATTAAGATACAGACTGGTTGAGGTCAAGACGTGGGGAAAAGATGCACCAGGCAAAACTCACTGAAAGAAAGCCAGTATGGCTATGCTAGTAATGGGCCAAAAAGACTTTATATCATGAAGCATTACTAGTGATAAAGCTTTACCATGAAGATATGATTTGATGTGTGTGTGTGTATGTGTGTGTGTGTAATATAATATTGTATGCACTTAAATGACAAGAGTTCAACATACACACAAAAATTGAGAAACTCACAAGGGAAATATAACACCAGCATGGTGGGAGAATTTAGCATACTTCTCAGTAATTAATAGATAAAACAGACAAAACTGAATATGGATATAGAAGAATTGAACAATATAAGGAAACAGTAACAAGAAGAAGAGACTTGGACTAAAGGACAGTTCATAATGGAGAATGCACATACTTCTCAAGCACACCTGGAACTTTTATGAAAACTGACCATGTGTTGTGCTAATGAATTTCAAAACATAAATTTCTTACATTCTTAGACAATGATGAAATTGAATTAGCAAATAGCATTAAACATGATATTAACTCTACCTCCATATTAAAAAAAATTAAACACAATTTGCATGAATCATGAATTATAATGGCAATGTTAAAATATGTAAAACTCTGTAATAATGAATATACAACACAGCAAAACTCGTGGGCTAGGGCTAAGCTATTAAGTGAAACATATATTCTTAAGTGCCGATGTTAGGTAAGAAAAATAAAGACTGAAGTAAGAAGCTAACAGTCCACAACTTGATGTTAAAAACAAAAAAGAATAGAATGCATCTGAGGAACTTAGAAGGAAGAAAATAATAAAGACTGGAGAAATCCTTGTAATAGTAAATAAAAATTTAATAGAGACAATCAATAAAGCCAACATGAGTTCTCTGAAAATACTAATAAGATAGTCAAATTTCTGATGAGTCACAATAAAAGAGATGTTACAAATAAGTAATCCAAATAAAAGGTGGTACATAGCTACCATGCAGCATAGTTTAAAAAGTAGAAAATATCATGAATGTATATTGTCTTATACATTGGAATGCTTGATAAAAATTTACAAATTTGTGAGAAAATATAACATAAAAACTGAATTAAAAAAAAAAAACCCGAATAGCTTTTAAAATCTTTAAATAAACTAAGTCAATAGTAAGAAATATGCCTATCAAAATACCACCAGCACTAGAAGCAAGCAAGTTCTATCAAAGGAAGAAAAAAATTCCAATCTGACAAAAAATTTTTTCAAAGAAAATTAGAGAGTGCCCCTCAACTGCTTTAATGAGACTTGTATAACCTTGACACCAAAACTAAGTAAGAAAAGCATAAGCTACAAAATTATAGATTGAAAGTCAAAGTCATGAACAAAATACTGGAAGCTGTCTGAGCAATGTATTACAAATGAATATCGTTAGTCCCTAACTCTGCCCATCCCGGAGCGGACAGCCAATGCTTTCACCGGCACCTGAGAGGCTGTGGGGGGGCAGGCGGAGTGAGAGGGCTCAGGAAGGAGCACGCCCCGCCCCCCAGCCCCGCCCCCCCCCCCCCGTTCCCCCGCCGTCCGTCAATGCCCCGTGTTTCATCTCAAGCTGCCCCGTGTGATGGGTTTCCTCCCTCCCATTAGAAAGTTAAGGACATTGAGATTTGGAAATATGAAATGAGAACTGGTAAGTAGAGCAGGGATTCAAATTTAAATCATCTGATTCCAATTTTAGTTCTGTTTCCCTTCCACAGCCATGTACTGGTAAATGTTTAATAACCAGCTCTCCAGGAAAAATCTCCCTCATCTGTAGTAACTGCTGATTTCTGTGGTGTAAACCCTCCTCACTGAACACGGAGCCGGGCAGAGCTGCTCACAGCTGGCTCTGGGAGCTGGTGCCACTGGCTCCAGCCGCCCTCTGCCCCCACTGGATTTAGTCCTGGTGCCTGCCTGCTTTATTTCTTAACTCCTCTTCGTTCCTTAAACACAGAATTCTAGCTTCTTTTGCATGTAATAGTCCACACACATCATTTATTTCATAGACACTTACTGATCATCTGTAATTTGCTGGTTTTTTCTTAGCATGGAAATACAGCAGTTAAAAAAAAAAAAAAGGGCCCTGCCCTCAGGGCACACACAGAATACAGAGTAGAGGGGACACGTAGAAACTAAAATACAAAGTCAATTATATCATCTCTTGGAAGATGGTAATTGCTCTGGAGAAGATCAAGCAGGAAAATAGCATAGGAAGAGCTCGATATTATGCATCAATTTTAAGGGGGTGGGCAGGGTCAGCCCTATGGGGAAGGTGATATTTGAACAAAGAGTTAATGGGGATAAGGAACCGGGCATGTGAATGTCCCGTGAGGAGCCTTCCAGACATAAAGAAGAATAGACATAAAGACCACAAGGCACGGGCATACTCTGGTGTAACCAGTGTCAGCCAGGAAGTAAGCGTGGCCAGTGCAGAGAGGGTGCAGCCGAGAATGCGTAGGAGATGAGGTCAGAGAGAAAATGGAGGCCTTGAGGTAACTGAAGGTCTTTGGCTTTTATTTGGAGGGAGGTTCCCATGTAAACTCCTTTCATCAATTTGTCCTTGTAGACCACATGCCATTTCAATCTACAGATTCTGTCTTCCTTCATTTAGGGGAACGTTTCCTCTATGATACCTCTGTGTACCTTTTTTCTGTTCTACGTGTTCAGTTCTCTAATGAAAGGAACCTAATGATTCCTACACCGATGAAATTTCATGAGGTTTTGTTGATTATCATTCTTTCCTTAGGAGTGCTGATGGCGATTAGTCTGACTGTTGCTTAAATCTCTGCAGAACCATGTGTAGTTCTTTCCTTGGCTACCACTTTTAGAAATTTTTACTGTAAAATTACAGTGTCCTAGGTTTGATTGCAACTAGTAAGTTCTAGCTTTCCTTTTTACCTTTTAAACATTTATTTTGATCGATATTGGAAAAATATTTGTGACCCTGAATTTTTCTTCTACCTTTACCCAGCTATTTCACCTTAGTTCATTTTTATGAAAAATATTTAGCCCAGAAATTATGCTAATGTCCTACATTGTAACTGGCATGCATATCACCAGCTAATCCAGTGATTATTGGAGATGGGGCCTTCATCGTTACTTTTATTACCATTATGGAAGAATTTGAGTGATAAGGAATAAAGTAATACCTCCAAATGCCTTAAATCCAAAGAAAAAAATCATGTTCCCTTGGAAAGCCTATATCTTCTCTATTTATTTCAGAAGATGCTCAGAATTGGAAATATGCATATGTTGGCCTCCTAGAATTCACGAAAGAGTTAGGTAACTATTTAGCAGATAGGCTCCACCTCCCTCCCCTGCTCCCCCCCCCCCCAATTAAAGTGTTTTGGCACCCAGAGAACATTTGTCAGGACAATAACACTCATTTCCAAGAAGTGTAACGTTACAACATTCATGGCCTGTCTATCGTGTCTAGCTGATGGCCTCTAAGATTCATGGTCTAGTGTACAGGTCTGCTCAGCTTCTCAGAGATTTCTCTTAACAGTTTATGAGAAGAGACAAAAGAAATAGGGATGTGTCAGGAGGCCGCATCAAAGCAAAAGAAGTGTTTATGAAATTCAATTGATTGAACAATTTTTCTCAATATCACCTTAAAACATTGAGAGCTTTCCCATGGGATTTTGGACAGCTTCTCTATACGTCAGCTCTCCTGGTTAGTAAGGAGTTTCTGGGTGTCTTGTTCAAGGCACATTCATCTTGAGTATGAGTCAATTGTACTTATATTATTTGGTGAATGTCCATTTCGTATTTTTGGCATTATTCGGCAACTTTCCAGGGTAAGAGTTGCAAAATAAGCAATTTTTCTAATCAGAAACATACTGCAATAATTCTCATTTTAAGTGCCCAATATCATTTCAAGTCATTTGCTAAGTGACAGGGCTAACACCTCTCCATAGCACATCTGATACAGAGCTGGATGGAGACCAGGAGTGCAAATCACAGTGGGTTCTAGAAAACTCTGGACTGTGCCATTCAAAGTGGGAGGATTTGCTTCTCTGGTAAGCAGTGGAAAGATCCTCTGTGGATTAAGACCTTTAGTTTCTCTTAAAGGATGAATGGATATTATAAGTCCCAAGGATTCAATAAAACCTTTATAGCTTTAGTACAGCAGAGCGTCCATCAGCCAATTCTGTGATTTTACTGTGTTTGTCTTATGCAGAAATTCATGTGAAACCTCAAATGTTCCTTTTACGAGTTCTTTTGTTATACACACATGTTTTTGGTTAAATTAGTGGTGGTTCAATCTGGAAAAGATATCTGTAATTAGAGTCTGATTTTTGAAGTTACAAAGGTGGAGTGTGTGTGTGGGGGGGTAGCATATTTCCTATCAAATTTTCCTCACAAACAACTTGCTTTACCTTCAAGGACAGTGACCCAAAACAGCAGCTCCTGGGACCCTCGAGAGAAAATATTTTCACTTACTGCCATATTGTTAGTAAAACAGGAGACTTCTAGAAGTTTTAAAGAGCTTGGTTTCTCTCCTCAAAACTCAAGTGGGTACTCATTATATAACAACTCATATCACTTTTATGGTATGTTAGCTTTCAAAAGCCACATACATAATCAAATCTGACTCTCAAACCAGCAATTTCACTTCTGTAGGATAAGTACTGCTATTATTATTATCCTCATTTTTTTAAAAGAAAGAAGACTAGAAAAAACTGTCTTTTGTTCAACTAAGAGAGATAAGGTGAAAACTTAACCTCTCGATGTAGAAAACTAATTCTTATTCCTTTCCCCCCATGTGATCTCAGTGTCAAAAGATACAACATGACGCTGTCTTAGCAGGAAGCTGGCAGAAATACCACCACTCTAGCATTCTCTGAAACACTACCGGACTACATAGCTGTGGACTCTAAGTAAAGGATCGAGCTGCTTTACAGGTTTGGCTCACCCTTTACAACTTCTGAGAAAGAAGGGGATGGAGAAGGAGAATCGAGGGCAAATCCTTTATCGAGTTTAAGAATCTTGAAACAGTTTTGTTTTGTTTTTTCAGATTCCTAAACTAACCATCATGCCTCTTCCTTCCCAGTACCATAGCTTGCCTCAAACTGATGCAGTAGTAAATGTATAACTCAGGTCATAAGCAAAAATAAAGAGGATTATTCTCTGTTTCTTTATCGTTAGCATGCCCATTCTATTTAATTATTCGATTGCAAAATAATAGTTGAATAATAAAAAATTAAATAATCTCATGGGAGCATTTTATGCTATGATTGTATTTCTAAAATTTAAACACAGGCTATTGAAAACATTGATACTACTTATTAAAAATATATGCAAAGCTAGGATTTGTTTTCTATTGTTTAGGATACATTAAACCAGATTTCTAAAGCAAGTGAAGTATTACTCTATTGAACTTATACCATAAATTAAGATGAGCTATGAGGATAATAAAAATTCACACTACAACAATTCTCAAAGTAAAGCGTTCAGTAATCTCCCAAGATGGCAAAACTGTTCTTCTAATGAAATGTTGGACCTAATTAATTGACATTTATTTTATCTTTATGGTAGTTAGTAGTATAAGCCTATATTGGCCCAAATTGGTATTCTTACAGATAATCTTTTTGGTTTAAAGCATGATTTGTCAACCTTATCTCTAATGGCATTTGGACTGGGTAATTCTTCGTCGTAGGATGTGGGCAACATGCCTGACTCCGTCTACTGAATGACATCGTACTCCCCCCAACTACAGTTGTGACAATAGAAAACACTTTCAGATATTACCAACTATCCCCTGGGGGACAAAACTCTCCCCTGGTTAAGAACCACTGGCTTAAAGTACACTAACATGCAGTAGTTCTAATATTCACTAGTTCTAATAATTTAACATAGGGTTACATATTCAATTCACCAAATATTAAATGAGGCCATACTATATTCTAGGCAGTATAGGGTTTGCAATGATGAGTATGACATAGTCTCCAGCTTTAGAAACATATAATCCAATAGGCAAGAAGAGTCAAATATACGAACAGTAACAAAAGCAAATATGGTCGATGACATAAGTGTAGTTTTATCCTGCCACCCCATAAAACTAAAGTAGCTATTCAGGCCTAGAAAGAGCATAATCCATATAAAGAAAAAGTGTTCATGGACAGTGAACAATAACATATTTATGAAATGCTGTGCTCTACAAAGTCCTTTCACGTATTTTTTCCACAAATTTATTAGGTGGTTTACTATTAAATCTATTAAAAATAAGTTATATGTCTTATTCATGGTCACACAATAGGTAAGTCATCAAACCAGGAATCTATGCTAGATTGATTGATTATAAATTCAGGCTTCCTACAGTTACAGAAGAGATGTTCTCAGCGTCTTCTATGGTGTTATAGCAGAGGCATGGAATGAAAGAAGACTGAGAGAAGGCTTTATCAAGGTACACATTCCATGTGGGTCTTGTTCGACAGGTAGGCTTTAATGAGACTGAGAAAAGGATTTTCCAAGTGGAGGTACTGGCAAGGAGTCACAGAGGGTCCTGGCATGTTTGACCTGGTACAGAGGAAGAACTTGTGGAAGATAAATCTGGCCAAGCCAACTGGAGACAGACCATGAAAGTTCTTGTATAGTAAGCTGAAAGTGTTGACTTTATCTCAGGTTTTTGGGTGGTCAAAAGCCACTCTAAGCTTTTTAGGTATGATACTAATATCATTTTCCTATTTAAAAAAAAGGCCTGGATGAGGTTTGGAGAAGAAAGAAACTAGAGAGAGGGGCATAGGCCAGAGAAAATTTCAATGGCCCAATGACAGCTGGTGAGTGGTCATGAGGATAAGAGAAAACAGACCAAGCAACTCTTTAGAAAGTAGACCTAACAAGGGATTTGGGGATGAGGAGTATGGAGGATGAGAGTGTGAAAGAAGACACTGAGGCAACAGGATTCCACCTCTCGGGGCAGTTTAGGAGGAGGACACACATGTTTGGGAAGGGACGGCGGAAAGGCAGTGAAAGACTAGTTAGAAGCTTTTAAGTATAAGGCTCCTGAGGCATAAGCAGGGTGAGATTTGCCTTGAGAAGAGGGACACGTGGGTCTTGAGTTCAGAGCGAGAGCCAGGTATGGAACGGGTGACTGGGGGCCCACAGGATGTGGGGAGTGGCTGAGGCATGAGAGTGGATGTGCTATGGCAGAAAGACAACCGAAGTCAGGGCCTGGAGAATTCTACCATTGACAGGTAAGATGCCACTAGGTGATGTGAAAAGGAGCAAGTAGGGAGCCACAGGCGTTGCTGTAAGGAAGCTAGCAGGGGTGAGGAGGACTAGGAGAAGGCTGCCAGGTCAAGTTAGGGGACAAGAGTGTGGCAAAATGCAGAAATGCCCAGTGCAACGAGAGCTCAGGATAAGCATCAGATTATCCCT